>NC_023753.2:2998790-5398790 GCF_000499845.2 Phaseolus vulgaris
TATAATAAAGTGATACTGATTTTTTTAAAGATTACATATTTTGTAAGTAGTCCCTTCACATCAAATATTGATTAACCATGAACTATAGTATGCAATCTATTTTTTTCTAATATAAAATAGTTAAATATTTAATTTGATTACCCATACACACACACACACACATATATATATATATATATATATATATATATATATATATTGATTACTGACATCAACTTAAATCAACTACGACAATTTTAATAATTTTTATTAGATATTTTATTCAAAAATATCACCATTAAATTTGGAATTTTGTTGTATTCTAAAAAATTTATAAGAACCTAAAATTATTTAATAATTTATTTATATTCGTGATTTAATATATAACTATTAATATATATATATATATATATAATTCATATTTTAGTTTACATTTATTTTGATTTATACAAATGAGACTAAAACAATTTTATATTAATGTAAATTATATATATATATATATATAATATGTGAAAATGAAATTTTTAATCTAATAAAGAATCTTAAAAAATGTTAAACAATGTAACATTTAATAAAAAAAGTTAGATTAATCTAATTTGATATTATATATGAGAAAAATATCTAAAAAAACTATACTAATATAATCCGATATTTTCTCATATATAATTATAGTTATATAACTCAATTGTCAGATTGTAAAAATATTATATATATATATATATATGTGTGTGCGATATTTTTATATCTGTATATAATTAATAAAATTTGCAATAGACAAAAACAATCATATAAAATTATAATTTAATTAGTGAATAGAACAAAAAATTCACTTTTTATAAAATGTTTGAGAATATAATATTTGATAATGATCACAATTTCAAGTTAAGTAGATGAAAAAAAAATCGTATTATCCAAATTTAATTATTATCACAGTCATTTAATACTATGTACCAATAACAAGATTAGAAAAAGCAAAGAAACTATATTTTGTAAGTATGACTTGCTAATTATTACTTGTTACGTATTATATATTTAAAAACTCAAAATGATTAATTTATATATTATTAAAAAAATTATAATATTTAAGTGAAGATAAATTAAACTTAAATTTATTTTTCAATATAATAAATCCTTATCTTTATTTGATATTAGACCATTATCAAATTATTGACCAGTATCTAGTTTTACGTACGAAATATTTATATTTTAGTGTGAAAGATTTAATATAAGAAAGTAAAACTAATTTATAATATATAAGAACAATTTTTAGTCCATAATTTTTTTTAGAATGAGTAAGATTTAAATTATTCGTAATAAATATTTATAATACTTTGAATAGCAGTTATGTTTATTTTTAAAAATGTTAGTATGGATGGCTTTTTTTTATTGTAAACTGAAAGAACTCAAACCAGAATCTTTATACAAGAAACATACACGATTAAGAAGTCAGATACGTTGACTTCTTATTAGCTATATTTATATGAAAGAAAATTAATCATTAAAAAGAATTATTAAATAAAAAATAATTTTAAAAACAAAAATAATTAGTTGTTATATTAAATTAAATATTATTTTAGAAACTAAAAGAATTATTATTTTTAAATTAGTTTTTATTATTAATTAATAATTCAGTGTTTTTTTTCTGAAGATAGATAATTGGGTTAGTGGTTTAAGGTATTTCAGGAAATTAGTTTCTTGGACGTGTAGAAGAAAATGTCAAAGTGAAGGGAATAGCAGATATTGGTGTTTTTGTATTTCATCCTTTCTTGAAAAAAAAAAACATGTTGTTTTGTTCTTGTCGGCATGAGCATATCTGAATATGATGAAGAAAATAAAAAAATCATACTTGTCAACTTCACTTCTTATTTAATACTTTCTAACTAATGATAATCTATTAATAATTTTTTAAAATGTGTTAATATTTTTTTTTTATATTTAGAACTGTGTTTCCCTTCGTAAGTTTTTTAATTTTATTTTAATACAAATAGACCTTATGACTTATTGGCACAGACTCTTTTTATTTTAATATTTTTCTAACTAATTGAATTATTCCTACTTGTGTAATTTTTAATCAATATAAGACATTAACTTTTACCAATGCACCCTCTCCATACCCTATATTATTGGATTTGTTGGTAAATAATATAATAAATAATCCTTTATAAAATTATAAAAATAAATTATCTTATAATGAATTTTAGTTTACTTAATCATGAAGGATAAAAATTGCCCTTTATGTTACTTGCTAACATAACGCAACTGTGAATTATTTTCACTAAAACATATTACATTTTTTAACATGTTTAGTAATTTAAATCAATTTAACATTTTGGTAATTGCACAAAGATATAAGATTAATAACTATTCCAATTCCTAACTAATATTGTTTCGTATACCACTTTCAGATATCATATGATTCCCTTGACAAAGGCTACAAAATGAAAGAGAAGTTGCACTATTGGGAAGGACATGGTTAGCATAAGAACAACAATTGTAGCAAGTGCATGAGAAGGTCTGGTGTTCATCAAGAGTCTTTGCAACGATCCAACTACTTCACATACGTCGGAACCATAATTCTGAAAATACTTCTTCTCCCATTCACTCCAATCCGAAGGAGTTTTACCCTTCATTTCCTGCATCTCAATCTCACGAATTCGCATTCTCAGAAGGATCATGTTCTGGTCCACCATCTTCCCGTCATAGTGCTGCCCAAAGGAGTCACTTTCTGATGCAGAGATTGAAGTCCTACTACGAGTGGTGGTGGCATTGGAGAAGAACTTGGGTGAAACAGGGTTTGATAAGAACACAGAAGAACATAGAGAGATTGCTTCCATTTTCTGGGCTTTCAAAATGCTTCCAACTCGTAAAATGTTGCAGTGCTTAGTTTTGTGATTGGAATGATAATGCGAAGAGTGTGTATATATATATATATATATATATATATATATATATATATATATATATATATATATATATATATAATGTGTGGAAGTGAAAAGGGGGTTAAGGAGAGTAAAGAAGGGTGGGAGTGGAGAAATAGGGCAGAATAGAAGGTAGCGTGTACATTTACTTGGATTTGAATGTTTCTTACGCTAAGAGAACCTTCTTCTTTTGCATAACCTCTTTTGGATTTCTTCTGTTTTAATGTATAAATAACTACCTCAACATTATCTCCATAATATATTGCAATTTGGAAGACACTTCAATTTTTAAATCAAATAAATGTAGCTAATCATAGAATGTTCGTTAATCGGGCCAATCCCAAAAGCATACGTTACAATATTAAATTAAACTATTTGAACGCTTATGTGTTTTAAATGACTCCGTTATTGAATTTTTTGTTTTGACATGGCAACTTCACTTAAGAAATTTTAAAATAAAAAATTTATAAGAATAAAATACTTGATTTGTAAATTAAACGAATGAAACATAAAGAAAATAACAAATTGATAAATTGAACTCGTGATACCGTGGCAACGGTGACAAAGGTCAAATCTCTGGGGACGAGAAAAAGCAAAGCTATTTTGACTTCTATTGATCTGTTTAATTCTATGGAAAATAAAAGGAAAGGATAAAGAAGAAGAATTTTTAAAAGGAAATAGAAACCCCTTATTTGATTCTTTTAATGGAAAAGTAATACTTGAATTCTTAAAAGAAACAAATAAATTGTCCCAGTTAAATATTAAAATTAAAAATACGTGAATAATAAACCTATAAATTGAGAAAATAATATCTATACACGCACTGAAACTATAACACGATTTTATATCTCACTTTGTTACAATTTGTTGTAGATACTAAATTTGTCAACTTTTTAATAAAAACACTAAATTCATATTTATTGCAATTTCTAATTAAATGAGTGCAATCCCTTTAAAGTGACTTTCTTATTTGTGATAAACAAAAAAAATTCAAGAAATATATCATCATTTAAACTATTTAAACGTTTTTTTGAAATGTGAACTAAATTATTTTCTATCCTTTCCTTACCAACAATAAGAAAATTTAGTTTTGCACTCGTCTCCTCCTTAAATAGTTATTTTCCATTCCGCTACTTTGATCCAATCGGTAAAAGGAGAGAAATTGCTATTCCTGTTTCTTTATTGTCTTCTGAACTTTTTACCAACGGCAGAGATTTTCCTTCAATTTTCTCCCTCCAAATATCATGTTAGGAATTGGAAAATACGCCGCGTTATCACCGGGGGAAAAATAGGAAATAAACCCACAAGTTACGTAGGAAGAAAAAATCTATTAGGCCAATGTAACTCAAGACTAAGTTCATAGAAGAAAAACACCGTGACCAACCTCAATTTTCACAAATTGTTGGTCACGGTAGTAACAGTCAAGAAAAACCAATCTCATGGATGATTCCACATAATCTCTGGCCATTGAATTATAATCAAATGAACCAACATGAGACAGTCCCGGATTATCCCCCATCACTGTTTATTATGATATGACATCTAACAGACTGTAATTCGGCCAAAATAACTAACATCCTGTAAGCATTAGCTGATGTTTTCGTTGTCCAATTATCACATTGTGTATGTGGTCTTGTTCTATAGGAAACGGCTTACTGTCTCAGTATTTGCTGGTCATCCTTTGCAAAGGTATCTTTCTACTTAGCACCTGTATTAGATAAATCAATAAATAGATGAATATCTGATATGAACAGCAGTAGGCCCAGCTGATTACAAACCTTCGAGGACAAAAGGGCCAACAAAATCTACTCTGGGTGACTCAGGGGGCTGGTTGGAATCAACTTGGACGACTGGCGGAGCCTCAAGTGTCTGATCAACTTCTTCAGAATTGATCTCCTCGAGTTTTAAAAGTGACGTGTTGTTGTCAATGTCGTCGATGGGGATTTCAAGTTGCTGGTATTTGGGTTTGTTTTTCTCGAGGAGAAGATAGGTGGTGCAATACCAAAATAGTAGTATTCTATTTTGTGCTATCACCGTATCCCTAATCCTACTTTTCCCAAAGGAAATTCGCTCTAGCGCCTGTGAAAAAGCGAAGGGAATACAAAAGTGAGTTGGTTCGGCATTCAACAAAGCACATAGAAAATAAATAAACTACTACTTTTTCCACATATTCCAAACAGTGGAAATGCAGATAGGTAATTTGTATAATTGTGTGATAGTATTCATTCCAGAAACACTTATCCAAGTGATGACAACAGATCACAATTTAATTTCAACTTAAACAGAAATGGTTGAGTGAGAGCATATTATAAGTCCAGGTTAATATTCTAAAATTATTATTTACATGATGGAGAGAGAATTAAAACATCACTACTCAAGCAACAACCATAGTTCAGTAATATTAAGAAATGGACTTTAAGCCTAACTCAACCCCATAAAACCGGCTCATAGGGTTGAGGTTTGCACCCACTTATATACAATGAAAGGCTCTAATCTCTAGTCGATGTGGGATCGCCAACACACCCCCCTCACGCCGAGACTGCCAACTCGTGCGTGGGACTATATATTATGGGTGGTCCGATAGCGGGTGGCCTAATAAGCCCAACAAACACTCGCTAGGATAGGCTCGAAATGGCTCGAAATGGCTCTGATACCATATTAAGAAGTGGACTTTAAGCCTAACTCAACCCCATAAAACCGGCTCATAGGACTAGTGGAAAGAAATAGATGAAATATATTTCTGAGATTTCTTACAAATGTGATTACAGTCTCTATTTATAGACTGTTTTACAACCTAATTAAAGAAAGAAATAATAGGCAATGAAAGCCAGAAATAATGAGTGTTTAAAGCTGGACAAATCAAATAAAATCAAATCACTAACAAATCTGTCCTAATAAATATAAAATGGAATCTGCACTTAATTATAACATAATTCTCCTGATTATGCAACACTCCCCCTCAAGTTGGTGAATGTATATCTATCATTCCCAACTTGCAAGTAAGATCTTCGAATTGTTTTGTGGAAAGTCCCTTGGTAAACATATCTGCCAATTGGAGTCTTGAAGGGATGTACTCAGTGGCTATAAGACCATCATCCAACTTCTCTTTAATAAAGTTTCGATCTATCTCTACGTGCTTTGTTCGATCATGTTGAACCGGATTGTGTGCAATACTGATAGCGGACTTATTATCACATGCCAAACCCATAGGAGCTTCATATTTTATTTTTAGGTCATCAAGTATAATCTTCATCCATAAGAGTTCACACACCCCTTGAGCCATGGCTCTAAATTCTGCCTCTGCACTTGATCTTGCAACTACATTTTGCTTCTTGCTCCTCCATGTCACCAGATTTCCACCCAAGAACATGCAGTACCCTGTGGTGGATCTCCTATCAACAATCGATCCTGCATAGTCAGCATCAGTATATACTTTCATGGATAAGTTTTCCCCCTTTTTGAATAGCAATCCTTTTCCTGGAGAGGCTTTTAAGTACTGAATAATTTTATCTACTGCCTGCAAGTGTCTTTCTCTTGGATCATGCATAAATTGACTAACCACACTAACTGCATAGGCTATATCTGGCCTAGTGTGTGAAAGATAAATGAGTTTTCCCACAAGTCTTTGATATTGTGTCTTCTCCACTTTTGGGTTTTCCTCATCATTCCCAATCCTATGATTTTGCTCTATTGGCACTCCAGTGGGCTTACAACCCAACTTACCAATCTCTTTGAGAAGATCAAGGATGTATTTCCTTTGAGAAATAAAGATGCCCTGTCTCGAGTAAGCAACCTCTATCCCAAGGAAGTACTTCAGCTTCCCAAGATCTTTCATTTCAAATTGAGCAGCTAGTCTCTCCCTCAAATTTTGTTTTTCAATCTCATCATCACCTGTAATAATCATATCATCTACATAGACCAAAAGTAGAGTGAGTTTACCATTCTGAGAATGTTTTATAAACAGAGTATGGTCACCTTGGCTTTTGTCGGTACCCCAAAGATACCATAGCTTGAGTAAACCTTCCAAACCAAGCACGAGGTGATTGTTTAAGACCATATAGGGCCTTCTTAAGTTTGCACGCCTTATTCCCTTCATTAACAATACCATAACCAGGTGGAATCTCCATGTATACTTCTTCCTCCAAGCTTCCATGCAAGAAGGCATTTTTAACATCAAATTGATGCATTGCCCAACCAAAGTGTGCTGCCAGGGAGAGAATAATCCTGACGGTATTCATTTTTGCCACTGGAGCAAAAGTCTCCTCATAATCGATCCCATAGGTTTGAGCGTACCCTTTTGCAACCAACCTTGCTTTATACCGATCGAGTGTGCCATCAGACTTATACTTAACTGTGTATATCCACCTACAACCCACTGCTTTCTTATCTTTTGGTCTCTCTATAATCTCCCAAGTCTCATTCCTTTCTAACGCGCTCATTTCTTCATTCATGGCTCGAATCCAGTTCTCATCTTTTAAGGCTTCTTGTACCGATGAAGGGATTTTTATAGAATCAATAGCTGAAAGAAAACTCTGGTGCTGCATAGAAAGTTTTTCTATAGACACAAATTGGGATATAGGATATTTGGCACAAGATCTTTTTTCTTTTCTCAAGGCAATAGGTAAATCATTTAGGTTAGGTTCAAAAGCAGTATTTAAGGTGTCCTCAAGAGTCTCACTGGTATGAGTTCTTACCTCCGGTTCAGACAATTGAAGTTGTTGTTCGACCAGGACGGGTTCTTGTTGCCTTCGCTGATATTGTTTTCCAAAATATTTGTCTTCATTATTCTTCTCTGGTAATGATGTTGGTGCAGGGTCTTTGTCATCCTCCCTAAGAACGAAATCCTGCAACAAAAGAAAAGGTGGCAACTCAAGGTCCTCAGCTTCTTGAATACTCTCCCCCTGAAGCTGAGAACTAGGAAAGAAAGACTCTGTTTCATGGAAGGTGACATCTTTGGAAATATACACTTTACAACTTTGAGGATGATAACATTTGTACCCCTTTTTGTTGGGGGCATAACCGATGAAGACACATTTGATGGCACGAGGATCTAACTTACCCCGATAAGGACTATGAACATGGACAAAAGCAGGACAACCAAAGATACGATTCTGAAGACTATTCAACATGGGAATAGAAGGATAGAATGTGGTCATAACCTGAATAGGAGCAACACCCTCTAAAACCCGAGAGGGTAATCTATTAATCAAATAAGTGGCAGTCAGGACTGCTTCCCCCCAGTAAGATCTAGGAACAGATGTTTGGAAAAGTAAAGCTCGAGTAACCTCAAGGAGATGACGATTTTTCCTTTCAGCAACCCCATTTTGTTGAGGAGTGTCCACACATGTTAATTCATGAACAACTCCATTTTCCTCAAGGAACTTGGAAAGGTTTTGGTTCACATATTCTCTTCCATTATCAGAACGCAATCTCTTAATTGGACTTTCAAATTGTGTTTGAATCATTCTGTAAAACTTTACAAACAAGTGAAAAACTTCAGACTTATCTTTCATGAGGAATATCCAAGTAACCCGAGTACAATCATCAATAAATGAAACAAACCATTTTGCACCCGAGATATTAGGAATAGGTGAAGGTCCCCATACATCTGAATGAATAAGATCAAAAGGTTTAGAACTTTTATTACCATTGGGAGTAAAAGTTGTCCGATGGTGTTTAGCAAACTGACAAACATCACAATGAAATGACTCAGCAGACACTTTTGTAAATAAAACAGGAAATAAGGACTTTAGGGTACTAAATGGAGGATGACCAAGACGTCTGTGTTGAAGCCATATCTGAGAGGATGACCCAGATTCACGACCTTGCTGAAAATTAGAAGTGTGTGCCTGTAGTCTAGCACCCTTTTTACTTTCTTCATGTTGTAAATAATATAACCCGCCCTGCTCTTTAGCAATTCCAATAGTCTTCCCCGTGGCAAGATCCTGAAAAACACAATGGGAAGGGAAAAATACCACTGCACAATTTAAATCTTGGGTAATCTTTTGAATAGACAAGAGGTTATTGGATAGTTTGGGAACATGAAGCACATTTTTTAAAGGAAATGAAGGTTGAAGGTGAATGTTACCACAACCATTAATGGGGGTAGTGGAACCATTAGCAACAGTAATATATGGCTTACCGGATAAAGTAGTGTAGGATGAAAAAAAAGAGGAATGAGGTGTCATATGATCAGTAGCACCAGAGTCTATAATCCAGATATTTTCAGTACTAGAAGCATTAAAGGATAAAAAACTAGAACTCTTACCACTCATAGTAAAGGAACAATAGCTAGATGGCTTACTAAGGGAGTCCATGAGAGTTCAAAACCAACTTTTTTCAGATTGACAAAATTTGATCCTGTTCACGCACACACAAAAAAAATCCGCCGGAAAAATTTTCCAATGGCGGTTTCCGGCGAGCAGTGGCAGTTCCGGCGAGCGACGGAAGTGGTGGTGGTCGGCGGTGGTCAATGGCGGTGGCAGTAACGGTCAATGGTGCAAGGTGGTGGTGGTGGTCAATGGAGAAAGGATAAGGAAAATAAAAAGTTGCAGCAATGAAGGCTGTCCAACAAAAAAAATAATTGCAGCAATGAAGGCTGTCCAAAAGAAAAATAATTGCAGCAATGAAGGCTGTCAAGAAAAATGATTACAGCAATGAAGGCTGTCAAGGAAAATGATTACAGCAATGAAGGCTGTCAAGGAAAATGATTACCGCAATGAAGGCTAAAAAATAAAAAATTGCGGAAGCAGAGTCTCCTAGATCAGGAGCTCTTGATACCAAGTGGAAAGAAATAGATGAAATATATTTCTGAGATTTCTTACAAATGTGATTACAGTCTCTATTTATAGACTGTTTTACAACCTAATTAAAGAAAGAAATAATAGGCAATGAAAGCCAGAAATAATGAGTGTTTAAAGCTGTACAAATCAAATAAAATCAAATCACTAACAAATCTGTCCTAATAAATATAAAATGGAATCTGCACTTAATTATAACATAATTCTCTTGATTATGCAACAAGTAATATTAAAAAATACGAGTTGATTCAAAAACGGATGATGACTGGTCTTTTCTTTCAGACAGGACTTTTGTTCCACCCTCACTTGTACATATTTAGTCAAAAACCAAAACGAACCATGTTTCCCAGCTTTGTTTTCCTTTTTAAATACTTCATAAGATTTCTCTAAAGTTTTGTTGTCCAAAGGTCACTATATCCTTTTTTTTTTCAATTGAAATGAAAAGATCCTTTTTTTTTTCAATTGAAATGAAAAGATTCATGATTCTATTCTCACCTGCTCTCCAGTTTGAATATCAAATGAATGTTGATGGTCAAATTGAAGACCACTAAATTCGTTGATAGAAACTCCCTGAAAAGCCCTGAAAGCGTGCATAAATCAATTTGATAATCTTTAGTATCAGAGCAAAGGAAACCATTATTAAACTCTGCAGGGATATTTAGCTCAATCAAGTTCTGAGTTCCTAGTTAACTCCTCTTGCTCACTCAAATCAGAAATAAGCTTACCATCTAATCAGAGAACAACTAGGAATCCAGCGGAAGATGATTGGGGTATTCTCGGGATTGACATAGTAGCCTCCAAAAACAATAAAAACTGTCATGAGAGAGGGACCTACTGCCATTGCTGCTTCAGTGGTTGGAACCATAGCACCAACAGTAAGACCCATAGCAGATGCAGCAAAAGATTCCATAGTGATAATGCCACAGAACTTTCCAAATCTAGAACATTAAACTAGTGAGTTAATTATAAGAACATTCATTGGGCACCCCCTATGTATATGTATACCCCTGCTACAGCCTTTGGAACTGAAAAATAATCCTCATAAATGAAATTATGAAACAAGGGCAATAATGGATTGTGAAGAACAGCTTAGAAAATCATGCACATTTCTCGGTCCTCTTCATATAAAAAAATATAGAAACCTTGACTCTACTATCCCAACAAAAAGTAAAATATGAAAATTTGATTCAAACTATAGCTTGTAGAGGCCAAGATAGAAACTGACCTTTGCAAAGTAGGATGAAGACGTGCCATTGGATACAAAACAGTACCAAACATTAATGGAAATGCTGCTCCAATGGGAAGCTCAGCCAACAATTTTGACAACAGATAGGGACCCAAGGAATAGGAGCCTTTAGCTCGTTCTCTATCTACAATTGCCCGTTCCTTGGGAAACACACCTACGGTTTTTGTGAGGGCAGCCATAGCTGTGTTTATTGCAGTAACCTGTGAACCTCACCATGTAATTGAGGAAAACAAACTTAGCCAACTGAATTTGTCATGTTGAAAACATAACAAGATTTGCGTTTAAAGCATTTCAAAGTGATTGTCAAGACAATTACATAAATAAAAGATGGAACACACATAGTCGAGTGTACTAGATTTTGAATAACACAATCCCTATTAATTGGTGGTCCCCATAATATTTTTATTTTATGTCAGTAAGCAAAAATCTCGCTGTTATTTTATGAATTTCACCTTAAAAGATCAACTAAACTAACATAACTAAACTAACATGACAAATAAATAAAATAGGTGTTGATGAGTGAACATTTTATAACATAAATATCAAATTAGATATTTTTCATTTTTCTCCTTGGAACTTGTTTACATCATGAAATTATCTAGCATAGAAACATTTCACTGTTGTTGGGAAGGAAATATGAGAATCAAGAACATCACATACCTGAAGCAATCCCATTCTGTCTTGTATTGAAGTCTGAGAATTTCCCATTCTCCAAAATACTGACCCAAAGATAATTGCCGATGCAACTGACATCCTTGCCCGAACTTTGTTTGTTGGAGCATCCCTTGAAGCCTAATCCGCCAGACAATCATGAATCCAATGAATGAGAAACAAGTTTCACTACATATCTAGTAAAAATGTTGACTCCATAATATGGAGAAAATAAATAATTTAACCACACAACATACAAGATGTGAAAACGATAAATAGTAACCCCACTTTTGTGATTATATCTTGCCAAATGACTTAAGGAAACCTCAAGATACTTAAATTAGTGCAAGAGGAAAACTTTATACGGGTACTATCAAGCAATTTGTCCATGTTCTCCTATCCTATGGGAAGACAGACAACAAATTAGAAAAGGGAGGACCTGCATCCATGCTCTTTTAAGGAGCAACCAAAATTGCTTCCACCAAACTCCTTTCTTCTTTGCTACTGCCCTCTGGCTGATTTTCTTTCTACTGTTTGAGAGATTGTTTACAGCAATTGGAGTTGCATATATAACTCCTGACAACCTTTCCGAGAATGACTCAACAAGACCGTCAATTCTTTTTTTAGAGGTGTAGACACTATCAGAAGAACTGTAGTCTATGGATATAAGATCAGCCAAAAATTCAGCAGGATTTGTATGATCTGGGCACTGGTACCTGTTACATGGACAGTTACCAACCAATTATTCATAACAGTGAAAAGTCATAGATAAAAGAATAAATAACATATGCACAGGCAATGTAAAGGCTTTTCATACTGCCATCCAATCCCAAATCACCATCTGTAGTAATCTTGCTAGATTTTATGATAATCACCTCATAGTCGTAATAAGGATATTCATGATTGGTTAACAATGACAACACATGCTTATTGAACTCGTTCAAAATAATATAAAATTATTTCAATGCACTTTTTTTTTACTCTAATTTAAATATTTGCAACAAACAAACAGTATGAAGATAGGGACTGTGATTTTGGATTGATCAATGAACACATAGATTGTTAGTCTGGATTTCTTGGCTTTGCTAGAAGTATACCAATTTAAATTAAGATTGTCGAATAATACAGACAGAAATGGTTATGTTATCAACTGAGTATAAAGAAGTCAGTTACAAAGAAAAAGGTTGTAAAGTAATATAATATTCAGACTTAAGAGAATTCCTAGTGTGGAGAGTGTATAATGGCATAATATAAATAAGACTAAGATGATAACCCAAATTTTGAGAAGTATGCCAGTGGTTCATCACGAGCAGGACCAGCATAAACAAGCGAACCCTCTGTTAGCAAGATGATATCGTCAAATTTACTATACACTGAACCTCTTGGTTGATGTATAGAACATATAACAGTATGACCATCTTGTGCAAGTTGCTGGAGAGTTTCCATGACTTTCTCAGCCTGGAAGGCATCAAGTCCTGAAAGCACACAAAGAAACTTGAAGACAAAATAAGCAAAGTGACAGAGCTGATAATTGTCTGTAAAAATTGACCACATTTGGAAGCAACTACTGGCTGGGAAAATCCATTTATACAATATTACATCAAAGACATAAAAAAGGGACTTTTTGTGACAAAATCATCAAAGGTGAAAAGGTGTATTTGTACATGCTAATATGCTATATGTTGCATAGATTAAAATACAAGAAATCCCTCAAATAAATGTCAATGTTAGAAAAACCAGTTCTGGTTCAAAACTTATCTCCCTGAACTATTTCTTAATATTTATTTATATGCACCATATATTCTTGCTTTACGGACCATGCACATAGACTATATCATATGCAAAGTTTAAATTCAATTCAAAAGCAAACTTTGCAAGCGTGTGATCACCTGTTGTGGGTTCATCGGAAAATATAACAGATGGACTTGCAAGCAGTTCACATGCCATGGACAAGCGTTTCTTTTCCCCACCACTAATTCCACGAACTTTTGCATCACCAACATTGGTATCAGCACAACTAACCTTTTGAAGAAAAAACAGACAGATGCCAAAGGGAGTATCAGTACCATACAACTATCAGCAAGTGCAACACATTTTGTATCATAAATCTGAAAGGGGAAAGCTGAAAAAACTATTTAAATACAAATTGTAGTTGCAGACTTGTAGCTGATCACAATGGATGAATTGAAATTCATTCTTCAAGGAAAATATAAAGGATTGTAGAATAACCTATTTAAAACTGTTCTTATATTCTAATATACTAGCAGTAACCACTTTGCACTAAACAGATTATGGCCGGAATACAAAAGCAATCATACCAAGCCTAGTTTGAAAAGAAGAGTGTTCACGAACTCATCCCTCTCTTCCGCAGAAGATATGTCGGGAAGCTGAAGTTCGGTAGCAAGAGATAAAGTCTCCCTCACAGTGAGCTGCGAGAAAAAGAGATCCTCCTGTCTCACATATGCAAACCTACACCAATAAGGAAAGGCATCTTAATTAATCTTCTTTTCGGCAAGCAACTGAAAACATTAAAAAAAATTACAGCAAATACAATTCATAAACAAACAAGCATACTTGTACGTGTTCTTCGAAGCAGGCTTTCCATTGAACTCCAAAACACCACTCAAATGCAACCGAGGAGAGGCCGTGAGCTGACCCGCAAGAACATTAAGCAACGTTGTCTTCCCTGAACCTGAAGGTCCCATTATGGCTAATAACCTTCCAGGCCTCGCTTCTCCACTGACATTTCTAAGCAGAAATCTCACCTATTCATTAACATCACCATCCAATAATCACCAAATTATAAAAAATAAACCAAAAAAAAATCAACAAATCCCTAAGATACACTACTAAGCAACTAATACAAAGGTTCATGTGAAACATGCAAATTACAAAGGTAGAAGCAAAATGCAGAGAGCATGTAACGAAATGATTAACAGACTAATTACAATAAAGATCCAAAGCCTGCAATACTCAAGCTCAATCAACAGTATGTTAGATAGCATCCAAAAATAGAAGGAAACAGGAACTCACGGACTTGGAGGATTTATCCGAAAGGGAGCAATTGATGTTTCTCCAGCTGATTGTGACCGGTGTGACCTTTCCGGTGGCACCAGCTTCGGAATCGTCAGAACCGTTCTCCAGCGTATCATCGGGGTCGTTTTCCGGCGGGAGAGCAGGGCCGGGAGCGGAGAAGACGCGGACGAGGAAGGAGATGGCGACAGCGATGGCGACCTGGCCGAAGCCACTGCCGCCGAAACCGACGATCATTTGGTGCACTTTTTTCCCGCCAAAACCCGCCATTGTCGTCTCTTCTCTTCCGTCTGAAGTGTGCACTGTGAAACCGAGTGTGAAGTGCGTGTTCTGAACGTCAGAGGTAAAGTATCCCAACGGAATAACGACGTCGTTTTAGTCGCGAAGTGAAGAACAACGGTGACACGTGTCCGCGAAGGGATTAGATAAGGTGCCTAGGAAAAGACAAAATAGCAAGCCAAAAACAATCCAATTAAGAAGAATATGCTATTTTTAAATCAATTCAACCCAAATTATTTATTATTAAAAAATCGTTAAAATGCTCATTAAATAAATAACTTTAGTAAAATAGGGAATATCAAGTTGCTTCTTTTTTAGAAACTATTTAACTTTAGTTTTAAAAAACTGAGAACAACTTTGTGAGAGTTTAACCTAACAAAAGAAGAATAACTATATCAACGATTATATTTTCTCAAGTTCATAAACGAATGATGATTTTCTTTTAGGGCTGTCAAAATAAATTCTTTAAGGTGAAAATATTTAAAAGTATTACACAAAAAATTAAGGTGAAAGCAACCCTTTAACTATAAAAAATACTAAATATATTCGATTACTTGTAGTTAAAAATTAAAAAAAGAAAAACATAGAAACCAATGAAATTCAATTTATTATGTTAGTCTATCAACATTTTTGTACTACATTGACAATAATCCAGCATCTAGAGTTCCTATAAAAGAAAGTTGATGTCTGAAAGATCCCTTCAATTAATGACAAAATCATTTCCCAAAAATATTAAGAGATGGTAATGATACTTGTTTCTAAATTTTCAGGGACTATTTATAATGAATTGTCTTTTCTTGTTGCAATAAAAGATAAAGAATTAAATTGAATAAAAACAGTATAAAATGTACTAAAAAAAACTACCTTAACTTGCCTAATGTAAGCATTAGAAAATGGTTATAAAATACATATCCTTCTAAAAAAACACAGCTTATTGTGTTGGACCATTTATACGGTACATTGCCAAATTCCCCATTATTAGGTGAAGAATGGATTAGTTACTTTTTCGACATTTTCTTGCACATAATGTAAAATCTTCTCATAAAAGGTGAAAAGTCGTCTAAAAACTTAAGCATCAGTGATTCTGACATCTAAAAATCCTTGTGTAAGTGTAATGCAGGCCCCTACTTTCTCCTGAAGAAAATCACCAGGTGTTCCAACGTGAATCAAGATAGTCCCACCTAAGCAAAGCATGACTGCAACACAGGAAGTAACAAAATATTCAGTAAGAACATGATAATTCATCTCAGAAACATTCCCAAAAAAGAAAACAACATGCACACAGGATTAAATTTGCGAAGTTGTCATCTTATAGCAGTAACAAATAATGAATAGGGTTCGTAGAAACAAAATAAATAGTACACATATCTGATCACCTTGATCCATACAATACCAAAATATGCTTGCTACAAAATACTAATGATCCCTACTCCCTAATAAAAAAAACATCTTAGTCATTATATTTATTTAATTTAATATATTTTACAAAAAGATTCTGTAAAACTTGTGTTTGAAATTCATGAAGGGATAAGACGAAAGCACTTTACTCTTTCATTTCAAATTTCAAGAGGGAATCCATTCTCCAACGAAGATGCAGGCATTTGATTATATAACTACATAGCTCACTTCAGGAAGAACACTTTTGCCGTCTATTTATCAGCTTTGAGTCAGTACACTTGCGATTGCCTTCCTAGCCTCTTCGCATAACATGTCAGATTCCTTTCCAATAATGGGTTTATGTATAACCACTTTCACAGAACCAACGTTCACTATACCCTCCTTTCCTGCAGGCATGATTTGACCAGTTCCAATAAGGGTAATAGGTACGAGTGGAGCATTTGTCTTAGCAGCTACACTGAAAGCACCCTTCTGCAAATTCCCCAAAGAAAGTTGCAAAAGAATCGAGTCAGTTCACTGATTTAAGTCTCAGACAGTAAAGATATGTACAAAACAGAAAATAAAATAGTTGAAATTAATTTATTTCGAGTTACATTCCATAATCATCATACAAGCCAAATCCTGAGAGTCAATTATGCTTTACTCACCACCACAAACCTAGTGTAGTCACTGCGTTAAATTCCCATGCCCCATTCTAATTTTCATATCCAGTATACTTAACTTTCTGTCAGTATGGGAAAACTGAATACACTCCTGTATTTTTTAAGGTATTATCTTCTTTTACCAAAGGCATTTATTAATTTCATTTCACTATCCTATTTTTTTATTATATTATTATAACAAATGCTTTCCTTGTATTGTGCTATCTATTGTAATATACAAATTGTCCAGCCGACACCACCTATTGGCTGGAGAGCACATTGGAGCTAACCTTTTTCTCCCAGCTCTTCTACTTTTAATTTTATTTAAAAACTATGCAGAGCAAATACACTCTCTTGTTTGATAATAAACTTCATGTTCATTAACAACATTCACGAAACATACTGGTAGGTAGGTATAGGAAAGTATTATCAGTATGTATTATTTCTGTTCTTCCTACGTTTCCATCCATTTACAACTTGTAGCATGTTACCAAAGAAAGACCATTGTTAGTCGCTTAGCTGTCACCATCCTATAGTTGAAACCCAAAAAATAATTTTTCTTTCTCTTCCAGCCTTTTTCCCATTATTCTCTATTTTGCCGCTAATTCAACACTAACTCCTGCAATTCGAGACTTAGTATTTTCTCCTATTTCACACAACCTTCCAGTCAACAACAGTGTCTGCTTCTACTCTTTTACCCTTTTTATTTTCTTTGGGTGGTTTCTTAATGAGTTTCTCGACCTTTTTAATCGGAGTTGGTCGATGAATTAACTGGCAACTGAATTCAGTGACAAAGCATGCCAAAAAAAACCAGCAATGTGTTGCTTTTACCTCCTTGGCCATGCAATATTTCATGCAGTACAGCTCATTTGAAAGCACATCATTACAGCCATCTTCATTCTGTATTACTCTATAATGCAATGCAAGTTTTGTTATAGTCTACAATTCAGTTCTTATTCTTTTAGGGGTCATCTTACGTTACTATTGCTGGATTAGGTTTGTATTCCTTGCAGTACTCTAGTACTAGACCTATATGATTAATGAAATAATTAGTATAAATAGGTGTAATAAGTTTTTAGGATAGTGATTATAGCACATCTTACAACAAGTGATATATTATATCTTACTCTTATCTTCCCATCCTTACTCTTATCTTCCCTGTCCTTTATTTTTTCGGACAATTGATTAATAACTGTTGTACAGCGGAAGTGGTAAAGAGGGATTACTACCATGGTCACCATGCAATTTATAATAGAGAACTTCTTTCTAATATAAAAATGCTAATACAAAATCAGTTATTTTTCTACCACGTACACTCGTAATAATCAACAAACTTCAAGCCTTTAATGGATCCTTTCCTATCTAACTTGGATCTCAGAGTCCATCAGTTTATTCCTAGATTATAATTATCTATAAACATGGCAATGGTTAATGATTACAAGAATTTTGACACAAACTCACCTTGAATGTGCCTAGTTTTCCATCTTTACTGCGTGTTCCCTCTGGAAAGAAAAAAACAGAGGCTCCTTTCTTTATCAAATCCATGCATCGTTTAAGACAGTCCTATAGATTAAGAAGCAAACAAAACTGTGACTTGAAGGTCATTCATATCTTTTAAGCCAAAGGGGGGAATGAATTCCCAGAAAACAGTACCATCCAAATAAGAACTGGTTAAAATTAACAGCAATAACAATAATAGAGAAAGAATACCAGCTGACTTCGGCTGTCCATGCGCTTCAAAGGAATGACACCCAAAAGAAACATTGCCCACCCAATTATTGGAAAGAGAAATATCCCGGTCTTGCTAATGAACTTGAAGCTTCTTCCTAATGTAAGAAGAGTATATATGTCTAGAAAACTCTGATGATTCGAAACATACACAGCAGGGGTATCTGGGGGTGGCAGATTCTCCATTCCCTCAAATTCAATTTTGAAAAATGGTGCTACAGTCAATGCAGCCCACACTTTGGCAACAAAATGATGGAACTTTCTTCGATGGCGATCAAACAGGAGTACCAACGGATGTCCAGCCAACATCAGTACAAAAAGAAATATGGCACTGAAGGCTGTGACAACATAAAAGCAAGCTCCCCTGACTTTAGATTCCACTTTCAGCTCTGCAAGTAAGTGAAGATAAATACTTGACAAAATAAATCAGCATCCCAGTTCAAACACAAATCACACAAAAATCTAACCAAATAGAACGTATTATACATACCAGGTAGCAAATAGCCATCTTCGGCAGACCCAGCTGCAGTAAGTTCAGATCTAACAACTACATCTCTGGGAAATTTATTCTGAACAAGAAATTTAGTACTATCAAACAGCCATGATACATTTTCAAGCTTCTTGGAGATTCCTAGCATGCTACATTGAGGAGCTACAGAGGAAAAGCAAGATAAATAATAAATAAAACGACAATCAGTCATTTACCAATTCACTATATACAATCATTACACCCTCAGCCATGTATCAAGAAGAAACAAACAAACTAACAAACAAACACCAGATTAGTAAAGAATCTTTTGAAATGTAAGTTGTTATTAAGAATGCATAATCAGATAGACCCACACACTTACCCTTATGTGAAGTCCACAAAATTGGGTGCTTAAAAGTTGTTGCAGAACGGTGAGAACACAACTGCAACAGGAATGGGATTCAATAAAAAAAAAAACTAAAACATGAAACGGAATAGAATGATAAAGAAATACTTACAAGGGTGGAAGAGGATCCCGCGAAGAATCTCGCTTCATTGTGGCCTAAAGATGAAAAGATGGGAAAGAAATTAGTAAAAATCGTTGTGGGGAGTTAGAGAAAGAAATAAGAAGAAGAAAAAAATGACTAACCTAGGTAAAGACGATGGTGGATTGGAGAAGGGGAAGAGAGAAAAGTGATTTCCATGGCATCGAAATTGATTTAGGGTTTGAATTGTGCTTTTTCGAATTTGTAGTCGTAAATTTCAAAGTATCATATCGTTCAAATCAATCACCGGTATCTTTTGTTTCTTGGCAGAATTCAGTTCAGGAAGTATATCACATTAGCTTTAATAATTCTTTTGTATTATCCTTTTATGCCAATTTTTGTTTTGGCTCAATTATAAACTATAGAATTATTATTTTATATTTAAAAAATATTTTTTTATTCCACTCTTCTTCATCTTCATCTTCATCTTCATCTTCTTTTTTCCATGTCCATTTCTTCTCTTTTCCACCATACTCAATCTCTTCTTCTCTCTTTCCTTTTTCATTTAAATGAATTTGACTTTGTTTAAAATGAAAAACATCCATAATATTTTAGAAAGCAACTAATTGATTTTAAAAAATGTTGTTGAACAAGGTAATATTTCTAGATTAAGTTGGTTTAATAAACATTTCCCACGAAATTATCATAGACAGCTCAATCTCTTCTTCAAAATCAAACTTAAATAAATTTATACACAAATTTAAAAAATTTAATACAACTAGTTAATCAAATGTGATATCTGAGAAACTCTTCTATACTTACTAATGGAAAAATATTCAGCTTATAAAGATGTGTCTTCTAAAACCAAAACTATATCGTGAAGTAATTATCTAAAAGTACATTATAAAAAAAACTGGAATCTTTGTGAAATTATTTATAATTAGTCAACTATAATTATAATTAAGTTTGTGTATGTGTTACACTATTGTATGAACATTGATTATTAAAACAATAGTATGTTAATTAGTTATTTGTAGAGTTTAAAATTGGTTAGTTTAAAAAAGAGAGTGAAATAAATAGTGTACTATACATTACCGATCACGCAATTGAAAATTAAAAAATAATAATCCATCATATTTTGATAAATTTATTATTTAAGAAATTATATTAACATAATCAATATTATAAAATGTTTGCCTAATACAAGAATTAACTTCATTAGATTTATTAACATATGGACGTCATTATGACCACAAGTCGGTTGGACAACATCGTTAGGATCAATTATCGGAGGTCGGTGTTTTATTTTTGTCCTGAAAATGCACTTCAAAGAATGAAGGGAAGAGAAATATATAAACTCTTCTTAATCTCGATTCCTAAATGATGTAAAACTATATTATCATATTATGAAACAATACATATTTAATAATATTTATTATTTCAATTATAAAATACGGAATTTTAACTTAAGTCTTAAAAGTATACAATTGAAAATCTAAAATCAATTAGAGCACGATAAACGACCTATACACTAAAAAATAAGAAAAATATTAATATTATTTTATACAAAAAATTATTTCAACTATACTAATTTGACTAAAATAAAAATTATTTGCTAAAAAGTCAACCAAATATAATTTTTTCTATCCGAATAAAAAAAAGTTTAGAGCCTAGATACAAAATGTTACTTTCAATTGATAGTTTCATTCTTTTGAAATGTTTTATAAATTTAATAAGATATAAACAGTTTTTTCTAAACACAAGTTACATAAATCAGGCATTTAATAATGTAATTAATTATAACGTCAATTGGTACACTAACTAGCACAATAATTGCGTAAACACGCAATAAAATATTTAAATCAAAATGTGTATTTGGGTTGGATTGTTTTAAAAAATATATATGTTTTATTTGAACATATTTTAAAGGAAAGATTCTGAAGAAAACCTTATAAGTATTTAATATTCAAAAGTTAATCATAAAATAATTAAAAAATACCAGTTTTACATTCTTTTTATTAAAAGCCAATACAGATTTATACACTCGTAATCTCAACCCTCCACATCAAACAAAATTTAAATGTAAAAAACTCCTTAGATATTTTTTACAAAAATTAATCATTATTTCCAAAATAGATATCTATATTGATAGAATAATAAATATGCATTTTAAATATATTTTTAATTCATGTAAATTTAGGAAATTTTAATTTTTAGTTCTTATTAAAATTCATTTTGGGTGAATAAGGTTTTTTATATTCTTTAACAACTTATATCTTTAAGGACACCGTTCTAGCTAACATTTACTAATATTTACAGTATAATATTTTATATTTTAAAAAATATATCCTTCAAATAACTTTTATTTATTATGAAAATAAATAATAAAATGTCATTTTAATTATAGTACTTCCACTTTAAGCTATTTTTATAGATAACTATTAAAACTTGAATACATTAAGATAAAATCATATAATTATCTTTCATTTTAAAATCTTATATACATTTTTTAAGATATAAAAAGTAGTTATATAAATAAATATAGTTTTATATAATTCACTAAAACCTACATTTTGTTTATAAATTTCATTTTTTTCAAAATATGTAAATTGAAATTCAACTTTTAGAAAAAAAATATAATTTGGTATTTATATTATATCTTTTTATTATTATGTAGTTTATTATTTTACCGGATAAAATTATAATCTATTCTATTATCTTCTTATCTTATTATATTAACCGAACTTTAAAAGGATTAAAATTCGTTTATTTGAAAAAAAAGCAAAAATAAACACACTTAAGGTCGAAAATATTCTCATATTTTAACAAAAGATTTGTTTATAATATATGAAGATAGCAATTTGGTTGATTCCCTGGCTTTCCCCCTTTCGTATTTGCAGAGAATAGGAAAACAAAAACACCGATGATTGAACCCTAAGTTTTAAATTACTGTGGGTGCCTAATTCTAACACTGGTATGTATTTTTGTCTCTACCACGTCTCTGTGATTCATGTCTTGGGATAACTATTTTGAAAATCATTGAATTGAAAATGAAGTTGTAAGTTGAGTGATGTGATAATTTTGATTCTCGAATGAATCTTTCTTGTTCTTGTGATGTAGTCATCACGAAGGTTGTTTTGTGTAATCGATAAGATTGTCTTTATGATGCCGATGGAGGAAGTTAGTTTGCATGTTTAGGCAATATCTGGTTATATAATCGAGAGTTGGATGGAGTGAGATGATTTGAAGTTGCCGTTGCCATTGTTTGAATATCGTAGTGAAATTAAGAGAGAGAGAGAGAATTGGTTTCGGCATTTATCTTCAGAATTAGAGGGAAAAAAGTGGGTATTAGATAATGTAATAGCCATGTTGAAAAACTTGACTTGTTTTCATCTGTTGAATAGGTAGAAGCTAATAAACTCATTTGATGTGTGAAAAAACAAATGAACTAAACCACTCCAAAAACCAAATAAAACCACACCTGAATTAACCGGAACACTTTTAAAATGGTTTTAACCTTACTTTAGTTATATTCTTGAATGGATTCTGGTTGACCCATTCACTATACAAGTTAGGAACACAGAAATTGTACTCCGTTTCACGTTTCAGTTCTCAGCTCAAATGAAAACATCTGGCTTCTCAATTCCCTACCCCAGTTCCATCTCAGCCTCTCCCAACAACCAAAGCAAACAAAACCCTTGATTCTTCTTTGTGAACCCTTAATTCATACGTCCCATTCCAAATCTCAATCACCTTATCTCTGCATTTGCTTTGCATACAAGTGTAAGCTAAGCTTGATTGTGATTCTCTTTTTCTGCATCAGTCTTTCTCACTGGTTTTGCAGTCATTTCTAGGTTCGCAGACATATCCATATCTTTTGTCTTTCGTTGTTTAATTATCTCATCTATCTCAGATTTTTTTGCTTTTTTGGATCTTGATCCTTTTTATTTATAATGTACGGTAAATTGGTGTTGCTATGCCGACTTACTTGTTCTTTGTATAGATGTCTTTGATTAATTTTACAAAAAAAGCAGTAGTTTTCAGTCAGATGCTCTCAGTTTTGGTTTCTCGGTTTTAGTTTTGTCCTATCTTATTGTTCTCTCGGTGCTTGCCTTGTGTTGGTTCTGCAATAATTCCTACAAAACATTATGGGCTCAGTGCATAATAAGAGGCGGGCACAAAAATAATATTTGAGATAATTTTAGGAAATAGTTATTATCATGAGTTCATCAGATACAATACAACAAGAGCAGAAGCCTTTGTGAGTGTGAATGTTTGCAAATCATAATCCTGGTCCAAACACTTTGAATGGAATGGTTCTTCCACCAATTCAATTAGGATTATAAGACTTTTCCTTAATATATACAATCTATTTGTATATTGTGGTAGATTATTTTTCTTGAGTTAACCCACTTTCTAATGTTAATTGATGCTCATGGGGGTACAAGGAAACTACAAAAACAATTTCCAAACTCGTTCAAATTAAAAGTTCTAATGTGACTCTGGAGCTGCACTTGCTTGCTGAGTTTTCTTCTTAGCTTCTGTCTTTCCCTAGCCTTATGTTTCTGAAACCATTGATGAGTAGAACTGATATATCCTGTTATAGTACTAGAAGACTTGTTTAGTTATATAAATTTGTGCCTTTTTGAATGAATTCAATGAAATTTTGTTCCAATCAGGCTGTCTCAGGTCTGTGAACTTTACTTCTACCATGGCCAACAAATCTCAAGAAGAGCCCAAGACTGCTCCTGAGCCTGATCGGTGGTACAATCTCACCCTTGGACCTTCCGTCAAAGATGAATCCTCCAACAAATACTGCACTCTACGATGTAAGTTACAAAATATAAAAGCCATTTCTAGTATTTTTCTTTTTCTGGCGGGTCAGTTTTTGTTTTCCTAATTACTGGCAACTAGTCATGGAATGTTCACACTTGATTTTGCAATGATTATGTCAAGCCTTTTGACTTTGGTTCTTAATTTTTTTTCCTTATTTATGTTGAATTTTAATCATCAATGTCTTGAAATCTGTACAGATGAATTTAAGCCAGCTTCAGTTGATAAGAATAAGCCTGGACTGCTACGCAAGACCAAAGAGAACAGGATTTCTGTGGAATTTCAGAACAACCAAATGGGAAAACCGAAGGTGACATTTGAGGGGAGTAGTGAGGATTACAAGGAAAACGATGCTGTATTGTTTTTTGATGGTGAGACACTTCGATTGGAGCGGCTTCATAGAGCCGTAAAGCAATTGCGACACCTACGAATGCCTGGTGAATCTGCAGGTGCTGCAGCTACAGTTGTGGCTGCTCCATCTGGACCAGCTTTGGATCCTCGATCATCCCCTGTTGGGAAGTCTGTAAAGCCAGCATCTCATGGCAGGAGCACATTTCAGGCTGTGCCGGTAAATGCTCATTAACTATCTATGGCATAGTTGTGTATACTAGTTAATTCCATTGCATCTTAAAAATGTATGTTGTTGGAAATTTGCATTATAAATATGGTTATTTTTGCAATGCATTAAGATTTTTACTGATTTTATTGGGTTAAAAACTGATCATGTGTGGTATGTGTATGGTTACCAATAATGTATATCCTCTTGATATCATAATGATTGAGAGAGAAAGTTGGGGAGGACGGGGGAGGGTGAGCTGATTGGAGAGGCCTGGAGGGGCAATATAAAAACTGTTTGTTTATGCTTGTTATCATGGAGGTACTTCTCATTTGATGACAGGGCCAATATTTGTATCCATGGTTACGCAGCAAGCTATTTTTCATTTTTCATATGCATTTGTTAATTAAGGGGGAAAAGGAGTTATAGAAAGAACTGAAAGCTGCAAAATTATATTTTTGAGACTGTCGAACAGGGTTTTCTAAATGAATGAAGCAAATAGTCTGTCTCTTGTACCATTTTAACGATGCTTATGTTGGTTTTGCACAGGTTGAGGTCGAGCGAATTGATATTGGTGAACCTGAGAATACTGGTATGTATCATATAGTTTGAAGGTTTATGTAATTGCATATTTGGACTGAATTGAGTTTTAAACTTCTTTTTCAAAGTAAACAGGCCCGAAGCTTTTCATTTTCACTCATAATGTGATGCAGGTTTTTATTTTCATCATATGGTTATTTACCATATGATCTTTTGTGTAAAACTGTTCTGGTCATGTTTTCCAACTTGATGATTTGTGTTTCCTTTGCTGCGTATTACAAATTGCTCCATTGTCTTATCCCCAGTGCTGAAAGGCTTTATTATTGGATTTCTGCTCTGTTGATTTTGTGGTACTTTCACCATTGATGAAATAGTTGAAGCTGGCTTTGCTATTTAATTATTTACTTATATATGAAGTATGATTAATTTAATGTTGTACGTGTGGTATGACAGGCATCAAAGCTGGTTCGAAGAGGTCATCTGATAGTCTAAATGAAGTGCCCATTAGTACCTCACCAGATGCGAAAAATGAAGTGGAGGAACATCAAGATATAAGTATTAATGACCTTTTTGGCAGCGAGTCACCTGAGGATGACAACAATGTTGAAGAAAAAGATAATGTTGGATTTGACATGAATGTTCCACAGGCGGATGATGATATTGTGGATATGGATGATAGTGGTGATGAGGTGGAAAAAGGACACAATGCTGCAGAAGCTGTGGAAACCCAGGTGAATGCAGAGGGGAGGGATGAGCAGACATCTACTTCTAGCAGTAGCAGTGGAAGTGGCAGTAGTGAAAGTGGCAGTGGAAGTGGTAGTGGAAGTAGCAGCAGCAGTGACAGTGAAGGCAGTGATGAAGACTCAGTTCATTCAATCTGAACTTATACCACGCTGCTTTCTTTTTTTTTCTTTTCTCATTGCAAAGTAATCCAATGCATAATGAGTTCAATGTGTTTCTCAGGCTTGGCTTCGAAGGCTTATGAATAATGTGGTATATTTTATGTGTTTATATTATTAATCGACTTTAAATAATTTGGCTTTGTCATTGAATTTTTTTGAAACAAGAGTAAAAGCTATCCATTGATTGAAAAGTAACAAATCTTACATACTCAGAAACACACACGCACTTTTTATTTACAATCAGCATTATTATTTATATAGATGCATTGAAAATATCAGTTAACGCTAATATTAAACATTGAAAATGTAAATTAAAGAATATTACATACTCAGAAACACATACACGCACTTTTTATTTACTTTCTAGTACCACTTGTAAAATATTTCATCTTATAACTTTATTTACTTTTTTAACTTGTTTTCCGTTTATATTTTTCCGTAAATCTATTAATTATAAACTGTAATAAATTATATATACTTGTATAACATATTATAATTTTAATCACTCTTATTAAATTTGTATCTTCTGTACTTTACTTTTCTCATTTAAAAATATATTTCAAGTTTTCTTAATATTCCAATTTATTAATTTGATTGAAATTAAAACGTATATTTTTTTTATTTAGATTTAGTTATAATTTGCAACCATATATTAACACGTACGATTAAACATTATTTATTTTTTCAATAACCGATTAAACATAGTGTATAAAACTATATAATTCTCTTTCATCGTTATAGCCGGTTCATATTACTTAAATCTTATTTGGAAATAATTATGTGTAAAATGTATTAAATAAGACACATTTTACCTTTTAAAAATGATAGGATTACTTAAATGTTAAATATTAATATAATTTCTGGAAAAAATATAATTAAAATCATACCAAACATTCCTCCTAGTAAAAAAAATCATTTTAATTTTTCTTAGTTTCAAATATTAAATTTGACTTAAAATAAGAAGAGCTTTTGCTGGTCAGAACTTTAGTTTTGTATTTCTGAAAGAAAAATTAAAAAGTATTTATATCTTTATTGTATCTCATATTTTAATTACACATGGGGAAAAATAAAATGCATAGAATAAAAATATAAAACTACTTAGTAATATAAGTAGAGATGATAGAGAAATATTTAATAGTAAATAACAATTTTTATTATTATTATTTATAATTTTTACAATAATGTCAAACATTTTTATCATCTGATTTCCAACTTACATGATTTGTATTCACTGCGAGTATCCAGATCCTTGTCATCCTCTTCAGCGAGTCTCTTACAATAACACGTTCTTCGTAGGACAGTGTAACTTCCATCAATAACATCAAACACACGCAATCTACACCACCACTTTCTTTTACCTAACTTTCGATTTAAGAGGTAAAACCTAATTCCAATTTCTGTTGTTGTGCCAAGAACCACACCAAGTCAAACAAACCCAAAAAACGTGAATACTGCGTCCGTCGTGACTTAACGACTTCACCAACTGCAACACCATTCGAACCCTTTTGTTTTCATGCATGATGTTGAAATCCACACTTTCATTATCATATCATTTTACCACCGTTAGAGAAACAACATAAATATATTTATTTAATGGATAAATAGAAAAGAAAATTAAAATTATTCATCAACAACTTTCAAATAATTATTTTATTCATGGCTGATAAAAACAAAATAAAAATTTAATAACAACTCAAACATCTTCAAAGAAATCAAAAGAAAAGAAAAAACTTAGTACACGTGAGAGACTTTAAAGGAAGAAAAAACTTGCTATTGATTTCATAAACAAATACTTAGATAAAAAAAACACATCTTCAATAAATAACACATAAGAAGAATCAAATACTTAAAAATGAGAATGTATTTCTACAACAATATCAACAAGAGCGTTCTCACCTATGACGCGAGAATATCGTTAACGCCGTCAACTACAATCATGTCGTCGAAGAAGGGAAAGAACACCGGAACTCTGTTAAATAACAAAACGCCGTCAGATCGAGTGATACTGATTGTGAATCGCTCCAAAAAAAACTAGACAAACTCTGTTGTCGAAATTCATCAGAGTGATATTGATCGTGAACACTGTGATTCCGCTAAGCTCGGCGACACCGAAAAACTGCTTTCCTACGCAGCCACGACGGAGTATCCACCGGTTTTTAGGGATTGAATGGGTTGGTTGAAGGAATCCAAAACACTTGCGGTGTGGTTCTTGGCAGAACGGGAATTGGAATTAGAAGAAATAGGTCTTTGACTGTTAAATGGAAAGTTAGGGTCAAAGAACCTGTCATAAAGTAAAAGAGAGGCATGGTCGTAGATCGAAGATTGCGTGAGGTTGATGTTGTTGTTGTTGATGGACGTTAGGCGGTCGGACGAAGAAGGTGAAATTGTGAGAGGCTGGCTGGAAAGCATGGTAGGGATCTTGGCGCCGGCGGTGAGGAGTCGGAGACTGGGCGGCGTGAGCGGGAGCTCTGCCCAGATTTCTTGAACGCTGAAGGAGACTGTCATTGAAAAGCCTCAATGGGAGACTATATGGTATTCAATTTCTATTTGGCGAGATTATAAATACTGTTATTTTTTAAAGTTCAATTTCAAAATTTAATTCAAATGAATCTAATTATCTATACCTATATACCTAAAGGGAGTCATTTTCTATTTTTTTTTAAAAATCAAAATTTAAATATTTAGAAATTTTTAAATTTTAAATATTTCAAATTTTTAAAAATCGTAAGGCATTTTTCAAACACTTCAAATTTTAAAAGTTTTCAAATTTTTAGAAATTTTAAATTTTTTAGAAATTTTAAATTTTCAATATTTTAAATTTAAAAAAAAATCAAAATTTTAAATTTAAAAAAAATCAAAATTTTCAAACCCCAAAATCTTTTTTGAAACACTTCCAATTTCAAAATTTTAAATTTTTAAATTTTCAAAATTTTAAATTTCGAAAATTTGAATTTTCAAATTTTTTAAATTTTTAAAATATTTCACTCTTTAACTTCCTTCAATATTTTTTCTTATTTTCCTTATATCAATATTTGGTTTTATTTTCTTATTATTTGGTTTCATTTCCTATTTTCAAAAAATTTAAATTTTTTATTTTTCAAAATTTCAAATTTCAAACCCTAAACTCTTTTCGAAACACTTGAAGATCACTCTCACTACTCTCAATTATATGTTGCATTATCAAGAGATGTTTCTTAAGCTTCAACAACGAATGTGTGTGTAATTTGCAATTTATTCATAATTGACATTCTTTCGTAGAAAACAAAATTTGTAAAGAATTGAACACTTATAGTGATTTATCTAGTTTTAATCACTCGCATTGGTTAAGCCAATTCACGCAAAGATATAATGATTTTACATAATAGTGATGATAACGACATTTTTTTTTATTCATAATGTACTGTAAATTTCTATTGTTAATATAAGTGTGCGAATAATAACATCATTTAATATATAAATGAAAAAAATAAGAAATGTGGATACACAGGAAGATAGCGCTTGTGTTCCCGCTAGCACGTCTGGTTGACGTTGAAACAAGAAATTATAAGGACTATTACCTTTTAGCACATATGTGGGAAGAACATTTATAATGTGAATTGAGGCTATGAAAGCTTAAGCCCTAAAACGTACCTACTAGAGTGTGGTGCAAAAGACAAATTCATTGAGAGGAGGACACAAGCTTGGAGGGTTTAGAATGCACACAAAATGTTTTGTATTTTAAAATGAAAAGTTATGAGAGGTTACACGAAGTAAGAAGGTTACGGGATATTAAAAAAAAGAAAGATCGTGCAACCACTAGATAGGTGCCACGTGTAAAAATGGATGAGTAATTGCCAAAGCCACGTTGTATAAACGACATCTTAATGGCACACATAAACTTCTTCGCCTACTCGACTCGAGACCAGCGAGTTGTGTGTCGTCCTGGCTCTGATCGAGTTTATGGAGAGGTTCGTGATGTGAAGAGGTGCTCAAATAACAATTGTGAATAATATCTCTTAGTTGAATATGAAAAAATGTTTATCAACACCCCTATGTCGATCCAAGAGAGATCGCCTCCATGAACCTTAAATTTGGTGACTCATTATAATCGATATATATTCTTGACAAATTTTTCAAAAATTATCCAAAATTTTCAAAAATAATTTTTTTTATCTTCATGCTCCATATGGAAAATACTGCACTATAAATAAAGAAAAGGTTTGACAAGAAATGGATTGAAGATTCTTTATTCATGTCTAGTTCATAATAAACTAAGTGGGAAAAATTTAATGCAGTAAGCGAGTACAAATACACTTAAACCAAATCAGTAATAAATAGAGTATCTTTAACTATAAATTGACTTATAGATCACAAGCGATTGTTATAGACGAAATACATATTCTTTGTGAAAATTAAAATGAGCTTGAATAAAGTAGAAGTTTATTTTTCATCTTACACTTTATTTACTTTTTTTAACTTCTTTTTATTTTTTGAACATCATAGAATGTCCGTTTATCTTTTTCTGTAAATCTATTAATTATAAACTGTAATAAATTATATATACATGTATAACATATTATAATTTTATTCACATTTTTATCTTCTATACTTTACTTTTCTCATATAAAAATATATTTCAAGTTTACTCAATATTCCAATATCTTAATTTGATTGAAATTAAAACGTATATATATTTTTTATTTAGATTTAGTTATAATTTGCACCATATATTAACACCTACTATTAAACATTGCTTATTTTTTTAATAACCTATCAAACATTGTGTATGAAATTATCTAATTCTCTTTCATCAGTATAAACCGTTCATATTACTTAAATCTTATTTGGAAATAATTACGTATAAAATGGATTAAATAATACGTATTTTACCTATTAAAGGTTTACTTAAATGTTAAATATTAATATAATTTCTGAAAGAAAAATATAATTAAAGTCATATCAAACTTTCCTTCTCAGTAAAAAAATATCATTTTAATTTTTCTTAGTTTCAAATAAATATTAAATTTGACTTAAAATGAGAAAAATTTAAATCGTCTATTTATCAAAACTTTAGTTTTGTATTTCTGAAGAAAAATTAAAAAATAGTTATATCTCGTATCTAAGATTGTAATTACACGGGTGGAGAATAAAAATATAAATTATTTAGTACTACAAGTTTTTTGAACTATGTATAGAAGTTAAAAGAGTAAAACTAAATAAATATTTTAAAAATAATTGTATCAAAAGTATAAAATTTATTACATCGGTTAATACATTCATTTGAAAACTAAAAATTTAATTATTTTATTTATAAAACTTTGTTTATTTTTATTTTTATTAAATAAATATAATTTTTTTTTTATCAAAAGAAGTTTAAAGGTAGAAAAGTAATAGAAACATTATAAATTATTATTATTATTATTTTATAGCTCTTATCAAAGAATTTCAAACATTTTTTATCCGTATTAATTAAATCTGACTTCCATCTCACATCGCTCATATGTTTGGATCTTTATCATACTTCTTGGTCAGTCTCTTATGGCTACAACTTCTTTTTACAACGACTTAACTTCCATCAGCAACATTAAACTCACGCAATTGTCAATCTATACGACAACTTTCTTTTAATTTACGACACACGTTCTTCGACTTAACTTTCAATTTAAAAGTCAAAACCTAATTTCAATTCCTATTGTTCTGCCAACAACCACACCATGCCCCCGATTCCATCAACAGAGACATTCAATCCCTAAATCAGTGGACATTCCGTCTACCATGGCTTCATTCCTGAAAATATAACTTTTCGGTGTCAATGAGCATGCTTCGATGTTTCGTGTCGACGGTCATGAAATGATCTCGTAAATTTTAACGACGAACCCACATTCTCTATGTTCTTGAAGTAATTCACCATCAATATCACCCGATCTAACAATATTGAGTTAACGACGGTGTTCTTTACTACATAAAAAAAACATACCAACAAATATTTAAAAAAATAGAATAAATCTTTCATAAAATATCATTTCATCATCTTTAATAGACAAAGTAAACACATGTTAATAAATCTTTTAAATACAAGAATAACAAAAATTAAACTCAAAATAATATATTATTTCTTTATTTTTATACGTATATTGATAATTCCAATCAGCATTATTATTTATATATATGCATTGAGAATATCAGTTAACGCTAATCTTAAACATTGAAAATTTAAATTAAAGAATCTTACATACTCAGAAACACATACACGCACTCTTTATTTACTTTCCAGTACCACTTATAAAATATTTCATCTTATAACTTTATTTACTTTTTTAACTTGTTTTCCATTTATATTTTTCCGTAAATCTATTAATTATAAACTGTAATAAATTATATATACTTGTATAACATATTATAATTTTAATCACTCTTATTAAATTTGTATCTTCTATACTTTACTTTTCTCATTTAAAAATATATTTCAAGTTTTCTTAATATTCCAATTTATTAATTTGATTGAAATTAAAACGTATATTTTTTTTATTTAGATGTAGTTATAATTTGCACCATATATTAACACGTACGATTAAACATTATTTATTTTTTCAATAACCGATCAAACATTGTGTATGAAATTATCTAATTCTCTTTTATCAGTATAGTTCATATTACTTAAATCTTATTTGGAAATAATTATGTGTAAAATGTATTAAATAAGACGCATTTTACATATTAAAAATGATAGGATTACTTAAATGTTAAATATTAATATAATTTCTTGAAAAAAATATAATTAAAATCATACCAAACCATCCTTTCCAGTAAAAAAAATCATTTTAATTTTTCTTAATTTCAAATATTAAATTTGACTTAAAATAAAAAGTGTTTAAATCTTCTCCTTATCAGAACTTTAGTTTTGTATTTCTAAAAGAAAAATTAAAAAAAAGTGTTTATATCTATTATATCTCAGATCTTAGTTACACATGTGGAAAATAAAAATGCATAGAATAAAAAAAGATAAAATTATTTAGTAATACAAATTTTTAAAAAAATATATATAAATGTGTAAAAAATGAGCATAGTTTTTAAAAGTATTAAAAGAGCAAAATTAACTATTTATGATACTACGTTAAAAATATGACCAGAATATTTTCCTTCCTATTTTTTATTTATTTTATGAACTATGTATAGAAGTTAAAAGAGTAAAACTAAAGAAATATTTAAAAATAATTAGATAAAAATATAAAATTTATTATATTTTGTTATCATTATTTTATAAGTTGATTTGAAAACTAAAAATATAATTATTTTATCTTTAATTTTTTTATATATTTATTTTTATTAATCAAATATAAATATTTTATTATCAAAAGGAGTTTTAAGGAAGGGAGGTAAGAAATATTTAGCGACAAATGATAACTTTTTTTATTATTATTATTATTTACAATTCTTACAAGAATGTCAAATATCTTTATCTATATTAATTAAATTTGGCGTGGGGATCCCTACCATACTCTTTGGTCAGTCTCTTACGGTCACAACTCCTTCATACGATCGTGTAATTTTCATCACCAACATCAAACTCACACAATCGCCAATCTACACGACAACTTTCTTTTAGTTTACGACACATGTTTTTCGACCTAACTTTCAATTTAACAGTCAAAACCTAATTCCAATTCCTACGATTATGCCAACAATCACACCGTGCCTCCAATTCCATCAACCAAGATATTCAAAGCCTAAACCGGTGGATATTACGTCTGTCGACGAGCATGCTTCATTGTTTCGTGTCAACTTCGATGAAATGGTCTCGTAAACTTCTACGATAGATCCACGTTGTCGATGTTCTTGGAGTAATTTGCCATTAATATCACTTGATCTGGCAACATTTTGACTTAACAACGATATTCTTTCCTACGTGAAAAAGAAAGAGAAACATAACAGCAAATATATAAAAAAGAAAACACATATTTCATAAAATATCATTTCATCATCATCTTTAAAATAGATGAAGAAAAACATCTTAAGTGATTTTTTTTTAATACAGGAAGAACAAAAAATTGAACTTAAAATAATATATATATTTTTTTTATGTGTATAAAAGTTATAGTTAATTCTTATCAGCATTATTTTATATATATATATGCCTTTTAATAATACGAATAATGATAATAATATGAGGTAACGCTCATCTTAAACTTTGAAAATGTAAATTAAAGAATTTGTAAATTAAAGAATCAGATACGAAAATGTATATTAAAGAATCTTTAAAGAATTGGATACTTAGAAAAAAAAATAACTTTTAGAATGTATTTAACATCACACATGCAAAACAAGAATATATTTCTACAGCAATAATTAAAAAATTAAAGTGCCTCAAAATTCAAAAGGATCAAACATGCTTCCTCATAATCAACAACAAGAACTGAAATTGTCCTGTTACGCGGGAATATCGTTGAAGAACGTGTCGGAAAGAACATCGAAACTCCGTTAAAAATCAAAACGCCGGCAGATCGTGTGATATTGATCGTGAATCTCACTCCAAGAAAATAGGCAAAGCGGATCTTTCGTTAACGAGAACATTCCACCGAAGCCGGTGCGCACAACGAAAAGCTGCATTCATAAGAACGCAGCCATATCCATCGGTTTTAGGATTTGAATGGCTTGGTTGAAGGAATCGAAGGCACTTGCGGTGTGGTTCTTGGCAGAACAAAGGAATTGGAACAGAAGAAATAGGTCTTTGACTGTTAAATTGAAAGTTAGGGTCGAAGAACCTGTCAATGCCGTAAACTAAAAGAGAGCCGTCGGCGTAGATTGGGGATTGAATGAGCTTGATGGACGTTAGGCGGTCGGACGAGGAAGTTGAAAGCGTAAGAGACTGGCCGGGAGCATGGTAGGGATCTTGGCGACGGCGGTGAGGAGTCGGAGACTGGATGGTGTGAGCAGATTTCTTGAAGGCGGAATCGGAGAGAGCAAAGACGGTGGCTGAAGGACTTGGAGTGTGAGAGCCATTGAAACGAAGCCTGAATCTGAAAGAACGTCGGCGGCGTCAAATATGGCTTCACGCGGAAGAGCGCCGGCGAGAGAGAAGGAAAAGACGCACGCTCTGACTGCTGCATTATGAACCTCACGCTATTCCATTTCAATATTTGGCGCAATTCTCTTATATCTTACCACCCTTCTTTTCTCCTAACAATATTTCAAACAAATTGGGCTTATATGGATTAAGCCTTCAGAAGAGGCAAATTGGGCTTACCGGGCCTACATGAATTGGTAGCCTGGCCCAATCTTTACCATATTAATAATAAAAAATAATTTATATATAATTTTTTTTTAATTTAATTAACGTAATAACTAATTATGTTTAGTCTCCAATTAATAGTTTTATTGTAATATATATATATATATATATATATATATCAAACTCTAATTTAATATTTTTATGCTTGATATTTTAATTAAGTTTAAGCAAAAATATAATTTAATATGTTTTACCTTCATATTTTAATTAAGTTTAATTGAATAAATGAGTCAAGTTTTAATCGTACTTCTTTTTTTAATGAAGTTAAAGTTTCAAAAAATTTGGTTTAACGTGAATTACTTTGTTAACGAGGAGAGATCGTATTATACTAATGTGACCTTTATCACATATTATATTCTCAATAAATTTATATAACAGATAAATTCTATTAAACTATTAAATTATAATTTAGTATAATTATTTTAATCGTTTCTATATTTAAGATCAATATTCAATTTAGAGCGGATTGAGATATTAGTTTAAATATCAAGTGGTGGAGAGATTAATTTACTAAAAAATTACAACTTTAAATAATTTTGCTTTGTTATTAATTTTTTTTGAAACAAGAGTAAAAGCTATCCATTGATTGAAAAGTAACAAATCTTACACCTACATACTTATACTTTTCAACCTTCATATTTTTTAGGTTTCAACTTTGAACAAAGAATAATGAAAGAAATAAATTATACAATACAAATTTTAACAAAAAAAAAAGTCATTGTTTTCATCATGCTTGATAATTTTTGTCTTTAAAATAAAATATTTTATAAAAAAATGGTATATAAAAAATGATAAGATTCTTAGTATCTTATGTGTATTTACAACCCTTCTTATATAGAAAATATATAAAAGTTAATGAGTTAATAGAGTGATGTAAACACAGATGGTTTTAGTGAAAAAAAAATCAAAAATAAAGTTTCATATAAAAATAATTAATAAACAGATAAATAGACCTATAATTTTTATCATTATTGTTGAACGAGTACAGAAGTAAAATAATTTATTCACTTTATCAAAACATTTGTGTGAAAGTAGATTTTTTTTATTTTTACAAAAGAGTTGAAATTTTTTATGAATTATGAATTCTCCTCTGACAACAATTACTTTTTTTTATAATAATTGTTTGATTTTAAAAATAATTATGATTTTTTATAATATTTTTCAATTAATATTAAATATATTTTTTCGGTTATTTTAATAAATTTAGTTATAATTGTCTTTTAAAAGATGTTAAATTAAAATTATATTTGTCTAAATACTTAATCAATAAGAGTTTTTTATAATGTTCCTTACTAAAAAAAATATTTTAAATTATTAGTTTTATGATTTAAATTAGTTATTGACTTAAACGATAATAGTTATAAAGAAGAGTTATTTAAACTTCAAATCCTACTTTAAATAATTTTTCAGCTTGTCTTGTATCTTGCGTCTTGCAGAGAAAAAAAATAGAAGAAAATTTATTCACACACTTTAATGTAACAGTCTTCAAATTTCATTTTAACTTTTATCTTATTTTTATCTTAGAAGGTTTACCTTGTGTTTAACAATTAATAGGAAAAAAATATTTATATTTTTATTGTTTTTACTGAATGGGGTTGGTGATAGAAGAAAACAATATAAATGGAAAACGTTGCAGTTCAAAAAGGAAACAAATGTTCTTAGGTGTATTTTTTGAAATATAAATATTTTTATTAAAAAAATATTGAGAAAATTAAAATAAAACCTTTTTTAAATATTATTTATTCATTTTCAATAATTATTATAATTTCTTTAAAAGAGAACCTGATAAATAATTTTTAAAAATTAAATATTGAAAACGGAGTAAATTAATTTAATCACTCCTAACAAATCCATCATTTATCTCTAAGGTTCTAAAATAATTTTATTAGGATTTTTTCACTCAATGTTACTCTATTCACAAACTTAAAAAAAAAATCAAATTATTAATTCTCGTTCCTTAACAATTTTAGATAAGAAATAATTGTCTCAAGATATTTCTGATTTTAAATTTCAAATTATAAGAGGGTAAAGCTTAAACAATAATGTTCAATTTCAAGAATAATTACCATATCTTGAGCATAGTTGATAAATTAATAAGATGCTCAAACTATATATAGAAAAAAAAATATACTAACAAAATCATTTTTAACTCATCTAACAAGTTTTAAATATCACAATAAACCATATATTTTTACTCAAACTTGTATAACTCAAATTAATTATGACCATGCAATAAACGAGACTATACTACAACCTAAAATTCCAATATTTTTTAACAAAAAATCTTCACACAATTTAGGTTAAGCTTCTTTAACTTCAGTGGATGGTAAAAAATATTTAAAATCATTTTTTTTGAAGAAATGGTTTGTACAGACTTCCAATTATTTATCGGAATATTTAATCTATAAAATTACACATGAACTTGTCCATATTATTAACAGTTATTCCTCTACTATTTTACTCAAATGAAATATAAAGTTTCCACATGCAAAAATAATAGAAAAAAGATTAGACCAATTGTACGAGAACAAAAAATTTATCAAAATGAATAATAAAACATAATTATAAATTATATAAATTAATAATAAAAATTTATATACATTAAATATGTTTTATTTTTTTTTAAAAGAGAAAAATGTTCTTAGATTTGCTCTTATTTTTATAATCATAATAAAAATTTATACAATAAATTTGAGTTTTTAAAAAATTAATGTATTTCTCTTATTTAAAATTATGTTAAATCCATGTTAAAATTGTTATAAATCTAATAAATATTTTTTGAATTAGACACTTCATCTATATTTATCTTCGAGACACATCATTTAAATTTATTTTTTTTCTATTGTTTCGTTTTTTAAGTATAAATTAAATTATTAAGTACAAAATAATAAAATTAGTTGTAACTGATTAAATACTTTTTTTATTTTTTTTATAAATGTTTATTTTAAAAAATAATACATTGATAATATACAATCCTCTTTTTTAACCTAAAATTTTAATTTTTTTTATGAAATAAAAAAATACTTTTTTTTATATCATCAATTATATCTGTTATTTAAAATGGGTGAAATTGAAGGCATGGTTATAATTTGCATGTCATCATGTATCTAAAGCTAAAAACAAAATCAAATTGCTTTCTTTATTTATATGGACAGAATGTTGCAGCAGACTCTGGCTTTTCTCTTCAATGTGAGATGCCACCTTTGTATCTTACGTTACATAGTAGGGAACTTGTGATACAATAAACTCTACTTTATCAACTCATTCTTTATTTTAAAATCTATACTGAATCATTTATAACCAAAAACTCAGGAACATAAATATAAAATAAGCTCAATTTATTCATAATTTTATGATCAACAAATACCTAGCCCAACAAGAGCCACAGAAGCATCACAGCTGCTACTACATACAAAGCTAGACGCCTGCAAAATGTACGTGGTTTAGCATCATACATGGATGGGCTATAAATTTCTGGAATCAGTTTTATCATTACTTACACGTCATTGAACACTCTTCGAATTTTTACCGAATTTTCATTTGTCTTCTCAGAAAGTGTGTTTGCTGCAGTATTTAGATCCACATTCAGCTTGTCATACCATCCATGACATCAGATGGAAGAACAATCCTAGTGACATTGATGGTTTTTGCAAGCCTGCCCAACAGAGGATGCATCCAGTTCTGTGTAATTAAAAGAATAGGGCATGTACGTTATCATCCACATTTGAATTTGTGATTAATAAAACTTAGAGCCAGCAGTATACAGAAATTTTGCAGATACTATTACTAAAATTATCATCATCACTGTTATTTTTTCACTGAAAAGTGAAAACCAAAATCAAACATCCATAGCACATGGTGGTTTCTGGCAAGGACGACTTGTAAAAACACTTCCCTTCTTTGTGGGCGGTTTGTATAGAGTATCCAAAGAACAAGGCAGAGCAGAACACTATTTAGATTAAGCTGACATCTATTAGATATAATGACTCCACAAAGAATGAATGTGGCTGCAACAAGTAACCATCCAGTGATAACAAATCTGCAAAACATTTAAAAAATTAGATAGAAGAACAGAACAGCGACTCACATCCATAGCACATGATTTTGAATTATGGGTTATCAATCATGCAAATACCTTACTAAAGAATTTTTTTCCATATCTATGACAAAGGGTGAAAGAACAAGGGGAATTTTAAGGAAATATCTATGATTTAAATTTACAGAAAGCTGGAGAAGAAAATTATTTCATCGAGAACTTTCAAGTAATTTAATAACAACTCATTCATCGAGAACTTTCAAGTAATTTAATAACAACTCATTCATCCAGAACTTTCAAGTAATTTAGTAACAACTCAAACATCTTCGTCTTCAAAGAAATTAAAAGAAAAGAAAAAAACTGCTCGTACATGTGAGAGATTGAAAGGATATCCTACAAAAAAAAAAAGGAAGAAAAAACTTAATCATCATCTTCAAAATACACCAAGTAAAACATGTTAGTTTTTAGATACAATTATAACAAAAATTGAACTCAAAATAATATATTATTTCTTTATTCTATACGTATATTGTTAATTTATATATATATATATATATATATGCATTTTAATAATATACATAGTGATAATAATATCATCTTTAAACTTTGAAAATGTAAATTAAAGAATAGTTAAAGAATCTGATACTTAAAAAAGAAAAAGAACTTTTGAGAATGTATTTCAACATATGCAAAACGAGAATGTATTTCTAATAGAGAATGTATTTCAACATTACACATGCAAAACAGAATGTATTTCTACAGCATTTCTACAGAGACAATGTATTTCAACATTACACAAGCAAAATATTTTTAGAGCGATTATGGTAGCCACTAAAAATTTAAAGTGCCTCAAAATTCAGAAGTATCAAACAGGTTTCCCTCATAATCAACAACATGAGCGTTATGACGAAACGCTGTGTTCTGTGACGCGAGAATATTGCTAACGCCGTGAACTACAATCCTATCGTTGAAGAACACGTCGGGAAAGAACACCGGAACTCCGTTAAAAACCAAAACGCCGCCAGATCGAGTGATATTGATCGTGAATCCCTCCAAAAAACTAGACAACTCCGATCCGTCGTCGAAATTGACCAGATCATTCCACAGAAGCCGGCAAGGCACGACGTGCCGGCGAAAGAACGAAGGATACTGGCTGAAATCGCCGATGCGGTTTAGCACCAAGTCGTCTGCCGGAGCGAACACTGTGATTCCGCTAAACTCGGCTACACCGAAAAGCTGCATTTCTAAGAACGCAGCCACGGCGGAGTATCCACCGGTTTTTAGTGTTTGAATCGCTTGGTTGAAGGAATCGGAGACACTTGCGGTGTGGTTCTTCGCAGAACAGGAGGAATTGGAATCAGAAGAGCTAGGTAACTGAAAGTTAGGGTCGAAGAACCTGTCAATGCCGTAAACTAAAAGAGAGCCGTCGTCGTAGATTGGGGATTGAGTGAGCTTGATGTTGTTGATGGACGTTAGGCGGTCGGCCGAAGAAGTTGTGGCCGTAAGAGACTGGCCGGAGAGCATGGTAGGGATCTTGGCGCCGGCAGTGAGGAGTCGGAGACTGGAAGGGGTGAGTGGGAGCGGCGCGAGATGGAAGCGGAGGAGGTCAAGGGAAGGCTGGCCAGATTTCTTGAACGCGGAATCAGAGGGAGCAAAGACGGTGGCTGAAGGAGACTGCTCTAAAAGCGTTTCGGCAACGACTTCGAGCGTGAGAGCCATTGAAACGAAGCCTGAATCTGAAAGAACGTCGGCGGCGTCAAATATGGCTTCACGCGGAAGAGCGCCGGCGAGAGAGAAGAAGAGAACGAAAACGAACGCTGACTGCTTCATTGTGAACCTCACGCGATAATTCAATTTCGATATTTGGCGGGATTTTATCTTACCAATCCCTCTTTTATATCTGACCAACCCCTCTTTTCTTCTAACAATATTTAAAAAATAAAAATTAAAAAAAAAAATCTATCACGTGATTAGTAACAAATATACTGTTTTAGTTATAACAGTCACGGTTGTACACAACCCGCGTTTTCAAAATATTATTTTTTTAATTTAGAAATACACTTTTTTTCCAATTAAACACTGTCATTATTTAAAACAAATAAAAAAGTTAAATTTTAAATTTAATTCAAATGTTTTAATCTAATTATAAATCATAATATTGTTAATATTTTGTTACAGTACATCATCGTATATGCATGATTCAAACAAATGATTATTTATTTGTAGATTCGTATTCAAATCATTTGTAGATGTTATATTGCAAAGTTGAAAAATAATTTAAATATTTTTTTACAAGCAAAACTAACTAAGTTATAAATGAGATAAACAAGTCAAACTTTAATTTAATATTTTTACGCTCTATATTTTAATTAAGTTTGAGCCAAACTCTAATTTAATATGTTTTACCTTGATGTTTTAATTAAGTTTAATTGAATAAATGAGTCAAGCTTTTTTAATGAATTACTTTATTAATGAGTTAATGAGGAGAGATCATTGTATTAGTGTAACCTTTATCACATATTATATTCTCAATAAATTTATACAAAAAATAAAATCTATTGAACTCTTAAATTACAATTTTAAAAACAAAGTTTAAATAATAATAATAATAAAATAATTAAAAGATTTATGTTTTATCATATTTCAATTTATAATACATTAATTTTGATTTATATAAACAAATTAATGAATAATTTTCTGAAGTGAGTGATCAATTCATGAAAGAAATACATATACTAAAATGATACCTGAGTAAAATCACATATCATATGTGGTTTTCTCTTTTATTCGTTGATATTTCTTCCCTATGGTGTAAGACAACAAAAAAATGAGGTCTCTTTCTCTTTTTGCGTCCCATGCCCTTATGCATCCGTGGATACAAACAGAGTGTATAGTGCACCCATAGATCCAAATACATGCTTAGGGTTTGTTTATTTATATAAATGCTGAGTATAGAGGATTTGAGGGTATATCACTTGTTTGGATTCATGGTTTTATCTTGTTTGTTTATATAATACTACTATTTACATTCAATGCAATATTATTTTCTAATTATAATTGTAAAATTTATGAACATTTAAATTATTTATTTCTATAAAATAGTTTTCAATTTTTACATATATTCATAATTTTACATGTAAATTATTTTTCTTCAAGTAACTCTTGTTTTAAAAAAAATAAAATTATCCAACTATATCAAAGATAACTTGCATAACTTTAATTCACCAAAATTTACACAAAAAATACTTAATATTTGATTATTTTATTTTTTTGTAAAGACAATGATAAATTTGTAATATTATATTTTACATCTTTAACAAAAATCAAAACACCCTTACAATAATTACATCATTAAAAAACTTTAATAAACTTTCATCACATGTCCACTATAACATATCTCAATCCAAATACACTCACTTTTTTTCACATTTACATGTTAAATCTTTACACATTCACTTCTTATACTTCCACTTTTCAACACAAACATAATCTCAAGGACAAAACAATGACGGACTCAAGCTTAAAAACGAACAATACCTTATTTCCTTAACCCTCGACTGAAAGATTTGTTCCCATACACCCAATAATCTTATATCGTTAAGGATTCAATATCAAACCAAAAAGTTAAGGTCAAGTACAATTTATATACCATACATGAAATCATTAATGCACCAACTTCTTGTATACATCCCAAATAAAACCATAATAATCAAGCCAAATATACCGATAGTACCATAAAGTAGCAAAAATTCATCTTTATCCACTAACCTCATGTGCAACTACATATCCCTAGATACGCAATCATCCACATGCAAGACTTAAATCTTACAAGACTTAAATCTTAAAAAGTATGAAGAAATCCCTAAAAAATTTAAACAAAAGATAAAGAAAATATGTTTTAGAGAAGTGATAATTTTTAAGCCATAAAATTTTAAAAATTATATTTTTTATTTATATTTCATCTCATTTAAATTACTTTTATCATCCACGTATATAAGGGGAAAAAATACTTTTAAAAAATAATAAACAGTAAATTATGATTATTTTACATCAATATAACAAACTTAAATCTTGAAAAATATTAAAAAATCCCTCAAATATCTAAACAAAAGATAAAGAAAATATATTTTAGAGAAACAATAATTTTGAAGACATAAAATTTAAAAAATGACTTTATTTATTTATATTTCATCCCATTAAATGTTTCTAGAGAAATAATGTTGTTTTAACATAACTATATAAAAAATTTAAATCTTAAAAAAATACCAAACAAACTCTCAAACTTGAAAAGATAATAAAAGAATTATATATTTTAAAGAAATAATAACTTTTAAAACATAAAGTTTAAAACAATACATTTTATTTATTTATTTATACTTCATCTTATTTAAATCGCTTTTATTCTTAAACAAATTTAACTCGATACTTAAGAATTACTTAATTCAACACTTAAAATAAACACAATACAAACTTAAAAATCTACCTGTTATACATACACACACACACACATATATATATATATATATATATATATATATAAATACTGTAAACACCATCAATGTGTAAAATATAAATTTATTTAATTAAATTATTTTTAACAAAAGAACATGTAAATCAAGTAAATTTGTTAGAAACAAATACATTTAATTTAATTTGTGTATTATATTTAAATTATTTTAGATAAATAGCCAAAAAATATTTAATCTAAAAACAAAAAACAAAAAAAAAACCTTTTATATCTTTGGGGCTCGCAAAAGTTATTTCACCAACTATTGAGTACATATTTATCTCCTGCACACCTACACAAACGCATTTTTTTATGTATTTAACCTAATATATTCTCCAATTAACTAATATTAATAATTAATAACCAAGAAAATAAGCATAATTTACTTACATATCAAATTATAAAGTGATACTCTTATCCTTTATTTTTTTAAGAGGCAACCCATATTTGATTATTTTTATTAAAATATGAATGTTAATTATATGTATTATATAATTATAATTTATTATGTATAATAATTTATGTCATAATTATTTTAAAAATATGTCAATCATTTCTATAATGAAAATCATTAATAGTAAACTCTTTTATGGTTGTTATTTTAAAGTTAGTGTCAAGTGATGTAGATTAATGCATAAATTTAAACGGCTAAGATGTGAGGCCTGTTTGAATTAAAAAAAAAAAAAAAACCTGACACACGCGCTTACGTGGTTTGGCACGTATAGAAACAGTCAACTATTTTGCACAAGTAAAGTATAACCGAATCAACATGACCTTTTACTAAACAAAAAAAAAATGTAGAATTTGTCCATATTTTGTCTTTCTTTCTTCATTTGTATAATAATTTGCTCATTGTGATGGTTACTTCAAAATTAAAATAAACCTGAGATTGAATCTTGGCATCATCATCACCATCATTGAATACAGAGAAGAGAGAAAGGTAAGAGCAAATCCGTGATCTCCATTTCTTTCCCTAACACCTAACAACCAATCTAACCTCCAAGGAAGAAACCCTTGTCTTTTCTCTTTTATCCCATTTTCTCTTCTTCTCTGGAAGGTTGGGATTTGAAATCGAGCACTGAGAAAGCCAAAACCTGCAAAACTGGAGAAAATTTTTGGAACTTTCTGATCCGGGTTTTCCATGTGTCCACTGTCATCATCTCCTTTTCTTTTGTGCATGACAGTTTAACAGCTTCCATGTCCATCATCACCAAACGAGAAAAAGCCAAGATCTTTAGCGTCCATTTACGGAGAGGAGTCTAGAAAGCCAGACTCTGGGCAGACCCAGTTCTCAAAATCCCTTCTTTCAAGCCACGCCTGTTATTGTATCATATGCCCCAACGCCAAATTAGAGAGCACAGTAGTGGCTATGGGAGTTGACAGGAAATGGCTTTTCACTCTATTCAGTGCAGCATTGCTATCTCTCATGGTTCTGTTGATGTCCTCTTTCTCTGCTTTTAGTTCCCCAAAGGCTTTCCCTTCCCTTGTTCAGCATGGCTCTCGCTACCCTCCAGCTTTTGCATACTTTATCTCTGGTGGACACAAAGACAAGGACCGGATCTTGCGTTTGTTGTTGGCAGTTTACCATCCTAGGAATAGGTACCTCCTCCATCTTGGGAGGGATGCCAGGGATGATGAGAGAAAAGCCCTGGTTGCCGCCACGAGGGCGGTGCCGGCGATTCGTGCTTTCGGGAACGTTGATGTGGTTGGAAAGGCTGATTATGTCACCTACTTGGGGTCCTCCAATGTGGCCATCGCTCTCCGGGCTGCTGCCATTATGCTCAAATTGGATAGTGGCTGGAATTGGTTCATCACTTTGAGTGCACTGGATTATCCTCTCATCACACAGGATGGTATGCCTGTTTGCAATTTTCTGTTTGCTTCTTTGATTTGTGACTGTGTTTTGATGAGTCAATACCTAGATTGCTGTTGTATAGTTGGGAATTTGGAGGAGCATTCAAATCAATTTGCCTTTTAAAAAGAAATAAATAAATGGGATTGGTGGGTGATTAGTTAATAATTCAGTTTTATGAATTTGATTTTGACTGATCCAGTATTAAGAAGTAGTTGCTTGGTACTTAAGGAAAGTTTCTGCAATTTTAGTGGTCCAATAATTCACTTTCTGTTCCTTTTTAGTTCACCTTTTTTTCTCAAGTTTCACTTGTTTTTAGTCTATGCCCGAGGCTGGAATTTCAGAGGGAAAGGAAAGGGAAATCAAATTGTTTTTTCTAAAACTAAGAGTTATATAATGTTTTAAAAAATTATCAAAAAGATTAAGACATTAACTGTGTGCTAATCTATCATTTTTTATTGCATTTTAATTATTATCCTCAATAACTCAACTCCCAAATATTCCCTCAGGAAATCTGAGATAGATTGCTAATTGCAAACTTGCTCCTATAATCCTTAATTTCGCTTATCCTAGATTAGGTGTAGACGTTGTCCTATCGTTGAATCTCTAATATGATCAGCCTGAATTTATGTATTTCAGTATAAATATTCATTTTTTTTTAAAATTTCTTTTGGGGTCTTAATTTTAATGTCTTGTTTTGAAATTTTATAAATTCTGTTTGAGCAGTGTTAAAAAGACTTTTGCATTGATGTTAGCATAATATTGTTTTTGTGTCACTAAATAATACTTTGAGTTATTGTTTTGAGATTTCTTTCTGTATCGAATTTTTTGTCGTGGTAATACTGAAGATTAAGGTTTATTCTTTTAAAACTATACTGAAATTATCTTCTCATCGGATTGGTTACTACAGATTGATTAAACTGAGGCTGGTCATTTTGATTCTACTTTTGATTTTCAAATTAAATTTAAAATTTACCTAGAGCCCACCATTATTTAGCCTAAAGTTTTGCATGTTTAGATACTAAGCTAAAAGGACAGGTTTTCCAACTTATTAGTTTTTCATGCATAAGGAATTTGTGGTAACAGCCAGGAGATAAAGCCAAGACAAAAATGGTGAGGGAGCCGCAAAAGGGAGAGAAGGGTATTCAGTTGAAAAGAGGGATCACTGGGGTGAGAAGAGTGAGGAGGTGAATATGGTAGAAGGGTAATTAATGAGACAGATCAGGGGAACACTTGCCCTCGGCTGCGCCTTTGGTGGTTACATCCAAAAGACAGAAGTTATTGTTTTTATCTTGACCAAATAACAAATTCTGAGGTAGAGATTCTTCAAGCTCATCCCTGTATACCAAAGAAACTGCACCCAAATTCTTTATGTTATCTAGTTCCGTTTGCTGGTGAATAAGTTTAGGTCTTAGGAATTTGGAGTCACTTCATTTGTTCATCCTTCTTTATTTCAACCAGTTTGTGAATGCATTTTGGACTCCTTCCAAAATTTTGCCTGAGAACTTCTGTCAAACTGTGTTGGCATTGCATATTAATTTCCAAACGGAAGTGATTGGTTCTAAGCTGGAGACTGTATTTATGCATTAGATGGTTGAATATCTTAAAGTTCGGGGTCGCAAAATCTGATAGCGGATAAAGTCAATTCTTCTGATTGCATGGGATTACATGTGACTTCAAAGTAAACTGGCACTAAAATGTTTTAAGTCAGATGGACAGTTATCTAGAATTTAGTTTCAGACTTTCATCACTTCCATTATGCTTTTGATTAAACAAAGAAAATTGGGTATGTTTCACTCTGATATGCACATGCTACAGGAAGTAAGCATAACCAGAAGTAACTAAAACGACTCGTGTATTGTCATGTCTCAAATAAGTGCTTACTACATATTTATAAGATATAAGATTTTAATCATTTGAGGGTTGCATGGAAGATCTTCTGAAGAGTTGGAGGTATCACTAATGGAACTTGTGCAAGTCAAGCAATTAAGAAAGAACAAAGAGAGTGGCAGTAAAATTTGATTTTATAATATAAGGGGGTATGATGAAAATACAAGTTTTTATGTTGGTAACCATAGAGATGGGCTTTTGATGGCCAAGTATGTGAGATTGGTGGTGAGGCATTCGATGACAGACACATTGTTTTTAATAGAATCTCCTAAGGCATTCGATGACAGACACATTGTTTTTAATAGAATCTCCCAAGGCATTCAATGACATACACATTGTTTTTAAGTAAACCCTCAGAAGCCTGTAGAGCCAATGGGGCTGACTGATCCTAAAACCATGAGTTTGGCTATAGATTAGCAAGTAACAACAATCTATTCTGCATCAGTTCTCCTAGACCCTAGGTGTGTCATGGTCTTGTTGATTAAAATAAACATTGGGATTCCTCTGTTACTGGTAGGACTGGATGTTTTTATGGGCTCTTTCTATATATTATTTTTGTTGCTGTACAAGAACATCTATATTCATTATTCTGCTTTTAAGTGAATAAATACTTCATTTTTCTAAAATTTATTCATTGAATTCTTCTTGTTTTATAAGGTCAACAGAGTTCTCAGTTTTTTGTTCATACTCCCAGTATTGCTTGATGTATGCCTTCTTTCCCTACTTGTCGAAGTTGCTGATCCATATCCGTTATCTTTTATCAGATCTGTCCCACGTTTTCTCTTCTGTTAGGAGAGACCTGAATTTCATTGATCACACTGGTGACCTTGGATGGAAAGAGTACGGAAACTACTGCTAGTTCTAGCTGCTACTTTTTCGCACTTATTCAGTTAGCCTTATACCATTTACTTAGTAAGAATTTATTTGGTTTTGCAGGACTGATAGATTCCAGCCTATTGTAGTTGATCCGGGGTTATATTTAGCAAGAAAGAGTCAAATTTTTCAAGCTACAGAAAAGAGGGCAACTCCTAACGCATTCAAACTTTTCACAGGCAAATATTTTGTCTCATGCCTTCTGTGCAGCACAATATATGCCTTGTAGGGTTTTTGTATCCCCACTATATGTTGATTGCTTTTCGTGCCATGCAGGTTCACCATGGGTCATCTTGAGCCGGCCCTTTCTGGAGTTCTGCATTTTTGGTTGGGACAATTTACCTCGAACCCTACTGATGTATTTTACAAATGTGAAGTTATCTCAAGAAGGTTACTTTCACTCGGTCATTTGCAATGCGCCAGAATTCAAGAACACAACAGTAAATGGGGACTTGCGATATATAGTCTGGGACAATCCTCCAAAGATGGAACCACTTTTCCTTAATGCTTCCTTTTACGATCAAATGGTAGAAAGTGGAGCTGCTTTTGCAAGACAGTTTCATCTTAATAATCCTGTGTTGGACATGATTGATGAGAAGATCCTCCATCGTGGTAGCCATCGAGCTACTCCAGGAATGTGGTGCACTGGGCGGAGGAGCTGGTGGGTGGATCCGTGCTCCCAATGGGGTGATGTCAATCTTGTGGAACCAGGTCCTCAGGCTAAGAACCTTGAAGGGTCCGTTGCTAACCTTCTTGATGGCTGGAACTCACAGACCAATCAGTGTCAGTGAATAGATAAGAGAATAGAAGCATTTAGGAAGCTGTGCAGTCTAAGCACCACGATTCATCCACCAGTAGAAATTGCCATTTGCAGAAAACACATTCTTTGGTCACCAAAGTGTAATATCAATCTTGGAGTCATAGCATTGTTTGTAAGTGAGTGCTGATAGCAACACATCAGAGTTGTACTGGGGAAGGGAATATATGTTTAAGCTCTTGGGCTTTGGAGGCTTAATATTTGTGGTGGATCCTCCAATACCTTCCATCAGTGGGAGGATATTCCCTTCTGCATCCATTTTCATGGTGTTGTATGTTCAGTGTGCCTCATTATCATAGAGATTCTGGACGATCAGAGCAGAAAGTTCATTCTTTTTAGATATCATTGTCATTTTCCATTCCCTCATCATTGCACTTTTTAATTATTTGTTTCTATATAAGGAATATCTCTCAATTCGAAGTCAAAGAGTAGTTTCTCAAAATACTGAAATCTGTATAACTATTTAAGGAGCTCAACTTTCTTCACAATTTTTTTTATAAACATGGAGTTAAGATTGAAACTTTAACCACATATTTTAAAAAATAAAAGTATCTATCAACCATTTCATAATATAGTGGCAAAGTTGAGAATGCCCTAATACTTTAGTTCAGATGATATGCAAAGGAAGTGAGATAGTGATAAAGAAAATAAAGAGGAAATTAGGGTAAAAAAAATGAAGTTGTTTAGCATAGTTGAAGAAGAATATGAATAGAAATTATTTCTTATTATAATTTTATTTAATAGAAGATGGAAATTGATTTGATGTACCCACCAAACTAGTATAAAAGTAAAGCGCAGTGGCATAGATGTTAATGCTGGTTTCCATGGCGCTTTTTCGATCATCCAAAAGGTTCATCATCTCCAATCTTCTCCTTCCCCTCACAGAAACTTCTTCAACATTGCTTCCTCCTTTGTCAAGTTCAAATTTTTACCACCATTACTCCACACCCACAATCCAAGTTCCCTATGGGTCTCCAAAAAACACCACATTGGCCTTCCACACGGCCCAACCTAGCTCCACCCCCAACGCCGAAGCAATCTGCAGAATCTTATCCAACTCCCGCGACTCCACCGTCGACGTCTCTCTCGCTGCTGTTGTGGTGAATCCCTCGCCGGAGCTGGTACTGGAGGTCTTGAACAAACTCAGCAATGCCGGTACCCTCGCGCTTTCGTTCTTCCGTTGGGCCGAGAGGCAAAGCGAGTTCAAACACACCACAGAGACCTTCCACGCATTGATCGAAGCACTGGGAAAGATCAGACAGTTCAAAATGATTTGGACTTTGATCGACGACATGAAGCAACGAAAGTTGCTGACTTCTGACACTTTTGCCCTCGTTGCTCGGCGATACGCGCGAGCACGGAAGGTCAAGGAGGCAACTGAGATATTCGAGAAGATGGAGCGTTACGGTTTGAAGCCGCATGTAACGGATTTCAATAGGTTGATCGATGTGTTGTGTAAATCCAAGTGTGTTGAGAAGGCACATGAGGTGTTTGATAAAATGCGGCGCTTAGGCTTGGACCCTGATATCAAGTCCTACACCATTTTGCTAGAAGGGTGGAGTCAGCTGCAGAACCTGACCAAACTCAATGAGTTGTGTAGGGAGATGGAGGATAAAGGGTTTCAGATTGATGTTGTTGCGTATGGCATAATCATCAATGCGTATTGCAAGGCTAAGAAATTTGATGAAACCATTGGGTTGTACCATGAAATGAAAGCTAAGGGTGTGAGGCCTAGTCCCCATGTGTATTGTACTTTGATCAATGGTTTGGGTTCGGATAAGAGATTGAACCAAGCTCTTGAATTTTTTGAGGTATCTAAGGCTAGTGGCTTTGCACCAGAGGCTCCCACCTACAATGCTGTTGTTGGGGCTTATTGCTGGTCTATGCGTATGGATGATGCGTATAGGATGGTTGGTGAGATGAAAAAATGTGGGATTGGTCCAAATTCTCGAACTTTTGATATTATACTTCATCATCTTATAAAGGTTGGTAGGATTGAAGAAGCTTGCACGGTTTTTCGCAGAATGAATGGCGAGTTTGGGTGTGAGCCGAGTGTGAGCACGTATGAGATCATGGTGAGGATGTTTTGTAATGAAGTGAGATTGGATATGGCGATGGCAGTTTGGGATGAGATGAAAGAGAAAGGAATTCTTCCTGGAGTGCACATGTTCTCCACGTTGATCTGTTCCTTGTGCCATGAAAATAAGTTGAATGAAGCGTGTAAGTACTTTCAAGAAATGTTGGATGTGGGTATTCGGCCTCCTGCCAAAATGTTCAGCACCTTGAAGGAAGCTCTAGTTGATGCGAGGATGGAGCATGTTGCCATGCATTTTGCTATGAAAATTGATAAACTCAGGAAATCTCCTTTGGTTGCTTGACAAAAAGGCACACATGGTATATCAGGAATAGTTGGTGCGAAAGTGACAAAATTGTGTCTGCCTGTCTTGGTAAACGTCTGTTCACAGATGGATATGATGTTCTTGCACGACAGTGTATGTGAAGATTCTGTTCATATCCTTTGGAGACATTTATCCTCTGGAGAAGGAATTTGTGCATCACATTGTCATGTGAAAATTTCAGGTTTCCAATGATATATCCCAATGGCAATTCATGTGGGATACCTATGATCAACAGAACCAACTAGTAAAATTTGATTAAAGGAGTTTTTATTAGGAGGTCTGTCTTAGGCCGAAACAACTTTAGAGAACACTTGAACTCTTTCTAATTTCTATAGCATACCAGAAGGAGAAGGTTACTCCTGCACATGAAGGAAGCCATGCTAATATGAATTTCAGTATTTATCCTTTATTTATCCTAATAGTAGACTTGTTTTGGGTATTGCTGACTTCCTAAGGATATTGTTCTACACATCACTAGTAAATACATTCATCTCCATCATTCTGTCTTAATTTTTTAAAATTATAATTGAGTTTTATTTACTATTATTCTGTCTTGATCTTTCATATACATATTTGAATATGTTATTTAACTGTTTATTTTATATAGAAAAAGTCAAAATAAGGTATTTTTCACAATAAGATTTTATTGGTTCATTAATTATGTTATTTGAATTTGAAGAGATTTAACTTGAGTAACAATTCAATGAGTTTTAACAACAACAAAAAAAGGTTGGTGGTGACTAACCCTGGTAGATCACTCTGTTGGTTTTTGCTTCTCCTTGATCTCAAGCAACATCCTTCTGAAATTTAACATCTCTATTGTACGAATCTTTCTTATTAATATGATGATAAAGTTTGTAGGCCTTAGACTCCTCACTCACAACCAAGAACACACATTTGATACTTTTGTCATCAAGCTTACTCCTTTTGTGGCCATATACAAGAACAAATCCAATGCAACCAAAATTTTTGAAATAAAAAACAAAGGGTTTTGTTTCGCCACATGCATGCCTCTGGTGAATTTTTATCGCAAATGTTGAGCTTTACTTAAAATATAAACCTCCAAATTTACAACTTCAAGCCAAAAAGTTATGGGATCTTTTTTTTTTTTATTAAAACACTTTGAACCACACTTATAATGATTTGATTTTTTCTCTCAACCACGTAATTTTGTTGTGATGTATATGTCTCTTTAAATACCCTACTCATTACAAATTTGAACAAATTCTTTATACGTGTATCCCCTCTCTCTATCAAAATGTATATTTTGGATAGAGAAATCGACTTATTTTTCAACTAATGTCTTAAATTTCTTAAATACATAAAGTCGTTTATCTTTATAAAAAAAAATACACCTAAATTTTTTACTCAAACCATTAACAAAACGAGTATGTATCTATTATTTCCACTAGAGATAGAATTAATAGAGCACATATATCCTAATGAATTGATAGATCACATATATCATAATGAATTACATGTGGTTGTAATTGAGATGCACACCAATTTTTTTTCATAGAAAAATGAGCCTTTTAAGGATTTCTTTGAGAAAAAATGTTCACATAGGTGAGTTGGAAAATTGAAGATAAGTAGTCATTTCACCATAATGCTCTAATAGAGTTTTCAATCCACTAAGTAAGTGACCTTGGAGACTCTCAAACTTGATTTTGGAGACTCTCAAACTTGATTTGGTGACATTGAACTAACTTTAAAAAAAGCTGTGAGGGCAAAATTTTACAAAGATAACAAACATAAAGATTAAAAGTCATTAAAATTTCAAAAACTAAGTCATGTCCTTTAAACACTTCACACTTGTTTTTGTTTCATTTCAATACTCAATCCTTTGTCTAAAAGTGAACTCATAAATTATTTTTTTAACCCAAACACACAAACGACATGATTATATGATGGATGACTTTATTAATTATAAATGTACATATATGCATAACTTTATTAATTATTAGAAGTTTGATACTACCTTTTTCAACTACATTGAGTGAATAATTAGTCCCTACTCTAGTATCATAAGAAAACCAATCCTTTATACATTTCATCAGAATATTGCAACTTGAATTAGAGAACAACTTTTTTTCCATTAATCTTAGTTTATTTGTTTTTCTGTTTTGTTGATAATTTATTTTCATTAAAATAAATTGGTCTATAAACACCTGTATTCACAATTTATTAATTATATTTTAAATTAAGTTGCTATTTTTTTTTATAAATTACAAATCCTTTTTTATGAACTTTGTTGCTCATAATTAATTTTATCTGATTCAAGAATGATCCTCTTGTTAAAAAAAGGCCAACTTAATATGAAAACAATGCATGTACATAATATTTTTTTAATAAGTTTTTTTTTTTAATTTTTTTTTAAGAAAACATTCTTTTCACACATTTTAACAAATACTGTATACCATTATATAAAAATGAATATACTTTTTAAATAAGCAATTTTATAAAGAAAACATACTATTCATAATTATCTTTGGTATAAATTTTCATAAAATAATTTTTTTAATAATAATTTTTTTTTATGAAATATGTATCTTTGTAAAGGTAATTAAATATTTTAGATTTATAAGATTGTTAAATTATTCTTTTAGATTTATATTATTTGGGGTTAGTTATTATAATATTTATGTTTATTTTTTAAAGTATATTTTGATCAAAATAAATTACTTGTTTTATTAGTGAGGCAGTTAGAATGTTTGGGCCAGATGCAGCCCAGCCCACAAAGAGTCCACACAAGAAAACGATTCATGACGCCCTTGATACTAAAGAGCCCACAGTCCCTGCATTCAGGGAATAGTTTCGTTTCAGAGGAGAAAGATCTTCACCCACCATTTTGCTCAGTAAGGTTTTCTCCACAATTTGTTTCAGCTGCTTCATTTATTTTTTCAATTTTATTTTTTTTCTTCTTTTTTTCATTTCTTTTCCACCCAAACTCTGTTGACTAACTCCACATACTTTTTCCCTGGCTGATTTATTTTGCTTCTGTCAGATTCGACTTTGTTTGTTTTGGTTCTTGCAGTAGAAAGAATCTGTTAATCAAGAGATTTTTGTCTTTGTTTTTCTTGCAACTTTTCGATTTGGACAGCAGAACTACGATTTCTTAAACCCACTATGAAAATTAACCCTTATTTTTTTATTTATTTCAAATTGCATCTGAGAAGTAGCGCAATCTGCATCTGTTATTTTTATTTTTAATTATTAAAGTTAAGAATCTGTTCTTTTGTTATGGTTAGTATTATCATGCTGAATACGGTGTTGTTTTTTCCAGTTATCGCTATGTATAAAACATGGTTTATGTGTGTTTTTTTGGCCCAATTATGGAGTTTGTTAGGTTTGATTAGTGTGGGTTTTTTATATTTTTTTTGTTTTGTTTTCATTGCAGGAGCAAGAGGCTGGTTTGGTGTTTCTTTTGTTTCACTTTTTATGAATACCTGAATTTGGAAGGGTTTTAGGGTTTTGCAACATGCTAGGTTCATTACCTATATTGCCTCTCCCTGCCCCTCCTGCTGATGGAAATCTAGGTCCTCTCCCTGAGTCTCAAGTATCCGAGGAGAGGACTTATAATGAGGAGCAGAACAAATCAAATTCAGCTTCTGTTCCAGTGCCCGCAACAGTTGCAACCCACACAAGAACTATTGGAATTATACATCCTCCTCCAGATATTAGGACCATTGTTGATAAAACGTCCCAGTTTGTGGCTAAAAATGGTCCAGAATTTGAAAAGAGGATTATTGCAAATAACACGGGCAATGTCAAGTTCAATTTTCTTAACTCATCAGATCCCTATCATGCATATTATCAACATCGGTTGGCTGAATTTCGTGCTCAGAATCAATCATCAGGGCAGCAAACTCCTTCCCAGTCCACTGACTCGGGTGTTCCTGAGTCAGCTCCAACTGCCCCTGTCCCGGATAGTAATGGCATAGCAGCAGTAGAAAAGTTCGATGTTTCTGCCCAGTTTAAACCTGTTAGGAAAGTACTTGAACCCCCTGAAGCAGAACAGTATACTGTTCGGCTTCCTGAAGGAATTACAGGTGAAGAGCTGGATATTATAAAGCTTACAGCACAATTTGTGGCTCGAAATGGGAAATCTTTTTTGACAGGGTTGACAAGTAGGGAAGTTAATAATCCCCAGTTCCACTTTTTGAAACCTACCCACAGCATGTTTACGTTTTTTACTTCTCTTGCGGATGCATATTCGAAGGTTTTGATGCCACCAAAGGGATTGACAGAGAAGCTGACGAAGAGTGTGTCTGATATGACTACTGTCCTTGAAAGGTGTGTGAATAGGCTGGAATGGGAGCGCTCGCAAGAGCAAGCTAGGCAAAAGGCTGAGGATGAGATAGAACAGGAAAGAATACAAATGGCTATGATTGATTGGCATGATTTTGTGGTGGTTGAAACAATAGATTTTGTTGATGAGGAGGATGAAGAATTACCACCTCCAATGACTATTGAGGTGGTTATCAGGAGAAGCAAGGCGTCAGCCACGGAAGATGATACTGTTGAGCCCGAAAAGGAGGTTGAAATGGAAATGGACGAGGAAGAGGCTCTGCTTGTTGAAGAGGGCATGAGAGCTGCTAGTTTGGAAGACTCAGATGATGGGAAGCAAAATGAAGTTAGAGTTACTGAAGACCCTGAACCACCAATGAGAATTGTTAAGAACTGGAAGAGACCCGAGGAGAGGATTCCTGCTGAAAGAGATTCAGCTAAGTTCGTTGTTTCTCCTATCACCGGTGAGCTAATTCCTATTAGCGAAATGTCAGAACATATGCGAATTTCTCTCATTGATCCCAAGTACAAAGAACAAAAAGAAAGGATGTTTGCCAAAATTCGAGAGACAACTTTGGCTGCGGATGATGAAATTTCAAGAAACATAGTTGGTCTTGCCCGGACCCGTCCTGATATTTTTGGTACCACAGAAGAAGAGGTCTCCAATGCTGTCAAGGCAGAGATTGAGAAGATAAATGATGAGCAACCTAAGCAGGTTATATGGGATGGTCACACAGGTAGTATTGGGCGTACTGCAAACCAAGCCATGTCACAGAATATTGGAAACGAGGACCAAAATGATACATCTAATAATGAGGCCAAGAACCTTCTTGGTCCTGCTGCACCTCCTCCAAGACCTGGTATGCCTTCAGTTCGTCCACTCCCGCCACCACCTGGATTGGCTTTAAATCTTCCACGTGGTCCAGTCCAATATTCTGTTCCTCATAGTGGTGGCCTTCCAATTCCTCCACCCAGGCCACTTTCGATGATGCCATCTGTTCGGCCTGCTCCTCCTCCTCCAATGCAGATGAATTCTGGACAGCAGTCAGTTATGGGTGGTCAACCGCACCCAATGCCTCCAATGCATATGAATAACCAAGGATTTCAAATACCTCCACCACCAGGATCCCAGTTCACTCCTGTTCCAGTTCCTCGACCTTATGTTCCTCTTCCTGTTCCACAATCAGTTATGCCTATGATGCACCCACCACCTTTGCCTCAGGGAGTGCCACCACCGCCGCCGCCAGAAGAGGCTCCTCCCCCACTCCCAGAAGAACCAGAACCAAAGAGGCAGAAACTTGATGATTATGCTCTGATCCCTGAAGATCAATTTCTGGCTCAACATCCTGTATGGATCGACCTAGTTAACAATTATTATTGTTTTAAATGTTTATATAGAACTATGTTTAGCGTCAGTGCTATTCTATATATCCTAACTGGCTGTCTGTTTTACTGATTGTAGGGACCTGTTCGTATCAGTGTATCTGTTCCTAATGTTGATGAAGGAAGTCTCAAGGGACAAGTTCTGGAAATTACAGTGCAATCTTTGTCTGAAACCGTTGGTAGTTTGAAAGAAAAAATTGCAGGGGAGATTCAGCTCCCTGCTAATAAGCAGAAATTGAGCGGAAAACCTGGCTTTCTCAAGGATAACATGTCACTTGCCCATTACAATCTTGGTGGAGGGGAAACACTTACCCTCACCTTAAGAGAGCGGGGTGGTAGAAAGAGATGAGCATGTCGCTTGCATGTCCAATGAAGAAGGTTGTTGTAATCTTTGCCTTATTGTAAGGCATATGGACTCTTATAGTATTGATAGACTACATGACGTAATTTCATGAATTATATGTTGAATACATTAGATTTATTGTATTTTGAGACATCTTGCAGTATTTACTGCTTTCTTGAAGACTGATGTTAATTCTGGAATACAGATTTTGGCACCTTGGCGCTTCTCTCTTGAGGGAATGGGAAGTAGTGGAGTTCCTTTATCTAATGCTCTATTCAAATTACTTTCATCACTGATTATTGCTTTCTTTTTTGTATTTGAAGTAGTGGAGCTTCTTTGCTGTCAGGGAGGGATTATTTACATGTTAACATTTTTTGTTTGTTTTTTCATTTTCAGTATTGCAATAATCAACGTGAAGTGATGATTTAGGGTTTTCTTTTTTCCTAGGGTTTAGGTTTATGTCATATATTGGATATTTTCTCGTACAAGGACACTGTTGGACATTTGGTTAGAAAGGCGTTGGTTGCTGAATGCTTATGTACTTTAGCTGGGGGTATCCTGTTTGGGTTTTAGTCACGAGGTTGTTTTATTTTGTTGTTGTTTATGTCCTTAACCTAGATTATTTCTGGCAGTGGTTGGGATGGTTGTTTTTTTGATTTGGCTGTTTTGTCACAACAGAAATTCTACTTGGACTTGTGGGAAGGCTGTGCAGCTTAGCCTGATGTGTTTTTGAATGAGATGATGCGCAGGTAGAATGGTCAACAATCTTTTCTGTGCTGTTATAATCCTTATGTTGTGATCTTTCACTTTTTTATCTTTTTAGTTTTGTGCTGATGGCAGTTTCTGCCTGCCAATTTATTGCAGAATGAACCAGGTTTGGTATTTTAAAGAAGGCACCGATTCTCATGTTCATCTTTTTTGGGGATATGTTAGGAAACTTTCTGTTTAAGTTAACTTGTCGATCTCACAAGATTTTCTGGTCATCCTTAATTTGTGCATTTGTTTCTTCCCCTACCTCCCCATTGGCCTGAATATTACGTTTTTTTTTCCTGTGTGTGAGAGATTGTTAGTATACCTCATTGGAGCCTATGTTTGACTGTCGACAGACTCACAAGTTGGAGACTGTCAAGCTTGCTTGCAAGAAGCTTTCGGAGAACGACACTGATGTATTAAGATATTGGATTTGACTTCTGTTTCTATTTAAACTATGGAAATTGTGGTCTTACAAGAACCTAATGATGCCCCTTTTCTGTAGCCTTACCAGATCCCATCTAATATAAGATATAGGTCATTGTTGATATTTAGGCGCAGAATAAAGTTTCATTTGCCATACATAAAATGACCATTGTTGATATAATTGGTAGACATTAGTTTTTATTAGATAATTGCTGTCTCTTGAAAAAGTTAAGGCCCTTTAAAGATCAGAGAGACGTAAGATTAGTCGTCCAAACATTTTCAACCCTTTATGGCAATCTCTATATAATATAATGAATAATACAGTCTACCAGAGTTGGGGTGTGAGAACAAACTGCCCTCACAGACGGTTTTGTTTTATGCTGGGGATTTGAATCCCACCAGTTGGGGGCGAGAAAGATGATGGTTTGATTTTTCCGAACCATTGTTAGACTTAAAATGATGGTTTGATCTGGTAAAGATTGTTTGATTTAGTTTACCTTTTACACTTGCATGATGTTTGTAAATTGTTTACAAACTTGTTTTTGGCAAACTCAGGAGAATTGACATATATGTTGTGTGGAATTATATAGCTAGCGATGGTCAAGAAGAGTTCGTTTTTCATGATTTACTTTTTTAAATCTTAATAATATTAAAGGAAAAAAGGTGTAAGTGTAAAATATACAATCATGATTAAGTAGAATAAAAATTATATTAACATTCATATATTTTCCATCGAACGATTATTTAATATTTATTGTATGCATAGTTAAATAGTATTTATATTATATAATTCTGAGAATATAATTTTTTATTTTGGGGGAAAACACTTAAGAATTTGTTGGTATGGATTAAAATTAAATCTCTTCATAAATAAAATAATTTGTATATTTTAAAACAAGTTATTTAAGATGCAAATTTTAGTGTCATGAGTAGAAATATTTATTAGGTTGAATAATTTGATGACTTAAATAAATTAAGTTAAAATTTCTTAATAATTGGATTAAATTTAACGTAGTTCAAAGTGAAACAATCATTTACGTTTGGCAATAAGTTACATAGGTTGAACTTTAAATCCTATTTAAACGAAATTATTATATTTTTTTTGTTAATTTAACTGTTTTTTATGTTTTTAATTTTGATTATTAACTTGCACTTCTAATTTTTTTTGTTTAGTTTTATTTACAATAATATATTCTTTTTTTTTAAAAAGTGTATTTTAAAAATGACACAAAAAGTAAAAGTAGAAAAATTAAAACCTTATCTAATTCGAGTTTTTTTTATTGGTTTGCATAATAAATTTGTCCAAATTTCGTATAATTGAATACACACTTTTAATTCAGACTTGCTATGTTTCGAATTTCATTTTATTATTAATATTATTATATATAACTATTAAAATGAGCTTAGTAGGATGATGTGGTTCGAAAACTTATAAAATCTTAAACTAACAAAAGAAAATTGTAATCTAAATTAGATTATTTTAAAATTCGGTCACTCGTTTAATAATACAACAATTTCTATTTTAAAATAAATGAAAATACTATAATAAAACTATTGAAAATAATACTTTATTATATAACACACATGCGCGCACATATATATATATATATATTAATTTATATATCAAACAATTATATTTAAAGTTAAAACTAATTTCATTAATATGATTTAAATTTTAAAATACATATATATTTTTTCTAATTTTTTTTATACCTCCACTAATATACTCCCACTTTGTATTTTTTCAAGCCAATATTGATGTCCAGAAGGTCAGGTTTCATAACATTGTAAGTATGTTGGATTTCATTAGTTCCTATATGCTTCTGTATATCCTCATGTATCATCCCTTCTAAATCCCATTATAGACTCATATTTATTTATCTAACCCTAATAAAGTTATAAATAGTATTTTATTTCTAAATAAAGTTGTAAATGACATTTTATAATTTTTTAGTTTTAAATTTAATTAAATACTCGACATTAATTTAAAAAGTACATATTGTGCAAATACACGAGATTTATTTTAAAAACTGTTTCCATATTTAAATAAAGAGTTACCTTAAAATACAGGTACGAATAAATAATTGATATCAATAATTACTTGTATGATGTTTTACTAAAAACATTTTTATTATATTTGAAAAAATAATTAATATTAATTTAAACATATTTTAATGTGATTTTTGTAAGAATTTTAATAAAAGAGCATGAGTAATTTTTCTGAAGAAGTTAAAAGAAAATGAAAAGGCTGCATGGGGGTGCATTGTTTTTACTAGCAGAATGGTATGTTATAATCTTATTTTTACCATTGTTCATCGGGTTTCCTTCACTATGAAATCTATGTTTTATTATAACTCTTTTCATGTGATAGCTCATTATTTTGTTGAGTGTAAAACCTTCTTAAGTTGTGTACATTTTCCTTTATTTCCAGCACTAGCTACCTTGTGGTAACTCAGTTTATTTATATCTGCTTCAGATTAGGATATCATATTTTGATCTGGTTACTTCATGAAGCCATAAACCAAGTGTATTCTCATGGAGGAGGGTTGGTTGGGTTTCATTTTTAGAGAAGGAACATTGTCTTGCATTCTTAACTTTGGAGCTAATCTTCCTAAACTCTACTATTAATATGGAGAATGAATCTCAGGTTGTATTTTAATTAGCTCTTGCAGCCTTTAAAAATGGACTTTGAGTCTCATATACATTCACAGGCTTTTGCCAATTAGGTTGTTCAACTTTCTCTTTGTTTTAGTTTTAGTTATATAACACCTAGTTTTTCATGTCAAATGGGAAGAAATTAATCTATCTTTCACATTTATAACACAAATGATTTGATTTCTCTTATGAAACTGATTTTAAAGACACAAGTATTCTTCATTCAGAACAGTCAGATAGCAGAAGACTAGAGAGAAAGGTCAAATGTGAGTTGTTATATTTTCCCCAAGTCCCACATCAAATGGTTTCTAAGAAATTTCTTCTGCTTACATTATAAGATGAAGGAAGGTCACCTGTTGGAAATCACGGAGTCGTGTGTTAAGCACAAAGCGAACTATTCTTTCGCCTTTTACTAAAGAATACCGTGTGCTTGTCACTCTAAGCGACATACGCCAATTTTTTAAAGAGATTTCTAAGGAAATCTCTGCAATTGTAGTTTCAAATTATTTCCTCTGTTAGGTATTTTGGACAGCTTCAGTAAACCTAGTAATTTTTTTTGGAATTCTGTTTGATGTATTGTCCAATTGTTTTCATAAATTTTGAAGTATTAAATCATTTACACAGGTCTTAAATTATAATCATTATTAGATTGTAGAAACTAATTATTGTAATAGTAAAAGGTTGGAATGAAAACTGATCCAAGTAAGGTATTATGTGGTTTTTATTATTTTAATTTAGGTTACATTCTCATTTGTTTGTAAACTTTTTAGTTGAAAAATTAATTTGATTGCATTGTTTTATATATGTAAATTAAGTCTCTTATTAATGTTAAAGAAGTTCAAAAATTAAGTCTATTAATATATTCAAGAAGTTCAAAAATGAAGTCTATTATTATATTCAAGAAGTTAAAAAATTAATATGATATTCAGAAAGTAGATAAATAATCTTTAAAAAAAACACACATATATAAAAAAATAAAAATAAAACAAACGCACAGGAAGAGTGGTTGTGGGCAGTTGCAGAAGAAAGTGAAGCCAAAATTTTCTCCAGAAAGTTGCAATGGATATAATCTCTCAGTTACAAGAACAGGTTAATTTGATTGCACATTTAGCTTTCAATACGATTGGGACATTGCAAAGGGATGCCCCTCCTAATCGGCTGTCGCCAAATTATCCAGAACCACCTGCACATCCTACAGAGGAGGGCACAAATTTTTCAGAACAGCCAAAGCTCATGAGTTCTACTTTAGTGAAGGCTGCCAAGCAGGTACGTACCATTAGTCGAATTGGAATCATACGTAGTTGTTAATGTTGTCAAAATCGTCATTTGCTCGCCTAATGGAGGGATCCATCCTTCTCGTATTCAGAAGCTAGGGTTTCACAACCCATTTGTTAGCTAAATTACAACCCGACCCAAAAACAAAACCCGACCCTTTTGTTCTGCCAGGGTTCCCTACGTTTCGAAATCGGAACGAAGGAAAGTTTCAGCCTTCGGAGCACTGACGCAGCTCTCATGCCGCTAGCTTCGGCTTTGTCGGCATCGCACGACCACCGTCACCGTGCTGTTCTGCTTACTCTGTTTTTCCTTCAAATTTTATAGAGAACAGGAACTATTTTTAGTTGGGTTGGATCTTGCTAAAAGACTGTTATTTTTATCATTTATATTATATAATTTTTCCTTTACTCTCTAAATCAGAGTTATTATTTTTTATCCCCTTTCTAATCCTCTTAGGCATCCTCGAGTTTGACAACATTCATGCCTCATCAAACACAACACAAACACTAAACCAGTGGACACTAGACAGATATATAATTTTAATTTTTGTATTCAAAGTCATGGGTATAGCTAGTGTATGGAATTGTATTAGAGTTAAATGTGTTAAATATGTTTAGAAATTCTCTAAGTATCTTCAAATATGGAAATGTAATATTAATATTTTAAAGAATACTGCTCAAATTGTAATGGATTGTCATTGCTTAATATGTGTTGAACATATGACATTCACATTTTAGGAAACAAATTGTTCATTTGCCTTTTATTTAGTGCAAATATGGCTTGCAGCTGAAAATTTACTTTGTTCTTTAAAATCCCACTCTGTACCATTAGAATCAATACTTCTATGTTTATATTGTCATAGAGGAAGAATGAAAAAGCATTTTGCTGCCGTGATCATTCCATTCCCAAGCTAATATTGACATTCAAAGAAAAGTAGAATTTTGTTGCTTTTGGAAGTACTTCATTTTCAAAATTTATTTTAGATGTGCTTATTTTAAATTTTGATTCTTCAAGGCCATGTTTAGCATTATTGAAATTTTCCCTGGTTTTTATCTTTAAATTATTATTTATCAGTTTTACACTTTAATTAATTTCACACTCAGGAGTAATTTCAAGTTATACTTCCTGAACACAATTGTTCGATCAAATTATGAGATCTTCTTTGGTCGGGAGCTAATGGATTAACTAGAGGTCACCTTGTTAGTTGGAAGATTTGCTAGATTAAAAGAGAAGGTTTGGATATTGGAAAGTTGATATCCTAAAATGTTGCTTTAACAGCGAAGTGGCTTTAGCCTTTTCTTTTGCAGACTAACTCTTTATGGTATGAAGTTGTCCAGGGTAAATGTGGTTTTGTGTTCTGAGGGATGGAATGAAAATTCTGTGGTCAAAACAATGAGATAATTGGTAGCCCCTATAAATTTGTATTCAAGGACATGCTTTTTTCATATCTTTTGTTTCCCCTTGGTAATTGATGAAGGTTCCTTTCCATATTAAAATTTGGGAGAACCCTTGGATTGGGTGTGAGAATGCATTTCCTGGACACTTCATATGTCTAATTTGCACGTAATGCTCCTGTAATTTAGTTTTATTCTTCATCTGATTCTGTTTTTATGAAATTCATTCTAATGGAAATTCCCTGAATTACAGTCCCTTTTGCCTTTTTTGAATTACATGTCTTGAAAATACTGACCAGAGGGTTTGGTTTGGTCTCTTGACACATTTTATCTTGTAAATCTTGCTTTCATTTTATCCTTATCTATCTCCGAAGTCCAAAAAATGGTTCATTCGTTTTTGCCAAGTCGATTTGGAAATTGGTTGTTCCTGCAAAGGTTAAATCTTTTGTTTGAACTGATGTTCCAAACTGGATTAGTGCCAGTGATTTAATTCAAATTTGAAGACCTCTAACTGCATTGTCTGCTAACTATCGCATGTTCTGCAGATTGAGTTTTGAAAAAATTTCCTCAGTTGTTTTTGAACTTCTCAGCAACCCTTTGGTGTTTCTGGTGAACATTGGGTTTTTCCAAAGGGGCTCCAAAAATTCCCGTTTTAATTTTAGAGGTTTAGACGCTGATAGAGATGTTAAAATTACAAGGCTTTGGAGTTCACATTTTGTGGTTGTTTGGTGTACATGGTTGGAAAGATATGCACATTTTTCTTTTGTCAAACGATGCCTCTGGAGTTCATTTGAGATCATACATAGTTCACGTAGTTTCTTGGTAGTGTCCTGCTAATGGTTTTTCTAGGGGTGTCTTAGGTTACATAGATATTGGTATATTGAGTTACATGTATCATGTTCTTAGTTTTTTGGATTTTTCCTTTTATTCTTGATTTAGGTGATGAATTTCTTTGTCCCCGTGCATTGAATCTCTCTTTAAGAAATTTCATTAACAAAAGAAAAAAAAGTCCCCAACATATGTTAATTTTCTGAAATATTACACGGATCATATTCTAAGACTGGGATGGCTGCATAAGGTGTTCCAATTGTCTTTTTTTATTTTTATTTTAGAGGATAACATGCATAATGCTTGCTTAGAAATTGTAAACATTGGATATATACATAGAACCAATTTAATCAATTGGACTAGGGCTTATATTTTTCTTATTATGTGATGCTGAACTTCATTATTTATGGAGTCTTTGAGTCTTCGGTTTTCATTATTAGATCACTCGTAATTGGTCCATTGAAATATATGGTTTTTTCTGTAGTTTGATGCATTGGTTGCAGCTCTTCCAATATCCGAGTCAGGTGAAGAGGCACAGCTTAAGAGGATAAGAGAATTACAAGTATGTAACTCACTTTTGTATCTGATTGATTGGTGAACTAAGTAGTCTAATTGTTAAAAACATTGTTTATGCTTTTACATTGTTTATGCATTTTGCCTTCCAGGCTGAAAATGATGCAATAGGCCAAGAACTTCAAAAGCAGTTGGAAGCTGCAGGTGTGTCCAATTCTCTCTTAATCTCTGTATAACACGTGAAAGTGTAAATTCCTGTAATAGCCAAAATGAGTTTTAATTTAGATTCATGGAAAAAGGTGCCCTGGGGCACAACTTTCATATATGCAAAAGTAGTTTGTTCATGCAATATGAAGCATTTTATGAGCTGTACAGCTGTAGTTGTTCGGTGGAGGCTGCCATGCATCTGTATTGTTCCACGGAATATGCAATATTGAAATAGCAAACAACATGTGCTTTGGACTTTAGGATGTTTTGAGAAGGTATTAGTCTATCTAACACTTTGTGTTCTTGATGTCAGAGAAGGAATTGAATCAGGTTCAAGAACTGTTTAGCCAAGCATCAGATAATTGTTTGAACTTGAAGAAACCAGATGACAATTAGCAACTTGTGTTCCTGACAATATCAGAGTGATGAATTTGGCCACAAGTATCTCAACTTGACACAGAGCAGGCACTGCTGCAGGATGATTTTCCTTTTCTCCATGAAATCTTGGATAACTGAAATAGTCTGTATATTTTTTTTTTATGTTTAACTTTTGCATGTTTAGCTTAATTCATACAAGTTGAGTTGCTGTAATTATATTCCTTCAAAGGAGAAATGAAGAGTGTTTACTATCTTTATTCATTTCAGTTTCTGGAAAGTACACATTTTAGTCCTTTTTTTCTTTCTAATAATTATAGTTTAATGTTTTTTAAGTAAATATTGACAATAATAATGTGTCACTTATTAAATCAATTTTATTAAAATAATTTCACTCTCTTAATAAATATATTTTTTATGTTGTAAATATAAATATTAATTGATATTGTATTTAGAACTGAAAATAAAAAATATTAGTGCACTTAATCTTTGTTAAAAAAAAAAAATCCAATTATTTTTGGACTTTAGTGTATTTCGAATAACTTGCTACAACTACACTAAGTCTCACATGCACAGTAAGAGAGCTATTGCATAAATTTAATCTTAATCATCAAGGGATTGTGAAGAAATATTCTCTTGTTATATTAAAATTGAATATCCATGGATTTCATATAAATTAAAAAGTAACTTATGACGGAATAGATTTTCATGCTAAGTGATTAATCAATGTCATTCTCCTTCTAAACCCTTCAATAACTAGCAAGGGACTAGAAATTTGATAATACAATGTACAGTAGAGGAACAACGAAAAACAATATTTCACATTCTTTTTCCTTTTATGAAAGGGAATGGATGCATTGTATCCCAGGGCAGATTAAGTAAATGCTTAAATAAAAGTGACCTAATCTGTAAAATATTTGTTAGGAAGTTTGATGAAGCTGTTTTGTCCAGTCAAAATGATCCCACTCTTTGGAAAAGCTTGCAACTGCTTGCTTTTGTACCTCCACGGCCTCGTAGCGTCGTCGCCTATACATGTCCTCTTCTGCCAAATGTAGCATGCCTCTTACCACATTCAACCCAAGGCTGCTATTAAACTGTTTCTCATCATCAATAACATGGACAAAACCCTTGTTTAAACCAAATTCAACGTGGAAATATGGAAAGTGCTTCGGAATTGAATTACGCAATCCCTTTTCACTTGTATCAATAAGTTTCTTTGCATTGTGCTGACTCCACTCATCTTCAGCTTCATCAATAGCCTGTCATGAACCCAATTTAAAGAGTTTAAATGTTTAAAATGTGGGTATTTGAAACTAAACAAATATTAAATGTAGTAATAATAATGGATAGAAAAAAAGCAACCATCAACATAAGAGCACAATATACATTGGATCTTTACACAATCTTAGTAGTATGCTTTTAATCATATGGGGCCTAAAGGATTAATAGTTCATTTCCCTGATGCATAAATGAAAAGCATTGATTCCGAAGAGAGAAGTTAGTAATCAGTGCTACAAAAGAAAATAATGTTTGGCAACTCACCTTTTTAAAGTACAAAGGAGCCTCTTTGGCAATATCTTGCGGTAAAGGAATGCACTCAACCATACAGTGCCGTCGTTGCTGTGCCAATCCCATCACAGTCTCAAGAAACACTACCTCCTTTTCTTGCTTAGCAAACATCATAATTAGGCACTTCTTGAAGTTTCGAATTTCTGTCCACACATTATCGTCCACAGTTCTTGTAGCTGATTCATGCTGTAAGATAAAAGGAAAAGACAGTAACAAGGTTAAAATTCCATGAAAATAAAAAATAACTAAGTTGCTTACGGCACAAGATCAGCAGGCTCAAAAACTAATACAACTCAATGTTACTTAGAATTCATGCAATAATACTAATCTACTAAATTACTATCCCAATTTCAAGAAAACAGTATCAAATACACTTAAATTCTCATTACTATCATCTATCTGAATATTCTCCGGGATCTGCATAATTTATCTAGTAATGGTACTAGTCAATGTCATAATGGAAGGATCTTCAGATGTCAAATCCCAAGTCAAATAGCATCTTTATGCATAAGAAAAAAACCAACTAAGGAACTTAACCACTCATAATGCAGGGATTGTCCTAAATAAACAATAACTTGTATTGGTTTCAATTCTGGAAAAAACAAAGTAGCAGAAATTAAAGTCACCTGAATCGGTAAAATGCAGCAATGACCAGGAACCATGGGTTGCCACTGTGGCAACATAAGATATGTGAAATTTGCGATTGAAACCACAAGATGCATAGGTCGATTTGGATTTTCTAAACAAAAGAGGCAGCGTTCTTGCTGAGTCAAGAACCGATTAGTCTTTTTTAGGATCTTGCTGTCATCACCTACTTGCTTCTTTCTACTCTTTCTGCTTGGACCATCCTCAAAATCATATTCATCATCGGCCTGAGTGGAAATACTAAACTTCTTGTTCTGCATTATGTTGCGAGCAAGATGCATATCAGCATCATCCTCTCCTTTCTTCTGCCGAGCAGCAAGCATCTTTTGCATACCATACCTTGAAAATAAAAATCGCTGTTAAAAACATGAGAAATAACAAAATATCATAAGGATAAATAAAGCTTTAGAGACCAATAATAATAGTGAATCACATCAAACATGCTTACAAACATAAAAAGAATAAAGAGATGCAAACTAGAAATAAATAACAAGAGAAGCCCAGTTTTTTTGTAACATATGAAATTTCATATTGGGCACAATGTTTTCACATTAGAAATGAATAAATCATGTGTGGGATAAAGGAGGAGAACACAAAAACAAATACACAGAATTCCAAGACAGCAAAATACCTGCTAGAACTGCCATCTGTTCTTGGTCTAACTGAATGATCTCGATTTTCCTGTTTTGTGTTCATAACTTTTACTTCTTGCTGCCCACCAAACAAAAAAAAAAAACTGAATGAAATCGAGATAATCAAGAAACTAGAAGGATATGTTTCTGTAAGCAAAAATACAATATGTTGAATACTATCTATTTCCTTATTTTTAACTAAATAAATACTATTTGTTTACTTGTATATATAACAGCTGTGTAATTAATAATTACTAGAGAAGGATTTTCAGACTGTAATTACTATATTTAATCCCTATAAACCAAGGGATTTTTACGGTGCATTGATCATTAAAACTTAACATTGAGTGCCAACCTCTCAAGAATTTCAGAATGAATTTCATTAGAATCAACTATTATCATCAAACCAAATAACTAGGCTAATGTCACCTCCTCCCAAGGCAAAAGGAAAAGAAACATAATGCATTATGTACTCGTACATAACTAGAAGCTTTTCAACTCCTCACCAGCTTCAAGGTTCAGTTCTCACATACACGAAAGAGAAGAAGTCCACAAAATACAAAATGTCCAATTTCAGGCAAGTGGCAGCAAGATTGACAGAAGAATTTTAATAACAAGCAAATACTGATGGAAAGCAAATTTGATAACATAGCAGAGACCAGAAAAGCCATGAAGGCAATTATAATTCAAGATAAACTTTTCAAGGAACCAGAACAGAGAAAAGTTTGTCCTAATTCTGGAGTAAGGACCATAATCACAAACATTGAAACCATTATCTGAAAAAACAGTTTGTTCTGGCCATTTCTACTTTATGTAATATGGTAAGAAGGAATAAACTAATAGCACTACTCCCAAATCCAATACTGAACAGGCACATGAAATGATCGAAGATGGAAAAAAACACAATACGCTGGTCTAAACTGCAAAAACAATAAGATCCAACCACTCTAGAAAAGACACCTTATCCTCTTATTCATGTCTTACCATAAGTTTTTCAGCTTCTTCATGCTTTCCCTTCAAACGAAGTTGCATAGCCTTAGCTGCCAACTGGTTTGCACTCATCTCATTCTTGACTTCTGCACTTCTTTCCCCTGGAGTGTTTGCTTCTAACGAAACTTTTTCCAAAACAGAGCCATCAGAATTATTAGTCATCTTGCTACCAAAATCATGCATAAAGCTTCCATCATTAGAAAACTTATTTAGGCTAGATACTGCGGCAGAGATTACCCCAGCACCCTCAGCTTCCATGTGCTGGTGGCTCTTTCGCTTTCCCCAAGACAAAGAACCTTGAACTTTAGGTATTCTCATTTCATGGTGGCGAACAGAAACATCCTTTAAGTACTCCTGCTAGCATTTCATTAGCCAGTTTCAGTGAAGTGGAACAGAATATATTTCAGAATTCCAGAAAAACCAGTTGAATTGAAGGAAAAGAAAGAAATGTAAAATAGTTCTTTATGTCATCAAAGTTACCCTTGTAGAAGACCTTCGACCGTGCTTATCAGAATCTGGTGAATTTTCTTCAGTTATTCCTTTTTGTCTATTTTTTATAGCACGTAGATGTGCTCGAGCAGGAGCAGCTGCATTAGATGCAACAGATGCAGTCAACTCACCAAGAGAACCCCACCTTTCTTGCACAACCTGCACATATCCATACAAATAAATGGCAAATTTTTACAGGATGACAAAGATGTTCTTTTATATAGGAACAAGCAATGTCCGAAAAGCAAGGCAAAATAACCTCATTAAAGTTCCGTCCTTCTCGAGCTGCTTGTTCTTGTGCACGCTTTAAGGCTTTAAGTTTCCAACTTGCTCCTCCATCCCCAACAAGGGAAGAAGATAGAAGTTGGTCAGCACCAACTTTAGATCCATCCTTTTCTTCCGGGTAACCAGTTCCACTATCCTTAAAATATGGATTCAGTTCCTTAGGATTTACCTTTGGCTGAAAAAGAAAGCAAACAACTATGTCCCTTTATCACCTTAGATTGGCTGAGAATGAAAGATGAAGACAGGCTGCAAACTATATGAAAATATTTAATACAGACCACAAATGGACAGGCACTTCAACTAATGGAATGTCATCAGGAAAATTGAAACATTGTTCCCCAATCCAGCACTTTTATGTCAAACAAAATCCATGTATCGATAATGAAATAAACACATGGATATAAAATAATTCTCCTGCAGAAGAAGGCCAAATGATCAAACCATTTTATCTTCAAAAGGCATTAGCTCACCATATAACTGCCTTATACATTTTTTTAGTTTTGGAAAAAATCTTATCATTTTTCACATTTACCTTTTATTTTATCTCTTAATATGGTGAGTGATAGCAATATAAGGGGAAAAGGAGATTCTCTTTGCTTTGATTTATTCCTTGGTTTTATTTCTAGTTATTTTATCCTTCCCTCCATATTTATCCATTCATATCTTGTAAGAAATAGCAGAAAATGACACCAACTTATATCAGTTAAAGAGAAAATTCAAACAAAAAGCAACAAAAAAATTTAGTAAGCATAAAATGCTGTGTCCTCCCTTGAGGACAGAAAAAGAACATAAATATAGAACCCAACAGGAGAGATACATATGTTAACAGCCAAGAGGGAAAGATATTTAACAGAGACATACCTCCTCAACAGGAACCTCCTCTGACAAATTCTCCTCTGTTTCCACGACTGCAGGCTTCTTACTTTCAGCCCTGAGCATCCAATCCAGTCCCATTTCCTTTCTCGCAATTTCCATCTCACTGGGAGAATCATCCCTTTTCTTTTTTGCTTTACTCCTTCTCTTATTTTCATCTTTATCACTCTCACTTTCACTTGAGTAAAGAGAAGAGTCTTCATCAGACGAATACCACTTCTTCTTCCTAGATCCTTTCTTGATCTTAACAAGCCCGTCATCATCAGAACTATCCCTAGAGCTCTTCCCTTTCTTCTTTTTCTTTTCCCTCCTCCTATCTGATTTTTTCCTCTCTTTCGAGGCAGAATCCAAGTCCCCGTCCACCTAGTATACACACTATCAGACACAGGAAATAGGAACAACAACCATAACACTCACACTAAGATAAAACTAAAGTAGACCTACTCACCTGGTCCCGGGAAATGAATTTCACACCTGAAAACATTTTCTAGATTCCTAGACTGTACCAATACCTGCATAATAATAAAAATACAATGAACAACATGCAGAAAAAGGGGTTTTATTTGAAAGGTTCTTCTTCTTCAACGCAGTAGATGCAATATGCGACGGCAGGGCATGGTGATGGAAATAATACAAAAAATGTAGAAATTAATAGCAAATGAACAAATAAAAAAATAGTTGAACGAAGAAATTAAGAAGTGCAGGGAATGCATAAATTGAACAGGAAGATTGGAAATTGAGAGAAAATTTCACCAGATAATATCGTAAAATTGAATTTGGAAGAAAAAAAAAGAGTAAGGAAGAGAGCAAACTTACCCTAACAACCAATAAAGGTACCGGCGCCGGCGTGTTCTCAGGCAACACAGATGAGACGAAAGCCAAGCCACCAGCGATGGTGCCGTTTTCTTCAGACGCCGCCGTTTTGAGTTTTCACTCCTGATTTTGGTTGAAGCTATTAACGTCCTTTTGATTATTTATTTCTTTTTTGTTAACACCAGCGAAGCAAGTATATGTGCAGATTACAATTAGAATTAAACAAAACAATAAAAACAGAGGGAATGAAAGAAAAAAAGGAGTTGAAAATTTGTTGAAAAAAATCGAAAAAATAATAAATATACTTTATATAAAAAGTGTAAATATTAATATCATTTGTTTATTTATTAATAAAAAAATATTTTATTATTCTGTTTTAAATATTTCTTCTCCTTCTTATTATTATTATTATTATAAAACCAAACTATAATAAAATCAAAGGCAAAAAAATTGATTAAAGAGTCACTTTTATGAAGTGTTCATGATGCAAAATATCAATTAATTACAACATAATTGATGTTTAATAAATTAATTTTTTTAATGAAGACAATTTTCTAATTAAAATATAAATTTTAAAAAAAATTAACATTAAATTAGGAATTATATTATTATTAAATTATAATATTTAAAGACTGATTTCTAGGTTTTTAATATATCTAACGATTAAATTATTATTTTCGACAACGTTTCTTTAGAATAAAATTGGTCGATTACTCAGTGTTATTTATATTTACAGCTTTTCTGGTTGTTGATTTTTCCCTACTTAAAAAAATAATAAAATTGTCAATTTCCTCCATCGAATAATGAATCAATTTTATTTTATTTTTTTACTAATATTATTTTTACAAATTATTTTTAAGTTTCTTTTAAATTAGTAATTTAAAATTAAGTGATAGACCTCCACTGTTAGCCTGTTTATTAGTTAATTAAAAAACTGTCTAGATATTACTCTAAAATAAATACTATAAAACTAAAAAAATCAAATATAACATATCGAATAATAGTGTAAAAATAGTATTAGATTAAGTGTTCAGTTATAACATTATTGTTATTTTTTTGTGGTTATTGACATCCTCTTTTTATATGAATAAGTTTAGTATTTTTTTATATGTTAGGAAAAAATGTAATAAAAATATAGAAAAATAATATGATGAAAATCTATTTTTGTATCAACTAAACTTGTGATGAAAGTGCTAAATATATTACAAGAACGGTCACTTCAATTTTTCAAGATGGAATTAAGTTCTTAGTCTTGTTAATTTTAAAATAAAAGTGATAGTCATTAAAAAATTATCAATTTATTATCTCAATCAAGAAAACTATTATTTGATTTGAATATTTAAAATAATAATATATTGCAATTCAAAGTAATTTATAGTATTAATATGTACTATTATAATAATTAAAAATTATGACAATGCATATCCAAATTAATAATATATACATGTAATTCATATTAAATGATGGACCTGCACTGGGCCGGGCCATACACGTGGGCCTCAGAGTAGTATCGGATGGACTGTTTCTTCCTGCACCTCCATAGGTTCTTCTGCCACCCCCATACACAACATGAAAAATACCTTTTTAACCTTCTTGTGCCACCCCCATAAAATAGCTTATGAATTATGTAATCCATGCATGCATTAAAAAGAGACTTCCGGATTATGTAATCCGGAAGCTGAAAAAGACTTCTGGATTACATAATTCGAAAACTAATCATGCATCTGAAAAAAGATTTCCAGATTATGTAATTCAGAAGTTAATTATAAATTTAAAAAAAGACTTTCGAATTATGTAATTCAGAATATTACAGAGGGATATTTTTTGAAATATGAAAATGTATGGAGGTGGAAGAAGAATATATGAAAGTGCAGGAAGAAACAACCTATCGGATGTTGCGAAGCGCGTATGGGTTATTCTTCAAACTACTACTATTTGCACTCTCTTTTATACTAAATTATATTTTTACAATAGTTACCAAAACATTTCAGATGTGGAGAACAAACCCTAAATCCTTGTACAACGTTTGTCAGTTATTGGTGTTAGGTTTCATAAACTAGATTCAAAATGACTCTAATACTATATTACAAAATGAACTTTTAAATCTAACTCAACTTTATAAAATCGACTTATAAAGTAAGATTTACAACCAGTTATATATAATGAAATGTCTTTGATCTGTGATGAAGAATATAAAAGGTATAAATTGTAAATGACAAATGTCCTACTATGGAAAAAAGAAAAAAATGGTTGAGGGGTAGCACTTAGCAGGAAGTAGCAATTGTTGATCCCAGACAAGAAAAACATGGAAGTAGAGGGATAGTGACGCATGGATAATAATGGAGGTCAACAAAACGCAAATTTAGGCCACAGGAGAGTGAGAGCAAAAAGAATAGATGGACATCGAAATTGAATCATTGCCATTCTCTTTTTCTCTCACTTCCATTAATCTGTGCATGTATATAAATGTTTGAATAATGCATGGAAAGGACCCATCCAATTAAATTTGACAAGAGTCACAGGTGGTAGCAGGTTAACAAGTTGACAATACCATGCATCTACTCTTCAACTCTTTGATTTGAAAGCCCTTTGTCATCTTCTCAACTTCTTCTAAATCTCTAATCATGAATCAATAGCTAGCATTCCACTGCACATGCCAGGTGCAAACCTCAATTTTTTTATATTTTCATTATTGTGTCATGTAGTAGATTCAACATTACAGCAAAAGCCACCACAAAATCACACAATGTTATGCAGTAATTAACAAATGAACTAGCTTTTAAAAACAGTTTGATTTTCACGTTTTTATATTACTGTGGAAGCTGTTGCTCAAACTTATACTTAACTTGCATCGCATGCATGCATGCAACACAACCAGGTTGTGGTAGAAATATTAATTTATGAAAGTTACTATCTGTTACATATACATGCATAGAGTTTTTTCAAACAAAAAGGAAGCAATAAATATATATAGAGAGAGAGAGAAACATGAATTTGTAATGGGTTCCCACTGTTTAGATAACAACATTGACACTTCAAAATAGTCCATGTTCATGCAACTGTTTTGCATCCAAACAAATGTATTACTATAACTTTTTTTATATAGATATGCTAGATTTGCTACAGTTCTCCACTGTTAAGATAGAAACATTGACCTTCAAATTAAATGATCCATCACCATCATTTCCACCAAAAATAAAGGACAAAAGATCCATGCCATTAATGCAGATATTATTATGGCTGCAATGAAATTAGTGATTAAGCTGTTTTCTTTACTTATACTTATTTGAGAGAGAAGATGCTGAAATATTGTTCAGTTTCTTTCTTACTAATAGTGTCTTCTGAGATACTCCAAATATAATGAGTTTTCATACAAAGTTTTAAGTACGAATGGTTATTTACCTTTAATGATTGAACAATCCTTACTAATTTTTCCTAAAAAATGACATTAACTATAAACAAAAAAGCAAAAGAAGAAAATTAAACTTGACCTAAATGATTTCCAAAAGGACAAACTGATTTATTGTAATAGATTGAAAGATATTATTGATAAAAGAAACATATTTGTGTGAATCAGTACCTCAAAGAAACGAGTTTTAAATGAAGTTTCAGGGAAGTCACGCACCCTTATGTCAAATCTCTGTGAAAAAGGTATCCAGAAGAAGATGCTGCAGAACAATGAAAAGAAGGTTCAAAGTTGTGTTTCTTTGAGCAAAAGAAACCAGTTAGAAAGGAGCTTCATAATAAATATTTTACCCCTATCATTCTCAAATAACTTACTGCATTCAATAATTTTGTCTATTCATGTCAAGTGGCTATTTGGTCACATATTTGTGGAGACAAAACATATAATTAGAAACAAAAGTCCTTATCTAACTTTATTTTATGCATTAAACTTTAGCACAAGTGATGCATATATTAAGGACTTTGTGAATGTATAATTTGGTATTCCAAAATATTGTTATAAATAAAGCCTCTTCCCTCCCTCATCTCTCTCTATATCAAATACCCTGTTCTGTCTACTTCTCCTCTGCTGTTCAAACTTCCCTTCTAGTTCTCAATTTATTTTAGTGTGCTAAAAAAGAACCAAGAAAATGGGTGCTCTTGATTTCCTTTCTGACTACTTTTCAGTTTCCACGCCAAAAAAGAAACGCAAACCAATGCAGGTTTTGATGAGCTCCTATACCATATCTGTGCATGTGTTTTATGGTGGTAGCAATTTCTGATTTCATTTTCCTTTTTAACCCTTTTGTCTTGCAGACAGTTGAAATCATGGTGAAAATGGACTGTGATGGCTGTGAAAGAAGAGTTCGCAATTCTGTTTCCAACATATCAGGTTGGTATCTCTCTTCTTTACAATTACTCTCTCATTTCTCAACTTTTCAAGCAAATATGGAAAAGATACCTTACTATTTTCACCTTTTGTCTAGGTAAATCAGCATATACAGAATTTCATAAGTAATTTGTTGAGGTTATTCAATCAAAATCACAGTTTTATCTCAATACACAGCACTAATATTGACTGTATATCTTATTATGTAGATTACTGAGATGAAACTTCAGTTGTGAGGAAAAAATAGTTCACTCAAGAAAAGTGTCTAAATTTTGTCCTATATCAGAATTAACAGTTTTTGGTAGTTTGCTAATTAATTTGCTTTATTCAAATGTTGTTGGTAAATGGAGAAAACAATGAATTGATTATAGTTAACAACATGAATTCAGGTGTGAAAGAGGTGGAGGTGAGTAGAAAGCAAAGTAAGGTAACTGTGACAGGTTATGTGGATAGAAACAAGGTCCTAAAGAAAGTGCAAAGCACAGGAAAAAGAGCTGAGTTTTGGCCCTATATTCAGTACAACTTGGTGGCATATCCCTATGTGGCACAGGCATATGACAAGAAGGCACCATCTGGGTATGTGAAAAACACTGAACAAGCACTTCCCAACCCAAACGCACCAGATGAGAAACTCACCTCTCTCTTCAGTGATGACAACCCTAATGCATGTTTAATCATGTAAAGCATTTTCAGTACAAGTTCATATGTTTCACTGTTCATTATCTTGGACACTATTTCTTCTTAGTTTCTGTTGTCTTTGTTCAATGGCTAGAATTTTGGTTCTGCTTATAGAACTTGGAAGAATAGATGAAAATTCTGTCTGTCATGGCTGTGTACTTTGTTTAAATTTTGATCACTGCAAAGTTTTCTTCATTAATTGTTACATCCATAATAAAAACTTTCAACTCACAGTTACCTAATTATCAAATAAGCTTTTCTAATTACTTTATCAGTAATAAGCATTTTTTTACTCTTAATATATACATGTATTTGTGTGAATATATGCAGATATTCATACAATGAAGAGAGAGTAGGGGTTAATACTTTATGTAGGTTTTAATGCATTACATATACAGTTCAAATGAACAAAGTTTGAAAAAGCATATTTATAAGAGAGTATAATTTTTCTTTTACAAGAAAAATGATAAATAAATAAATTATGTGATCAAGATGAAAAATACAAGAAAGAAGATTATAGACTAGATATTTAATTTGTTTTCTAAAATAAAATATACGACCCAAATTATTTATTTTTTAATTAAAGAAAATAAAGTCATCAAATGCCTTTTTTTAACATTAAAATATGTGGCATAATTTTTTCCTTTTTTTCATTTAACAGTTTTCGTATTTATAGATTTTAGTTTTATTCCTCCAAAACTTTAAATTACTATTTTTAGTCCTATTATCTTTTGTGAGATAAATAAATAAATTTTACTTTAAAGATATTATATGCTAAAGTTATATCACAGTATTGTCATGGATTATTTAAAATGACTGAGTTGACTATTTGTTTGAATATAAGTAATTAATTAGTGTTATATGATAACTAAAGATAAAAAAAAAATAGTTCTACTTAAGGCGACAAAAATCAAAACTTGCTACAAAACTAAAAACTTATAACCATTTTATTCACTAGTTTATTTTTTTATAAGTAAAATTATTTTTATTATAAAATAGAAAAAGGTTGTATAAATTTACTTTAGAAACAAGACAGTTTTCGTCGTGCTTTAGAAGTAAGCAATTAACTAATTAATTGATTATACTTTGTATGGTATTTACCAACTTTCACTTACTCATTTTAAACACTTAGCTAAATTAACAACAACAATAGCAAAACACCCAAAATATATCTCCAATCCTTTGTGCAAATTCTACCTCCATTTCCATATTAATCGTGAAAAGTTAGTTTTAATTTTATTTAAATTTTTAAATAACCTTAAATGAAGCATAATCTTACCTTTTTAGATAACTTTAGTTGCATTTCTATATTCTTGTATCTCCTTTCTAACCGTAATACTTTCATTCTTCTATGAAAATAGCGTTTGACAAAACAATTTCATCATTTAAGCATGTGTGAGATGGTTGATAAAAAAATTCGTTGTATTCAACATTTCAAAGTGCAAAGATATTTTTTTTTGTAGTTTTGTATTCCATTTTTGTATCTCGGGTTTTTCTTTTTAAATTTCGTGACTTACAAATGAACAAAAATACAGTCACCACCATAAAAACACCACAAAATTTACTTCAATCATCATCATCAATTACCATAAGCAACGGTCACCACTTGAAAATGAAAAAAAAAAACACATTACACTTTTCAACCAACTCGGAAGATATTATTTAAATTTAAAAAATTTATAAAAATATAAGGTACGAAGATGAAGGAAGAATATGTAAATCATATGTGAATTGTTGTAAAGGATCTTTATTCTTCCTTTTTAATCCAATGTTGATATTTTGCCAATCCTAATAAATTCGAAGATATTAAAAGCAACAATACCTACAATTGATGGATAAAGTAAATAACCCTAGAATTACGGAACGAGGACCCTTGTTAACTTTTTATCCTATTAATCGTTATAACATCTCCAATTGTTGTTAAAAAAATAGAATGATATCTTTAGCTTCAAATAAAATAACACAGAACAAAAATCTAATGTCATGTTTGTCAAACAGTGGACATCACAGTATCTTGCTTTCCCTTTAATTTTGGGATTTTACAGCAAAAGGACTATTATGTGGTAACACACTAATGGTTGATTTTGAAAATTGTCAAGAGATAACATTAAATTATACACAAGATTGTCACAAAGTGAACAACAATAACATACTAGATACTTGGTACATTGAGGGAGTTTTATTTAAATAACATTGTTCTCTTTTCATAGTAAAAAATACACAAAGATCAATGCAAGTTACTTTAAGCCAAACTCTTATAGCATATCTCAAAGAAAAAAAATTCCTATCTCAAATCAATGTATGTTAGTGGATACAGTTGGAGGATAAAGTTAGTTAGATGAAGAAGGCAAAGATGATATTTTCGTTTTGCATTTAATGCAAATTCATAATAACTTAATGCACTTTCTCCCAAAATGTAAGGAATAGATATAAACATAAAAAGAATATCTAGAAAACCTTACCTCTACTCCAATAAAGGAGACAAGATCACTCCACTATACCTAATATAAATAGGGGAGTTTCTTTCTGTACCCCCACATTTTTCTTCCTGCACCCCTGCATTCTTTGTAATACCGAAAATATCCTTTCACAGTTTTGGGTAATTCTGGAATAGAGTTTCCGTAAGCAAAAATGTTTCCGGAATAGAGGTTTCATAAGCAAAGGGTGTTTCTGGATTAAGAAATCTGGAAGATAAAAAATAATTCTGGAATATCCTTTCCAAAACACATTTTTTTTATTTTCAGATTGGTAAATCCAAAATTATAAAATATATTTCAAAAAATATGTTCCAAAAATATTCTGGAAAAAACAATCCAAAAGTCATTTTTAAAAGGGGTAAAATAGTCTTCTTAAAAAATATAGGGTGGAGGAAGAAACAACCTATCAATACATACTAATCTTATTTCACAAGTTAAATTTATAAAGTTGAATAGATTTAAAATTTATTTTATAAGATGGTATTACAACTATTTAGTATATATTATAATAAAAATGTATCGAATTATCAATAAATATAAGTTGACATGTCTTTGTGTAAGAAAAAGTTTAATAAAGATATCACAATTAACAAAAAATAAGATCAATTTATAGTAAAAAGTAAATCTAAACTTAGTTTTATAAAATTAAATTAAATTTAAAGTCCAATTACTAAGAGAGAACAAATTATAAATATAATAATTAATTGTTAAATCAAGTTTGACTTTTTTTTAGTTAGTGGACAAAAAAGGGCCTATCTTTATATTCTATTTCCATAAAACCAAAAAATAGTAGAGGTTTAATACTTGGCCTTAGATATTGTTTCCAAAAGAGCATATATGAAAAATAAAATACAGTGATGAAGAGAAAGCCAACTTAAAATACAGTACAAGCCCTACTGGGCCTTTTAATATTTAGACCTAGACAAGCAAAGCAGTTTATGGGCCTTTTCTGCACCCCATCATTCTTCTTCCTGCACCCCATCATTTTTCGAAATTCTGAAATTACCCTTCGCATTTTATTTCAAAATATAGCTTCCATGGCAGTGTGTGGGAACTAATAAAAAAAAAATAGTGCAGTTATATATACCAAAAGATTAACTAAGCCAAAAATTCAAAATAATGTACTTAACACACATAAAAACAGATAATGTGAACTATGTTAGACTTGATAAAATTTTAAAATAAATACAGTTAATATGAAAATAAAGCATTTACAATCTTATTATTCAGTATGAATTTATGATAATTGATTGAAAATATTTAAAAATAGTAGAACTGAAATTTTAAGTTTAACTCAATCTTATAAAAATCAACTTAAAATATGAGTTTTTCATCGATTTATATATTATGAAATGTCTTTTATCTTTAATCGATCGATGATCAACATGTGAGAGCATGCATTGTAGTGTTGGAGCAAACACATAAGTAAGAATGATATCTTTATTCCTGATCTTGAAGGCAGTTTCATTGGCAGAGAAGGTTTTCAGAATGTAATGTGTTGCAATGTTATTAGAGAGGCATTGGTATGTGGCTATAATTGTGATAACTGTTCTCTGTTCAAGTGTAGAGTGGGAACATGCTTGTTTGGGAAGAACAAGGACAAAGTACTGCACCAGTTTATCATAACAAAAATTGGAGTGATGAACAAACACTACTTTGAACCTTCTCTCCACTTGATTTCAACAAATTTACAGTTTCTATTTTTAGGCCATTTCATACCCACGGGTTGCCTTCATTTTGTATGTTATGCTTTGTTTTGATTCTGAGATAGATTTGATATGAAAGAAAATTGAAATAGGATTGTTAATTTTTTATTTATAAAATTGTAAAGATTGTAACTTTTTCTCTTTGTTTAAAATTAATTTAAAATGAAACATGGTTACTTGTTTATATATGGAATTTGTGTGTAATTGTAAATCCAACACCTAATTAATATTAAACATAAAATTGTACAATATTATATTATGAGAAAAATAGTTAAATTACAATAATTAAGCAGAAAATAAAATCATATGTTGACAATTGTCACTGAAAGATTTTTGGAAGTCACCGCATCTTTATTAGATCTGGTCAATTCTTTGGTGAACTATCTCAAAACATTCGTTGATATTGGTGTTCAAAGTATTTAATCATTGATGTAACTCTTGAGTATCACCTTACATTTGTGAAAGCATTTAAGTATCGTAGGTGAAATTACATGGTTGTCGGGTATGGTGGGTCTTTGTCATCTTGTTTATCATCTTGGTTCATACTATCATGTTGTCATATATTGTTGAATTGAAAGATATTCAACTTGTTCAAGGCCTTTCGATCGAAATAGAGTGATCAACCTAATTTCACAAATGTGTCGATGAATAAGTCTACACTAGTGAGTTATGATCCGTGTGATTAGAATGTTGTATAAAAAACATGTTGTTCTCCTTACATTGAGTCATTATGTTGTTTGTAGTGAGTGATGTGAGCGGATTTGTGAGCGGGAAAAGGCGGGAAAAGTGTGAAACTCCTTCCTCACACATGCATGGAGAAAAAAGAAGAAAGTTAACTAGACCACACATGTTTACCTTGTTATCCTTCCTTTTTTGAACCAAACTAATGGTTATGTGTGTGGTGATTCCATCTTGTTGTCATAGTGGTTTGGTCCTCTTATGAGATAAGATTTCATATATAAAAAGTTGTGCTAATCGATTATGAACATTTATAAACCGATTAAGTAAGACAACAATAGTCTAGTATCGATTATCCAAACCATACATATCAAACATAATCTATTATACATTTGTTTTCAAAGGATAATTGATTATGGATGTGTCATAATAGAATATATGTTTTTTTACAATGATAATTGATTACCTTCTTACAAAATTGATTATATAATTCTTGTCTAATTTAATTAATCATTTAAAAATATAAAATAAATTATTTATATTATTAATTCAGATTTTACATTATCATTATATAATATTTATAATATAATTTATTATATATATAATAAAATAAAAAATATTAAATTTTAAAAAATTTATGTAATAAAAATATTTAATAGTATCATTAATAAAAATAAATAATAATAGTAAAAATATAACTATAATATAATAAAAATAAATATATTTATTTATAAAAAAATGTATAATAATAATAATTATTATAATTTTTTAATTTAATATAAAAATTAGTTTTAATTATAAATATTTAAATATTCATTATTTTTATGTAACAATTTCTCATATATTAATAATGTCAAATAATCCCTATTTGTTTTAACTGATATATTCGAGTATAGTGGATATTCTATTCTAATCTAGACGGACTTTATGTATAAACAAGTAATTTACATTTAATTTTTAATTAATTACTATGATAAAGATAAAAATATAATCTCACATCTTCATCAATTAATTTCGTTACGTACATATTCTATGAATCAATTTCTCTTTAACCTATTAAAATGAACTACATTTTCAAATTTTCGTAAACATCTTTTACAAGTACAAATAACTAAAATTCTACTTTTACTTAGAACACAAAAATTTCTAATACACTTTGTATATTTTTTAAAATCATTTTAATACCCAAAATAATTTTAATTACAAACAACTAAAATATATAAATAAATTATATTTATTTTTCCATTATGTTTAAACAGAAAACAAATTTATAATCTTACTTTTTTTAATAATTAAAAAAATTAAAATTTGAATATTTTTCATTCCCCAGTCCAAAGAAAAGATGAGTAGTGAAGCATGAAAAGAATTGGCCTGAATGAAGCATCTTATTGTTTGGAGTAACTGTTGGGAAGGTGCAAAAAAATACTGTGTTGGAGTTAGAGCCTTATGGGTTAAAACTTTGCATTGGAGTTAGAGTTTGGGCTTATTCTTTCTCTTTCTCTTTCTCCTTCCACACACCATTTTACTCCAATATATGCTTTTCCTCTAACCAGTTTTGCCAATTTGTTTCAGATAATTTGACCTTTAGAAAAAAAACCAACAACTGATATAAAGTTAAGTTTAGGCTTTGACCAAATGAGTACTTTATCACAGTACTAAGGTTCTCTCTTTTTTATGAATGATCACAGCTCTTGCAACAACATTATGCTGCTGCTTTCTCTTGGTTATAATTGAAATAAGTGACTTTACACGGTTGAATAAATTAAGTTGATGATAAAAGAAGAGTGTGATGATTGTTGTTTAGATCTAATGATAATGAAATGAGCAATGTGAATGTGTGTCTGTTTTGGCATGAAATGAGAAGAAAATGGTAAAAGAGGGTTGCAGGAAAACAAAGGGACACGTCCCATTCAAGCCTTCTAGGGGGGACCCCATGCTCACTGTTCCCATTTATGACTTTTGGATATCAAATACCAACCATATCAGATCCTCCTCTTCCAGACTATACAATACAACACAAATCCCACCTCATCTTTCTCTCACCACACCCCATCAGATCACTCATGTCATAGCCCCTAATCCTCTTCTCTTCTGCATTTATTTATATGTCATATCAGTTACAGATTCCATATAAATTACAGATACAAATCTAATCTTATAAGATACTTAAAATGTAACATAATATGGTTTATACCACTTAGTTGAAAACCAATTCTAAAGACACTCCACTTGAAATGAATTTTATATGGGAAAAACTAGTTGTTCACTTTAAATGAGTTATAGAAAAAGGAGGAAAAGGTACAGAGGAAGAATGAGAAGAAAGTGAGTTACAGTTAAAGTTAATGATGGTAGTAGAGCAATGAGAGGCTTGGTGGAGAAGCAAAGACATAAAAGCAGGGGGAAAAAGCTTGATGTGTTGGACAAGATGCAGGTGTTTGGGAGTAGGAAGTAATGATGACCTAACAAGGGGTTACAGTGGTGACTGAACCCCACCCTCCTCCTCTCTTCTCTTCTCTAGTCCCCAAGTCCACACTTGCTACCACTTTTTCACAGCCTTTGTGTGATTGCGTGCACCCTCTGTCTCTGCCAATGCCTCTCACACTGCTACAACACCTATATCATATACCCTATCAAACCACACCCTTCTTCACTCTGTCACATACTACTATCACACCAAAAACTAAACTCATTTATTTCACTGCTTCCTCCCAAATTCCCCTCTCCCTAGCTACCCTTCCCTACCATAAATAGCTTCTAAACCATGAACTATGTTTACAATTTGAGCCCTTAAAAGATTCAAAACTTAATTTCTTCTTAGCTTTTCCTCCTCACCCCACTTAACCCCTACCCTACCCTACCCTCTACACACCACACCTGCTCTACCAATTCTCACCTTTTCAACATTCTCTTTCCTCCCTCTACAAACCTTTTCATCAAACACACACACAGTAATATATAGTATGACATACATAAATCAACTTTAGTGCTTGTTTGAATTGATATTTGAAAACTTGGTGTGAAGGGAAATTGAATGAGCTATAGTATAGGTATGGAATATGAGGATCTCAAATAGGGTGGTGGAGAGTGTTTCAGGCTTTTCCCACTAAGATTCTCTCTTTTGTCTTCTTAAAGTACTTGTCTCCTCTATTGGGATCACCCTGACCCAACTGTTAGTGCCCTTGGAGGAGTTATGCTACAACATTAACTACAATTAAACCAGACAATTTCCTCAAAAATATCACCATCAAGTGAACTTGTTATCACTGAACAAAAAAATTACTAACAGTAACAATAGCCTCTTCTTTTAATATGTTTTTTTCTCTCCATCTTTGTTTCCATGTTGATCTAATAGTATCCAGAGACCCTCCATTGACCTCTGTGTACATGGCATCATTCCTTATGGAGAAGTTGATCAAACAAATGATGAAGAGACAAAGCGGTGATTCCATTCTCACGTGACAATTTCTCAGTCTTAGGTCAAGTCATTCATATTCTTTTTTACCAGATTGCATGTATCATTCACATCATCATCCACTTTTTATTCTCGATGCTATCTCTGCACACCACAACACACATAATCAAAACCTAACTCCACATTAACACTATTAGTTAATCTCAGTTCTTTTGAGAGATGAACTTGACCAAGTTGACTTTTCATCAAAAATAAAGTAACTTTTCTGCATACTTAATTAAACCTAGGTGGATGTTTATAATGAAATTATATGACGTGACATGGAATTTCATTTGTTGCTTGAGTGAATCGAAAACCATGGATCCATGCATCGCAGGGAATGAATGATTGTAGAATATGAGTTCCCTGAATTGCTCCAATAAAATGACAAACAAGTGGTGACAGTGTTAGCATATGGATAGCGAAAAAATAGCCTCAGACAATGGTCGCAAACCAAGGATTCTCAACTGTCACCTAGGTACGGTGAAGCTCTTCATTGTATTGTGTCTAACATAGTAGAACCACAAATCTAGTCATCATCTTCATCCATAACCTAAATCTTTAATAAAACTCTTTCTTTCTACCACTCTGCAACCTTGTAGCAAGAATAAACAAACTTTCCCAAAAATAAGAGACAGAGAGTTAGAAACATTTCCCTTTAATTATAGAGATTTTTTTAGCATTTATTATTTAAAATGGTTAACTTTATATTGTCAAAATTCATGCCGAGCAAATTTTAAACTTTTTAGATATTTATAATAAACTATTGAAATATGTGTTTATTATTATTTTTTTAAATAACACACAAATTTTGAGTTTCAAATGTATTATAATTATTATAAAGTGGACTTTAAGCCTAACTAAACCCAGTAAAATCTGTTTATGGTCACTTTGAAATATGATATTAGAGTCATTTTGAGTCTATCCTAACGAATGTTTGTGTTGGGCTTATCGTACCACCCGCTATCGGTCGTTATCGAACCACCCATAATATGTTATCCCACGTACGAGCGGTCACTCTCGACGCGTGAGGAAGGTGTGTTAGAGATCCCACATCGATTAGAGATGAAAACAACTCATTGTGTATAAGTGAGTGGAAACCTCAATTTCATAAATCGGTTTTATGGTATTGAATTAGACTTAAAGTCGTGATTTTCTCTTTTTAAGATCAGAACATTTATTAGGTAAGAAAAATTAAGAATAACTTATTTCAATAATTTTATTAGGATAAGTATTTAATAGATTAAAATGTTTAGATTATATAAAAAATTTACATATAAAAAGACATATTTAACTTTATTTTAGTTATATTTAAAATAAACTTTTGGACGTTTAATTTTATATTGAAATGTGTGTGTAAAAGGAATTTTGAGTAAAGTATTTTTTTTGTTTGTTCCGATAAATGTGGTGACAGTGGAACTTGGTACAAACAAACAAAACAGTTGTTATCCAACTAAGAAAGTTACGTTGGTAGAATAAGCTATTAAAAAGACAGTTATTGCACCTGCTCATCTTTGCCTCTTTGTCATTTATTATTAAATGCGTATCATAAGCAACATCATTAAAACCGTATCTTTATACAACAAAGTATTCCTACTCAAAAATACAACTAAATACACCACTTAATTCTTATACAATTTATTTATTTATTTACACTCAATTAATTAAAAAAAAATAAAATATTTAAAGTAGATGTTGACACGGAGTATGAAGTGGGCATGTGAAGTCGCTGTTGTTCTTTTATTGTTTTCCGTCACCATTTTACGTCAAATCACATCACTCAGACCAACCCATCATTCTCTCTCCACCCTCTCTCACCTTTTTCCATTTTTTTTTTCTCAATAACACACTTTTGTCTTATTTATTTATTTATTTATGACAATTCCAATTTCAAACTTTATTCTCCCTTTTTCTTAAACTAAAAGATTACATTTTAATAATTTGTTGGAATACCTAATTGATGAACAAATATTTTTATAATAGTTCTAACTTATTTTTTAAGTTTAACTTAATTAATTATATATATATAATTAATAATTTTTTTGTTAAATATTTAACATGTCCTTTATTAATGATAAAAATTGGATTTTTATTGTTACATTTTGAACTTTTTTACACCCATATAGTTTATTTTATCATCACTAGAATGATTAAACAATAAAGAATTAATATAAGTACTAAATTTATATTTTGATTCAAGAAATTTGTTAAATTTAAGTATATATATTCAAATTAATTTTATATAATCAATTAATTAAGTTATTTAGTTGTGAGAAATTTTGTTTATAATTAGAATTGAAAAATTAAGTAATAATTTAAATTTGTAATCTAGGTAGAAATGGCTCTCCCCATGTGGCTTTGTTTTGTTTGCTTCCAAAAAGTGGTTGAGAGGGAGGGAGAAGAGTGGCTACTACTACTACTACTAGCCGGTATAAGAGAGAGAGAGAGAGACAGTAGAATCTATAAGTTGTAGAAACTCACATGCAACCCCTTTTACCGTTTGCTTTAAGAACCTTATTTTTTGGTTGCAAACAGAGGGAGAGAGAAAAGAGGGAGCGTGTTTGGTTCCAAACAGCACTGAAGAAATGACTAAAGAAGAAGACTTTAAGCTCCTTAAAATCCAGGTCTTTCTCCCATATACAACTCATGCTTTCTGTCTTTCTTTTAAGACATCTTTTCTGTTTTTTAATTCCATTTTCTATGAACACAGCAAAGTTGTTTGTTAGTCTTTTCCTGAGGAATCTTTCTGTTTTCTTTTCTTGTTTGCTTTGTTTCGTCTCATTTTCATCTACAGACTTGTGTTCTCAAAGTTAACATTCACTGTGATGGGTGTAAGCACAAAGTGAAGAAACTCCTTCAGAGAATTGAAGGTCCTCCCTTTCTTTTCACCTCTCTTGTTTACTATATCGTTTCTCGCTCTTACTATTCATCCACTATGCTCATTCTTGTCTACATTGTCTCTAGCTTCCCTTGTTCTTCACTATAAAGTGTACGGATGATGAGATTTTGTTGAAGTTTTTTAGCATAGTTATAGTTATTTAGTCCATTTATGACGGGAGAATCATACTTAAATTGATGACTGTAGTAGTATTGCTGACTCACATCAAACGGATTCCTTTCATAAGCTATCATAGTTAAGTGAAAACAATAAGTAACTTTTCAGCATATAAAGTACTTATTTTCTCCTTTATGTAGACATACCATGGATATTTTGTTTTTAAACCATCTATGGGAAGTTAGGCTTTTAATTATGGTGTTTGGAACTTGTGGTAGTTTGACCTTGGTGTATGTACGGTATGAATCATGTTAGGAATTTAGTAAATTTTTTAGAAGAATGTCAGGTAAAGAGTATAACAAAGGAGTATCTCCAAGTGACATGCCATACAGAAGAAAATATCCCCTTTGGTTGCTCTTTTAAGTGTTTGTCTTATGTTAGATTTTCAGGTTTATGTTTTATTCTTGTAATTTATTGTTCAGCTTGCAACTGATTTTCTGGGTTGTTTGTTCTGCAGGTGTTTACCAAGTTCAAATAGATGCAGAACAGCAAAAAGTAACGGTTTCAGGTAGTGTGGATTCTGCAACCTTGATCAAGAAGCTGGTGAGAGCTGGCAAATATGCCGAGCTCTGGTCTCAGAAAATAAATCAGAACCAAAAGCAGAAGAACAACAATGCCAAGGATGACAAGAACAAAGGACAAAAGCAAGCCCTTGTCAAGGGGCTTGATGCCTTCAAAAACCAGCAGAAGTTTCCTGCTTTTAGTTCTGAAGAGGATGAATACTACTCTGAATATGATGATGAAGATGAGGACGAAGATGAAGAAATGAGGTTTCTCAGGGAGAAAGCCAATCAGCTGCAGATGTTGAAGCAGCAAGCAGCTAATGCAAATAATGTGAGGAAAAATATGGCGCCCATGGGAGCTGGTGCCATCAATGGTAAGATGAACAATGGTGGTGGCAATGCCGGTAATGGCAAGAAAGGAGGCCCAAATCCGAATATGGGAGTGAAGGAGAGTCCAAATGTGGGGCTTGATCAGAAAACAATGGCAGCCCTTAAACTGAACGGTGGCCATCTGGGTGGTGAAGGCCTTAACCTCAATCTTGGTGAAGCCAAAAGGGCCAATGACATTGGTGCCATGATGAATATGGCTGGTTTTAATGGTAATGGGGGTAATGTTAGTAGTGCCACTGTTCTAGGGGCTAATAATCCCAATGCCATGGGAGGTTTTCCTGTTCAGTCCAATAATATGATTCCAGGTTCCTCTGCAGCTTTTTCAAATGGTGGTATGGCTACTGGCCAATACCCATCTTCTCTGCTGATGAACATGAGTGGCTTCAATAACCATCCATCCCCATCTCCATTGATGATGAACATGAACATGCAGGCTAGACAAGCCATGCAGCAACAGCCCCAGATGATGTATCACAGGTCTCCCGTGATTCCTACCAACACTGGCTATTACTACAACCATAGTAATAGCTACAGTCCTGCACAATACTCCTATTCCTATGGCTTGCCTAGTTACCCTGGAAGTGGTGATGATCACTCTGCAGCTCACATGTTCAGTGATGACAATACCAACAGCAGTTGTTCAATAATGTAATGATAGATAATAGAGCTCAAAAAGTGAAAGGAAAAGCAAAATAGGTGGTGGGTTTGACCTTGGACTCCCATTTACCAAGCTAGAATAGCTTTTGACTGCTATTTGGTGGGACATATGAATGAATGTGTTGGGGAGGGATGGATGTGTGAGTGAATCATATCAGTGTACTGTGTAGTGGTTAAGATGATGTTTGCCTTGTTATTTTTTAAAAGAATATTGTATCCCTGGTTGTTCTGTCTTGTGAACTGCTGCTTCCTATGTGGATTAGATGAACATGTTTTATGCTAAAGTCCTAACTTTTTCAGGCGATGAAGTGTATATTATTATTTATATGCATCTAATCTTGAAGCCAATGTAAATATGCGTACCTAACTTTGGACTTTAGCTTTGTGGGGACATGGTGGAAGGGCTAAGATCTTATTTTATTACATTGGATTTAATTGGATATTGGAGTATGCTTCAAAGTGGACAAGGTGACACGAGTCACTGTTTTCTGTGCACTGAGACAGGGTATGATGACACGGTGTGTCTATGAACAGTTGGGTTGACAATGTGTGCAAAGCTGTGAGTAATAGTATGTTAGGTAGATACGCACGCGCTTGTCACGTGTGCTAGCATGCAGTGTTCTCACAGACAGGACCACGATACAAACTTGGGAGTTGGTGATATAAATATGTAGTTATATTAATGATCTTAAACAAAGCACATGCCACTGTGTTTAAGGGGTTTATCCAGACAGAATTTTAGCCCAATGTTGTAGCCTTTTTCTGGTTTGGAAAAAGAAACTTGAAAAGGTTTAGTGTTGGAACTGTTACTTGTAACTGGTAGCATTCCCTAGGCTCCTTACCTTTGCTTTTCTGTTTTTTGAAGTTGAGAGTTTGAACATCATACATTCTTGAACAAGATAACCATTAATATGGTAAATTGGAATAAACAACAGCACAATTACTATCTTTGTAATTTTTAGTGATGACTTTGACATTTGTGTATACTGGTTTAAATCTCATTATGGGGTTATGAGCAGATTTACCCTTGAAAAAATAAGTGGTAGTTGGTTGATGGTTGGGTTGTTATAAAGGAAGGGACAAAGAACAGGAGAGGCCATGTTGTCTTGGAAGCAAAACGCTACTGCCAAGACAAGGAACATGACCATGAGCTTCAGCAATAAATAATGAATAGAATGTTACAAATGTGGTTGCCAGCAAATTCAACAACAGGTATACATGAAGAAGTGGAATAGATACTGTAGTAGTATATTGGGAAGTGGATTATTCTAAAGAAGGGTTTTAAAAACAAGCAACTCAGATAAATTAATTCAACAGTCAATTTACTAGCTAACTATCTCAGGAATGTCACACACATCATTTCAGCAGTGAAGAAAAACTACAAACAAACTAAGAGTAAATCTGATGCAGTTGCTGTTTTTTAGAACATAATTAGAAGAATAAACAGTTCTTTTCTACAATTTTATTGGATATTACTTATATAAAGAATGAAAAGGTATTTAATATTTGTCAAACCCCTAAAGAATATTAGTTTTTGTGTACAGGATTTGTTGATGAGTATGTGCTTGTTTTGACTTTGAGTCTTAGTAAATGCAGCTGCTGCACAAGAGAAGAAATTTATCACTCATAAGATCTCATACTGATGGGACAGGACCTTCAGAATCCTGTGGGTTATAAAAAAATATTATTTTTCTGATTTAAAATTACTGTAGATAAGACAAAATTATTTTATATAAATAGATATATGAATAATATTATGAGATTGAATTTCACTTAAAATCTATTTTAATATATTATTAAAACATTCTTAGAGGTGAAACTATTATGTGGTCCTATAAATTACTCAAAAGTATCTAATTGTTAAAAGTTAAAATAGGTATCTTTTATAATGAATTTTTTCTTTTGGATGTTATTATTGAAAGTTGAAACAGCTAAGTTAGGTGTCAGTCCTTATCCAAAATACGACACAAAATTGCTACAGTGCTCTTCACAGTTCAGGCAAAGTCTTCTCTGTCAAATTGTAAATAATATATTCTCTGCAATATTACTAACCATTTTTATAGGCTTATGAAGAAAACAAATTGAAGAAACAAAATCTTTCACTCACTCACATTTGACATTCTTCACTTTAAGCTAAAAAATTGTTGAGCTTCAGAGTGATATGGAACTTAGTTCTTGTTTAATAAGGCTGGTTTATAATTTAATGAGTGTAAGAAAATTTCAGCCAAAACTAATACGTTATTATAATAGGATTGTTTCTGTTTATTTGTTTTCTAAAATAATACTCTGTTGTTTTAATATAAGTTACATTTTAGAAGAAACTATTGATTTTTTAATAAAATATTTCATTTACTTTTATTGAATATTATGAATATATATGTTTTATATTAATAAATAGTAAAAGAAGAATTTTAAAAGTAATTGATGATGAATATTAATTTAGTACATTGATAATATTTTTTAAAAATTACATTGAATTAATTAATTCTATCAGTGATTTTATCAAAAGTATCTTTTATCAAAGACCAGAAGGAGTAAACCATAATTAATTTTAAAAATTACAGAAAGTAAAATTGATTTTTTATTCTTGATACTTGGAATTGTGACTTTGTCAAGTTCATTCTAAGAATTTTAGCTTAATTATAATTTTGCCCTTTTTTTCAAGGAAATATTGTAATACCCGCTTTGTTTGTAATTACTTTATTCTTTTAAATAATGCATTCACTTTTGCTCTTTTTCAGTGAGGTCAAGATTATCAAGTATGCCAACATCTTGATTCTAAATTTTGATAAACCTCTGAATACAAAATTGAGAATACGAAGATGTTACACAAAAATCAAAATTTAGTGTAAATTTAAAGGATTTTTTACTAGGTAAGATTATAGTTTGAAAAAAAAAATTTAGTTTGCACAATTTTGAATAAATAAAAAAGGTCTAAACAATATAATTGGATCAATTTATGAAAAAACTGGATTTGATGATCTTTAAGTAAAAGAAATCAAAGTCATTATTTGAAAAAAAATGGAATTAATTAAATTATGGGATCAAAATCAGTTATATCCTAAATTAAAAGATCAAATACGTAATTAACTAAAAAATAACTTGAAAATAATTTTTTTTGTTGTGCAGGAATTTGCTTCTTGCTGTTACTGTAGAAATTAATCATTAATGAAAGCCTAATCACTAGAGTGAAAAGAGCTTAAGAATTCATTGTAAAAAAAAAGTGTCAACATGTTCTTAATTTGAATTATACAGAAAAAAAATGGTTACAAATTCATGCTACCTAAATAAAACTATACTTGATTGCTTTCATCAAATGTCTAGACGAACAAGATTAAATTGCTTTGATTGGTAGAAGTGCTATTGCATTACCTGCATTGATATTTTGCTTAGACAAGAACAAAATTTATCGCCAATTTCTTTGGAAAAACCAAGATTCCCACCTCTGCAGATAAAAAAAACCAGCTTAGGTAAAATATCCAAATGTTTAGTCTTCAAGAAAAATCTATCAAGTGTGCACACCACAACACTACTGCAATCTTTTTTTTTTTACCACTGCATAAAATTGAAGACCATCAATACAATGAATGACAACTATCAATTTCTTACCATAAAAGAGAAAGTTCTGATGCATTGTTTATTCAGAAATCAAAGTCCAGACTCGAACACAACCATCCTCCCCAGAACTGACCACTCTATCCTGATCAATAAAAGTTAATCCGTAAACTCCACCTAAATGAGCACCCTTTATGGTTCTGCGACTTGAAGCCGGTTTTCCAATTTCATATATGATGACACATGTATCAAGTGAACCAGTAGCTACCAGTGTGCTATCAGGAGACCAAGCTAGATTGTTAATACGAGCAGTATTAAACAACATGTTATTAAGCTTCACCTGAAAGACAAAATTTTCAGTCAAATGGCAGGTCATGAAAGGAATAATTTCTTTAGTCAAAACAACTAGGCATTTCAGTAGCTATTACAGACAGTATCATCATCTATGAAACACAAGAACTTCAAGAAATGAACCGCGTCTGTGTTAAACTGAGTTGGTAACTTGAAAAGTTTGTTGTACTGAGTTGGTAACTTGAAAAGTTTGTTGTACTGAGTTGGTAACTCGAAGTTTGATGTGTTTCTGTCAGTGGTGAGGCAATGCACTGTCAATAAAACCTAAGTTTTGTATCAGATTTTTTTTTTCATGGTTACTATGTTACATTCATTATTTGCGTAGAGATATCCAAGGTCTACACGAGGTCTGCTTGTCATGGTCATGGTCGTGGTCGTTACATTTTCTTGTAATTATCCTAATTTACAGAACATGTACATTACCACATTCATTTAATGATGACTCCTTTCCTAGCCTCAGCATTGGAGATATGGCTATAAACAGTAGTAGGAAAGCCAAATATAACATTCAAAACATGAAAGAGGTTCTTCATTTCGTCATAGATTTGAGTAAATAAGTTTAATTTTCCCTTAAGCAAATCAAGTATTATGGCTAACCAAATGTTTTCATCAGTGCTGCTCATTACGGAATCAAGTTTAACAAAAACATACTTGAATGAAATTCATATGCACTTCATGATGGGTAAAGCTAGAATACTACTACAATCAAGAAGATAAAGAGTCACCTATTTCAAGCAGGAAAAAATTGTGCATAGGATGAACCAAAGTCTAATGTTACCTCTTTGGAAGCACGGTCCCACACAACAGCTTCACGATTCAAATCAGCTGACGCAAACATGGAAACATCTGGAGAGTATTTGATTACGGTAATGGCGCCTCGGTGCTTTTCGAGTACACTCTGTTCAGTAACTGTATCCCCTGATACTGAATAGATGCGCAATTTACCGTCTTGCCCTCCTACAATTGCTTCACTGCCATCAGGTGAAAGAGCAGCCGCGGTCACAACAAAGTCCAGCTTTACAGTGGAAAGAATTTTTGAACCCTTTAGCAAGACAACTCCAGATTCAATTGCAACAATGGCAAGCTCAGGGCTATCAAGTGCAAGGCTCAAATCCTTTGGCTGACTTCCAACATCAAGAGTTTCAGCAGGACCCAAATTATCCCCTTCAAAAGGAACTCTGTATACCTACATTTAATACATGCAAGTTTAAGCACTATCTACTAAAAGCCAAAATTCTTTAGTTTGGAATAACAGTAAGGTCAATTTTCGTTAAATCTTATGAGCAAGTAAAAGAAACAATTGACTTTTGACAAGATTGACAACCCAATCAATGATAATCTGTTCCCTCGGTGGACTAAGTTATAAAATCAAGAAATAAACAAATTTGCTTCAACGTGAAAGAGGAATAAGGTAAGAAGTTTAATTTTACAGCTAGCATTAGAATATTGTCAAAATCAGAAATACTAATATTTTGTTTTAATATCTTACAGTTTATGACAGTCGCAGAACTGTTTTAAGATCTTGAATACTTTTAATAACCCGTATGTTCGTGTGTATTTTTACACGTATTGACATTCTTTTGAATGCGTATTAAAATCCATAAATTGAATGTATTGTAAATACAACCTCGAGTTTATAAATCTAGACTCTAATTTTATTTTTGGGTTAGACCAAATTTAAACACACTACAGTATGCAATTCATAGTAGCTGTAAATTTTAATAAAACAACTGCTTAAAACTGATAATAGGTTAAACTGCATGTGTAATATGATATTGGATCAAAATTTCCCTACATGAATAAATAGATTGTGTGGTAGAAAGATATCATAATGAATATCAACAATGCAAAAGGGTGCCTTCTAGACTGAATAATTTGACTAATAACCAAGCATAAATTAAGAATTCAACTCAAAGATGTGCTGGTTGTGAATATAAAGTCCAAACAGTAGTTTAAAATGTCCAAGAAGGTAAAATCAAGTAACGTGAGAGACATTTCATGTGTTCCAAGCCTTGCTCAGAAGAAGACTGGTCACTCATTCTTCTAGATATTTCTATCTCATGAAATGCCCACCCAGAAACCAAATGGACTATTAACTGCTATCTTTTTTTTATAAAAAGCAGAACTTTATTCTTTTTATGCACTCTGTTCCAATATGGAAACAAAAATTATGAATTGTTAATGATGAATGAAGACTTCATCTAAATTCATACTGAACTTACAAGGAAAGGCACTATTTAGCTACATTGCTTTACAAATCTTCCACAACAAAACATTTGTTAAACAGTAAACACCGTTAATAGAGTTGCAAAAGTCTGAGGCCTAGATCTGGATTCATCGCAGACATAAGTTCAATCTCTAATACTGGAATCAAAATAGTTGATTTTGCATGTACTTTCAGGATAAACAGCAAAACTGACTTCATGGTTTGGTGGTGGTGACTAGCCTACTATCAATCAGAAATATTATACTATATTTATCTAAAAATGATTGCACAATCATCGTACATCAAACGTGGAGATTCAGTGTTTGCAATGAAGAAATAGAAGGACCGAAGATGTCTGTATAATGGTAAATCATAAATGAACGATGTCACGTGTCAATCAGTTACCTTGTTGTCAAATCCAGAAGCAATAACTTCATCTTGGCCAGCTACTAACAATTTGATTAATCCAAATTGTTTACTCTCAAACTTGCCACTGTATCCCTTGCCTGGAATCCATCTAATGATCACTCCATCATAGCTGCTGGTCAAAAGCATCTTTTCACTTCGTTTAAGAAGAGACAAAATGGTGACATTTTTCATGTGACCAGATATTGAGCACGGGCTTTTATCTAAATCCTTAGCAGAATATAAATTAGTCATGCCACCAAGAGATATAGTAAGCAGAAAATCATTCTGCCAAAGACAACCAACAAGCATATCCTCCACCTCGCCAGATTCAGTAGATGCCAAAGTCTTATTAAGGGTTCCACTACTACCATCCTCAACAATATCCCATATTTTTGCTGATTTGTCAGCGGACACAGTAAGAACCTGCAATTCATTAGGTAGTTTAGGGTAGCATGTAAACATAACTGCCCTGAACATCGAAAAAAAGCATAAACACTATCAAATCATTTCCTTCTTTACGCGATTAGATTGGTATTTGCTCAAAAGTTATTATACTTGAAATAAATATCTTCTGGCACCATCTATTCTATATTTTCTTATTACCCTGTTTAGAACTACCTTCCAAACCATGTTGAAGTGGATTGGATGCAGAAACTACATACATTATGTAGCATGGGAATGAATTCGCATTTGTGGTTCTCAAACGCCATAACAAACATACACTATAAGATTCAAACACAAGTAGAAGCTTACCTGTTTGCTGTCAGGACTCCAACTAACTGCATATATGCTGCCCTTGTGACCATGCTCCGTGGACAACTCGCCAAGTTTGTTCCCTGTCTTTCCATCATATATAATGCCCTTCCTATCCGAGCTAACAGTAATAAATTTGCTCCCATCTGGAGAAAATCTCACACAGTTGACAAAATTCGAATGGTCCCTGCAGATACAGAATGTCTTCTATGACAACCTGAATAAAGAAATGGAAACCTACTCAACCCAAAACATTTCTGTTAAACTAAAACAACTTCACCCTATTTTCAAAAGTAAACAATTGATAAATATCAGTGCCGTGACAACTCCTGATCATAGACTATATATATAGCTATAACGAAGTTATCTTTATCCACACCGTCCATAACCTCTTGAATCTTTCATCATTTTCTATTTTATAAAGTTCCTTCATATCCCAATTCCCTGGTAAAAGACGTATATTAATTTTTATCTGCATCTTTACCAACAAAAGAGAGATGCCAACTCTTGCAGAAAGTCCCTTAGTAGGAAATTAATATACACTGCCCACTTTAAAAACTGAAAAAAAAGATCAGAAAAAGCTCCCCAAGTTAATTTGAAGAGGCATTTATCCACTAGTAAACTTACCTGATGGACATATTGAACTTGAACGGTGGACCATCATAAAAATTCGCCAAAAAATCTTCTCCACATGTGACAATGCGGAATGGCCTTGTTGGTTTAAATGCACAGCTTAAAACCCGGCGCGAATGGCCATCAAAATCACCAACAGTGGAACCTGAATCCCACCTTAAAATCCAAAATATATTAAAGATGAAAAAAGGGGACAGACCATTAGATATCGAAAAATAGGAAGCACTTTTGCACATACATGCATTTGGCCAATTCTTCTTTTAATATAATTCTGAGAACATGTAACTCAAATTCAAACATTATGACATGAGCCATAACAGAGAAAAAATGTTACAGAGAAACTCAAACAAATTAAAATAATTTCAATTTAAAAATTGCGTAGCTACCTCCATTCAGATCATACAGGGTCATAAAAAATAAAACTTAAATACTTATAATGGCAATAACTTTAACTCTGACTAGGTAGATGGAGTCATTGTCAAGTTGTCGTAGATAATACATTATCAGTTACTAGTTTTTTAAAATTATATCATCAAAACAAATTCTTACACTACATCCTTGATGTCATCCTATAAAAACTATGTTTACAGTATTTTCTTGTGCTATTAAATTTTAAAGGATTTGTTGGAAAATGAAGAATATAATAGATTATCGATGATCTAAAATCAATATTTTTTTTCTAATAATAATAATAATAATAAATAACTAAAAAAATATTTTATTTTTCATTCTCATTTGCTTAATCTAAACAATTCTATCTTTTCACTTTATTTTTTTCCTTCTCACTTTTTCATCTACATCTAACCAAAACATTAATCACTTTTTTAATCTAATGCTTGACATGACACTCATCCATGTGATTGTTTGCTGATATAAAAAATACACTCAATATATATACCTCAATTATTTCATTTCCTATAAGTTTTGTCAGTTTTTAAGGGAGTCTCTTTCATGTCAGAATTTTTTTACTTTTGCATGTATTTATTTGAACAGTATCAGACATATTGCTCACTACTTTTTGTTAACTAGGATATTACTTAACAACAAATTCTTAATCAATAACTAAAATTAAGAAAATCATGATAACTTTGTTACCTTTTATAATAAATGTATGAATAATAATTGTATACCCACGATATATAACTATTAAAAGCATGAATGTTTTAAAACTTTTACATTGATATTCCATGTCTATAGATGAAAATATGGAAATACAAATACCACCCAAAAAAAAATGTAACAATAAAAACACGAGCTTAATTGGCATAAACTATTTCAAATATTGATAATTACATAAAAGTGAAAAATCTTGTACGAATAGACTTTTTTCAGAAAATATTTTTTAATCATACATAGATATTGCATGTAATTTTTTTTACATAATTATGACATGTAGATGATGTTACCAAACAAACTATCTAGATATTAAAATTTGATTCTCTAGTGGCATGGAAGATTTGTGGTAGTTAAAGAAAGAACGCAGAATTGATATAACTATAGAAAAGTGCAATTAAAAAAAAAAAAAAAGAGGAAATGAGAAGAAAATTACATAAAGGCGCGAACGAACGACTTGCCCTTGCCGTCCCCACAAGCGACGATCCTCATTCCGTCGAAGGACCACTGGAGGTCGTCGATCCGACCCGACAGGACCCGAAACTCGTTCTTCAGAACGAAGTCGTTATGAGTCCCCCAAATGCGGACGGTGCCGGAGACATCGGCGGAGGCGATCCACTCACCGTTGGGAGAGTAACGCGCCACTGTGACGGGGTAGGCATGCTCGCTGTAGACGGAGACCTGGAGCGGGTTCTCGAGGTTGCGGATGATGACGGATCGCCCGGTACAGTAGAGGACGTTGTTGGTTTTGGAGTCGCCGGAGATGAGGATGCCGCGGCCGCGCTCCGTTGAGGGTGCGCACGCGTAGGTCTCCGAGAGCTTCGCCATTGTCGAATCGGAATTTCTCTATTCCCATTTTTTTGGGGTTGTTAAGGATGCGAGTTATAGAGTGCGTTACAGAGAGAGTGTTCGTGTCCGAAAATGGAGGACCCTGTTTTGAACAAGCTCGCTCCCTAATCGCCATTCACATTTTCAGCTTTTGGATCAAACATTTTCGTTCTTCCATAAAACTAATTTCAATTCGTTATTAATTAAAATATTCAAGTAATTACAATTACTTATTATTTATAAAACATTATTACATTCTGATTCTCTTCGTATTAAACTTTACTTGCTATCACGAATTAATTTGTTTGTATAATACTTCTCATTAAGTGCTGTTAACTAATTATATATCCTATTAATATAATTTTTAAAATATTTATTTTTAAATTTAATAAATCTATGATAAAAGTATATATAATGTTAGATCTTAGCCTTTATCTTTTATTAAACTATAGTTTCGATATAATATGTTAAGACTGAATTTTACAAATATAAGATATTTGACTAAAATAACTTTTTAAATTGAAAATCAATAAAAAAAACTATAATGTAAAAAAAAAAATCATCTTTTTTAATTATAAAACTATGTAATATAGTTTAAATATAAAATCTATAATTATATATAAAATGACATATCTATTTTGTGTGTGTAATTTCTCACAATAATACATACGATCACAAATTTTAAGAATATCTAATTTATATTGGAGATGCAATTGAACTATAAATCTTCAGATGATAAAAATTTTAAGAATATCTAATTTATATTGGAGATGCAATTGAACTATAAATCTTCAGATGATAAAAATACCTTAGGAACTAATAATACCATGTTTATATGAATCATGTTTTTCATCATAAGTTCATTATCGTTTGTAAAATTATTTTATTAAACGAAACTCCTTAGTGATAATTGCTAAAACTAAATTCCCAAATTTAATGAAAAAACAATTACAATATCAAAAGATAAATATACAGAGAGACAACACCCAAATATGTAATTTATAAATTTTTAGTTGTTTAAATTTATACAGAGACATATATTTTTTAATTCAATATTTTCTTTTATCTAATAGTGTATACAAGAAAAATCAATATTACATCAAATCATAGTCATTGTACTAATAAACTTTGTAAAAAAAATCTATAGTTTTTATTATTTTTTCAATATTTTATTATAGATGATATATTATGTAGTTTTTTAAAATTAAAAATAGATGACGTGTGTTCCGCAAATAATCAAAAACTCATTCAAAGACATTATATTTTCTACTTAACTAATATAAATTTACTCAATTATTATAATTTCATTAATATTATTAATAAAAACCACTTCTTATAAATTGCATGGAAATTTAAATATATATAAATTCAAAACACGAATTTTTATTTGATCTCAAAAAAAAAATATCATTAAAAAAATCACGAAAATGCAATTAGTGTTTTTCTTTTCTTTCTTAGAACATGTATGTATAAAAATATATTAAATTTTTTAATAATATTTAGAAATTTATCTCATTTATTAATTCAACCAAAATATTATTATTATAAATTTATACAATACCTATAAAAAAAACATAACAAACTTTTAAAGATATTAAAAAAAATACCAGGTGCGATAGCCTTGTATCTATAGAAACAATCCTAACATAAAAAATAATTAACTCATTTATAGTTAAATATATTTTTCTCTAGTTATATTCTCTACCAGATAATCTAAATTAAATAAATTCTCTTTGTTTTTACTTGAATCTCTGAAATGAAAACATCTAAAGAACCAATATTGTTTGTGGATGATATTAGAAATATCTTTGCCAATGTTTTTGTGACAACTTTCTCCTTTCTGGTCTCTTGAACAATCATGATTCCCTTAAATTGTTTTTTTGTTAGCATTTGTTTTCTACTTCACTCACATTTGTTACCTTGGTAAATAAAATGAACATTATTTTGTTGGTTTGCTAGGGCAGTGACAGGGAAAGATAGGTGTACCCTCCAAAGCATGTGGCTAGAGAATGAAGTTAGAGAGAATGCCAAAATGCCTTTAATGAGTTATGCCACTTTTTCCTGCATCCTGTCAAATCATCTGCTATAAAACCACTTCCTAGTAAACAACAAAACAATAACAATTTTATTGGAATGAAATCGATATACTCAATTTTATGTATTTTTTTTATATATAATGCACACTATGTGAAATTTTTAAATCATTTTAAACTCTACGGACACACTGAGACGAACAATTGATATTGACACTTGATACAACGTACACATACAAATAATCATGTAATTTTTAAAATATTTAAAATGTATAACACGAATACACTGATTTATATATTATAAATATATAAATTGACAATAAAAATTTATGTATATATTTTACATTATTTTTTGAAATATAAAGATATTTTTCATGATTGGTTCACAAGAATTTGTTTTTTATTTTTAAAATTATAATAAAAATTTATAAAACAAGTTTGAATTTTTAGAAAATTAATGTATTTTTCCTTTTTAAAATTGTGTTAAAATTGTACTATAATTGTCAGAAATTCAACAAATACTTTTTAAATTAGACACTTTGTAAGGACCGAGAAAAATAGTCTTAGAGTAGAAATGGTACAATTAAAATGACACCTGAATATTTTATTATTAAAGTAAAAAGGCTATATAAATAGAAATTTAGTTATTCATGTTTCATTTTAAAAAGAACTATCATCCCTCTAAAAACTCCTTTTTCCTTTCCTCTGCCTTCTCTCTAAAATCTCGACCTCCTCGCTCATCTGTTTGACGATCAGAGTCCACCATTGGACTCCTGGCAGCGAGATCTACAACATTGACCGATCAGAATCTTTCATAGAGTATGTTCATTTTTGTTCCCTTTTTCCTTTCCTCTCCCTTCTCTCTTAGATTTTGACCTCCTCTTTCGTCAGTTTGATGATCAGAGTCTGCCATTGGACTCCTGGCAGCGAACTCTACAAGATTGACCGATCAAAATCTTAGATAGAGTAAGTTCATTCTTGACTCTTTTTCCTTTGAGTTAGTTTTGATCTGGTTGGGCTGCCTTTTAATTTAAGTTTGCATGTGAGGTTTTTATCTTCAAAATTAGTCTCTGTTAGCTCAGGGTCCTAGTGATGTAGTTAGATTTGTGATCAGGACTCTGTGGTGCAGGTTAGGGTATCCTTAAGCTTTTGGTGGGTTTGGAGCTCTTAGTGAGCATCTGCTAAAGTCCAGGTAAGGAAAGCTAGTTTAAAATCTTCAATAGAACCCTAGGTTAGAAGATTTGAATGTGAGTGTGACGTGATCACCAATTCCAAATTTTGTTGCAAGATTTCTTGTTTTGAGTAGATTGTAGTTTGATTGAAATTGAAAGTGTTGTGATTGAGAATTGGTTGTTTGATTTAAATGGTTGTAGAATTAGAAATCATATATATGTATAGATGGAGATAATAACTCAATGATTCAATGAGAGTGATTGTATCATGTTGAACAGGAACTACCAATGTAATGTGCAGATTTATAATTTATGAATCGAATGAGATGTTGATTTATAATCTGATAGGTATATTAAGTTATGCAGAATTTTTCTGCATATTTCGCCCAAGCTAGCAAGTTCTAGCTCAAGCTAGAAAATTATGGGTGCTCTCTGGAGGATTTTAGCTCAAGCTAGCGAATTCTAGCTCAAGCTAAAATTCTGGGTGCTCTCTGGAGGATTTTAGCTCAAGCTAGCGAATTCTAGCTCAAGCTAAAATTCTGGGTGCTCTCTGGAGGATTTTAGCCCAAGCTAGTGAATTTTAGCTCAAGCTAAAATTCTGGGTGCTCTCTAGTGGATTTTAGCTCAAGCTAGCGAATTCTAACTCAAGCTAAAGTCTAAAAAAAATAAAATAATAATAAATAAATAAAAATAAAATATATTAAACTAATTTTTATTTGCTTTTAAAAGATTGATTTATTTATTTATATATAGTTTTTCTTATAAAGTATGTAAACTTTTATTTCATGTATAGTTAATTGAAAATCTCTTTAATTAGACATTTATATGATTAGTCAATGAATTGTTGTGTATTTTGAAAATTTTAAACATTGGTATGATTTGATTGTTTGATGGTGGATATTTTGAGGTTCAAAATATGAATTCTAATTAAGACATAGTATTTTCAGGAAAGAAAATACCGTGTTAAGATTGTTTAGGATGTGCATTGACTAGGGATTCGTCTAAAAGGAGATATCCTGACTCTCATGAGATAATGAAATCATATAGATGAAGTTATTCAGGTGGTGAGAGTCGAAGGAGGTTCATATGAATGGGTAAGTTGTTTGAAAGATAATTAACTTGACCTGTTATATGAATTAACCCTGTCATACTAGGAGAGAGATGATATTGAGATTAATTATGCGCATAGCTGTGTGGATTTCACAGTGATGTAGTATGACAGGTGCAGATCTCTGAGTCTAAGTCAACGCACGAGTCTTCCGGAAGTAGTGTCAAGTGTCTATGTGTTATGAGTCAGTAGAAGTCTGACATGAGAAAGATGAATATTGAAATTGTTGATAGACACTTGATGGTTATGTGAAATGCATGAGAAATGATGAATTTATGTGGATGTTTAAACTCATATTTGTGTTATAAGTTTTAAAAATACCTAGCTTACCCTTTGTTTTGTTTTGTGGTTGTTTTTCTTTGATCTGTGATGATCGTGTATTTTACACGGGAGCAGATGATGTTACAGGTGATAAAGTTTCTCGGTGAGAAGATGGATAATGGAAAAATTTTATTGTTCTTTTGAAATTTTGTTTTAAAATTTATGTAAATGTTTCAAGTCCTATGAAGAGAGAGATAATTTGAAACATTATAATAATGAAATTTTAGATATATTTGTATTATGTTTATATATTTATTTTAATATTTCATACAAATTATGGTTATAGATATGAAAAAAATATAGGGATGTTACACACTTCACATATATGTGTCCTACGAATGCATACGAGTGTCGGTATTCAATACAAATATTCAACACTGACCTGCATTTTAAGAACAACTTAATCATGTACAAGTAAATACTGAATTTAACAACATAATCATGTCATTTTTTTTTTCCATTTCTGAACACGTATATGGAGAGGAGTTTTCAAATTAAAATTTGTACTGAGGAAACTGTGTTTACACAGTTATTTCTATTTTAATACAATTTTTAATAAGAAGTTCATGAATTTTGTTATTTTGTAGAATGTATATTGGTGTATTGAAACGTATTTTGTTCAGTAAGTAATGTTTATGTCTATAAATGTTTGTTCAAACACGTCAGCTAGACATTATTTTAATCGCGTCAAGTCTAATATATAAGTTTTATTTGATCTTCCAGTCATCCCTCACTAGTTATGTTAATGAGAGTATCTGTATCTTAGTTTGGCTAATATTTATCATATTTATGTTCAGTAGTGTGATTAAAGAGAATTTATTAAGTATTTTTTAACTGTTTTTGGTGTATACAGTTGTTAATTTTATTCTTATCAATATAATTTATTTTATTTTTTAGTTATTTTTAAACTTAATTAATCACTGTACCGGTATGGGCGAGGCCGACCTCTGGTCTCCCTGCTCGAGATTCACTTGGCTGACTGAGATCAGGGGAAATCTGGCCGAGACCCAAAAGACTCGGCCAAGACGACGAGGCCGACGGTCTACCTGGCCGAGACTTTAGAAGAGTTGACCGAGACGACCGAGACCAGGGAAACTTGGCCGATGGTCGACCCATATTACCGTTAATGCTTAAACCAATGTCAGTGAAGTTAATCCGTCATTAAGAATTAGGTAATACAACCCTAAGCGGATCCACTCCGATAATCGGGCTCAACAAGGTAGATTCATTAGAATAATATAAATAGCACGCATCCCAATGAGTAAGGTATGTCATTTTATTATGATCCACCTACCAGAGCATTGATCACCCACTTTACTGACTTGAGCGTCGGAGTGCCTTCGCAGGTACCCCATCGGGTGTTCACCTAAGACCGAGTGCCAGAGGAGAAGTAGGAGGACGAGAAGAACCCCAGTTCATCACCCAGCAACCTGACCGATCGGAAGAAGGAGAAGAAGACTTCAATAGTTCTCTAAGTCTCATCTCTCTAGTAGGAACAATTACCTATAATAAAATTTTAAAAATTATTTATTTTATGAATATTTTTTTTAACAAAAGTTAATAATTTATTTTAATAATTATGATAAAAATCAATTTTTAATTTTTTTAACGTAACAAAATTAGACACACTTGCCTAAGTACATGTTTCCACTAGTATTTATTGAGAAATACAATTTCCATTTAATTGAAATAATTTTAATCTTATTGTAATATTTATAATAAAAAATATTAATTGTAATGAATAAATATTAATTATATTAACAAAATTATTATTATTATTATCATTATTATTAATAACATTATCAACTAACAGTATTAATTATAATGATAATATTATAATAACTATTACTATAATTACTATAAAAAATAATAATTACTATTACTACTAATATTATTATAAGGATAAGAGTATTATTAATATGATTTTATATTATTTATTATAATATTATAATCATTATTATTATTATATAAAACTAAATTGTATTTCATTCATACAATAATAAACAACGAATGCTTTTACAGTCACCATAGCTATTCATTTTTAGTGCGTACGTTTTATTTGGCCTTCCACTGAAGTTATTAGGTTAATGAATGTATTATTTGTTGTTAGGTTAATATTAATTAAAGTGAACTAATTTAGGTCAATGTACATAATTATACTATGTTAAAAAAAACATTAAATATTTACAAATATTTAAAAAAACATATTTAATATATAAATAACAGCTGCCAATTTAAAATAATTTCAATTTGACTAATATTTTCATATTTTAACAAAGTATTTCCCCATAAATTGTTCTTAAATTAATTATTTTATCAGTCAAAGTAACGCAATTTTCGAAATAATGATAGAATTTCAGTGATTTAGAACAAAATATGCATTGTAATTAATGTGTAGAGAAACTTTAAACAGCAATTTTTTTACAATGGAAGAAATACTTTTTCTTAAAAAAGAACTCATTTAAAATCTATTATTTACAAAATCTTGCATTAAAGAAAGAGATATTTTTTTTATATCTCAATACACAAAAGTTATAAAAAATATTATACTTTAAACCATTTGATTAAAAAGTTTTTTTTATGAAACTATAAAATTTATTAAAGATATAGTATTAAAATAAAAATTGAACTAAGATTTTATATGAAAACTTAAAAAAGGAATAACATAAAAATATTGAAATAAATATGCATGTAAGAAATTCAAGAAAAAATAAACATGACGAGTGTGATTTATTGTTGAAATAAGAAAAAATGTAAAATAGTGTGAAGTGTGAAGAGAGAGAGAGAATAAAGTGTGAAACAGAACATGCATTGCATTGTCAGAGTGAGAATAAGAAAAAGGAAAAAAATTACTTTGAAATGCAGAAAGTAGTCAATATCTATTTATTTCACAATACATTATAATAATATAATAATATTGTAAATTAAAAAACAATTAAAATATTAATTTACTATATTATTAAGAATATGTTTTTTTTTTCACTATTTATAGTCTTAACCAAAAGAAAAATCTCATATGAATATATTTTCACCATCCCTTCGTGTTCTTTCTCAGAAACACGAAAGTGGAGCTTTCATTCTTTTCTCTTGAGGTTCACTCATGGCCCCAACACTCACAAAGTGGCACAACACACAATCTCCACCATTAGCCATTAAATATCAAATCTTGGTCCTATTAATACCCTTCTCATCCTTCTATTGTTGTTCAATATTTGTCCATTTTCTGAGACAGCCATGGACAGAACATTGCTCCTTAAACTTCTCACTCTTGTCGCTTTCCTAGGATGTTCATCAGCTTTAGATCATCTTGTTAATCTCTCCAAGTTGGAGATGTTTGTCGACGAGCTTCCAGATATGCCCAGAATCCATGGCTACCACGTCTTCAATGGTGTCCCAAAACCCAAATCTATCAAGATTGGGATGTTCAAGAAGAAATGGGTATGTCTGTGTTTCTTTCTCAGTTAACCATTAAACTATTGTTCTTTGTTCCCTGCTTTCGATGATTCCTAGACTGAGACCAGCTGAAATCCACTAGTAGTTTTTTAAGATTGAACTTTCAATTTTGAAACCACTCTTTTAGGCCAGTGCAATGACTAATTCTAGATAATTCTTTGTCTGTCGTTTCGTGTGGTTCACAAGCTTTGGTTTATCAGAATGAATAGTTTTCAGTTAAATTATTAATAGTTGAAATTCAAATCAATAATTTATTTCATTCAAGGTCAATTAATTCAGTTTTTTGTGCAATCTTTTACCCTTTTCTTTTTGTTAATTAATATATATTCTTTTCCCAGATATTGAATCTCCCTGAGTACATACACACATTGATACTCAAAATAAATATTGGCTGAAATCTGTTTGAAACAGTCTAAGTTTATCCTCTGACTCCAAATTGACAACCATGACTTGAAGTGTTCTTGTATGGTTTGTTTACTAAGTAAGTATCGGTTATTATTGTCTTTTGTTTCCAATCCAACAGAATCATCTCTACCTTGGATTCTTTTTCATACAATCCTTACTCAAATTTGTTTGTCGTGATATAATAGTTCTAGTAACTTTTTTTTAGGATAAATTTTGATATAATATAAAGAAGGAAACTTAATTCTAACATATTATTGTAAGATGATGTTTACATGCAGTCATATATAACAACACAGTGTATTCATAAAATTTACGTTTATTTCTTGTTTTCAAGTTTCCTTTTTCTCTTTGTGCCTTGCCCAAGTCAATGCTGCAAATACATGTGTACTCTGTTTTAGTCAGTAAAATTAGATAAATCGTCTCCATATGAAATGCTACTTTGTAAATGGTCCCCTTTTTTCTTCAAGTTATTTATGTTAAATAGTTCTTCTGAATCTTACCTTGCACGAGTTATTGACTTACTAAGTTTAGACAGAAAAAAAATATACAACAAACAACCGTGGTTGCATTCTCTAAAAACTGTTAATAATAGCTTTGGTAGTTGTGGATGAATAGAAAGTAAAAAGAAGGGTAAAATACCTGTCACTACTTTTTGGCTGATTTATACATATATATCACATTAGAAACTTAGAAAAAGTATGTTTGTTTTCCCGTGTAACCAAAAAAGTCACTTTTAATCGTGATGACACCTCTCAGGAACATCCCTTGGTTTATAATTAGATAAAATTAGTGGTGGTTCTAGTCAGTTAATTAATCCTCGAATTAAATAAATATAGTCACTAACCTTGTATTATACTTTACACTGATTAATATTCCTTGGAATTTGGGTGTCATCTCCTTAAAATATCATTCTGTGAGTGTCATTTTCTAATGGCATTTAATTATTCACATGAATGAATGGAAGTCGCTATAAATAACGCAAAGAATTGGGTTCCCAAAACTTTGAAAGTGGCATCCACTCTGGCCGTCACATTGAAAACTCAGTTTCCACTATGAGTAATGTCTTCTCGTTCACACCACTCTCTCACACTCTTATCAATTATTTTACTGTTACAGCACTAATTCATTTCAAAGTTGGTCAGAGTTTCCCAAATGTAGTCAATTAGATGAGTCACACCACAATTTTTTACACTTTGAATTCAATCTTCACGTCTCTTAATTTTATAATGTTAGATAACAAGATGGTAAGAAAAATGGTAATAATCAATATTCACATTTTTTTTTTTCCTTTTGCAGAAATTCCACAGGGATCTGCCTCCAACCACAGTCTACGCGTTTGGAACAACCAAGCACAAAGCAACTGTTCCTGGTCCAACGATCGAGGCCCTTCACGGCGTTGACCTGCACGTGAGGTGGCAAAATCACCTCCCTCCACACCACATACTTCCGTGGGACCCAACAATCCCCACCGCGATTACCAACACCACACCTGGCATTCCCACGGTGGTCCACCTTCACGGTGGGATCCACGGGCCAGAGAGCGACGGAAACGCGAACTCGTGGTTCATTTCTAAGTTCAAGGAAACGGGACCCACGTGGAGCCGGAAAACCTATCACTATCCAAATAATCAGCAACCGGGGAATCTATGGTACCACGATCATGCCATGGGTTTGACCCGAGTCAACCTTCTGGCTGGCTTACTTGGCAGTTACATCATTCGCGAACCCGCCGTCGAGGACCCGTTAGGGTTACCCTCCGGCGACGAATTCGATCGACCGTTGGTCGTCTTCGATCGGAGCTTCCGCACCGACGGTTCCCTCTTCATGAACTCCACCGGTAACAACCCCGATATACACCCTCAGTGGGTGCCGGAGTATTTCGGCGACGCCATCATCGTCAACGGCAAAGCGTGGCCGCGCCTCACGGTACGACGTCGTAAGTACCGATTCCGCATAATCAACGCCAGCAACGCCAGGTTCTTCAAATTCTTCTTCTCCAACGGCTTGAGATTCACCCACGTGGCGTCCGATTCCGCTTACATCGAAAAGCCCGTAACAACCAACGAGATCCTGGTGGGGCCATCTGAGATCACAGACGTTATTGTTGACTTCTCCCAATCAAAGACCAACGTCGCTATCCTAGCTAACGGTGCAAAATTCCCTTACCCTTCCGGTGACCCCGTTAACGAGGATAACGGCAAGGTCATGAAGTTTATAATTCTACCCGATCGAGAAGTTGACACGTCACGGATTCCTCGGCGGTTGGTGGAGTACCCCGCCGCGGATTTATCCAGTGTGACGCACACACGGTATGTTGCTATGTACGAGTACACGACCGAAGACGACGAGCCAACGCACCTGTATCTGAACGCAAAACCGTACGATGCACCGGTCACGGAAACCCCGAGGGTGGGGTCCACAGAGGTATGGTATGTGATTAACCTGACGGAGGATAATCATCCGCTTCACATTCATCTGGGTTTGTTCCGGGTGTTGGATCAGACGGCGCTGGTGAAGGCTGATGAGTTTACCGAATGCATGACGAAGAAGAACGACGCGGTGCAGTGCCACCTGCAGAAGCACGTTCGCGGGAAGAAAGTGGCGGTGGAAGATCACGAGAAAGGGTGGAAGAACGTGTTCAAGATGATTCCTGGGCATGTAACGAAGATCGCGGTGAGGTTTTCTCACATACACAACAATGAATCCTATGCCTTTGACGCAACCGCGGAACCTGGGTACATCTACCATTGCCACGTAAGCACTTTTTCTTCTTTGAGTTCTGAAGCAAAATCCATTTTTGTTAATTCTGGCATAGCAACACTAATTCTGCATATACTCCTTCACGCAGGTTTTGGATCATGAAGACAATGCTATGATGAGACCCTTGAAACTCGTCAAATAATAATATTTTAAATTAAAAAAAAAAAGAATAAAAATAATAATTTATTGGAGTGTGAATTGGATGTATTTTACAGATATACGTATATTTTGTGTCACATCTTGGTGACAGACAAAGAGCAACGGGTGAAAGTTTAAACTCAGTTTTTAAAAATATATTACGCAGAGTTTGTATGGGAGTTCAGTTAGTAATAATGGGGGTGAAGGAAAACATCCCACAAAGAAAGGTCTACTAAGGGTTGTGGCTCCACTGGCCCACAATGCAGCTTGGTCCATCTCTGTTGGGCTTCTATGTTTTCGATTTCAGATAGCAATATTATTGTTTGGCTTCTTCTTCCTGCACCCCTACAATTTTCTTCCTGCACCCCATAATTTTCTAAATCCCGAAACTGGCCTTAATCTTTTATTTGAGTGGTTACCGGAAACAGGGATCTGAGAGTGTGCTACGGATTCATCAATCCGGAACTGAATATTGTTTTGTCTGGATGAGGGGGTGTTTCAGAAGTAATTTTTGCATAAATTATTGATTTTCGAATTGCTGAATCAGAAGTCTAATTCTGTTATAGATTCGTGGATCTGTAATGTTTTTTTTTAATTACGGATTTCTGAATCTGTAATGCATATTTCTGTTACAGATTGGTGGATTTGTAATGCTTTTTTTGAATGATGGATTTTTGAATGTGAAATACATATTTTGAATTATTGAATGGTGGATCCAAAATTTTACCGGAAGTGTCAATCTGAAATTTTTCCGAATTTCATAATCCATAATGCAAAAAAAATAAATACAATTCAAGTGTATTTTAGGGTTTTTAAAAAATAATAGGGATAATTTAGTCTTTGCATAACATTGTCGGGATGCAGGAAGAAAAAATTGTAGGGGTGGAGGAAGAATAATACAAACTTCCAATCTAAGAATATTTATATATTCAGAAATATATTGATAAAAAAATTATATTAAAGGTTAGAAAACAATTTCCTTTATTTTTTGGTGAATCTCTTTTAACACAGACATAATTAAAAATAACATATTTAGAAATATTTTTTTTATAACTTTGTGACAAATATAAGAATAACTATTCTCACTTTTATATTTTTGGAATACTAATAGTTTCATTGAAACAAATTCCTTCCAAGATTTTATTTTAATCTATCGTAATTTCTTCTGGTTCACTAAATCAGAAACTAATTCCGCTTTTTCACGTAACTACAATTAAGGAGAACGTTATATTATATTTAAGTAATCCAATAATAAAAAGTAAACAACTTATACTTTTATAAAACAATACACTTAATTATGTTTCAAATTAATATACTAATTCAATATTTAATTGAAAATAGAAAAATAAGATTTTTTTGCTAAACAATTGAATTTTATAAAAAAAGCATTTCGTGCTCAAATAACAAAAAAATATACTTAATCTTGAACAAGATACATTAAAAAATGTTTAAGAGTTTGGAAAAATTCTACAAAGTCTTAAATTGTAATATTATTCTGACTATGTTCACACAAAATACTATTTTATTATAATTTTGTAATAATATATTATTTACTGAATTTTAATTATAATTCTTGCAAATATCTCTTTCGGTTTAATAACTTTTATTTATGATTTTATAGTTTTAACAACAAATAAAAATCATGATAATAAAATCGTGTATTAAGAAGTATTCAACTAACAAACTACTTAGAAGTTTTATAAACAGTTTATTTGAGTTTGTGAAACTTATTTGTAATTTCTATAAGCTTTTAACTACAATTAATAAAAGTTTAGAAAGATTGCACTTTTTTTAATATTATATTAAATGACACTCACATTCTTATAATTCTAAAATAAATACTAGTATTTGTTATGTTTTTAATAAAATATCACTTATGCTTCCTACATTATTTCAATAAACATTTGTGTTTTTAACAAATTAGATTTATCCTGGATATTTATTTTAATTTTTATGTAAATAGTTAATAATATTTTAAAATAAATTAGTAGAAGCTCAGTTACTAAAAAAAAATAAAAATCAATTTATTAAAAATATAAAAGTAATAAATAAAAAATGTCTCTGAAATCATATAATATACGATGGTATGCAGAACATAACCCTGGACTCTCAGCAACCGTTTGATAAAAGAAGTGTTTGACATCACAGTGATCATCATTCATTCGTGCATGACATTCGGCATCGCCTTCCAAAATTCAACTACCCGTTCCGTTCTCTTTCTTCCTTCTCGAAACCCTAATAAACTCCTTCACTGCTCTGCACTTCCCTCTGATTCCACTTCTGGTAACACAAGCTCTTCTTCTCAGATCTGAAACTACTTCTTTTACCCCTTTCTTTCTTTCTCTCGAATCATTTTTACGTTTTTAAGCATCTTACACGACTCCTTTTCCGAATTCCAATCCACGCTAAATTTTTCAGCTTTTTACGTTTTATTCCATCTTCTCATGCTTTACTTTAGTTGGAAATTGAAAATCACAAGGTTCAATTCACGGAAATCGTTCTCCTGAAATGGTTTTAGCTAGATTTTAGTTAGGGACCTGACTGAATCTTCCAGAAGTGTTTCCACGGGTTTCCGGATAGTTTTTTTGGGTTTTCCCTTTTGCAAGTGAAGTTCCCGAAAACTGTTATGCCAAATGTATGTCGATTTGATTTTGGCCAATACTGCTTATGTATGCATTGTCTTTCTTCCACCCAGTAGCATATTGTTATGATCGATCATATTATTGAGTATACAAGAATGATTAGATGAATAGGCAACTATTAAGAAGAAACATTATTTGAATTTTTTGTCCTGTGCAGCTTCAACCAGAAAGATACTGTTGGGCTTGGTCCACCTAATGATAAGACTTCCAATTTCAACTTAAGTTGCTGTTGCTATTTTTGTAATAAAATGGATTCAGTGCCTGCTGATGTGTCTGATTCACATCTTATCAAAGATCCACCCACTTCTTCTCCTGCTAAAGAGAGTGATGCTGGTTTAGTTTCTGAGCAAGATAATTCAGCACGTGAGACACCTTCTGTGCTGTCCCCACCTGGCATATCGTCTTGGGCCAAAAGCTTGAAAATTTCTCAGTCATTTTCTGGCTCCCAAGATGACTCATCAAGTGGAAATGTTGGGAAATCAACTTTTGCTCGCTTCACTAGTAATCTGGGATTGAGGATGTCTCCAAAGTCTCCTGTAGCAGATGAAAGTTCCAATGAAACTGCTGTACAATCTAATTTGTTTGGAAGCATTACGAAAGGGCTGGTTGACACTTCTAAGAATGCTGTGAAAGCTGTGCAGGTTAAGGCACGCCATGTTGTTTCCCAGAATAAACGCAGATACCAGGTGATGCTCTTGTTCAAACTACTAATATACTTTGTATTTATTATTATAAAGATGATTTTCACAAAGTCTTTCTCATTTTTAAAAAATATTGTTTCTTTCTTCTATTGGGAACATTGCTTTAATCCCTTAATAATTGGCTGAAGCTTATAACTTTTGCAATGTAACTGTTATTATGTAATAAACTGTTATGTAATACAGAAGCAAAAAGATCTAACCAATGTTTTTATATTTTGCTTTAAATTAGATCTCATAGCTGGTGTTGAGTTTATAAGGCCTGAAGTTTGCAGACATTTCCTTACTCCCAGTTAAAAATATGTTATATAGTTTAGGGTTCTGTATGGAGAACATTCTAGTCCCTTTCTTTGGTTGACAAAACTGTTAGTAGAATTTTATTATATAACTATTGTTCTGACTGGTGAGTGTATTAAGTTCGAACTTTTGTATTTCTTTGTTTCGTTCTGAATTGTATTTTCGCTTCTCAAAGAACCAGGTTGATGCATACCCATGTCCACTTTTATACTCTTTACCTTTAATTTTCAGGAAGGAGGTTTTGATTTAGATATGACATATATCACTGAAAACATCATTGCAATGGGATTCCCTGCTGGTGACATGAGCTCTGGGTTTTTCGGCTATGTTGAAGTGAGTTAAAATTCTGTGTTTTTTTATCGCTATCCTTATCTTTAACACCACCATTTTGACTATCTAAAAATGTAATGCAGGGATTTTACAGAAATCATATGGAAGAAGTGATCAAGTTTTTTGAAACTCAGCATAAGGTAGTAAACACACTCTGATGCATGAAGTTACTGGATGTTATATTTATGCCCTTGCTGTAGTTTATGTATGATACAAATCAATGCTGTATTGTATGGAATGTTGTTTTTGTTTCATTTAAAAAAGTATGTACCATAAATTATTTGTATTTTATACTGAGTGCTTGTTTAATTTGGTCTATTGGAAGTGAATGCTGCCTATGAATATACGATCACCCCGCCCCTTCTTGCTAGGCATGGATTTGGTTTCTCTAAAGTAGGGAGTTTGGGCTCAGCAGTTAAGATTTTAATTAATCTATAGTTTGTTAAGATGTACGTACATTTTATTACACTGTGTACTGTATACCAATGGTTATAGCTGCATTATATACCAATGGTTACAGTGCACTCTTTCACTTTAGAGGAGTTAAATCTTGCCAGGCTTATATTATTAGTAATAGTAATCACTTTAGAGGAGTTAAGTCTGGCTAGGCTTATTTTGTTAGTAAATGGAATATAACCCGGAGGACAGATGGTGAACCACGTGTGTCATGGTCAAAGGTTGAAAGTGATATACTAGAAGGCACAAAAAAGTGGCTGTGGTGGTAGGGTGAAATGGGAGTTTGTCTGAGTTGCATACAGAAGGTGTAGTGGATTGAGAATGATTATTTTTGGCAGGTTAGTTCAAGGAAAGAGCTGCAGATGATTATACTTCTGTTCAGTAAGCTGTATGCCGAGTGCAGAGATGTCTGCAGGAGTGCTTCCATGGGAAAATATTAGTGGCTTCTTTTACATTTATGTTCTTTTTCTACTTCTTCTATCGACCCCTTCTGATGCCTATATTAATGCTTGGTTTGGTGAGGGAGAAAATAATGTTGGGAAAGAAAATCATACCAAAATGAAGAAAAGGAAGTCTCCGCTTATTTAGTTGGATAGCAGGTGAGTAGAAAGAATGAAGTATTTTTGTTTAAAGGACAAAAATACCCTGAAATTGAAAGAGACATGTTCAGATAGGAGAAGTTGAGGGATTGGATTGGAACTCTATTAAGCTTAAATTGATTTCTGTCTTCTTCTCATACTGGAGTGAAAAGTTTGAAGGTGGGTCCCACATCTTTTTCTCTTATGTTATTTTGCCGCCAAACATGGAGAAAAAAAAAATCATGGAATGCCTGTTTTTGTTTCCTTTTATTTCTCCTCTATTTTTGCTATTAATTTCTATAGAATATCCTCTGATAGCTTCGGATATATATAGGGAACCTGTTTGCTCTTGGATATTATTCAAGTTTCCTGGGTCCTATTTTGCTAGACGTATGCTATTATGCTCAGATTTGTACAACGAAAGGAGATATTAAACTGCTAAACTTATCTTCTGCATTTTTTGGCTATTTTAATTTCCTTACTTTAGTTATTGTTGTTGATAATACCATAAGATTGTATTGTTGAGATTGTGATAAGATTATTAAGGTTTATGAGATATAGGCTGAAATTGTGTTAGAACTTTCGATCAACTTCATTGTTATTATTTTGTTTTATTAAGTGTACATAGAAGGCCACTAGAAGTGTCTTTGGGGTGAATGGATTGCATGGTTTTTAGATAGGGATCAAAAGGGAAAGGTATCTCAATCTCATGAATAATATCTAAAAAGATTTGGCCTTTAATCAAGGCAAATGGTATTGTATGATCCATGTAACCAACCTTGCCTAGTGTGATAAGGCGTTTATGGCTATTGTTGTTGAATTAGTTGTACATAATTAGGGTAATTAGGCTGAATATCTTGTAATATTCTTTCCCTATTTATGGAAGGAAACTACTTGTCAGTTTTTTTACATATTTTATATGTCTAGGAAGTTTTCAATTAATTTTTTTTTGTTACTTGTGTCTGTTTCAACTTGCATGTCAAGTTGGTATTATAGTCCATGTCAAGTTGCATATTCTACCATGCAGCCAATGGCTCAGGTTTGTTGGTCGATCCTAATTCTGAAAATCCCTCCATTTGTTTCACCTAGTTTGATTTCTGGGCATCTTGTTTGTGGTGGCTTTCTACACTTTGTTTGCTACCCCAATATGTTTTTTTGTCCCTTGGTTGACGGCTGTATCTGGGTTGTTTTTTGCCCTAAAACTTCCCATGTATTGCTTACTGTTGTTGTTGAGTTCTTCTTGAGACTTTTGTGCAGATATTGTCTGAAATTCCTTTGTCTACCACGTTTCCTCAACAGGTTCAACTGGCAGGAATCCAGTGGTCCTGGATCCTGAAATAGCTGTTTTGTGACTTCATTAAGTCTATTTCACTACAACATTTGTTGGTTGTAATGATCATCAGTCTGACATCCTCAGTAAATCTCTATGTGGACCAAGGATATATCATACATACGTAGCAAGCTGAATAAATGACACAACTTGTATGCACTGGCTTCAGGTTGAATGTCAGTATTACATTAAGATTGTATTGTTTAGATTTTGTGGTATAGGTTGAAATTGAGTTAGAATATTTTATTGGTTTCATTGTAGTTGTTTCCTTTTACTAGCTGAATATAATCCAGATAATTTGGCTGAATGAATGTCTTGTAGGTCTTGTAATATTCTCTCTAATTATGGGAAACCTCTCCTACAAAATTTCTCTCTGTCTCTCCCTCTCTCTCTCTATATATACGATAGGGCTGGGACTGGGAGACTCTCCTGAGCAATTTTCTGTCTAATGTTTATTCCTTATCTCTGTTTCAAGTATCATAAAATTGTCTTTATTATTACATATGATATGAGCACATGCTTAATATATTCTGTTATTCTGTTTGTTGCATATTTTATGGTTCAACAAGTTTCAATTGTATGGTGTCTCTTTTATCAAAGTTCCTCAAAGTTTAAAACTTAACTAGCCTTTTTCCTTGCTTATCATTTTCTTGTTTAGTTTTACATTTGACATTTTTCTTTCTCTGTATGTAGGATAAATACAAGGTTTATAATCTTTGTTCTGAGCGGTTGTATGATGCATCACTGTTTGAGGGAAAGGTGATTTCTAAATTTTCATTAAAGTCTTTATCGGGACAATTGTGATAGACTTGCTTAAGGGTTGTAAATTTCATTTATACACCATAAACTTTTGGTCATAACATGGACCTTCAATTTTGGATAGTAGTATTGAGGTTATCTTTTCTTCAATTAACAATCATTCACATCCCATCTGCTCCTACTTCTTGATCATGATTCTAGACAACCTAGATTACTCCAAGTTTGCTTTTTTGCCACATTATATTTTTCAGGGAATTTATTTGAACAGCTTCTTGTACTCTTGCATCTGAAATATGAAATTTCTTCTTTTAGGTGGCCAGCTTCCCTTTTGATGACCACAATTGCCCACCAATTCAACTGATTATATCATTCTGTCAAAGTGCTTACTCATGGTTGAAACAAGACATTGAGAATGTTGTGGTTGTCCACTGTAAGGCTGGAATGGCCAGGACAGGGTTGATGATTTCTAGTCTTCTATTATTCTTAAAGGTAAAGAGTTTCTCGGCATTTTCTTTAAAATATGATGACTGTGCTTGATATTTGCACTTTCTGTCTTGTGCTTGACTCTTAGATATGATGACTAAAATGTACTGCAGTTCTTCCCAACCGCTGAGGAATCGATGGATTACTATAATCAGAAAAGATGTGTTGATGGAAAGGGACTTGTTCTGCCTAGTCAGATTGTAAGTCTGCTATGCAATGGGTTAATTAGGTCGAAATTTGGAGATTCAGGAGTTGTTACTGGAGTTTTAATATTTTCTGGAAATGATGTTTTCTGTGAGTTCTGGAGTAATTTCTTATGTTTTACTGTTTTCTTCTGTAGAGGTATGTCAAATATTTTGAACGAGTCTTAACTTACTTCAATGGCGAAAACCCTCCTGCCCGCAGGTATTTACTGGCCAAGATGTAACTGTAGTATGTACTTGTCTTAGTATCCATACTGACATCATATTCCGTACAGGTGCATGCTTAGGGGATTCCGGCTTCACAGATGCCCTTACTGGATTAGGCCCTCTGTAACTATCTCAGATCATAGTGGTATGCTTGACAGTCTTGTACTAAAATTTCCCTACAAATATACATGTTGTCCTTGATCATTCTGTTAGTAGATTTATGAAGCATCTTTTGTACTGGTCATTAAATTTGTCCTTGTTTCTTTGTGGTGTGTTTTATATATTGTTTAGCTCTATGTCATGCACTCAGATCTTTTAGTATGAACTGAGAAGGCATATTCTCGTTAGGATTTTCTTCCGAGGACAATAGCTATGTTTTATCTCAGATGTGTATGGGGAAGAGTCGTGACTGATATAAAATGGGGAGAAAGTCTACCTGTTAATGCATGTTATTTCTAGCTACAATACAAAGGAATTGTTTGCTTTACTAGTTTTGGGTAGTGATAACTAGATATATATTTGCATGACATTATGACCTGCTTTGTTTTTGTCAAGAATTTGACGGACATCTGATCCCTCCGAAGGTGTGGAATGTAAGATCTCAGTGTCTGATAGACTACCCTGTTTGATATCGACTCTAACCCATTTCTAATGTGTAGGTGTGTTGTTCTCAACCAAAAAGCATCCGAGAACCAAGGAGCTTTTGGTGCGTTTCATTAGTAATATGACATCAGTTTATAAATATTTGATTGAATTGTTGTTCCAAAGTTATGTTTTTCGTCGCCCTCCCCTCCCCCAAGTATGATGGATTTCTGGGTGACTTGAGATTTCACAATTTGCAGCCAGAAGATTTTTGGTTTAGTGCACCAAAGAAGGGAGTGATGGTGTTTGCTTTGCCAGGAGAGCCTGGTCTTACAGAGTTGGCTGGGGACTTCAAAATTCAATTTCATGATCGCCAAGGAGATTTTTACTGGTATTAATTATTTTTCATTATTATTGATCAATTCTCTTCGGCGCTGGTCTTAACGTTGGGTTGAAATTTCTTGCTCTTTTCACTCTTAGTTGGTTGAACACAACTATGACAGAAAATAGAAAAGTATTGAACACCGGTGATCTTGATGGCTTTGACAAGGTAAGTTTTGTGGTTATTGGTAAAAAAATATCTGGCTTCTGTTGAGTTCAGCATTTCCATGTCTGTCATTCACAATTGGATCTTCTTATCAACTGTATTTTTAATTGATATGAACTTCTGGCAGAGAAAATTACCTTCTCCGGGATTTGTGGTTGAGATTGTGCTCGCGGACTATAATGGCAATGTTGTAAGTTCGCAACCTGAAACTACTACAACAAAATCAGATGAGAGTTCAAGTAACAGTCCTGCTGGTCCTGCGCCAGTGGAAAGGAGCACACCTGCAGAGAATGCGGCCAAAGAATCAGAGTCTCATAATAATGATAAAGATGATGTGTTTTCAGATGGCGAGGCAGAGCAATCTGCTTCTTCAAAAACCAAGCAAACAAAAGTACCTTCTGAAGCAGTTGAAACAGTTAAAAATGATACCAGAGGGTCCGACTCCAACAGAATTTCAAATCAAATTGCAAATTTATCGCATGCAACAGAACAAGTTTCCTTGGGAAACAAGAACTCCTCCACGTCAATTCATCACGCTAGTGAGCCAAGAAGTAATGTTGACGGAAAAACAGTGTCCAGTATCGAGGTGCCCAGCGCAGAAAGTGAGTTTAAGGCCATGGCTGCAGATGCTTCTGTTTTTACCTTTGGAGATGACGAAGACTACGAAAGTGATTGAACTACATCAATTTGTTATCTTCATATTTGGATTTTTGTACATAAAATTGCTTGCAGCTTCCACAACAATATTTTGGTCATCCATTTGTTTTTTCGTTTGTTGTAATGATAAATCTGGATGTTTCATTGACTTAATGCACAAGTTACAAATAAGAATAGGCAGAGTTATGTGCACGATTTGTCCCCCTCCCCCAACTGATACACCCTGCAAGGCCTTCTAAAAACATATATCTCACTCTTTCGTTTTTCTTATCGCTCTAGCTTTTTCATTATCACAATATTATTATATCTATCAGATTCTCCCTTCATTTTCTTTCTTCTGTGAACATAAAGATGACATTATTATATCTTGTCCAAGCTTCATAATTGCAAAATTAATAATAGATTCAATAAACTGGAACAATGTGAATAAAGTCTCCAGCATCCATTCATTATATTGAAAATGTAAATGTGAGCTACCTAAAAGTACACTTTATATCAAGAAACACTTATGTTGATATTTTATTTGAATGTTTACGTTAAACAAAATTCTTAAAACTTAATGTTATTTGTAAAGTAATTGAACCTTAGTAAGGATTGGTAAGAGAGTGATTATTTTATAATATTAAAAGATAGAGTATTCAATAATATTATAACATACAATATATGGATTATAGATTCCATGTTCTAGAATAGATAAGATGTATTCTAGACTGTAAATTCTGAAATACACAGTATATATTTTGGAATATATCTTAATTTTTTTAACAATTAATATTTTACATATAAAATAATTAAAACTTACAAAACTTTTTGCTAACCAGTGTTGCGAATTGTACTTATCAAAGAATTTAAGAAGAATCCTTTACTAAAACCATACGAGGATGCATTACAAAACTCACATGGAATATATCGGTACATTTTCTATAAATAAACTTTATTCTTTTAATTCTTTAACTAATACCTTTAAAACACATGTTAACATTTTTATAATACGTAGATTCAAATTGTAAACATACACAAATATTCATTAACTATAACAAATTCGAGGCCCACAAGCTACTATATATTGTGATGGTAAAACATTAAAAACAAAACTTAATTATACAAAATAAAATCAATGAAAAATTAATTTAATATCAACAGTGTGGGTGAGAAAAATACTCGGATAAATTCAGCACTTCTGCAGGTTTACTTTTATATATTTGAATATTATAAAGATCGAGGCTCTCTCTATCTTTTAATGTTTATTTTTTTAAATCAAATAAGTAATAATAATTTGTATTACGTGTGTTATTTTTTGTTCTGACAAATATGGTTTATTTTTTAAAGTTAAGAAGAATACTTTTTTTATAGTGTGTTATATCTTAAGTAGTAGAATGAAAAAATGTGATAAAAAGTTTATTACACACACACACATATATATATATATATATATATAAATTTTTCACAATAAAATGTTTGTGTATACATAATCCAAAATTAAAAAATAAATATAATAAATAAATTCAAAAATAAATTGTAGCTTGTAAAAAATATCTAAATTGTGTAAAATTAATAAACATTAATATGAGACTTACTTAGTTGCGGCAGCATGATACAGGAGAGAAGGCGTTTTAGACTTTTTATTCTTATATACATGCAGTTAGTAATTATTAAGGTCCAGAAAGTAAAATTCGGACAGTTGGGAATGGACTTGTCACATAGGCCCGTGTTGCTTCTGTTGAATGAGCCCAGCCCACGAAACTCGGCCCAAAATATGGAGGAGTGAATTGCATTGAATAGATGGGTGTTTTTTCCCACACCCTTACATTTTACTTCCTGCACCCCTACATTATTGTGAAAGATGAGAGGTAACTTTGCACAATATAAAAATGGAGTTACATGGTTTCTTAATGAGCCAATTAAATTCACAATTATTAAATAAAATTTTGCAAGTTAACCAAGATAGTAGTTATTTCATGGTCCTTTAGTCTAAACTTAGCTTAATGAGGTGTGGAGTTAGATAGGTTTAGTAGAGTTACTTATACAAGCTTATAAATGCCAAACTCCCACATACACCTAATTTACCAAAAGCCCTATTTCTCATTTATTTTTTGCCTTTAGTTTTAGTCATTTACAAATTTATTCACAATATTTGATTTACATTATTCATTCAAACACTTTTATGTGTGTTGTCAAATTCTAGGCCAAGCATTATTTTCTGTGTTTTTTTCTAGAATCCACAGTTTAGTAACATAAATATTTCCTCACCACAATCTATGGCATGTGCACGATCTTTTATGTCGGTCAGCCAACTTAGTTATGGAGATAACTAAATCAATAGGTTAAAAATGAGACAATTTTCTAATTACATTATTTGATAACTATTTACTAGTGAAAATATAAGCCTCACAACACCTACTTACCATAACATAATAAGAATAAAGTTAGTAACGGTAAAGTTGTATAACAGAATATATACACCAAAATGAAATATAAGAATTAGTTACATTAGGAGGTAGAAAAATAAATAAAAAAAATCTATAAAAGTAGTTACCAAAATGATAAAGATAATTTTATATACATTGATAGGAGTTATGAAAATAAACATTCTCTTTGTCTCTCTTTGTCTAGCCTTTGAGGATTGGAAGGTTTTGCAAAGTGGAATAAGGAGAGAGATATGGTGGAAGATGAGGCCAACTCAACTACAAAGGAGTCTAGGTTTAGGTCTACTAAGAAAACTAACTTAGAAATAATTCATCAACAAGAAATGATCAAAATTGAACATTATAAGTAAAAAATACAAAAGACATAAGGAGCGAAAAATTTAAATTTGAAATCCCTTCAAACTAGACGTTGAAGAGAACATGTTTCTCACATGAGTAGTCATGTGTCCAACATGAACAAGTAAGGAAAACATGCATTCTTCAATCCTAGTTGACCTACCTCGTTCAAGTAAGATTGACCTAAGATTTTTCTTGGACATTTGGAAGTCCAATTGAAATCCTAATTAGGTTAAAAGACCTAATCTACTACTAACCCAAATACAAGCTCAAAATCTTACTCTACTTGACCAACTACAAGATCCAATTATTCAACACTATTTGTCCAAATACATAGTCCATAAAATCTTATTTCATTCTATATACAAAGAGACTAACTCAATGTAAGAATAACTTGAGCCTTTTAAGATAAGTTGAATTCCACTCTTTTTATATTATCTTGATCATGACTCTAATTATTTTCATCATTATTAATATAGATTAAGATGATAAAATAGTTTGAATTCAATTAAGTATTTTATTTTTTTAATACCATGATCATCCTCTAATTTTTTTAATAGTGGACAACTAGCACAATCTTTTATATTTTTTATAAATTTAAAATAATATAATTTCAAATTAAAAATTCTAATTACATGTCTGCTATTGTCCTTAGTTTATTTTCTAAATTAAATTTTTTTCAACACTAATAATAAAAAAACTTAAACTAATATTCAATGAACTTTATAAAATAAAAAACTAAAATTAGTTTTCTCTGGGAAGTGTTGGTCCAGGGGTGTGTTTATGATTGTAGGAAATTGGGTGTGAATTTAAAGCACATAAAGTTGGAAATATGATTAATTATAAGTGGATTAATGTTGCATGAAGAAATTGAATGAGAGGGCAAAAGTTTGTGAAAATGTGGGAAAATTAAATTTGAGAGTATAAGAAGTTGCTGTCATGGGTCCAACTTGGTCTGTGTGCCGTTAGATTTATGCAATTCTGCCCGCCAACTCAACAAGAACACCGAAAGCACACACTATTTCACATATTCAATAATCAATACTAAACATTTTTCAATTTTCATTTTCATTTTCATTGCTACCTTCACACCATTTTCTAATAAATGTGTGTATAAAAGACAAGAGTGAAACCCACTCAGTTGAACAAGAATCAATCTCTCCCTTTCAACTTTCTCCACAGCCTGCCACTTTTCTTCTTTCTCTGCTTTCATCACTTCTTCACTCACTGAGAAAAGAGAGAGTGAGAAATCCAAAAAGGGACTGATGGGTGTGAGAATGAGTGTTTTCTTTTTATAATGAACAAAGGACTACACACCCTCTTCTTAACTGAAGAAGATGGCAATTCAGCAACACAATCACCAACTACAGCATAATGAGAATGTCTCATCTGTTCTTGATGCCCTTTACTGTGATGAAGCAAAGTGGGAAGAAGAGGATGAGGACAGTGATGTCACAACAAACAATGATGCATGTGGGGTGCACGTGCACCACTCTGCCGGAGCTTCTCTCTTCCCTCTGCTCTTGTTGGAGCAAGACTTGTTCTGGGAAGACGAGGAACTAAGCTCTCTCTTTTCCAAAGAGAAGCTTCAACATGAACAAGTTTATGGCTGTAACAATCTCAACAGTGATAGTAATGATAATAACAATCATGTGCATTTGAACCCTTGTTTCTCTCAGCCTCGTCGTGAGGCAGTGGAATGGATGCTTAAAGTCAATGCTCACTATGGATTCTCTGCTCTCACTGCAACACTGGCCGTTACTTACCTGGATAGGTTCCTTCTAAGCTTCCATTTTCAAAGGGAGAAGCCTTGGATGATCCAGCTTGTGGCTGTCACTTGCATCTCTTTGGCTGCTAAAGTTGAAGAAACTCAAGTGCCCCTTCTCTTGGACCTTCAAGTAGGTTCATCATCACAAAGCTTTGTTCATTTGAGTGCGTTTTTTTTATTGTTCATCTTAGGTAGATGTCTCATCACACGTGTTTGTTTATATGTTTTCAGGTGCAAGACACTAAGTATGTGTTTGAGGCAAAGACTATTCAGAGAATGGAGCTGCTGGTGCTGTCCACCCTCAAATGGAAGATGCATCCCGTGACCCCACTCTCGTTTCTAGATCACATTATAAGAAGGCTTGGATTGAAAACTCATCTTCACTGGGAGTTTCTCAGGCACTGTGAGCATCTTCTTCTGTCTGTGCTTTTAGGTAAGCATTAAGAATAATGACTATAGCCTCACTATTTCAGATACCATTATTGAGTTGACTCAAGACTTTTAATGCTTTCCATCAGTACAAAGAATGAATGAAGATGCTATTGTGTTGATTTTCTTATCATTTGGCATGTCTGTGTCTTCTTATGTCTAGATTCGAGATTTGTTGGGTGCCTTCCCTCTGTTTTGGCCACTGCAACAATGCTGCATGTTATAGACCAGATTGAACACAGTGGTGGGATGGAATACAAAAATCAGCTTCTGAGTGTTCTCAAAATTAGCAAGGTCAGTGCCTAGATCAGGATGTCCAAGTGTTTGTTTCAAGTGATGATATTTGTTTATCAACATTGCTCCAACTCCATTATTATTAGGATTAAGAACATGAGTTGCATGAACATGTTAGATTAAGACTAAAAAATGTGTTTAATGCACGTGATAAGCACATTGTTTGATCCCAGTTACTGTGCATTTGACTAACAGGAGAAAGTAGATGAGTGTTATAATGCTATTCTCCAACGCTCAAACGCCAATAATTATGGTCTTAACAACAACATTTACAAACGCAAGTATGAGGAAATTCCAGATAGCCCAAGTGGCGTAATTGATGCTGCATTTGGCTCTGATGGTTCCAACGATTCGTGGGCAGTGGGGTCATCATTATATTCACCACCAGAGCCTCTGTTCAAGAAGAGCAGAACCCAAGGACAACAAATGAAATTGTCACCACTTAATCGGGTCATTGTCGGAATTGTTGGCACCTCTCCTTGATACCCCTTTTTCTCTCTTTCCTTCAAAACCAAAATAAAAGAATGTCTTATATTTATTTACTGTGGTAATTAATCTTTCCATGAATGTTGCTAAGCTATAGTGCCTTCCCCTCTGTGTATCTCTTCATTTCCAACAATGTCCCACACTTGTTTACATCTCTTGAAGTGAAAGGAGTGGTCTCTGAGGGAAGAGGACAAAGTTGGCAATGAAGAATTGAGGCTATCATCAGCACTCTCTACAATATGTTTCAAGCACTTTTTTTTTGTTCAATGGGTCTCATATAGACCATACCAAATTTGGACATATTTATATCATATTTTCCATAATAAATTGGGAACAATTTTGTTCATTTGTATATGCTCTTATTCACTTCCTTGTGTGCTTGAATTGAATGGTTACATGGTAGATGGATGGATAAGATTCAGAAATGGTCCACCCCAAGTTTTTTTACCGTTTCTTCTCTTTTCTTGTTAAGTAGTTTTGTAAGGAAAAAAAGCAGTGAGACAGAACAAAATAAGAAGGGTTTTTGGACAGATTAAGAAGATGATTTGTTTGCATGTGAAGGGAGAAGTAGTTTGTCGGCCAGTGGGGTTTTGGTCATAGGGGAGGGAGCGGGTTTCTTGATTGGGGGATTCAGTCTTTTGACCTCGTAACCAGGGCCAAACCCTTGGTCTTATAATATTCAACCACCCTAATAATCTACTATACTATAACATAACCCCTACTTACTCTCAAAACACCAAACTTATTCATTATTCATCAGCCATAGCTACAGCTACAAGCACTTCCAGAAGGGCATGAACAATAGCCTGGTCTGTTTGTAGGGGCTTGCTCTCATATGTCCCTACTTAATTATACATGTATTTTGTAGCACATATTGTTGTCTTTGCATGCCATTTTTCGGTGGATTATTAGAGTAAGATAGCATTAAATAAGCATTTCGTACATTGGAACCTTTTAGTTGGAAACTTCAAAGGAGTTGTCACTGTGCAATATTTATTGCATTCTCTTCCTTCTGCACAATCTTAGAGGCATGTAAGGACGAACATGCTATCTTAATTTATTTTGGTTTACATGACTTATAGTGTGTGGTCAGCTCCTGTACATCTCTGCCAATCCAGCGCAATAAAATTTAGACTGTAGCGTTACTTTAGTTTAATCAATTAAATTGAAATTCTCAAACGTGATGACCACTTCAAAATGTCTCATTCTAACTCTAATTATAATATTATAACTTTTCACAGATTGCTTATTATGGTATCCAAGCAATTTTTCTTTTATGTCCAATAATATGCTTATCGATACATAACTTGTCAGAATACAACTTATGTTAATTTCCTTCTGATGTGATCGATGTAAATAGATAGCATATCTTGATGATCTCAGTGATGGATAATTTGAAAACAAAGTCTGCATGTTTTATATATATAAAGTTACAAACAAAACCGAGTTGGAATTAGTTTTTGCTGGTTCTTGGCTAGCTGGTATTAGTTGTCACACTTTATCTGTTCAATTATCTAGTCTAATTGCACAACAACTAATGCATTTGCAGTCAATAGTAGGAGACAATTTATTAATGATGTCTGATATAGCACTAATGAGAAGCGAAGAACATAGCGAAGAATATGGGGGAGACACTTTTACAACTAATTCAAAGTAGTGGGATACACAGGATTAATTAACTTTTCAACACTTATGCAACATTTGCTTTGTTAGTCGTTAGTTGGATTAGACTAACTATGATTAAGTGCACACACCCTTTTTACAGAAACAAGAAAGGTGGCATACCCCATGTGGATAACATTCCGTAGACCTTCCCTTTCTCTAAGTTGCGTGGAGATTTTTTTTTTCTTTTCTGTTTTTCTTCCTACCCCTTTTTCTTTTATGAATGCAAAGATTCATGATGATCATTCTAGTGGATTCACTATAGTGCATGCTTCACCTTTAGGTTGTTCTCTTTGCAATTGTTTATTTTTTATTTTTGTCTTTGTTCTCGTGTGAAAACAAAAATAAAGTTCATTCTGCTTTTTTCACGTGTATAACACAAATTATTTCTATAAAGTTGGTGTATGTAATACCGCTTGGTATGTGAACATGATGGAATAAGAATGGCACACATAATGGTTTAGTGTAGTATGTTAGAACAGTTTTTCTTGGAGTAGTTTAAAGGCATAGAGAGCCATATTTGTTTGTCTCCATGATGAAATGGAGTGAGTGTAGTAAACAAGAAAAGTAGTACTGATATAATGATTTTGGTTTTTTGGTGGCTTTGACAAAACACCCATTAATTGTAAATTATGATCCAATGCATAAAGGAGGGGGATTTTATTATGGGGGACAAAATCTGATTTTGTAGGAAGATTGTCTCTGTTTCTGTTAATATTTTTCTCTACTTTAAGTTTAGCAGTTTAAAGATGGTACTAGATGGATGATAGTGATCATGACTTCATGAGTCAGGGGAGAAAAATTCAAGAGGGGAAAATGTTTTTCCAAAAGGAAACAGCCTTAGTCCTAAGGAAGGACCAAAGGTTATGAGATCAGTAATGCATGCCCCCACCCCAATAATTGTAGAATAATATGATGCTTTGGCTTGGGGCTTAGCTTGGTGATTTTGAACTTTCTCTTTTGACCTAGTCTCATCCTGTGTTTGCCATTGCTTAATAAATTCAAATGAACACAGATTTGGGCTAAAACTCCTCAATGTAATTTTCCTCTGGTCTTTTCATGCTTACAGCTGTAAAGTCTAAAAGAACAATAAAAGAGGGCCATATATGCTTGTGGACCCCACACAATTTTCTAGACTACACAGAAACACACTGCTTAGGCTGCACAATAAAACATACATACTCTTCAATCTTTGATAAAATAGCCAATTCATAGCTACACAGCCGAATCTACTTCTGGAAAGTTGAAGCCGGTGACCATTCTTTCTGTAAACCATTCCAAAATGCTACAAATTATTCAACTCTCACCATTAATAATTTCCCCACTCCCATTAATAATTGCACTGCTATTTATTACAAGCAAAAGTGAAAATATTGTAAGAGCAATTAATGGTGTGATTAATTGTGAGTACTACTTAATGAATATAATAGTTTATCTTGCAGTTTCACCATGTCTAATAAAAAAATTGTTTCCATTTGCCAAAAATTAGGAGCAGGGATATAGTGTGGAGATTTCACCAACAAAAAAGTAATGCTGATATAGGATTTATCATAGTTTGATCGATTGCATGATACCAGAAAATGATAACCATTGTTCATCATCATGAATTCCCGTGTAACTATTTCCATCATGAATTACTATATCTTAGGTTTTTCACCAAAAAAATATTTCAAAATTTGTTTTTCTTTTTCACCAAAGCAGATGAAACAGGAAAGAGTTTGACTGCTCCACAACAAAGACAATTAGGGCAGGGAGAAGTAATATTCCTCTCCATAATAAGGTAATATGTCACATCATTGAGCTATAAGTTTGTCTGTTATGTGCTAAATCAATCAAAAGAATTAAGTCAACATTTTAAACAAGTAAATTCTACAACGATTTGAAGTTTTGAATTCATGTGTTTACCTGCCTCTCAGTGGAAATTCTCACCAACCTTTTTGTTGACAGTATAATTTCCTGTACGTTATTCTGACAGTAATTGTAATTGCTTTATAGAATAATAAACAACTCATCACAAGTTTCCAGGTTTCTAACATCAGGATAAGGGTAAGAAAGAAAACATATGAGAACCAAAGTTAAGTTCTTATGGCCAAAGTATGAGTTTTGGACATCTGTTTGTGTTAAATATTTTAGATGAATCATTTATAGTGATTCTTTTCTACTGGAGTAAGAATTGCAACTATAATTTTAAAGACTAATTTGACACAAAATCAATAAGGACAAAATTTACCTGGTATCGTAGAAGTCGTTGTTGTCATTTAACTGTAATATTCAAGGAATAGACTAATTGGTGGTTTACACTAAAAATAAAAGTTTTTATGGTAAGGTTTCAACTGTTAGTTAATAGAGAGAGGTCAAACATGGCGTTTTATTGTATCTGAAAAGCAGAAAAGAATTCTGATTCTTTCAGTTTGACACCGTAATCTTTTCAAGTTGATGTAAAGTTGGTTCTGGCACAGACAAATTTACAGCCAACTACATTCTAAACCAAGGTGTTGATGTTTGCTTCTCAAACTCAGAAGGAACTATCCAAGATTCATATGGTCCCAAATACCAAGGATTCCAAGCAGTTGATGCATCACTGTTATGAATGGCCCCAATGGATCAGAAATGTAGCCCCCAAACCTCTGTCAACTAGCATTTCCACACCTAATGCGTGAACAAAATTATTATCACAACGTTCCTTTTTTAATTGTTACAGTTAATGTTTGCTACCAGCAATCGGCATCCAATGTGCTAGGAAACGATTCTATTCTAACTGGTCACCATCTTTCCAAGCAGAGACAAAAATGCCAACACTAGAAACATAATTAGATTTGGCCATGTTATCCTGAACTTGTACGAGTAAAATTCATTATGCCACACACATATATATAAATGTGTACAATATGTACATCGCTATTTCTTATATTAAAATGAACCCTATTCAGAACATTGTGGTCCAAAGTCCACACATTTAAATTAAGCTTTCTTAGCATTTGAAATATTAAGAGGGGAAAATCTTTGGCTTTACTAAAGTCCTGAAAGCTACAAGCTTCCTAAGTTCTTTTTTTTTTCTCTTTTTTTCAGATAATATCTTTACAATCTTGTAAGTTTGTAAGGATAGCCACTCCTATTTGTAAGATTTTTTTGGAGGTTATGTAGGTTTATAACTTGTTAGATATAATAGGGTTCAAACATTCTTAAAATGATTTGTGTTTATTTTAATTTTTCTTTTTGCTGATAAAAGAAAATCTTATAAGTTTGTATGCAGAGGGTCTGAGGAAGAGCAACAATGAGATGGTATCAATCCTTCAGGAAATAGATAAACATGCATTGATGAGTTGGAATAGGATAATAAATAAGGGACTTTACTCAGTCTCAAAAATTAAAGGAACTGAGAACAAGTTCTTTTATGAGTGTTTGGTTTCATTACCTACTTACAATAACTAAGTGCAGAAGATCAATAAATTGAGGAAAGGCACTGAGGTTACTAGTTTAGAACCTCATAGCATGAGACCGAAAATAATCTTCTTGGCGCCTTAAGGAGTTACCCCACCATATTGCTGTAATGTCTTATATGGAAAAGAAAACGTTTATAAAGGAGAAGTAGACAAGTAGCATTGAATGCCAAAACAAAAAGGCAGAAACAGTGATGCGTTTAGGTGGTCCAATGCAGAGAAACAAGGTTAAATCTCTTTCCCTCTCTTCTAACAAGGCAAAATTTATTGTTAAGCAAGGAGGATATGGATCCCTTCAAGGTCTCTCTCTTAGGTTCCTTTACAAAGTCAGAAGAAAAGGACAAGAGAAGTTTTTGATGTTTTAGGGGCCAGCTATGAACCCCAGCATGGCTTGTGTCCCAAATCTGTGAAACTTGGCTGTCATGCTGCAAGCATGTCTGGCTCATCAGACAAAGATTTGGGTATCTTGTGACAGACAAGAGTGACCCTAGCACTATCACAAGTTAAGTTTTCAAAGCCTTAAACACTATCTAACAGTGAACATATGCTAGTTGACAAGTGAATAGTGATAAATGATGAACACCCTAAATATGGCCTTATCTGGGGTAATCATCACCTTAAGTGTTTGTTCCTGGTACAAAACACTGTTGGTATAAAGCGACAACCAGAGGACGCCAACAAATACACAAAACAAAACATGCAGCATGTGTGTTGTGTACGTAGATAATGAAAAGTCAAATCCTAGCCACGCAGCACACACTATCTCCAACAGAGAAGGCTGTTTCTAATTTCTTTTTTTCTTACAAATGAGAGGAACAGCACGTTGGACAGATCAAGCAATTACTCTTGTTTTCTATGTCTAAATTGTAATACATTTCATTGTTTTGGAAATCTAATCGTTGATAAAGTACAATGTCTTTGTTTGATCAAGGAAAACACCCCAAGAACTTGGCAACAAGCAAGTCCTCTTTTGTGTGTCTGCATAGATTTGGTTTACTTGATGATACTGTAGTAAAAGTTTTCATAGTTTACTTGTTACAACGGGGTACAATCACATCACATTAGTGTATGATTTGTTTCACTTCGCAGCAAGTCTAATGTAGATCCATAATCTACATCGAAGTAGAAACTCCTACAAATATATAGTTTCCTTTTCTACCTTCTAAAGACTCTAATAATTTCTTAACCATACAAGCTGTTAGTCTATTTTTATTTTTCATCCGTGTAATATTTAAAAACTTGTACGAAGAGAATAGGAGAATGTGGATGAGTTAAGATATGGTCCAGTAAGTTATGAGCCATTCCTTGGGGCTTGTCACTTCATATACTATCACCTGCAGGTCGTGTTACTCGACCCACATGGCACAATGCTTCACAGAAAGATAGAACCCGTGACTCTTTTCATGGTACATTTTTAGCTGTTGTGCATCATGTATGCCAGCAGAAGTCCCAAATCCCAGCTGTGAAACAATTGGGTAAAAAAATAGATGAACTAAGTGAGACGTAAAGAATTTGATTTTTGTACAATTTTTTCTTCCATCTTGGCATGTCAAGATTTTAAGGAAATGATGACATATTAAATGACTGCAGCAAGTTATCTCAGAATAGTAGGTAGAGTGAGTAGTCCTGAATAGCTGCCAGAAACTAATTATGTATATAGAGTGATCATTTTTCAATTTGACTGAGGCTTTGTTAGAACTTTGAATTCTATCTGTTTTTTGTTGTCCTTTCTATCTATTAATCTTTACATGCATTCAAACCATGAAAGACCTTACTTGGTCAAAATAGATTTCTGTTCCAACATTCCATATTAATTTTAGAAGAATCTCTCCAATAAATTCATAGGGCCATAATTGCAGCAGTTATAAATATGAGCCCTCACATGTTTTGAATTGATCTGGATAGTTCATGCACCACAATCCAAGGCAATTCATTCCAAAAGATTTACATGGGATTGGTTATATTACAAATTTCATTTATATGTAATAATTTATTTCAACAGAACAAACTTTAAAAAAGAAAAAAAATTGTACAAATCTGTGCAAATAAAATCATATTCTTTTGATGTTAAAACGTGTAAGAAAGGCTGCACACGTAATGAGTGAATGAACAAAACAGTTCAACATATTTTGAGAATCATTGGCCTCAATGTTTCATCACACAAGCGCAGTTTTTTCAGCGACCAAGATTGAAGGAAAATAATCATCCCCAAAAAGAGAATCAATAATAGGTTGTGAATGCATGCCAGATGTGAAGATACAATAATGATTCTAAATACCTGTGAAAACTTTCTGTACACAGTTGATCAAGATCAAATCATAAAAGGGAAAAAGCAACTTTTGCTGTCAAAGATGATTAACTCTAATAGAAACTTCTGTTTATAAAGCAAATCAATTAAAAACATAATCATGTTATCTCACACCCCCACTTCAAAATAAAACTTGGTAAACATGCTATCCAACTGTTTGTTTCATATATCGACATTTAAACGAAAAATTGAACAAGATACAAAGTAGACAAAATGTAACAGTACATGCAGATAACAAAAGGAGCTATACTGAGTATTACATCTTTCTATGCAGATAACAAAAGGAGTTATAGTGAGTGTTACATCTTTCTATGAGGATAACTGAAGAGCCGTATTCAGTAATACATCTTTCCCTGACAGTTTTTTTTTTTTCATTTTGTTTGCTACCATTCTGGGAGAATCAACCTTAATTGCAAGGTTTTTTTTATACATTACTGTGCTGCTGATAAGACAGTGATGGAAGGATTTATAGAGTTTGAATTGATTGATTTGAATTACACATTGGTAGCCGTGGTAGTAATCATAACTTGACCATGCACAATTACAACAACATTTATTCAAGAAATTACATGCTATAATATAACTGAGATTCAAACCGGTTATTAGAAATTCTAACTTTTATTTATTTATTTACTAAGATGAGTATTAGAAACACCTTTTATGAACCTAATTAAAAAATTTAAATTCATATAAGATAAAATAGTAACAAACACTTATAATCCTTTTGATAAACTAATTACCTTTTGCTCTCACCGACAAATAAAGGTTCACATAAGCAGTTAATTCTTATTCCCAAAATTAAATTATTTTGTTTTTCTTTACAAATGTTACAATTGCAAGATAGTCATAATTGCCAGAATAACATTATTGCCCGTGATATTCTATTAATCAACTTTCATGTATATTTTGGTGCTCTATACCAACAACTATTGAAACAATAATTGTGTATTTGTTAGAAGTAAAGTACAATTTCAGTGGGTTTACTTTGTAATGTACCCCACCAAGCCTATGTATAAAAGCTTTGGTCTAGGAAATGAACAGAGTGACTGTGGTGAACCTTTAATTTGTTGGTAAGAGCAAAAGGTCATTAATTTATCTTCTCAACATTGTAATGCTGGAATTTATATTAAACAGTAAACCTGAAATTTTAAAAAAGAAATCGTTAGTTTTGTTTCGTAAATCATTTAAAAACTGAAGATCATAAAAAACTAAACCTGAAAACTGAAAGAGAGCGTGTCACTTTTTTTTTACTAGTTATCCATTTTATATAATAGAATTTTGTCAACTTCCTTGCAGGGAACAGTTCTAACACTGAGTTACTCTTGAATTGAAGTTCAAGATCAATCTTTCATACTCGCATGTTCTACATACTAGTTATCCATTTTATATAATAGAATTTTGTCAAGTTCCTTGCAGGGAACAGTTCTAACACTGTGTTACTCTTTGAATTGAAGTTCAAGATCAATCCTTCATACTCGCCTGTTCTACTGTTCCTGTTTTGATCTCCAGTCTGACTTCTCTGTCCCTCTAATTTACTCTTCACTGTGACTCTTATATTCCTCTTTTGCCGCTGTGAAAACTTAGAGATATACATCGACTAAACAGTGCTGTAATATGCTAGGTTGGTTGAGTATAACCTCTATCTTTCACCCAATAAAGAATTAGATTGTTCATACATAGTTCATTTGACATCAAAGATTAAAATATAGACTACTCCACAATGTATGAAAATCATATGAAGATGAAAATATCCAGAGTGGAGTTGATTTCTTCCATCAACTTACAAGCTGTAGTGTTTCAGAATATTTTTGTTCAATTCTAGCATCCAGCACTGGATGTCAAGATTTCAAGATTGAGAAATGATGACACCAAAAGTGACAGTAGTAAGATAGGAAAACATACAATAATCCTGAACATTGTGCACAAATTCACAGCAAGAAATGAATTAGTAATTAAGACTTTGTTAGAACTTATAATTCAAACTATTTTTTCTTTTCTTTTCATCTATTGAAAAAGTCTACCAGTGACTGAGGGGTGATGGGGTGCGAATTAATTGATTTGAATTACAAATAGGTAGCCATGGTAGGGGAATCCTGCAAAAATAAGTGTCATAGTGAACATAATGCGACTATGGACCAATTACAGCAACATGCTTTCAATCGAGTAGATACCCTTCTCTGGCCAAATAGACGAGTTCATCATCAATGTACAGTAGCCTTTACTGTCAATTGAATTTGAGCCCCAGGCAGCCATTTTCAATAACAAACTGAGACCAGGTATTGCTCTGTGTAAATGATCTATGTACACGATCTTTTCTTGTTCAAAGAGACTTGTCAAATTGAAGTGCCTGTTCATGGTTACAAGTGTACGCATAAACCCCTAGAATTCAAAAATATTATTGATACCATCTTGCTCTACAAAGATACACACCACTGTTCCAACTTATCAGACAAGAGAAGACAAAATTAAGCATAATGCTATATCTAAAAAATACTGTCTTGTGCGTGTATCTAGTAACAGTGAACCTAAGCCACAAAACTCGATGCACAACACCTTGATTTACTATCTTGCTCCATAACCGAACCACTGAATTTATCAGTTCCATCCTAACAGACACAAGGATACCAAATCCAACGTAATACTAAGATTTTTGCATCCCTCTCGCCTTGTACATGCATAAACCCCTGATGATTTGCACCTCCTGCTGCATTTGACACAACACTGTTTCCTGCAGCGATTTCAACATACTCTGTTTGCTATTTATTCACTGAATATTTATTTTTTGTGTAGAAGACAAATATTAAAGAACACCCAAACACTATTTGACACCTAAAAAGAAAGAAATAGAAGAGAACGAAAAGTAAATTTGATAAGTGAATGGGTTGACAAGAAGAAAAAGATTGAGAAAAACAAGTGTCAAATTGGTGTTTGTATTATGAAGTTATCTATATATCATTGTGAGAATTCAATCAAAACCAAGACACCAAGCAATAGTTATCAGATGCCCTTTTCAAACCCCTCTCCCCTAATGAAATAAAGAGGCAAATCAAAGTTTGTCCATCCCAAGCTCTCACACTTACCTTAATTCTTAATCAGAATGCACCGAATTGGTGATCCCTCAGCACCAGACAACCTAAGAGGTAAGCAATGGACCGAATAAAATCCTGCAGGAACATCATCAAGCTTCAAGCCCTCAACAGGAATGATTTCCTGAAACATTTGCAGTTGTTAGGACTTGTTCACATTGATTCTGTTTCTTATCCAAGCAACAAATGAAACATATTCAATCTGGTTCATACCAGGGAATCTGAAGACACAACTACCAATCTCGTTAAAATACATTTTTACTGACTTGTTGGCAACTATCTTTCAAACTAAACAGTAAAATATCTTAACACAAGCAAACATCAAATCAAATTATAAATTGGGACTGGCATGGATGGAGACATTGTGTAAGCTAAGGTGTTAACATTGAGAAAATACTCAGGCTACTAATAGTTAGCTGCTATAAAATGCTTCAAAATTAAAGACAGTAACTCTTTAGAGTCCTCATTGACATGTACGGTGTAAAACTATACTTATTAGGATATCCTTTTCCAGGAACCTATACAGGTATATCCAAAGTTTAGGAACAGATTGCAAATAAGCTTGATAAGTTTTGAACTGACTAAAACATTACGTGAAAAGAATCTAGAAAGTCATCCAAATAAATCATTAATTTTGCAGTAAAATTACAATAAGGTCATTATTATTTTTAGAAGGAAATAAAGCTCTGATAAATTGTCATGTGGACTATCTTAGAAAATTTTATTATATGTATTGATAAAATTACAGCAAAGAGAATATCAACACTGATAACTAAACTTCCAACCATCTTTAGGAGGTCTGCTTTCAAAGCCAAATACTTGCCAGTTAACAGTTTGACAAGAGCACATTATAGCTATAACATAGAGAGAAAGATTAACTGGTATTATGATACACCAATAGGGGTAGAAAGAGCGAATGATGTTCATAGCTACATACATCACAAGTAATAAAAGTCAAAGATTCCACTTGTGTACAGAAGCCACCACAAACAAATACAGAGATTGAAAAATACTTAGTGGTACTTTGACGGTATAATCCCCAAGATAAGATTGACTTTCACTAAAAAGGGGCAGGGGATGATTAGTAATCAATGTTGAAACATAACAACACACAAACTCTCACCACAAAAGGAACTTTTTCTTACCCTATCTTTTAAAAGAACAAGGTGAGATGAAATCAAGTAATCATAAGAAGCAACAGATAGGTAATCAACTCCTGCATTACACCACAGAAAATAAATGTCAGGCAACATAATTGAGGTAGGAAAAAAAACGCAGAAAAGCTGAACAAGAAAGAAAGGTTGGGGGAGATGTGCTCAACTAAAAACATGGAATGAAAATGAAAAAAAAAAATAGTGAATCACAATTAGCAGTCCAGAAGTGGGTTCTGATGTTTCAGAGATGACAAGAAAAGACAGAGAAAGGAAAGGAAGAAGAATATTTTGTAGTGTTTATCGAATTACTAAACATATAACCTAACATGTACAAACTAGATCCAGCTATTGGGCTTGAGACAAGTGACAGGAAAAGTGACCATGGGAAACTGCAGCCAAATATTAAAAAAGTAAAACCACACTTATACCTACCTATAAGTTTAATATCAGTGTTCTCCACAAGCCACTTTGCTCCATCCACTGAGAATCCTACATAGCTTGTGTCACATTCCTTCTGAAACATAAGCCGCCTAATAATTCAACACGTTTAGTTCAACATTTGATTTCAAATTAGCAATGAAATTCAATGATTGTGAAAATGATAACTTGGCTTGGACAAATCTTATGCAAACTTGGCAATCATAATTAAAAAAAAATTGTTTATCATCCACCTCTACTCTTTTAATAAAGGAGAATACAGTCATTGACACAAGTACAATGAATAAAAATATAAATAGCTGCACTCAAGTCTCACTCATACAGAAATTAAAATAAATAAAAAAGAGATAACCAAATTGTTGACAAAAGCATTGAAAAAAACTATTATTATTATACTGATGAAGTATATAAATATAATAAGTTCCCTCACACGAAAATTTTACACAGACTTCGAAAACATATTTGAAGCAAACACATAACATGAGTCCAAGAACACCACACATTATATTTCAAAATTGTTACCTCAAATTTAATAATCTTTAAGTACCTCCATAGCAGCAATGTTTGAATAGCCCAGTGTTAACAAAACATTGTAATACTTGCTAAACCTGTAGGTAATTACCTGTCTGTATTTAACGTTCGGAAGAGAACACGTATTGTACCTCTTGGAATATTTAACGACTTCATAACTTGAGCTGAAAAAAGGACAACACATTTCCATCGGGTAATAGTATTACAGTAGAGAAAATAATTCTAAAACCACAAAGTTGCCAATGCTGTCCAATCCTCATACACCACATGAAGAAAAAAAAGCATACCAGTTATATTACTATCTCTTGGAACATCGACTAACAGAGCAGGTCCTGCACACAAACAATCAGCATTTAGACCAAATGATAGTAAGATTATTACATGTATTCTAAACTCAGGGCTATTGCACAATTAGAATCTATACATCTCAGGTATTGTCCATTTTGAACCAGGAACCTCACAATTTGTCCTTAAAAGGAGTATTTATTTAGTATAAGTGATTTGGGTTGAGGAAAAAAGTGTTTGAAACTACTCTTATCCTTTATTCCTGAGGGTAGGTTTGGATTGGCGGTAGAAGACGGAATGGAAAGAGATGAAGTGGAAAAGAAAGTTATTCAATCGTTTGGTTCATAAAAATAGGAATTGAAGATAATGGATGAAAATAGATCATGATTCATCTCATCTCATTATTACTGCATCACAATTTTTCTCCCAAATTTAGGGTGGACTTGATGGAACAAAAAGGTTTTCAATTAAAATAAAGTAATTACTTTATATTTGCAAATTTTATGATATTCATCAGTGATATCATATCTAAAATAATTACGGAAATAAAAAAAAAGTTATAACTCATTCTTTCCCTTCCATTTTGTTTTCATGCAATGGAATTAAATATCTCTTTCCTTCGTTATAGGATATCCAGACAGTAGAAAAGAGTACGAAAAAGAAAGGAATGATAAAAGAAAAGTGACCGTTGAGTATATCCAAGTCGAGCGTGTCGACGTCGAAGCCGGCGTCCAAGTAGTGGTCGAAGAAGTGGCCGGGAGCGTCGACGTGCGTGCCGGTGTGGGTTGGGAGCTTCATTTCGGAGTTGTTAGCGATGGAACCGTTCTTCATGCTCTTCGGAAGCCACAGGAACTGCCCTATGCCGTGCTTCGATTCAAACTCCGGCATCTCGGGGTGGTACCGGTGAGTGATGTCGAATATTCGGCCATTGCCGTACACTTCCCGTCGCGGCGGAACCAGGCTGTCATCGCCGTTCGCCGCCCAAACCGCCACCGCGAAGGCGCACGCAACCACTGACAGCAACACTACACACTTCATCGTCAGATTTGTTAACAATCAGCCACGCAAACAGTATCAGTTCACGTCCAATCCCCTTTTAAGTTCGATGAGATATTTTTCTACCACGTATTTCATTTTGAGACGGAACTACTTCTATTTTATTCATTAATTGAAAATCATTTCGATATTTTTTTAAAAATTATTATTATTGCATAAAAATAATCTTTTTTTTTCAATTACTGTATGCAATAACTTATTATTAAAAAACAGTGTAACAAGAATATTTTTAAAAAAAATTACGTTGGGAGAAAAACTTCCAGAGGAAGTTTAATAGAAGGAAAAAATATTTTATACTCATTAAAATCATGATATATCGGAATTATGAAGCCTAATAATTACAAATTGCATGACTAAATTTTGTTTAGTTGTAAGATATATTGCTGAAAATACATTTTTAGTCTATTACCACTTTAAAGGATTATAATTAATAATTTAATTCTTAAACATAACAATTTTGATTAAATAAATCAAGTCTGTATTTTTTTATTAATTTAAAAATTGATTGATATTTTAGATAAACTTAATTTGACGTATATTATACTTGTGAATATATGTAAAATGTTAAGTATGAAAATATATAATTATAAAAGAAGTTTTGATATGATTCCTTAACTAACATTCTTCTTGGAATTTATTTTCCCATTTTAAAGATTTGTAACATGTGGTTAACCACATCATTTTTAGAAAAAGAGAAGTTTCTTATAACAAAGAAATGAAAATAAAAACATGTATGATTCGTTTTTTTTTTAGTTTTTAAAAATGGCTTAGAAAGGCATGATGTGTTTGACTTAATCTCTCTATTGCTTATCATGATCAAAATTTAAATATTTAAGATAATAATCATTTTCAAGGAACCTAGGTCAATATTAAAAACATAAGTTTATTACAGTCCACAGCCGAAGTTTAATCACAATAATTGAGATGAGACATTAAACAAAGGGTATCCAGTAGTTTCCAACCCAAGGAAGTAAAAGAAGGCAATTCAACATACTGCTATCAGCTTAGCTTGCAATTCTCATCAAAATGCTTCTTGTGGACCTAAACTATATTCAGACTACGTTGCGGCAGTTTCAACCTTCAGCATCAGCATCTTGACAAAATAATAAGGATAAGGATATTTCACAGAAGGAATATGAAAAATATGGCACATTCTCGTAATATAATCATACCGTGTAATTGAAAATCAGGTTTGACCACAAACTAGCATGGACCCCATCATCTGGTCAGAATGCATCGTATTGGTGATGCTTCAGAGTGAACCAACCTAAGAGGCAAGCAACTGAGTGAATATGCTCCTGCTGGGACATCATCAAGCTTCAGGCCTTCCACAAGAATGATCTCCTGAAGCATTTGAAATTTGTCAGGCTCTTATCCAAGTCACAAATGATGGAATTTTTAACTTTTCTTTCAAAGAAGGAGGAAGTCAAGACACTAACAATCTCTTCTGTTTACACAACTGCATCTTCCACGTATTTAAGCTACAAATATCTTTCCAAATAAACTAAAGTTTATTTATCTAGAGGTAAGAGCCTCAAATATAAGAATGCTAATGCACCATAAATTTGGGTAAGGTAAGGCTGGAACATTATGTAAAGATGAATCAACTAAAATCATTATGAATTAACAAAAAGGACAGGTTAAGCAGTGGAAACTCAAAGTTCTCTGTTAGAGTGATAAACCTGACCGGCTAGAAATTTATACTAAGAATAATGAGTACAAGAATTTAGCAATGGTGATAGTTATTAAGTGATTCTTAAAGTTTATACACAATCGAAAAATCTAGTTAGGCTTCTTAAAAGATACATTAATTTGAGAAGCACAACTAAAAAAGCAATTCAATACAAATAGCTATTTTCCCTGAATAAGTCATCAAATGATACATACAGATAAACTGATATTGCCATAAACTTGCTGGAAACACTAAATCTAAATGAGATTCACTGACAACAAGAGTACCAAAAATCAGAGTTTAGACATCTAACCCACCACACCATTACGAATACAAGTACAAAAGTTTAACAAGGAAAATGATCCCAATGTTAGGCACTAATTAACATATTTAGGGCCCAGATCTTATTTGTAGTTTTATAATTTTTCAACACAATAGTGAGTGGAATGAGTAGCTTGTTATTAATAAGGAGTAACAGGTGCATAAATTTCAACCATAAGGTAGAGAATTTCTTACCCTGCTTTCCAGAAAAGCAAGATGAGATTGAACCGAGTGATCATAAGCAGCAGCAGATAAGTAATCAATTCCTGCCATTTTCATAAAAAGGAAATTGAATTAGTGCAATAACAACTTTCACAAGGAAAAAAAACAGAAATATGACTACGATAAATTGGAACAATCACTGAAGTTGTTCCCTTATACAAGGTATTTCCATTTGCTATTTTTATATCCTGAAATAAGGACAGGGTGAGAGAGAGAGAGAGGGCAAGAGAATGAAGAAAAAATGCGCTGTCATTATCAAATTTAACCCTAATTTTTAATTTTTTAAAAGTTCAGTGTATAGGACTTACGAAAACAGAAAATATAAATAAAATAATAGGTTGTTTTCACTGTTTTTGGTATAAACATTTGTAAAAATGAAATACAGTAAAAAATAAGGTGGCATCTTCTAAAAATGAAAACAGAAAATGTTTTCTCAAACCAACCAGATCCAATCTTTAGTTCAGTGGGAAAAAAACTGGTTATACAGATAATGTAACTTCAATGAATACAGTTCAAGGTCATCCACAAGTTGGAGAGAGATCCGAAGGAAATTACTTTTCTATGAAAAAAAGGGCTCCTTTTTGGTTGGCCAAGTTAAGGACAAAGTGATGTTACCACAACAAAGAATATTTTCTGTAACTACGTTGGTATGAGGAATACAAGTATATTGACTTCTTAACTAACCAATCAAGGGCAAGGAATCTATAATAGTTGGGCCTCATAAAGAATCACCAAAATATACATTTGGAGATATAGAAACACATGATGATTATATACAACACTGCAGGTGAAATAGCTGATCGAATATACAGTTCACGGATGAAATTTAAAGAAAGAGTGATGTCAGTAATACAAAATAATCATATGCACTTTGAACCTTGTGCATTTGCAACTATTTATTTATTAATTCATAACCACAAAGAATAGAATCAATTGACATCAACTCATCTTGATTCATTCCTAAATTGCAAATAAATACTAATAACTACCATGCACTCGTAAAGACGATAAAAAGATAAATGTATGCTTAAAAAATGGATGTTATCTGAATTGACAAAGTAAGATATAGTCAAGACAAGAAATGACTGGAACAAAAAGTGAGTTAAAAAATGTGACAAGGAAAGCTATATAATAACTAAATGACTCCACTTAGAAGCAATTAGAAGATTGTTTTATAAGAGGAAAACAAAAATGCAGGCTTGGATAACGGACCAGTCATGAGTGGAACAAGAATCAGAGGAAATGCTTTAGGGAGGGAATAAGTAACCTAAATCTTAAGAAGTCATCTATATCTCACCTACAAGTTTGATGTCAGTGTTCTGTACCAGCCATTTTGCACCATCCTCCTTGAATCCCACATAGCTTGTATCAAATTCTTTCTTAAACATGAGTCGCCTAACAATTCAGCAGTGATTAACTTATATGTAGTTTCTAATTAAAAAACTAAATATCAGTATATAGTTTAAGCAAAATGTTGAAATTTCAGGCTAAAATGATATTATCATTCATTAATCATCAAGATTTAAAATACATGATCAAATAAATAAAAACTTAAATGTGTTTGGATATGGGTAAGGGGAGGAAGGCACTATAAACATTTTTATTAAATTTATATTATTCAAAACCTTCCCCTACCTTGCATTTCCTCCATAGTCCTCCATAAAAACCATATTAAAGTTGGTAAAATGATGTTTTTTTTTTGTAATCCTAATTTAAAGTTCATAATGACTTACAAAAATTCTTTTAACATAAATAGTCATGCACTCTGTTTTCACTTTTCAGTTTTTCAAATTCCCATTAGGAGTCAATAAATCATTATGCATAATTGGTAATTAACCATTCTTATTACTTCCAGCAACCGGCCTCTTCCTCTCCATTCTCTAAATTCTAATACCCTATTCATAACAGACCATACACATAAAATGAAGGAAACTACAATTAAGGAATTACGTGTGTGCAGGTTAACATATTAGATCCACAGACACCCAACAATGACGAGAAAGGAGCAACCCAAAATTGAATTTGAACATAAAAAGGTACCAAAAAACTGACGTTGTAAATGATTGCAGTGCAATTTGCAGAATAAAATTGTTGTTCCCTCCATTTTCAAAACTATAAGAGACCATGTAACTTCAGGATTCGGGAACAACATAATTTCCTTCTTAGAACTCATTTTTCATAACTGCAAGTTAAAATCATAGAGATGATTCTCAAGATAAATATTGTAATAATCTAAAAAAAACGATGCACAAAACACGTTTCAATTCATGTATATGCGAGAACTATGAAGCTGCCTCAGAGAAGCACTTCAAAAAGCAAGTCTGAAGATTTATTAAATTAACAAGAAGAAATTCCTCCTACTGTAGTCATGATACATGTAATGTAACTTATAGAACTCACCTGTCGGTATTTAAAGTTCTGAAAAGCACACGACGTACACCTTTAGGGATATTCAAGGACTTCATAACCTCAGCTAGAAAAAGGAGAAATTTGGTAATGCTTCAGTTAAACGTGACAAAATGATAAGGACAAGCTTTTGCATTTTATAACAGGTATTCAAAATAAACAAATAAATCAAAAACAGTATGAACATGGGAAAGTAAAACATCAATCCAACTTCAGACTTGAGAATAACAAGGGTAAGACGAGTACAACTTTTAAACAAATTTACTGTGTAGGAAGGTCTAGCATTAAGACTTTATTTGAATAAACTTCTTTACAAGTATTTATAAGAGAATAAAAAAGAAGGTGAAATGAATTCAGCAATCAACTTATGCATTTAAAATTTATAAAAGCTTTTTCATCTAACTTCTCCAAGAACTAAGGTGCAGAAGTTTATTTTAGTATGAAGAAAGGTCAATGTGTTTTACTAGTTTATATTCGTCTCCAACAAATGTTTATGAAAAAGTTAATACAAACAGGATATTGTGTGTAAAAGAAATTAATCAGAAAAGAAAAAAATATATCCCACCCACTCAATACACAGAATGCAGGAGTTCAACAAAACAAAAACAAAAGGCAGAAAAAACAAACTGGATCATTAGTAACACGTACCGGTAATGTTTTTATCCCGTGGAGCATCAATCACAAGTGCAAGGCCTATTAACACATAAAACGCAGTGTATCAGTTGTCTGCATCTAAAACTAATTGGTAATCAATAAACACAGTATTTAAGAATGAAACCAAAGGAGAACAACATCAAATTAACACTATAATAACATGAACGAAAATAATTATTAAATTGTGAGAATCTGAAGTTGAGTTGAAGAAATTGACAAATGATAGAAGTTGCACGGAGAGAGGATCGATACGTTACCGTTGAGGACTGTTAGGTCAAGCGAGTCAACGTCGAAGCCGGCGTCATAGTAATTGTCGTAAAAGTGACCCGGCGCGTCGACATGAGTGCCGGTGTGAGCACCGAGCGTGAATTTGGAGCTGTTAGCGCGCGAGCCATTCTTCATGCTAATTGCAAGCCACAGAAAGTCTTCCCCGAGCCCCTCCGTCGATTCCCAAACCGGCATCTCAGGCACGTACCTGTGGCTGATGTCGAAGATTCGCCCGTCGTCGTACACTTCTCGCCGCGGAGGAACCAGAGCGTCGCCGCCCCCGCCGCGGAGGGAGCACTCATCGTCGGCGTCCGCGCCGGGGATGGAAGGATACGCAGCGGAGTTCGCAGAGACGGCGATGGAATGCGCAGAAATTGCGCAGAGGAAGGCAAAGAGTGATAGAGAGTTCATGGTTCAGTGAGCTGAATGAATGAACCATGTTGCAATTGGTGCCTCTATTTCTTCAATTCTTCATCCCAATCTCTTTGACAAAATGTTTTTTTATTTTTTTTATTTTGACAATCAAAAAACAAAAATTGAATGGTAGTAGATTGATTTTGTTTTACTTAGTTTCATTTTCATCCTCTTGTTTCAGTGCTCCTAAAATACTCTTAATTTGTTTAAGTTACTATGTTTTATATTCATATTTTTTGGTTTTAACATACACCTTCATTTTCTTATAATGTTTTTATTAAAATAATAATCACACAACTCAAATATTTAAAAGACTTCCATATTTTTTTATGTTTTTAATAAAAGGATATTTATATTTTAGTAAAGCATTTTTTATTTTATTTAAAAAAAAACGAAATAACTAAAAATTATGAAAATTAAAACTTAAAATTTTAAAATATAAAAACTCAATATATATTATTCTTGTTTGGCTAAATAATAAGTGTTGGTTTCTTAACATGTGACATGTTAATTTGATCCTTAAAATTTATTGAGATTTTTGTGTAAAAATGTAAATTAGTTATACCTTAATTATATAAAATAATTTTTAAATTTCAAAAGAATATTTATTTTTTAAATTTAATTATTATGAAGAAGAAATATAGCTATGCTAAAAAAATATAATAGCTCATAAATGTATATTAAAATTTTAAATTGATAAACTTCAAATAATTTTCATAATTAATATTATATTTAATGTAGTAGTATTTGATATAATTGTTTTTAAAAAAAACATTAGTTTTATTTATTTATTAATTTTTAAATTTTGATAAAATATTATTATTTTTAATTTAATTATCATGAAGAAAAAAAAATAGTTATGCTAAAGAAAATATAATAGCTCATAAATGTATACTAAAATAAAAAATTAAAAGAAATATAAGAGACAACTATCATTTAAAATTATATTAAAATTAGTAAAATAAATATTTATATTAATTTAGATGAAAAAAATCTTAAAACAACTTTTATAAAAAAAAGAGCAGTATATATCTAATATAGTATTTATATTATGCATTATGTTTATTTTATTTTAATGGAAATTTTCATGTTAGGCATCACTATGCAACTTTTATAAAAAAAAGAGCAGTATATATCTAATATAGCACTAGGCTGACATCTCAATTAACAACAATCATCTGCCATCACATGAAAAAAATATTATTAAAAAAAGGAAAAAGAAAGAAAATACAAAAATATGGGGGGACTAGACCAAAACCCACATGTTAACAAAAACGATACATAGGTAGACTATACCTATTCATAAAGAATTATAAGAACAGACTAGATGGAAGTCTATTATACCAATGAAATGATTGTCTATGAATGAACCCTAAATTAGCCAACTTATCAGCACATGCATTTCCCTCACGAAAAATATGAGTAACCCTAAACCTGATTGTCCTACAGAAATTAAGACAAGTATTCCATCGATTACGAAGCATTCACGGAACAGTAGTCCTAGCAGTAAACGCAGATGCATTATGTTTATTTTAGTATTTGACATTTAGTGTAGTTTTTGTATTGTTTTAATGAAGTATTTGATATTATGTTAATGTAGTATTTAATATATTATATTATTACACGTAACTTTTATTTAAATTTAATGAAATTAATCTTCATTATTTATTAATTATCTTCTTTCATTATTTTTTTAATTAACTTTGCATGTCAGATGATCGCACCACTGTCATCCACATCATGGATTCCTACATAGAAGAATGTTATGTTAGAACAATCAAGAATTTCCTCAGAATTATTTACGAATAAATAAACTTTAATAAAAAAATAATATATATTTCTATTTTTAGTAATTATTCTGTCCACTTATTTACTTTTCTTTTTCTTTTGTTTTCTTAATATATCAGCAAATAAGCTTTATTTGAATTATTGTACAAAATGGATTATAATTAAAATTTTAAACACTATTATACATGTGTTTTGTAAAAAATACTTGTCTTAATTATTTGTGAAAATCAGATTTAGAATTACTCATATTTTTCGTAAAAAAAATGTGTGTGCTGATTTAGTTTGTTCTTATAATTCTTTATAAATACATATACTTTATCTATGTATCGTTTTTGTTAACATATGGGTTTTAGTCTAATTTCTTATTTTTGTATTTTCTTTTTTTTTTCTTTTTTTTTTATGTGATGACAGATGATTGTTGTTACTTGATGTGTCAACATAACTAAGATGTCAAGTTGCATGTCTAACGTAAAACCTTTTATTTAAAAAAATAAAATACATGTGTTTTGTATGGATGAGAAATATTTATTTCTCGTAATCTTATTTATCTGTGTAGTCTCGTTTATTTGTATCATCTTAGTAATGTGGAGTGTATCACACTTAAAATTATTTTTTACTTATTGAAAATAATAAATATTATTATATATGTATTTAGGTTAGATATAATTTACCTATTTATAAAAAAATTATAAAATATTCTGACCCAATTAACACAAATATTATTATATTAACATGATATTGGTTAGTAAAATATGTTAGTCTTATTGACGATCAAAAGTCAGTGACATTCTTTAATTGTTATTAATATATTTAATGATTTTTTATATTAAAATATGTGTGTTGTGAATCGTTATTATTAACTTTAGAAGACCGGGAGGAAAAATATAATATGATAATTTGAAAAATATACTATTATTTTTCAAGTGTATCATAATATTAAGGATTTGTTGTTTACTACTCAAGTATATATATTTAATCAGATACATACATATTTTATTAAAGAAAAATAATTGTTTTATTAAAAAACAAGAGACAAATAATTTCTCGTGCACATTTGTAATATATTACGTTTCAAGTATGCACAAGAATGTTGCATAAAAGAATGACAAAATAAATATATTTAGAAGATATTGTAACTTCTATGATTATATAATGAAATATTGATTACTTCAATTGTTAACGTAGAATATTAGTTAATGTTAATTACTTTTTTTTAACATTGATTTTACCTAATACACTCTAACTCTTTTTTAATTTTTTATTTTATTTTTCTTGATTTATATATAAAATATGTTTTCTAAACTACTTTTAGTTTATTATAAAGATGGTGTTCACGTTTTTAATTAAATTAAAGATACCTTTAGAATAATAATACTTAGAAGAATTTTTAGTTAAAAAAATTACATGACTAAACAAAAAGTTGTGAATTTTTTTTTTCTTATACTCTATTTTAGTTTAGTAGTGGAAAGACTATCTTGTGAAGTGTTAGTGTAAACTTTTAAATGTTTTTTTTTTTGACGGAACTTGCTATAATAATTTCATATCTCTAATAATTGATTAATATTATCGAAATAAGTGGTGAGAGATCATTGAATCATTTATTTTCATATTAACATTAATTAATCAATTATTTACAATAGACTCTTTAAATTCTAAAACATAAATTGTAGATATTATTAATTTATCATAAGAATTAGCTAGTTAATAGGATTAAAATGAATTTTATGTAGTTTAGATGGTATATATCTATATATTTATATTGATATATTTATAAAACCACTAAAGTTATTGGTAATGAAGAATCTCGACAATATATATGAAGGTGTTACACTAAAGCAGAATAAAAATTATAAGAAAAAAATATATTAAATATTATTATCATGTTAACCCATTTTTATTAAGAAAATGTCTAATAGCATGTATGATCTCAGGCTAACATAATTACAGGAAAAGTACAAGTTTTAGAAATGTGGATGTCTTGATTCGTCGGGGCTAGGATCACTGTTAAGACCCTTCGGTTGTTGTGATGGTCTGAGAAAATTAGTATCTCCGTTCAGCATAGAGAAATGTGGATGCCCTGATCCGTCGGGGCTAGGACCACTGTTGAGACCCTTCCGTTGTTGTGATGGTTTGAGAAAATTAGCATCTCCGTTCAGCATAGAGAAATGTGGATGTCCTGATCCGTCGGGGCTAGGACCACTGTTGAGACCCTTCCGTTGTTGTGATGGTTTCCGTTCAGCACAGAGAAATGTGGATGTCCTGATCCGTCGGGACTAGGACCACTGTTGAGACCCTTCAGTTGTTGTGATGGTTTGAGAAAATTAGCATCTCCGTTCAGCATAGAGAAAGAAAGAAAAAAAAATAAGAAAGAAGCCTAAGCATTGAAGTTTTCAGTCATGATAAGAGTGTATAAACGCTGCTTCAACCAAATAAGACAATCTAGTACTTGAAGGAGTATTTTGATTTTACTTGTTCTAAATAAGATTCACTTCTATTTATAGTCTTTCTCATGAGTAACTTTGATTTCTTTCTTTTTTATATACATATATATACACATTAATTAGTAAATTCTATAATTATTATTATTTGGTAACTAAAATTATCTAATTAGATACCAATTTATAAACTAGATTATAAATTTTATTAATAATAAAAATTACTTTAAAGTTTAAAATAATATTTAATTTAATTTACCAAATACTTTAATATCATTTACATTGTATTAACTAGTTTACCAAATATTTATATTACATGTTCAAGCTCTTAAATAAAGTATTTTATTTAAAAATATTATTATCATTGTGACTAGAATAAATCAAGTGTCATCCGTACACATATAACTTTCATCATTATTTATTTTAATTTTTTATTTAAATATGATATTATATAATTTAGATATATATTTATTTTAAATTTAGAATTTATAAATTTTATTTATTTTATTTTTATTTAATAGAAAATTAAATAATTTATAATTTGTATTTATTTAAGATTTTGAATAATTTAAGGATTTTATTTATTTCATATTTTTATTTATGCAGTATACTAAATAATTTAGAATTTGTATTTGTTTAAAATTTTGAATAATTTAATAATTTTATTTATTTTAAGTTAAGTAAAATATTAAATAATTTAGAAAGTAGATTCTATGTGTATTGTAGATATATTTACTAGTGTATCAACAGAATGAGAGAAAAATAAAAGAAAAATAAAAGATATATATTTCTCTTATATTAAATGTATTTATTACAATCGAACATAAAGTTTATTTGATTTTTAAACATTTCTGTAACAAATTATTTATATTTATGACATTCTTGTTTATATGCAGGAATCCATGGTATCGACTAATTGAGATAAATTGTTATTTAAGAAAACAATGTAAAAATATAATTAATAAATAATGAAAAATTAAAGTAAGATTAGTGTGGTAAGAGAATGAATGAATGAATACCAGTATTAATGTGAAGAGACTTAATCAAGTCACAAGCGTACTAAACTAACATAATAATACACAAAATTCATTATAAAAAGATAGATATTTAACATTAATATTTAAAAATTCAATTAATAAGTAAAAGTGAACTTTAATTAATCAATATCATCAATTTTGTATAGTATGTATGGTGTTAGAATTATTTACGTTAACTTTTGGATACCCACAGTAAGTCAATGTTCAATTATTATTAATTTTGAATTAAAATAATTTAAAATAATTTTTTTATAAAAACTTTTATCTTAGGTATTATTATAAAATTTATATCTCAGTTAATATAATTTAATATTAATTTTATTAATATTAATATTTTTATTTTAAAATTTATTTAATGTCGATTTGATGTACATGAATATTTATTATTTTAAATTTTATTTAACTTAGTGTTAATTTTATCAACATTAATATTTTTTATTTTAAAATTTATTTAATTTAATATTATTTTTAATACTAACATTTTATTATTTTAAAATTAATTTTATTTAAAGTTTGTTTGATTGATGCTAATGTTTTATATTTATTGACTTTTTAAAAAGATTTACTATATATTGCATTAGAATCGGCTAAAGCTAACTTTGTTAGCCTCTAATCTTAAAAAGACTTTATTAACATGATTTAACTTTACGTTAACATAAATATTAATTTAATTAAATAATTAAAACAATTTTACAATTATTTAAAAAAAAATTATGTCACGTTAAAGTCAGTTTGAACAACACCAATAACATTATAATTTAATCATGATGTAGCACAGACGCTAACACGGATACGGAGATGACACGGATACGGAGATACATAAAAATTTTAAAATGTAAGTTACGGGGACACGGATCTATATATTATATAATTATAAATTATATAATTTGACAATAAAAATTTATGTGCACAAGTATGTTCCAGATTATTTTTTGGAGCAAAAAGATGTTTTGTCATGACTGATTCACAAGGATTTGTTTTTTTATTTTTATAATCATAATAACAATTTTTGAATTTTGAGAAAATTAATGTATTTTTCTTTTTTAAAATTGTGTTAGAACCGTCATAGAATTGTCAGAAATCTAACAAATACTTTTTGAATTAGACACTTCATGGATACGTGTCCTACAAGCGTCATATGAGTGTCGGTGTCCGATACGAGTATTGGTCACGCCATTTAAGAAAAGTATCCAAGCTTCATAATTTAAAAATTAATTTAATATTTTCTTGAATAATTTCTTTGAATCTATCGCACAAATTTCTCAAGATGGTAAATTATTTTCTCATATTTCAACCGAGGAAAATATCAATTCATACACCCTAAGATAATTAATCATACATATGATATTCACACACAAATGTCACTGGAAATAAAAAAATAATCATTAATTTTTGTTTTTTACTCTCATTAATGGACAAGTAGACACATGTATCTATTTTAGTTGTAGATTGTATTCATATATAAATGAAAGAAAGAGAAAAATGTAGTAATATTGGTGTGGTTAATCGTTGTAAGCTAAATTGATGAGAATTAATGAGCATAAAAGAAAGAATATTTATTTTTATTTGTGGTGACATTTGTGTGTGAATATCGTAGGCTATAATGAATTAGGTTGAGTGTATAAATTGATTTATATTTTTGGTTGAAATATGAGAAATTAATTTAACATATTGAGAGAATTGTGTGATAGATTAAAATAAAAATGATGAAAAAAAATGAGATAAAGATTAACAATAATAATAAAGTAAAGAAGATTTGTGATTGTTTAGTGCAATATAAAAGATGATTAAAAAGGGTATAGAATGAAGTTTATTTCCAAGTTTGTTCATTATGAATTTTTTGTTTTCTAATTATCATCTTTTTTTTATAAAAGTTCTCATGTTAGGCATCACAATGCAACTTGTCATCTCAGCAAGGCTGACACCTCAAGTAACAACAATCATCTGCCATCACATGAAAAAAAGTATTATTAAAAAAAAGAAAAAGAAAGAAAATACAAAAATATGGGGGGACTAGACCAAAACTCACATGTTAACAAAAACGATACATAGGTAGACTATACCTATTCATAAAGAATTCTAAAAACAGACTAGATGGAAGTTTATTATACCAATGAAATGATTCTCTATGAATGAACCCTAAATTAGCCAACTTATCAGCACATGCATTCCCCTCCCGAAAAATATGAGTAACCCTAAACCTGATTGTCCCACAGTAATTAAGACAAGAATTCCATCGATTACGAAGCATCCACGGAACATTAGTCCTAACAGTAAACGCAGCACAAACCAAGACCGAATCACATTCAAGCCAAACATTTGTAAGTCCCATCTTTTGAGCTTCCTCCATAGCATGTATAACTCCATAAAACTCAGCAACCAAAGCAGTCTGAACTTCAAGAAACCCTGAAAAAGCACCAATAAATTCTCCCATACTCCCACGAAAAATACCTCCACAAGAAGCAAGACCAGGATACCCCCTAGCAGCCCCATCCGTGTTAATTTTAACCCAACCTGGTGAAGGAAATTCCCATCTAACAGGAAGAGGACGAAGAACTTTCCCACTACGAGTCTTAATACCAAAAAACTTAATCACGTTGAAATCCAACATATCATTCTTCATTGAAGCTTTAGACGAATTTCCCACTAGACAAGTTAAATCTTTAATTACCGAAATAGCCTTAGAAACTTCAATCTTTTCCTGAAATCTAGCATAATTCCTCATACGCCATATCATCCATATAGAAAAGGTTGTCACAGCAAGCTTAATCAATTTAACCAAAGGACTACCATCACTCTTAATAAAAGAAAGAAGATCATCCTTATTAGAGAAATGAGAAGTAAGAAAAATCTGTCGAACCCAACTCCAAATATGTAATGCAGTAGAACATTCAAAAAATAGATGTTGAATAGATTCTTCATGCTTTTCACAAAGCGTACACATAGAACATATATGCAAAACCCTTATTCTGAATATGCTTATCCGTAGGAAGTCGCCCATGAAAAGTTTTCCAGAGTACTAGAGTTTTGGAAGGCGGAATAGATGAAGACCAAATGAACTTACCCCAATCACATGGAACTCCTGGTTCCAAGAAAAAAGTCCTAGCCGATTTAAGAGTGAAACGACCAGACTCATCTAGAGTCCAATTAGGAATATCTTGTTCCTCTCTAACCATGATATGATTAAAAAACTGCGGCATATGCTGTAAAGATAAGGGAATATTCCAATCATAACCTGACCAAAATTGAGAGACTGTATCTGGAATGCTAGCCCTATCAGATAACCCTGCAATATTTGCTAAAGAAGTAGTAGAACACCATTTATCATTCCAGAAATTAATAAAAGAACCTGTACCAACAGTCCAAGAAGTTTAATCAAGTATGATAGAATAAAATTGCTTAATTCCAAGCCAAAGAGAGGAGGATCTATAAACCATTCTAAACTCGTATTTTGATTTAAGAACTCTGGCTTTCAAGAGTAAAGACCAAGGTTTGTTGCTATAAGCAAAGTTCCAAGCAAGCTTAAGAAGATATGCATTATTTTCATGATGAAGATTAATAATATTCAAGCCTCCATCCGCAAGAGGTGAACAAATTTTCGCCCAATTAACGGTAGCGATACCTTTTTTCATAATATCACCAGTCCAAATAAAATTCCGACACCACTGCTCAACTTGCTTAATAAGTGAAACAGGCCATTTATACATATTAAAACTATAAGCTAGAAATCCAGTAATCACTGTATTGACCAGCTGGATCTGACCCATCATGCTAAGAGATTGACCTTTCCAAGATGCTAGCTTCAATTTGACTTTATCAGCCAAAGGTTGAAGAAACCGACACTTTGGAGCACCAATAAAGATAGGCACTCCTAAATAATTGAAAGGCAAACAACCATGACTACAAGAAAGAATATTTTGAATTTTGGTGACAAATCTTGGAGAATTATCCATGGTGAAGAAACTACTTTTAGAGTTATTAATATATTGACCAGAAAAATCACCATATGTTTTAAGAAAAGTACTCAAATTTCGAAGAGACTTAATATCCCCCCTACAAAAAATAAAAATGTCATCAGCATACAAAATATGAGAGGGAGTGAGATAACCTTTCGGACTAGCCATATTTAAAATCTTCTTATCATTCACAAGCTTAGAGATACCTCTACTAAGAACTTCCTCTGCAAGACAGAAAAGTAAAGGAGACAATGGATCACCTTGTCTTACACCTCGACTGCAGGGAAAAAAACCCACCAAACTACCACTTATTCTGATAGAAAGCATAGCTGAACGAAGAATTGTACTAATCCAACTGACAAACGAGGGGTGAAAACCAAAGCGTTTCAAAACTAATAATAAGAACTTCCAACTCAGAGTGTCAAAAGCCTTATGAATATCAACTTTGTAAGCCACATTACCTTCTCTAACCTTTTTAGAAAGCATGTTAATAGCTTCAGAAGCAATACCAATGCAATCCTGTATCTGTCTACCCTGCACAAACCCATATTGATTAGGAGAAATGATTCTAGCAGCCACAAGAGCAAGCCTATCCGCCAGTATCTTGGAAATAATTTTAAATTTGAAATTAGCAACAGCAATTGGCCTGTAATCTTTAATGGAATCAGCACCCTGAATCTTAGGAATAAGAGATACCACATTACTGTTCATTCCAGGGAGAACCCAATTTTGTTTAAAGAACTGTTGAACAGCATTACAAACATCTGTCCCAATAATTTCCCAACAAGAATGATAGAAAACACCACCAAAACCATCAGGACCAGGAGCACTATTACCGTTAAGATTAAAAACAGCATTCTTGATTTCAGAAAAATCAGGACATTTAATCAACATCATATTCTCCTCAGAGGAAACCATCGCAGGAATATAAGTACCAATAAAATCTTCCATATTATCAGTATCCAGAACATTAGAAATAGACTCAGCATAAAGATTTTTATAAAAGTCCAAAATATGATCCTCAATGATTTTAGGATCCTCCGTAACCTCATTATCAATCCGTAGATGATGAATCCCACTAGAATTATTTCTCCTTTTGACCACAGCATGGAAAAAAGCGGTATTACGATCTCCATCCTTGAACCATAACATCTTAGCCCTTTCTTTCCAAAACAAATATTGACAGTGAAGAGCATGATCAAGCTCCTCCTTAGCAATCTTTTCTTGACAAAGAAGCCCATCACTATCAGACAAACTAGCAGTCTCTAAGTTTTTTTGAATACCAAGGAGGATACCCTGCTTAAAAAGAACTGCATTGTGAACATTACCAAAAGAATTTTTATTCCAGTCTCGGAGCTCAAGTTTCAACCTTTTTAACTTATGTTGCAAGATAAACATAGGACAACCAACAACCTTATTAGCCCAAGAATCATGAATAAGCTTCATACATGAAGTGTCCTGAAGCCACATAGAAAAGAAACGAAAAGTGCTAACCTTCCGCAAAGAATTACTAGCAAGACTAGCAAGAATAGGGGAATGATCAGAACAATTTTTAACAAGAACCTGATAAGTACAAGAATCCCATTCATCCAGACACACTCCATTACATAAAGCCCTATCCAGTCTTCTATGAATTCTATGCAACCCTCTCCTTCCGTTACACCAAGTATAACAAGACCCAGTAAAAGGCATACAAGAAAGGTCATTAGTATTAATCCAGTCCAGGAATTCATTACAAGAAACCTGATTAGGAGCCACCCCCCTTTACAGTCATCCGCCGAGAGCACAGCATTAAAATCTCCCAGAATACACCAAGGCCCTGTAAAGAAATTAAGATCCCTCCACAAAAATCGTCTAGACAAGTATGTGTTAGCACCATAAACACCTGCAAAGCTAAAACTTTTATCCTGTAGAAGACAAGTTACAAAGATAAATTGATCATGAACCAAGAAATTTTGGACAAGATTAGGAACCGACAAACACCAAAGCTTAGCAACTTTATTAACAATAGGAGACGTAGCCACCAAATGCATATTAACAGATTTGAAAAGGACATCGAAAGCATTAGTGTACGGCATCATGGGTTCCGCAAGAAAAACCAGGAGAGGTTTATGTAGATTAAGTAAATTAAGCAACATCTCCACAGTTTTGTGGTTTCCCAAACCTCTGACATTCCAAAAAAATGAAGAGACCTTCATTGCGACGTTGTAGAGAGAACTGCCTTAGCAGTTTTCCTGGATTTACCAGTCCCCTTAGGTGGTCTCCCTGGAATTCTTTTAGTGCGAACTGTTTCCTCCCCATTATCACTGTCATCATCCTCCATGTCATTAGAGTTAGCCCAAAATTTTGAAACAACCTGATTTTCAATATGATCAGAATTAATTCCAACAGTGGTAGGCGGAATAGTTGACGCTCCCATATGAGAATCACCTCCCACATCTGTAGTTTCCAAAGCATCAAGAGAGGAAAAATGATTTTGAAGGACCAACGATATTGCTTTAACATCCCCAATATATTTAGCTTTCTGAGGGGAGGTATGAGGCGACTGAGATGGTACAGTCACAATAGCAGAGACCTCCACATTAGGATTAGTATCTGCATGTGATTTAGCCTTCCGAAGAGAGGTAGTACGCAACGGAGATGGTACAATCACAGGAGCAGAGGCCTCCACATGATGACCATCAATAAGAGTCGTTGAATGTGACTCTGAGTCCTTAGCTTGCATAACAACAAGTGAGTCCAAAGTGGGAGTGGACAACCCCTGCTTGGGTGAGGACCTATCATGATCTGAAGCATCCTCAAGAGGAGGCATATCTGCAAAATCATCCTCCCGTCCATTTGTTTTATCAGCAAGGTGACCCAAGGGTGACCCTACATTAACCCCACCAGTAGCATCAACTTTCAAATTAACAATGGGACCTTCTAAGAGCTTCGTCTGCAGATCTTTTCGCCGATATTCTTTACGTTGGTTTGGAATCGTGGTCCTCCCTTGTTCCTGTTCATCAGAAGGTGTCTTCTGAGAAGGTTTATGTTGAGGCCCAGGAACACGACCCTGGTCATGGATCACTCGACATTGAGCAAGCTCGTGCCCAATCATCTTACAATGAGAGCAAAATGGAGGGAGCCATTCATATTCCACACCAGCTACAAAAGCAAAGTCTGGACGTTCAACCAAGAGATGATCAGGAAGAGGGGACAACATATCAATATCCACCAGCACTCTAGCAAACATACCCCTATTCTTTCTCATAGTATGCTCATCCAAAGACAAAGGAGTACCAAGGCCTCTGACGATGGAAAATATTGTCCTTGGTTTCCAATACTCTAAAGGCAAATGGTAAATTCTAACCCAGGTCTGAGCTTTGGTACTCCTCATGGTAGCTGGGACAAAGTCTTTTGTCCAGGCAAACAGTCTCAATAAACCAGGAGATAACTTCAGGGAACCCATCCCGAGAGCCCATCGCATGTCCTCTATAGAAGCGAACTCAAACTCATAGAAACCCTTTCCAAGAGGAATTGCTTTCCATGGTCCAAGAGTTTTCCACACCAGCTGCAACTTTTTAGTTAAATCCAGGTGTGTGAGAGGTTTATCCCCCTTAGATAGAATAACCCGACCATGAAGATGGGTTTTGCAATCCTCAAGACCAGCCAAGTAATCTGCCTCATCAATCCGGACAGCAATCATGTCACCCTTAATACAAGGGGTAGGGAGCTGGGACAAAGGAATGTCACATGTATTTCCCAAAGCCTGAGCAAAAGTCTTCCTTTGACCGGACATAGAATATACTTTATTATCAGGACATACTTTTCGATCCATCAAACAAGTCCATGGAATGAGGAAACCCGCAGAGCCCTCCGCCATTTTAAAAGGCTAACAAGTTGCCGCCAAGAACTTCCGCAAGACACACGGAATAGCGACCGCCTTCGCTGTCGCGCGAGCCACCACCTCTGCAGTCACCGCCGTCGGCCGCATCGGACGCCTCGCACCAGCCCAACAACCACCGCACTCCGTCGACGTCGTCCCGCAAACGCCTCTGCTGCACAGGACCCGCACCACGTCGTCTTCTACAGCTCTCGCACCACCAGCGAACCACCGTGTCTCCCACTGTAGCACCGCCGCACCTCCAGTTCCGCTGCCGCCAGGAAACCCTAAAACCCCCAAATCTTCAATTTAGGTTTTGGGTTTCGTAAATTTACGTTCCTGTGTTCAGAAATTGATCCCCACAAGCAATCGCAGCAAGAATACCCACTGTTAATGCATCATCGACACCAGAATTCGGTGAAATTTCCTAACTGCTTCTGCCAAAGATTAATGAGGCAGAAGAAATCTCTTCTCTCTACTTTTCTATCTCTTACTGATATCTTATTTAAACACATTAATGGACTATTATATTTGCTACCAATTGAAACAAATGTTAAACTTAATCGTGAAAGTATAAATTAAATTAAGCAGATTTTCTAAGAAGAAACAAGCGTCTATTAATATATTGAGTATCCTACTAATTCTAAGCATATACTCGTGAGTTGTTTATGTGGATAATAATTTATTTTTCTGATGACAAATGATTGTTATTACTTGAGGTGTCAGTTTAAATGAAATATCAAATAACATAGTGATACATAAAATGAAAGTTTTTTATAAATAAAAAAATTAAAAAAATGTTAATTTACATCAAACCCACCGACACTAAATAAATTTTAAAATAAAAATATTAATATTAACCAAGTTAACACTAAATTATTTTAATTAAAAAAATAATAACAAATTAACATTTCGGTATCCAAAACTTAACGTTAATAATTCTAAAATCACACATACTATACAGATTTGATGTTATTGAATAATTAAAGTTAACTTTTACTTATTGATTAAACTTTTAAATATTAGTGTTAAATATCTATTTTCTTATAATGGATTTGGTGCATTATTATGTTAGTACGTTGTGAACAAGTTCCTTCACATTGATACTCATTCATTCATTCTCAAATCTTACTTTTTTTTTTAATAAAAACTTTCATTTCACATAAATCTTACTTTAATTCTTCATTATTTATTAATTATCTTTTTAAATTATTTTCTTAATTAACTTTTTATCTCAGTTGATCGCATCACTCTTGTCCAGATCATGAATTCCTGCATATAAATAAGAATATCGAAAAAATAAATAATTTGTGGCAGAAATGTTTTAAAAAAAAAAAAATTTATGTGCGATTGTAATAAATACATTTAATAAAAGAGTAATATATATATATATATAAAAAAAAAAATTCTCTCGTTCTGTTAACATAATAGTAAATATATCTACAATACACATAGAACCTGCTTTCTAAATTATTTAATATTTTACTTAAATAAAAATTAAAATAAACACATTTCTTAAATTATTTAAAATATTAAAAAATACAAATTCTAAATTATTTAATATACTACATAAATAAAAATATGAAATAAATAAAAATATGAAATAAATAAATTTATTAAATTATTCAAAATTTAAAATAAATATAAATCATAAATTATTTAATGTCCTACTTAAATAAAAATATAAAATAAATAAAATTTCTAAATTCAAATTTTGAAATAAATATATATCTAAATTATATAATGTTATACTTAAATAAAAAATTAAAATAAATAATGATCAAAGTGATATGTGTATGGATGACACTTGTATTGATTCCTGTGTGATTGGAATATTCAATTATTTTTACAGGAGATGCCTCATTCTTTGTTATTAAAAAGAAATATTACTTGGATTGAGAGTTTTTATTAAAAAAAGTATTTGATAAATTAAATCAAAATTTATTTTAAATACTAAAAAATTATTAGTATTTAAAGTAGTTTTTATTATTAAAAAATTATAATATAATTTTTGAATTGGTATTTAATTAGTTACTAAGAATTAATATAATTATAAGTTAATAATTATAGAATTTACTAATTAATGCATATATATGTATATAAAAAAAAAAATCAAAGTTTCTCATGAGAAAGACTGTAAATAGAAGTGAATCTTATTTAGAACAAGTAAATTCATAATACTCCTTCAAATACTATATTGTCTCATTTGGTTGAAGCAGCGTTTATACACTCTCGTTATGACTGGAAAACTCCAATGCTTAAGCTTTTTTTTTTCTTTCTCTATGTTGGACGTATAAGCAAATTTTCTCAAACCATCACAAAAACGGAAGGGTCTCAACAGTGATCCTAGCCGCAACGGACCAGGACATCCTGGTCCCAACAAACCACTAGGACGTCCACATTTCTCTATGCTGAACGGAGATGCTAATCTGAAACCTAAGATAAACTTTCTGAAGCCATCACAACAGATGAAGTAATTTATTGTAAATGGTCATGCACAGAAGGATGTGGTCAAAATTAGTGTCAAAAGTGGTCCTAGCCCCAACGGACCAGGACATCCACACTTCTAAAACTTTTACTTTTCCTATAATTATGTTAGCCTCAAATAATATATCCTATTAGACATGTTCTTAATAGAAATGGATTAACATGATAATCATATTTAATATATTTTCTTCTTATAGTTTTTATTTTGTTTTAGTGTATAATAAGACCTTGTATATATTGCCGAGATTCTTCTTTACTAATAATTTTAGTGGTTTTATACATATATCAATATAATCATATAAATATATATATATATATATATATATTTATAACATGTTCTATCATAATAACAAAGAAAATCAAGACTAAAAGTATTTAAAATTAAAAATATCTTATTTTACTCGAACAAAATAGTATGAACGATCACTTTTCTTTTATATATACATATATAATATGGAAGTAAAGATAAGTTTTTAATGTGTCATATACAAAAATCATTTTATTCCCACTAACTAGTTAATTTTTATGATAAATTAATAATATCTACAATTTATGTTTTAGAATTTAAAGAGTTTACTGTAAACAAAACAATTTATTAATTAGTGTTAATATGAAAATAAATGATCTTTCAGCACTTGTTTCAATAATATTAATCAATTATTAAGAGATATGAAATTATTATAACAAGCTTCATAAAAAAATTTTAATAGTTTAAGAATTACATACTATCACCTCACACGATAGTACTTCCACTAAATTAAAATATAGTATAAAAAAAAACTTCACAACTTTTTGTTTAGTCATGTAAATTTTGTAACTAAAAATTCTACTAAGTATTATTATTCTAAAAGTATGTGAACACCATCTTTAATAAACTAAAAAGTAGTTTAGAAAATCTATTTTATATATAAATCAAGAAAATTAAAAAATTAAAAAATTAAAAAAGGCTAAAGTGTATTTGGTAAGACCAATATTAAAAAAGTTAAGTTATGCATCTAATATAATTTATCCTTTTCGTAATCAAATCAATAATCAAGACCCTTAAAGAGCCGATACCAACAAGATCGATACAAATAATAATAAAGACAAGACTTCCCCATCCCATATAAAAACAAAATAATATTTTCTTAAAATTTAAAAATTAATAAAAAAATATATTATTTTTAAAATAAAATCAAGAAGGCAACCGAGGGAGTATAACACTATGTCAAATACTACTATAACTACTACAATAAATATAATAAATATTAATTGATTAAAATTGTTTAAAGTTTATCAATTTGAAATTTGAATATACATTTATGAGCTATTATATTTTCTTTAGCATAACTATTTTTTTCGTAATAATTAAATAAAAAATAATAATATTCTCTTGAAATTTAAAAATTAATAAATAAAAAGAAACTGATGTTTAAAAAAAAACAAAAAGGAAAATGAGGGAGTATAATACTACACCAAATACTACTACAATTATTACATTAAATATAATATTAAATATTAATTGATAAAAATTGTTTGAAGTTTATCCATTTGAAATTTTAATATACATTTATGAGCTATTATATTTTCTTTAATTAGCATAACTATTTTTATCTCACAATAATTAATTAAAAATAATAATATTTTCTTGAAATTTAAAAATTAATAAATAAAAACAAACGTAAAAAAAATAGAAGGCAACCGAGAGAGTATAATATTATATAAAATACTACTATAATTATTACATTAAATATAATATTAAATATTAATTGATGAAAATTGTTTGAAGCTTATTAATTTGAAAACTACTTAATAAAGTTGATTGTTTTAGTTTAAATATAAATTTAATGTTAAAGTTTCAAGTCTTGAAATCATATGCTGAATTGTGAGTTTTTATGAGTAGTTAAATAATTGAGCATTTTAAAATCATAAATATATTTTGATTGTATAAAGATGGTTAACATTTGTATTCACATTGAGAATGATGAGGTTATAGATTTTGAATAATGTGGGTCCGTGTTTTATTATGTATTAAGTATTGACATTTATGTTTTAACAAAGATCATTTATCTTTATTGATGATCTAAGTCATGTAGATTAAGATATCAAGTGCTGAGAAGCCGACGAGGGAGTTCATTACACATTATGACTCGCTGTAGACACATGATATTAGATGTCTTAAACTTACCCTAATCATTCTCTTAGATTCGCTTATAAATCTAAATCTTGGGTATTGAATTATATGTTAGTCTATGGTATAGCCTATTTAATACAAATCTTCTGGAAGACGCTAATTGATGTTTGTTTGTTGAATATCTTTAATGTGAATGATGAAATTTAAATGAAATTGAGGTCATACATTTGCGATAATGTGTGAGTTATTGCTTGATTGTGTATTAAGTATTAATACATATCTTTTAAGAGAGATTCTATAGCTTTACTGATTATCTAAGTTACATAGATTAAAATATTATGTGGTGAGAAACTGATAAAAGATTTCATTACACATACACGATATCATATTGTTGTATATTGGTATTAGAATGAAAATGAATCTCGTATGTTTACATATATCATATTTTTTATATATTTTTTCGTATGTTAGAATATTACTTAAATAGTTTATCCTTACATGTGTTTGTTTGCAACAATGGTAAACTTTGTATAGATATTTAGGATTTGTTTTGAAAAGGTGTGAGTGGAAAAGGAAGGAAAAGAGAGAAAAGTGATTGGAAAATTTAGTTGTTTGGATGTATGAAAAGTGTGTGGATTTGAGTGAAAAATTGTAGATGATATTGTAACTTTTTATTAAAAAAATTGTGTTATTTATTCATTTTCCTAAATACTTAAAATTATTAATGATCTGAATTTAAATAAAGATAAATGTTAATATATGAAAGATAAATGTTAACACATGTATTTATATATTTAGATAGAAAATTGAAAAAAAAGCACACAATCAATATTACAATTTTAATAATACAATTTTATTGTTTTAATTGATTTACGAAAATTTCATATGTAAAATATTTGTATAATTTTAATTAAAATTATGAACAATATTTATTAATAAAACTTGGTATTGGTTGTTATTGCTTAAAACAATCAATTGAAGAAAAAAAATATTATCAAAAGTTTTGTACATTATGTGAAGTGAACAAACATTACAATAGCAACTAAATTTAGAGATAAAAATAATTAGTCACTATATTAACTAAATTATATATTATTTTAAAGATTAAAAATTTATTAGTATTTAAAGTAATTTTTATTATTAAAAAAAATTATAAAATAATTTTTATATTAGTATCTAAATTAGCTACTAAAGTTTTAGATTTTAAATTGGTTTCAATTAGTCTTTTATAGACTAATTTATGTTGGTTATTAATTCTGATTTTAGTATTATTAATTCTGATTTTATTATCCTTAAACTATTTTACTGTTATATTGCATTAATTGTCAGTTTCCAGGCCTGTTAGTATTCTTATTTTATAGTTTCAGTAATTGTAATTTTATTATATATATGATTGAATAAGATCAGTTTTGCAATTTTGTGCAATTACGTTCAATCAGTTATTATAATCTTTTGTCTTTTCTTATTTCCTTCAATTAGTTCTTACAATTTAGAATATAAAATCTTGGTAGCTAATGGTTAGATACTAATTTAAAAACTATACTTTATAATTTTTTATTAATAATAAAAACTATTTTAGATACTAAGATTTTTTTGTATTTTCTAAAAGATTCTTTAATTAACTAATTATTTTGATCTTTAAAATTAGTTGTATTTTGATGATTTTCTATATTGATGTAGGGTAGAGAAAAAAATAACATTGTACAACATTATTTGTTTAAGGGTTTTTTTCTTATTTTTTAATAAAATTCAGTTACTATTTGAATTATTAATTTTTTTGTTGATTTTAATTTGTAATACAAAATTAGTTGTTATTTAAGATTTGTTTATGATTCTTTTTAAATCCAGTCACAGTTTGAATTGATATAATAACATAGTAACATTTACAAATTTTGTGTTTATTTTTTCTTTAGTGACTTTTCTATTTGATTTTTTTTCTATATGATATTAATTACTGTTTTAGGATTTCTTTATTTTATTTATATGAGAACAATTTGGTTATATTTTATTTAGTTTAATGATATAGTGACGTTTATAATTTTATTGTTTTTCATATTTTGTTATTTTTTTATACACACTTAGTTGTTGTTTGACATTTTTTTTTATAAAAAGCTTTCAACATCACTATGCTACTTGACATCTCAACTAGTCTGACAGTTCAAGTAACAACAATCATTTGTCATCTTCAATGAAGAATGATATGTTTGATTTCAATGTGCTCAAGTTTTTTGGTATTTAACACTCGTACTGGTAAAGTTGATTGTTTTTCAATGATATATTTGATTACTAATGTCTGGCTGGAATGTGACTCTGCCTTGGTTTGTATTGTGTTTACTGTCAGGACAAATGTTCCTTGGATGCTTCGTAATCAATGAAATACTTGTCTTAATTATTGTGGAAAAATCAGGTTTAGAGTTACTCATATTTTTTTGTTAAGCGAATGAGTGTGCTGATAAGTTGGCTAATTTAGAATTTATTTGAATCCTTTCATTAGTATAATAGGCTTCCATCTAGTCTGTTCTTAGAATTCCTTATTAATAGGTATTGGGTATAGTCTACTTATGTATCATTTTTGTTAACATATGAGTTTTGGTCTAATCTTCCATATTTTTGTATTTTTTTAATAATTTTTTTTCCATGTGTTTGACATTTTATTTTATTCATATGAAATTCTTTTGTTTTAATAAACTTGTTTACGATAAAATATCTATAATTTTTTTCATCTTTAATATATATATACGTCAAATAATACGGTGTAAATAATAAAATAAGAATTAAGGTTTGATTAAATTTTGAACATACCAGTTAAATAAAATGAAAAAATCAATTCAAATTGTCACACATATATTTAAAAAAATACACCTTTTTCTTTCTAAATTCAACAAAAAAAGAGTCTAAATTACATCAAAGATAATAAATAAAAAATAATATCTAGTTAATGTTATAACAAATTTAAAAATAATATTTTACTAAACATTTCAGAAAAAATACATGTAATTTAGAACAAATTAAAATGTTATATTTTTATTATTTGAAAGCCAACTTTATTTCTCTATAATTTACCATCAAATTAATTTAAACTAAATTAAGAACATGGACTATGCAAAAGATCATAATATATTATTTTTCATACCTTATTTGATTATATCCAATACCTTAATCGATTACATATGAAGATATAATTTGTTACATCCAAACCCTGATTACAACACTGAATTTAATTGATTAGATAGGAGGATATAATTGATTACAACCTTAAATCTAACAATAAATTGATTACAACCTTAAATCTAACAACCATAATGTATTATTTTTCATACCTTATTCGATTATATCCAATACGATTACATATCAAAGACGTAATTTGTTACATCCAAACTCTAACTGATTACAACACTAAATTTAATTGATTATAATTGTTCCAAAAAAATACTTAATCTCACCTCATTTTTTGATGGATGTGGTGGGGTCAACTTTCACTACTTCCCCACTTTTCATCTTCTCAAATCACTGTCAAACCTCTTTATTAAACATGAACAAATCATACATTTATCACTAATTTCTGTCATACGCCATCCCAAAAAAAAACATTAATGAATTTCTAGTCTAGTATGGTATTCATTTTTGGGATGCTAAAATGAAAATATTAAATATGTACTAATTTATCTTGTGTGATCATAAATATTTATTAATAAACCCTAAAATATTAATCAATATTAATTAGACAAGCAGTTGAAAATTATGTACTTAATTACTTATCATAACAGTAGTAATTGACTTACATGTCATTGTTATAAAAGAGTTCTTGAATAGATAATGTTAATGAAAGAATAATCATTTCTCTTGTTGATACATAGTTTGTCTTCTTCATATATATATATACTCTTAAACCTCTGGTTGTGGAAGATAGCACACCTTTCTCCTCTCTCAGTGTTCCTTCCATTCCCATCTGCAGCTAGCTAGCTAGCATCACCGTCTACTTTGATTTTATTTTAGCCCTGAAAATATCAGACGCTGTACCTCAAGCGTGGCCCTTCCCTCCTAAATTTCACCAATCATTCAAAGACCATCCTCACTCCAACCCCACCACAGCACAACACAACACAACACCTCAGAAATTAACAACAAACCAACCCATCTTTAGCATCACTTTGTCAGAAACCGTAACACTAAATCCAACTCCCACAAATATGCAAACCTTCACTTTCCTCTACCTCACCATCATTTCCCTCTCTCTCGTCCTCTTCCACAGCACCATCCTAGTCCAAGCCCTCACCTCACCCTTAGACGTTGCAGCACTCAAAGCCTTCAAGGACTCGATCAAACCCTCCTCCATCGCATCCTCCTCTTGCCTCGCCTCATGGAACTTCACCACCGACCCATGCTCACTCCCTCGCCGCACCAGCTTCATCTGCGGCTTCACCTGCACCGCTGACTCCAGAAGAATCAGCCAAATCACTCTCGACCCAGCAGGCTACTCCGGCACACTCACCCCACTAATCTCTCGACTCTCACAACTCACCACACTTGACCTCTCCGATAACAGCTTCTTCGGCTCAATCCCCTCTTCAATCTCCTCTCTCTACAACCTCCAAACCTTAACCCTCCGATCCAATTTCTTCTCCGGCCCAATCCCTCCCTCCATAACCACCCTCAAATCGCTCCAATCTCTCGACCTTTCACACAATTCTCTTTATGGGTATCTGCTAAACTCCATGAACTCCCTCACCAAACTCCGCAGACTCGATCTCAGCTTCAACAAACTAACCGGTTCAATCCCCAAACTCCCACCCAACTTGCTCGAACTCGCGATCAAGGCCAATTACCTATATGGGCCTCTCCAAAAACAGAGCTTTGAAGGGATGAACCAGTTAGAAGTGGTGGAGCTAAGCGATAACAAGCTCTCCGGCACGGTAGAATCGTGGCTCTTCTCTTTACCGTCGCTGCAGCAAGTAAACCTGTCCAACAACACCTTCACGGCGGTGCAGATCTCGGGGTCACGCGCGGCCGACGGGGGAACCGGCAGCCGCAGCAACCTCGTCGCGCTCGACCTCGGGTTTAACAGAATCCGAGGCTACGCGCCCGCGAATCTCGCCTCGTTTCCCGCGCTGTCGTCCCTCTCCATTCGCCACAACGCGCTACGTGGCGCGATCCCTCTGGAGTACGGCCACATCAAGTCCTTAAGGCGGCTCTTCCTCGACGGAAACTTCCTCAGCGGAAATCCGCCGGCAGGTCTTGTCGCCGCCGGCACGACGGTTTCCGGGAGCCTGGGGGACAATTGTCTGCAGGCGTGTCCCAGGTCGTCGCCGCTGTGCTCGCCCCCACAGAAAGCAATCTCCGTTTGCAAGCGAGGCTATGGTGGTAGACCAACATCAACACCAACACCGTAATCTGTTGTCGGTTAAAATAAAATAAAAAATAAAAAAAAAAATATAAACAGATAGGTTTGTACCCTTTTGTTAAAAAAAAGTTTTTTTGTAGAAGTGCGTTACTATCTGAATAAAGATGATAGTCCAAGAAAGTATACAGTGTGACAATGGCAATCTAATACTGTTTATATTTTCCTTGTTCTTCCGAAGATGACGTTGACATTTTGAATTTTTAAATAATTAGATTACAGCTATGCCACACAAAAGAGAAGACATGTGCGTTGTGTGTTGATTTGGTTGAAAAGGTTTAGATATGAAGTTTGTGATGGGTCCAACAGCGTCCACCATAATTTGGAGTTGAAGAAAAGTCATATATATAATGCACTCTCAAACTATATTTTAAATTATTTTCTTAATTTAATATCATTTTATTTTATTCAAATTGTACACTCTTGACATGAGTCGGTAAGGAATGTTCCTAGTAGCTAGGATTTCGATCTCTCGAGTCTCATTATTTAAAAGTTTTGTCATTTAAAAATTTTAATCATCGATTTTAAGAAAATATTCTGATCTTTTATCATCGTGAAGAATGATTTTTAGGTGTTGATAATGAAAAAAATCGACTTATCAAGTTCATTAAACATATTTTGAAAAATTTAATCGAAATCTTAAAAGAAATTTCAGAAATCGACAAATTAATATGTAACTATTGGAAACGATTTTCGATTACCTCATATATTTTAGTTATTAATAATGAAAAAAATCAACTTATCAATTTCATTAAGCGTATTTTGAAAGATCTAATCAAAATCTATCTTAAAAAAAAATTGTACTGATATAGACCAAACGGTCAATACCATAATCTAATTTTTATGATCAAGTTACCAAGTCCTGCACGTCTGTGCGGGTCGACCGACACACCCAATCTATTAACGCTAAATCACCATTAAGAACTAGGTAATACGCTCCTAAGTACGATCAACTCTATTAATCCGGCTCAATAAGGTAAGTCGATTAAAATAATATAAATAACGCATATTCTAAAAACAAGGTACGTCATTACTGAATATACTTGACAACCGAGTGCCGAGTACTCTTTGCTGACTTGAGCATTAAAATGTCTTCTACAGGTACCCCATTTGGTGCTCATGAGACGACCGAGATCCAAAGATAGAAAGGAAAGGTGAGGAACGAGCAAGGAAAGAGGTTGGAGAGTAGCACGATCAACCAACAGGAAGAAGGAAGACGAAACTTCTTAATAGTTCTCTAGGTCTCATCTCTCTAACATGAACAAACAAACTAATATAATTATTGAAAATAATTTTCGAGTCCCTCATATATTGTTTAAAACCTTTTTCTCCTATAAATTTAATAAGAAAAGCGGTGAATTGTTTTATTTGTAAAAGATTCGAAAGAGAAACTAGTGACAATATAAATCATTACCGAGAAAAATATTTTCATACTTGAGTTATTAAAGTATAATATGTTCATATCATTTTTAATTTTTTTATTCAAATTAAAAAGAATATTACAAATTAAAATAACAAATACTTCATTTTATGATGTTAGCTGAAAATTACATATAATATAAATTGTGAAAAATAAATTCAATAAATACCATTTTAAATTAAGGAATAAAAAATAATTTAATTAATATTCACTAAATCAACTCATTTAAATGAGATGACTTGTTTAAATGAAAAAAAACATACAATTTTTAAAAAATAATTACAAATAATTAATAAATTTAATTATTTAAAAAATTGTAATTATATAAAAATATTTAAAAAATACAAATGTTATTTATATAATAAAATTTTAAAATAATTAAAAGTACTAAAAAGTTTAATAATTGCATAATAATATATTTTTTTAAAAGCACAATTTTGATTTATATCATAAAATTTATGTACTTATATCATTTTACATTTAGTAGGTAGTTTATTAGCTAGTTTACCAAACACTTCTAATTTAATAAGGTATTTTTTTAAAGTTAAAACTTATAAGTTAGATGTTTATTGGCTACCCGCTGATTAACTAAAAATTAATTTATTACCTATCATCTAACTTATGAACTAGTTTTGTCGAATAAACCTTAAATAATACCATATTTATTAATTAATATTACACGTCTAAACATGGTTACTGTTATAATTTTGATTATCTTTAATTTGATATAGGCATGGGGTCTATATATAAGTTAAAATAAGACTACATTTATTTAATAAAATATGTTTGTATCTATGATATTAATACAAAACACTCATCTTTAAAAATAATAACTAATATAGTTAAAGATGTTTTATTTGTATTACAGTTTTATTTATAAAAAAATTAATTTATTAATTTATTTGAATTCCATCAAGACAATTGAACGTCTATTTAACTTTAATTTTATTGATTTTATTTGAATTCCGTCAAGATATTGAACATCTATTTAGTTTTTAAGTAATTGTTATATTTATTTACTAGAGAAAGAATTAACATTTACATGCAAGCCTTTTACCCTTTTCATTTTTCTTTCTAAATTTAGAATATTTAAAACTTGTTCACCTTTGTTTTTTGTTTTTTAAATTTAAAATCTTTAATAATTTTTTTGACATTAATTATATACTAATGTTAATTTTCTCTTTAGTAAAGATAAATGACAATTACTAAATACCATACTTCAATCATTAATGGAATTCAAGTAGAAACTTAAATTTTTATTATACAAAAGCAAAATATGAGAACATTTATTATATTAAATATTTAATTTTCTTAAATTCAAAATCATATTTTCAAGTATATTTTTGGTAATTTTGCGAAAAAGTTGTACCTCATCCATAAATTTTCCGACCCCATTAGACCACAACTAACAAATAATTAACACATACAAAAAAACTATGAATAATAAAAAAGAGTGACACTTAAAAAGAGTATTCTTATGAAATATATAAGTAATATATTAAAATTTAAAATGTCACATCAATAAATGATTTTGTTTCGGTTCAACCATAACGATTAATTGAATTAGGTACTACTCAAACAATTAAAAAAACTAAATATATAAATATTTTAGTTGAATTGGATCATTGAGATAATATGTTTAATCACTTGAAAACAAACGTTTTTTAACATCACAATAAACAATTGCTACCAACTTTGTTTAGAAGCAAAGCAATGAAGGATTATATATTCCTAACAACTTCCAAAATTTCAAGGTTTCATTATAATAAAATCTGCAGAATAATTTTGTTTCTTAATTATAATTATGTAATGCTAACAACTTATTATTATTATTATTATTTATTTTGGTAGTTTCACAATTTAAATAATAGTTAGTTGGCAAGTTTCATGAACTAGATTAGGATATGTTTATTACATTTCAAACCAATACTTATAACTTTTGTTTGAAATAAACGACAATAATGCCTTGGGAGTTTTGTTTATTTTCTTTGTAAAATAATAATAATAATCATACACACAAAGAAAAGACAGTGATGATTAATGATTGGTTTTGGCTAAACAAAACTCAATGAAACATATCTTGCCTACTTTTTTTACCTAAAATAATTAAGTTAATTCATGTTTTATCATAAATTATATAACTCAAAATACCTATGAATTTTTTAATAATCATTTTTCCTTTATTAAATTACTCCATTTTGTATATTACATTTTTTTAAAATTAACATATTTAAATCCTTTCTATTTCTCAATTTAAATTATATTTCGAATTTTGAATCATAAGATGCATTTAGTCAAATTAGATACTATCCGAGTTTTTTTTTTTTAATGTACACACGTGTGACTTTCAATTCATAGATGAATTTCTAATATTTTTTCTATTTTAGTTTTAAGAAATTCAAAAAAATTGTTAAATACGTAATTTTACTTAATTTTATTTCGATTAAATTTAACTAAAGACATGATGTGTAACATAAAAATTATTTTAAACATAAAATAAATAAATGTATGCACACTTGGAGTTAGACAAAATGTACATTTTTTAAAAATACGAGTGTGAATCATTTTATATATCCGACTTCACTTTAAATATCCGAATGAAGTTGTTTTTTTGAAATTCTTTTATAGAGTTGGTTTTATAAGAAAACTTGTGTTTAGGTTTAGAGCTTTGCGTGTGAAGTTTTTGGAGGCAAAAATGAATATTTGTTAGATTAGGTTATGATAAGTTTAGATTGTTGATTAGAGTATTTTATATATAAATTTAGCATTTTGGTGAGAGAAGTTAAGTTAAGAATTTAAACTCTTAGATAAACAAAATGTAAAAGTAATGAAAGGTAGTTATTATTTTGATAACATTTTAGGATAGGTTTTTTGGACTCTAATGTGACTTGATCATAATATTTTGAGTTTTTGTGCAATGAATGTATTTGTTATATACCATCTAAAGAGTTTTGAGTTTTAACATGGATAATATTAGTGATGTTTTATTTAGAAATTTGTGATAATAATTATGGTTTAGGAATATAGTTTGTTTGTAATATATATTACTAATTGTTGAAAGTAAGGAAAAGAGTGATTTTGTACAAATTGTCTATATGAAATTCTAAATAAATTTTAATATAACATAATATGTTAGTAAAGAGATGAATCTCAAAATAATTATCTTTGTTATTGTAAGTGAGATTAATAATGTTTGAACTATAAGTATGAACTACTACGATATTTTGAATCACATTCTTTTAAGTTGAATTAAGTTAGATGGAATATGTTACATATTTTGGTAGCTAAAATGTATAATGTTTCAAGTGAGTCAAATTGGTTCAAGATAGTCTTATTTAAAATAAATTACTCAGTTATATGTATAAACAATGGATTGAAACATATTTGGACCAATTCGGCACAATCTATGAAATTATGCAAAAATTATTTTTTAATATACTTTATGGGCAACATCTTTTTTGTTTAACAAAATTCATTTATTTGAAAATCTGATAGATTTACTATTTGTTCATTGAACGAAATTCAATTATGTGAAAACCCAACGAAATTCAATTATGTGAAAACCCAATATTTTTGTTTGTTATGTGAGCAAACCCTTGACTAAATGTAAGAACGTTAAAAAAAAAGAGAATAAAGGTACAAAGATGCCCCTTCTTCCCCTCACCACAGTTTTTTTCTTCTTTCTCTCTCTCTCTCCATATTCTCTTCTATCACTCTCTCTTAATTTCTCTCCCAATCTTCATCTATTTTAGAATCTGATCATACCACGCTGTAGCAGAGGAGTTAAGGAATATTTCTACCCGATCAAATTTTCAAACAGAGTAAGTTCATTTTTATTCTAAATATCCTTTGTTCTCTGTTTTTCCTTAGGATTTAGTCATCAATCTTGGTGGGGTCAGTTGAGAAGTTTAATCCTCTCAACTTATTCTATTATATACTGAATTTTTGTTATGTTTGGATAATTTGCATTAGGCCCATAAATCTTGAAGCTTATTCAAACGGTGGGGAATAAAATTCTAAAAGTTGCTTGGAAAGCAAGCAATTGAGGTAAGAGAAGCTAAATTTAATTTTTAATAGCACCCTAGGATAGAAAATCTGAATGCGGAAGGGACGTGGTCCCAATATTCATTTTTTCTTGCAGGGATGTTGTGTGTTTATATATTGGGTTGTTTGTTTATATATTATTTAAATTTGTAAAAATATTATATTTTGATGGTTTAATATTTAAGTGTTGTTGTTTTTTATGTTAATTACGCTTTTGAATGATATTGTATGACAGAATGGTATGGAATTGAATTCATACATTTGGGATAATGTATGGACTGATGTTTGTTGTGTATTAAGTATTGATGCCTATGTGGTAACAGAGATCTCCGAGCTTCACTGATGATCTAAGTCACATAGACTAAAATATCAGGTGGTGAGAAGCTGATGAGGGAGTTCATGCACACCATGACATATGAGATGCACGACTTGGGTTGTATTGAACTTACCCTGATCCTTTCTGTTGGATTCGCTGGTAATCTTTGGATTAGGTGTTAGTCTCTGGTAGGACTTACTTAATACGGGTCTTCCGGAAGACGTTGTTTGTTGAATATTCTGGATGTGTAGATCCATGTGAGATGTATGTGATTGTTTATTGTTGAAATTTGAATAATTTGAGAAATTGATCATGTAATTTGGTTTTCTCTTTTGATTTAATTGTGTATATTATAAAATTCTATTTTCGCTAGCTTACCCTTGCTTTTCTTGTTGTGTTTGAACTGCGATGACTATACTATGTACACGAGCAAATGACCATACAGGTGCAGGAGAGCCTTAGAGGTTTCAGATTCTTATTTTGAGCTGTGGATATGTAAATATTTGTATTTCTATAAATCCTAATCATGTATTAGGAATGTTTTGAAAAACTCCAAGTTTGTACATAAACTGGTAGAACTTTTATTGTAATAGTTATATGTAAATTATGGGATGTTACATTTAATGGTATCAGAGCGGTTCATCCTTAGGATAACATGAGGGTAGTGGGTTTATTCTGTTTCTCCTCTGTGTAGATTTTTGGTTACGTCTAGCCTCAAGACTTAGTTAAAAGTTTTTAATAAGATGTTTGACAAAGTTGTTTTTCTTGAAATCTTGTTTGTGTTTGAGTCAAGTTAATTGTTATGAATAAAGATGAAAGTATTAAGAATGAAAAGAATCTTGATAGAGTGGTGAGGGTGCACACTCATGACTAGATCAAGATTATTTTCTATCTTAATTCTAAGTAGTTAGAGTACATTTTAGGGATAAGTTTTGATTGGTTTTTACTTGTTTCGTATGATTATTTCTTTGAAGTTAATTTGTCTTAAAGATGTAGTTGGAAATTTTTAGTAATTTCTAATCCAATTCTTTATGTGCTTAGAAGATGGCACGTAGACCACCTACTCCTCCTCCACCAGTAGATATGCCCAACTTAGCTTGGGCAATAGAGATGATGGCAACAGCCTTGCAACAACAGAGTGCTACTATGGCACAACAGCATCAGGCCACCCTTCATCAATTAGAAACAACTAGATTAGCAGCAGAAGCATCTCAGCTTCATCAACAACCCCATACCTTTAGTCTGGAGGATTTTCTGAGACATAATCCATCCAAATTTAATGGCAAGGTAAATCCAGATGGGGCAGACCAGTGGGTGAGAGACATAGAAAGAATCTTTGAAGCTACTCAATGCCCTAAAGAGAGAAAGTTATCTTATGCCATCTTTATGCTTATTGAAGAAGTTGAGTTTTGGTGGATAGGCATGAGGCAAATGATGGAAGACAAAGGAGAAGATGCCACTTGGGAGAACTTCAAAGTAAGATTCCTGGAGGAGTATTTTCCTGATAGTGTCAGGTATGCAAAAGAAATTGAATTCATGCAGCTGGAACAAGGAAATCTTTCAGTCACTGAATATGCTACTAGGTTCAAACACCTAGCTAGATTCTACACTCAAACCATGACTGAGGCTTGGAGATGTAGAAAATTTGAGTTTGGGTTGAAGCAAGAACTTAAAGAAGTGGTGATTCCTATGTCTATTAGAGATTTCCCTGCTCTAGTGGAGAAAGCAAAAGTAGTGGAGAGTTTGAAAAATAGTAGCAGACTTGCTAAGCCTCAAGTGGGAGGACCTTCTAAAAGCATGCCTAAATATGAAGATAGAAAGAAACCTTATTTCAAACCTCAATCTTATAGCAGTGGAAGACCCAATTCTCAATCACCACCTAGTTTCAGATGTTTTAGATGCGGTGGGCCACATGTTGTTAGATTTTGCCCTCATCCAGTGTCAAATGTGACATGTGATAGATGTCACATGTATGGTCATGCAACAAAAGACTGTCGTGTCCAATTGGGAGCTCCAAATTCTGTCGGAGTGCAGCAAGTAGAACAAAATAGTAATAAAAAACCCAAAGCTGCTGGTAGAGCTTTTGCTATTAGTGGAGTTGAAGCTTCACAGTCTGATAGCCTTGTTAGAGGTATTTGTTCTATCCTTGGAACACAATTATCTGTATTGTTTGATTCTGGGGCAACCCATTCTTTTATATCTTTTAATTGTGCTAAGAAACTTAAGTTGTCAGTCCGAGAGTTAGAAATTGAGTTGGTGGTATCTACACCCACAGAAGGTATTATAGTAACTTCTTCCATGTGTGCTGAGTGTCCAGTAATTATAGATGGGCAGAGATACAAGATCAACATGATTTGTATACCTCTAAAAGATTTGAAGGTTATATTGGGAATGGATTGGTTGTCTGCTAATATATCCTTATAGATTGTGCTCAGAAGAAGTTAATTTTCCCTAAATTAGAAGGAATGCAGGTTATCTCAGCTCATCAATTTGAGAGAGAGATACAAGAAGGTGCAGAATGTTTTATGCTCTTGGCTTGTTCTATAGTTACTGATAAAGTACAAAAAGATATATTTGTAGTTCAGGAGTTTATGGATGTATTTCCTGATGAGATTCCTGGACTTCCACCTAAAAGAGAGACAGAGTTTGCAATAGACTTGATTCCTGGAGCAGGCCCAATGTCAATTTCTCCATACCGAATGACACCAACAGAGTTAGCTGAATTGAAGAAACAACTAGAAGACTTATTGGAGAAGCAATTCATTCGACCTAGTGTTTCTCCATGGGGAGCTCCAGTGCTATTAGTGAAGAAGAAGGATGGTTCGTCACGTCTATGCATAGATTATAGACAATTAAACAAGTTAACAATAAAGAATAAATATCCTCTTTCTAGAATTGATGATCTGATGGATCAGTTGCATGGGGCAGTTGTCTTTTCTAAAATAGATCTGCGCTCAGTTTATCACCAAATTTCAGTGAAAGCGGAAGATGTTCAGAGACTGCTTTTAGATCAAGGTATGGTCACTATGAATTTTTGGTCATGCCATTTTGTGTGACTAATGCTCCAGCTATTTTCATGGATTATATGAATCGGATATTCAGACCTTTTCTTGATAAGTTTTGAGAGAAAAACAGTTATATGCTAAACTTTCAAAATGTGACTTTTGGATGTCAGAAATACAATTTTTAGGTCATGTCATCTCTGCACAGGGAATATTAGTAGATCCTTCTAAAGTGAAGGTTGTACTTCAGTGGGAGTGTCCTAAAACAGTTACAGAAATTAGAAGCTTTGTCGGGTTAGCAGGATATTACAGGAGATTTATAGAAGGTTTTTCTAAAATAGTGGCTCCTTTGACCCAATTGACTAGAAAGGATCATCCTTTTGCATGGACTGAAAAATGTGAGAGAAGTTTTGAAGAGTTGAAAAGAAGGTTGACTAATGCTCCTGTATTGACAATCCCTGATACCAATCAGTCTTTTGAAGTTTTCTATGATGCTTCCTATCAGGGATTGGGTTGTGTTCTGATGCAGAATAAGAAAGTTGTTGCCTATGCTTCTCGTCAGTGAAAGGTGCATGAAAGAAATTATCCAACTCATGATCTAGAATTGGCAGCAGTTGTCTTTGCTTTAAAAATATGGAGACATTTTCTTTACGGAGTTAGTTTTAATGTGTTCAGTGATCATAAAAGCTTGAAGTATTTGTTTGATCAGAAGGAGTTAAATATGAGGCAGAGGAGATGGATTGAATTTTTAAAAGACTATGATTTCCAGCTAATATATCATCCTGGGAAAACAAATGTTGTTGCAAATGCGTTGAGTCGTAAAAAGATACAAATGTCGTCGCTTATGATTAGAGAGCTAACATTGATTGAAGATTTCAGAAGTATGAATTTGGAGGTTTCCATGTCTTCAAATTGCATTAGTTGTAATACACTTGTTATAACTAGTGAATTTCTGGAGAAGGTGAAGGAGAAACAGTTGGAAGATTCAAAATTGAAGAACTTCATGGACTTATTAAATACTGACAAAGCTAAAGACTTCTCTTTAGGAGTGGATGGTATTTTGAGATTCAAAAATAGAATATGTATACCAGAAGATAATGAACTAAAGCAAACAGTGTTATCTGAAGGTCATAAAAGCAAACTCAGCTTACATCCAAGAATGACCAAGATGTATCAAGATCTCAAGAAGTCTTATTGGTGGCATGGCATGAAGAAAGATGTAGCTAAGTTTGTAGCTGTTTGCTTGACTTGTCAGAAATCAAAGATTAAACATCAACGACCTAGAGGCATGTTAACTCAGTTAGACATTCCAGTGTGGAAGTGGGACAGTATCTCAATGGATTTTGTTACCCACTTACCACGTACTTTGAGGAAGCATGACTCTGATTGGGTCATAGTGGACAGGTTGACAAAGACGACACACTTCCTACCCATAGACTTGAGAATCTCTATACGAAAGTTGGCCCAGATTTACATAGATGAAATAGTCAGATTGCATGGTGTACCCTCCAACATAGTTTCAGATAGAGATCCTAGATTCACCTCGAGATTCTGGCAAACACTTCAAGAAGCTTTGGGGACTAAACTCAGACTTAGTTCAGCATACCATCCTCAGACTGATGGACAATTAGAGAGAACTATCCAGTCCTTAGAGGATTTGCTTAGGACTTGTGTGTTAGATCATTTGGGCAGTTGGGATGAAATTCTACCTTTGGTAGAGTTCACTTACAATAATAGTTACCAAGCTAGCATAGGAATGGCTCCTTTCGAGGGATTGTATGGAAGAAAGTGTAGGACACCTTTGTGCTGGTTTCAGGATGGTGAAAGTGTGTTAATTGGACCAGAATTAATACAACAAACCAATGAGAAAGTCAAAATGATTAAGGAAAGATTGAAAATATCTCTCAGTAGGCAAAAATCTTATGCAGATCAAAGAAGAAGACTTTTAGAATTCTCTGCGGGTGAGCATGTCTTTTTGAGAGTTACACTGTTCACTGGTGTAGGAAGAACACTCAAATCCAAGAAATTGACTCCTAAGTTCATAGGACCTTATCAAATTCTTAGAAGAATAGGCCCTGTGGCTTATGAAATTGCTTTGTCTCCTCCTTTAGCTAACATTCACAATATTTTCCATGTATCCCAGCTACGAAAGTATGTACCTGATCCCAACCACATTCTAGAGTCTGATTCCATCCAAGTGAAAGAAAATATGTCGTTTGAAGTGAAGCCAATCAAAATTTTAGATTCACAAGTGAAACAACTTCGTGGAAGGAGTATTCCCATGGTGAAAGTATTGTGGGATCTCATCTCTGGAGATTCCACTTGGGAAATTGAAGAGGAGATACGAGCATCATACCCTAACCTCTTTCTTGGTAAGTTCATTTTCGAGGACGAAAATTTTTGTAGTTGGAGATAATGTAAGAACGTTCAAAAAAAAGAAAAGAAAAAAAAAGAATAAAGGTGCAAAGAAGCCCCTTCTTCCCCCCACCACAATTTTTTTCTTCTTTCTCTCTCTCGCTCCATATTCTCTTCTCTCCCTCTCTCTTAATTTATCTCCCAATCTTCATCTATTTTAGAATCTGATCATACCACGTTGTAGCAGAGGAGTTAAGGAACATTTTTACCAGATCAGATTTTCAAACAGAGTAAGTTCATTTTTACTCTAAATATCCTTTGTTATCTGTTTTTTCTTAGAATTTAGTCATCAATCTTGGTGGGGTCAGTTGAGAAGTTTAATCCTATCAACTTATTCTATTATATACTGAATTTTTGTTTTGTTTGAATAATTTGCATTAGGCCCATAAATCTTGAAGCTTATTCAAACGGTGGGGAATAAAATTCTAAAAGTTGCTTGGAAAGCAAACAATTGAGGTAAGAGAAGCTAAATTTAATTTTTAATAGCACCCTAGGATAGAAAATCTGAATGCGAAAGGGACGTGGTCCCAATATTCAATTTTTCTTGCAGGGATGTTGTGTGTTTATATATTGGGTTGTTTGTTTATATATTATTTAAATTTATACAAATATTATATTTTGATGGTTTAATATTTAAGTGTTGTTTTTTTATGTTAATTACGCTTTTGAATATTGTGGATCACTTTTTGAATGATATTGTATGACGGAATGGTATGGAATTGAATTCATACATTTGGGATAATGTATGGACTGATGTTTGCTGTGTATTAAGTATTGATGCCTATGTGGTAATAGAGATCTCCGAGCTTCACTGATGATTGGTTCAAGAAGCAACTTGGACTTTTGCATATTTGGCCCATTCACAAAGGTAGATGCTTCCTCTGGATAATTTACTCTAAAAAGACAAAATTAACAATAATAATAGTTAAGGTCCAAATAAACCCAATTATAAGAATATTAATTAAAACAATGGATTTATTTATTATTATAGTCTAATAATCTATGAATAAGGCTAGTGAGTGTGAATAAATATTAGATTTTTTATTTTTTATTTTATTTTTCGTTTTTTTATTGCTATAATAAATAAATAAAAACTAAAAGGAAGAAAATAAAGGTTAAATATGCAGAAAAAAAAATTGGGAAAAAAAAATTATGCAGATAAGAAAGAAAAACCTGATAACCAAAATCAAATTGAATTCCCCGGCAACGACGCCAAATTTGATAGCTATCGTTTTGCTGTCAAATTAATATGATTCTAGCGTAGACTTGTCTAACACTAGAGAGATGATAGTATAATTGCGGACAAATGTCCCCAAGTCGTCTCCCAACGAATCCAATAGTAAAATCAATTGACCAGGGTTTAAAATCTATCTGCAAGCAATAAAAGTTAGCAATAACAATAAAGAGAAAAAGGGGGTTTGAGATAGTTGTGCATAAAATATAAAAGAGATTAAAATAGCAAATAAAAAGCGGTTGATCCCAAGTTTTTCCACCATTGAATTCTTCATAGGTTCTCTAAAGATTAATCTTTTTTCAATCCTCCAACAGAGCTAAACCAGATTGAACATGCGCCGATCTGATTCAACTGAAACTCGCCAGTAAAGCATGTGTCTACTAGTTTAATCAATACCCACTTTGTTCCATGCGTATACTTCATGGGAATGCTTACCTCCTCTCCCTTGAATCATGCGCCCAAGAAATTAATTAGAACAATGCGAACTAACTAAGAAACCAAAGTTTAAGATAAGGAAGACTCTCAATCATGCGTTCAAGTACAACCTCTCACAAAAACCAGTTTTCCAGGAGATTAGACAATAAAAACAACTGCTTTAAAGAATTAAAAATCGAAACTTTTATTGAACAAAACCTCAGAACTCAATGGGGAATTACAAAAGAATCAACCAAAAAGGTTTAGCCTTCCATGCGGAGGCAAAACAAAAGAATTACTAAGAAGAAAATAAACTAAGAAAACCCTATGAAGCTCTCTCTTTTCTACTTGATGCTTGTGTCCTTTTATAGGCTTTTCTGCTCCAAAGATCTTGGGAAAATATTGCAGTTTAGATTTTGTAAACAGTTTTACTTTCCATAATTCTTTTTATTTTGCAGAAGATTTGCTTCCAATTCTGTTTCTGGAATCTTGTAGCTTTTATTTTCTCTTTCTTCTCCTCAGAATATTTTTTCTGTTTTGGTTCAAGAAGCAACTTGGACTTTTGCATATTTGGCCCATTCACAAAGGTAGATGCTTCCTCTGGATAATTTACTCTAAAAAGACAAAATTAACAATAATAATAGTTAAGGCCCAAATAAACCCAATTATAAGAATATTAATTAAAACAATGGATTTATTTATTATTATAGTCCAATAATCTATGAATAAGGCTAGTGAGTGTGAATAAAATATATGCTCATCAATGATCTAGGTCACATAGACTAAGATATCAGGTGGTGAGAAGCTGATGGGGGAGTTCATGCACACCGTGACATATGAGATGCACGACTTGGGTTGTATTGAACTTACCCTGATCCTTTCTGTTGGATTCGCTGGTAATCTTTGGATCAGGTGTTAGTCTCTGGTAGGACTTACTTAATACGGGTCTTCCAGAAGACGTTGTTTGTTGAATATTCTGGATGTGTAGATCCATGTGAGATGTATGTGATTGTTTATTGTTGAAATTTGAATAATTAGATAAATTGATCATGTAATTTGGTTTTCTCTTTTGATTTAATTGTGTATATTATAAAATTCTATTTTCACTAGCTTACCCTTGTTTTTCTTGTTGTGTTTGAACTGCGATGACTGTACTATGTACACGAGCAGATGACCATACAGGTGCAGGAGAGCCTTAGAGGTTTCAGAGTCTTATTTTGAGTTGTGGATATGTAAATATTTGTATTTCTATAATCCTAATCATGTATTAGGAATATTTTTGAAAAACTCCAAGTTTGTAGTAGAACTTTTATTGTAATAGTTATATGTAAATTATGGGGTGTCACACTAAACAATTAGAATGGTAACATAATAAATTTAGACATGTGTTTAATTTGTTTAGCAAACATAAATGATGGTTGAACAACATTTTCTAGACTTTGAATAACCTGTTTTGAAATGCTTTTAAATGTTATTTTTTCCACTAAATTGTTATATTTTATCAACATATCGTACTCGAATGTTATTATAATGTGATGCATGTTGAATTAAAATTTATATTACTATTTAAAATTGATTTTAATGTATAAGAATATATGATGCTTATGTTGTGATATGATATGCTGCATCTCATAAAATGAATTATTTCTAAGTAGAGAATACTATGTTGAGATACTTATGCTATGTATTAAAATTGAAATTCTAAAAGTGATATCCTACCTTTAGTAACACTAAACACAGATTCTGTTTGGGTTGAGGAGGAGATTTGTGAGAAGGGGAGAGACTGGATTTGTGAGGATTAGAGAGGATGTGTGATGATATGTGAGGTTGTTTGGATTGATGGATGATAGAGTGGATTTGTGAGAATGGTTTAGTGTAAGTTTACAAATTTATCCTTGTTATTAAAAAATATTTGAATAATGAATTATGATTTTTTTTGTGCAGATTTGAATTAATTAAATATTTTTAATATATAATATTCATAATTATTTATATTTTTTAATAAAAAATTAAAAAATATAATAGAAAATATTTTTGTGTTAAATTGAAATAAATTTATTAAATACATTAAAATTTATGAAAATAATATTTATTATTATATTCATTTGTTACTTTATATAACTATATATATACTGTTGATATTATAATTTTATTTTTTTATTTTTATTATTTATAATTATATGTTGTTATTAATAGTATAATTAAATATTTTTAAAATTATAAATAATAAATAAACTTATGTAATATTTTTTTTTATATTGTAATAAAATGTGCACAAAGATATTTAGGTAAAATACAATAATCCTACATCATCCTCGCAAATCTCTTCATTTTGTGAAGAGTGAAAAAAATCATCCACTCTCCACCCTCAAAACTCTCAAAACAAACACAAAAAATCTCCCCTTCCTACTCCCCCTATATATATATATATTAATAGTTTTCTGTATGGAAATAAATTATTTAAAAATATTTTAAAGTATACTTTTTTTAAAAGTTATTCATTTAAATAAAAATTAACTAAAATTATACTATATTTTATAATTTTTTTTCACTTAAAGAATTAAATATGATTTTCACTTTTAGCTCAAAAAATTTAGAAATTTTAGATTTTCATTAAATTTTTTAAATAACAAACAAATTTTTCATGTAATATAATATAGAATATTAAAATATTTCATTTGATTTATCATTAATATAAATATTATAAGACAGTCATATTAAAAATTAATTTATTACTTAAAAAATTATTGATAAGAAAAAAAATTAATTTACTATCCATTCTTATAATTTACTTATTATAAATATATAATAAATTTAAAATTTGGACGAAATATAAAAACCAACTTCGTTACGAAAAAAATTATTAAAATAAATTATCTTTAATATTCATTAATAAAGCAAAAAATAGTATAATTTAAATGTATTATAAAAATAATCTTTAAATAAAAATTAAAAAGAAATCCAAAATACATGAGAAGAAAAAGCATAAAAAATAGAAAAAAAAATGAAAATATATTTATAACTAAAACGGTGGAGAAGGTTCAGGCAGAGAACCGCTGAAACCCAACCCTGTATTTGGCGCCGCGACTTGAGAGTTTTGTGGAGATTATTCACTGTGGAGAGAAACCCAAAACACCCAAACGACACCGTCTGATCTGTTCCTTCTCAGATTTTGCAGCAATGGGCAAGAAAAAGTTAATGTCTTTCCTTTTCTTCCCTTTCTTCCACTCCCCAATTTTTTTTAATTTCAGTTTCTAATGACTGTTCCCACATGTGTAGGTCTGATTCAAAGTCCGACCACAGTTTCGAGAAGAAGCTCCAATTTTATTCCAGTATGTTCCTGGATTAATTTCTGAAAGCTTTTTCTATTTTTAACAATTAATCAAAAAAATATTTAATAAGTTTATTGAGAAAGTTAAATAAAATGTTGGGTATTGTTATATCTGTTTTATTTGCGTGTGTTTGATTGTGAAATTTTAGTTTGGTTGGTGTCATGTTAGGCGTCAATTTCTGTTCCAAATTTCTATCCTTTCTGATCAAATCCCTTTTGTTATTGCAGAGGTGAAAGAAGCTGTTACTTCCTTGAGTGCCCAAAAGTCTATTTCTAAGGTGAGAATTTTATTTCAACTCTATTATTACTGGTCTCAAGTTGGATTGATTGAACTGTGGAAGGACTTCAATTGCTTTGTTGTAGGTTTTAATTTAATGGCTAAATAACTGTTTTATGCTGTGCAAATAGCTGGGCATTCTGTCCTTTCTCTCTCCCACACTCATAATTAAACATTCTTGTAATTTTGCTGAAAGAAATATTCAGAGGATATGAAAATATTGATTCCTGTACAATTAACACCCATATGATTTGACTAGAAGTATTCAAAGAACATTGAGAGGAGTTCCATATGTTGCTTGTCATGTTGATTAAAATAAAAAATGATGAAACAGGAGGGAACTTTATGTATTGCTAAGAGTGTAGTGGAAACCTACTGACTAATCTCAACTAATATGACTAACAATCTGTAACAGGAGTTTTTTAATTTCAGTTTTATAAAGCATTTGTACTCTTTAAAAGTATGTGGTGATAATGTTGTTTTAGAAGGCATTGGATACCTGATTAACATTGATCTACAAAGATCTCTTTATAGTTGATTGTACTAATAGAATTTTATAATAGAATATCATTTATTTTTCTTTGTTTAAAAGAAGACTTAGTACATTCCCATGTTCCAAGGTAATGTCTCTTATGGAACTATCTTTTGTGAACTATCTTGAACTTGTGATTTATCTTTTATGAGTTTTACCAGTTTTTATTGAGTATGGCCTGATGATATGGTTGTTGTGCTGTCGTACTACTGACTGAATCATGTTCTTTAAGAAATACATCTCCTGTAGTCTTATCAATTTTATGAGTGCTGTTGAGTTTCTGAAATGTTGTCTTCTATCAGAAAAAGAGCAAACAACAAAGGCGTCAGAATAAATTGAAGGCATATAACTTATCTTCACTTTTGGAGTCCCTTCCTGAGGTGAAGGCATCAAAGAAGAAACAACCAAGTGGTGAGAATGACTCCAAACTTAATTGTAAATCAAGGCAGACGTTAGTGTGAGTGTTTCTCATCATTATTCAATATTACATTGCCAACTTCTCATTTGATAAGTATCATTGTATTTGTAAATTGTAACCTATTGTCCTTGCTCATTAGGTTGAAGGAAAGAGATCGATTTTCCGCTGTTATCAAGGAGCTTAGCGTTCAAGCAGATCCCCTGTTCGCCATTCAGCAATACTTACAGAAGACACAACCAGTTGTAGAGGAACTGCCCCAGAAAAAAGTGAACAAAAATGGATCCAAGAAGAAGAAGAAATCAAAGGCTTCAACTGGACTAAAATCTATGGAATTTTAGTGTCTTTGTGTGTGGCTGCTATAGTGATCTGTTTTTTTAAGATCTTTCCATAATTATATTACTTATGTAAAACATTAGTTTCTCTAATTATGAATGCAAAATCAATGGCTACTGTAATTTAGTCTCTATGTTGATATTCGTGCTGGGTTTTATCTGGGGAAGACATGGGGAGATATAGGACATATAAGTCATGAGCAAACCTAGTTAAGTTAACAGGTTTGTGAGTCTTTTCTTTTTATATGTTATTCTTCTTGCATATTTTTATTCTGAGACTCTAACTTATATTTGACTTCATCAAACATACTCTTTAAGTGTGAGTTCCTTCTACATCAATATTTGACTTCGTCAAACTTACTCTTTAAGTGTAAGTTCCTTCTACATCAGTGATACTTCTGTTTAAACTAATTATATTAATAATTATCCGAGTCGATAAGTAAGACTAACAACTTTGATACCGAGTCGGTCACTAAGACCAACAACTCAATCATTTGTTAGTTTCTTTAGAAGAAATTGTATTAATCATTTGTTGTTTTTTTGTGTAGAAGGTATTATTTTATCTATATGTAAATTAACATATTCATAGAATATGAGCACAATAGAAAAACTATCAAAAGTGATCGGATAACAATAAACTGATAAAAGAAAATGCGGAAATAATAGGATAAAAACAAATTTATTCATATCAGTTAACTTAACTGTTATTTTAAATAAAACAACAGAAAAGCTTAATATGTTTCAATGGTCATATTTTCAACTCTTGGACCTACAAATTCCAAGCTCTTGTCTCAAGTATTTAAAGCTTTTGGAAGTGCTTTGGTTTGGAGCTTGGTTCTCCACAAAAAATTGTGTACTATCTTCTTGATTCATAGATAAATTTGTCATGATTTTTCTGATTCAAAGAGTCTGATTCACTGTAGCAATAACAACTACATATTTTGCTTTAATACAGTTTTTACCCTTCACAACTTAAATTCTCCATGTTCTTTACACTTTTGATAAATCTCAGATAAAAATCTTGTATCTCTGAGAGGAATTTCTTCTATGTCATCATCATGATCATGCAGGAACTTTGAGATTTCTGGTCCTTGTCAGATTTATTCAACAGGTGGAACGAAAGAGAAACATACACAACCAAAGATTATCAAATTTTGTAAAAATGGTTTGTGTACAAACTAGCCTTTAAATGGAGTTTTTTTTTGTTCAGAACTTTAGTTCACAACCTATTCAAGAAAAAATACAACAGTACTTATCATCTCTTTTCTCAACTTCTTTAGCAAATCTTTCTCATATATCATATATCATACAAGTGAATTTTCTATTTTTTCCCTCACTTACACAATTTGTTGTGGAGTGTGAGGCAGATTAAGTTAATGTTCATTTAGTTGCGCGAGTAATGCATTATACTGATCGATTCACCATATTAAGTGAAAACTCTCCTTAATTCAAAACTAATGCAACGAGGTGAACATAATTCACAAATAGAGTTTGTATTGGATGAAGGCAAGGCAACATGAAAAGTTGAGGCCATACTATAATATAAGGCTTAGTTACTTGTGACTTTTCAGGCTTCAATGCCAATTAATTTTTTCATCAAATAATACAGAAAAGAAAGATAAAGTTTTATCTCCGACAAACAAAATCTCTAAGCTTCTGAATTTACAACAAGCACAACGTGTCTAAATATGTGATCAATTCTTTGAGGCTGACTGGAAGATAAAAATTGCTGTCAAGACACCCACAAGTGCTGTTACTGCGAGGGCAACTGTAGGCAGGGGACTTGATAGTCCAAAGTTCTGTAAAATCAAAGTACAAAATAACTTTCATTCTTTTGCAACAAATGTGCCATAATATTTCTCTAGAATAGGTGAAGAGGAGGTAGAAATAGGAGTAAGGAGTATTGGAGCTCTGTAAACTTGTTGAAGATTTCAGTGAGTTGCATTCACTTTGAAGCTCAAAATTTCAAATAATTCTATTTCGTTTAAGATTCATCAGAAATGTATGTGAACTCACATCCATGATTGTGAGCTTAGCAGTTTAAAACATCATGAACTGCTGATAGCATTAGACTATTAATTTATTACCAAACACTTAAGCTGAATTTACTGGATGTCATAAACACAATAAATGTAGAAAAGAAAAAGCATATTAGAGTTAGAACATCAAAGTAAACTTTTGACTGGTGTGGAGGTTATAAAAAGGGTTAAGCATTTGATGAAAATGATAAATTGGGTTAAGGCTCAAAGATGTAAACAAGTGCTTCCGTCTAAGTCATGCCTGAAGTAATATTCCACTAGTTACTACATAGTGTATACTGTATCATACCTCTAGGAGTCCCTTCCCAGTGGCAATTTCAACAGTGATGGCTACTGCAAAGCCAACCATGGCTAGCCGGCCTAGCCACACATCCAAACTGTTCCCTTGCTGGGTGTTTTGCTCACATCTTATCGAAACCGGCACTGCTTTGCATGTGGATTTCCTTCCATGATTTCTTCGAATCACTAGAAGCAAGTCAAACAATACTTAGCTGTGTAAACTTATTTTATTTCAAAATTACTTTAGTTTCATTCTCCCCAAAACCCATAAAAGGAAGAAAGAAACATCATATGCGTCATAAACATATGGATTAAACTACAAATCCAAGCTTCCAGTTTTAAAAAGAGTTCTAGGACAATTTAAGAACTAACCAGAAGAAAGTGGTAAAATAAAAAAGATAAGAAAGGTAACAATCCTCAACGAATGCATCAACAGTTTCACGTGCCACTACCGTCTTTTACAGCTGCTTCAAATAAGCTAGTTCAGATCAGAGGCTTAACTCCTAAAGTCTATCCAAAATAAGAAGCTTTACAGATGTGCTACAATGTTGCAAGTTTATAACAAATTATAAAAAAAACCCAGCAAAAGTTTCAGATAGCATTTGTGCATTAGCATTACCATCTTTCCCAGTTGTTTCAACTTAGCTAGTTCACAGGCTTAACTAATGCAGTCTTCAAAATATAGAAAATACCAGATTTCGCAGTAGAACTCACTGTGGCTAAAATTAAGTCTAGGATCCAAAAGAAGTGCTGAGTATTAACAAAGGAAACACAAACCTATAGTAATCCTCCCACATTATGAGCATGTTTTTGTTCAATTCCTAATATGCAATTCTAAGATAGACTACCCCACAAAGAGTTCCAGATCATAAGTTCTACTTTATCCCGAATCCCAATTAACTGATGCAAAAAAATAAATAAATCCTTTGGTTGGAATAACATCTGAAAAAAAGAAGAAGGAAGAAGCAAAGAAGGCCAAGTTGCCGGAGCATTCAATTTTGAAAAGGGTTGTAATTATTGTGAAGGGATTGCAGTGACACTGACATAATTGAATGCAGTTTTCACATTATAAAGTAAGCAAATATGATAATGAATGCAGTTTTGACATTATAAAGTAAGTAAATATGATAAAGAGAAACCAGGGGAATTAGAACATTTACACAGTGGGGAGCCAGCGATGAATGATGCTCGAGTTGGAATCAAATTCCTATGAGGGAAGTGAGCAGTGGGAGGGTATTTTGGTGCTGTGAAAACACATGTATCTGCAATACAATTCAACTGAGTGTTAGAAATTGAATAATTTGAAACTGTTCCTGATTGAAGGAAAGAGTGATGATAGAGAGAGATTACCACGAACAGAGAGAGAAAGAGAAGCAGAGGGTTGAACAAGTGCCATGGTGATGAATTGCAACTATCTCAAGTGTGCGGTACCTACGAATTTCAGAGTTTTAATGTTTATCTCTTGTGTGTTTTGTGATGCGGTGTTAGTGGCTCATACTTGTTCCACACCATAACCATTCCTTTACACTTCTTTCAGTCACACGTGGCCTCTTTTATGATTTTTTTTTTAATTTTATAATTTTATTACATTTTTAATTGTTTTTAATTTTAAAAATATAATTAAATTTATTAATTTATGACCTATAAAATAATTACTCATAGTAAAAAAAATTACAAAATATTTCTTTTATGCAATTATAATATTATCAAATTTACTAAAATATTATTTTTATGTAGATATTTTTTATAAATTTAATAATATTTTTTCATTTGAATAATTAATTTAATAGTTATATTTTTATTTTTAGTATTATAAAAAGTGAACACATAAAATCTCATATATATATATATATATAAGAAAATTTAAAAGACACATTTCCAAATATTTAAAAATTAATTAATTAAAAAAGTAATTGGAATAATAAGATGTAAAGAAGATAATTTTATTTTTTTTGTTAAATTGTTACGTTCTTGTTTAGAAAGCTAAACAAAGTACATTAATAATTGTTTCCTAAAATAAATTATATAATTTTAATTAAAGAGTTAAAAAGTAAATAAACTTTTAAATTGTAAATTGTGTTTATAAACTCACTCACTTTCACGCAGACGGATGTCTGGGTATCAACCCCGTTTGCTTCAAGGATGACATGCGGGTGAGGGAGCGCATGGAAAGAAAGTAGAGACTTTGGGGAATCATCTGAAGATTGAAGAGAAAGGAGGGAGGGATGAGCTGAAAGCCACGTCACACACGTGAAGTTACCATGCTACCTTTCATTTTATTGATTTGAACTCTTCACACGTGCAACTACAAACCACTGCCATGCATCGTTTACGCATGCAATGAGATTCCATAATCGATTACAGAGTTGTGAATTGGTTCACTAGGCTTGTAGAGGTTCATGAGGTAGCAGAGTGGTAGGGGAGTGAGTTTCGTAGTGCTTCTTTGATCTCAAGTTAGCTTTCTCTTACTTTTTTAGAGCACATAATCGATTATCAGTGAAAAACAACAGATTACATAATCGATTACGCTGTTAAAAATAGTGAATAATCGATTATCTGTTATTTTTTTCGAGCATAATCAATTATGTACTATGTGTTAAAGTGAGGTTAATCGATTATAGTTTGGAATAATTGGTTATGTTGGATTTATAACTGTAACAATAATCGATTATGTTTTTGAAAACTTTGGATAATAGATTATGCTGTTTTTATAAAAGCAATGGTTAATCAATTATGTTGTTTATATAATTTATTATTATATTTTTTAAGATTTTTATTTTATGAAAAATGAGTTTTAATTTTCTTTGACATTAATTTAAATTACAGATATCAATATGTTTTTTGAAAATATTATTAGTAATAAAAATAATATAATTATTTTCATGAAAATTAATTATATGCATTAATTTAAAATAGAAATATTAAGATAGTAATGGAATTTATATTATATTATTTAAAATTAAATATCTTTATTATTAAGAATTTGAATGAGTTTGTCTTAATTAAAATTTAATTTAAATATAGACTAAATTAATATAATTATTGTTTTTTATTGTTTAATAGGAGTTTATATTAGTCCTAAAATATTGAATTTTCTTTTCTGTTTTGAGAATATTCCTTTACTTTATAGATATTTTTTAAAAAGTATTTTTTGAACATTTATTTTTTTATTTTAAATTAATATTTCAACAGTAGGGAAATATAATTCAAATATTAATTTAGATATCTTTTATTAATTTAAGATATTATATACAGTTGAACATATTAATTTATATATATTTATATATGTATACAGTTTAGTTTTTAGTAATTAGAACTGAAAATTGAATGTTACGTTTGGATTATTATTAGTAATATAAATTAAGTTTGTCTTATTAATAAAAAATAATTATATGCATTATTTTAAATGAAAAATATTAATATAGTAATGGAATTTAAGAATGTTAAATTATTTTTTAAATTATAATTAAAACTTACAATTATTTTAATTATACAAAATTAATAATATTTTTTTATTATATTTTTACACGGATAAAAGTATAATTTATTATTATATATAACATAATGTAATAGAAATTAAATAATATAATACTAATTATTTTAATTAACTTAAATGTCCTTTAAATTAATTAATATTTCATTTTCCTATTTATTTATAAGAATAAATTTGTAATCTTACAATTTACACTATTTAAAATATATTAAAATACTTTCATAACTATCACATCATTCACACTTTTCAATAAACTTTTTTCACATATCCACTCTAACATTCCCTAATCCAAACACTTTCAACTTTCTCGAGACTTTCTTCACACTTTCACTCCTCCACACCCTCAACTTTTCACTCTCATCCTCTAATCCAAACAAAACATTAGTGATATAGTGTTTTTACGAGTAAATATACAGTTTTGATTCTCGTAAGTAGTGTTATTGCTTTGAATATGAAAAAAACATAATGGAAAATAGGAGATAAACTTCTTTTATAAAAAATTAATAATACATTAATATTAGTTTCATTCACTAAATATCTAAAAATATTATCATTTTATTATAATATAATAATTTATTTAAAAAAAGTTTAATAGTGGTTTGTTTTTTACATTGTGTTAGATTATGAGAAAAACTTTATTCTATTATCAATATTTTACATCAATACAACCTTTGTAAACATAAAAATTGTATTTTTAAAATTTAAAAATTAATATCTGGCATTGAACAATGGTAACTTGCATAGAACATGTCAAAATCATGGTTCTTGGATCAAAGAAGGTTACAAAGAGTAAAAATAAAACATAATTAGGTAATAATGTTATATTTGGTACTCATGAAACTCCGTTGGGTTGTCGTCTATGCGAGGAAGAACACCCATTTGGTTGTGTTGCTCGAATGGCTAGTTTTTCAACTGCGACACACTTGTCCATATTCCAGCATTTGCGAAGCTCTAAACGTCCCCTTCATGCTCTGTGCTCTGTTGAATCTTCACCCTTCTTTGGCTCCTCATCTGTCAGAACCAAATTCACGGGTACAATTCCCAGGTTGCTTCGTCACAATGTATTGGCACGTGCTGAAGATAAGGAAAGAGACCCTACATCTTCTTCGTTTCAGCTTCAACAAAGTTCACAGTCACAGGTTCTGGTTCTCTTCTGTATGACCCATTAACCAAGTTCTAGCAATACCCTTTCAGTCACTGTGTTTTTATAGTTTACCATATTGGATATTTGATGCTGGGGTGCATAATCTGGGTTAAGGGCACCTCACTTTTCCATGAAAGATAGAAAATTTGCAGTAGATTGATTGGGTATTCAATTCCAACTGTCTTTATTTTGAATTAGTTACTGTCTTTATTTTGAATTAGTTTATTTCATGTGACGATTTTTTGTATCAAGGAGATAACTTCATCACTGTAATGTTTAATGGATTGACTAGTTCTTTCAAAAAAAGTAAAAACAAAAATGGTGGTAGGGTGAACTTTAAAAAGAAACTAAATGTAAAATCAAATGGTTAATTTTGGTGATTCAGTCAGTTAACATGTGCATCTGGAAAGAGTGCATATTAGTTCTGTTACAAGTTTGAGAAACTGCTTCTTATATGTTAATAATGCTCACACTCTGTTCACTTTGAAAACGGTACCAGAACTTGGCACCGGAATCTGGAAGTTGTGATCCCCTATGTTCACTGGATGAAACAAGTTCACAAGAGTTTGAAGAAAGCTACCAGCCTAAGACTGATTCCCTCAAAGCTCTAGCAATATTAGCAGCAGCTGCAACTGGGGCTATGGCAATTAACCATTCTTGGGTGGCCACCAATCAGGTTCATCGATGTCCTCTGTTGGTCTATCCTGATATTTATGCTGCACATTTCACAATGAAGTGCACGCTCTTGGGAAAACGTTTCTAAATATGCATATTCCAGTAGTTATTTGTTTTCTATGACATTGGACTGCAGGATCTTGCTATGGCTTTGCTATTTGTACTAGGATATGCAGGGATCATATTCGAAGAATCTCTAGCCTTCAATAAAAGTGGCGTGGGACTGTTGATGGCTGTAAGCTTATGGGTGATACGGAGTCTTGGGGTAAATGTCCACATTTTTGTTTTGTTTTGATTTTTGAGTTAGTTTGGATTTAATGTGTCCATTCTCATGCTTTTAAGTTTTAGATCGCTGTTTGTTTGATCATGTCTAAGACACTGAACAGTTTGAATTCACTTGATGCATCTACTCCCATATATGCATATGTGTAAATCACAATTGAAAAAGAGATGCTCAAGTGTCTAGTACCATATACACTTTTTTCTTAGTGATTGTTTAATGTTTATTTAGTCATCTTTGCAAGAGATAAGGAGGCACAAACAAGGATTAGAACAAGGACAAAAGTATGACCCTTCCATATCCCGCTTTTATGTAGAAGCACAGTTTCAATGGTGAAACTAAGGATGCTATGTTTTCAAATTGCTTTTGAACCTAAATTGCTTTCTCATCTCATCCAGTATATTTTGATGCAAAAATAAGGAGTTGCTCTCCTCCCATCCCCTAACCTTAGCAATAATTTTAAGATACAATTAGGTAAATGGGGGCAATCTCCCTTTTCCCCTTAACTTTTCACATGTCAAAAATGGGTCTAACTATGGTTATCCAAATACAACAGTCTATGAACAAATCATAACACTCAGGAGGGCTTTCTTGACCTAAAGAATATAAGTTGCTTTGATTCAAACTACATATTATACTTTACCTTGAAGTTTTTCGTATGGGAATTACATTTTTTTTGTAGCTATTGATGCACATAATATGTTGTAGAAAAATGTAATTTCCTGACCCTATAGTTGCTGTCTCCTTAGTGACAGTATCCCAGAATACAATGACTTAATAAATGATAGTTTGCCCGCTGATCTGTTAGCTGTAGAGACTTGTGACTTGACAAATATTTTTTGCCCCAATTATATCCCCAATATCCCTTCACTTGTTGAACTTCAACATGTCCAGTAACTGGTCTGTTTATATGTTATGTTTTGAAGTCGGTTTTTATCTTCCTCTTTCTTTTGATTGAATTTTCCACTACTATTTCCTATTTATTTGTATGGATTTTATATAGGCTCCTTCAACTGATATAGCCGTTTCAGAGCTTACACATGCGTCTGCGGAAGTCAGTGAAATAGTATTTTTCCTGCTTGGTGCAATGACCGTTGTTGAGATTGTTGATTCTCATCAAGGATTTAAGCTCGTTACTGACAGTATAACAACCCGAAATCCACGCATCCTCCTCTGGGTGGTAAGTTCTCTCCCTACTTTGTGCTTGCATGGTCAACCCTACCAAAAAAGCTTCCTACAGATTCTTGGCAAATTGAGAGTTCTTGGAGATTTGATTACATTAGTTATTGAACATTACAGTTTGTGGTCAAATTTGGATGATACACACAGCAGGAAGGGACTCAGATTCAAGAGCTCCTTTCCTCAAAAAGATGCTGTACCAATTAAGCTGCACAATAGCAACAACTTTTCAAATTTTGATCCTTATAAATGTTGGCATTTTAAAAGAATAAAAGACATCACAAGAAAAAGATTGCGAAAGGCTTGGTGCATGTTTTCTGCTTTATTGCTTTTGTAAAATAATTGTTCTTCTAAAGGTCTCAAAAAGTAGAATAAAAAACAATTATTTTTTAAAATAAGCTGAACCACAGACATACTCCAAATCCCCCTGCCCCTTTCCCAACAAGTTCTAAATCTTCTGTATTTGTATCTCTAATTATTCTGTCTCGACAATGGAAGTTGACAAATTAACGTTCAATTTGCAGATTGGATTTGTTACATTTTTTCTCAGTTCAGTTCTAGACAATCTTACATCCACCATAGTTATGGTTTCCCTATTGCGGAAATTAGTACCTCCATCTGAATACCGAAAGTGAGTATCTGTTATGTTATTAACTTCTATGTAATGTTTAAGTCATGTGGTGAAGAATTAAACATGACCATATTTTCTGAAATACCAAGTATTGATAGACTGGGAACGTTCATCATGCATTATCTAAGGTTTGATCACTAGACTTATAAGCTTGATAGCTCTGCTCCTTCCTGGGGCAATTTTATACTGCAACACTCTTGCTTGCTTGTTATTTTTTCATTCTCCTAAAAATTCTCAATTCTCATATGAGGGATCTTGACAATTTTTCCTCCTGAAATGAATCCTAAGCTTGTTACTTTATTAGTTCCTTCTAGTGCTTGTGATTCATATGAAAGGGCGTTGGCCTTGTATAAATTTGCAATCTGTATTTAGTGATATTTTAGAAGAAAAAAAGTTGTTGAGGGCATAAGGTTTTAGAGGAGTGGGTGAATCTTCTAATTTGCAATTTCTAGAATTCTCCAACTATTCCATGGTTTGGCTACATCTTATCAAATCATCAGATTGTTGATTTGGATTCTGCTGACAGGATTCTTGGAGCTGTTGTTGTAATAGCAGCAAATGCTGGGGGTGCATGGACTCCTATCGGTGATGTTACAACCACTATGCTGTGGATACATGGCCAAATATCTACAGTTCAAACAATGAAGGTTATCTGTTGGATATTTGTTCCCGTGTGATTTGTTTGCTTGAATCACTGGAAAATTTTCCTGTGAAAGAAACTACACAATAAATTTGTGGTATATGAAATTTGTACTAATAAGTAATATCTTCCTCAAATATTCTTTGGTTTCAGTGATTTTAAACATATAACTTATGGCCCTGTATTAATATTTCCTTTGCGAAAGTCTTTCTGTTACTGATCTTTGATTGCATGAAGAACACTTGGATTCAACCAAGTGCAATGCGGAATGAACGAATGTATATATGATTGCATTTTGTTTACTTGTAGAGTTTATTTGTACCTTCAGTCGTTTCTCTAGCTGTTCCACTGGCTCTATTGTCTCTGACTAGGTACTCTTTTTACACAGCAAAAGTTAAAGGTTGATTATTTGAATAGTGAGATTTAGCTCCACATATTACAATTCAGATAATGTTAGTTAGTTTTTCTTCTTCTGCTCAGCGAAGTTAACAAGAAGGGACAAAATTCTTCCAATGTCTTGGCATCTGAACAAATCGCTCCTCGAGGACAGCTTGTTTTCTCAGTGGGTTTAGGAGCTTTGATTTTCGTCCCAGTATTCAAGGCTCTAACAGGTTTGCCTCCATACATGGGGATGCTGCTCGGACTCGGTGTGCTTTGGATCCTCACAGATGCAATCCATTATGGTGAATCTGAAAGACAGAAGCTAAAAGTACCACAGGCTCTCTCAAGGATAGACACTCAAGGAATACTGTTCTTCCTGGGAATTCTATTATCCGTTAGCAGGTAATGAGGAAATATATTTTAACTTTTCTGTTATGGCAAGTTCTAGACTATAACCAAGTGTTCATGCATTTAAATCAATGAAAAAATGTCAACAATATGTCATTGTCCCTTTGAATAGAAGAGAACTTGCTATGACTTTGGATAAGTTTCTCCAGAAAGTAGAAAAAATAGAATGCACTTCTCCATAAACTAATTTGTAAAAGCCATCCAATTTAGCCTTTTCAAAAACTTATTTTAACTTGTAAAAAGCTTCTTATACAAGTGTTTACAGAAAACTTAATCAAACATAACTTTGATACCCCAAAAGTATAGTTGGACTGCCTTCTGGAAAAGATGATATATTTTCCCGGTTTACCTTGTATGGTTATGAGACAGATCTTCTCTTTTGCATGAACTGTGACTATGTGACATCTTGAAATTTCTAATTTTTTCATGTTAACTGGTTTTATTTCATCAATTTTGCCCACCGTGTTTGGCAGCCTGGAGGCAGCAGGGATTCTTCGAGAAATAGCAAACTACCTTGATGCACATATTGCTAGCAGTGAACTGATTGCAAGTACTATTGGTCTCATTTCTGCAGTAATAGACAATGTTCCATTGGTTGCTGCAACAATGGGAATGTATGATGTCACTTCTTTCCCTCAAGATTCTGTGTTCTGGCAACTGATTGCATTTTGTGCTGGAACTGGAGGTTCCATGTTAATTATTGGTTCAGCTTCTGGAGTTGCATTCATGGGGATGGAAAAGGTGGACTTCCTTTGGTACCTACGAAAGGTATTTCCTACTCTGCACATCAGACACGATGATAATTTGATATGATATGTTTGTGTTGTGTTGTGTTGTGTTGTGTGTAGTTCATAACAGAAGTCATTTATCTCCTTTTTTGCAGATTAGTGGCTTTGCTTTTGCAGGTTATGCTGCTGGTATTGTTGCCTATATAGCACTTCATAAACTCAACATCTCCCTATCAACTCTAGCAGAGGTTCCTTTCCTTTCTGGTTCATAAATAAAAAGTTCACAACTCATTTGATTCGGTTTTCATGGCATCAAAAGCAGCAGTTCCAAAATTAAGATTTTGGTAGACAAAAAGTTATTTAGATGTAACTCTAAAGGATATGAGAACGGTTTAGATTACTTTTGTTTAAACTTCCATGCTCTTGATAATGTATGTATATATATTTTCTTTAGGATTGTATAATGTTTTAAATTTAATGTGGAAGTTCTAAATGTGTATCCATATAAAGGATCAATAACCGAATTAATTTATCCAGTTAAATATTTTGATTTTCAGTATTTGATTCCTTAGTTTTATAAATAATGCTGTATAATATTTTTCAGTAAATAATTATTTAATGTAATTGAAAATCCTCCAGGTACATAATTATTGATAATAATTTTCACGCAATTTGTTTATAATTATTGATCAATGAACCACATTGGTTTTCTATAATTTTATTCTAAAAAGACAACTCGGGTAAGTTGAAAAAAAATAAAATAGTTATGTAAATTACATTTTTAATTAATGTGGGACTGTTTAATTTCAAGTCCTAACCAATGTAAAATCATTTTGACGTATCAATCTCATCATACACAGTATAAAGTTTCAATCATTTTGTAATTATTGCTTCTTATACAGGAATGGTGGGAATTTAATAATGTTTTCTTGATTTTTTTTTTATATTTTCAATTTTTTTATGGGAAAGGTAAATTTATTTAAGTTAAAAAAAGTATTAATAGAGTAAAAATAGCATATTAATTTTATTAGATAATTTAATACGATAAAAAATTAGAATTTATATTGAAAATATCAAATTATTCTTTTACTCTCCAAAAGTATATGAATATTATTATTAAATATTGACCATTTTTGTTCTCTTAATTTGCACAATTCCATGAACAAGAAAATTGGGTGTTTTTTCCCTGCTCCCATCAATTTTCAAAAAGACTAATTTATTCTCTTTTTAAATGATTCTGAATTATTTTTTCTGAAAGTTTTTCCGGGACATTCTTTTTAGAATTCATGAAAAATATTTTCCAGAAAAGAAATAGAATTTCTAGAAAAGTTTTTTTGAAAAAGGATTTTTAGAATAAATTTTTGGAATATATATGAAATGAATTTTTTGGAATAATTAAAAAGAATCTAATGTTAATGTGTGTTTCTTCATTTGACCTTTTTATAGTGACGAGACTGAGAAAAAGAAGGAAGAAGAAAAAAAGAAATATTTTTAATTTTATTCTAAGAGAAATAAAAAAGGACCTAAATTATTTTTGAGGCCAGTCCAGAAGTACAACACGTGGACCAATAAAAGAGAGTTCTTTATATACACTTCACAGTTGGTAGAATAAGTAATAGAGTTTAGTTATTAATGCTTAATAATTCATTATAATATGAACAAATGAAAACGATGATGGATAAGATAATAACAGATCCAATCCTTCTTCACTGCTTTCAAGTGCGCGTGGATTATGCTTCTCAACACATTTACATAACTGCTAAACGGTAATTTTGTTGGCTGCCCAAAACCATTCCATGAAACTTCCCTTATCAATATGCTTCCAAAAATACATGCAACCAACTGAATCGAGTGTCTTTTAAGTCATTATGGGACGTTTCCAACATTTTTCACCCATGTGGATTTCATTTTATGCAATATATTAATGTTAAAAAATACAAATAATATGCATAGAAAATATAAAGTGTTATTACATGACTTTATTATTAAATTTTCTTTTTCTTTTTCGACTTTTCATTGATAACTTGAACTTTCGGTTTGGGTTAGCTACTATATTCTATAGACTTGGACATATTCTTAGACACTGCATGTCGATTATCATTCAGCTATTGGATTTGAGTCAACTCTCAAATCAATCTTAAATGGGTGTGTACTTACAAGAAGCTTGGATAATAAAGTCATAATCAATTTGTTTAATTATCAGATAAAAAAAACACTATACTTATCTATTAAACTGATCACTTATTTATAGTGATTATTGTTTGAGTTTTAAATTTAATTGGACTTTATTTTCACATCTTACAAATACAAAATATATTTTTAATGTTTTGAACTTATTTATTAAATTTTTATATAATGTTATTTTATTTTATTGTTTATTTATATTATTTTAATTTTTAATATATGATGATTTTTTAACATCTCTAACTTGTTCCGTACATAAATAATAATAATATATTGATTTGACAGGTTTATCTATATAATTGTATGTTTTGAAATATACCAAAGTCCTTAATATTTAATACATGATAATATGGATGTTTACTTCAGTTAATAAAAAAATATTTTAGATACATAAGTAATCTTTTTAGTTTTATGAATTTAAACTATAAAGCCTGAAAAATAATATTTTTAAAGATGGAGAAATTAAAATGAATATTTTAAATATAAAAACAAATTTTTAGCTGTAAAAAAATAAACGAAGGAAAAAAAATGAAGATAAAGCGAATGATAGGTTAACCCTGTGGCACGCATCAGCGAGAGAGAGTAATAAACAGTTTCAGAGCTCCGATGTTTCTTACAGTGTTACGTTGGAGTTCTGAGAAGAACGCGCGGGGAGAGGCGCGTGGTAGATTATGAATGGTGGAACCTGGAAGCAATATTGAGTGATAGTTGCAGCGAAGCAGAGGATCACAGGTGGATGCATTGGAGGGATGATGGGGATTCAGAGGTTCTTCCTCACTCTCGCCATAACACTCTCCGTACTGATCGGAAACGGAAACCCCGTTCTCAGCTTCGACGGCGGTGGTAGCCACCAAAAACAGCAACCCACTCTGTGCCAAGAGCTCATTATCCCCTTCGGTTACCCCTGTTCCGAATATACGGTGCCTGCAATCTTTCACTTCTGAATAAACTTCTTCTGTCTTTCTATCGTCATATCATATTCTGTTTCTGTTTTCTTTTAATCTGAAAATTGAATAACCAACTCCTTTGTTCGTTTTGTTACTCTCAGACTCAAACGCAGGACGGTTTCTTGTTAGGTCTTCAGCGCGTCTCTTCTCCTTCTTCTCTTCGTCTTCGGAACCGTGGAGAACGAGGTCCTCCGGTTCTGCTTCTGCATGGCTTATTCATGGTCGCTTCCTCATTTTACTCTTCTCTTTCGTCACAATTCATGCAATAAATGCGTTGACTAAACTACAATATGCTGCTTGCTTGCTTCCGTCGATCACATCCGACTTAATATTTTGGTTTTCAATTTCCTCATTCTGTTTATCATATTGACTCGATTGGCTTTGACTCAAGGATTCCACGGTCTATTATAAGTTTCACCTTTTTTTTTTCGTTTACTGCTGAAGATCCAAACGGTTCGGTGGTTGATTTGATGTCTAGGATAGTTCACTTCTATGTTTGCACAGTTCTTGGGCTGTGTTTGGGATATTTTTAAGTTTTTCTCCTTTACAACCAAATTTGAAATGAGTAAACCCTCAATTTTTAATCTCAGATTATTACTCTCTCTCTTACGGGGACCTTTTAAGGTAAAAGAAAAATGTAAGTAGTTCATTGAATATTAGAAATCATTCTAAGTAGGGCTCCCAAATATCCAAAGTTAGGAAAATATACCAGGAACTAAATCGATTGATGTTCAATGCTTGAGAGATAACTTATATTATTATTACCTTGAGGAGTCGTTGGGATATGTTCAGGTCGAAACATTTTGTATCATGTTTTAACCTTTGACTTTTTCAGGAGGAGAATTCTCTAACACTTGATGGTGGGAAATTCTTTTTTAAATTTTAAACTGTATGATTGAATCTAAGCAGTGATTTGTTGATGCGATCAGGCTGGTGACGCATGGTTTCTAAATACCCCGGACCAATCACTCGGCTTCATACTTGCAGATCATGGTTTTGATGTTTGGGTAGGAAATGTGCGTGGAACACGCTGGAGCCATGGGCATATATCTTTGTCAGAGAAGAATAAGGTGGATAGTTTGCCTTTTCCTTCGTGTTATAAAATTCATTTAGTGTCAGTTGGCTGTTTGTGATAGTTTTAATTGTTTTATTATTTTCAACAAATGAAGCTGATTTTTTTATAAATGTAAACCATTGGAGAAATATCAGGTTGAAATGGGATATATTCTTCTTTTTCTATTAAGGGACTAAGGATGTATTTGATAAAACAGAAAATATAGCATTGAAGTTCGGTACTGAAATATTTAGTTAAGTTTGTTATACATTTCACCTTGTCTGTGATGTGTGATCAATTGAGCTTGGGTTGATCCCTTTGTAGCAATTCTGGGATTGGAGCTGGCAGGAATTAGCCCTGTATGATGTTGCAGAAATGATCAATTTCATCAATTCAGTAACAAACTCAAAGATATTTGTGGTTGGGCATTCACAGGTACTTATGATTCTTGACGTTGTCCTTTTGACTTGCTATTTAGCAGTTGCTATAGCATACTTTTATTATGTTTCCCATGCTTCATAGGGGACAATTATATCTTTTGCTGCCTTCACTCAACCGGAGATAGTAGAAAAGGTTGAAGCAGCAGCTCTTCTATCTCCAATATCATACTTGGATCATGTCAGTGCACCTCTTGTACTTAGAATGGTTAAAATGCACATTGATCAGGTATTTCTTACTTTGTTCTATTAATTTTCACTGTGGAAATGGATCCTTGATATGATTACTGGTTTTGTTCAGATGGTTCTTTCCATGGGTTTTCATCAACTAAACTTCAAAAGGTTTTACATTTTTCTACTTTCTTTTGCTTATGTTCTTCAATTTATTTTGTGTAGCAAATTTTCACTTTATTATTTTTATTATTTCACTTTCAGCGAATGGGGGGCCAATCTCTTGGTTTCCTTATGTGATACCCGCCTAAGTTGCAATGACATGCTCTCATCCATAACAGGTTCATGTCTTTCACACTGGATCAGTCTATGCTTCCGTACTTTCAGAGAAGTATTAGATTCCGAGTTCACGAGCTAGGCTGTGAATTTTCATGCTGAATACTGAATTTAGCTGTTTGTTGAGAATGTTATTGCCTTATTCAATTATGAGAACTCCAGTCTATTGTGTCTTTGAGAATGCTAAACCGTCTGTTCTATCCAAGTAATATTTTCCACATCAAGGAGTTCTCTATTACTATTGTCTGTGAGAGGACTAAAAGTACAACGGATTGATTTCTTTGTTTTCTTTTGGATCTGCGGTTGTACGTTTGTCTATTTTTATCCATTAGTAGAGCTGAGTCATCTTGTCTCTGTGATTCATAAATTGATGAGTGTGTATGATATGTGAAGACAAGATAATTGCATCGTGAAAGGATTTTTCAATCTTTTTTCCTCTCATACCCAATTAAGATAAGTTGATTTGTCACGGCAACCGTGATACTTCCTGCTATGTGCAAGCGTCAGGAACTTACAATTTGAAACATTTCTGAGTTTGCAAGGGAGTTCAACTTGGTCCAAATAAAAGAATTGCAAATTTCTGAATTCGTAAACTTTGTCTGCTTACTCAATTTAAATTGATGGATCATTGAGTTGGATGTTATGTGAAATCTATATCCTCTAGTGTAGAGCATGGAGGGGGTGCGCTTCTCTGTTAGGACAGAAGGGATGGGACAAATAGTTTGGGACAGTTTGTCAGAGGGGATCTGTTTGTTAAATAGTAGGAATGAGGATGGAAGGAATCATTCAGAGCATATTAGGAAGTTTGTATGTCGAAGGAAAACCCTTCTAAAGACAATTCTCTCTATGCCATTCGTGGAATGAAGTTTGTTTCTCTCAATTTCTCATTTGCTTTTCTGTTTCATAATCCTCTAAATTATTATTTTTTATTTAGTTTTGTCAAGATTATGTAGCAAAGACTTGTTTAGTTTACAACTCTATCTAATTTTTTATTTTTACTGATCACAAAATTATCAGTATGCTAAATTATTGTCATGCATGCACTTTTCATGAACTTGAATTTGTATTTCTGTGTATTGCATTTGGATTTTGTGTGGGAATCCGTATGTGCGTTATGCCATTGTCTGTTATTGAGATGCACCAAAGTCATATAATCAGGATAAGAAAAGTTTCCAAGGATAAGATAGTAGAGTGAAATGACCCAATTAAGTGTCTTCATTCTATTGTTTTATCGGCTTGAAAACTATCTTCACTTCAAAATAATTCTTGCCATTGCTGGTTCACTGAATTTACCTTAAATTCAACATGGTGATTAAACTGTTCAGATCTGGTTACATTGATGGCCTTGTGAAAGCATATTCTCTCTCTATTAGAGCTAATAGATGTAGTCTGCTAACATATTAACTATTTCAATAACTCATTTTGACCAATTTAATGAGAAGTTGCTCTTTTGGGTCATTTTACAAGTTTCAATAGTTTTGCTGTGTTTTTTTCCTTTCTATTTTGACAAATACTTCCACTCAAGACACTTTTGTGAAATGACAGGGAAGAATTGTTGCTTCAACGAGTCACGCGTGGAGTTTTATCTTGAACAAGAACCTCACCCATCATCCTCCAAAAACTTGAACCACCTTTTCCAGAGTATGCTTCATTATCTTTATTTGAGTAGCGTTTTAATGAGACTTTCTTTGTGGCTGTCCCAACTCCCAAGTATGTGTTAAAGTTGTTGCTCTTATGAATACAATTAATTCTTATCATCAGAGATTTTCCTCTGATCCTGTCTAATAATAATCATAGCATTTGCATGATGCCAAATAGCTAAACTAGCCTTTGTAGGGATGGTATAAGAAATATCGAAAATAAGTCTGAACTCTGGAGACAATGTTTTGTTGTGTGTACACTAGCCAGGGAAATGAATTTGATAATTTGTCTAAACGTCAACCATAATTTTTGTTGGTTTATTTTTTTGTTTGATTGTATTGCTTACCTCTTCGTGGATATTATTGATCACCTACTTAGTACTTGGCAATATGCATCAAAATAGTTCTTGTTATTTACAAACTTACAAGTAGATTAGCTAGTGAAGTTCGCTATATTTTCTTCTTTTGGTTATTTATATTCCATTACGAGGTGGGATATATGCTTATGATGTTTTTTACATCCTTTATCTTGCCAAAGACCACACGTGTACAAAAGTTCCTCACTTCCTAGCTGATGTTATTAAATATCTGATGATTTCCAAGAGCAAGTCGTTTGAACTTAAGTTAGAAATTTCTGTTCTGAGATTTCGAATGTGTTTACCTACTTTCACCGTGTTATTCACCCTGGCTTTTACTACATATTTTTGTGTTGGTCTAGAAATCAATATTCATTTTCATGTGCCATTATTCTTCTAAATGAATTGTCTCTGATGACCTCCTTTGTTCACCAGTGATCCGCAAAGGTACCTTCTCCAAATATGATTATGGAAAGCTAAAAAACATGATAGAGTACGGGAAGTTCAAACCACCAAAGTTCGACCTTAGCCGTATACCCAAATCATTGCCTCTGTGGATGGCTTACGGTGGAAACGATGCTTTAGCAGATATAACTGATTTCCAGCACACACTCAAGGAATTGCAATCCACACCAGAGGTGATTTATCTTGAAAACTACGGTCATGTTGACTTCATTTTAAGCTTGCAAGCAAAACAAGATCTTTATGACCCTATGATTAGTTTTTTCAAGTCAACCGGAAAATTTACTAGTATGTAAAGTTTGCTTCCTTCCGGCACGACGGATGTGATACAAGTCTATGGGTCCATAAAGCATTATACTTTCTGTAGAGTTAAAATGTTAATATTCTGTGGGTAGACCCCACTCAACCTGCATTTTACGTGTAAAGAATTTACAGATCTATAAAGTTCGGCATTGCAAGGTCATATTTTCCCATTTAGGTCTGCCTTCAGCTGATTGGTAAAGCTAAGGACATTTATCATAGCAAAGACATAAATGTTGAACTAAATTTGTAATTAAATGCATTTATCAAGATTATCATTAAGGTAATAAAGAAATAAATATAAACATAAAACCAATAGTTGTTAGTGTAATGGGCAATCCTGCTTAACAAAATTTGCATGCTAAGTTATGACACAACTAAGCTATTTAGCAACTGAAAAAAAAAATCATGAAACCACTCAATTATGTTTAATTTATTATTTATTGTCAATATTATTATTTTAATTTTTTATTATTATTTAATTTTAAACTTATAGTTTATTATATATTTAATTTTAAACTATCAAAGTATCATTTGTAAAATAAGATATAGGGCGGTGTGTTGTTTGTCTCGTTAGGTTGGTCCATATATTGAGACCAACCATGGGTGAGGAGTTTGTTTTTGTTGTTGATCGACGAGAATGGTCCTATGCGAAAGAACTGTTGAGTAAGATATTATCATTCATCATTTTTCATTTTGAAAGATCAAGAATAGTGATTCATTGATACCCAGAAATAAAAAAAGTAGGCATTTTTATATTTCCATTTTTATTTATGTTTTAAGTCAATTTGGACAAAAAAAATCTCCCATCGAGGAAGAAAAGTAATGATTTGACATCTAAAAAATACTTGACTATTTTAAAGACTAATATGGGCATTAAAAAAATAAATTTTTATATTTATGAAAATAATTGAGTTGAAAACAAATAATTTGTTGAAGGGTCATGATTTCACTTTTGGGAGTGTGCAAGGGCCACAATTATTGACGTTTGATGGTCTGTTTTGAAGTTCATGTAACGTGAAAGTGTTGGAAACGTTAAATTTTTTTTAACTAAAGTATTGATATTCAACGTTCATCTCCAACATGACGCTCTGAAAGATCAACCACCACTCGCCAATACGTTCAAATGTCCAAAGAATACACAGATTACAGATAATTTTATATGCTAAAAAGATGAATGTTTTTTAAAGGAATTGGAAGAGTGGGTAGTTCAAATTGAAAGGTATTGAAATTTATTTTGCCTGTGCTAATGTTTCACTGAGATACTTCCATTTAATTTATCTTATCACATGCAACAAAGATTTGATCAAAGTACACCTATATCTCCTTCACCCTAACACTTCCACGCTTTTTTATATCCTTCACAAACGCGTCAAGATTCATGGCAGAGGAGCCATTTTCAGCCACTGCGGCCTCTGCAGCTCTCTTCCACTTCAATGCCTTCTGCTTCAACTCCTCTGCTTTTGGCCCTTCTGTTGCTTCCAACAAGCACTTATTCACCACATCTCTGCTTACAATTTTCTTTTCAGTCTGACCATAACCCAGTTTAATCCCCACCCCATAAACATCCACCAAGAACTTTGCATTTGTCACCTGGTCACCCCATGCTGGAAATGTCAACATCGGCACTCCCAAAGTCAGAGCTTCCATTGAAGAATTCCAACCACAGTGTGTCACAAAACATGCCACAGAAGGATGAGCCAGCACTTCTTCTTGTGGGCTCCACTGCACCACTTTACCCTTCCCTCTTGTCTCCTCTAAGAACCCATCAGGCAGAACATAAGGCGGAATCCCAAACTCCTTAGCAGGTGGTTTTAAAACCCACAAAAACGAGATTTTAGAGTCCAATAATGCATGTGCAATTTCGGTCACTTGTTCTTGAGGCGGGCACACAACACTCCCGAAGGAAATGTACACCACAGATGCAGCTTCCCTTGAGTTCAACCACTCTATGCAATCATCTCTCTTCATAAAATCACCACGAATATCACTTGTGTCTGTTGCTGTTGGGATCTTGAACAAAGGCCCAATGGGTCTTATATGCACCAACTTTGAAAGATAGTTTATGTGATCACACTCCAGTTCCTCAAAACTATCCACCAGCACACAGAATAGCTTGGACAAGTTCTTAAACTGTTCCAATATAACTGTCGCCAGAGCTGGATATGGACTAAATGGATGCAGAAAGTTTGGAATTTCATTATATTTAAGGACTACACAAGGTAATTGAACATCAACATAAGGATCAACAAGAGAAGGAAAAGTTGCCAGTTTGTGGAAATAACTATAGTAAGCAGTGAAGACAGCAGCAGATTGAACCCATAACATGGCAGAAGGAATACCATGCTCAGCAGCTACATCACTAACCCATGGAACAAAGGGGTTGTTTATGATGCACGAAATTGGGTGGTGTGCCTCAGCATGCTCCTTGATCACTCGGGAAACATATTGCCTCCCACAGTGCTCAATCTGAGCAATGAAGTCACTGAGAGTTTTCATCTTGGAACCATCACCATCACCATCCGTCATGCCACCTTCTTCAAAGAAATCGAACTTAAGAAAACCTTCACCGACGGGAGTGACTGATTCGTGAGAGATGTTGTTAGCTGTTCGCATGAGTTTGCCGACTATCTCCGCCGTGGAGAAGGTTACAAAGAAACCCTTAGCAGCAAGGAACTTAGCAAGTCTGAGGAGAGGGTTTATGTGACCTTGTCCTGGGTAGGACACCATGAGCACGTGAATAAGAGCTTCAGACTCCATTTTCTTCTTCCTTCGCCCACTTTTCTTCTTCTTGGAGTGTATAACAATAATGTGCAACCACTGTCTCATTTATATATCATAAAACCATTGATTAAAAGAATCATGAAAGAGGAATGAAGATGATAGTTTGACATTATATTTTTTTATACATTTAACAACGAAGTCATTTAACAAACGAAGGAAGATGATAGTTTTATATTGATATATTGATGATATAACCGACGTAATATATGACCCAAATTTCGAGTTTCGTCTTTAATTTTCGCGAAGGGTTTTCCGACAGTTCAATCATTAAATGGGAGCGTTTTGAGAGTTGTGTGGATCTGTTTTGACGCCGACTAGTTCCGCGCCATCATCCACGACAGCGACTGCACACGGTCTTTGCTGTTAGAGGCGGAGTTGTTCCCGGTACGCTGTCACGTCGAACACGGCAATGACGATCTCGCTTGGTGATCTGGGAGGGATCACAACCCATGAGAACAACAACTTTTAACTCAGTCTCATAACAAAGGAATTCGTCGAGAGACAATGAAATTATGGAGATGAGCATCACCGGATAAGTACTCGGTGGTGGACAAGAGTTTGGAAAAAACATTAGAAGAATCATTATATTCGTTGACATCCAAAACATTAATCTTATCTGCTTACCACCAAATTCACTATATCCACATGTTAATTAAACACCCGCAACCTTATTAGGTTTTGCTAATTAGCACTTCCAACCATCAAATTAAATCGTGTCCCCAATTTTAAGGAGCCACATATATACCTTTAGGGAAAATCGACATGACAATATGATTATTGGCCATTTTCCATTTTTTTTATTCAAAATGATAATGTTGATTAAAGGTAGTTTTCAATCAAAACCAGCTCAAAATTTTTGTATCATATTTTACAATACTCTTTATAATTTCTTTATATAGAAAAAGGTTTAAATTAAATATATTGTGTCTCGAAATACGAGTAGTCTATCTCACTAATTTTGCAAAAAACAAAAACTAATTTTTATAAATTCTTAAAAAGAACTAAACTATTTTAATGCTTTAACCTATCATCATCCTTACTCATGTGACATGATAAAATAAAAGGGTAGATTAGTTTATTATACTAATGGAGTTTTAAACAAATAGAAGCTCCAACCGTTATATTCATTAGTATTCAAATATTTGATATATAAAAAGGATTCCATTTTATAACCGTTTCTTTTTCTATAACTTTTTTTTATCATTCTATCCTTATTTAATATATCTCATTTTATTAGTATAATGAAATATTTTGTCATTTTATATAAATTATTTAAAAAATAAAATTATTTTTTAATTTTTTAAATTAATATTAATGAATAATTTTTATATGCAAATTAATTCTCCACTATTACCTCAATCCATTATTTTAAGACAACAACAAAAAAGAGAGATCAAACCCTCAACCTTTCTCACACCAAATATCACATATCAAATAAAATCACCTTAATTTCTAATCACTCTATTTCAAGCAACTATATTCTTGGATAAAATCATCATTATTTTGTATTTACTATCAAGTCAATCTTAACCTTAATGTGAACACTATCACACTCTACAATCCCAAAACTACCAATGAAAAAAGAAAAAAGTTTGAAAAAGAGAGAATCAAACCAGAAAAAAAGAAAAAAGAATTATTTAATCAATTCATAATTTTCTTTTATATGTTATTTTTTATTTTTCAATTTTAACTAATCCAATATTATTTTTGTATATATATTAAATTTTTATTATTATAAAAAAAAATTGAATAAAAAAGAAATGCGTTGTTTGTTTCCGTTGGTATATATGTGTGTGGGTTGAGTGTGATTATATTTAATTTATACAACTCATTTAGAATTTGCTTTTAACACATTATTTAAAATATTTATTATTCTTTTAATCTTTTATTTTCTGTGCTTTTGGTGTCTTTTATTGTCTATTTTATATTTGTAAGTGTGCAGAGGGATACAAGGAAGGTACGTGGCCAAGACGGATGTGGTGGGTGGGTGGTTTAGGTTATGACTTTTGACTTATGACTACTGACTTTTTAATTCGGCATGAAAATAACCATCTACCACGTAAATCAATTTTTTTTGTATTTATTTTTAATAAATAACAATTGAAATAAAAAAAATAAAAAAAAGTTGCAGAGACAAAGACACTTTTGGTAGTTGACACATAAAATTTCACATAACAAAAGCACACAATTTCTAAATACAACCTATGCATGTGATTGGTCTCATAAACTTTTCAAAACACATGACTTTGAATAAATTAAAGTGATATAAAATTTTATGTTTTAATATTTATCCGTAGAAAGTGGGTTTGCGTGGTTAGGAAGTAACGAGTAAAACAAATTTGTAGTCATGAAAACCACTGCACACTGTTTGAATATTTGTATATACAAATATCTTTTGATTGTAGAACGATAACTTCTAGGCAACAACTTGTTTTTTTTTTAACATTAGCTAATTGTTTGTTTGATTCTCAGAGAATATTTTCAAGGAAATAATATTTTTTTTCTTAAAAATTATACATTGTTTGATGAAATATGTAAAGGCCTGTTTTATAAATTTAAATTAAATAAAATATAAATGTTTTTTTTAAATGCTATAAAAGGTATATATTATATATATTATATAATATTATGAGTTGGATTTTAAACCTAACTTAATTCCATAAAACCGGTTCATGAGGTTTACATTTATTTATATACAATGAAATGTCTCAATTTCTGATCGATATGAGATTTCCAAAATATAAAACAATCATTTTTAAAATATAAAACAAATTAAAGTAACAATATCGTAGAGAAAGGAGAAATTTAAGGTTAAATGAAGAATAAATATTGTATTATGTGAAAGTTATACATGTTACATATTATGTATTGGATAAAATTTTTTTTTCGAAACATTTCCTCTCTTTAAGCTTTAGAAATCTTTTAGTTATCTTTGAATTTCTGTTGTCATTTTTTTCTTTCTTTGATTATAACGCAAGGCTTGGAAGTGGTAGAGTTTAAAATCATTTAAGTAAAAAGAATCTAATTTGCCAGTAAGGCTTTTTCTTTCTCATATATTTAGTATTTTGTTTTTGGTTTATTTGTATGAATGATTTTTTTTATATCATGTGTTTGACTTGGGTTGAAAAAATGAAATTGTGTTAGTATAGCTTCTACTAATGTGTTTAGTTTTTAAATTAGACCACCTACACATAACTTTTAATTTTTTATTATAATAATCCATAAAAAAATTATTAAATAATAATTAAATTTAGAGATAAAAAATAATTAGTCACTATATTGACTAAATTCGATATTATTTTACAAACTAAAAAATTATTGATATTTGAAGTGGTTTTTATTATTAATAAAAAAAATATAAAATGGTTTTTAAATCAGTATCTAAGTTAACTTCCAAAATTCTAGATACTAATATTTTAGATTATAAATTAGTCTCTATTATGTTCGGATTGAATAGTAAATATGTAGGAAGGGAAGGGAGTGGATTTGTGAGGATTAAAGAGAATGTGTGAGGATATATAAGGTTGTTTGGATAAGAGTCTGTTTGGATTGGGGAAAGAATTTGTGAGGATGGGGCGAGTGGATTTGTAAATATTATATAGAATGTGTGAGAATGTGTGAAGTTGTTTGGATTGAGGGATGATAAAGTGGATTTGTGAGAATGGTTTATTGAAATTTGTGAGTGATATGATAGTTTGAAGAGAATTTATAATTTTTTTAAAGGTGTAAAATGTAAGTTTACAAATTTACTTTTGTTATTAAAAATACTTAAACAATAAGTTATAATATTTTTTTTAGGTTTCAACTACAAAACTCCAAACCACTGAAGACCTAATTTGAAAAGCAAGAGAAAATATAAATATAAATTTTAAAAAAATAAAATAAAATAAAAACACAGTAAGAGAATCGATTCTCTATGCAGTTTAAATGCAAGGAGAACCGATTCTCAATGGCACAAAAAAAAAACAAAATCGATTGTGGGTGTTTTACAAATGCATGAGAATTGATTCTCTCGTGAGTACAAAATTTCCAAAATCGATTTTCATGACTAAAAGCTAAACAAGAATTGATTCTTCTTTCCATACAAAATATCCAAAATCGATTTTCCTATATGACAAAATCGAGTTTTGTTCTACACATTGCATGCAAAATCGATTTTACCTTTTCCAGAATGCTTTGATTCCTTGCACATTGCCCTATCTGAGAAAATTGTGATGCATGCAAATGTTAGGGCAAGGGTATTAATGTAAAAATGTATGCTCCTACGTGTAATCCTCTCAAATCCGCACATTTGTGTGAAGATGGCAATTTGTTATCTACCCGCTCCTCTATCCGCATAGGCACCTCCAAAACCGAGGAAACAAATAAGGTACCCGCTCGCTAATCCTCGCTCCAACCTCATCCGCAGTAATTTAGAATATAAAATACTAACTAACTAAAACTTTTGTAGCTAATAGTTAAATATTAATTTTAAAAAAAAAATTAAAATTTTTATTAATAGTAGAAACTACTTTATATACCAATAATTTTTTTAATTTATAAAAGAGTCTTTAATTTAGTCAAATAGTAACTAATTATTTTAGTCTCTAAGATTAATTTTTATTTAATAATTTTTTTTAGTGATTTTTTTGAATAAAAAAAACATAGTAAAATTTGCATCAAATTTCTATGGATAAAAATGTGGTTGATCCAATAGAGGTATAAAAGGCTTATAGAATATTTATTAATAGACATATTTGCATGAGTTTTGTCATAGGGATGTGGTTGATATTTGAATAATAGATTTCATTGTATCACCCTAAATACAATGGTGCAGCATTGTAGAATGCATTTCGTTATTATATATTTTCAATACCGTTTAAGTATAATTTTGTATCAAGTTAAGAAAACTATTCAACATAAAAGTTTTATATTAGCTCTCGATTAAGATAAGAATCAACTTTATATATGATCTATATAATTATAAAGAATTATTGATTAAATGTTAATAATGTGTGATTGATGTTTTTAATGTAAATGATTTTATATTACTGTATTTTGAATTTTATTAGATATTTCATATGTGAGATTTGAGGAAAATTCATATGATCGAATTTGTGGTTTGACAAGTCATATGGATCTATCATATCAGAGGACTTAATTTTTATGTTTTTGTAGCTTTGTGGAGACATAACACAATGGTTGTAGTCAAATTTATCGCACATGTCTTATGAAAGTAAAATTAAGGATCTTTTTGCTCCTGTGTATGTATTGTTTACAGGTAAAGAAGTAAGGGGATATCAACTATTTAAATCTAGAATTTTGTGGGAGAAAAGAAGAAAAGGATATACTTGTGAACAATAAATATTCTCTCCTATCAAAATGAAGAGATGTAGAAAAAAAAAACATCAGCATGTATTATTTCTAAATTTATCCTAATTTATTCTCCTATTATAGTATTTTTTTTTTATTTTCCATTACTGTAAGATTTTTTAATATTAAAAAATATTATTATTTTTATTTATATAATATGTGATTTATTTTCTAATTTTATAATATATGTTTAATTTTTTTTTAATTTCAGAATTTTTGTCTTTATTTAATTTGTTATTGTTTTTTATTAATATATTGTGTATAATTATTATGTTTATGAAATTTGTTGTTGTGTTTATATTAATATATTGTGTATAATTATTATGTTTATGAGTTATAATTTATTTAAATATAATGTTTTGTGAAAAAAAATTCTATTGTTAAGTACGTTATGTATTTTTTTGTAGATTTTTTATTTTTCATTATTACAAAGTTTTTAACATTAAAAAAAATAATATTTATATTTATTTATATTTATTTATATAATATCTCCAAATAAAAAACAAATTTAATTTAATTAAATTTTAAATTTTTCATAAATTTAATTATTTTCAATTAAGTCTTCATTAAAAAAATGTTAAAATGTTTAAAAAATATATTTTATAATTAATTCTTTTATTCTCAACTCCAATTAGTATGACCGTTTGATTTTTCAATCTCAAACAAAGCAACATAAACTTAAATAATAAAAGTAATAAACTCTAATTATCTTTATCAAACATTATTATTAGTATTAATTTAATTTTTTATTCTAATACGTAATTTATAAAATAAAACAACGTATTTTTTGAAAAAAGTATTATAATTTTAAAAGTTGTATTTCACTAAGTTTAGAATATTTTATTTGAGTTTGTAAAATAAACAATCGGATCATCCATAATAAATAACAAAAGTGAAAATTAAAATATAATTTTTTTAAATAATTAATACAATATTTTTTTTAAAATAATAACTCACTCAATTAAAAATAATTTACCATATTTTAAAATCTAATTAATATTAAAAATAATTTTATATATTTTCTAACTTATATTAAAATCGTAACAAGACTAAATATACTTTTTCTTTTTCCTAGATCGGAGGTGATCGATAGAAGTGCGGTATCAGAAAGAAAAACTAAGTTTCTCTTTGCTTCCGAGTGAACACATTCGGATTGAAAAACAAGAAAATTTTTTATTTGTTTCCACTGATTTTTACGGTAAAAAATGCGGTGTAAAAGAAAACCAAAAATCATCTCATGTGCCAAGAGAAGAAAAACAATCAAATCCTAAAATATTTACATCATATCATAAAAAGGTAAAAACTATCCTTAACAATTATTTTTTATACACATGTAAAAATTATGAAATAATAATAATATATTTAAAATAAAATAGAAATACTATATATAAAAAAGTAAAAAAATTATAAATAATAATAGTAACTAAAATAATAATAATAAATACAAATTACATACTTAATAATAATTAAAACAAATTATTAAATAATAATATTAACAATAATAAAAAATATTTTAATTTTTATTTGATTTGATTTTATGAAAATACTTTTTATATATTTATTAAATTTTAATTAATTAAAATTTATACAAAAATATCTCATATTTTATTATTTAAATATTTTTTAAGAAAAAGATAAATTTATAAACTTACATTTTATACATTAAAAAAAAATCTCTTTAAAATCATTCTATCACTCACTAACTTCAATCAACCTTCCTCACAAATCCACTTTAATATACCATAATCTAAACAACCTCATTTTCTTTACACTTTCTCTCAAATCTACTCCATCAAATCTTCTCCCCAATCTAATCATAACCTAACTAAAACAAATATACTCACTTCATAACTATTTTAACAATATAATAATATATTGATATTTTAAGTTAAAATTAATATTTTGAAATGTATAAAAAATATATTTTATTTTAGGAAGAAATTATTTGTTACTTTTTTTCTCATTTTCGGTTTATAAATAATAAAATATTATATTTTTTAAAGATAATTAATATAAATAAAATTTAAAAATAAAATAATAATATATTTAATTGTTAAATAAATGAATGACAAGTGTCTATCAGTCCTGGTCTTTACTTTATGGCTGTAAAAGTATATCCCCTTTATTTGAGATAGCTTTCACAATAGAAGAAGCGTGTCAGAAAAAGTGAGTTCTAACACCTCCTTCTTCCTCCTATTTAACCCCTCCTATTCATCCTAAGGAAAAAGCAAGGTGAGTGATTAATGGGATCTGAAGCTCATATTCACGTGCTTATGGTGTCCTTCCCAGGACAAGGTCACATAAACCCTCTCCTTAGACTTGCCAAGATCCTTGCTGCTAAGGGTTTCTTTGTAACCTTCTCCACGGCGGAGACAGCTGGCAAACTCATGCGAACAGCTAACAACATCTCTCACCAATCAGTCACTCCCGTCGGTGAAGGTTTTCTCAAGTTCGATTTCTTTGAAGATGGTGGCAGAATGGATGGTGATGGTGATGGTTCCAAGAAGAGAACTCTCACTGACTTCAGTGCTCAGATTGAGCACTTTGGGAGGCAGTATGTTTCCCGAGTGATCAAGGAGCATGCCGAAGCACACCACCCACTTTCGTGCATCATAAACAACCCCTTTGTTCCATGGGTTTGTGATGTAGCTGCTGACCATGGTGTTCCTTCTGCCATGTTATGGGTTCAATCTGCTGCTGTCTTCACCGCTTACTATAGTTATTACCACAAGCTGACAACTTTTCCCTCTGATGTCGATCCTTATGTTGACGTTCAATTACCTTGTGTGGTCCTTAAATACAATGAAATTCCAGACTTTCTGCATCCATTTAGTCCATATCCAGCTCTGGGGACAGTTATATTGGAACAGTTTAAGAACTTGTCGAAGCCGTTCTGTGTGCTGGTGGATAGTTTTGAGGAACTAGAGCGTGATCACATAAACTATCTTTCAAAGTTGGTGCATATAAGACCCATCGGTCCTTTGTTCAAGATCCCAAGAGCAACAGACACAAGTGATATCCGTGGTGATTTTATGAAGAGCGATGATTGCATAGAGTGGTTGAACTCGAGGGCAGCTGCATCTGTGGTGTACATTTCCTTTGGGAGTATTGTGAGCTTGCCTCAAGAACAAGTGACCGAAATTGCACATGGATTAATGGACTCTCAAGTCTCGTTCTTGTGGGTTTTAAAACCACCCAATAAGGAGTTTGGGATTCCGCCTTATGTTCTTCCTGATGGGTTCTTGGAGGAGACGAGAGGGAAGGGTAAAGTGGTGCAGTGGAGCCCACAAGAGGAGGTGCTGGCCCATCCTTCGGTGGTGTGTTTTGTGACACATTGTGGTTGGAATTCTTCAATGGAAGGTCTAACATTGGGAGTGCCGATGTTGACATTTCCAGCATGGGGTGACCAGGTGACAAATGCAAAGTTCTTGGTGGATGTTTATGGGGTGGGGATTAAACTGGGTTACGGGCAGGCTGAAAACAAAGTTGTGAGCAGAGAAGAGGTGAAGAAGCGTTTATTGGAAGCAACAATAGGGCCAAAAGCCGAAGAGTTAAAGCAGAAGGCATTGAAGTGGAAGAGAGCTGCAGAGGGTGCAGTGACTGCAAATGGCTCCTCTGCCAAGAATCTTGATGCGTTTGTGGAAGACGTAAAAAAGAGCTCCACTGTTAGGGTGGAGGAGGCGTCTTCTCATGAAAAGAAGTAAGTGTGTTGTGAGGGTGTAATTGACAAATAAATGTTTAAATATCTCAGTGATAATTGAATGCAAAAGTTAAATTAATTCTGCCCACTGTTTAAACAAATACTACGGTTCTCTCTCTATTTGTATTTATATGCTTTTTTTTTTATTAATGTATTTTCGGTCCTTTTTTTTTTTTTTGGAGATCACTTAGATACACGCTGACGTATGCACGGTTAGGTCGATCAGTACATATAATCATTAACGTTCAAAACAAGTTAGTAAAACTAAAGTATTTTAAGAATCAAGTAATACTATTCTAAGTGTGATCTATTTCAGTAATCAGACCTAATAAGGTAAATCTATTAAAATAATATAAATAGTATCATTTATTATTGGACACCTACCTGAAACCTAATCACCTGTTTTATTGACTTGAGCGTTGGAGTGTCTTCTGCAAGTAATTCATTTGGTATTCACCCGAGATCGATAATCAAAGGAGAAACACGAAGGCGAGAAAGATCTCAGTGAAACCATAACAAGTTGTCCGACCGAATGAGAAAGACGAAAACTTCAATAGTTCTCTAGCTCTCATCTCCACATAAACCATTAATTTTTTTAGGATTATATCTATGTGAAGGTGGTTTTTTTTTTCTCAGTTTGAAAACTTTAATTAAATTGATTTTAAGCGATAAAGTATTAAATTAGAGAAAACAGGAGAGACAGTTTAAAATTGTGTTTGGATAAAGCAAATGTGATATCTTTTCTCTGCTAAAACTGGATTTGCTCTTGTGGTCAAAGATCTTAAACTTTAGCAAATTCGATTTGACTAGCTAGGATAAAAGTGTTTCTTCCTCAAACCACATGTTTAGAAAAGACCTTTATAAAATTATATTTAGATATTTTCGTTTTATAAAACTTAGTAATGTAATGCTTCCTGTCAAGTTGATATTTTAAAGAAAATTTGGTTATTTTCAACAATAACTTAACATTTATACTTTTTAAAATTAAGTTTGAGCACGCTCAAAAAGTAATTCTCATAATTCGATCACGACCCCTCACACTTAAAGCAACATCAACTGTTCTGATGGATATTTGTGTCTATTTAGAGTTTAGGGTTAAGATAAATTTTAAAGTAAAAGATCATAATAAGACTATAGAAAAAACTAGAAAACATGTATAATGCGAAATCCTTTATAAAACATTTATAAGTCTTGATGATAAAGTGTTAAGATAAGTTTTAAAGGAAAATATCATAATAAGATTATAGAGAAAATATGATGAAATCTCTACGTATTCCTGTCTATTGATCATTTCAAGTATACTAGAAAAGTAAACTCTCTTGTAAAAGGTTATTTTTATGATGATGATAATAATAATAATAACACTAAAATTAATAATAATAAAAAATAATAATAATAAACGTAATAATAATAATAAACATACTAACAGTAAAAAAAATAAAAAAATAATCTATACCTATATATCATGTGTCATTTTTTATTTTTTTCTACAATATTTAGTATATGTAGTGAAGACGGTTTTGAATTGAAAGAGGGGTGGATGAGTGGTTTTGAATTGGAAGAGATGTGGAGGAACAGTTATGAATTGAAAGAGAGGTAGAGGAGCGGTTTGGTTTATTTTCAAAATCAGTTACATTTTATTAATATTTTATATATTAATATTTTATTTTATTTCTATTTTATTCTTATTTTTATTATTTTGTAACTATTTTTTTTATATAATTTTTTTAAAAGAACAGTGAAATATAAAGAGAATTTTTTACTTATTTTGTAGACAATTTTAAATATAATTTTTTATTTGTTACTTTTCTTTTTGAATTAGCAGAATGATTTTTCTTTTATTTACGAAATATTTGAATCAGCAGAACTATTAATTTATTTATGAAATAATTTGAATAAAAAATATTATTTTTTACTTTTACTGAATAGTTACTTATAATTCCATATTTGTTATTACTGATTTTATTTTTATTTTTTATAACAATTATAACAATAAGTATGTAAATAATAATATCATTTATTCGATTTTAATATTAAAAATAATTATATATAAATTATAAAAATAAAAATAAATATGAATATTGAGGCACGTCAGTACCTATGTTGCAATAATATAAATATAGTCAACATCTTTCAATACGTAGTGGTGTTGGCTGCTTCCATCAACAATTTGACATTGTTCCTTGTTTCTTCTCGCTAAGAAATGTTACACACGTATCTTGTTTGTAGTATTTCTTCATATTTATGCTTTAAAATATAAATAGACTATTAAATTATGAATGCAAAGTTTTAAAAAAGTACTGGTTTGTAAAAGTTTACTTTATGGATGATAGAATTATGAATAAAATAAAAACATTTAAATTTGTATAGCTCTGGAAATCTCAGAAAGATATATTTATTTAAAATAATATGATATAGGAATGATTAATACTTCATTAAGAAATCAAGAAAATTAAAAATTCATTTGATTAAAAAATTAGTTAAAGACAAAAATATTATTTTTAGAGTTTTAATAGCATGCATTATATAAAAAGAAGGACATGTACGTTATTTGAAGAAAATATTTATAAACTATATCTCAACTTTAAAAATACAAAGTGATATTCATGCTTGAAATGTGGATGTGTAACACAGGAAGCATAATCTTATCATGTATGAGTGGTAGAAACTCTCATTTGACAGCTCAGATTCCATATATGGGTTTGTTTCACATCATAAGCTTAAATAACATATATTTAATAATATAACATTATATTCTATATTGTTATTTAATAAATACAATTTAATTTAATTTTTTTAATTGAGCTAAACCAATTATATTGTAGTAAATTATTAAAAATATCAGTTTTTATAATTTGTAACAAGTTTTTAATTTTTTTTAATAGCACCCTATCATTCTATCATTTGATACTTTTTTTATTTGGTTGAGAATTATTCATCATAATTTATCTTCTCACTAGAAAGAGTATTCAATCTATTTTGATTCTACTTTATAAAATTATTTTAATTCTGAAATAATTTATGAAAGTGCCCGAACAAACTGTGAAGGTCGAAAACGGCTCAAATCTGTTTTTTTTAAACAATGATACATCGATAATCTAATTTTTTATACAATAAACACGTTATAACTCTTAATACTATTATTTTAATATATTTTTTATTAAATAATTACAAGTTATCTCTTAATATTATTATTTTAATACTTTTTTATATTATGTAATTATAAAATATTTTTTATTATGTAATTATAAATTTATTTTTTATTATATATATTTATTTTTAAATCTATGAGACAGAATTGTATACAAAAATTGTGAAACTATCATCTTCATTTTTGTTCAATAATGGTCCACAGCACTATCCTAATTATGATATTGCTATTCACATCCCCAAACGACTGTTCAAATCCCCATCCTTTTGAACAAAACATTAACGTTGATACTCTCACAACACAACAAAAAGAAGTTTCACTGCGTGTCTCAACCAAGTACTTGTTTTTGGCTTCTATTTTGTGGACACACGCTAATTTTGTTCGAATCAAAATCAACACAATGCAAATGGTACTGTGAATGGGTGTTCGCTTTCGTCTTTTAAATGGAACTAAATGCGTATTTCAGAAAAATTTCCAAAAACACTTTTAGAAGACAAAAAGAAAATTATTTTGTTTTAGAAGGAAAATGTTCAGTGTACCGGTATGGGCGAGACCGAGACCCACCTGGCTGCCCGAGACCGAGTCTACCTGACCGAAATCAGGGGAACTTGGCGAAGACTTGAGAGATTTGACCGAGATGACGAGGCCGATGACCCACTTGGCTGAGACCTTAGAAGACTTGGTCGAGACGACCGCGACCATTGGAATTTGGCCGATGGCCAACCCATACTAGGGGAACTTGGCCGACGACCGACCCCTATTACCGTTAACGCTCAAACCAAGATCAATTAAGTTAATCCATCATTAAGAATTACGTAATACAACCCTAAGCGGTATCTACTTCGATAAACAGACCCAACAAGATAGGCCCATTAGAATAATATAAATAGCACGCATCCCAATGAATAAGGTATGTCATTTATTACTGTTCACCTACCTGAGAGCTGACCACCCGTTTTATTGACTTGAGCGTCGAAGTGCCTTTGCAGGTACCCCACCATCCGGTGTTCACTCGAGACCGAGTGCCGAAGGAGAAACACGAGGACGAGAAGAATCCCAGTTCACGACCGAAGGAAGGAAAAGAAAACTTCAATAGTTCTCTAGGTCTCATCTCCCTAGTAGAACATTCTGTATTTTAATCTTTTCTATGACTTTCGGATGCAGTTTTTCTTAATAGTATTCTATCAGTTAGAAAATGACTAAGTACATATTTTTCTTAATAAGTTTTCTATCTGTTAGGAAATGCCTAAAGGTAAATTATATTTAATTGATCATAATTTGTTTAAAGTAAATTTCATTTTGCTATAAATATTCTTTGTGTGTTTTTTTAATTTACTGAATATTTCAAGGTTTCCTTTATCTCAAATTATTTAACTTTTGATATTTATCTTAAATTATTTAACTTATGATATGTGTTATAGTTTTCTTTAGGTAATATTCTCTTAAGTTTGTGTTTGGATCAGGGTGCAAAATTTTATGATGTGGAAAATGAAAGAAATCTAATGAGAAATATTAAATTCTAATTTTCTTATTATTTTAGTTATTAATTTTTACTATTACTTTTTTTTTACAATTTTATTATTAGTATTTTATGAATTTACTATTATTAAAATTATATTTTATTTTATAATTTTTATTATTATTATTTATTTATGATAATCGTATTATTGTTTACGGAAATAAATAATGTTTCAGGTGAAAGAGTTTTTGAGTGAGTTCTTATGTTTTATTTTGATTATTTTGTATTATATATGTGTATATATTAAAAACTATATATATATGTATATATCTATATTTTTTGAAATATTGTATAAATTATTTGTATATATTTTTTATATAATAATTAAATATTATATGTATATTACATTATTAGATATATTATGTTTCTAGAATTTATGTATTTTTGTAATTAAAAAACTACTTCGTAAAATAAACTCTCGCTTTAGTATTAAATAATATAATTATAGTAAAATATGGTCTTATATTATAGGAGAGCTTCTAGAAAAGAGATACTAGAAAATGACAACACAGAATAATAATATAATAAGACATTGAAAAATCAATTGAACCCTGCCACACAAACAGAATCATGTGATCCCATAAACGTCCATTGAGAAGTCTCAAAGTTGATGTGACAAATTAAAAAATACTAATTCGTCAAAAGTTAAATATCTTTATTTATTATTGTTTAATTAATTAAGATAGTTTTGAAACGAGTGTTATCATGTCTAATAAATTTTATTATCATTAAAGAGTAAATAAAATAAAATGAGATATTTAAGAAATTTTTATAAAATAAAATGAGGTATTTAAGGAATTTTTATAAAAAAAGAAAATAAGTTTTCTTGCACCAACTAAAGATCATGATAAGTACATTAATAATATGAAACTCGGACAATTCACTTAAATATTATGTTGGTGTTCGATATCGATATTTGTATGACACGTATCCGTGAAATGTCCAATTCAAAAAATATTTGTTGGATTTATCACAATTCTAGTACGGTTCTAACACAATTTTAAAAAAGAAAAATACATCAATTTTCTAAAAATTCAAATTTATTGTATAAATTTTTTATTATGATTATAAAACTAAAAAACAAATCCTTGTGAACCAGTTATAAAAAACATCTCCAAAAAATAATTTAAAACATATTTGTGCACATAAATCTTTATTGTCAACTTATATAATTTATAATTATATAATATATAAATCTGTGTTTCCATATCCTCCATTTTAGAAATTATGTATCTTTTGTGTTCGTGTCCGTATAGTATCAATGTCCGTAACACAAGAACAAATGATAAATAATTATCATTCTTTTAAAAATGTTTGTGTAATATATAATAATTAATAATTAAATTAAATAATTTTTTTATAAATTATACTGATGTTATCGAACTAAAACTTATGCAGAAATAAGTGAAATTTTTAAGATTTTTTTTATCAAATACTCAGAAGACCAAAATAGATAAAAAATGATACGGTAGTTTATTATTATTAACTCATAAAAAAAAAATCTTAACGATGTAATAGAAGGTGAAAACTAAATGTGTAAAGACTAAAAGTATTTTTTTTTATTAAACATATAACTATAAGTGAAAAGAATTAAACTTCAAATTTTCTAAAATGCTACATCACCTTTTTGTGATTTTTATAAAAAAATATTAATCTGTTTTTTTATTGTAAAACACATTATACCACCTTTTAAATATATTATATTAATTGTTACATTTTAAAAAAAATGTATGCATTGTAAATTTTATTAGTAATTACTATTTTGTCATAAAATAGACATGCAAATAATGTTATTAATTATAATTACGAACTAAATTATTCAGTTTAGTAATTAATTTTTAAATTTATTGAAATAATAGAAAAATAGTATTTAAAAATTAAAATACGATAGTTATTTCAAAATAATAAAATAATATGAATGGATAATAAATGGGAAAAACATTAATCACTGACAATTAACCAGAAATAAGTAAACCTTTCACGATTCATTAGATTAACTATATTTTCTTATTTTTTAATTAAATTATTAATATATTATTAAAATAAAATTGTTGAGATGGAAGTGTAGAACTATAGTTTTTCAACATCCAACAATGACAGACACCAAAGTTGCAGAGTCGTCTGCAAGAACTAAGTATTTAATTTCCCACCAATAATTTCATCCACAAACGATTGGATATTTCGGTCCGACGAGCCACCGTGAGCCACCGCTTCTCTGGCCGCCCGTTTCAGCTCCGACGCGTTTCTCTTGAACTCCTCCGCCGCAAAAACCTCTTCAAAAGCCCGTTCCACCTCCTCCGTCGCCACAAACCCATCACTCCCCGGCGTGAGCCGAACCCCCACACGAAACACATCGGAAATCAGTTTGGCGTTTGTGGGTTGGTCGGTCCACTGAGGCCAAGCAATCATGGGTGTGCCGGTGGTTATGGCTTCCAACATGGAGTTCCACCCACAGTGCGTTAAGAAACAAGCGATCGCAGGGTGACTCAAGACCTTGGTTTGCGGGCACCATGGGACCACCATTCCTTGTTCTTTGCTCTCTTCAACAAATCCTTCTGGCAGCGGAACCGGTTCCTCTCCTTCTTTATTCTTAATCACCCAAAGAAAAGGTTTGTTGCTGTTCTTCAAAGCTTTGGCTATGCTCTCTAGTTGCTTAGCGGTAAACACAATGAGGCTCCCAAACGAGACGTATATAACCGAAGAAGGAGGTTGGTGGGTGAGCCACTCCATGCACGAGTCCTGTGGTTTCCACATTTCGATTCCCACATCTTCGTTTTCGTCTTCGCCAAGTAAGGAGGGAGGGACTAGTGGACCAACCGTTGTTATGGGGCATAACTCACCCATGGAATCTATTACTTCTTTCTCCAACTCATAGAAAGAGTTTGCGAGTACCCACTTGAGCTTTTTCATGTGTTGGAGCATCTCCGCCAGCACCTTGGGCATGCTTCCAAAAGGGTTTGATGGGAGAACAAAAGAAGGAAGGTCTTGGGGTTGTAGCAATGGAAGACCGGGTAAGTTGACACTCATGGAAGGGTTTTCGAGAGTGGGGAATTCGTTTAAGTTGTTGTAGAAACGGTAGTATATGGCGTAGAGAGCGCAGGGTTGGATCCACAGACATGCACAAGGGATGTTGTAGCTGGCAGCTACATCTGCAACCCATGGAACAAAGGGGTTGTTGATGATGCAGGCGAGTTTTCTGGAAGTGTTAATGAAGTGGTTTTTTATGACGTTGGAGACGTTAACGGGTCCGAATTTTCCTATGTGTTCCATGAAGGAGTCGAGGGTACCCCTGTTTTGGCCGGTTCCAAAGCCATCGGAGAAGAAAATGATTTCGATCCCGTCGGTGGTGATGGAAGTTGGGACGGTGTCGGGGGCGTCTGCGGTGGAGGATTTGAAGACGCGGTGGTAAACTAATTCGGTGGTGGCAAGGGTGACTTGAAGGCCTCGAGCTTGGAGGGTTTTGCCTAGCCTAAGCAAAGGGTTGATGTGACCTTGGGCTGAAAAAGCGACGAGAAGAACGTGTAGGTCTTCCTGGGTTTTGTCCTTGGAAGCCATGGATTCACAGTGACCTTAACGAAAACGGTGATGGTGGAGTTAAGGAGAGACGTTGAAAGAGGACTGCATAGTTGCCCTTTATAATGGCCGTCTACTCGACATATCTTGCTGCACACGGGTCAATCCGACACATAATTACCGATTCTAGAGAAATCATACTTTGAATTTGAAACGATGAATGTTGTATCCAACTTTTAATTTGATTAATTTATATATATATATATAATAAATCTATAATTAAATATTATAAAAAGACATTAAAATAATAATATTAAAAAGTTATAATATGATTTTATAAAAAAAGGATTCCGAATATAATATTACCCAATAATATAATACTACAATATCATGTCCCACGCGGATACATCCGGTTAAAGTTAAAGTTATCATTCTTTTATTAAAACAAGAGAATAAACTTTGTTATTGTAAAATAACTAGGTTCCATATGTTGTATAGGTAGAGATATGTAATGACAAAACATATAACCCAAAATTAAGATTTAATATATCATAACTTATTGGTTAAAATTCTGCACAGGGCATAAGTAATATGACATAAATAAAATAGCATAGTGTAATTTTGAAATCATCATTACGAGGTGCATGTGTTGGTTACTTGTGGAACATGATAAATTTGCAATGTTGTCTAAAATATGCTTTTAATTTCATGCTCTTCACATACACAAAATTCTACTACATACTCTATATTTAGTAAGTAAATGAGATTGTAATAAGAAAGATAAAAAATAATTTTAAACATAGAAGGAAACAACATATGGTGGATCACATATGTCAACAATATTCGACAAAATGTTGTTATGGTATTTTTGTGTGTTGCTTTTATAATTTTAATTATTTATAATGATAAGTAAAAAATGAGTTTTTTTTAATAAATTAATGGATTTGAATTTGGGTGGTGGCTATGATAGGAAAACACCACTTTCTAACACATGTGAAATATTTTTTTTTTTATCCAAATAAATTCGGGAATGCAACTCGACAAGGATCGTGTGTTTATCAGGAAACAAGTTTTCAATTGGTATGCGAGAATGTTCGTTTATGCTTAAGTCAGTAGGAGTAACAGAGAGCTGAGAATAAGAGTATACGAGTATAAATAGAGTTTAGTCTGTCCCCTTACTAAGTGAGTCATCACCTATTTATAGGTCTGGTTGTACTCAGATCATTAAGAAAAACATTAAATGGTTATAGTGAGATATAAATGAATTTTATGATAGTAACCTATAACCACAAGTAACTTATAACTGATTTATGGTCTAATTTATGTGTCTTAAATATAATATTAAACGAGCATTTAGTGTTTGATTGCCTAAAATATTATATTAAACGAGCGATTATTGGTTTGAATGTACCCGATCGTAATTAGGGGTATGTACATAAGTCCCCCAGCTCGAAATCCGAGAAGAAGTAGAGGTGGATCAATTTGAAGGATAAACGAGTTCAACTTGGACTCGTTTGGATTTGGTTTTTAGATATGCTCGTGATTGAACATGCTTCGTTCTTGATTGAACTTGCATTATTTTAATTTGCTCCTGGTTGAACATTTCTAGTTCTTGATTCTTCGCTCTTGGTTGAACGAGTTGTTGTGCTCTTGGTTGATCGTTTTTAGTTATTGATTGAACTTACATTATTTTGCTCCGGTCTTGGTTGAACGAGTTGTTGGGCTCTTTTGTTGAGCGTTTTTAGTTCTAGATTGAACTTGTATTATTTTGCTTTGCTCTTGGTTGAGCGTGTTTTCGTGCTCTTGGTTGAGCGTTTCTAGTTGTTGATTCTTCGCTCTTCATTGAACGAGTTGTTGTGCTCTTGGTTGAGTGTTTTTAGTTCTTAATTAAACTTTCATTATTTTCCTTAGCTCTTGGTTGAACGAGTTGTTGTGCTTTTGGTTGAGAATTTTTAGTTTTTGATTGAACTTGTATTATTTTTGCTTCGCTCTTGGTTGAACGAGTTGTTGTGCTCTTCGTTGAGCATTTTTAGTTCTTGATTGAACTTGACGAGATTGTATCGAGAAAAAAAGGACATTATTCTGCCGAGCTTACCTCGTTAAAACTTTGCTTGGCAAAACCGTCCTTAGGAGAAAAAACCCAAGCTAAGGAAACAAAGTACAAGTTTTCCGTCTTTAACTGTTGTACACATTTAGATGGGTTATGTTCCACGTTCTTGGAATCAACTTGTCACTTAGTTCCTGGAGTTTATACGCTCCGTTTTGTAGGCTATCCACTATTCAATATGGGTCATCCCATTTGGGTGCGAGTTTTCCCTCGTCTTTGCACCTTCTTGCCTCGTCAACCTTTCTCCAAACGAGGTCCCTCTTGTGGAGCACCCGAGCTCTAACACGTGAATTATACCTATGGGTTATTATATGCTTTGCAGCCTCCTCCCTGACTCGATCTATTGTATCAAGTGGTTTAAGGCCCCTAATTGGACCAACTCCTTCGTGTTATGACCTATATTTTGGTGATAGCTACAATGCTTATTCTGGTACCCTGAAGGATTAAGGCCTCTCGGAGTATGATCTCCTCCGAGGCATTCATGAGGGCGTAATTTTCAAACTTCCCCGACCTCTTTCTTTAAATATTTGAGAAGGCCTTTGAGGTTGGTGCCTTCATTATCCTTCTCCGAGCATCTACGTTCTCCTCAATGATCATATATCTTGTCGCCCTAACCCGTAGTTGATCCATGTCCTTGGGGGGTTTCCCATATAGAGTGTCCAAGAATTTCCGTACACTTAGCACCCACTAGCAGGGTGTGCATGGAGACCACCGAGTGCAGGTCGGGTATGGTCAAAGTAGCTCGAGTGAACTGGGCCATGAACTGTCTCAAGCCTTTTGTCTTCCCTTGCATGACATTGTGCAAGGATGCCGAGGTGGAGGCCACGGGCTTGCAATTTGCGAACCTGGCAAGGAACCTGCCACATAACATGTCAAATGAGTCTACCTAGTTTATGGGTAAAGGAATACCATTTCAAGGACACCCTGGCCAAAGTGGTGGGAAACAGCTTGCAGTGCACATCCATGTCCTTCTAGAATAGTGTAGATTAGGTCATATAGGCTTTAACATGTACCTTGGGATCTGAGGTTGAGTATTTCTCTAGATTGGGCCAACTCCATCTATGGGACAATTGGGCCCTCCTAACCTCATTCGTGAAGGGATGAAAACACCTTAGGTTGGTCATCATTGTGCGGTTGATGAACAAGTCAGGAAGTGCCTTGAAGGGTTGATCCCCGTGGCCACGACTCCCTCGCTTTGTCTTGCACTATGTGGATCTCGGTGGGGTTCCCCTCGAAGATGATTTTCTAGTGGAAGTACGAGATATTGACCTCTCCTGCTAATTCAACTTTTTTGGGGGTACCCTCCTGGATTCGACGATATGCTCTGAATGTTGCTGATCACCCTGAGTGATGTTGTTGTTGTCCCTACAAGTTATCTGATCATGCAGTACAAACAATTATGCCCTATGTTGCTCTCTTAGGGATGCCAAATCTCGTTCCATTTTTTCCTGCATTTGACCAATGGCGTCTTTCACAGTTCTAGGTAGGTCTTCCTCATTTGTTCTAGGGGTCCCCTATCGACTGATTTGCATTTTCCTATTGGATATTCATATTAAGAGTGTATGTTTGGATTTCTGTAGCGGTCATGGGAAAAGTTTTACCAGGGTCCCATGTGTTGGAATAAGATAAATAGAATAGTGTATAAATAGGTGTGCATTTATGTTCATTTGTGTACATCATATAACACACAGTTTCTCTAATAAAGGTTTTTTAGTTTTCAATTCCAACTATCATTTAATTCCCAACAGAGTGGTATCCAGAGCATAGAGATGAGACTTGTGTGGTTTCTTGGCAGTGAGGGTAAGACTGTTGCTGGAACTTTGAGCAGAGGAGGATCTGCTGTTTTGCAAGCCAAGAATTGAAGGTTGACTGCTGTAGGTGATAACTGTCATGGCTGCATTTGGTGTGGTTCCAGGGAGTCTTCCAGTGTTTGATGGGAAAGATTATGATGATTGGATTGTGAAGATGGAAGCCATTTTTGGTTTTCAAGAATTAGAAGAAGCTGTCAAGATTGGGTTTCAAGATTCAACCAAGCTTGAAACAGAGGAGCAGAAGAAAAAGTCTGAGAAGCAGTCAAAAGAAAATCAAAAGATTGATTGCAAGGCACGGATGTTACTGCATCAGTGTGTCTCAGCTGCCATTTTCCAGAAAATCTCAAAAGCTGAATCTGCCAAGCATATTTGGGACATACTGGAACATACCTATGGAAATACTGGTAGGGTTAAGAAGGTGAGGTTGCAATCACTCAGAAGACAATTTGAATTGCTGTCCATGACTGAACAAGAATCAGTGTGTGATTACTTTGGTAAAATCCAAGCAATTGCAAATTCCATGCGAGGTTGTGATGAGCAGCTGCCTGAATCAAAGGTGGTTGAGAAGATTCTTAGAACTTTGACTCCTGCTTTTGATCACATTGTTGTGGCAATTGAAGAATCCAAGGATCTTGGTGAAATGACAGTAGAAGAACTGCAGAATTCTCTTGAAGCACATGAGCAGCAGTTACTTTCAAGAAAAGGTAAAGAAAAGGTGGTAGAGCAAGTTTTCCAGGCTCAAACTGCTGGCAGAGGCAGAGGAAGAAATGGCTGGAAAAAGAAAGGAAGAGGAAGAGGAGGTCAATCAAGTGATTGGCCTGCTTCAAGCAATTAGAACCAGAGTCAAAATAGTGTGCAGAAGCAGAAATTGGCTGCTGGTAGAGGGAGTCAAGATCATGGATCCAAGAAATTCCATGATAAAAGAAAACTGCAGTGTTATAATTGTGGAAAGTATGGTCATTTTGCAGCTGAATGTTGGGGAGCTGATAACAGTAACAACACTGGAAAATTTTCCAAGAAAGATGAAGCACATCTAGCTCAAGAAGATGAAGATTCTGATTTAGATCAAGTATTATTGATGGCCACTACAAATCAAGATGAAGATGCTTCAAGTTGGTACTTAGACACAGGCTGTTCCAATCATATGACTGGAAACAGGGAGTGGATTATTGATTTTGATTCTAATGTCAAAAACAGTGTGAGATTTGCAGATAATAGTATGATCTTTGCTGAAGGAATTGGCAAGGTCAGATTCACTTGTAAAGATGGAAGAGTTGGTTGTATGAATGATGTCCTATATGTGCCATTAATGAAGAATAATCTTCTCAGCTTAGACCAACTACTGGAAAAGGGATTCAAAATGTCAATGGAGCAGAATTCTATCAAGATCTATGATCAGAAATCAAGGTTAGTTCTTAAGGCACCTTTGTCTAAAAATAGGACTTTTAAGACTAATCTTAATACATCAACTGCACAATGCTTGTCTTCAATTGGGAATAAGGAGGAAACAAATTTGGTGTGGCACTACATATTTGGCCATTTGAATTTCAAGAGTTTGAACCAACTGAGCAGTAAACAAATGGTCACAGGGTTGCCACCAATCAACCTATCTCATAAGACTTGTGAAGGTTGCCTATTTGGGAAGCAATCAAAAAAGAATTTCAAGAACTCTGTACTGCAAAGAGCAAAGAAGCCTTTGGAGGTTGTATACTAAGATGTATGTGGCCCTCTTGATAGCAATTCACTTGGAGGTAATAGGTATTTTCTTACTTTTGTGGATGAATTCACCAGAAAAATCTAGATCTACCTATTAAAGGAGAAAGGTGAGGTGTTTGGAAGATTTGTAAAATTATGTGCTAAGGTTGAAAGGCAATCAGGCTATGCCTTAACCATTTTCAGAACTGATGGAGGTGGAGAATTCAATTCCAAAGAGATGGAAGAATTTTGTGCTGCAAAAGGAATTGAACATGAAGTTACAACTCCTTACACTCCACAACATAATGGAATTGCAGAGAGAAGAAATAGAACTTTGCTTGATATGGCAAGGTGCATGCTCAAAGGCAAAGGGCTGCCTCATAGCTTTTGGGGAAAGGTTGTCACCACTGCAGCCTATATTCTCAATAGGTGTCCTACAAAAAAATTGGAGGCAGCTGTACCAGAAACAGTTTGGTCTGGACTTAAACCAACTGTTAGTCATTTGAAAATTTTTGGTTCCTTGTGCTGTAGGCATATTCCAGATGAGAAGAGGAAGAAGTTGGAAGATAAGAGTGAAGCTCTTATCTTAATTGGATATCATCCAACAGGTGCTTACAGGTTGTTCAACCCAGTAAACTAGCAAATTCTCATCAGCAGAGATGTTGTTGTAGATGAGAATGCATCCTGGAATTGGAGTAAATCTGTAAAATAGATTCATTGTTTTTTAGAAGACAGTGGACAACAACAAGATGAAGAACATGAAAATACTGTTGAGCCAGAATCTAGAAGATCACAAAGGCAAAGATTTCCTTCTTCCAGATTAGCAGGTCATGAAGTTTACAGTGATAATTTGATCACTGATGAAGGAGAGTTGGTTCACTTAGCATTTGTGGCAGACATTGAGCCAATCACTTGGAAGGAAGCAATAGTTGATAGAAAGTGGAAGAGTGCAATGATTGAAGTGCTGGACTCACTGGAGAGAAATGAAACCTGGGAATTAGTGGCTTTGCCAAAGGGAAAAAGACCAATTGATGTCAAATGGGTTTTCAAGATAAAACTCAAGTCTGATGGCAGCATAGCCAAGCATAAAGCAAGATTAGTTGCTAAGGGTTTTCTGCAGAAACATGGAATAGACTACACTGAAGTCTATGCACCAGTGGCTAGATTGGAAACCATTAGATTGGTGATTGTTGTGGCCAATTCTAGAAACTGGAAAATCTATCAAATGGATGTTAAATTTGCATTCTTGAATGGAATTTTAGAAAAGGAGGTTTATGTGACTCAGCCACCAGGTTTTGAAGCAAAGGATGCCAGCCACAAAGTGTTCAAACTTAAGAAAGCACTTTATGGACTCAAACAAGCTCCTAGAGTGTGGAATAAACTGATAGATTCGTTTTTGCTCAAGCTAGGCTTCACAAAGTGTTCAATAGAATATGAAGTTTATGTAAGAGAGTCACAAAGTCAAAGCTTAATCTATGTATGTCTATATGTGGATGATTTGTTAATCACAGGGAGCTCAATGACAGAGATTGAGCAATTCAAAAATAGATTGAAGGCTGTTTTTGAAATGACAGATTTGGGAATGCTTAGCTATTTTCTGGGAATGGAATTTGTATACACAGATCAAGGTATTATCCTGCATCAAAGGAAGTACATTAATGAAGTGCTCAACAGATTCAATATGAATCAATGCAATGGAGCTAGGGTGCCTGCTGCTGGAAATTTGAAACTGACAGAAGCCTTGGAGGAGATTACAGTAGATAGTACTTTGTTTAAACAGATTGTTGGAAGTTTGAGGTTCATCTGCAACAGCAGGCCTGACATAAGCTATGCAGTTGGACTAATAAGCAGATTCATGAGTAATTCAAGAGTCTCTCATATGGCAGCAGCAAAGCACATATTGAGGTATCTTAAGGAGACAACAGGGTATGGCTTACTGTTTCCAGTAAGCTTGAATAAATCTGAAGACTGTTTGGAGGCTTGGAGTGATTCAGACTGGTGTGGTGATAAAGTGGGAAGGAAGAGCACCTATGGATATTTTTTCAAATATCTGAAAGCACCAATTTCTTGGTGTTCTAAGAAGCAAACTGTAGTTGCTCTCTCATCTTGTGAGGCAGAGTACATAGCTGCAGCAGAGACAGCTTGTCAATGTGTTTGGCTTGAATCTGTGCTTAATGATTTGAAGCTGGATCATGTCAAGCCTGTGCAACTTTGTGTGGACAACCAATCAGCCATCAACCTTGCAAAGAATCCAATTTCACATGGGAGAAGTAAACACATAGAGACCAAGTTCCATTTCTTAAGGGAACAAGTTGGAAAAGGAAAGTTAGAAGTGAAACATTGCAACACCAAGGAGCAAGTGACTGATATTTTCACCAAACCACTTAGACTAGACAAATTTGAAGAACTAAGAGAGTGGTTAGGAGTTAGAAGTGTTGCAGAATTTAGCTTAAGGAAGAGTGTTGGAATAAGCTAAATAAAAGAGTGTATAAATAGGTGTGCACTTATGTTCATTTGTGTACATCATATAACACACAGTTTCTCTAATAAAGGTTTTTCAGTTTTCAATTCCAACTATCATTTAATTCCCAACACCATGAAGGGCGCCAAATGTTTCTACCGAAAATAAACTCGGGAGTGCAACTCGACAAGGACTATGTGTTCCCCAAGGAACAGTTCTCCGATTAGAAGGGGAGGTCCACCTGTAAAAGATTCTCTGATGCTTAAGTCAGTAGAAGCACAAAGATGGATGATAAATTCTTAACAAAGAGATCTAAGAGTAAGAGTATAAAATAGAGTCTAGTGTATCCCCTTACTGATAGAGTCATCACCTATTTATAGGTCTTGTTGGACTCAAACCATTAAGAAAAGCATTCAATGGTTAACATGAGATATAAATAGATTTTATAACAATAACATATAACCGCTAGTAACTTATAACCAATTTATAGTATGATTTATGTGTCTTAAATATAATATTAGATGGATAGTTATTGTTTGATTTATGTGCCTTAAATATTATATTAAATGTGTAGTTATTGATTTGAATGTACCCAATCATAATTAGGTATGTACAGTCATAAATGTGTGAAAAGTGTACTAGAAATGTTCTAAGTGGTATGAATATATCCATAGAGGTGAGAAACACGTCGTCAGAAAAAAAAATGCATTATAAGATATATATATTAGAAAAAATAATGTTTCTGTTTATTTACTTATTTATTAGAAGTTGTATATATTTTTATTTGAATAATATCTAAACTAGTTGATATGAGTATTAATCAAATCAAATTTTATTATTTATCAATATAATACTATTATATTAAGTTTCTTTATTACATTGTTTATTGTATTCGTTTTTTTAGGATCGAGAAAAATAGTTTTAGGGTAAATGTGGTATAATTAAATGACACTTATATATTTTATTATTAAATTTAAAAGAGCATATAAATAGAAATTTAGTTATTCGGGTTTCATTGTAAAAGAATCATTATCTCTCCAAAAACTTAATTTTCTTTTCCTCAATCTTCTTTCTAAGATTCTGACATCCTCACTCATCAATTTGACAATCAGAGTATGTCATTAGACTTTTGACAACGAAGACTATCAAACTGCCCAATCAGAATTTCTGATAAAGTAATTTCATTTTTGTTTCTTTTTCCTTTCCTCTCCATTCTCTCTAAGTTTTGACCGCCTCTCTTATCAGTTTGACGATCGAAGTTATTGAACTCATGGCAGTGAACTCTACAAGATTGCGTTATCAAAATCTAAAAATAGAGTAAGTTCATTATTGACTCCTTTTTTCTTTGAGTTAGTTTTGATCTGGTTAGGTTTGTCTTTAGTTTAAGTTTGCATGTGATGTTTTTATCTTTAGAAGTAGTCTTTGTTAGCTCAAGGCCCTAGTGGTATAGTTAGATTTTTTATCAGGACTTTGTGGTGCAGGTTAGGCTACCATTAGCTTTTGGTAGTTTGGAGCTCTTAGGAAGCATCCGTTCAAGTTCAGGTAAGTGAAGCTAGTTTAAATTGCCAATAGAACTCTAGGCTAGAAAATCTGGATGTAGGGGTGACATGGTCACCAATCTCAAATTATCAAGGGGTAGGGCGACATGAAGGTTGAAAAAAAGACAGGAATATACAAAGAAAAAATGACCCTCTGAATGAGATTGACCCATACAGATGATGTCGGTCGGTTTACAATAATCTATGGCAAAAATATTATCATCGGAGTCCGGCTTCAAAATGATATGCTTCCCCATAAAAGAAGAGATGGAAGAACCGTATAAGAAAACAAAGGCAAACCCAGTTACCTTAGGGTCTACCTAGTCAATCCCCAAGAGCTGGAACGACTGTGCTAGTGGATCCGAACTGTCGGAACCACCCGCCGGGTCATCTGCCCTCACAACATCCTCCACAGGGGACAATACCTGAATTGCCCCAACCGCCAAGGGCTCGGTCGTGGAGGAACCAAAAGAAGAGGAGGACGAGGACGAGGAAGAAGAAGGAAGGGAGGAAGACAAAGAAGAAGACAGGGAAGACATGACTAACCTCTCTAATAAGGAACACAGTGTGCCAGGATGAATATGTTTTGAGTGTCTGAGCAAGGAAGAAGTGACTCGACACTATAGGGGACCATTATTTATAGCCTTCAAGGGGCTCAGAAGACGAATCATCATTCTTATCTCAATCGTTGGATCTCCCTCGATCCAACGGTCCTTGTCAATTGACACCCCAAAAATCTTGTCATTAATGCGCATCACGTCACTTGTTCGGTGTCACCAACGTCATGTCAGACCTCGGGAAGTCCAACTGTCACGACGGTCTTGGACAAAGACTCTTCGGATTAAATATCCTCGAGTCTGGGGGGCAAGTGTACTATTCAAGGATCAAGAGTTGGGTAATGTACTTCTAAACATGACTACCTCCCTAATCTAGCCCAATAAGAAATGACATATGAAATCATATAAATAAGCACAAATTTCAAGAATCAAGTATGTCATTACACATTGACCTCGATATCGACTGTCGAATACTAAATTCTGACTTGAACGTCGGAGTGCCTTTTGCAAATATTATCTAAGTCTGAACTTACTGGAGATTGAGAGATAAAGGAACAAAAAGATAAGAAGGAGTTCATTTGGAGAAGAATGATGAATTGACCAACCCACTCAAATATTCTCTTAATATATTATTAAAATAAATTTGTTGAGAGAGAGGTGTAAACGGTTTTTTTCAAGATGTGTAATTTCTTTACGAATTTTTTAAAATGACTAATTTTTTTTTCGAAAATAGGTAAATTGTAAATGTAAAGTACGTTTTTTTTTAAACGTAAATGTGTTATCTCATTTACATTTTTTAATTTTATAATATATAATAATGTATAAATTTTTAAAAAAATATAAAATTCTTATATTTCATATACAATTTTTAGGTAAAACCGTATATGAAATATACATTTTTTATTTTTTTAATATATCATAATTTGATATACATTTTTGAATATTTAAAATTTGAAAAAATAAAAATATTAAGAAATTAAATAAGTTTAATTTATTAATTGTAATCTTTTTATATATGTAATTAAAGAAAATTATTTTTTATAAAATATCTTCAGGGAAGTTATTAGATGTTGAAATAAGAAAATATGTCTGAAATATTTTGTAAAATATCGTGGTATACATCAAATTAAATTTTGAGAGGTATTTTCGAAGTTATCACCTATTAATATATTTTAGAAGATAATTTTTTATTATATAATTAAAAATTAAATATAACTTTTTAGTTTTTAATACATTAAAATTATTTCGGATGCTTAATAAATCCTAAATAACCCAGAAAACTTTAACGAAAAAGTTAAAACAGACAACCTTAATTGAAAAAAATATGTTTAAAAAAAACATTGAAAACTGACATTACATTAAATGGAAGTACACAAACATAACAATTTAATTTAAAAAATAAATAATTTAACAAATACAGTAATTATTTATAAAATTATGTTCCACATGAAGATCTTTGATGTTATCTCGTTCATCTGAGAGAAGGTAGGATTAGGATATCATCATTATTATTTTCTTTTTGTTGTCGTCACATAAAATATCAAATACGAATCATCATTATTTTTTATTTTTTTTCAGATAAAATATCAAATCCTATTGAAAATAAATGTTAGGAATTTAATGAAATACTGAGGACAATATTGTTGAAGTACTAAATATCTCCAAAGGATCCAAAGAAACAATATTATATATTATAAAATTAAAAAATATTATATATAGATATATATATATATATATATATATGATTTTTTTTAATGTGTATGCATGGCTGCCGATTTTAGTATTCAAAAATTGAATTGGGGATATACTCATATTCAAACAAAAAAATTACCGTTTTGGAAAATTCTTAAAAATATTGCACTCCCTTAAAATAAAAACCAACAGTGACAGATACCTAGTTGCACTCAGTTGCAGAGTCGTCTACAAGAACTAAATATCTAATTTCCCACCAATAATTTCATCCACAAACGATTGGATATTTCGGTCCGACGAGCCACCGTGAGCCACCGCTTCTCTGGCCGCCCGTTTCAGCTCCGACGCGTTTCTCTTGAACTCCTCCGCCGCAAAAACCTCTTCAAATGCCCGTTCCACTTCCTCCGTCGCCACAAACCCATCACTCCCCGGCGTGAGCCGAACCCCCACACGAAAAACATCGGAAATCAGTTTGGCGTTTGTGGGTTGGTCGGTCCACTGAGGCCAAGCAATCATGGGCGTGCCCGTGGTTATGGCTTCCAACATGGAGTTCCACCCACAGTGCGTTAAGAAACAAGCTATCGCAGGGTGACTCAAGACCTTGGTTTGCGGACACCATGGGACCACCATTCCTTGCTCTTTGCTCTCTTCAACAAATCCTTCTGGCAGCGGAACCGGTTCCTCTCCTTCTTTATTCTTAATCACCCAAAGAAAAGGTTTGTTGCTGTTCTTCAAAGCTTTGGCTATGCTCTCCAGTTGCTTAGCGGTAAACACAATGAGGCTCCCAAAGGAGACGTATATAACCGAAGAAGGAGGTTGGTGGGTGAGCCACTCCATGCACGAGTCCTGTGGTTTCCACATTTCGATTCCCACATCTTCGTTTTCGTCTTCGCCCAGTAAGGAGGGAGGAACTAGTGGACCAACCGCTGTTATGGGGCATAACTCAGCCATGGAATCTATTACATCTTTCTCCAACTCATAGAAAGAGTTTGCGAGTACCCACTTGAGCTTTTTCATGTGTTGGAGCATCTCTGCCAGCACCTTGGGCATGCTTCCAAAAGGGTTTGATGGGAGAACAAAAGAAGGAAGGTCTTGGGGCTGTAGCAATGGAAGACCGGGTAAGTTGACACTCATGGAAGGGTTTTCGAGAGTGGGGAATTCGTTCAAGCTGTTGTAGAAACGGTAGTATATGGCGTAGAGAGCGCAGGGTTGGATCCACAGACATGCACAAGGGATGTTGTAGCTGGCAGCTACATCTGCAACCCATGGCACAAATGGGTTGTTGATGATGCAAGCGAGTTTTTTGGAAGTGTTAAGGAAGTGGTTTTTTATGACGTCGGAGAGGTTAACGGGTCCGAATTTTCCTACGAGTTCCATGTATGAGTCGACAGTGGCCGTGTTTTGGCCGATTCCAAAGCCATCGGAGAAGAAAATGATTTGGATCCCATTGGTGGTGATGGAAGTGGGGACGGTGTCGGCGGCGTGTGCGGTGGAGGATTTGAAGACGCGGTGGTAAACTAATTCGGTGGTGGCAAGGGTGACGTGGAGGCCTCGGGCTAGTAGGGTATTGCCTAGCCTAAGCAAAGGATTGATGTGACCTTGGGCGGAAAAAGCGACGAGAAGAACGTGTAGGTCTTCCTGAGTTTTGTCTTTGGAAGCCATGGATTCAGAGTGACCTTATCGAAAACGGTGTTGCTGAAGTAAAGGAGAGACGTGGAAAGAAAATTGCAATAGGGTCCCTTTATAATGCCCGACTACACTGCATAACTTGTTCCACACGGGGCAATCCGACACAAAATTACCGATTCAGACCTTGGTCATATCAATAAATAATACACACCAATAAATTAATAATTAATACACATCAATCAATAAATAAATAATTAATACACGTCAATCAATAAATCATTAAATAATACACATACTGCCCACTTCAAAGCAAAGTCGTCACACAAAATTTCGGCAAAAAAATTCAAAACATTTTTACCCAAAATAGCAATACCATCCAATCAAACATTGACACGTTGCCGAAGCACAGAGTGCCACGTAATGCTCATATAAACACTATTTCTTCTCCCTCCCTTCGTTCTCTCATTTCTTTAAAACCCAAATCCTCTTCATTCCTTTTAAAACTCCCACTTTTCTGTTCTCTTTCCTCTTTCACAAATTTGGCAAGTGTACCTTTTGCTCGTTGCAATACCATCAATCTCTTCTTTGCAGTATTTTTCATTTGGCACGTATTTTGAATTTTAAAATGGCAATTCTAATTTTTTTTTATATTGTTTTTTATATTTTTGGCTCTTACGGGTTTTTTTTTCAACTGATGCAGTTTATAAGATTTTTTTATCATATTTCTGTTGCGTTTTTGTATTTTTTAGGATTTTTTTATCAAAGTTGTTTCCTTTTATCTTTTTTGGCGATTTTCTTCTTCTCCTTTATCTCTTTTATGATGTTTGCTTTTATTTATTTTATTATCTTAATCTTTTTTATTATTATTTTTTTAGTGTTTGTCATGTTTTTTTCTCTCTCTTTGTTTATACATTCTTTGTTCTCTCTTTAAAGTTTTTGATTTTTATCTTTTGTACTCATTCTCTTTATCTCTTTTATGTTTTATTTGGATGAGAGAGTGGAAATGAGGGAGTGGATTTGAGATGATTTGAAGGGAAAGTGTAAAGAAAGTTAAGGTGTTTGGATTAAAGTAAATAGAATGGAAAGTGTAGGGAAAGTTTATGAAAGTTGGTGAGTGATGTGATAGGTATGATTGAAATTATATTTTTTTTAATAGATAAGAATGTAAGTTTACAAATTTACCCTTATATCTAAAATTTGTTAAAAATTAATTTGATTTATTTATTTATAAATTATAATTATTTTAATTAAAATATTATTTAAATATTTATAATTATAAATATTTGATAAAAACTTATTTTTACATTAAATATATTATTATTTTTATCTTTATTTTTTAATTAATATAATTATTATATAAATTTATTTCTATATTATTAACAAGTATTTTTTATTATTATTATTTATATTTATAATTTATTATATATAATATGATTAATTATGTTATTTATAATAATTATTTTTTATAATTTTATATTTAAATTATAAATTTATTTAAATAAAAATAATAATAATTTAAATGTAAAATGAAAAGGATAAAAACGTAAATTGTAATTAATTAATTAAATAAATATATATTTAGTAAATTGTAACTTTCTTTGCAATCCAGCGAAGAAAGTTTTGATTGAATTTTTTTTTTCGATTTCTCTGTATATTTGGCTGTATGTGTATTGATTTTCACAATTTCTTCGCTCATAGTAAATACCTTCCTTCCATCGCCCTTAAATCTGTTTGTTTCTCATGATGGAAAGACAAAAATTTAATGGGCAGTGCAGAAAGTTGGAAAACCAAGATTTTTTTTTTTAAAAACACAAAAATTGAGACAATTTTTACTTTCAAAACTTCCTTCGCAAATATGCGAAGAAAGTTGTCTACATATATATTTATTTAATTATTTTATTTTATTTTACTTTTTTACTTTTCTTATTTATATTTAAATTATCATTATTTTATTTAAAATAAAATTACAATTTAAATATTAAAATATAATCAAAATTATAAAAAATAATTATTATAAAATAATTATTATAAAATACAAATAATTAATTATATTTTATATATAATAAATTATAAATATAAAAAATAGTAAAAAAATATATTTTTTAATAATAAAAAATTAAATTTATGTAATAATTATATTAATTACAAAAGAGTAAAGATAAAATAATAATATTATTTAATAGAAAAATAACTTTTTATTAAATATTTATAATTATAAATATTTAATTAATATTTAATTAAAAATTTCTAAATATAAGAATAAATTAGTAAATTTACATTTTTATTAATTAAAAAATATATAATTTTAATCACATTCATCACATCACTCACATACTTTCATAAATTTTCCTCACACTTTCTACTCTATTTACCTTAATCCAAACACCCTAACTTTCTTTACACTTTCTCTTCAAATCATCTCAAATTCATTCTCTCATTTCCACTCTCTCATCCAAACACAGTCTGTTTGTTTTCAATTATTTTTTTTTATGTTATTTGTTTTCTAATTGTTTAGTTTTTCACAACTTATGCAGTTTTTTAAGGTTTTCTACTAAAAGTTTTTTGCTTATATATTTTTTTCATTCTCTTCATCTATTTTACGGTTTGATTTCTCTATTTTTGTTGATATTTTTTTTTTCTTTGTTGTGGTTTTAGTTTTCATCATTAATTACATCTAATGATGGATACTGCTCATCATTGCTTCATGTCATGTCCCTCCATCTTTCTGAGTTTGTCATTATAGGTATTAAGTTTTGTACACTGAGTTCGATTATTCTTGTTCTCATTTTTTTTTCGTTTTGCAATTTTTTTTAATGTTTTCTGTTCAGTTTTGTTTGCATTTATATATCTTTATGTACATATTGTTAACTCCATTTTCCTCCATTATTTTTTTTTATTGTGAAATCTTAATTGCATTTTTTTTGCGTTTCAATTGACAGTGTTTTGGATGTTTTTGTGCAACTGTTTTTTTAGAAGATTTTGCATGAGAATCATAAAGCAAAAGGTAATACAAGCAAGAAATGAGGTGTTTTTGGGTTGCTGCAAAATTTGAAAATTTGGGAAAAAGGTAATTAAATTTGAAATTCAAATGTCAAATAAATTTAAATAAAAAAACAAAAAATAAATTAAATTTCAAAATTATTCAAAATCTTAAATAAATACATACCTTAAATTATTTGATGCTATACATAAATTAAAATTTTAAATAAATAAAATTCATAAATTATTCAAAATCATAAATAAATACAAATTTAAATTATTTAATGTCTTACCTAAATTAAAATTTTCAATAAATAAGATTTCTAAATTATTCAAACTTCTAAATAAATACAAATCCTAAATTATTGAATGTTGTACTTAAGTAAAAATGTGAAATAAATAAAATTTCAAAATTATTCAAAATCCTAAATAAATGCAAATCCGAAATTATTAAAAATTTAAAATAAATTAAATTCTTAAATTATTCGAAATTGTTAAAAAAATGAAAACCTGAATATTTAATGTTATACATAAATAAAAATAATAAATTATTTAAAAATCTTAAATAAATAAAAATTTAAAATATTTAACGTCCTACCATCACTCTCATCTCAACCATTGGATGAGATCTCTCTCGATCATGATCTCGTCAATTGGAACCCAAAACACCTCATCATTAATGCGCGTCACACATTCAACGCTGCCAACATCACGTCAGACGTAAGCCCAACCGTCATGACAATCTTGGACAAAGATTCTTCATATTAAATATCCCTGAGCCTAAATGCACTTCTAAAAATGACCCAACTCCCTAATTTGGTCCAATAAAAAGGACACATGACAATCATATAAATATGCACAAATTTCAATAATCAGATACATTACATAGTGTTGAAGATACTAAGTGTCGAATACTAAATTATTTCTTGAGTATCAGAGTGTCTTTTGTAAGTAACATTTAAATTTAAACTTAACAGAAATCGAGAGGTAAAAGAACGAAAGGAGAATAAAAAGTTCATTTGGAGATGAATGAAGAGTTGACTTACTGAAGTGTTCTCTTCATTTTAACCCTGTATGAGAACTTCTTTTAATTAAATTATTTTATATTATTAAAATGAGATTGTTGAGATGGAGGTGCAAACTATAGTTTTTTAACAAAACTAAGATTTTTTTTTAAGATAGTGTAATTTCTTTACGAATTTTTTAAAATGAGTAATTTTTTTTCGAAAATAGGTAAATTGTAAATGCAAAGTACGCTTTTAAAAAAAACGTATATGTGATATCCCATTTGCATTTTTTTAATTTTATAATATATAATAATGTGTAAAATTAAAAAAAAATCTAAATATAAAATTCTTATATTTCATATACAATTTTTTAGTTAAAATCGTATATGAAATATACATTTTTTATTTTTTAATATATCATAAAAATATTAATAAATTAGATAAGTTTAATTTATTATTTGTAATTGTTTATATATATAATTAAAGAAAAGTATGTTTTATAAAATATCTTTTTAATTGAATAGGGTTTTTGATTTTTTTATTATATTAAATTAAAGAATGATTGAATTTTTAGAAGATATTTTTTTATTCTATATAATTAAAAATTAAATATATCTTTTTGGTTTTTAATACATTAAAATTATTTTAAATTCTTAATAGACCCTAAATAACTCATACAACATTAACGGAAAAGTTAAAAAAAATATATATAAAAAAAACATTGATCTTAAGGAAAAATACACAAACATGATAATTTAATTTAAAAATTACATAATTTAACAACTTAAACTTAAATATGAACAAACTATCTATAAGATCATCTCTTCAAAGATATTCGTTATCTCACGTCTAAACGAGGATAAGATATCATTATCATTGTTTTCTTTCTCGTTATCGTGAGATGAAATATTGAATCCTATTGAAGACATTTTTGTCTGATGACAATGCATGATAGAAATTGGATGAAATGCGAATAATGGTGTAAATACTGTTGAAGTACCAAATATCTGCAATTCTGCAATGGACGCGAAGAAACAATATTATATATTATAAAATTTAACAATTTAAAAAATGTTATATATATATATATATGATTTTTTTTAAGTTTAAACATGACTGACTATTTTAGTATTCAAAAATAGAATTGGGGATTTACTCATTTTTAGAAGATAAAAATATTACCATTTTAAACAATTCTTAAAAGTGTTATGATATTTTCACACTGTATTCCATCTTCCATTTATAATAAAATATTAATATTGAGTTGTAGGATGCAATGTAAAATAACATTTTTGTTTTTAAAAATATTAGCCTACCTTAAAGAAAAACAAAAATGACAGATACCTCGGTTGCAGAGTCTTCTCCAAGATCTAACCATCTAATTTCCCAGAAATAATTTCATCCACAAACGACTGGATATTTCGGTCCGACGAGCCACCGTGAGCCACCGCTTCTCTGGCGGCCCGTTTCAGCTCCGACGGGTTTCTCTTTAACTCCTCCGCCGCAAAAACCTGTTCAAAAGCCCGTTCCACTTCCTCCGTCGCCACAAACCCATCACTCCCCGGCGTAAGCCGAACCCCCACACGAAACACATCGGAAATCAGTTTGGCGTTTGTGGGTTGGTCGGTCCACTGAGGCCAAGCAATCATGGGCGTGCCTGTGGTTATGGCTTCCAACATGGAGTTCCACCCACAGTGCGTTAAGAAACAAGCTATCGCAGGGTGACTCAAGACCTTGGTTTGCGGGCACCATGGGACCACCATTCCTTGTTCTTTGCTCTCTTCAACAAACCCTTCTGGCAGCGGAACCGGTTCCTCTCCTTCTTTATTCTTAATCACCCAAAGAAAAGGTTTGTTGCTGTTCTTCAAAGCTTTGGCTATGCTCTCCAGTTGCTTAGCGGTAAACACAATGAGGCTCCCAAAGGAGACGTATATAACCGAAGAAGGAGGTTGGTGGGTGAGCCACTCCATGCACGAGTCCTGTGGTTTCCACATTTCGATTCCCACATCTTCGTTTTCGTCTTCGCCCAGTAAGGAAGGAGGGACTAGTGGACCAACCGTTGTTATGGGGCATAACTCACCCATGGAATCTATTACTTCTTTCTCCAACTCATAGAAAGAGTTTGCGAGTACCCACTTGAGCTTTTTCATGTGTTGGAGCATCTCCGCCAGCACCTTGGGCATGCTTCCAAAAGGGTTTGATGGGAGAACAAAAGAAGGAAGGTCTTGGGGCTGTAGCAATGGAAGACCGGGTAAGTTGACACTCATGGAAGGGTTTTCGAGAGTGGGGAATTCGTTTAAGCTGTTGTAGAAACGGTAGTATATGGCGTAGAGAGCGCAGGGTTGGATCCACAGACATGCACAAGGGATGTTGTAGCTGGCAGCTACATCTGCAACCCATGGCACAAATGGGTTGTTGATGATGCAAGCGAGTTTTTTGGAAGTGTTAAGGAAGTGGTTTTTTATGATGTTGGAGACGTTAACGGGTCCGAATTTTCCGATGAGTTCCATGTACGTGTCGTAGGTGTCCTTGTTTGGGGATTTTCCAAAGCCATCGGAGAAGAAAATGATTTGGATTCCGTTTGTGGTGATGGAAGTGGGGACGGTGTCGGCGGCGTGTGCGGTGGAGGATTTGAAGATGCGGTGGTAAACTAATTCTGTGGTGGCAAGCGTGACGTGGAGACCTCGGGCTAGTAGGGTTTTGCCTAGCCTGAGCAAAGGGTTGATGTGACCTTGGGCTGATAAAGAGACCATAAGAATGTGAAGGTGTTCCTGGGTTTTGTCTGTGGAAGCCATGGATTGACAGTGACCTTAGCGAGAACGGTGTTGGTGGAGTAAATGAGAGACGTTGAAAGACAACTGCAATAAGTGCCATCTATAATGCCTGACTACCGTACATATCGGATTCCATATCCGTCACAATTAGTTTCCCATGTGTTTTATATGATGTGTGGGGTATAATATTTTGGAAAAAGTTTCTTTAACATCATTAACTAAAAATATATATTTGATAAATATTTATATTAATATAATAATATTATGAATTAAATAAAATAAATAAAATATTAATTTATTGAGATGTGAAATATATGTCTCTTCACAGTATATAGCATCCTAATATTTTTTTTTGATAATTGATACACTTATCAATTACTAGCCGTCTAAGTGTTTATTTTTTACTAAATTAACTTAGAAGTATTTGGCAAATGATTAACTACTCAGTAAATATTAAACACATAATAAGTTTTATTATATAAATAAAGTTTTATTTTTGAATAAAAATATATTATTATGTCATTATCATTTTAGATTATTAAAAGAATAATGTTTCTATTTATTTATTTATTAGAAGTTGTATATTTTTTATTTTAATAAGTCCTCTAATGAGTACTGATCAAATTAAATTTTATGATTTATCAATCTAATACTATTATATTAAGTTTCTTTTTTACATTTTTTTATTGTATGTGATTTTCATAGATTTTAATGTAATGAAATATTAGTCACTTCAGTTTAAAATGTTAATTTGTTTTAATTTGAACTACACACAAAAAAAGTAAACACATAAATAATAAAATTAGTATCGTAAATATCCATCTCTAGAAAATTAAGGATAATAAAAAATATTAAAATATAAAATATGATAATGAAGAAAAACGTAAGTATTATGAATACACACCTTTTGGCCATCTTATATGATTTTTTTTACCATTATTACTATCAGTAATAAAATTAACGATGTTATTAATAATATTAATAATCTTATTAATATATTAACTAAATTATTTTATTAATATTTTTATTTTAATATATATTAATATAAAATAAAATTTTTATTATTATTACTACTTTTATTATTATTATCTTCATTATTATTATATTAAATTATTAAATTTATGTCTTCATTTTAATTTATACTAATATAAAATAGGATTATAATAGTATTACTATTACCGTAAAATATTATTAATAATAAGAAAATTATTAATATTATTATAGTTATAATTATTCTCAAAATTATTTTAATATTACTATTATCATAATTAATATTATTATTATTACATCAAATTATTAGTATTACTATTATCATAAATTATTATTAAAAAGAAAATTACTTATATATTTATTATCATAATTATTTTTGTTATTACTATTAGTATCATGATAATAATAGTTATTATTATTATTCAAAGAATTAAAATTAAAATTTACATTTTAATATATATTAATAGAAAAAAATATTAGTATTTTTATTATCATATATTATTATTAATAATAACAAATTATTAATATTATTATTATTATAATTAGTTTTAATTATCATAACTATTATTATTATTAATATTATTTTGTGAAATTATTATTAGTATTATAATTATTAAAATTAAAAAAATTATTATTATTTTTATTAATATTATCAACATTATTAGTATTTAATTACAATAAAATCATTAAATAACAAAAAATTCAACATATTCTTTCTTGTCGTCAACCTTTGGCCGATAAAGTCAAATTAAAGCTAGCATATTGGAAAGGTAAATCTCTTAGCATGATGGGTCGAATTCAGTTAGTCAATATGGTTATTACTAGATTTCTTACTTATAGCTTTAATATGTATAAATGACCTATTTCACTTCTTAACCAAGTTGAACAATGTTGTCGAATTTTTTATTATGAAAAAAAGGCATAGTCACTCTGAATTGAGATACAATTTGTTCTCCTCTTGATAATGAAGGCTTGAAGATTATTAATCTTCGTCATGAAAATAATGCATATCTTCTTAAGCTTGCTTGGAATTTTGCTTATAGCAACATGCCTTGGTCTTTGCTCTTGAAAGGGAGGGTTCTTAAATCAAAATATGAGTTTAGAATGGTTTATAAATCCTCATCTCTTTGATCTGATATTAAGCGATTTTATTTTACTATACTTTATTATACTTTTTGGACTATTGATACCTGTTCTTTTATTCATTTATGGAATGATAAATGGTGTTTTACTATGACTTTTTTTCTTCGAACCAGGAGTTCCCTGTGATTGGGGTAAATTCATTTGGTATTCATCTATTCCGCCTTCCAAAACTCTAGTACTTTGGAAAGTTTTTCATGGACGACTTCCTAGAGATCAACATATTATGAATAAAGGTTGGCATATATGTTCTATGTGTACGCTTTCTGAAAAGTATGATGAATCTATTCAACATTTATTTTTTGAATCTTCTAATGCTTTGCATATTTGAAGTTAAGTTTGAGAGTTCTTTCTTACTTCTCATTTCTCTAATAAGGATGATCTTCTTTCTTTTATTAAGAGTGATGGTAGTCATTTAGTTAAATTGATTAAGCTTTGTTGTGGTAACTTTTTCTATTTAGATGATATGGCATATGAAGAATTATGCTAGATTTTTCAGGATAAGATTATGGTTTCTAGGACTATTTCGGTATTTAAAGATTTAACTTGTCTAGTGGAAAATCGTCTAAAACTTTGAAGAATGATATATTGGATTTCAACGTGATTAAGTTTTTTGATATTAATACTCGTAGTGGTAAAGTTCTTCGTTATCTTCCTGTTAGATGAGAGTTTCCTTCACCAAGGTTAAAATTAACACAGATGGGGTTGTTAGGGATATCCTGATCTTACTACATGTAGAGGTATTTTTCGTGGGAGTTATGGAAAAATTTATTGGTGTTTTCTCTATGTTTCTTGATGTTCATACTGGAGTTATAAATGCTATGAAGGAAACTCAAAAGATGGAGCTTACTAATATTTGACTTGAATGTAATTATGACTTGATTAGTATTGTGTTTACTTCTAGTACTAACTCAACTGTAAGAAATAAGCAGCTCATAAAATAAGTTTGTAACTACTTATAGAGTATAAAATATCTTTATTTTTAATGAATGTGTGATATTCAACATGTTTCCTTCTAGAATCTGTTGGGAGTAGAGAAAAGTAGGAGTTTGAATCAAACACCATTAGGGAGAGAGTGACAAGGCGTTCACATATTAAGCATTAGAAGAACAAAATTGTTCAAACTGAAATTGAGTAAAAGTGATGAAATATTCAGAAGGATATGAACCTGTTTCACGTTAAGGATGGAGGCTAATGCAGATGCAGTGTATAATGTATACCTTTTGCAGTAACATGAACCACTTCATTAGACAAGCCACCGGTTTGGTGGATAAGCAATCTGCATGTTGCAGGAAGGAAAGTTCACGAATTGTATCTTTCAGAGTACACTAATGGAAAAAGTATTTTGCATTCGTGGCCATTCATCAATATATGGTGCCTCATTACAACTTAGAGTAGTTCTAATCTTGTGAAGGAAAATGGAGCTAAGTTAACACATTCTGTTCAAAATAACATTTTTTTTTTCTAGTTGTAGGTTGCTTTCAAAACTACTATTTCTGGTGGAGTCAACTTTTCCATTTTCCATCCATTTTCTTTTGTCTAGCACAGCAGCCAAAAAAGATAGCCTCAACATACTTACCATAATGGCCAAAGTATAAAAGTGGTGAAAGTTACACAAAAAAGGAAAATAATACTTTTACAAACTTAAGTAAAATACACTAATCTTATAACCCAATATAATAATAATCAAGATTTTAAATTCAAAACTAAAATAAATATTATTATTTTTTGATTTTTTTTTTGAAGAAAACAATATTATAACATAACACCAATAAATCTTAAATATTTAATATACGAAAGTGAAAATAACTATTTTAACACTACCACTACAACAAAATTAGTCTTAATTGCTAATTAGATATCAATTTAGAAACTATTTAATAATAGTAGAAACTAATTTAGAAATCATTTTTTTTTTCTAAAATAGTCTCTAATTTAGTTACTATTGCAACTAATTATTTTGATCTTTAAAAATTAGTTTTTATTTATTATTTTTTTTATAAGCTTTAAGATAATAAGTATAAGAATTTTGTTTTCTATATATTGTTGTTTCTTATACTCATCCTTTTTTAATGGATAACAAACTCACACTTAGAATTTTAATAATTATAATTTTTAAATGATGGTATATTATTTGATGTTCAACAAACAAAACTATAGCTTTCTTGTTGGAAAAACTTTGACACTCACCCAAAATATTTACACCCATTTAACAATTATTTCAACTATAATAATATATATTGATATTTTAAGTTAAAAAAAATAAAAGCTTTGGTTTCAGTTCATTTTATTATAGAATATTAATTAAATTTATGTGTTGAACAAATTAAATGATAATTCCAACAATAAATATAGTTAAGTACTAGTTCTTTGCTACAAGTCTCATTTAAAATAAAAATACGTTTTCTATTTCTTATATACTTTAAAAACATCCAAAATTATTTATATCAGGAATTCATAAATACTTTTCATTTTTAGTTTTTTGTAAATTTGAAATAAATAATATTATATTTTAAATATAAAATCAAATCAGAAAAAATAATATGTCTAAATAAAGTTACAAAATAAAATATTGATATAAATAAAATTAATTTTAAAGAAATAAATTCAAATAAATTACATCACAGTATAAATTTAATGAAAAATATTCTTTTTTAAAATAAATTTAGTTTTATAAATCTAAATAAAAAAATAAATTTATAAAATTAAATTATAAATAAAAGAGTAATTATAATCACCCATCCTCGTTAAAAGAAAATTTACGGTTATTGACAATCAATAAAAGTGATTATTCGACACGACTACTACAATAATATAAAATTGAAATTAAACAACACACAACTTCTAATAATTAAAACCAATATTACCAACAAGATTAAACTTTAAAAAAACGACAGTCTAGCTAATAATGTAATTACATACAAGTAATGTTAACATAGATAAATTCAAATGTGTTTAATGTATATCTCATCTCTTCTATTTTTTTCCCCTCTAATAGCATGTATAAAATTAAAATAAAACAGCACAATTAGTTACCAATCAATTTGTATATTTAATTAAGAGCATCTTATTATTTAATTTAATTTAAACATTCACTAAAGTTGATACTCTTTATTGTTAACTATCCTCGTTATTTATTTCAACTCCGTTCATTTTTCATCTTTTTTCTGAAAATGTTTAGAGAAAAATTATTAAAAGTATATATAAAAAGTAAACTTAAATAATTTTGTGACTTGTAAGTTTTTGAAGCAACCCTACCTCGCAAATATAAACGAAATTTAAGTATTATATATCAATGATATTTTAAATTAGATAACATAAATACTATTCAAATATTAATTTTTAACAACCAGTATAAAAATATTAAATCCTGAATTTATAACTAAAACATTAATGATTTTGATTAAAACAATTTATTACATCCATATTATATTTTTGGTATACATATTTTTGTTGTTGATCTTGACTATATTTTAAAATTAAAAAAAAAATCTATAGTAATATATAATAGGATTCTTATTTCATATTTTTAATTTTTTTTTCATAAATACATTTTAAAAGTATCAAAAACATAAATATAAATTACTCATGTGTTAAAAGTTATTATATACTATAAGTCATTTATCACTATTCTTTATTTCCTTAAAAAATATAGACACACAGAATGCCTCTTTCTCATTAATAATAATAATAATAAAAAGAAGATTTTCTGTTATATTAAAAGTTATTGTATTTCTTATAGCTATTTGTTTATATAGGAATTTTTGAAAAATAAATATGCATATAGATAAATCACATCACAGTTAATAAAAAGTATATTATAAAAAAATACATTAGTTACTATAAGATTGATGGACTGGTTTGTGTCCTTGATTTTTACTTCTCATATTCAGTGTGTTTTGTTGCTACCATTATTTAGTGTGTTTTGTTGCTACCATTATTTGTTATTGGTCTTCACAGATTCATGTAAGTTGGAAAAATTAAAATTATTATACAGTAGTTATTGCTCTTGTTGAGTTATTATTTTATTGTGTTGAATTTTCCATCAATATACAGTCAAGTTTTATTTATTTTTAATTGAAATTCGTGTTGGATTTTGATGCTCAAATTTTATACTCGAATTTTGCTTTTATTTTTCTTTTCTGGCTTATTGGTTCTTGAATAATACTCCAAATTTCTGATGGAATTTTGAAGCTTGAATTTCGCACTCCCTTCTTGTTATTTGAATATTACTATGCGATTTTGATGTTGGAATTTTATGCTTTGTGAAGCAAAAAGTGTTGGATTAAACGATAAACACTTTATTCTTCACAAGTTATAAATCCAGAGGAGGATTAGTTGAGAAAAAAAGTGTTATAGTTTTCTCTTCAATGTGTTAATTGGGAAGTGAAAAGTGTGAAAAGAATAGTCAACAACATTACCTTTTAACGTAAGTATTCGAGTGGAGTTTACATGTGTTGCTCCAAACATTCTCAAACTGTCTCCTCCAGCAGTTGTTATCTAGTAATTCAATATTTTATACCTCTTTTCCCATTCTCTAAAAAAGTGCTACTACATATATATAGCTATTTAATTAAAAAAATCTCACATCAATTAAAAATAAAATAAAAATATTTTAAAATGATTATAAATATCATTTTCTAAGATTAATTTATTACCTGAATCATTTAAAACGTATTATGATGAAAGTCAGCAATTTCAAAATATATGTTTTATGAATGAGTTGTAATCGGACTATGTATAGATAAAAAAAAATGAAGGAAACATATTGATAAAAATAAATGAATAAATTGAAAGAATTTAAAAGAAATACAAATACGAACTATAATGAAACTTTAATATTATAGATAGATAAATCACAGAGAACTTTCATTAATTAATTGTGTGTATATGTGTGTGTATATATATATATATATATATATATATATATATATATATATATGATCTGATGAGTATCACATATAACAATGACAAAGGAATTCCCTATGTAATTTATAAAGAAAAAGCAGGGACAGTGACAAGGACAGAAAATCATTAGCCACATAAGAGCCAAATACTTCAAATCACACATAAAAACGAAAAGTGTTAGCTGAGATGATGGAAGTTTCTTAGTTTATGAAGCTCTAATTATTAATTATTGTTAGGTTTAGAGTGGGAAGGTAGTGCCTCTTTATGCCCTGGTCCATCGGGGCTTGGACCACTGTTGTCCATTACAATAAGTTTCCGAACCATCTTCTTCTCTCCATCTCCCACATTCAAGCTTCTCAGAACTGTGTTTGACAACTCCACAATGCTTCTCCTTGCTTCTTCATCAGCATCTGCATGCACCACTAGAGTGTTAAGTGGTCGTGCCGTCGCATGTTGGATGTTCAGCCACACCACGATAACAATGAAGGCTAAGGATTGGAGTTTTCCAGCCATGACAGGGAGCTAGATGCAGCAGCAAATGAATGGAATTATTAATCTTTGAAGGTGAATATGATTTTGTTAGTTTTGTTGTGAATAGAGTACCATAGTGCACTTCTTTTTATAGTGTTTCTTCCAATGCACTGTTCACTGATAACATAGTATCATGATGTCCATAAACTATAGTGCCTGACATGACATCTTGCATTACCCTAATATTTCCCCTCCTAGTTTTGAACTCCATAAGAAACGAAGGAGCAAGTAAACTTTTGAACGAATACTTGTAGAAAAATAAAATTAATTAAGTTTTGTTTCATATTTAAAATCAACTTCTCTATATATTTATGTTATATGATACTTTTTATAAATTAATATAAGTAAATTAATCTTAATTTATATTAGAAAGGGAGATTAATCAATTCTAAGGTCAAATTTGTACTCACTTATATATTATGAATTGACTTTATCTCTCATTGATTGCACCTTCTTACATCGAGATTGTATCGAGATTGTAGTGTGAGTGACATAATAGACCTAACAAACTCATGTTATAATAGACTCTGAATGACTTGATGCTATATTGAGAACTGAATTTTAAGTTTCACTTAAACTTACAAAACTGATTTGTAAAACGATATTTTTAACCTTATACCCACTTATATAATATGGATTAATCTTTTCTCTAATCAATTTGAGATGTTCAATAACTTACTGGAAAAATTTTAATTTATTTTGTTTTGTGGATAACAAAACGTATACGAATGGACTTGATTTGTTAGCATAGTTTATGATTGCAGCTTCACTGACAAAGGAGATGAAGTATAGTTTCAAGAAACAACCAAGTTATAATAGGAAATGTAAGGAAAATGTTAGTTCTAGTATCCCAGATTTGGAAAAAAAGTTAATTTTGGAATTACACAGTGGCATTGGAGGGCAATGACTTGTGGAGGAGGAACAAAACTTGTTGAAATGCAAGTAAAATGGACAAACAACGTCTACATTCATGCATGTAAGTCATGATGATGGAGGAGGAGGAATAATGCACTTAACACCTTTTAATTCCAGTAACATGAACTACCTCCTTTTTCTTTTTCTATTATGACCATATAAACCACTACTTTTGGTCCATCACCACCCTCAAACAATTTTTGTATCAATATTTGTTTAACTTATATCTACATGAATTTTAATTTATATATTAGATCATTTTCTTCTCCCCATAAAAAGTAGTAGTGGGGAATTTATGAACTCTATTCGTTGTATCTTCTTTTTACTTTCATATGCTTTGACTACCAATTTCCAACTTCTTCAAACCTTTGGAATTTACGTAGTTTATGGTTCCTTTTGGGTTTAGGTCAACTACAAGTACAACACGCAAGTTCATCCATGAAATTGAGTTTCAGGGGAAACATCTTGTTTTGCTTTCAAGGAAGAGAGTAAATTCCAAACCATTTGATTTTGTCTATAAATCTTTTGTCCTTTTATGCAAATGGAAGTAACCTCACACTTTCTTCTTTTCCCTTTCTTTTGTAACAATTCCATTCAACTTTACTGCATTCATCGTACCTTAAATTCAAACCTTACTCCATTTGCAATTTTGGAGTGCACGTATAAAACACTATTTCCTTCTGTTTTCTTCATTTATTTTGGATTTTGAAGGAAACATAACATTCACCCCCATTCTTAGGGTAACTTAAACCTAGGAAGAAGAAGAAAAACTGATAAACATAATAAGTGATGTAACGAACAAACATGATAAGAATGGAATAAAAAAACAAAAATATACTTTTAACAACCTGTTAGTGACATAACAGTTTTAAATAAATAAATATATATATATATATAATTAAAAGTAAAATTATAATTAAATTATTTGAAAAATTATTAAAATAATAATATTAAGAGTTGTATAATGAGAGTAAAAAAAGAGAGTGAATTATGTATTTTTCATACTCCATAAAAAAATATCATCATGCATTCTATTTTTAAATTGAAATAATGTAGTGGAAAGAGAAAAAAAATATACAAAAACATAATGGATAATGTAAAAGGAGTAAAAAGATAAGAAAAAAATAAGATTAAAAAAATATTAGAAGCTGAGTATTTGTTTATAGTAAACCGGTTTTAAATGGGTTGACGTTTTATAACGTATATATTTTTAACCATAATATTAATACGAATTATTTTATAATTTTGACTAAATATATATTAAATTCAGATGCTCACTAATTGAATAACACTGGCTAAGAGTTATGCATGTTTTTCTCCATGCAAAAAGAATCAGACAAAATAATTATAACCCATTTGATGAAGACAGAGAGACAATGGCCCATTAAATATTGGATCGTCAGCACTGGCTCACTAGGTATGTCGCAGGAGAGATAATTACTCTTTGTACCCCTCAATTTGAACCTGCACCCCCACATCTCTTGAAAAGACGATTTTACCTTTCTTTAAAATGATTTCTGGATTATCAAATCTTTTCCATAAGAAACCTTCTCTTATTCAAAAATACATTTTTGAAAAGACTTTCTGAAAGGGATTTTGAGAATAAACTTTTAAGGACATATATAGTATCTTTTAAAATACGGTTAAAAACAATTTAATTTTAATATATTTCTTATAATTTGGGAAGCTTGTTTTTAAATAATTTCTTTTTTTAAGTACTGTATGAGTTATTGTTGGAGATCTCATATTAACTAGAGGTTAAAATTTTTTTTTAAGTCTAACTCAATCTCGTCAAATCGACTTATAAGATAAGGTTTGCACCTACTTATATATTATGAAATGTCTTAATTTCTAGTCGACGTGAAATCTTCAACCATAACAGTGGTAGGGTGCAGTGGGAGAGGAAGAGACAGGGCAATTTGATAATTTCTTACAAGTGTAGGGTGCAGGAAGTAATTCTTGGCAGGAGAATATTGTTGTCTGTCTTAACCCGTGTCCTGACATTTGTTACCGTGAATTTAAATTTTCCAAGTTTTGTGTGGGATTTGTTCACCTAACTTTGACCTACTTTGTTTTCATTTCTTCTTATAACCCCTCTGCTTTGTAGGAGAACCCGTACATTTTTATCAATTTCAATGCTATTATAAGATCCACATTTTTATAATTTAATTTTAAAACTAATTTAATTATACAATTAATTTTTTTATATTTTAAAATCTACGAAGTTATATATACTCTTATTGAACACATCATTATGTTTTGATGGAGTCTTTTTATTAAATTATGATATCAAATGTAAAATCAAGACTAAAATTCTTGCATTATAAAGATATAAATCGTAAGACAAATGTTAATAAGACTATTCATGATTCCAGTTCTTTTACTCGAAGTTAATATTAGTCAAAGAAACAGAACTCAGAAGTTTCTATTGGAAATGAAAATGATTATTACTGTAACAAACTAAAAACAAAAGGGTTTAATAGAGGGTTAAAGAATCATTAACTAAATATGTCTCTCACTCTAATCAAGATGGGTGATTACAGAAGCATTGACATTGAATCATTGTGCAGCTAATGTTAGATGCAAAACTTGTAGAGTAGGACAAAGAATTAGCACTTAATGAGAGTTGTTGTTGGTGATGTGCTAGTGTCCTTGACCTGGACTAGGACCAGAATTTTTCATCCCTCCAACATTTTCAAGCTTGTTAAGTCTGTGTCCAATACCAGGACTTGGACCAGAGCTCTTCAATGTTCTGAAGACTCCCTTCACCTCTCTGACAGCACCATCTTTCCTTGGTGGATAAATAGGCAGTGGTCGGGATTCTGATACATGAAGCAAAGAGGTACAGAAGAAAGCAAGAAGAACAAGAATGAGGAAGGAAACAGACTTGATTCTTGTGTTCATGTTGAATGAAGTTGAAGGTTTATTTGGTGATATGGTATGATATGATATGATACTCTTAAACGGGTATCTTAATTTTGATTTGTATTGCTAAAGTGGGAGCATGGAAGGTCCTATATTTATAGGGAAAGAATGTCTGCTATATATGGATATGAATGTGGAGTTCACAATTTAAAACCATGTGAAACTACAGAAATAGTGAGGTGGTGCCGCCAGATGTAGTTCAATCATACCTTCTCCTTAAGGTAGGTTCATTTCAAAGATAGATGGTAGCAAAAAAAAGAAGGTTTGGCCAATTGAAAATGATGTTTGATCAGAGGTTGAAATTTTTACTAATAATTCATATTTATTTTTATTTTTTATTTTTATCGGCAATAAACAATAAATAAATATGAATCATTTTAGGGATAATTCAACCCTTATACAAGAACTCACCTATAATCTTCATCACAAAACTTACTTCAAAGTCTGCCAAAACAGAACTCTCCTAGTTAACCTAGAGGAAGACATCTAAGAGAAACAATCAAACAGCTTGAATGAATACGTCATGAGATCATCCTCATATAAACCAACGGATCTATGCATCAATCAGAAAATGAAAAATTCGCAAACTGTGACTTAGATGTAATCTATGACCAAGCCTTTAATTGAACCAAAGCAAAAGTTTTCAGAACATCCACTACTTCCCGTTAAAAATAATCATGTTTCTATGCTTTCAAACCTCGTTGATTACTGCGATCCAAACAATACTCCAAACCTCATTTACCAAATCAGACGCGTTGTTCAATCTAAACTAGAAAAAATTTAACAATGATTTAGGGTTAACCCAGAGAATTCATATGCATAACTCAATGTTTGTATGTAGAAATAGTTTTTTTTCTTCATGGGCCTATTTTACAGTAGTGTAACACTTTGAAGTATATGTACATCTTAATTTTCTTATAAAAGAAAGTGACAAGCACAAAGTTCATTTAGAGGAAAAGGGTGAGCAGAAAATGGTTAAATTCATGTAGTTGATGCAAGCAACCCAATTGACCTAGAAATCAAAGGAAGAAGCCATCGGGTCTAGGTGTTCTGTATGCAAGTGACGCTTGACAGATCACAACTTTCAATGATTCAAATTTGGAAATCACTCCAACGTTTATCTTCCTTTTTGTTGTCAGCAACAGTATTGTTATTGTTTTCGTGGAAGATCACACTCCCAATTACTTTCCCTTAATATAAAGCAGTAGAACAATAAGTCAAATAATTTCCAAATTCATCTTTTGCCATAAAAAAAATGTGTATTTGCCAATTCAGAACACTCCCATGCATCGTTTCTCCCCCACACAATCATATTTTCGGAATTTAATCATTCTACAACAGTCTATTTATATTTGATAATTGAGTGATTGAGTTTCGTCAAAAGAAGAATTTAGAGATTAAAGGTGAAAGAATTGCAGAACGTTGAAATAGGTGTGGAAAATGGTACATTTTTTCAGCTACACTTTAAGGAAATGTTCCAACTTGGAAACAAACGTTGTTAATAGAATTTTTGTACATACAAAAAGTGGAGCATTTTCTTAATGAAACACCACACAGATCAACCCAACAAAAATGTGGTAATCAAATAAATGCTACCATAAAAAAAATCTAGACATTTGAATTTTTAACCAGCCTAAAAAACATTAGACAGATCAAAGAGCTATTTATTTTAAAATCAGAAAAAACTGACTCTCAATATTTAAAGAAAATTATTTAAATTAACTTACACCACGTTTCTTTCAGTTTTTTTATTGCTAGATTTGTTAATTGATAAGATTTAGCAAAGATGGTTTTAAGTATCTTATAAGTTTCTAGACACACTGTTCCAATAATATTGTTTAAACCGTTTACTTTTAACTTATATATACATTATACTCTCTTTTTTCAACCTATCAATATTTATTAATTTTTCATCAAACCAATATTTATTAAAAATATGACATCTAGTTAAATGCATGTTAATTGATTTTATTTTAAATTTCATTGAGAATATTTTCAAATATAATATACGGATAATGATAAATGCATAATATATGTATAATTGAAATAATTTATGAAAAAAAAATTAAAATTAATTATCACCTTACAGTATATATTATCAATAAAATAAAAATTTAAATTTATGGATAAAATGTTGGAAAAATCAGAATTAGTGGATGTATATACAAAAGACACTTGCGAATAATAAACCAATAATATAAAATAGAGTAAATAAAATAATAATATCGAAAAAAAATTTAATGTGAGAAGGCTTATCATAGATAGTTGATAATTACTCTTGATCACATTTACAAGAAAGAGAATTACAACTTCAAAAAAACTTTTAATAATTACTAATATTCATTGGTAGGTCTTCAAGTAAATTTAAAAGAAATTTTCATCATAAAATAAAATAAAAGAGAATAATATGCTTAAAAACCCTGGGTGGCCACTCTCATGGGCAAGTGTGGACAGGTGCAGAACAGTTTATTTCACCAACTTTCAATTCAAATCGGAAAATATACTGTTACAAAATAGTTGAAGAGGCTGTAGAATGAAATTCACCACATTCACCAAATAAAATATCATTTTCTTAATGTTTTAAGAACAAAATTATACTGTTTGTAACTTTTCATAAACTGTAATTATTAAAAAAATAAGCTTAAATTTAACTCATTTTTCAAAATTGACACGTAATTTAAATGTAATTATTTATATACTATAAACTGTTCAAAAACTAGAGAGATGCCAATATTTGGTCACATTTTTACCTACAAAACAGGAATGCTGCCCTTTCAACATTTTGCTTTGTTTGGAAGTTGATGTTAGGATTTCCGTGCAGTACAGGTCTAGTTTTAGTTTAATGATAATGTCTTCGGAAAACCTTTGAAAAAAACTTGCCACTCTGTTTTAGCACAAACTTATTAGCTCAAAAGAAACTTAAGTAAGAGAAAAAAATTTAAGAGAATGAAATTAAGAAAAAAAAAAAAAAAGAGTCTCTGCACTTCTCACCTAAAACAACATGCAAAAGCTTAGAAAAACAGGTTAATTTGACAAATGTCTACATTGTTTTTATATTGTTCAAGTTATACACAAGAATAATGGATGAGATGGAAAAATGAAAGTAAAACAGTATAATGGATTGTGCATAATAACCCACGTAATCAATAAAAAAATTTAAAATATTAGTTACATAATGGATGATATTTGTTAGATTTGAATAAATGTTGATTGAATTGAAAAATTATAGCATTTATTCCATGTCGTACCTTATTACCCACCTAATTGACAATATTATCTAAATGATTGATACCATGAATGTCGCATTATTATTTGCAAGACAGCTATGACATTTATTACCTTATGTCAACAATAATTAAGAGCAACTAGTAAAAAATATAATGTACAACATCTAAATTATATCTTTCTTTTTTCATAATAGAAAGAAATTGTTAGTCAACACCACTTTTATTGAATTTGGTGAGTGAAAGTAATTGATATTTTTTTGTTTTTTAGTAAAGATTTGGAATATTTTGTAAAAAATGAAGTTATAACGTTAAAGATACGACATCGATTAAAGATTTATATTTCAATGTATATTAAACATGAATTTCACCTCGTTATATATAATGTTTTATAAAGTATATGATTTGGTTTACATATAAATAAAAACGTGTCAGCAAACTCGTTCTTAGCACACAAAGTTGTCCCGTGAATTCCATGTCACTGGTTTTCAATGTGTTGATAAGCCAACCAATAACAATAAGCACCATTTTCACCTCCAAAGTGCATACTTCCCTAACTCAAACTACTCTCTGTGCCGCCATCTCCACTTACACAAATATCAATGTCACATTTCATCTTCTTATCACTACAACTTAGTTTCGAACTCAAACAAATTCTGGTACATAACTAAATCAGGTAAATGGACATTCCTTCTCATCATTTTTTCCTCATGAAGTGACACTTCTATTCTTGCTTCCAAGTTTCATCCATCACTAAAGTTAAGACTAAAAAGTAAACTTGTTCTTTCACTTTCAACAGTAAAATCGAAACTCAATATGGCAGATGAATTGGGGGATTAGAGAAAGTCTGCAACTTACACTACATTACTCCAAAACAAACCAAATTTGATCCAACGTTTATCAGTTGTCCCAGAATAGCTTTCAAAGAAAAGTTGTTCCCAGCCATGTGTTCCTATAAATAGTGTAAGAATCAAGATTTTGATGATTAAATTAATGTTATATAAATATCTTTTGTAGTTATATAAACTGAGAGCGCAAAAAGTATTTTTATTGGGATTACACTTATTGATCTATTGGTGATTTTCTGATTACTTCAATCCCAGCCATGTGTTCCTATAAATAGTGTAAGAATCAAGATTTTGATGATTAAATTAATGTTATATAAATATCTTTTGTAGTTATATAAACTGAGAGCGCAAAAAGTATTTTTATTGGGATTACACTTATTGATCTATTGGTGATTTTCTGATTACTTCAAGTCTTTTTCTTCAAATGTTAATGCTCTGTCGGTCGGAAGTCGGAGATTATCTGCAAAAGATACTCCGACGCTCAAGTAAGTGTTCTGGTTTAAGAATGTATTCTAATTAAATGAAAAAAAAACGTATCTTACTCCTCTCCAGAAGGCTCTATTTATAGTATTGGTTTATGGATCTGACTCTGATGACCGTATATCAGTTATTATTTGACATGCATCGTGATCCTCTATTATCAGGGACGTGCATCTTTTAATTAATATGTTTTAACTGGTTTGTCGGAAATATTCCCATATATTTCGGGATGTACCTTAAAATGCTACTTGTAACTGTTGTTACTTATCGCATTTCTTGTTCTTTGACTCAGGCAGTCGGTCATCAAAACGGAGACGTATTCGTCCAGTACTAATCATTACATCTTTCAAGAAAGAAATTTCATGAGGGTTTACCATGAAACCAATTTGAAAGCTAATCTTGACCAGTGGGTGTGTAGATTAGACAGGTAGGAAAAACATATGTCAAGACTCTCGTTTCTGTAACGTGAGGAAGAAGTTAATGCAAACTTTCAGTTAAAAGTTTACAGCACAAGACGCACTATTGAAGCCTGGTTGAACCACACATTCTTAGCTACCTGGTTAAATTTCATACGCTCTATAGATTGTCAAAGTCTAGCACATTCTATCTGATGCTGAAAGCCTTGGATATAATATGCTCAAAAACCCTCACATCTATAGACCTAACTGGCCAAACTAAGCTAGAATTCAGAAAATTTCATGTGCATGAAATTGATCAGTGTTAAGATAACAGTTTGAGTTCCAACATGGCAACATGTCATTTTCAAACCCAAAAGTGGTCATTCTTTGGTAAATCATCCAACTTGTTCAACACCCGGAAGCACACTTTTTTTCTCCTTTCTCCAGTCAATCTCCTCCTATAAAAGGGATTCTCATAGGCCCTCACAAACCAATCTACACATCCTTGGACGATTCAAAATAATATGCAGTGGTCTCTTTAATGGATAGGAAAATGAAGCTTTTCTATGTTACTGCTCTTCTACTTTTATTCCTTCACCTTCAGTTGCTTTCTTGCATTACAGCTCGGCCACTTGAGGTTAGGAAGTTAGATAACACTGCTCAGAAAACCATGGCAATGCTGCATTCAGGGCCAAGCCATGGTGGAAAAGGCCATAAATCTGAGACTCAGCATGCCCCAATTCCAAGACAGCTTAAACAATCTGTTTCAAGTCCTGGCGTTGGACACTAACTAATCCACACCTGATGCTAATCCTTAGCCATTTGGCTTCTTCACTTGGAGTATATACCCTTACTAATAACATGTAAGAAAAATAGCAAGTAGTTTCCTTCCTTTTTCTTGAGATATGATGTTGTATACCTGATATGGAATTTTATGGTAGAATTAATGTTATGGTATTTGGTTTAGTAAAACTCTTTTGAATGTCCTCAGAAAATCAGAGTAAACCATTGAAGTTGACTAGCTCATTAGAAAAGCACAGCTCAGATAATGGACCTACATTATATGCTATATCATGATTTTTTTTTTACCAGCAAAGCAAGGAGTTATATATTATTATTAGGTGCTGGAGTTTACCTTAATTCCAAAAACATCACACATTAAGACTTGGTAAACCTTACCGATTCTATGTCGTGGCATTCCTCATTTTTACAAAATTACTTTTATACCTCTGCTAGATCCAATCTCTCCCCCTACATACATATATATATATATATATATATATATATATATTATAATTAGGGTTCAAAGGATCTTAAAATATCTTGGTAATTAGTATCGACCAACTCTCATAAGAAAAATATGTTAAAGTTAAAATATATTAACATAAATTAACAGTAAAAAAATTAAGTAATACAAATCTTAATTATGTTATGTATCTTAATCTCGACTCAATATTAAAATGGTATATCAAAACCATATAAACTCACACAACAATCAAAACAAACAAGATACATAATTATTATAACATTTATTACATTCATGAACTAAACACTTAAACGTCGAAATCTTTTGTAGGTGTACTCCTGATTGAGAGTTGTTTAGAGTAGTATTTGGATTGTAGTAGTTAATGAAATCTGGAAGCTCATGAATAAGCATATTTTTCAAGGTGGAGTGATAGACCATTCAAAAATGTTCACCTTGGTTCTGCTTGTTTTATTTATTCTAAGTGGTGTATTGATCATATGGCTTGTATGTTGTCAATTAAGTGAGATTATGCAAAGTTTATCTCTTTGATGATGGTGTTTTTTACTTTAAAGATATAAAGATTAGGTAGGCTGGAAGGGATTTTGTGAAAATGTTGTGTTATGAATATGTATAAGGGTTGAACCACCCATTAAGTAGTTCATATTAATTTATTTTTTTATTGTCGATAAAAAAAAAACTCCTTATTGAGAGCCGAACCACAAACTCTAGAACAGGAATCTAGAAAAAAACTAACTCCCTTCACTGTTTTACTTGTAAAAATTTCCATAACACCTTCACCAATTATGCTTATTTTTCCATATGTCTATATCAATATCCGAAATTAAATAACCCCAAAAATTTGTAATATATACTTTATTTTACATTAATTTTTTAAAAAGAAAAGGACATTCTTGAAGTTAGTCTCATTGATGGTTTTCATTATCTTTGACAACCCCAATATTAATATTCTAGCTCGGCCCCTGCAAAACGTAGAAAAATTAAACTAAGCTGCAAGCTTTTTCATTTTTTGGTTACAAAACTGTAAGATTTTCTTTTGAGTTATAAAACTGCAACTTTTCTTTTTAGTTACCAAACTGCCTTCATCTGATAAAAAAAATATCACATCACCTTTAGCTTAACATGCTTTAATTATAATTGTTACATGTATTTATGAATTAATTATTATTATAGCTGCATTTGCAAGCTTGTTAGCACAAATTCTAACACATTTATCAGAGAAGTAACAGAGGAAATATATTGGCAAAAATATGTTGTCTTCACACAAAAAATGCACTGCGTTGCTTCACACTCTCTTTATGAGTGTGAACTACGTTTTTTTTCTCTACGGATGATCACAATTTGGCAAAGCAAGATATGCCAACGGATTGGCCCGCCAGTTACCATAATGGCAAATGCTCACCGCACCCAACATAATTTCAAAAATTTCGAAAATATCTTTTATTCTGGAAATAAAAATCCGGAATTGAAAATAATGCATTCCAGAAAAATAAATCCGGAAGATATTTTTGTGTTTCGGATGTAAAAATCCAGAAAAAGAAAATCAAAATCCCATTTTGGATAAAAAAATCTGGAACTGAAAATAATACATTTCAGAAAAATTTATCGTGTTCCAGAAAAGAGAGTCCGGAATGTAATTTTATATGTACCCCATTTTTTTAAGGATATTTTTGAGTTTTCTCCTGTAATTGGGTGCAGTGATATGGTGCAGGAAGAAATTGCCTACCATAATTTAAGAGTTGAGTTGGTATTTACGGATTGCCCACTAGTTACCAGAATTTAAGATTTGAGTTCTACCCTCAAATATTTTAAAAAATATTAAAATTATTTATTTTAAATTTTACAATTTAAAATACAATTTTTTATTGAAATTCTATAATTCAGAATATAAAATTTACATTTTGAATTGTAAAATTCAAAATTTATATTTTTAATCGTATTCAAAATACAAATTTGCATTTCTAATTTTTAATTGTTGACTATTTCAAATTGAATACAATTTCTCTAATTTCAAATTTTAAAATTCATAATACATTAAATTCATTAATTTGTATTCTGGATTGTGAAATCCAAAATACAATTTTTTTTCTACTTCGATGGTGAAGATGAGAGTTATTGAATAACGAAGATAAAATTATTATTTCGTTTCTTCTATAGAAATGCAAGATGAAAGCATAAAATAAAATAAAAAATTATCTTTAGATTTTTACTAAATTTGTTGGATACACCTTACCTAACCTAGCTATCCAAAGATGAGAGAATAGTTCATATGCAAAGATGAAATAATATTATAATTTAAATGGTTAATATTATAAATTAAATTTTAATTATTAATTAAGATAAAATAGTTTATCAAGTAAAGTGATAGAAATAATAATTTATTTAATTATATGTTTTAATTAATCAATTAAAAATTAAAAAACTATTTACATAATTAAGTGTTTTTAAATGCAATGTTAACTATTTACATATATATATATATATAAATTTAAAAAGTGACTGTTTACATCGTTAACCACTGAGCAATGGGTGGGTCAAGATTTCCAGTCATTTTACCTCCTTAGCTGAATTTTCTTTTTGAAAAACATAAAAATCTTACCATTAAAGTAGGATTGCTTTTAATGGAGTTTACATTTAATCGTAAAAAAATACTATAAATATATTTCCCTTGTTATTTAGTTTATTCTCTTTCTTTTCTAAACCAACAACGGAGACAGAAAAATTGAATTTTTAGAAGTCAACTTTTATTAGTTTCCTTTCACTTTCTTTTTAATGTTATGCTTAGTATAATAGGTTTCTCATAAAGTAAACTATTATTGGAACTAATTTTGAAAATAAAATAATATATATATATATATATAAAAAGTAATCTGAATCTCATATTTACATTATAATAACAAGTTTTTTTTTAAAAAAGAAAATATTAGGACTAAGATTACAAATTGACAAAATAATAAAACAAATTATATATGAAATTCAAGACTTATCAACTACGTTTTATGTTTGATTTTCATCGTTCTTATCAATGTTAAAAGAAGATTTTTTTTTTCAAACCATGAATAATAATAAGGGTGGAGAAAAAAAATCCAAATTATAAAATCCAATCCATTATTATCAAAATCCAATCCATTTAAGTGAATTTATCTCAAATTCAAATCCATATTTTTGGATTTTAAATTCAATCCATTTAATTGGATATGGATTAGATATGGATTGGATACATTTTTGGATTATCCAAATTGTATTTTGGGTTGGATTTTGACTTGACCTGATCCAGGTTGAGGCAAGACAATTTAGACCCAGGTTGAGCAAAGTCGACCCAAGTCCACGTCGAGCTGAGTCGTCCGGGCCCAAGTCGAATTAAGTCGGTATGGACCAAAGTCAAGCCAAGTCATTTCGGACCAAAGTCGAGCCGAGTCATTTCGGGCTAATGTCGAGCCGAGCAAACTCGGGAAAAAGTCAAGCCAAGCAAAGCCGGGTCGATGTCGAGTCATCCGGACCCAGACCGATGTCAAGTCGCCTGGGCCGATATCGAGCCGAGCGGGTCCGGACTGATGCACGAGGTGTTGAATTTGAATTTAGATTGGATTTTTTTGAATTTGAATTTAGATTGGATTTTGAAAAATCCATGCACACCCCTAATAATAACTATGGTTTAAGCTTAATTCACTTGGTCAATATCAAAACCTTAAGAGCATCTTTGCTAAAAAAGAACGGCATGATACCTTCTCACATTGATCTAAATAAATACAGTCACACACTCTTTCCTTTCCTGCATATGCTACCTCCTCATCATCTTCAGCACTCAACTTTATCAACGTTTTCAGAATTAAATGATACCTTGATTTTTAGCCATTTTTGTTGAAAGTTTTGGCATTGAGTTTTCATTCCAAACGCAAATATAACAAAGTAAAAAATAAGCACAGTTTTCTAAGAAATGAACACGCATCCAACTCATATATAAAAATAGGTCCCTTTTTTTAAATAAATTGGAATCATTCAAATCCAACTTAAAAACAATTTAATACAAAGGTTATTTAAAGCTGGGTAATTTTACTTACAAAGTTTAAATTGAAGTAAAAGACGTGATAATATTCAAACACTGTTGTTGTTTATGTCGTTAAAAAAAATAGATTTTGAAGGAGAAAAAATAATAATAAAATATTTGAAGTAGAATTTCCCTTATTTTAAAGCAAAAGGAATGATGATTAGTTATGATCGTAAGTGGGTGAGATATGGTGTGGTGGGCCTGAAACAGGTACACCATACACTCCAATTATGTCGTTACGTTGCAATGGCCCACCATTGCCTCATGTTCCATACGCATTCTCGTAATTGTTATTACATATTTTTCCTATTTTCAATTATGAGTAATTTTAATTTCACTTTTATGTTAAAAAAGTATCGTAAAGTTCGTTTATAGAATACTTAAAATTCTCATTTCTCAGTTTTAATTATTTTAAATTTTTGCATCCAAGTCTTTTTTTTTTTTTATCTCAAATACTAATATTTTATTTTTTTATATTACACTACAAATTAATATAAAATGAGAAAATTATTATACTAGTAAGCACAACTGTTATTTTGATTATATATTTTTAAAAATTAGAAGAAGACTTGCACAACTAAACCAATCCCTTAGAATTTGGAATGTTAGATTGTACTACTAATTTTTATTTATTTTTAAGTTACAAATACGATTATTTTGGAGAAGAATTTTTAAACTATAAATTGAAAACATGAGTTTCGTGAAGCTATTTATACAACTGTGTATGAAGTGTACTTCAAAAAGAAGACTTTCTTTCTTTTATTGAAGTCGGCTTGTAAAGACGTTTTTTAACTTTTTAAAGTTTTTCAATTAAAGTCGTGATCGCAAAGTATTGTTTTTTAATTTTTTTTATGGTTTAATTTTTAAATATACCGAGTTTACTTTAGAGAATAAATAAAAATGAAATTAAAAAATAATAATAATAATAAAACAAATTTATCTTAATTTTTTTCTTCTAATATTGTCCAAAGAATTCATAAAACTAAGTCATGACAACAAAGTTGACTTTACATGATCTACCATTCAGAAATAAATTGAAGAAACACATATATACACATCAATAGTTAAAGCATTAAAAAAAGAGTGGGATTTGCAGGCATGATTTTAATAAAAAAATATATAATTAAAAAATGTTTCTGGAAACATAATTTCATTAAAACTCATCTTACTTCAATAAACAACTAAAAAAATCAAATAAAAGAAATTCAAAAAAATCTTCAAAGTACAACTTTAATATAATTTTAAAATAAAATTGACAATTTCTAATATATAAAAATGGTTAAATCAAAAAATCAAAATCATACTTACAAACATGACCATTTTATTTAAAAATCATTTTTAAGTACGATTAACGTAATTTTCATAAAAATTAACAAAAATTGTATTACTATAAATTTCTTATAAAATGATCTCATAAACTCTTAGTATTTTTTAGTTTACAAAATAGTTAAACTACTCATTACGACATGATTTATTATTTCTTAAGAAGTGGATAGGTCGAGAGTGTTCAAATGGTTGATAAAAAAATTACATTTAATAAAAATATTTCTTTAAGTTTATATATATACTTTTTTTTATTATTTATTTTATTTTTAGTTTTTATGACTTTTAAAAAGATAAAAATAAAATAAACGAACAAAAACATATCAATTATTAATAAAAATATCACAAAATTTATTTTAACTATCAATATTATCAGTATAATAAAAATATCAACAATTATAAATAATAATTATTATTTAATAATAAAAATAAGTACAATAGTTTCTAACATACTAAAAATGTATTGTTAAAAAAAATATACAGATGATGATGAGCCGAGAAAATGTACCTTGGAGATAGAATTTACATTTTTCGTTATCAGGTTTGCAAATATCGAGGAATATTTTACAACAAAAGCACCTTACGCATGACGCAATTCAGCAACACCTATTCACGTAGTTTTCTGCTTGTAAAAAGTTATCAAACAAATGATTAATTTATTTAAATTTGATAAAAAAACTATTAAAAAATGTTATTTAACCAAATGTACATGAAATAATTTCATTAAAATAAATAAATTAATTAAAACGTCAAATTGTTTCAATGAAGTAAAAAAAATGAAAATATAATAAATTTGTAAATTGTTAATAATTTTTTATTTTAATATATTTTTTACATAATTAATTATATAAGTTAAACATTGCTAAAATATTTTAAAAAATGATTAATTATAAATAAATAATTAAATTTACTAGAAAAAAATAAAATCTATATTTTTCATACATTTGACTTTAGAGTTTGATGTTTTTTTAACTATCTTAGTAATATAAAGAAGAAAAATATACATAAATTATTTTTATAATTAAATTATAAATAATATGTTTTTTAACTATACAAGAATATTTCATAAAAGCAACTCATAAAAACTTGTATAATACATATTTGCGTGGTTGAATGTATTGTTTATTTTAAATTTGTGGAGATTACATTACTATATCAATTTTATAAACTTATTAGAAAATTAATATTAAAATTGTTAGAGTAAATATGAATTCTTAACTGAAATCAAATAAAACTATATAAATTAAAAAAATTATTGTTATGAATTAATTATTATAATATTATTTATTAAAACAAATTATTCAAGTAAAACAATGTTACATTATTTATTTCAATTCAAAAATATTAAATCACTTTATTTACTTTTAAACCATGTACTTGGATTTTTTAAGCCCTAGAGAGTTATAACGTTAGACGATAAAAATAGAGACAAAATAAAGCAAAACATAAATAAGCTGAATATTTAATTATCTAGTAAGCTAAAAACAGGTAAATAAATAGAAAAATACATTTAAAAATTATATAATTTAAATTATTTAATAAAAAAGTATAACAAGTTTTACTATTTTTTTTCTCTGTGCATCAAACATATTTAATAGGTGATATTTATGGGTTGCTTTTCTTTGAAGTAATTTTTTCATTAGAGTAGTCTTACATAACACTTTAAAGTTGTTTTGAAGCAACTCTTTTATTCATCTTATGTGACACTCTAAAGTTACTTAAAATTTCTCTGTTTTTTTTTTTATATTAAGTAATTTAAAGCAACTCAAGTTTAAGAATAACCATTATTCCACTTGATGGAATAATAATTATTTTAATGCAATAATGAAATTTAAATTAGAAAATATAATATTGCGAGTTATTTGAAATTAATTAAAGTTTTTTCTAATGAAATAAAATTTATTATATTAATAATAAAGTCTAAACTAAAAAATAGAACGGTTAGTTTTTTAAATTTTGTTTTATTGAAATAAAATAGTATAAACTACTAAATAATAATTCCATATATAGAAAATACAAATCATATTTTCTAATTTATAAAAAAAACTCGTATTGATATTGAAGATGATCATTATATCTTTTATCGAGACAACCTATTTCTATATTATACATCAAACCAAAAACTTTATTTGCTGCAAGAAAGAAAGAAATTGTCTCGGTAAAATTTATTTAAAAAAATTGATTTTCAATAAAGCCGTCACTTATTATAATTTTTAACATATTTCGACAAAGTTATTTAAGAATGAAAATTCTATTATTTTAAAGCAAGTTGAAAGTTATATTTTTTTTTATAAAACGCATATATGATAAAAGAATTCAAAAAATAACAAAAAAAAACCCATGTTTATTTTTATTTATATAAAAAACACTCTGCTGTAATATTTTTCTTAAGCACAAAGAAATACATTCATTGTACCAGCCAATTGCGTAGAAATTAAAACAAAAAAAAAGGAAAAAGAAAGAATACGTATAAGGACAAATTTATATGAATCATAGATAGATCATATGCATTTAATACCTTATATCTGAAATAAGATTATTATGTATCACAGAAATAAACAAATATTTTTCAAAAATGTATATTACTATTAATAATTTAAATAAAATATTAATAAGAGAGAGTTTTATAAGACTTTTGTATTAAAATAAAATTTATAAAAATATCTTAAAAATAATATATACAATAAAACTTAAAAAAAAAGAGAAAATTATGCTCTTTAAAATAACATATTAAAATAGTGAAAAATGTTTTCTTAACATTAGTTAAATAGTTTATGTCTGTTGGTGTCAGATTGAAAGGAAAACAGTGAATTGTAACCTAATTGAAAGAATGAAAGGTGATAAAAATATGTATGACTAATTTTACTATTTGAAATTGAGAGTAATTTGCTCAAACTCTTATGTATTGAACTCTTATATATTGAAGTGATATCTTATATATTAATATTCAGCTTGATTTAAAAAAAAAAATAGTTTATCTCTGTGCTCTTATCTTAATAACTTTGTACAGAATTATATCTTATCTAATTTGATTGAATATTATGATAAAGTGATAAAAAAATTGTCACCTCCAGCCACCTACCGCAGAATGGTCCCACAATCCATGGTGATTGCTGAGTTGTTGGCTACGCCACCTTTATATGCACACTTCTTCCCAAAGTAACTCACCAACAAACTCCATTTCCCACTCTTACATCTTCTTTTCATTCCTTCACCACACTATCATTTGTTTTTCAGTGTTAAAACCCTTTTGAAGAACAAAAGTTAGAACAAAAGATGGGTAGCCTTGAAGAGGAAAGAACAACTGTAGGATGGGCAGCAAGAGACCCTTCAGGGATTCTCTCTCCATACACTTACAATCTAAGGTCATCTTAACTTCCATCTGTTTTTATTATTACACTTCATTTAGTACTTATAATAGTGTTTCTAATTTCATCATTGTTGTTGTTGTTTGCAGAAACAATGGTCCTGATGATGTTTACATCAAAGTTCACTACTGTGGAATTTGCCATTCTGATCTCCACCAGATTAAAAACGATCTTGGCATGTCCAATTATCCCATGGTCCCAGGGTACTTACGTGCACTGTTAACAATCCTGCTAATCATGGTTGTTCTGTGTGTTGTGTTTTTTTGTTTGATATCCGTGTTGTGTTTTTTTGGGTGTTTTGTTCCAGACACGAAGTGGTTGGTGAGGTACTGGAGGTGGGGTCAAATGTTGGCAGGTTCAGAGTTGGTGAAATAGTTGGAGTGGGACTCCTCGTAGGTTGCTGCAAAAACTGCAGGCCGTGCCAGACAGACATTGAGCAGTACTGCAGCAAGAAAATTTGGTCTTACAATGATGTTTACATCGATGGAAAGCCCACTCAAGGTGGCTTTGCAGAAACCATGGTCGTCGAGCAAAAGTAATTTATGAATTGCTGTTTAAAGTTTGAACTTTTTAAGAGTTTGATCTGCAATCTTAGTCTTGGGTATGACCCTTTTAAATTTGTATTACAAAGATTAACATGATGAAGTTAATTTGATTGTTGTGCATTTTTGGGTGTTAGGTTTGTGGTGAAAATTCCAGAGGGTTTGGCGGCGGAGCAAGCTGCGCCATTGCTGTGTGCGGGGGTGACTGTGTACAGTCCACTGGCACATTTTGGGCTGAAAGAGAGAGGGCTGAGGGGTGGAATATTGGGGCTTGGAGGAGTGGGACACATGGGAGTGAAGATAGCAAAGGCATTTGGCCACCATGTGACTGTGATAAGTTCTTCTGATAAGAAAAAACAGGAGGCACTTGAACACGTTGGAGCTGACCAATATCTTGTTAGCTCTGATGAGTCTGCTATGCAGGAAGCTGCTGATTCACTTGACTACATCATCGACACTGTGCCTGTTGGCCACCCTCTTGAGCCTTATCTCTCCTTGCTCAAACTTGATGGCAAGTTGATCTTGATGGGAGTCATCAACACCCCTCTGCAATTTGTTAGCCCCATGGTAATGCTAGGTAATCACGCCACCTCTTTCTTGGTTTTGGAGTCACTTTTTTTTCAAATTTTAGTGAAGAACTCATTAATACGTTTTCTTGATTTTGCAATGTTGGTGATGTGTGGTGGTGTGGTGCAGGGAGGAAATCGATAACAGGAAGTTTCATTGGGAGCGTGAAGGAGACAGAGGAGATGTTGGAGTTCTGGAAAGAGAAGGGACTGAGCTCTATGATTGAAGTGGTGAAGATGGATTACGTGAACAAGGCTTTGGAAAGGTTGGAGAATAACGATGTAAGATACAGGTTTGTTGTGGATGTTAAAGGGAGCAAATTTGAACAGTGAAAGCATCATGAAGAGTCTGGACAGTTAATTAACTGAACTAAAGTTGCCTTTGTTTATTAAGAAGAGTGCTCTGTTTTCTCTGTTTTGGCTTCATGCCTTTCATTAGATACTTTACATGAAATTCTTGTGGAAAGCAAAAGATTCTCCACCTCCTACTACCACTACTACTACTTTGGGTTTTGTTGTGTTAAAATATTGATTCGTTGGTCAATAAAAAAAGAAGAAAAAAGTGGATATGAGTGGGTTACCAAATCTAAGTTGCTTCACCTTTACCTAATTTTTGAGAGAGACATTATCATCTTGCGTCACACATACGTCTCTCAAATATCATCTTATCTTCACATTTTTTCTCTCATGGAAAATGATAGTTTTAATAACCTTTTGAATTTTATAATTTTTTATTTAATAGATTTAGAAATAAATATATAATAAAAAATAAACTTATAATTAAACGATATAAAATATATTGAAATAATAATATTAGAAGTTGAAATATAGTTATATAAAAGTTAGGATTTTCAATGTATTATTATCCTTTTCTAATCTTCTTTGTGTTTTTGCGGTTCTCTGCTCTCTTATGTTGTTGTTGATGGAGGGAAAATCTATACATATAAAATCTATAGATATATGTATTTTTGTGATGATTTCAAACTTGAAGTTTCCTCTTCACCATATAGGAATACTTTGAAGTAAATTCCTAAACATAACTACAAAATAATGTTATATGTAAGTTTTGTCAATTAATAAATAAATTATAAATAAACTACTAAAATATATTATTTTAAAATATTTTAGACTTGACTACAATTTTTCTAATGTGCAGTGTTGGTTTCTTTATTTTAGAAGGGAAATAGTGAGTTTTTTTTATATATTTTAAAGCATTTGTAATTTTGATTATGTTTTGTTTTGCTTTCATTATATTCATTTACCGTGTCATGGTTTAATTAACAAAAATCTAAGCAATACAAGAAGTACATATACAAAACATAAAATTATATCAAAATTTGCATATTTTTTAAAATAGAAAATCAAATATCTCTATTTCAAAAATTAAAACTATAAGTTATATAAAATAAATAAAACAAAAATATATTTAAGTGAATACGTCATTAAAATAAAATAGATAATATTTAGTGTCATTTTACTCTGTGTCATGTCATGACACGTTTTTCTGACTTAATATTTAATGTCTTTTTTAGACAATTTAAAGATCGATGTTACATATTCAAAATGGATTATATATTATGTATCTTTCCTATTTTACGCATTTTAAATAAGTTATGTCATTATACATAATATTTTTTTTATTATACTCTAAATAGTTCTTCCCTTCAGTATCTTCTTTATTAATTTTATACATTATTAATAAATATCACCATTGCACAAGTTTTACTTTTTATTCTATAAATATATATTTTTTATTATATAAACATTTTTTGTTTATAGGACCATTAACATGTCATGCGGGTTGTAGTATATATATCTATATATGAAAAAGTTACATATACCATAACACTTTTTTTTTTTTTTGGAGAAACTCTCAATATTTGGATTCTACGTAATGGTTGTCTCTATTATATTTTTTTCCCTTTTAAGAATTTGCCATATGAATGATTATCAACAACATCCACTTATAAATATTACCTTCTTTGGTTACCAAAACCACCAATGGTTGTGGAATAAAAAGGTGGATTTGTTTAATAAATAAATAGAAAATAGAAAAATTAAAATGTATGCTTGAGAAGGTGAAAATAAAAGAAGAGAGAAAGGGAAAAAGGTTAAAAAGTAAATAAAAAACAACAATCATATTGTCGAGATATTGAAAAGTAAACATCGTCATCTTGACTTTTTTTTTTACATTATTTTTCAATATTCGTAGAAGGTTAATCAATTTAAATATTATTAATAAATAATGGATAATAAATAATTTTTGAAGTTATGATTTGAGTCTTTATACACTACTAACTTAATCCTTTTGAGTCCAAATTCATCACTATAAATAGATAAACACGACAAGAATAAAACATAATAAAATTCTAATTATTCACTTATATAAGTACTCAATCCTATATTTGGACTCGCATTGACTTAAACGTCAAAGTATAATTGTAGGTACCTTTTTTTTAAAGACCGAGTAATCAAGGAACAAAGATAACATTGATCGAAAGTCTAAGAGACCAAGATATTGAAGATCAAAAGAGTAAACAACTAAATAATCACATTCTCGATCAAGGTTGACTTCATCGAGAATCCCTGCTGAGAATGGCTAAACAATCACATTCTCGGTCAAGGTCAATTTTGCCGAGATTCCTTCTTGACAATGGCCAAATAATCATGCATTCTTGATAGATTGAGAATTCCCAAACATTCACGCATTCTCAGCCATGGTTAATCATACCAAGTGATTTCCGGTCATAATAAAATGGTATCGAAACATTTCCAAACGAAATTTACATTATATCTTAATCAAGAACGTCCAAACTTTCAAATATTTTCAACAAAGAGTCAATTAATCAATTTACGCATCAAGCCAACAATTAGACAACAACAATAAATAAACGAACATGAAATAAAATGTGGAAGAATGCGAACAAAACTTAGAAAACTCAATATTCAATCATATAAGTCGATATAATGTCGACACTGATACAAACCTCCATTCTAGTCAAAAAGTAAAAACGGTTTCGTTTAGTACAAAAAAAAACAACATTGAGATTGATAATCTTCAAGAATAGTCAGTCTTGTCAGTCACATCTTTGGCTCCGAGAATAGTGGAACGTGTCAATTCCTCCTGGGCATCTAGAATGTCTTCCATTGGGATCAATTATCCTTTGTAAAAATCTTTCCCGACATCAAAATTTCTCTCATCTAGAGGAATGTTGTAAAAGTGTGCAGCTTGTTGTAAAGCCTTCGAGACCTTTCGCATGACACTCTTGCTCGAGTTTGGTGGGCCAGTGTGACTATTGCCTATGACAACATGTCGGTAGGATGACTAAAGAAAATGGATTTTTCTTTTCAACCAAGTCATCATAAGCACACCTCGACCTACATAATCTAGACTCTTCGCCTTATAACTTGAGTTTGGGGGTCAGTATACTATCAAGATGTCCGGAAACTCACATCATTTTTGGTCTCGGACTCACGACACCCACAGAAGGTTAATCAACCGTCAATTATTCAAATAAGATTAATAAGGGATGAATAGTAAACAACCCCTATAATCATGATTAGAAGCACTTTGGTCGATATGCCCGTAGTTTAATCCTCCCCCAATCTATCACTATAAATTGATAAGCACTTCAAGTACAAAGGATAGAAAACTTCTAACTCTTCACTTATATAAGTACCTAATCCTATACTCAAATTCGTTATTCGTCGAAGTATAATTGCAACTCTTACCTTGAAAACAAAATAACCAAGAAACTGAAACATCATTAACAAAAAATCAAAAGACCAAAATATTGAATATAAAAAGAAGAAGACAATATTAAAAATTAAAAAAAAGACGTTGAGTATAAAGAATATCCGATTTTGCAGTAACAACTAAATGAAAAATAACATTGTTTTAAACTTTAAAAATGATAGGAAAAAAAAATATTTGAAAAAGTCTTCTATTAGAAAAACGAAACAAGTACATGAACAACTTTATCCGCAACTAATCAAACACATTTTCTTTCTTTATTGAAAAGTTGCTTCCTCTACAAACGTACAACGCTTCATTAAGGAAAATTGTTTTGTTAACGTTAATTGCTTCTTGCAAACATCATTCCTTTTTCCTATTTTGTCTTAAAACATTAAATTATAAAGTAATATGGAAAATTGGTGTATTGCAGATATTCATGGTTAAGAGTTGTTCATATGTAAAATAAGCAAAACTAAATTATGTATCGATGCCAATCCTTTTGAAAGTTGTGGCAATCACAAGTTATATTATATCATGTCTTTTATAATATATTGGATTCTTAGTTATTTTTATTATTAATGTTAAGGAGGATAAAACAAGTGAGATTGATCTGATTTATCATTTATTCATAAAAAATAAGGCATGATGGGTTGTTACGGGGTGGCAACGCGGACAAATCCGCTCTACATAGGCTCATCCGGTATTTAGTTCGTAAAATGTGAGTTATGTTGATTGGTTCCACATAAAGAATGTGGATTTATTTCACTGGTCCGTTCCGCATAAGAGGTAATCTGCGGGTCCGTGGGTAGTTTGTATAAGAAAAATATTTTTTTTCAAAAATTAAAATTTTATTAATTATAAAAAAATTATTTTATTACTGAAAAATTAATTTTTTTTTTCAATTCATTCAATTAAGATAAAAATATAAATTCAACTATGAGAGTTGTTAGAAGACTTATTAAAAATAATTAAAGTTTTGTTTTGTATGTAACGAGTATCTTATCAAAGTTTTGTTACAAAATATTTGAATGAAGATGACTAATTTTTTAACTATTCTATTGAAATATCTTCTTTATATTATTTTTTATTAACAAATTTTAAATATAAGACTTTACTTAAAATTAAATTCAATGTCACTCTTACTACTAACTCTTTTAGATGATTAAAATAAAACATTATTGTTTTTAATACATCAAATTCAATTTTTTTTAAAATAAAATAAAATATAGGTCACATTGCAATAATGGATAAATGAGATATAATTTTTTTAAAGAAATCAAATAATTATTTTTTTATTTATGCGGGCCAACCCACCCGTCTCATTGTTGGCCCGCATGGGTTGCTAGTTATGCGAGACAAGCCTAAGCGGGTTAGCGGGCTAGATTAGTTAGTCCACCCCGTAATTTTTGGTAGCGGGCTGTAGGTCAGTCCGCATGACCCACCCTGCATTGCCATCCCTAGGTTGATTCATTGTATAAAACCGATTGAATTTTTTAAATTGTTCTGTCTAAGGTTGAATTGACTGACTGACCGCCAATATTTATAATTTATAACTTATAATTTATAATTTATAATTTATAATTTATAACTTATAACTTATAACTTATAACTTATAACTTATAATTTATAATTTATTAAAATTTATTTTTTATCATATGCATATATATATATATATGTTAAAAATATATTTAAGTGTATAATTAATTTTTAAATTTTTAATTGATCAATTAATTAAATAAATTTAAACAATAATTATATTTACATGTTAAATTATTTTATTATAATTAATAATTGAAATTTCATTTATCAGTTTTAATAATTTATATTATAATATTATAGTATATATGTATTTTTCAAATAATGTAATAAAAAAAATAATTTTATAAATACATTTTTTTTTTTCTAAAAGTGAGCTCGTAGTCCATTTTAATTTAGTTTTGTAATCCATTTTAATTTAGTTTTGGTCCACTAATTTGACAGATTAGGCAAGATAGCTCGAAGTGACAAAATGGATTGAAAACACTAAAGCAAATTCTGGGAGTACCTCCATATCTTCTTCTTGCATTTTCATAATTTTTTTTTTAATTCTAACAATACTCTTCTGAGTATGGTGGATGGTGTTATGTTTTCTTTTTTCATTTTAAAGTAGTGGTGATTGCTTGTGGTGACTGATGGTTAAGGTGTTTTTAATGGTGGTGATTGTGTTTTTCTTCACTCATTTTTAAAATTTTCTCAAAGCTACAAAATCCAACAAAAAACCAACAAAGTGCAAAAATGAATTACAAACTAAAAAAATTATCTTCATATCGAGAAATGTCAAATACAATATATCTTCTCACCAACACTCTCTCACACACTCAAGTGATGAAATTCTCATCTCAAATGTTGCGATTGAAGAAAAAAAAAATGTTGCGACTGAAAGATAATAAAATCATATAAATGAAGTTATTCAGGAGGTGAAAGTCGAAGAATGTTCATATGAATGTGTAAGTTGTTTAAAAGATAACTAACTTGACCTGTTATATGAATTAACCTTGTCATACTAAGAGAGATGATATTAAGATTATTTACGCGCATAGTTGTGTGGATTTCACAGGTACAGATCAAGTGTCTATTTGGTGTGAATTAGTAGAACTCTAAAATGTGAAAGATGAATTATGAATTTTAATAGATATTTGATGATTTGAGAAATTGTATGAGACTTGATGAATTATATTTATTAATTTAAAATTAAAATTATATAGGATTTTTTTATATAGTTAACTTACCCAATTTTTTTGTGTTTGTTTTCTTTAATATGCGATGATCATATAATTACGCAGGAGCTTATGAAGTTATAGGTAATAGAACTTACAAGTGAGTAATCAGAAGATGTGATGCTTTTAAGATAAATGTTTTGTTTTTTTTTTAAACTTTTGTATATATATATATATATATATATAATTCCTATGAAAAAGAATACATACAATTATGAGATAATTGTGTATATTCATATTATTTAAATATTGTTTGTTTATGAATAAAAATTAAGGAAGTTACAATTCCTTACCCATTCTTCTTTTTAACGGCTATTTAATGCGGTCCTGGTTCTATCTCACTAAAACCAATATTCGGGGCAAAGGAGTCATCAGAGACTGTCTAAGAACTAGCTATAAGCTATTTGACCTAAACCCACGATATTCCCAATTCCCGATGTAGATGATTAAAAGATCCTTGCTCTTACCCTTACTATTCATGCCTAAAACTAAAATATTTCGTAGTTAGACACTCATGCACTTTCGATAGCACCCTATAACCACGCTCGAGTATCTCTACCCAGATGACTCACTCACATCCAAATCTTACACATGCGTAGACATTAAGGTAAACACATATTTTTCAACCATAATTACCCTACTAATTTAAAAATTGAGTTGCGCATTAAAGTAGTTTTATAAGTAGCCCCTACTCGCCATTGAACCACTAAACTCCTCACAGTGAAGCAATATTCAATCAGATAAAATACATAACGAGCACATATCATACATACAAAATGCCCCCGCCCCGGCTTTGATCAGCTCCTCACGAACTCTTACTGGTACCTGGCTTGAGTGGCTTCTAACAACAAGTTAACAATGACTCCTTATGTGACAGGGACTAATGTAGATGGGAAGACCTTTCATTTGCAGAGTAAGTATCTAACCTCATTAAAGAATATATCAATAGAAATTGTTCTTTGTCTGGAGGAATCGGGAGGAAAGCTACGGGATTGACAAAGAAAATTCATTACAATGAGTATATTCATTTGAACAAATATTCTATCTAATAACTGTAAAAAATACACTGACTACCCTGACTTGCTACAGTCCAACTTTGATTGGTAGTAGTATTAGAAGGCCTAAAACGAGACATTGCTGGGCCATTGCATTCTCCAAACAAACAATCAAACATTCATTAAAAGCCTTCTCATGTTGTAGTTTTCCGAATACTCTATAACCTCAAGGACACCGATAGGTCAAAAGTTCTAGCTGGCATGATCATATTTGTCGACTGAAGTACATGTTCATAAAGTATCTAGAGGGATTGAAACCACTTAAAATCACTGCAAATAAGAAAGTGGGTTCAGATGCAATATTAACCCGTCATGAAAGAACAAAAATGGTACCACTCAATACTTACAAATGGGAGAAAGGACAATTACGATGCCAATGGGGTACAGGAAAAAGGTGGTCCTCTCCAAAAAAGGCAGAACTACAACCAACAAATGTTAATCAAATAAATTCAACGGTATTCACAGTTCCCACAAACTCGAAACAAAAATTTGTAGTTTCAGAGTTATACACACTCAGTAAACAATTTTAATGTACATTTATTCAATATGCTGACCACACATCCAACAGACACACGTCATAAGAATTTGTTCTCTACATCATACAAAAGGGACTTTAGAGTAAAAAAACAAAGAAATGGTACTTAGCTGCAGATATTCAATAACGCACAATAACCGATTTCTATAGTATAATTGGCAAGAATTAAAACATAATCACAGCAAATGAACATATTTATGAAGAGCTTAATAAGAGGATCCAGCCTCTATAGCCCTAAGACACTTTTCACGAAAAATACAGCCATACCCGAAGGAAATTACACTAAAAAAGTATTATGAACTGATCTCAACGAGAAATTAACTTACACCAGTGTAAGTTACTATCGTTCTCACACAATCAATAACTTCGTATAAAATGTGAGTTTCATGATCTAACTACTGAATTGTAGCTACTGCCTCCAGTCCTTTCTATAACAATCTTATATGGGAAGTTTGTCTTGATTATTTTCAGACTTAAATATGTTTAGTCCCTGTAAAATGAGTAACTTTTTTTTTTTTATCACTTTAAAATTGAAAATCACTAATTTTTCATCCCTTGAATTATGGTAGGCTTATATGTTGAATAAAAGGACGAATGGTCATTCTGTAATAACGCATAATAGTGTTGTGATATAATGTTAGTATATGACATCCCAAAAAAACTCCTAAATAATCAGTAAAATAAACAATATTTATCCATCTTAAAATGAATGCTAGGAACTAAAAATAGGGACTTGAAATTTTGGAGGGATGAAAACTAAAAAAAATATATTATACGTAACTAATACCATAAAATTGTCACATTTTATAAATACTAAAAAATGGTTATTTTAAACTTTATATGGATGAAAAACGAAGTAAATTTTTATAGGGACCGAAATGAAAAACTCACTAATTTTACAGGGATTAAAAACATATTTAGGCCTTATTTTTATGAGTCCCTCCAAGTTGTTTACTGCATTGATTATCATTTTTACAAAACAATCCCTTAAATGGACATGCATTAACTAGGTAGAAACAGATCAAGAAAATGGAATTCCAATGGTTTTAAGGGTAATTATGGAAAAATTACACAAATTGTTTACAAATTTAATGTCATTAACTAACTTACCTATATTCTTTAATTCTTGTGAAGCAGTTAAAATGATCCTATATATAGGACCAAAGATAGTGCATATTGTGAGATTGTTCATGTAAAATCGTATAAAAATTGAATGAAGATAATTAAATGATTCTTACTTTCATATATTTTAAATGTATATAGTACATTAATTAAAATAATTTTGATGTGCATATTCAAGGTATCAAGTAATTATGAATCAATCTAAAATTTTGTATACAACGGATACTTTTAATCTATTGGTGAGTTCTGGGATAAAATAATCTAACAAAAGGGTGTTGAACAGTGTAAAAGTGTGTGCAACTTATACAGTGAGTTCTGGGATAAATACACACACACACACACACACATATATATATATATAATATAAGTAAAAAAATAATGAGAGAGAGAGAGAAGGTTACCATCATAACCTAGGAAATTTAGATAATGATAGTATGAAGCTCCCACCATGAACAGAAGATTTGACAACAATACTGGAATGAAACCATGAGCCACCAATAGAGGAGATACAAAATAATGGATCACTGTCAAGGGACCAGACATCAGTATCACTCTAATGCAAGATATTGTAGCTTCCTATATCAGCACAGAGTTCACACTAACCAAGGAGTCAGAAATTACCATAGAGCAAAACAAACAATGGGAAGAAAGAGTTGCAGTGTACATCAAATGCATACATCCTTCCATGAAAAACCAAAACAAATATAATCAGCTATCGAAAAATAATTAACAAAATTCTAAGACAAGGGTTCTCAATTCATTTCATTGCTTATCAATTGATCAAACATTTTAAACAAGCATGGCCAAATATCAGAAAATGTTCTCAAAATTCAAGAAGAAAACTAAATTAATACATGAAACAGGCACAACTTCTTGAACTTACCATTCAACACGTTGTTCAACCACATAGCTATTTGGAGCCTCTTCTCGAAGATAAGAATTAGTCAGGAACCTAGAGAATACACGGATAATATGAACCAGTGTTGGTACCAAGATCATGTGATTAAAAAAAAAGGATGTAATAATCACTACAGGAAGTACCCTTACCAACAAAAGGTTGCCAGAAATACACCAGTCAATATAAAGTGGAAAAACAACACTGAGAAGATAACAAGTAGTGCATGGGCAGAACTATGGTCATACCTGAAAATATATTGGAAAATACAATACAAGAAGTTAGTAGAGGCAGAGTGGGAACAAATATAAACTAAAGTTACATAATGAGTAATCCAATAACAATACAAGCTTGGTTCATGATACATGATTTGATAAAATTCAAATACCAAACTCTAAATCAATAGACTGATTTTAAAAAGGAAGTTTTCAAACTATCATCCTTCAGTCAAATAAATTAAATACAAGGATTTATATTAGCTGCATTTGCATACTCTTTCTGTTTTACAAAAGTAAAGTGAATTTTAGCTGCTTGTGCACAAGGAGCCACAACCATCAAATGCTTTAAAAAACTTACGCGGCACAATAAGCCAAAGTTGCAACTGCCAAAAGAAGACTGCAGATCACAACAAATGCTGGGTCATCACGTGCCCATTGATTCTTGGTTTCTAATATCAAACAGTAAGAAGGAAATCAATTAAACAATTTTTTGAAATCACCAAATGAAATTTCCTAATTTGATAAATCAAAGACATCAATTATACAATTAACCCAACAGTTTTTTTTTTTTTTTCTGAAACATTTGCATTGTTATGTATCACTAAAATAAGTTGATTTGCAAGCCTAATAATAAGCCAAAGTTCTTCATGACTCATCCTCAAAAGCAGCTCTCTGTGAAAAGATTTAACTCTTGCATTAAAAGGTAATTTTACATGAAAGAAAGGTGAGCTGTGAAATTCTTAAATTCTATCCCATCATTGGTTGCGTCTGTCAGTTGTTGTAAGGAAACACACTCACACTCACACACACATAACACTTATATGCATGTATAAAGTTTATAAGAAATTTGTGAAAAGGGAATGGAATAGTTTGATTAGACCCAAATTAGTCAATAAACAATATTGTTCTTAACTTCTTTTGTTTGAGAAGAAATATTTTCATCCAAAGTGAAATCAGTTGATCAGTCAAGATAAAAGGAGTTTCAGCATAAGGATCAATGAATGATGTCATTGGCATCATTCATTAGTCATGGTCAAGACAAGACCACGAGTCAGTTTGTAAGCCATACAAGTTTAGTGTTCTGGGCAGGGTAATCAAACAGGCTCAACTTCAAACTCATTTCTTTATAGTCTCAACTGGACTCATTAGATTTCCGTTTCTCAAAACTCAAATAGAATCACAAATTAAGTACGGACTCCATGAGTCTGATGTAAGATGCAAATTATGAGCCCAAATTACTGAAAATAATGACAATACCTTGAACTCCCCCTTCAAAACATTGATTTCACATAAAGGGAAACAAAAGAACAAATCCCTTACCCTAGTACCCAGCAAGCCACACTATAAAAATATTTCAGCAATTCATTCATGAACGAAGAAAATATTTTTTTGAAGTATTTAATATCAACTATATTATTATATCATCATCAACCTATTCATTTATTTTATGTATGGACCTATTATGACTAGTGAATGTCAAAGAGCTTGTCACATTCTATTTCTTTAAAAATAAATCCAGGTCCATTTGTGTTGTATCTCATAATCTATCCATGGATCACAGGTGGTTCAAGTCTATACAAGGAAAAGGAGAGAAAGCAAATTGAGGAAAAGAGACTAATCTGGAAAATGGTAAGGGCGAATGTCAATTTATGGGACAACGAAGTGTTCTCAGTCAGGGATTTATGGTAGAATGATGGGTATAATAACAGGATGGGCAGATGGCAAATTTGGTTCGAAAGGGGGATTATATCATAACTGGAGCAAGGGGAATATGTAGGAGGAGAAGGAGGAGATGGAGGCTGGAAAGGCTTCTGCCTCAGAGAAGGGCCGCTACCTGCAGACTAGGGTGTTTGCCAAGTGCACCTTATTTTATACTGTCTAATAGTCTATTTATTAATACTTCACATTGGTTTCTGATTCTAATGTTGTTTAGTTCCACCCAGTGAGTTTTAATACAATTTGAGGTATTTGAGTTTGTTTTTTAATCCCTATCATCCATTCTATTTGTACTTTCAGTCCAGATTCAATGCACATTCTTCGTGTTCCATTATTCAAATATAACCATTAGTAATTCTTCATAGTAATCTATTATGCCGTGCTATACTGAGATGATAAGCACTAGAGCACTATTCTATTGCCTATTTTCTATTGTCCACTGCTTAAGTTTGAACCTTTCATTTTGCCCCATGACAAACTTTGTACTCTTCCTCATTACTATGAGGAGTTTTACTTACATTTTATATTAGGCCTACAAGTCAAGTTTATGGATTCTCCAAAAGTTTATATATAAACTCTGAGTTTGACAATCTACCACTAAATGCATTTCCAATCTGACACTGCATGTAAGATACTTACACCAATGACAAATATTTATTATCCCTGGGAACATATCACAAGCATCTAGCCTAATGTACTATAAATTATTGCAAACAAATGCTAGCTAAGGAACTTGGCCTAGCAAAACAGAAGCTCAATAAACACTGGTGAACCACTCACTATGAAAAAACATGCACCAATAAATCAAAAGAATAAAAATATTCACAAAACATAGACTTACGTTTGTGATATTTAGTATGCTGATAGCTGCATCCGTTGGACAGTTCCATTCCAAGAACAACATCAAAAAAGCATTCAGAGAACCAGATATAGAAAATTTCAAATACACACAAAGCAGAAGGGTTAATCTCGACCAAGAATCATGAGAATACACAATATTAATGTCCCATAAAATTGAATTCACATTGCTATTGCGTTAGATCATGGTGACAAAACGCGAATTTCATTGCTAACAGCAAGGGGAAGGACAGACAGAAGATTATTTAATGTACATATACTTACACAACTTTCGGTGACGTACATAGATGAAGCATTTGCCAAAAAGTGTATTCAATATCCATTTGTTGCCACTACAAGAATAACAAACGAATCAGCACAGCACAGTTCAACCTATTCCATTTAGAACCGTAACATTGAGAAATTGAGCAACAAATTGGCTTACACGGCGGGTAATTTAAGCAATGGCATTTAGGATGTGAAAACGAAAGGAAGAGATAAAAGCAAGAATTGGATCTTAGAATGGAGCGCGAAGTAAATCTAGGAAATCGGAAAATTAAAGGAAGAGATCGGAACCTTGATGATTCTGCGGAGGTAGGGAAGCAGCATGGGATTATTAGGTCGAGAGGAAGAAGAGGAAGAAGAAGAACGTCCTTTGGAAGCTGTGGGTAACATCTTCGGCTTCGGTGACTCCTTCTCTTCTCGATTCCTTTACCTCTTCTTCTGAAAACGATTCACGATTCAATTATTCTTTGTGGTGCTGTTATGTGTTGTTGATTGCGATCTCTTTCTGTTTTTCTCTCCGGTAGCTACCTCGAACTCTCTCTCACAGATGCGAGATGGGATGGCCAAGGACTGAAAGGTAAAACGACTACACCACCAACCTGGGCCGATTTCAATTTCGGTACTGGGCTCTAATTACTTTCTGACCCACTCTATTTTACGGACAAAAAACCCTTCGCAAATCATATCATATACAGAGATGCATACATATTATTCATTCTTTTATTTCGATTATAGAATGAGTTTGAAGAAAAAAAAACGTGAGGAAAATAAATTTGATTGAATTAAGATAATAGAGTAAAAAATAAAAGTTAAATTATTTAAACATTAAACATTATATGTCAAATAGGTAATAAATGATAAAAAAACAGAAATTATTAAAAGAAAATTAGTATTGTTTAATAAAGTAAAATGACTAAATATAAGTGTCAAGTATAAGCAAAAAAGTGTACATTCTAAACAACATGTACTTTTTTTATAAGTTAACCATATATAATGTAATTTTTTTAATTATTAAATATTTGTAGATTAATTATTTAATATTGTAAAATTATTTACATTTTACATGACCGCGAATTGAAACAGTACATAAGCATTGCACTAAATATTTAAAAGATTTTTTTTATAATTATTTTTACCTAGTTTAAGCGGGAATGTTTCTTGTAAAAATAAAACATTCAAATTTTACCGAACACTTTCAAATTTCACAAATTGTAACTTAGGCATACTTTTAATTAATATAAAATGTCAATAAATTTATTAGAAAATGAGTAAAATAATTAGAAACTATTTTGTTCTGATCTGTTTTTAATAAACAATTCGGTACTCAGTTCTAATTAAATAATCAATACAAATTTAAGTTTTTTTTTTCAATAATAGTTTTGATACAAAATATCTATCGAAAGAATAATTAATACAATTCGCTATAGATATTTTTTTAATATGATTTATTTTATTCATAAACATCACCCAGATTTAAATTGAATCACTTAGTTTAAAAATATTATCCATCTAGTTATATATAACTATTATAATTAAATTTTGTTTTAATTATATGTAAGAAAATAGATAAATTTTTAAAACTAAATGATGCTTAGAATTTTGGTAATAATTATGGATAGAATAGACTAAGAACGTAACCTTACTTCATTAGTATACATTTTTTTGGTAAGATGTTTGGATTAGGAGTCCAGTAAAATACATACACTTCACATATTAATTAACTAATATTTTCATTATATTTTATTTATTTTTTAATTTAAAATATTATTATAATAGTTTGTTAAGTATATATATATTTTAATTTTTTGGATGTTAAAAAAATCTTTTTCCTTGGATTAGGGAGTAGAACAAAAATTAAGAAACTTAGGAGAAAGATAGTAGAAACAAAATTCCTGAAATTTTGAAAATCATCACTATTTAAAATCCATCTTCGAATGAAATTGTGAAATGCCCCGAATTGAAGAGGGCATTGGGATTTTGAGATTGAGAGAAGAACCGACCCAACCACGTTATTTCCTCTGTCCCGTGCAATTTGAAGGGTTTGAAGAACAACTGTTTGGAATTAGGGTCTGAAGAACAACTGTTTGGAATTAGGGTCTGAAGAACAACTAAATTAACATTGACTGCAGAATTAGGGTTCCGGCCTAAAGTGAAAATCCCCAAAATGTCGACGGGCAAACCCAGAGACAGTGATTTTCAGATGGTCCCAGCGCCAGGAACTTCGAAGCCGCCCCTCCCGCCAGCAGCAGCATCGACTGCGATAGTGGAATATACTCCGGTCGTTTTCAAGGAGGAAGAGGAGGACCTAGAAGTCAAGCTCCGACGGATTATCGACAATGTTCCCGTTCGTGTTAGCAACACTTCCGGTAGTTCCGCCGGTTCAGGATCCGGCGACTTCCATCAGGTACAATTGCTTTTCCTTTATCTTAAATAAAATTTCTCTTGTGCTTGAGTTAGCTCCAGACATAAAAATTGCTCGCGATTGATGATGGGTTACGGTATTTTTTCTTTTTTTAATTGAGGATATAGCTTTGCCTGCTTATAAATTATCATTCGTTGGTTTTTGGATTCAAACGAGATAGCGAAAGCAATTTAAGGTGATACCCCGATTGAATGTGATTTTAGTGATGATACCCTTACAACACGTTGCGTTCGGAGAGTGTTTAGGAAAGACTCTGTATTTAGTGGAACTGTAGAAGTTCCATGAGATGGTGCACGCGAGGTGTCTTGTTGGTTAACAAGTGCCAGGTTGAGATGGCAGGATTTAAATTATTTGAAATAAAGCTGGCCTTATGACTATGGAAACTCAAAGAAAACCGTGTTTTTGAGTGTTTAACAATTTGCTAATCTCCTATTTGGTGATTAAACTTAGAAAACTTATTAACCGTTATTATAGAGTAAAATAGTGGTTCGTTTTTAGAAGTTGGATGTGAACTGCTTGGAAAAGCCATCATACTTCAATGTTGTGAGGTTTATTTACTCGTGGACGACTTCTGGATTTACCCACTACAACTGATAATTTGATTTTGAATGTAACAGCCTAATGCATAAACTTACCAGAAATTGGATTATCAAGGGCACACAACTTGCTCATTGTATTTTTTAAAAGCTATCTTGTTATTGAATTTCATTAACATTGTTGTCGAACTCTTTAGAGTTAACTTGTAGACTCACGAGTTTATGGTTCCAGGGAGAGAAAATAGTTAACTTGTTGTTCAACCTTTTTCAGGACAAACACAAGCAAACATGTTAAACTCGTGTAAAATTGCATATAGTTGAGTTGGGAAACTAGTCCATGAATTTAAATCAATTGTAATTTCTGTTCCATGGTGACAGTGTTTTACTAGAGGTAAAATGATTTGAAGGAATTAACTCCTTGAAATGTTTTCTTATAGAAATGTGTGTTTTTATGAAATACTATATGATTTAGTCATTTATATAGTTTGATCGTATATAATGCTAATGTACTACACATTTTACTATTGTTGTTTTCTACATTGTTTTATTATGGGGTTGAGTGTTTGGTAAGTCAAGAATATTATGTTATGCATGGTAATGGATTTTATATACATTTTATGTTAAGTATTTTCTTGCAAGCTTACGAGACAAGCTTACATAAGTTGCACAAGTTTATCTCAACTTGACAACCTTGTCCGTTAATATTAAGGCATCCTTTCATGCACTTGATGTGTCTTGCCCTGAGTTATGTTCTTCGGACTTCTATGTGTGGAATATCTTATAATTTGAGTTTTATTTTATAATATAGTCCTGCATTCTGAAGTGCTTACTCACACACTTGGGTTCATCTAACTAGTGATGGCCCAGTTTATATAAGCTGCTAGCATGTGTGTGTGAGCTTTACTAAGATGAAAGTCAAGCTCTGTCGAGTTCACCAGTGCTTTATAGAGAAATTAGACGAGGAAGCTTTTAGAAGGTTGTGGTTCATTTTATTTTCTTCTCCTTTGCTAAGAAGTGCGGATTTAAACTGGCATGATATCTGGGTTTATTCTGTTTGTGTCAGTTAATTGGTAAGGTGATGGATATGTTGATCTGATTGTTATTGTTATGTTCTTCATGTTCTGTTTCTGACAGTATCGGCAGATGAGACGCAAGGAGCAAGATCGTCTTGCAAGGATGGAAGTAGATTACCAGAGAAGAAAAGAGTTGGCTGAATTTAGTTTGAGAAGGGAGGAAAGATTAAAAGCAGCCGAGGAAAGGACAGCAAAGAAGCGAGCAAAGCGTCAAAAGAAGAAGCAAAAGAAAAAGGAGAAGAAGATAAAACTAGATGCCGAAGGAGAACAGCAGCGAGAGAAACAAGAGTCTTCGAGTGATGGAGACTCGGACAACAATGAGGAGTCAGCACTTTGAAACAAGCTTTGGTGGTAGGTGGGCATATCTGGCTTAGTTAAAACACCGGCATGACTCCGGGTTCTCATTATTTGTATCCCTAGTGTGATTTTTGTGGTACTTTGTTCGAAAGGGATTTCAAGCAAGAAAAATGATGCAGTTAGAAAACAAATCTTACAAGCTTATTCAAAAATTGCAACTCTTTGAATTTAGTGATGTAGTAAATGGTAACACACGAAATGTTGCACAAATCAACGTAGCGAGAAACAAATGAGTTGCTACAAGGAGAAACAAATGAATTGGTACAAGGAGAAACAACATATAAGAAAAGAAAATCTTTTAACTTTTTTTATTAACAAAAAAAAGTATGAGAATAGGGCTTATTACTCATATTTATACCAAAAACATTTTATAAGTGATTTTTTTTTATAATTCCAATGAGATTTTTTAAAACTTGTTCTAAAATTGTGTTTCTAAATTATAATTTTTAATCGCATTTTTCAAAATTAGTGCTGAACTTAAATATTTGTAACTATCTTCCTTCATAATGGTATAACTAAGTTTTAGAGAATAATTTCTCACCTTACCCTTCAAATTCGATTAGACTAATATTTCAGATTCTAAGTTTCTAGAAATAATTAATTAGTCTCTGATTTTACAAAAGAAAATATATCATTTGCCTCTTTTCATCTTATTTTTTATTATCATTTTACAACAAAAAATAAAGTGCTTGCTTTGTAAATTCATATACTAAGGAAAAAAATACTATACGCATCACAATTTCTTATACCCTATGTTGTAATGTCGACATCACCATTATCACGAAAATAAAGAGTTTTACTGTGTAAGTGTACATAAATTAATATTTATTCTCTAAAATGCATATTTTTCATCGTAAAAAAAGACATCAATGGTATCTATTCCATTTGATGGGCCAGCAGGCCCAGGCCCAGGCCCAGCCCAGTATAGAGGGACATTAGAACTAAGAAGAATGGCGTTTTCGTCTTGTGCAGTAGATGAGCAAAAACGAAAGAAAGAGGCAGCGTAACTGTAATCGCACTGTTACTAGTATCTGTAGTTTTTTACTGGCACCGCACAACTTCCCCAATCACCATGGGAGATTCTCAACGGATTTCCGTTCACCGCCTTCTCGGCGACGGCTTAGGTTCTCTCTCTTTCCGATTTCGTTCAATCTCACCGATCCTTTACACGTAGTTACAATCAACGGTGTAATCTGATAGTAAAGAATATCTGAGTTGATTTTTTCTCTCATTCTATTTGATTATGCGAATGGCAGTTGCTGATGTGGTGTTGTGGAAGAATTGGCGTGGAGCGGCGGCGCTGCTCGTATCTGCTTCCACGTTGTGGTACCTGTTCGAGCGAGCCGGTTACAATTTCTTGTCCTTCGTCGCCAATGTCTTCTTGCTTCTCGTCCTCATTCTCTTTTTCTGGGCCAAAGCTGCTAACCTTCTCAATAGGTATTTTTTTACTTCCTCCAAATCATCTTGCGTTTCCAGGATTAAGGTCTCCGCTAGATTCGTGTGCTTGATTTCTGTTATATAAGTTTTAAACTGTTCATCATTGGATTGAAAATAATTTCGTTTCTAGAAAATGAATTTATTGCATATAAATGCTTCGTTGACTGTTCTAAATATTTATGTACTTGAAAATTGGAATGACGGTGAGAAGAATGCCGAGTCACACTAAATATGTTGTAGTGGAGTGGTGAATTTACTTTCTTTCTTTTTTCATTCGAAGTTGATTTGAGTTTGTTTAATGTCGCAGACCTCTTCCTCCTCTCCCCGATCTGGAGATCTCGGAGGAAACTGTTGCCAGGGTTGCTGATGCAGTGCAAATTTGGATGAACCGGGCTTTGACAGTTGCACATGGCATAGCGATTGAGAGGAATTTGCTGCTTTGCCTCCAGGTATGGTTTTATATTTTCATCTTATCCTTGTTTCATCCCGATTTCTTTGAATATACATTGGGTACAGAGTTTTATGTTGACACTTCTTTATGTGAACTTGCTGAATCAGGTTGTTGGTGGATTGTGGGCAATATCTCTCATTGGTAGTTTTTTCAACTTTTTGACTTTGATCTATATTTGTAAGTTCAATGCTTCTGTGGCTTTTCAATGTTCAGGCTATCTTTTATGAAACTCTCTTGGTTGGCATTCATTTGCTAATATTTCAATTACTTTCTGGACAGGTGTTCTTCTTAGCTTGTCCCTTCCTGTATTGTATGACAAGTACCAGGACCAAGTTGACGACAGATTGTGTGTTATATATGGGAATATTCAGACTCGGTATAAAAAAATTCACAGTATTGTTTTAAGCAAGTTTCCAAAACATTCAAACAAAGAAAAGAAGGCGCAGTAGGAACACAGTAAGAGCATTCTATTCCTTGACGTGTATTTGATGCTAGTAGTTACTGAAAAGCGTATCTTAGCTATGTTTTTCAGCAATTTGTCTACTGAATGATTCAATGTCTATGACTCTACTCTCATTATCAATGTAACTTATTACAATTCTGCCTGTGGAAGAGTTTTCAATTTGTGTCTCGGTATGATTCTACTGTTATTATCAATTGTTATTATCTATTTGTGTCTCGGTAACTTTCTTCAGCAGAAAACTTTTTGTTTAGCAGCTCTCTACTTAAGAGAGCAATTTCAGTAGCATCTCTCTACTTTAAGACAGAAAACTCTTTTGTATGACATCTCTCTATTGTCTGTTCTGGCACCCCCTCAAAGTCAATAAAATACAATTTGCATATATTTCAACACTACTATTTGGTTCTAATGGGTGGTGTTCTCCTGTGTTAGCTTTTGGTGAGTTTCTATGTCAATTAAAGTTGTCATCGGAAAAGTTATATATGCCTTGAAGCTGAAATAACTAGTCATTAGTGATCGCAGAAAGGTGTAAAAGAACTCCAAAAAGGGTATATTTTGCGGAATAAAGTTGTACTGCATAAAATTTGTAATTCGTATTTTCTGGTAGTTATATCATATTTGTGCAAATTCCATTTGTAGTTTTTAAGGAGACACTTTTTTTGTATAACTTATTCAACAAGTAATTTAATTTTTTTTATGAGCAATATACATTATACCTTCACTCTGCAGAAAAAACCTTTAAACAGCTCAGCTGAAATTTTTGGTTAATGTTTTCCGTTTGAAATTCAGGGTGCAAATGGATGAGTGAAGTCTAGTTAGGAGCGTACGATGAAGTGCTTGAGGTTTGAAATTTCTTTTTGCTGGGATGCTATCGCTCTGTTGATTGGTTAGATGGTATGTTTATTCTTCAGAATCAGGATTGACCAATAGCTTTGACGTAGGTGCGTATTCTCTTGTGATTTTCTATGTAGCACTTGGAAGAGGCTTTGTGTGAACTTTTATCAATGGGTATATTGCCCTAGTTAAATTTTACTTGGATAAGATTATGAGAGGGTAAAAGTTAGAAAGAAAGGACATGGAGAATTTGTATGCATTATGGTTTTTTGCCACAAAAAAGATTTGGGTTGGGTGGGTTATATAATGTACTGCTGAATTGTTTACTTAGGACTTGGGGAGTAACGTCATAATTGTTCTTACAAGAGTCGAGATAACCTTAAAAGAATGATGTTTCTCTTCAACTTACTTTCTGTACCTACTCGTGTTTTCGGTTCTCCAAATAGGCCAACGTGTCTTCTTCGGGCTTCCTTGTTCGAGAGGGGGTAAAGTGCATAACAAAGACACTTCGAATCCGACGATGTCAGCAAAGCTTATTGATAGTATAGTAAGTGTGCAATAAATGAACATAGCATATCTCTAAATGTCAACCTATTTATAGTATTTTAATTGGTCTTTTTTATCTAGATGAACTTATATTAACTCAATCCAAAAGCTTTAATGTATTATTAGTGGTCTATTAAGACTTAGTAAAAATACAACACTGGAAAAAATAATGAAAACAAATGTCTCGGAGTGTTCTTGCTAATTATATTTTGTTCATTGAGTACATTTGAATCGAATACATACATCATCAGTGAGTGTGCTATTCCTCTTTTAATGATTCCCAAAAGTAATTCAGTTCTCTTAGCTGGGAATATATTATTGAATCACTTTGAAAGTTTAGTCTCTACTTATAACTAAAATCAAACAAGGAGAAAGCTTTCTAATGGCTCAAACTAGGGAATGATATACGTAGAGTAATGCACAATTTTGGTTTTTTTTTAAAGGAGTATATTTTGGAACCTGGCTTGCTTTTGTTGAATTTCTTGAAACTCAGAAGTTAATGCCACGGCTCAAAGAAAAAAAGGATGGAAAAGGAACAAATTCATTTTGGTTTTATACCCATGCAATGTATGTCACGAGTTACAAGTAATTTTGTACAGCTTTAAAGTTGATGAAAAATACAATCACAAGGAGTAACTTGTGAGTATTTTTTTTAGGTTGATTTAAATGGCATTGTCATTCGTAGTTGGTAATTACACTCCCTAGCAACGTGGGAAAATAATTTAGTAGATATATAGACTTTGCCAAATTCATCTCGGTCAATTGCTTCGGTACCATGCACCAAATTGCCTTCTGTAGTTTTTAAATAGGTTTGGGGAAAACAACTCAAAATGTATTTGAGTTTCTAAAACACTTTTCCGAATTTTGGAATCTCTTTTCCAAAATATTTTTTGGATTTTATTTTCTGTTTTTTTTAATATAAATTTGTATTTTAAATGGTTTTTTCATAATCAGATTTTGGTTTTTCAATTCTATTATAAAATTTCATTTTTGAAACAAAAAAAATTCTAGATTTTCTTCTAGTGAATGTATTTTTATTTTTAATTCTAGAATAAGGGAAAATTTTAAAAGTTGATTATTGGGTGCAGGAAGCAATTGCTTGCATTTTATGTTACCAGACCCAAACATTTTCTTCACTGCAAAGTGAATGCATTTAAGCCCATATATAGAATTGAGTACTTTTTTTGTTTTTACTTAGAAAGGATTCTGTATGAGCTAATCCAGAACTAGTGATGGTTCAACATCGATAGCTGTTAAATGTGAGGCAATTGCTTCCTGCCCCATATCACTGCATGCACCCAATCACAGGAGAAAAATGGAAAATACCCTTAAAAAAATGGAGTGGATATAAAATTACATTCTGGACCCTTTTTCCAGAACACAATAATCTTTTCCATATAAATTTTTTCGGAATGTATTATTTTCATTCCAGATTTTTTATCCAAATTTTTTCCAGATTTTTATATCCGAAACATAAAAATATCTTCCAGATTTATTTTTTCAGAATGCATTATTTTCAATTTTGGATTTTTATTTCCAGAATACCCCGACTGAAAAACGTTAAATAACCGTTAAACTAATTCTATTACTGATTAAGATGGGTGGTCCAAATAGCTTAGGGGAAGACCGAAGAAGTTCCTCAGCTAAAATACCGAAGGTGGTCAAAAATAAAATTGTATTTACCAAAAGATTATAATTATGTTGAATATTAATTTACAAAAGTAGATATTTTGCATACAATAAAGAGTCATTTCATTTGTCAAACACATAATGCAAGTAGAAAAGTTACTTTCTCAATTGATGATGTACAAATAAAAATATAAGATTTTTTTTTGGTAAAAAATAAATAAATAAATATGGAATACTTGAAGGTTTTATTAACCTTATTACAAAATCAAGGTTCAATAAAAAAGACTTCCAACCTAACCTACAAGACTTAAGAGAGCTACGTACTTTTGTGTTTCATAACAAACATCATCTAGTAAGTTCTTCTGAATTCCTCGTCAACTAATTAACTACATAAAAAATTCACTGTTAAGAAGTCCTATTTCAAAGAAGTCGTATTTCAAATATACTTAATTGTTCCACAATTAATTGTTCCACAACCTTGTAACTGTCTCAACCTTGTACATCATATATGTATTCCAGAATACAAAAAACATAAACTACAAAATATTATATAATATTCAATTATATTAAAATCTCTAGTTTAATTTCCTAAAAAAACTTTTTCTAAATTTTTTTTCACTTAGTCCATAAGAAGAATGTTTAAACCCAAATTTGTGCATTAGATTGAAATACACAATTTTGCATAACTGCAACACCAAAATTTGTAGCATAAACTCAATCTCATCATCATCCATTGATAGATACCCTTATTCTGACTGTGTATATTAATACATGTTGTCTTAGCACTCTAATCCAGATCACCAAATCACGTTTTTATAGTTATATACTGTATCCTACATTACTAAAAAAAAAATAAAAAATTGGACCAACTAAATAATAAAGAAAAATACCTTAAAAAGTCAACCGCAAAACACAATAATCATACATCTTCATTCAAGAGATTTTTAAACATAAAATTGGATACATCAATTAATCAGAAAAAAAAACTATTAATTTGTATTTCAATCAGTGTAAACACATTTAAGAATATAAGATCTTATATCCTACTTAACTAATTAATCTATACAAAATAAAAATATATATTTTTTCATTTGTAACCTAGACTAAAAGATAAAATTCACATATAGAATGGTTGAAAAACAAATATATTTATTTTTTAAACAACCTCAAAACACAATTACAAAATATCAAAGGCACTTAGATTATATTTTTTTTCCTCGTTAAAATAGAGTTCACAAGTTTCTAAAACAAGCAGTGTAAGCATGAAGTGGCTAGATACTTGTAAGTAGAGGAGTTATGATCTCATGATATACAAATAAATATATGGTCATTGGCTACAATGTACAGTAGATTCGGGCATCATGTGATCAATCCTAAGGTAGTAGATTTGGCCAACGTCATTTTCTAACAAGACAACAAAAAGAACAGAATAGAAATGGAACAAATACTGTTATGCCTCCCATTAAGGAAAAAGACGGAGAAAACAATGCATTTGCGTGTCAGTAACATGAAGAATATCCAAAATCCAACATTCCCTCCGCCAGAATATTCGAATCCCCGAACCCAATAAAACCCTGCATTTCATCACTTCAACTCCTCCCACTCAATCAATTACAAGCATCTTCCTGATAAGAGATTTTACCGTAACATGAAGTTTGAGAAGATCCTCAAGAGCCTTATCGAGCAGACCTTGCCCACTTGGCGTGACAAGTTCTTGTGCTACAAAATCTTGAAGAAACAGTTGAACCTTATGTGTTCCGAAGATGGGCAAGCTCCAACCCAAATGGATGCCAACCAACTCAACCACTTCCTTAACCTCTTGCAGCTAGAGATTGACAAGTTTAACACTTTCTTCATTGAAAAGGAAGAAGAATATGTCATCAAAGGGAAGGTAACAAACTAACTATCTACTTACATACATATTCATCTTTTCTTATTATTTATATTCCAAACTTGTCTGGTTAACTTCTCAAATAAACACTTACTAGAAAGATGGTAAAAATAGGGTAAAATGAACAATGTTTCTTTGCAAGTTAAAACAAACCCTTTTTCTTCAGTTAGTTTATGAAAAACATTTAACTCATTTACTATTAAAAGGGTTGTCCAAACAAGATCATGAATATATATATAATCGATGGTTTGTGTTGCAGGAGTTGCAAGACAGAGTTGTCGAAGCCTTGGATTTAAATGTGGACTTGATGTCATTAGGGAGAGAAATAGTAGATTTTCATGGGGAGATGGTCTTGCTAGAAAACTACAGTGCCCTCAACTACACAGGCATGTTATGTTCTAAAAGCTCATACATGAAAGCTAGAATTCACCAACTGGTTTTTAATTGATATATATATATACTTGAAGTGTTAAACTTTTACTATTAGTTAACTAATCAGAACAGATTGAACTTTTAAATATATATAATGATTTGTGAAGGAAGAATAATAAGGTACAACACGTTCACATTAACAGTTCATGTGTCATTTATTTGTGATGGATAGAGAATGAGTTTGATGGTGAGTTTTTGAGAGCAGGTTTGGTGAAGATAATAAAGAAGCACGATAAGAAAACTGGTGCTCTACTTCGCTCACCTTTTATCCAAGATGTGGTGAAGCAGCCCTTCTATGAAATTGATGTAATTAACAAGCTTGTAAAGGAGTGTGAGGTGATACTAAGCATTCTTTTCACCAATGGCCCGTGCTCTTCAATGAGTCAAACTTTTATGGAAAATGGTTTTGCCTCCGTGAGTATCAATGAAAATGAAGAGACTGTAATGCAGGTTCCCGAAGAACTTTCTGACCTAAAAAATATGAAGAACATGTATATCCAACTAACTTTATCAGCACTGCATACCTTGGAACAAATCAGGGGTAGAACCTCAACTGTGAACATCTTCTCATCACCTTCTCAGCATAACTAGGCTTTGCAATTGCAAAAGGGTTGAAATGAAAGATGAATGCACCAGAGATAGCAACCTAGTAGATAAGAATAACATGCTGATAAAAAATTACATATAGAGAATGAGGAGAAAAGAAGATAATGGGAATCTCAGACACATGATGGGTGTTGTTGAGTCTTAGTCTCATGTTTTTCCTCATAGCAAGTTCATAAATGCTCTTTTCTGTGTGGAGATCCAACTCAATAAATTTGAATGGAAAACTAGTTTTACTTAGAAATCAGTATATATAGTGTGTGATGGTAGGTGGGTGTGGCTTCATTGTTTTTTCCTTGTCTGTTTTCCAATGTACAAAATGGTTTCCTCATGCTTTGAGGTGTTATGGCTCAATCTTTAGCCCTCAAAATGGCGTGTAATATCAGTATCAATGTTAGTTGCAATTGTAAATTTTTATATGAAATTGTGAGTTTGAGAAGGATGGAAAAAACATGAATGCATGCCATTGTATGTTACTTTACCTTTTCATCACACTGTTTTTACTCTTTTAGTTATTCCCATTGCCCATTGGTAATCATCTCAGTGATTTTAAATATGGAAAAAACCTTAATTCAACACATCACACAATTTACTTGTAACGAAGGAATGAGAGTTTAGATCTAGTAAAGAAGCCACCTTTCACCTGTTAAGCAACTTCTCTTCATTATTCATAAGTTTTATAATAAAATTTGTAAATATAAACTTAAAAGAAACTTAAAAAGTGAGTCATTTTTGTAAATTTAATTAAATGTCTAGGTAAGCATTTATAGAATAAATGAGTCCTGAACTAAAAGTTAGGTTTATCTTATGAAAATATATATTTTATTTATTTAAGTGAATCAAATTTGAAACTTGAATTTGTCTTTATTAAAAAAATAAAGTCGGTTTACTGTTTGACTAATTTTCCTTATAAAAAATCTTTCTGAATAAAATTGTATTTATTAATTTAGTATTTTTTTATAACAATGGTTTTGAGATATTATTGATCGTCAGATATAATAATACTTTAAAAAAAATTGGTGTGTTATATCGATATTCTTTCACAACAAATATGTTAAAAACTAAAGTAAAGTAAAATGATTATTAAAATATACTTTTTGTATTCATACGAGTAGATTAAAACGTTGCTGAAAAAAACAGTATATCTATTTTGACAATTTATGATCATAATTTTAATATCATTCTTAAAAATTGAAAGCAAAATTGAATTTAAGAGTACTTGTTTATTTAAAATAAACGAGCCGAATAGCATCTTCCTCCCATTTTGTTTCTATTATAGATCCTGAAAAGAAGATGAGGAACAGTGAAGAATGAACTTCTTAAGAACTTTCTTCAACTGCTTCTGCATCGGTACAAAGAAAGTCCAAAGTTATTTAAAAACACTTTTTTGTTCCAATCAAACTACATTTACAATGCACACGAAACAAATTATCTTCCAAACACGCGTTTTGGTTTAGCTATGTATTTTTTTAAAAATAACTGTTGAACTACTCTGATTGCTTCTGCATTTCCACCCGAACTACAAATATTTCTAACGAAGTTATTCCATGTTTGGAAGTGAATACTCTAAAAAGTAATCATCGTGCTCTTAATTTGGAATGCTATTTATTATTAGATCAAAGAAAGTTTTCCTGGTACTAAAAGGAACAAGGTATCCTCGTAAAAGAAGTATCAAACTACATACAAGCGTAGTCTGTATGTATCAAATATCGTCTTCATTAAGATTCATAAGCTTTCCTTAAATTTCTACCCTTTCTTTATGGTTAAAGGTATAGTTAGAACATGAAAAATTATGAATTCGATTCAAGTTCTTGCTACTCCAATTTAACGATCCCTATGTTCATAATCTTTCATACTTTTAACATGAAGTTCCTGTTTTTATTCTTTATTTTCTCTTAATCTGAAGATTCTAATAGGTAACTCAATTTTATAGTAACAGTTAATTTGATCAGAAGTGAAACAAGGAAATAGGATAGTTCCGTACATAGTTCTTAATTCTTAGCTGAGAGTATTTACGTGAATCAGATGCGTAGTAAACCAAAACCTACTTTTATGTGAATCCTGCGCATGAACCAAAACTGTACGAGATTGTGATGCATACATAATAGAGAGTGATACAAGTACAAAATCATGGGCAAAACGTAACTCTATAACAAGGACAAAAACTTAGCACCATACTGTCAAACAAGCTAAAGAATTCCATGACAGATCTAATATACAATAATTTCAGAGTTGAATTTCGAAATGTCTCCTATTGGATCTTACCGTAGACAAGCTATGAACGTAAGTGATGACTCCAAAGCTGTAGAGTGCAGACAATACGATCGACTCCCGCCATTGTAATAATCTGCCCAAGGATCTTCATTTGTTGAGGCATTATCATGCTTATTAGCAACATTTGCACGGGTTCTTTTAAAATCGGAAATACGCAATTTGGGGAATTGCCTAGGAACAGGACTTTAAAATGCTGTATCAGAAAAACTGGAACACAATTTCATTAAGCAAACAACCAGCAGAAATGAGGGACAATTTTGGGTGTGATTTCATAATACTAGTCTCGAGGCACATTATGCAAACTTCGGAAATGGAGTCGCTTCTGAAGGTGGTAACGTGACTGATCGCAACAACTCCAGTGAGAAAACAAGCCCAAGGAAATGTGAAAGAATAGTGTTCGCCGATGCCTGCAAAAAGAAACATGATAATGTTTAAAAGTGTTACTCATTTCTTGATGAGTAGCACCAAAAAGTCAAACATTGAGCTACTGCCGAAGACCATATGTTGTACACAATACAATAAAAATGTTTCACAATTTTGTTTTGTTTTAATGGAAATATTCACTATGATCAATTATTACAAAAAGTAGCAAGTATACTAGTAAAATCTTGAAAACAGTAAATATTAACATCACATTCTCTTCTCTATTACACTCTTTTCAATAAATCTTCACTACTCCATAAAATTCATATGGGACCCACTAAAAAACAATATTTCCAATTTGTCTCCTCTAAAATAAGGGGTGCAATTAAGAGATGAAAGTGAAGAGCAGTTATAATTTATAAGCATGGACTGGAAATCCGAGGGAGTAAAAAAATTTAACAATTTTATAGTTTGATATGCTTAATGCGTATATTTTATCACAACCTACATAACTCTTGACTGCACTCTCACTTTAGGGGACTCATTCAGTTCATACACTCTTAAATGTGAGGAGGTTTTTTACATAATAAGAGTTCAATTGTTTCTGTTTTCAATTCTACTGAAAGTTAAGCTCCACCAATCCAAACTTCATCCTCGAATAACAGGACTCAAGACATGTCCCCAATTTATTGTTTACATATTTGGTTCATATGACAAAAAAGATGGTCATAACGGGGGCTATAAGAAGATAAAGACCCGGCTTTCATCTGAATGATAGGCTTTTTAATAACATAATTAACAACTATACAGGTCAAACGGGAAACTAGTGAGAATAACGCTGATAAAAACAAGAGCTGGTCTATAATAAAAGAACCTGGCTCCAGCACAAACCTGCGATAAAAAATTAATCTGCAACAGGGAAACTTGTATATTAAGGACATACCTGCACCAAAAATACATCCAATGCGAGAACTGGGCTGTTACCAGGGGAAATTCCCTGATAATACGGGTTTGCCGAGGTAGTGAGAGCCTTAGCAACCAACAAGCCAACCGTGGCTTGCATCCCAAGAATAGCAGCTCCCATCCCCAACAGGTTCATTACTATACCATTTTTCAAGCCTTTCACTACATCAGCACGAGGGGGTGCCTGAAAACACAAGTAAAGGGGAAAGCTAAGCTACCTCATCAAAATTCACTTAATAGATACAAACGATGATTTCACATTAATATAACTAAGTAAATGCAGTTCCAACTTGCAATAGTTAACCTCATTCAGAACCCTAAGCAAATTCAAATGCACACAAACACACACCTTGGTGGGGTCATTTGCAGTTTTTCGAAGCTTCTCCGAGAGGCGAATGTAACCAAAGGACCAAAACACAGAAATGAAGGCAGCCACTATTCCACCCGCCGTGGCATAAAATGTGGCCGGAGATGTCACTTTTCCGGTAATGATAACGGAGAATGAGAGTATGACGGCAGCCACAACGGTGCACACTAGCTGACCCCAAAACCCTAAGTTACCCAAACGCTTGAAATACCTCGCTGTATTCTCCAATCTCTTCGCCACCTGTACCACAACAATTCCACCTTCAGGAACCCTAGAAATGCAATTCGAGTTCGCAATTGAAAAATCCAAAAACCACTGGACAGTACCTGCTCGAGTTTTGCCTTCTCTGATTCGTCATTCGAGGGAGTGAAAGCCTTAGATACTTGAGAAGAAGCGCTTGCGGTGAAGGGAAACTTCCATGGTTGACGAGAGATGGAGGAACCGAAAGAGGAAGAAGAACGAGCCAAATTGAGAGGCAGTGAGGGCAGGGAATTCGGCCGCAGAAATGGTTGAGAGGGACGAGGGGCGGCGACAGCAGAGGTTGACAGTGGAACCGCCGTAAAACTGCCGGCGCGTGTTGCCGGCAGAAGTAGCGTTTGCATTGCTGCTGGTGATGAAGGAAGAGGAGAGTCTCCGTTCGCCTTTTATGATCTTTTCCTTTTCTGTCTTTTTTACTTTTCTTTATTCGGTAATCCCAGGCTTTCGAATTTTGTTATAAGAGGGCCCACATTTTGTTGGGCTTGAGCTTCTTTATTGATCCATTTCCGCTTTCCAATTGGGCCATTTAACTGGATCACTGATCACGGTGTTAGCAAAAGTTTGGCTGTTGCTTTCTGCACCCAATACTTTTTCATCCCACCACATAATTTAACAAAATATTACAGTCTTTCATACTATTTCTGGAAAGATATGTTAAATGAACCTTTTAGATTATGTGATTTAGAAAATAAAATTGTATTCTAGTATATTATTTACAAGCTAGATTCAAATTCATATTAATAATTTTTTTTAATTCATACAATGAGAATATATAGTCATTAAACTTCTATTTAATATTATCATTATTTTTTTTATGATATACGTTTTCATGAATCAACTATCTTAATCTGTTGTATTCTGTCCTCTCTTTTTTAATACATGAACAAAATGAACGTTTAAAATTTCATATAAGAGAAGTGCTACCAAATTTGTTTTAATACAATTCTCTTTGTTTAGTTAAAATGTATTTAAAATTGCAAAAATCACGAATAAGACTTATCAAATAAGAGATGTAATTTTACATTTTTGTTTCTTGCTTTTAATCAATAATAAATAATGTATTTAAACAAATATTCATCCAGGATAAAAGTAGTTTATTCTAATACAGTTTCAGCCATTAGCTGGATGAAAAAATAATGAAAACTAGACATTGAATCAATTTGATGTGGTCCAATAAACGGCCCGATAGCGGGTGACACGATAGGTCCAACAAACACTAAAATAAGATAGAAATGATTCTGATACCATATTACGAAGTGAACTTTAAACTTAATTAAACTCTATAAAGTCAGTTCATAACATTGAGGTTTACATCCACTTATATGTAATGAAATGTTCTCATCTCTAATCGATATCTAGTTTATGTGGGATCTGCAACAGATGTCACCAGTTGAGTATAGTTTATGATCTTGAAGGCTGAAATTGTATTAGCCTTCAATAGTTTTTACATGAAAAATATTATTAGATAATAATTAAAGGAGGCGAAGACACAGTGGAAGGAATGACGAAGTCGAATTTTGGTCTCTTTTTCTGTTTGCATTTTTGGTTTGGTCATAATTAGGAAAACATGTGATGAGGCAATATTGTCATTATCGACAACCTTGGGTGATAAGAAAAAGTGGTCACATGTGTGTCTGGTAGTTTATTGAGCTCGCAACGGGTAGTGCTGAGAAAACAACAAAAAGAAACAAAATGCATCATAACCACTGAAAGAAAGAGAAAGACAGCCTCGGCTAAAAGGAAAAGTGAAAGAGGAAGTGGATTCAAAGGTGGATACGCTCAGCCATCCTCCCTTCAAACAACTACCAACATACTTCATTACAAAACCAAACACTTTAGACAACTTTAACCAAAGCTCGGTTTTCGAATTTTATTGCATCACCATCTCTATCTTATTTTCTTATATCTTATTTTCTTATATCTTATTTTCTTATGTTACAAGTAACTAACAAGAGGACATATTGCTTTAACATTCAAAGATTTAATATAAATTAAAAATAAAAATATTTCATAATATAAACGATAATATAAACGAGTATAAATTTTATTTTACGAATTAATTTTGTAAAATTAAGATATAAAAGTTATTTATAATTTATCTTAATTAAATATAATATTTTTTTCATTTTTCTTGATATAACTTATGATTATATCTAGGGTAAATATAAGACTATAGTTTAAATATAATTATATGTAAAAAAAAAATCAAACTTTTCATCGATTAAAAATTAAGCTAAACTTAGTCAACTTTTTAATTTTTAGTGTACAAAATCTATTATAACCAAAATTTATTTTATTTGTTATCTGATGAGATATTTATACTTTTTTTAATCAATAAAAAATAAATAAAATAAATTGAGTGCCTCAAATCTTGAGTTTGATCACTGCTGCAAATCAAAATTCAAGACAAATAGTGTAGTGTGTGAATCTTACAAGAAAACAATATATAAGATGAAAAGAAATTGTCCACTTTTTTCCACATAAACACAGTCCACAAGAAGGATTGAAGCTTTTCAGAAACTAATTCCTTTGGAATCTACTCTGGGACCATATATTGTAGGGTCCTGTTATCAGAAGTTTTGGAGCAGGATTCAATTCTTTTGTCTTCCATTGCATGAGTTTTATCAATCACCCTCAAAGAAACTTTTGCAACATATACAAAATAATGTTTGTGAACAAAAAGAAATTTTTTCAAAAGTATCACTACTTCAGATTTTGTTTCCCAAAGCATATTATTCATATAATTTACTTAAATAGCACTGTTTTATAACTGAATTATAACCTTCATTTTAATACCTCACTAAAAAAATACGTCAGTAAACCAAATCCTGATATAATTCTTCAATTTATAAAAAAGCTGAACTTGTAAAAAAGTTTAAAAAATAATAATTAAAAATATAATAATAAAAATAATTAATATTTTACAACTTTGAAAAACTAATTGAGAATTTGGTTCTTAGAAAATGGAAATATAATCTAACTGAATTCTAAAGAATAAATAATGTTATTTAGATAAATATTATGAATAATAGTTTCTGATTTACTTCTCCTATTTCGAAGTTCCAACAAAAAAGAGTGAAATCAAGCTCCTCATCAACTTTTTATCGTCATAGATTAAAATTTCATAAGAGATAAACTTATTCGGAAAGGACAAAGGCATTTTCATTTTACAAGTTGGAAAGGACCAATGGATAACTACATAAAGTAATATTTAATTAACCATTTAAATATTTAATTAGTTCCTACTTGTAATTAATTATTATTCATTATAAAGAGGTGTTCTTAAATTTTGTCATTATATAGCTCAGACTCATTTCTTTACTTGTGACCCTGATAATTTTATACTCAATACATTTTTACATCCACGTTACATTCCCTATTTTATCTTTTATCTTTTGTTTCCTTTTCCAAATACAAAATTCATTTTTAATGATCATATTATTTCTAAAAATGGGTTGTCAAAGTGGTTGATAGAGTGTGCAAATATTATTTATCTTGCTACTTGTTTGCAAAATTCTTTAGATGAGTTATTCATTTATCTTGAAAAGATAAACTATCTAATTTAAATAATGTTTCTAAAAATTGTTGAGTCAAACCAATTTCACATTTTTCTGAAATACTACACTCCTCTTAAAGTAAGATTGGAGGAGGGATCATGTATCCTTCCCTCTCAATGAGGCTCACCAGGAAACCGCAAAAAAGATTATCGTCTCTCATAGACCGAGAACCTCACCCCAATATAGTGACCCGAGCTTAGGAGTTAGAAAGTTCCACGATCGGGTCTCAACTAAACACTTCAACCAATACATCAATGATCATATGAGACATAAGAAGACACTCATTTATTGATGGTATAATGGACGTTGTGCTTCCACTCAGCTTAAAAGGATTGACAATCAATTGATCTGATGGATAGAAAGATTTGGATCAACACATCATTGTCTACATCAGATAGATGAGCTTGTATACCACATATGACATTGTTCTGTGTCGCATCGTTCCTACATCGTTGAAAGAGGGAGCATTAGGTTGGTTCACATGGCTTTTGCCCCTCTCGATTAATTGATTTGACACCTTGGAGACCAAAATTGGCACACAATTTGCAACAAGCAAACCACACCATTTAATATCCATCGTGTTACTAAACATTAAACGAGAGAAGGAAAAGTCATTCCAGAAATTGTAAATCTTCAAGATAGAATTCCAACCATATGATGACGAAATTGCGGGGTTCTTGGGGGGAAAGGGTGAAAACTATAGAGGTTGCATAAACTTGTATACGAACTTCGACAAAGGAAGCCTTAAAAGTAGGACCATCAAGATTCGATATCTACTTGTCAACGTCAATACTTCCTATAACATCCTCTTAGGAGTGATAGTGTTCATGCCTCACTTGGTGATGAAGTTCTCATCAACATCATGGAACATCATGATCGTTCATGTAGATCAAAGAATAGCAAGAGAATGTTGTGTGACAAGCCTAAGGATTGAGCTCATGACCTCGTACCAAAAGCAACCACAATTGTGAAGGGACAACATGGTTATCATGACCGACCTTAATCCGTGAATAAACAATATTCTAGTAGACTCGAACAAAGACACCACACATTTGCAAATTCATGACAATGCACCAAAATTGAAACTTCCTTGACTAGCTCTGAAGCTGAGGAGATATCTCGAGTACTCATCAATAATGTAGATTTATTTGCATGGACCATAACAAGATCTTGGGCTTTTCCCGAAGCATAACTTGACATACCCTTGTTTTGGAGGTTGAACTCATCAAATCCTCTGTTAAGTACCCATCCAAAGAAGTTGACACACTTGAGGAGGAGAACATCACTAACCTCAGAAAATAAACTTTTTTGCACCTAGCTACTTCTCGGATTGATTATAAGAATGGATGGTCCCAACAAAAGGATACACTCTATTATAGAAATTAAAAGGCAGGCAACCCATAAGACGATTCTCTCCCCAACCATTAGATCTTTCCACATCCAACAATCACAAGGATTCTAAACACATATCACAAGTGATGACGTTTCAATATCCATCTGGTCCATACCAAGATTCTTGTAGACTTTTCGGGACACATCCCTCGAGCCTATGGGACTAGTGAGTAGTATTTAGTTCAGTTTATCTCAACCAAGCGGCAAAACACTTATCAATGAAATAAGTAAAAAAATTTACAAATAAAACTCTCCAAAACAGTTCTCGAGTCTAGGGTCAAATGTACCATATATGGTTGAAACTACATGAATGAAACTAGACAATTGAGATCACTCCAACACATCTAGCCGATGATAATAGAGTTAACTAAAATAGCCTTGAAAGTAACACAAAAAAACACCTAAGAAAACCAAAAAGACAAAATAATTAATAACAACACTAACCGATCATACTGTCAAAACTAATGCAAGGATAATTATAATATTCGTAATTATAATATTCATATTGATAAAGACTCATTCATATAAAGATCCAATACAAATTTATACAAATTTATAAATAGATTGGCTTAAGAAATATAAAATATCGCTCCCAACTACCAAAACTAAGTTGATTATTGAAAAATCTTTTACAATTACTACCTCCTTCGTTCCAAACCTCAGAAAACAATTGTGGAATGAAGCGACGAGATGATCCTCTGGACTCATTTTGTATTATTTAAAACCGCTTGCTCGTAATCTTGGACTGTGTTAATCTCAAATGGACGTGAAGTCTCACGTGAAAGTTTTGCCCCTTTCCACAAACTACTGACATACTCATGAATAAAGTATATACATAATTACATAAATTCAGACTTTACATACATAAAAAATGTAAATATGTGCGTTGTGTTAAAATATAACCTCGTGACTTAGATTAAAATAAGGATACTTGGGGATTTGGATTTTCTATATGCTTCCCTGATGAAAAAAAAAAAAACAGCATTCTTAACAAGTGGTTATAGACTGCAATAATTAATGACTTTTAAGGTTGGAATTAGGATTAAACACGACATGCTTTTTGAGGCCTTCTGTGTCCATTATTTAAGAAAATGATGGTGACACGGGCAGTTGCAATGAGTTTGATTGGTATTGAAATTGCAACTTGTGAAGTCACAGAAACACCTTCCCAATTACTATTGCTATGAATGACCCTTAATTGCACAATGAATGGCGATTGGTAATATCAGAAACTTAAAATAATTTTTCTCTCTGTTGGTATCATGAATCAGATGTTGTCTGATGAGTCAAATGTTGCTTCCTGTGATGGCTTGTCTGATGAATCAAATAATGTTTCATCTCATGGCTTCTTTTGTGGATCGTGTTGCTGTTTCTTTTTCTGATTCAGTAATTGTTTTTAGTTTTGCTCTTTCCTTCTTGTATACAAGCCATAACTAAGAGATAGTGATCAATCATATAATTTCCTTAGTTTTCTCTTATTCATGCCTTTACTCGATTATTGCTGGATGTGGAAATAAATCTTAAGATGTTTTGCGCTCCAAATAGTTTATGCCCGTGACTCCTTGTTCTGTTACTAAACAGTACGTATCAAATCAAAAAGCACAAGTGTCCAAATTGTTACCAGTGACTTCAATAGATAATGAACATATAAAAATGATTTGTAATCACTAACTACCACTGATAATTTGACACCACTTCACCATCAGTGTCCCAATCCTTCAATTGTTTTTGACCATGATAGAAACCAATCGTAGGTGGTACCTAACCCAACGTAGATAGGCCAAAAACCAACCCAAAAAGGAAGAGCATCCCGGCCCTTAAGGTCCCATGGCCTCAACATATTGTCTCATTGCATTTTCATAAGGAATTCCAGTAAAAACTATATGCTACCATCTCAAGTCTCTATTTTTGTTCTTATTTAAGAATTTTTAGTTTAAACTGTCATCATTATTAATTTTATTAACAAAGATGAAAAGATATTTCAAGTAAAAAATACTTAAAAGTAAGGAGCAACAATAGACATCTTGGAGTGAAACTAGACATACCCGAAATTCCTCTGTGATATCCATGTTGCCATGAATTGCATTCTGCTTGTCATTGAAACACCATAACTGTTTTAACTCTTGTCTGTCAGCAATTTATTGTAGAAATGAGAGATAGAACTACCTCCTGCTGTCTTTTTATTTAAGTATCAATGGAATTCCTAAATATTGGTTTATATTATTCCTACAGGCTGTAAAATCCATGTCAAAACAATTTGCATATATGTCAAAACAAAAGATGGTGTAAAAAAATGCACTACAGTCACCATTCCAGAAATTTCATTTTTTTGACCCATATCCACAGAACACTGAATTCACGGGGGTGGTGGTGGAATATACAGATACTCTGCTACATGTTATGGCGTCCAACTCACCCCAGTGTCCTGTAGCAACAGTTAGATTCCTTTCACTTCTATTTGCCAATTATGTGTAAAGAAATTTTTGTTTTTTCATTTTTTTGTTTTGACAGAGAGAGCAGGCACAGCAGTCCCATATAACTCACTTTTATTATATTTCCTTCAGTTTGGTTTAGTTCACTTCTTCTTTATCAACTGCATAAAGAAGGAGAATTATCTTTTCTTTCTGCTACCACTTTCTCTCTACAACTCAACCCAATTCTTCCTTGCTTTTCTCAGTACCCTCGTTTAATCATTTTTCGTCCTCTCACTTACAGCCTGTTTGTCTGCCACGCTCTAACACACTTCCTAGCTACTCCCCAAACTTCTTCCACCAATACTCCAACCCCCCAAGCACCAAACCGATCAAAAGATTTGGTGAACAAAACAAACAAGTTGTAGTTGGTAACCATATCCTTTCACTGTTTGTCTCTTCCCTTCATCCTAGCCCTTTTTCTACTCCATGAACTTGTAGTTCCGAATATGTTACGTCACTCAAGGGAATCATGAGCCTTAATTCTCAGAATCTCCATTTGTGGTGGAGACTCTCATCCTTTCTTCTTCTACTTCTTCAATCTGTTACATCTCAGTCAGTTACATCTCTCAGCTCTGACGGGATCCTCTTGCTAAAATTCAAATACTCCATCCTCAGCGACCCTTTGTCGGTCTTAGAGAGCTGGAGCTACGATGATGCAACACCATGTTCATGGTATGGTGTTACATGCGACGAAATTGGAGCCCCCGGTACCCCTTATTTGTTCAGAGTAACCAGTTTGAGACTTCCCAATAGCCAACTTTTGGGTTCCATCTCTGAAGACTTGGGCTTGATTCAATACCTTCGCCACATCGATCTCTCCAACAATTTCCTTAATGGCTCTCTACCCAACACTATCTTCAACTCTTCCCTGCTTCAAGTACTTTCCCTCTCAAACAATGTTATCTCGGGTGAACTACCTGAGCTGGTTGGTAAACTGACAAACCTTAAACTTCTTAATCTCTCTGACAATGCCTTTGTCGGGTCGATCCCAGAAAACCTGACTACTCTACCAAACTTAACCGTTGTTTCTCTGAAGAGTAACTACTTTTCTGGTAGTGTCCCAACCGGGTTCAAATACGTGGAGATTCTGGATCTGTCCTCCAATTTGTTCAACGGTTCTTTGCCAGAAGACTTTGGCGGCGAAAGCTTACGCTACTTGAACCTCTCTTACAACAAGATTTCGGGAACAATTCCTCCATCATTCGCGAAACAGATTCCTGGAAACACCACAGTGGACCTCTCATTCAACAATCTGACAGGGCCAATACCAGAGTCTTTGGCTTTGCTCCACCAGAAGACAGAGTTTCTATCGGGAAATGCTGATCTTTGCGGTAAGCCTCTGAAGATTCTGTGCACCGTTCCCTCTACTGAGTCCATGGCTCCGCCCAACGTCACCACATCTTCACCAGCCATTGCTGCCATACCGAAAATTGACTCAAACCCTTCAACAAACACAACGGGAACCACCGCCAGTTCTCGTAGTGTATCACCGAGTGGCCTAAAACCTGCCACCATAGCAGCAATTGTGGTAGGAGACTTGGCTGGCATGGCCCTTTTGGCCCTCGTCATTCTCTTCGTCTACCAACAGAAAAAGAAAAGATATTCGGATCCACATCCAAATTCAAAAGACACCAATGCTGCTTCTGGTAGCAACTCAGAAAAGAAAGACGAAACTGTTTCAAGACAAGATGCAGAAGCAAGAACAGTTACTCCTTCGCTTCCTTGTTCCTGCTTAAAAATCAAAGAAGAAGAAACTTCAGAAGCAACTAGCTCCGACAGTGACCGGGAGAGCAACACCGCAGTGGACATCATGGCAGCACAAAACGGGAGCCTTCCGAAACAAGGCACTCTTGTAACCGTTGACGGGGAAACAAATCTGGAGCTCGAGACTCTGCTCAAGGCTTCAGCGTATATTCTGGGAAACAGCCTCGTCAGCATTGTCTACAAGGCAGTGCTAGAGGACGGGAGAGCCTTTGCTGTTAGAAGGATCGGTGAGTGTGGGATTGAGAGAAGGAAGGACTTTGAGAACCAAGTGCGTGCCATTGCAAAGCTTCGCCATCCCAATTTGGTTAAGGTTCGCGCCTTCTGCTGGGGTCGAGATGACAAACTCCTAATATGTGACTATCTCCCCAATGGCAGCCTCGCCACCACTGATCACAGTAAGTTCACTCTCCACCTTAATCACTATCACATCAAATATCATTCATCTTCATCTCTTAAACAGTTCATTAGGTGAAACTGATTACAAATTAAAGTGAGAGTTTGACTTTATGAACATACATGTTTAATGATGTCGAATTATGTTGTTTGGTTTTGTCATTGAAGAGAGTGTCATTATGGTTTAGGAAAAGCAGGTTCGTCCCCTTTGAACTTGTCCTTGGAGATTCGGTTTAAGATAGCGAAAGGGGTGGCACGAGGTTTGGTCTTCCTTCACGAGAAGAAACACGTGCATGGCAATGTTAAACCGAGCAACATCCTGCTAAACTCAGAAATGGAAGCCATCATCAGCGATTTTGGGCTGGACCGGCTCCTCCTGAACGATGTGACCCACAGAGGAAACGGTTCGGGTAGACAATTAATGGCGAGCCAGAGAAGCCAGCAAGAGGTGGCATTTGGGTCAAGTCCCTTCGCAGCAATGGGATCATCGTCGAGTGGTGCGGGCCACATAATGCCGTATCAAGCCCCAGAGGCAATTGAGAACATAAAACCCAGTCAGAAATGGGACGTGTACTCTTTTGGAATGGTGGTGCTGGAGCTTCTAACAGGGAGGGTTTTCCAGGAGCGGGAGTTGGAGCAGTGGAACGAACCGGGTTCGGTGGAGGAGGAAAAAAACCGGGTGTTGAGAATGGTTGACGTAGCAGTAAAATCTGAAATAGAAGGGAGGGAGAATGTGGTAGTGGCATGGTTGAAGTTGGGGCTTAGCTGTGTTTCTCATGCCCCACAAAAGAGACCCTCCATGAAAGAGGCACTACAAATCTTAGACAAGATCCCTGCACCTGCTCCACTCAATTAATCCCACACCTAGATCAAGGTGTTTCTTTTTCCTTTTCCATCTTTTCTTCACTTCAATTCGCTTCAACAGAGGAAAATATTAGAAACAAGTGTTTGTTTATGCAAGGTGACAATCATTGTAACTTTCACTAATCACCACTCAAACCAATTCTTGTCTCATGCTGCATTTTTGCTCACGGGCATGGCCATGCATGTGCACTAGTTTTTCCTTTTCAGTCTTCACGCGCGGCTGTACGATAAAACAACATTAAAAAACAAGTTACATTATATTGTGATTAAGATACTAAGACAAAGATGTTTCCTTGTCTCACTCCATATTTTCATATAAATTTATTTTTTATTATATATATTTATTTTTAAACATGTCACATAAAAAATTTAATATAACTTCAAGAATTGTCTAAGCATATTTTTTTTTCAAGATAAAAAATAGTAGGTGTGAATGAGCTCATACCAACTCTTCGGATTAAACTAAAATAAAAGTTTGGTGAATATTACTATATTGAGAAAAGTTCAAAAAAATATTAAATTGAATTGAATTATAAATTATCGAAACAGGTCTAAGTTACTGACTCACCTATACATATAAAAAAACATTTTGTTAAAGAAAATGACGGTAAGGAATATTTGTTTTTATAAATTTAATTTGACTAAACGCATGTTAAAGGGCACAGGTGGAGCACGTGCTTACTGGTTTTAATTTGTCAGTAGTTTAACGACAATGCATGTGAAGGATGTGATTTGGTGTGTAGGATAAGAAAAAAAAAAGTAGTGTGAGTTCAGTCGAAATTGGTGTAGTTCTATTTTTGTTTCTAGATGAAACCTAAAATGGTGTAGCTCTATTTTTCACACCATGGCCAACTCTTTGGTCTCATATTCCAGCAATTTAATTCTTGAAGAATTTGAAAATTTGAAAAAAATTAATTATCCATCTTTTTCATATTTTTTATATAAAAAAAACTGGTGAGAAAGAGAAAATAAGTCTCAGAAAAATACAGAAAAAATAAATATATATTCAAAGTGTGATATTAGAAATCCTAATGAAAGATTAGAGAAACATTGTATTTATCATTGTTATCTGAAATTGGTGTTATCCACATAGAGTAAGAAAAATAAATATTGTAATCATATTTCTATAATAGAGACATTTTATTTTACTAAGTTTTACTTCTAAGAGGTTTTTCATATTAAAAATTCTTGTTCTATTTTACTCTATTTTTTATATTACTGATTTCATAAGTGTCTATTTTCTATCTACACCAAAAGTTTAATATATTAATTAAACTATTGTATTGAACTCTTTCATATATAATTAAAAATTAAAAAGCCAATATTTTGTTAATAGTTAACACGGGGACAACCAATTCTTTTATTTGGCAACAAAATAACACAAATCTAAACCCAGGTCTATTACCGACAGAACCAAACTCCCTCCATAATATGTATTCCATCATTGCTATCTAGGTGTGGCCCCTTTATAAATTTATTCATAAATAAAAACATATATGTATGCATAAATATGGTTATACATTTATTACCTTTTCTATATACACGAGTGTCTTTAAAATTCACTCGATAACACAAACTAAGATATTGAACCATATTTCTCTTATCTTCTATAAAAAAAATACATAACTTTAGTGAAACTCTCCATAAATATTAAATCATATTCCTATAAAAGATCATTCAATCCTCTAACTTGTATTTGCTAAATACCTAAAATAGTCATCAGTTCAAAATATAAAGATTATGATATTTCATTATAAATTGGAAAAGCCCTATGGAAAATACCAATACAATTTTTTTTCTAATAATGTAATTTAGTTTTGAATTTCAAGAAATGAACAAATTAAAATTTTATTATGGGACAAATTTACGTGAAGAATACGATTTAATTTTGAAGAAATTGTATTAGATATGGGTGATTTTGAAAAAAATTCAAAGATCTTGAAATACGATTTCTATGTAAATTTTCTTGCCATCATATTTGAAAAAGAAAATCATACATAAAAAATGATTTTAATTAGTATAAAAAATATAAATTAAGTGAAATCCTAAACTTGTATATACGATTTTAATAAGTATAAAAAATATTAAAGTATGTTGAAATCTTTTAGTTGCAATACCATTTTAATACTTATAAAAAATGATTTCTTAAGTCAGTGGTTTTTTTTTATTTTTTTAAGAAAAAAAACTTGTTATTTTTTTAATTTATTTTTGAATGATAGAATAATTTAAGAAATATTTAGTTATGTTATTTTGATGGAAAAAAATGCAAGAAGATTAATAGCTGCGGTCAAACCATATATTGAATATGTTAAAAATAAAATGGAAACCTTTAAAAAAAATCTAAAACTGAAAATGTTAAAGAGTAAGTTCTGAGATTATAACGTAAAGTGTAAACCATGAAAATCTAAAATTAAGAATAATAAGGAGTAAACCTTGAAATCTGAAATCAAATATAGAATTTCATCATTTTAAAAAATTATATTAAATGTGATTTTATAAGGTAGAATTAGATTATATATATATATATATATATATAAACTGTTATAAATGTTTAGCAACTACCTATTTAAATTATAGAAGAACGAGTATCAATTAATTGAGATTGAAGTTATCAAATTTATACCAACCATATAGGTAGTTGAGGGAAAAAAAAAACAACTCATAGTAAAAAAATTCCACATGCCCTAAAATGTGGATTTTTTTTTAACATAAAACTTGCTATGATTAAAATGTGGATTTTTTTTTAACATAAAACTTGCTATTTAGAGTGTTTGTATTGAGCCTATCGTGTCACTTGTTATCGGACCGTTATCGGATCATCTATAATATATAGTCTCCCACACAAGTTGTCAGTCTCGACGTGAGGGGTGTGTTGAAGATCTCACATCGACTAGAGATTAGAGATTTTATGGAGTTGAGTTAGGTTTAAAATTCCCTTGTAATAGTGATTGTGCTTATTAAATTTTATCTAAAATTGAACTATAATAATATTTTAAATGTTTATTTTGGTTGTAATATGATTATAAAATCATATTAGTGAAAAATTACTCTTAAATCATAATTATTTTTTAGTTCAGTTCCAAAATATGATTTGATTTTAATTTATAACTTCTTAGAAAATCGTCTACATTTTACTTAATAAATCCAACCAAGATAACTACTCAATAATTTACATTATTAACCAAAGATATAATAGTTATAAATAAAAATTATGTCTTGTGAGCAACAACTACAATTTTTTTTTAAGTTTTCAACAACATATCATCCAAGAATGAGAAGCATCACAAATAACTAACTAACTTATCACGAAAATAAAACTTTGAAAACTTAATATGATTAAAATTATTTTAAAGTATACCTCACTTTTAAAAAAACGGTTAAAAGTCCAAAATATAAACAGTGCAGTTTTGATAATATTCTTCTACGTAATCATTATTTTTTATGATTGCAATGTATTTGAATTCTTTTCATTTAGAATCCAACTTTTATTGGGTAAGCTCGTTTGAATGAATTATCAAATAATTTGGTTAAGAATTGAACTACCTGGCCACTAATTTTGAGTTAAGTAATATTATTTTTTGAAAATTCTCTTAGCTTATCCCAACTACCTGTTCTATTAAATTTATCTTGTTCTTTATTTTTTATTTTTTATTTTTACATGCAAAGAGATTTTAATTAATATAACCCTAATTTTTCTCTCCTAGTAGATGCAAAGTTTTCAATATCCCAATGATAAAAATGGTGAATATACTCTATTGTTTTCAAATTCGTCATATACAACAAATCTGCAAAAAAAAAAAAATCCTAATTTTCATTTTCTGGATTCCTGAAAATTTATTTTTCTTCTATTTTTTCTTAATGTTGAACATATATATTAGTTTCAAAATGTAAAATATAGAAATTAATTTTCAGAAAATTTAAAAAAAAAAAGATGCTAACATCTCCTGATCTTTGGTGTTTTATTTTTAGGCAAATTCTTCCTACACCTAATACTTTTGAACATGCACCCATCATAATTTTAAAATTCCAAAAATAATATTTATTCCGAAAATAAAAATCCAAAATTAAAATTAATGCATTATGGAAAAGTAAATATGGAATAGTTTTTTTGTGTTTCCGGAAATAATAATCAAAGTACATTCCAGATAAGAAAATTCAATACAAGAAAAACATGTTTAAGGGTATTTTCGTTTTTTTCACTGGAATGTAGTAATATGGTGCAGGAAGCAATTCCTTATTTTTACTTTTCAAATTTGTTAGATTTCTTAACATCTAAGGCCCAACAATCTTGTAACGTGTTCAGAACATATAAGCCCAATAGAAAAAACAAAGGTGGTTTCAAATCCACAATAACGCTTGTCGATAAAAAAAATTACAATATGGCCTCGGAGAAAAAATAGAAATAAGTGTTACAAAAATAGCCACGATTCATTGTCGCGAAGAAAATCTGTTTTAATTTTCTATTTTTATTTTTTATCGACAAAATATTCGTTTTGTTTTATAATTAAAAAAATGTCGTATTATTTTCAATCTATTTTTTTAAAATTCTATAGAAAATCTATTTCTTATTTTATTTTCTATCCAAATCTTTGAAAGCGTAAAAGAGATTAAAAATTATGAAAAAGTATATCTATCATGTACGATATACGTTTTTTTAAATTAATTTGTTTACATGCATAAATATAAATTAAATATTTCATTTATATTTAACGTCTGTAATAAGAAAATATATTCGTGTATGGATATTTTGAAATTAGCACTGAAAGATAAATAATTAGAAATTAAATTATAAGCAATGAAGGAATAAAGTATTGTAAAATTAAGAATAATAAATTTACAGTCTCTTACGATTGAAAAGTACACAGCAATTTAAAGTGTTTTGAAATGTGTGACAGTGTCACGTTTATCGTACTCTATGACATGTGCGGTAGTTATAGCATTGGGTGAAAGGTGAACCGGTAGATACCTGATTTCATTAATAATTCAGAAAAGGAAAAGATCTTGTTTCCTTCAGAAAAACAACCTCAGCACTCACCAAAGTGTTCCTTTCTCTTCGTCTTGATCCAGTAGAAGAAGAAGTCAATGGAAACCAACACAATACTCCCAAAACCCAAAAGGCAGATCTTCATTCTGTCAGGACAAAGCAACATGGCCGGTCGCGGCGGAGTCGTCAGGGCCGCCGATCGCAATTACTGGAACGGCCTCCTTCCGCCGGAGTGCAGCCCCCACCCGTCCATCCTCCGCCTCTCCGCCAACCTGCAATGGGAACCGGCAAACGAGCCCCTCCACGTCGACATTGACACAGCCAAAGTCTGCGGCGTGGGCCCCGGCATGGCCTTCATCAATGCGCTGCGGCCGCGCGTGGGCGACGAGGTGGGGCTGGTTCCCTGCGCCGTGGGCGGCACCGCCATAAGAGAGTGGGCGCGTGGGGAGAAACTGTACGAGGATATGGTGAAGAGAGCGAAAGAAAGCGTGAAAGAGCAGGAGAATTGCGAGATGAAAGCGTTGTTGTGGTACCAAGGAGAAAGCGACACAGACACTGAGGAAGCAGCTGCAGCTTACAAGGTTAACATGGAGACCTTCATCCACAATGTTCGACAAGACCTCAATTTACCATCACTTCCCATTATTCAGGTTTCCAACATATTCTTCTTCTTTTGGAATTATAAAAAATGAAGTTACGAATAACATATTCAATTAGGGCTTAGGTCTAAATGCAATGATGATGATGATGATATGAGTGTGTAGGTTGCGTTAGGATCAGGATTTGAGTTCATTGAGAAAGTGAGAGAAGCACAAAAAGCGGTGGATCTTCCAAATGTGACTTACGTGGACGCAAAAGGATTGCAATTGAAGGAAGATAATCTTCACTTAACCACCGAGTCTCAAGTTCAGTTGGGTCGCTTGCTTGCTGAGGCTTATCTTACACATTTTCATGCCTCACCTGTTGGAAATGAAACCCAAATTTAACGCCTTTTTTCTAGCTTCAGTGATCAATTATGGTTTCTGTATGTACTATCACTCGTTCTGTGTGTGAGATTGTGTCCAATAACTTGGGTTAAACATATATTGTTCAAGTGACCGTGTGTTATCTTTTGTTGTACGGATCAAAAGTCCATGAGTTTATGATAAGACTCGTTCAACTACTAAGTTTCGATATTAGTATTCGGCACTTCTTAATTCTGAGCACCAACATCTTTATTTAGATTTCATATCCATAATAAATGAACTTCTCCTTGTATAGATTAAAATGACTTAGATAGTATATAAAACTAGATAGTATATAAAACTCAGATAGTAACAATTTTCTTTTATTTCTTGATTATTTTTTTTATTCTTTTCGTATTTGTTTCTTTATTTAGATAAAAGTATCTTTTATTTTTTTTAAAAGACTTATTTATAGTGTCTGGTAAAAGACTATTTGATTCAAGATTCTTATCTGACGCATATTTTCAATGAATCAATGCTAGCTGATTTTTCAGAGTGTCATCCGGATTTGATAAGTTGTGACCTGAATTTGTAGAGAAGTTATCCTGATTTATAAAATGTTTTTTTACTAATCATTCATTTGTCAATTTGTTCTTTATGTGATTGATCACTCGATCAATCAATAATATCAAGTAACATAGCTCATTCGATCTGGAATGTGGTTATCATCAACCAATCAATAATAATGTCAAATGATGTAGATTATTCGATTTCGACCAATACAAAAATATATAAATTTATTTCACTATCTTAAAGGTAAATAAGTATCCTAATGTAATTAAGTCTCCTAATGTAATTTTAAATCAAGAAAAATCTACCTCACAAAGATATATATAGATATGGGTGGAGTCACTTCAAGAGTTGAAAGGGAATATAACATATGAAAGAAACAAAAAGTACAAAGTAAAAAATATTTAAAATTTTGAAAACAATTTATGGAAGGTATGGATTTGTTGATAGATAATTAGATAGGTTTTATATTAAATAAATTGTAAACAAATGTCAAATACTTTGATTCTATCTATTATAATATAAAATAAAGACCATATTTTCAGTGCATTTCACAAGTGTAGATGGTTCCGAAGTCTCTTTCTTGTTGAACAATTCCCTGTTTTTCCATAATCCAGAGTCTAGGTTTCCCTCCTCCAGTTTTAATAATGTACCTGTCTTTGCTTGGTTTTGTTTTGGCCTGTTTGAGTTTGACCATGAACATGCCAATGCCTTGGACCAACTTCAAGCTGGGATTCATGGAATGGAAGTGAATTAGTTAATACCTTCCACTTCCTCTTTTCACATTGTTTTCTTACCATCTTTTGAAAGTTAAAACATGAATAAAGGTAAATCATAGAATAATGTTCTCATACAAATTTTATCATCATTATTTTTACATATATCCATACAATTAAGAAAAAATAGACACTTACATTGATCCATGAGTGATCCTAGAACAATTATTTTATTTCTTTTGTCCCAATCTATCTCTTAACAATTTCGTTCTAATCACAAACTTTCGTGATGATTATCAGTGAGACAACTATTATTTGCAGAGACAAAACCTTATAACCTTTATCTCCCAATCTCCATCAAATGTAGGTTTTTATTAGGTATATCATTATATATATATATTTCTCACTTTAATCAATGGATCATTTATTCTATTATTATTATTAAATCATATTTAAACTCAAACTCTAAATAATATGAATCACTTTATAAAAATTAATTTACATAATTTCTTAATAATTTCTTAATTTTTTACCATGCAACAACTTTAAACCCGTGTACGACAAATTTTATAGTTTTAGTATGGTCCACACCTACCACCATAATCCATAGAAATGAATAAGCAAAAGTTTAAAACTTTTTTGCAACAAATAAACAGATAACAAAGCACACTTCACCAACCATTGTTTACTTTAAAAGTAAAATAAAATTACACCAGTTGAATGGATCTCACATAGATGTTTGGTCTCACGCGACAAGAAGAGCGTGGCATCGTCTTCTCCGCCAGTGTTTTTCATTTTTTTTTATGTAAATAACACAGTTCCACCAACCATGCTGCTGCACGATGTGATGGTTGTAGGTGGCGGTATCTAGTTTACTATAATGGGGCAAATTTATTATTATGAAAATTTATATATATAATAAAAGATAAATTTATATTTATATTGAGTGAAAATGATAAAAAAATATAATAAACTCTATTAAACAAATATTCAGTAATGAATTAATAAATAAATCTATACATACCAAATTTAATAACAAATATTTGTTGACATTTTTATAGAACATTCACATTAAACATGTTTTGTAGTATTAATATTCGATTAATTCTAAAACATCACGTAAGTAAAACTCTACTTTATAAATTAAGTTTTAAGTTTTTAATATCTGAACACACAAATGTGTTTTAAATGTTTAATAAACTTTTAAATTCTTTATTATCCATTGTATGAATTTATAGGTACTAAAAAAATTAAAATTAGTGGATCAAACTAAGTTACATAGAAATTATTTACGATTTAAAATTCATAACTTACTGTTATTATGAACTTTAGAAATTCTATACTATCTACGAATTTCTGTAATAGATAATTACAATTTTTCTTTAGAAGTGCTCTAATAATATTCAACCATGAGGCGTTTGAATAAGAGTTTTAACAATTTATGATCGTCCCAAAATAAAGTATTAAAAATATTTTATATTAATTAATATTCTAATTTATAATTTATTTCATATTAATTAGTTTTTCGAGTGAAGTAACATGGTTACTATAGTAAAATCATTTGTAAAAAAGTGTATATTTAATGTTGTTATAATGTGATTAGGTTATATTTATTATTATGGGAGTATTTTAATTATTTTATTTCTATTTTAAAAAAAATATTTATACTTTATCTATGAAAATAAAGTACCCATGCGTATGGATAATTAATATTTGGATTTAAAGTGTAATATGCTTCTCTTTTGAATTAAGGTCAAACCCTACCAAATACTAAAAAACTAAGCAGTTGTTGAAATTGGTAAAGACTTATATAATAACAAAAATTATTAGTGAAATTGGTATTTGTTATTATGCTAATAAGCAAAGACTTGAAATTGGTGAATACATTATTTTCTGACATTCCTAATACTGACTATATTATTATTATTAGGGTTATATTATTTTTATTGGTAATAATCAAAATTATATTACGTAAACCATATTTTATAATATATTTCTTCTTATCACGTATTATTTTTTTATATATTTTAAAAAGAAATAACTAGTATAGTTTTTAAAAGGAATATTTTTGTTTGTTTGTTTCTACTATATTTTTTAATTATAGTGCATGTTATTAGTAATAAAAAGTATATAAGAATATAAAAAATAGAAAAAAGTTGAAATTAAGAAAAGTAAAAGGATTAACAATGATTTTTTTTTATAGTGTATGAGCTAAATAAATAAATAAGCGAACTTTATTGAAAAATATACCTTCAAACACGGTAAAACACTGAAAAGTAATTAATGATTTAATAAGTACCTTATTGGGAGTTAGCTTATGAATTAATAGTTACCTGAACTAATTTTAGAAACTAAGTATAATTAATTATTATATTAATTAAATTATTAATTTCTTTTTATTAATATTTAAAGTAATTTATATTATTAATAAATAATTTATAAATAATATTTAAAGTAATTAGATAGTAATTTAAAAATGATTCATTAATAATATAAACTAGTTTAAATATAAATAATTTTTTTAATACTTAAAATAATATTTAATTTACTTAACATATTAATTTTTTATTTTTTATCTTTTAAAATTAATTTTTATTAATGATTTTTTACCGTGATATTTGCTCGTTTTCCGATTAATTAGTTTTTGTTATCGGTTAGTTAATTTTGTTGACGAGACAATGTTCTTTTTATAGTTTTAGGTTTTGTTTGCTCAAGTTTTATTATCATAGAACAGTTTTTTTAAAATCACTTATTAATTCAGTATATGTTTCTCACAGCTTTTAAAATTTTCAGAAGATAAAAAGAAGTCGGATAAAAGCGTAAATAATTGTCTTTTATTTTTTCTCTTCACTTTGTTAGAAACTAAATATAAAAAACATAAAAAAAATGTGTAATGAAAATATTTGATGGATTTCTAACAATTGTAATATAATTTTAACATAATTTTTTTTAAAAATATATTAATTTTTAAAAAATTTAAATTTATTGTATAAATTTTTATTATGATTATTTTTAAAAAATCCGCATTTTTTTATTTTTATAATTTATATATAATTATTTTTAATATTAAAATTGAATAAATGATATCATTATTTACACACTTATATTGTTAGTATAAATTTATAGTTAATTGTTATCAAAAAATAAAAACATAGTATGAACCATAATAACAAATATGAAATTATAAGTAACTATTCAAGTGAAAAAATAATAATATATTTTATTCAAATTGTTTCATAAATAAATTAACAGTTTTGCTTATTCAAATTATTTGGTAAATAAAATGAAAAATCGTTCTGATTCAAAAAGAAAAGTAACAAATAGAAAATTAAATTCAAAACTGTCTACAAAATAAAAAAAAACGGTTATTTAGAAGAATTATCTTTATATTTAACTGTTATTTAAAAAAAATTATATATAAAAAAAATAGTTACAAAATAATAATAAAAAAAAAAAATATAAATAAAGTAAAATATTAATAAAATGTAGAATCGTTCTGATTCAGAAAGAAAAGTAACAAATAGAAAATTAAATTCAAAACTGTCTACAAAATAACCTAAAACGGTTATTTAGGAGAATTTTCTTTATATTTAACTGTTATTTTAAAAAAATTATATATAAAAAAATAGTTACAAAATAATAAAAATAAGAAAAAAATATAAATAAAATGTAACTGATTTTGAAAATAAACGTTGCTCCATCTCTCTCTCAATTTATAACTGTTCCTCCACATCTCTTTCCATTCAAAACCACCATTCCACTTCTCTTTCAATTCAAAACTAGTCTTCCACTTTTCTTTCAATTCAAAACCGATATTATAAAAAAAATAAAAAATGACACAATAATCATAATACAATAATAAAATTAAATATTAATATAAGGATAAAATGAAAAAAAATGAAGAATAGTTAAGAGGGGAATCCCTTTATATATAAATATAAATAAAAATAAAAAATAAATATTTGTAACCCGTATTCTACATTTTAAACAAATTATAAATATGTCTTTGTCTTTGTGGTATACCTATCCGTGTAGGTTTTACACCAAACCAATGGATATGCACATTCAATTATTATGGATATTAATATTAATTAGAGTATTAAATTAGATGACAGTAACAATTATAACAATTAAGTAAGAGGCAAATTGATAATAACAATAAGTAGAAGGAAGAGAGAAAAAGGAAACATTGACAAACATAACATAAACCCTATCGCGTTATAAAACCCTTCCGTCTCAAACATTCACATAAACCAAACTTTTCTCACTCTCTCATTTTTCATTTCATCGCAATTTCTTCATAATTTGATGGCCACCGCCACACCCCGAACCCTTCGCTTCCCATCACCGTCGCTTTCTCTCTCTTCGAGGCTTCCTCTGTCCTCCTCCTTCTCCGTCTCGCTCCGCCCGCGCCGTGGGGCTGCTCGTCCGATAGTGGTGCTTGTCTCGGCGGGACTCGGCGGGAAGCCCACGGTGCTCGTCGCGGAGAAGCTCGGTGACGCGGGGCTGAAGCTGCTCAAGGACTTTGCCAATGTCGATTGCTCGTACAATCTCAGCACAGAGGAGCTCTGCTCCAAGATTTCGCTCTGCGACGCGCTAATCGTGCGCAGCGGCACCAAGGTCTCGCGCGAGGTTTTCGAGTCATCCGGCGGCAGGCTCAAGGTAGTCGGCAGAGCTGGCGTCGGAATCGACAATGTGGATCTGGCCGCCGCCACCGAGCATGGCTGCCTCGTTGTCAATGCGCCCACCGCCAACACCGTCGCCGCCGCCGAGCACGGGATTGCTCTTCTTGCCGCCATGGCCAGGAACGTCGCTCAGGCCGATGCGTCCGTCAAAGGCGGTGAGTTTTCTTTGCATGGCGCTTCGTCGAGTTGGAGATTGTTTAGATTTTAATTCTGCTATTCAACTATGCTTTATATGAAATGTTTTATAGAGTTTAAGTATTACTTCATATTTTTCATTGTATTTTTAATTGTTTCACATGTTTTACTTGAAGAGAATATATGGAACCAACCTTTTATATTGAGTATTTTTCATCTTAAAAAGGGGGAAATTTCTTTACCTGACGAATACATTTGTCTGTGACCGATTATTTTTTTCTGTGATGAAGTAATGGTTTGTTCATTGAATACCGTATTTCTTGTAATGCTTATTATTATTCGTGTTGTGGATTTTGTTATTGGCTGCTTTTGTAACATGTTATCCTGTGCAATCTAGGGAAATGGCAGAGGAATAAGTATGTTGGAGTTTCCTTGGTTGGGAAGACACTTGCGGTGCTGGGATTTGGGAAGGTTGGTTCTGAAGTTGCTCGCCGAGCCAAGGGGCTTGGTATGACTGTCATTGCCCATGACCCATATGCTCCTGCGGACCGTGCTAGGGCCATTGGTGTGGAGCTAGTGAGCTTTGATGAGGCCATTACCTCTGCGGATTTCATCTCTCTACATATGCCTCTCACAGCTGCTACATCAAAGATTCTCAACGATGAGACTTTTGCAAAGATGAAGTCAGGAGTTCGGATAGTCAATGTTGCTCGTGGAGGGGTCATTGATGAGGATGCTCTTGTTAGGGCACTAGATTCTGGGATTGTGGCTCAGGTTTCTGCAATTTCCGTTTTGAATCCCTAATAGACCACTTTAATGAAATAGAAAAGTATATAATTGGAACCCTGCTTACTAAAGAGATAATGATTGTGCCATATCTTTGTTTCAGGCGGCTCTTGATGTTTTCACTGAGGAGCCACCACCGAAAGACAGCAAATTGATTCTGCATGAGCACGTTACCGCAACACCTCATCTTGGTGCCAGTACTGCGGAAGCTCAGGTATGTTACATCTGGATATGATGACAAACATTTCCTTTAATTCCATTGTCGCTATTTATAAAGCTCTTGAAAATGATTACCAGGAAGGTGTGGCTATTGAAATAGCAGAAGCTGTGGTTGGGGCCCTGAGAGGGGAGCTCGCTGCTACTGCAGTCAATGCACCAATGGTTCCCTCTGAGGTAGGTATCAGGAAAAATGTTAATACTCTTCCTATTCTTTATACATTATTTGATGATATTTCCATTGCTACTCTCCCTTGCCATGAGAAAGTCGTTGTAAATTCATTTATTGAAGTGTGTACAACTAGTTTCAGATATTGATTTCGACAATGGTACCTATTTCCTTTAATTATTGCTAACTTTAGCTGTTATTTGCTCCTATGGTTTAAACTAAATGCTTAAAGTAATGTCAAAGTTTGATTTGATTAATCTGATTAGAGTGATTGGGAAATGGGAATACAGGGAAAGTACACCATGAGGGATATAATGTCAGTCATGAAATAAACTTGCTTTATGCAAGGAATGGCCTAGTCTGACATCTGTTTCTTTCTTTCTTTTTTGTGTGCAGGTATTATCAGAATTGAAACCATTCGTTGATCTTGCTGAGAAACTGGGTAGGTTGGCTGTCCAGCTTGTAGCAGGAGGAAGTGGTGTGAAAGCAGTGAAGATTACTTATGCCACCGCGAGGGCTCCTGATGATCTGGACACTCGTCTTCTTCGTGCCATGATAACCAAGGGTCTGATTGAGCCCATATCTAGTATTTTTGTAAACTTGGTTAATGCTGATTTCAGTGCTAAGCAAAGAGGTATCAGGATAACCGAGGAGAAAATTCTTCTTGATGGCTCACCCGAGAATCCACTGGAATTCATTCAGGTTCAGATTGCTAATGTGGAATCCCGATTTGCAAGTGCCATATCAGATTCGGGGGAGATTACGGTTGAGGGTCGGGTGAAAGATGGTCTTCCCCATCTGACAAAGCTTGGGTCTTTTGATGTCGACGTGAGTTTGGAAGGTAGCATTATACTGTGTAGGCAGGTGGATCAACCAGGCATGATCGGAAAGGTTGGGAGCGTTTTGGGTGACGAGAATGTGAATGTCAGCTTCATGAGTGTAGGAAGGATTGCTCCACGAAAGCATGCTGTTATGGCAATTGGAGTGGACGAACAACCTACCAAGGAATCTTTGAAGAGGATTGGAGATATCCCCGCTGTTGAAGAGCTCGTTTTCCTCAAGTTGTAAGATTATCTGCTTCCTCTATTATTTTTTCCTTTTTGTTTAGTAATTTGGATTGGGCGTGGATACTGAATGTGCCCGGTTTTGATGTATAATCATCAAACTAGTAGTAGCCTTAATTTGAAGGGGAGAGAAGGAATAATTTTGCCGTGCATTTCATCGTCTGGTTTAGTGAGTTATTACTTCTTCATTTACGCCCTTTTATTTGCAAAGAACCCACCTGCTAAAAATATTTTAAAATTCGTGCGATGAAAGCCTAGTTGTGAAAAATGTCAGTGCAGGAGTGAAAGCCTGTTCTTGCCTTGTGCATACATAAACGTGACTTTTCAACGATTAAACTTAACTTGATAGATCGCACCAAATTCAGATAGAAGTCTTTCTGGATGTTTGGATTTGCGTTGGAATATTTGTAATTGCTCCCATGATTCGATACACCGCTTAGACTTCCAGGGAATACTGCAGTTCTTATGCCTTCTGCATATTTCATTGATTGAACGTCAAAAAAACTCCAATAGCTGTGTTTTTAATGCGTAAACAAATACACTATATTCAAATATCTGTTTAACACGATTTTATGAATGTTGAAACGCAAGTCTTAACTAAACTAATTTGAATTACGTCAGTTTAAACACTCCACTTATCTTTTTAATGCATAACCAAACAATGTTTATGTTAAAATATTAGCTAATGTAATTTTTGCGCCAATGTTTGGTTGCTTGATTTTATCACGTGTTGTTTGGAACACCACTTATTTTTTCCTTTAGGCTTTGTTTGGATTAGAGGGTGTGGGAGAGTGGAAAGTTGAAGGTGTGGGGGAGTGGAAGTGTGAAGATTTGTGAAGAAAGTTGAGGATGTTTGGATTGAGGTATGTTAGAGTGGATGTGTGAAGAAAGTTTATTGAAATATGTGAGTGATGTGATGGTTGTAAGAATATTTTGAATTATTTTTAATTGTGTAAATTGTAAGATTACAAATTTACCCTTCTATATAAAAAGAAGAAGAAATAAATGATAATTAATTTTTTACACATTATATTTAATTAAAAGAAATTCAAGTTTTAATTATAAATAAATAAATAATTTAAAATTCAAAGAAATTAATTAATAATTTTTTATATTTAAATATATTTTTATTATTTTCCATTTTATTAATTTTAAATTAATTTTTTTAATTAAGTTAATTTATTTAGATAATTTTAATATTATTTATGTTTCTTGTATATAAAATAAGAATAAATAATTATTAATTTTGTGCATATTTTAGTTAATTAAAATAATTTAAAGTTTTATTTATAAATAAAATAAAATAAATGTAAAATTTAAAGAAATAATTAAATATAATTTTAAATATAAGTATAATTTTATCATTTTCTATTTTATTAATTTAAATTAATTTTGTTATTTAAGTTAATTTATTTAGATAGTTTTAATATTATTTATAATTCTTTAAATTATGTTATATATATATACAAAATTATTATTAATAATAATTTTCATTATTATTATTAACAAAATTAATATATTTTAAAAAATAGTTGTCAAAATATATAATATAAAATTAATTTTTAAATTATAAGGATGATATAAGAATATAAAGGGGTGCAGAAAGAAACAAAGTAATGTTTTTTTAAAAGTTGAAACCCGTAGTGGAAAAAAATGAAGCCCAAGTTAATATGAAAACCTAAATCTGAAGCACAGTGCAAGAGAAGAGACACTAAGAAGAGAAGCCGCAGAGGAAGAAGAAGTATGGGGTGCGATGGTAATGGCAGTTTACACTGTGGAAGATGAAAAAAATAAGGGCACAATAGTATTTCACTAATCTGACGTGGCTTTCCTCTCTAACCACTCTACTTTCTCTTCATATTTGGAAGGATCCGAAAATCACCCATGTTTCCACTCAATCTCACCCTCACCTTCACTCTCTCACGGAACCAAACGGGGGTGGCACTCTTAAATCCGTCTGCGCTACAGTGCCACCCCTGATCCAAACAGGCACTTACTCTTTTTTTCTTCTTCTCTTCTACAAGGTTTTTTCCATCTTCTCGTGGTAACTTGTTCCGCACCTTCTTTCACTTTTTGTTATTTTCCTTCTCTTTTTGCTGATTCCTCTATCTCTACATACGTTTCCTTAAGTTTTCTACTTTTTTTCTGTCATCTTAAGTTTGTACTCATGTTCCAACACATGCTTCTAACATCAGTCTTGCACAAGGCATTATCGTTTAGCATTTAAATATGATTTCAGCGTAAACCTGTCCGTTGGAGAGAAAGTTGGCAATAATATAACAAATAAAAAGTAGTTGATTGTGAAATTTTTTCACCATTGAATTCTTTACCGGTTTTCTAAAGATTAATCTCTCTCAATCATTCAACCGAGTTAAAGCCAATTGAACATGTGTCAATCTAATTCAACTGAAACTCACAAGCAAAATCAGAGTTGACTGGTTTAATCAATACTCACTTTGTTTCATGCATATAGAAAAAAATTAAGAAAATCCTATGAAGCGCCCCTCTTTCTTTTTTAGGCTTGTATCTTTTTATAGGTTTTTCTGCTCAAAGGATCTTGGAAAAATATTGTGGTTTTATATTTGTTAACGATTTCCAAGTTTTCAGAATTCTTGTATTTTGTAGAAAATTTGCTTCCGATTTTGTTTCTGAGATATTGCAGATTTTATTTTCTCTCTTTTTTCCTCATAATTTGTTTTCTGTTTTGATTCAATAAGCAACTTGAACTTTTACAAATTTAACTCATTTACAAAGGTAGACGTTTCCTTCACTCTAAAAACACAAAATTAAATAAAAATAATAGTTAAAATCAAAATAAATCCAATTATATGAATATTAATTAAAATAATAAATTTATTTATTATTATAGTTTAATAATTTATGATTAAAATTATTAAGTGTAAATAAATATATGCTAATGATTAGCCAATATTATTAGTGCATGATTGGACATTCTCTTTCAATCCAGTGTGGGATTTAAAACATTAATTTATGTAGCATATTTATCTCGTTTATGGTTGAATCATGGGTTTGGGTACATGTCACATGCTAAACACCAAAACTCATGTGTAATCATGTCCAATCTTTTATAAGCCAATATATGTGCACCATGTTTTCTCCAAATTTGCTCGAGTTGATGCTGCACGAGAAATTTTTTTCCGTTTCTTAGAAGGGAAGAAATACTGAAATAGGAAGAGTGCATAGACTCGTATAGTAATGGTTTATCTGTTTTTTTATGCAGTTGGGAGGGTATGATATAACTTAAGAGATACTAAGTTTCCTAATCTCTTAAAAACTTTATATCTTTACGTTGACGTACATGGCTTGAAATTTTCCTCAGATGTAAAAAAGTAAACAAAACGTAAGAACTCAATTAAAGAAGGAATTCGACAAAACTGATCTGTATAATTTTTTTAATGATCTGAACTGCATTTTATTATTATTTGATTAAGTTGAAGCTAATTAAACTACTCTAACTTTATCCACTTTCGTCAAAACAATGTTTTTCAATGTTACGAGTTCTTCTCACTTCGATACTAAATTTATTCACTTTCATCAAAATCATATTTTTCAATATTCTGACATTCGATGAAATAATATTATTTAATATTTTTCTAATTTTAATGATTTGAATATCAAATAATCTTTTACATATGAATTTTCAGTTTTTATCAATATTTCGACGATCAACAATCAGTTTTGGAAATGTATATTTGACTTCTTAGAAAAACTATTCTTTACTCTGTACGTTTTGAGAGAATCACACTCTTTTTCACACAAGTTATAATTTAATTTATTTTAATTTAAAATTTGTTCTTATGAGGATGAATTGTTCTTCTTTCGAGGTGTCCGGATGAGTACTGTAAGCTCTCTGAGTTGTTCTATTGAGTGGTGAGGCATCTGTAAGATTATTCGACGTTCAAATCAATAAGAATACAAGTGATTTTGTAAGTGAGTGAATGAAAAATGTGAAGGATCTTCTTCCTAAAAGAATGTATTTATTTATAGACAATTAGGCCTAGATAAAGGTTCAATGAAATGTCTATTTTATAACGGTTTAGTTCACATTCTTTCTTATGCATATCTTATTTATGGGAAATCATTTTCAACTTGGTAAGTTGTGCAAATTTAGGAGTTTAACTTATATTTTTAACAGCTATAAAAATAAAAATGAAAATAAAACAATAAAAAAATAACAATGATGTGTATAAATGAGGGGGTCCACTGCTTATATACAATTAGATTCGGAATATGAAAATTAACGAGGTCCACTGCTTTAATACCCTTAACTATATCAAAATCCTATCTTTGACCAAAAAAAAAATATTAAAACTGTGACCAAGTTCATTGCATGCCATTTTTCTTTTCTATAACAAAAGTCTTTTTCAATGACTTTTACCTTTCTCTTTATTTCACTCTCCCAATTCCAAAGAAGAAGAAAAAATGCATTTGGATAATTACTAAAAGTTAATTAATTTATAATTTATTGCAAAATTATATTCTTTTAATGACAGTATTCTAAGATTCTTAAAGTAAAAAAGACTACTAAGTTGTTTTTTTTATTAAAAAAATATGATAGTTAAATTTCTCAAAAAAAATAAAAATGAGTGGATATCGTCTTAGGAGAATAAAATGAAATTGATATGAAAAAAATATCGGTTTCTAGCGTGTTACCCTCCAAACAAAGAATAGTAAGACGCTCTTCAAATATTCCACCATTTGGGAGTTGAGAGAGTACCATTGCTCCACTCCCTTCTTGCAACCATCGCCGACCACCATGACTTTCTCGGAGTTCCGACCGCTCGACGAGAAGTTTCTCATCGAATACATAAAGTCCGTTCCTGCTCTCTCCTCCAAACTCGCCAACAATTTTGATGACTTATCAGTTAAAGAAGTTGGAGATGGCAACCTTAACTTCGTCTTCATTGTTTCCAACTCTGCAGGTTCTTTTGTCATCAAACAGGTAACAGACACTTTCACGATCAAAAACCCAAAAGGTGTTATGTTCCAAAAAATCATGGGCAATAGCCAATATCGTTTCTTTTCGTCTCGCTGTTTCAAAGTTCAAACTTTTGTCTTTGGGGTTTTGGAATTGTTGTAGGCTCTGCCGTACGTTCGTTTAATTGGGGAATCGTGGCCTATGACGAAGGAGAGGGCTTATTTTGAGTCGCTGACACTGAAAGAAGAGGGTCGTTTGTGCCCTGAGCATGTCCCTGAAGTGTATCACTTTGATCGTACCATGTCTTTGATCGTCATGCGTTACTTAGAGCCCCCGCATATAATCCTTAGAAAAGGGTTGATTGCAGGAACTGAATACCCTCTTTTAGCTGAGCATATGGCTGATTTCATGGCAAAGACACTCTTCTTCACGTCTCTGCTTTTCCGTTCCACCACTAAGCACAAACGAGACGGTATAACCTTACCCTTGTCGATTTATTGAGAAGCTAGACAAGGGAACTTCTAAAAATGTTAGGGTTTACAAATTTATCTAACTGCCTCTCTTAATTCATTTTATGTAATCTATTGCATGGTCTCCATAACTGTTTCCATTTTAAGGTTTAGTCCCTGTCTGAGAAAAATATTATTTTTATTTATACAGTTTTTGTGAAAGCTTATATGTGTCAGAAAATTTGTAGGTTTTACACCACCAAAATGACCAAAGCTAACTTTTATACTCGAATAGGGAGATCTAACCTATGCTGTTTTCTAATTTAGGAACTAAAACTTTAAACAAAGACAATAGGGACCAAGTAAATAGCTCAACCTTCATTTCATTTTCTTGTACTATCAGTGTATCATTGTGAAATTTATCTAAATTTGCTCCGAATGATATCCTTTTTTTGTGACTATAAGGAAGGTCTTACACATGATTATCTACGGATGTTGCCTTTAATTGAATTCATATTTGCTTCGTGCAGTTGCCGAATATTGTGGGAATGTGGAGCTATGCAGGCTTACTGAGCAGGTCGTTTTCTCTGACCCTTACAAAATTTCTGAACATAATCGTTGGACTGCGCCCTATCTTGATCGTGATGCCGAGGCGGTTCGGGAAGACAACCTGCTTAAGCTTGAAGTTGCTGAGCTGAAATCTATGTATTGTGACACGCTTTTCGTACCTATTATATACAGTAGTTTGTTGTTATATTTTTGTTATAAGAATAAGAATTTATGTTCCTAAAGGTTCATTGAGAGGGCCCAGGCACTATTACATGCTGATTTACACACTTCTTCTGTGATGGTTACTCGTGAATCAACTCAAGTTATTGATCCAGAATTTTCATTTTATGGACCAATGGGTTATGATGTTGGAGCATTCTTGGGAAACTTGATTTTGGCCTTCTTTTCTCAAGACGGGCACGCTGATCAAACAAATGATCGAAAAGTAGGTCATGTCATCTGTGATCCTTACTTGTCCCCTTCTTTGTATGCTATAGTTGTTATTTAGTCACGTATTTCTTGTTATTGTCTATAATCGAAGTAAAACTTAGACTCTTTCTTTTTTAGTGTCGTGTTTTTTATTTCACTCTGGTAGTTTTGTTTCATGGCAGAGGCTGGCTTTCTTTAGAGTCCTACATATCAAGGTGTTTGTACCAGATATTTCTGATTTTTGCTGTCTGCGCTTATTTGTAGTTCTGAATTTTCTGTATTGTTCTTTTGTTTTGTCTGTGAGTTGCCAATGCTGGCGCCTTGTTATCCTAAGAGTAGGATTCCTGTGTACTTTTAATGAGTAATCAATCAGAAATATACCATTTACTTGTTTTAGTCCAACACTAGTAACAAGTGAAGACTTGGTTTTGGAATAGAATTGTTTCATTTTTGTGTTCAGCACATGATCATACACTGAGTACTTTTTAGGGGTTCCTTTCTATGTTTCTTTTCTTTCTCCTATTTTTTGGACTTTGTTAAAATTTCTTATCCTGCAACCTTGTACTTCTATTGGTGTGTTTGGATTTCCATTCAAAAGCAGGAAATGGACATGCAATCCATGACACCCTGCATCGTGATGCAGGGGGCATAAGATAATGAGCATTGGCATGTAAACTGTAATCCTATATGATTGTAGCGGAAAATGATTGTTATGCCTTATGTAAAATTCTATGTTGTGCAGGCCTATAAGGAGTGGATTCTTAAGACAATCGAAGACACTTGGAACCTTTTCCAGCACAAATTTACTTCACTTTGGGACGAGCACAGGAATGGTACTGGTGAAGCGTATCTTCCAGCAATCTATAACAATCCTGAGGTTCAACTCCTTGTACAGAAGAAATACATGACAAATTTGTTTCACGATAGTCTTGGATTTGGTGCTGCTAAAATGATAAGGTGAGACTTTTTCTCTAATTTTTTTCCTCTTTCCACAAAAGATAATGTGAGATTGCAGATAATATTTTTACTAGAGAATGATATATGGATATGGATTTCTTAGCTATTGTATATAGTCATTATTGGTCATATAATTAATAGTTTTGGCATTTGAAATGGTCATTGATATAGTATTATTTAAAGTAAACTTTAAGTCTAATTCAATTTTATAAAAATGGTTTTTAAGGTGAACTTTGCATCACGTACTATGAAATGTTCTTATCTCTAGTCGATATAGGATCTCCGACACATCCTCCTCATGCTGAGATTGTCAACTCGTGCAAGAGATTATATATTTATGAATAGTCTGATAGCGGGTAGTCTAATAAACCTAACAAACTCTCGGTACGATAGACCCTAAATGAGTATGATACCATATTAAGAAGTGAACTTTAGTCTAACTAAACCTTATAAGATGAGTTTACACTCTTTTATATACTATGAAATGTTTTTATCTTTAGTCGATGTGAAATCTCCAACAAGTATAGTATAGTATTGTGGTTCCTTTGTTGTTGTATTACTGATAAGGTCCTTTGGTTAAGAGTTGACTTGAGTCGAAGCTGCATCCATCATTTAGGTAAAAAGTGAGCTTCTGGCTATCAATTGCATTGCATGATATTGATTTGATTGACAGGAGAATTGTTGGTGTGGCGCATGTTGAGGATTTCGAATCCATTGCTGATGCTGCTAAAAGGGCAACTTGTGAACGACGAGCTCTTAATTTAGCTAAGATGCTTCTCAAAGAAAGAAGAAAATTTGATGGCATTGCTGAAATTATTTCAGCAATTCGGCAATACTAGTACACAACCCAATACCAGCTTTTGCTACATCAGTAATACTTCCTAAACGGATCGTGTTTTCCAACTTTTTTGTTGTTGTGTACCACTATATATGTGTTTCCATAAACATTATGTATGAAAAATTATATAGATATTTTAGGAGAGGTTTTGTCTGAGATTTTTTTTATTTTATTTTCTATTTCAGGTTTATTTAGAATAAGAGAAAACAGTAAATTAAAACAAAATAATAAAAAATCATTTTCACTGCTTATATAAATCATTTTTGAAAATATAAAACAAAGGAATGAATGAGATGTTCATACCCTTAAATTTTGGTTAAATATGTTTTTTTATTATAATATGAAAATGAATTTTGTCTTTAATCCAAACATTAGACTATTTGAGTGTTTTTAATATGAAGATGATTGAAATAAATCATGTGTAATTGATTCAATTTGAATGATTGAAATAAATTTTTTGTATGTGGAATAGAACTAATTTGAAGTTTTATTTTATCAGTTTATTGGGAATAGTTATAGTGTGTATCAGTCTACAATCAAAATAATATCTAAAAAAAATAACAATTTTAAAGAAACTAACCATCATTTCACATACTAAATGACTCATTAAAAATCATTTGTTCTAATTATACATTTTTATAAGATTGAAATTTATATTGTATATGATATAAATAATAAAAAATTTGATGTTTACATTTGTTACAATTATATCCTTTTGCAATTTCCCTCATAATTTTCAAAGATAACAGTACGATGCTAACACTGAAATTAAAACTTGTGTGTATAAGTTTAAATATTTTTTACAACATTTAAATTAAATATAAACATTACTTTATCAAAATGAAAGTATATTTTAACCTTTTCTAGGATCTAATGAAAGTATATGAACGAAAAGGTTTAGGTCTTCAAATACATTTTTATTAGAGAAATGTTTTGTCTAAGGGGAATTTCTCAAAAGTTTAAATGAATAATGATATCTTGTATTTTAATGTGATTAAGTTTTTTTAGTATTAATATTCGTAGTGGTAAAGTTTTTCGTCCTCTTTTGGTTAGATGAGAATTTCCTTCATCAGACTCGGTTAAAATTAACACGGATGGGGCTGTTAGGGGTATTCTAGTCTTGTTACGTGTGAAAGTATTTTCCGTATGAAGGAGTTTATTGAGTTTTATGGAGTTATACATGCTATGAGGAAGCTCAAAAGATGAGGCTTAATAATGTCAGACTTAAATGTGATTCTGTATAGGTTTGTGTTTGTTTACTGTTAGGACTAATGTTGGATGTGTATGCTGATAAGTTGACTAATTTAGAATTTATTCATAGAGAATCATTTTATTGGTATAATAGATTTTAATCTATTAAGTTCTTAGAATTCATTATGTATAAGCATACTATACCTATGTATAATTTTTGTTAACATATGAGTTTTGGTCTAGTATCGTCCTCCCATATTTTTAGTATATATTTTTTTAATAATATTTTTTTCAATGATAGATGATTGTTTTACTTTTTACTTGAAGTGTTATCCTAACTGAGATGTTTTATATATTGATGCATAATATAAAAGCTTTTATATAAGCAAGGAAAAATTCTATGCCAAAGTTCCAACTATGACACAATTAAATTTAAACTAAAATAAAATCTAAACTAAATTTAAAAATAAAGAATGTAAATATTTTATTATATCAAATTTTTATTTAACTGTACTAATTCAATAACATTATTTTATCTTATGAGTGAAAATAAAAAATAAAATAACTATTTTATTTTAAAAAAATAAAATTAGGATTGCACAATAAACAAGTAAAATTCAAAATAAACTGAAATCTATAAAAAAAATTTAATGGAAAAGTTCATAAAGCTCACAAATTGAAATTTTATTGAAAGAATAGACTAGATTACAATTAGAAGAAAATTTCATTGTACTTTTAGAAATTAGATATTTCATATGATTTTCTTAACTTTATACATCCTATCACAACATCTTAAACACTTAAAATGAAAGTCATGTCTTTGACAAAAAAAAAATATTAAAACTCTGTCCAGGTTCATTGCATGCCATTTTCCTTTTCTATAACAAAAGTCTTTCAATCACTCCTTACCTTTTTCTTTATTTCACTCGTCCAATTCCAAAGAAGAAAAAAAATGTATTCGAATAATTACTAAAAGTTAAATAATTTATAATTTATTGTAAATTATATTCTTTTAATGACATTCAATCAATGTTTTGAATAAGTATTTGAAGAGTAAAAATGATTACAACACATTTTTTGATTAAAATATATGATAGTTAAATTTCTCAAAAAAAGATGACAGTGGATATAGTCTCAGGAGAATCAAATGAAATTGGTGTGAAAAAAATCTCAGTTTCAGTTTCTAGCGTGCTTCCTCCAAACAAAGAATAGTAAGACGCACTTCAAAGATTCCATCCATTTGGGAGTTGAGAGAGTACCATTGCTCCACTCCCTCCTTCCCACCATCGCCGGCCACCATGGCTTTCTCCGAGTTCCGACCGCTCAACGAGAAGTCCCTCATCGAATACATAAAGTCCGTTCCTGCTCTCTCCTCCAAACTCGCCAACAATTTTGATGACTTATCAGTTAAAGAAGTTGGAGATGGTAACCTTAACTTCGTCTACATTGTTTCCAACTCTGCAGGTTCTTTTGTCATCAAACAGGTAACAGGCACTTTCACGATCCAAAACCCAAAGGGTCTTATGCTCCAAAAAATCATGGGCAATAGCCAATTTCGTTTCTTTTCGTCTCGCTGCTTCAAAGCTCAAACTTTTGTCTCTGGGGTTTTGGAATTGTTGTAGGCTCTGCCGTACGTTCGTTGCATTGGGGAGTCGTGGCCTATGACGAAGGAGAGGGCTTATTTTGAGTCGCTGACACTGAAAGAAGAGGGTCGTTTGTGCCCTGAGCATGTCCCTGAAGTGTATCACTTTGATCGTACCATGTCTTTGATCGCCATGCGTTACTTAGAACCCCCGCATATAATCCTTAGAAAAGGGTTGATTGCAGGAACTGAATACCCTCTTTTAGCTGAGCATATGGCTGATTTCATGGCAAAGACCCTCTTCTTCACGTCTCTGCTTTTCCGTTCCACCACTGACCACAAACGAGACGGTATAACCTTACCCTTGTGGATTTATTGAGAAGCTAGACAAGGGAACTTCTAAAAATGTTAGGGTTTACAAATTTATCTAACTGCCTCTCTTAATTCATTTGATGTAATCAATTGCATGGTCTCGATAACTGTTTCCATTTTAAGGTTTAGTCCGTGTATGAGAAAAATACTATTTTTATTTATACAGTTTTTGTGAAAACTTATAAGTTATGTGTCAGAAAATTTGTATGGTTTTACACCACCAAAATGACCAGAAGCTAACTTTTATACTCGAAATGGATCTAACCTATACTGTTTTCTAATTTGGGAACTAAAACTTTAAACAAAGACAATAGCGACCATGTAAATAGCTCAACCTTCATTTCATTTTCTTGTACTATCAGTGTATCATTGTGAAATTTATCTAAATTTGCTCCAAATGATATCCTCTTTTTGTGACTATAAGGAAGGTCTTACACATGATTATCTACGGATGTTACCTTTAATTGAATTCATATTTGCTTCGTGCAGTTGCCGAATTTTGTGGGAATGTGGAGCTATGCAGGCTTACTGAGCAGGTCGTTTTCTCTGACCCTTACAAAATTTCTGAATATAATCGTTGGACTGCGCCCTATCTTGATCGTGATGCAGAGGCTGTTCGGGAAGACAACCTGCTGAAGCTTGAAGTTGCTGAGCTGAAATCTGTGTATTGTGACACACTTTTCGTACCCATTATAGACAATAGTTTTGTTGTTATATTTTTGTTATAAGAATAAGAATTTATGTTCCTATAGGTTCATTGAGAGGGCCCAGGCACTATTACATGGTGATCTACACACTGGTTCTGTGATGGTTACTCGTGAATCAACTCAAGTTATTGATCCAGAATTTTCATTTTATGGACCAATGGGTTTTGATGTTGGAGCATTCTTGGGAAACTTGATTTTGGCTTTCTTTGCTCAAGACGGGCACGCTGATCAAACAAATGATCGAAAAGTAGGTCATGTCTTCTGTGATCCTTACTTGTGCTCTTCTTTGTATGCTATAGTTGTTATTTAGTCACATATTTCTTGTTATTGTCCATAATCTACGTAAAACTTAGACTCTTTCTTTTCTAGTGCTGTATTTTTTATTTCACTCTGTAGTTTTGTTTCATGGCAGAGGCTGGTTTTCTTTAGAGTCCTACGTATTTTTAGATATATCAAGCGTTTGTACCAGATATTTCTGATTTTGCTGTCTCTGCTTATTTGTAGTTCTGAATTTCCTGTACTGTTCTTTTGTTTTGTCTGTGAGTTGCCAATGACTGGCGCCTTGTTATCCTAAGAGTAGGATTCCTGTGTAGTTTTAGTAAGTAATCAATCAGAAATATACCAGGTACTTGTTTTAGTCCAACACTAGTAACAAGTGAAGACTTGGTTTTGGGATAGAATTGTTTCATTTTTGTGTTCAGCACATGATCTTAAACTGAGTACTTTTTAGGGGTTCCTTTCTATGTTTCTTTTCTTTCTCCTGTTGTTTGGACTTTGTTGAAATTTCTTATCCTCCAACCTTGTACTTCTATTGGTGTGTTTGGATTTCCATTCAAAAGCAGGAAATGGACATTCAATCCATGACACCATGCCCATGCCTTGACTTGAATATGCTTTGAAATTTGTGCTAATTATAATTCAAACACTCATTGTTAGCTGAAGTAGCATTGTTTTGTTTATCAACTGTTGTATCTTCATCTCATTTGGCTGGCCTTTTATATTCCATCGAGTTACTGCATCACGATGCAGGGTGCATAAAATAATGAGCTTTGGCATTTAAACTGTAATTCTAAATAGTTGCCGAAGACCATTGATTGTTATTCCTTACGTAAAATTCTATGTTGTGCAGGCCTATAAGGAGTGGATTCTTAAGACAATCGAAGACACTTGGAACCTTTTCCAGCACAAATTCACTTCACTTTGGGATGAGCACAGGAATGGTGCTGGTGAAGCGTATCTTCCAGCAATCTATAACAATCCCGAGGTTCAACTCCTTGTACAGAAGAAATACATGACAAATTTGTTTCACGATAGTCTTGGATTTGGTGCTGCTAAAATGATAAGGTGAGACTTTTTCTCTAATTTTTTTGCTCTTTCCATAAAAGATAATGTGAGACTGCAGATAATATTTTTACTAGAGAATGATATATGTATCTGGATTTCTTGTTTATGTTAGCTATTGTGTACAGCCATTATTGGTCACATAATTAATAACTTCAGCATTTGAAATGGTTATTGATATAGTATTATTAAGATGTGAACTTTAAACCTAATTTACCCTTATAAAAGGTTTACACCCACTTAGTCTTTATCTCTAGTACAACACATCCTTCTCACTTTAGGATAGACTCTAAATGACTCTCTGATATCATGTTGTGAAGTAAACTTTAAATCTAATTCATCCTTATAAAATCGGTTTATAAGGTGAGGTTTGCACTCACTTATATTCTATAAAATGTTCTTATCTCTAATTGACGTGGAATTTCCAAAAAATATAGCATTGTGGTTACAGTTTTATGGTTTTAGTGACCCCACCAAATGAATAAGGTTGTTGTATTACTGATAAGGTCCTTTGGTTAAGAGTTCATTTGAGTCGAAGCTGCATCCATCACTTAGGTAAAAAGTGAGCTTATGGCTAACAAGGGCATTGCATGATATTGATTTGATTGACAGGAGAATTGTTGGTGTGGCGCATGTTGAGGATTTCGAATCCATTGCTGATGCTGCTAAAAGGGCAACTTGTGAACGGCGAGCTCTTGATTTAGCTAAGATGCTTCTCAAAGAAAGAAGAAAATTTGAAGGCATTGCTGAAATTATTTCAGCAATTCGGGAATACTAATACACAACCCAATACCAGCTTTTGCTACCTCAATAATACTTCCTTAATGGATCGTGTTTTCCAACGTTTTTTTTTTTGGTTGTGTACCACTATATACGTGTTTCCAAAAACATTATGTACGAAAAATTATATAAATTTTTAAGGAGAGGTTTTGTCTGATATTTTTTATTTCAGGTTTATATAGAATAAGAGAAAACAGTAAATTACAAAATAATAAAAAATCATTTTCACTGCTTATATAAATCATTTTTGAAAATATAAAATAAAGGAAAGAATGAGATGTCCATACCCTTAACTTAATTTTCGATTTTGCTCCAGTTGTACATTTTTATAAGATTGAAATTGATACTGTATACGATTTAAATAAAAAAAATTGATGTTTATATCCTTTTGTCATTTTCCTCTTAATTTTCAAGGACAACAGTATGATACTAACTCTGAAATTAAAACTCGTGTATATAAGTTTAAATGGTTTTTACAACATTTAAATTAAATATAAACATTACTTTGTTAACCTTTTTCAGGATTTGCGTGTCTTGATATGAACGAAAAGGTTTAGGTCTTCGAAGACATTGTTATTAGAGAAATGTTTGTAATATATTTAAGTAAGGAAGAATCATTGTTTCTTCACATTTGGTGTTTGCATCAATTTCAGCCTATGCTCAGGTTCCAGCTAAGACACTATTAAAATTAAATAAATAAAACCCAAATTAAATTTTAAGAATAAAGATAATAAATATTTCATTCTATCAAAATTTTATTTAACTGTGTTAATTACTAATTCAATAACATTTATTTTATTTCATGAGTGAAAATAAAAATAAAATAACTATTTTATTTTTAAAAATAAATAAATTAAGATTGCACGATAAATAGGTAAAATTCAAAATAAACTGAAATCTATAAAAAAAAAATTAATGGGAAAGTTCATAAAGCTATATTACAATTAGAAGAAAACTTTATTGTATTTTTAGAAATTAGATATTTCAATGATTTTCTTAAATTTATTCATATATACATCACAACATTTATATATATTCATTATTTACACTTATTATTTAACAAATTTATTATTTACAAAATATCACACATATCTCATGTTATTTAATATATAACATCCTTAAACATTTTTATTTAATTATATGTACAGATACATGGTATTTTTCAATGGTTAAACACCTTAGTTATATAATAAATAAGATTTTAAAACACAAACGAAATTAATTTTTTTTGAGTGAGTCCATAAAGACTTATTTGTGACATATTACGCAAGTTCTTAGAACAGGAAATTCTCGAGAATTTTCAAGGATGAGAATTAACAAGTTACTCTAAAAAGAGTAAGATGAAAATGTAAGAGAAAGTGTGAGCGTGAGATGCGAAAGATGAAGAGAAAGTGAAGATGTGTGAGTGAAGTGGATGAAACCTCTCTTTATACAGAGAGAGGAACCAGACAATTTGTCGTTGCATCTTCACAACCAATTTGACATTTTCTTCGGCCGAAAAGATTCCGCAAGACCAACTTCACAACTGGAGCAACAAAAGCGAATTCCAGCGGACCAATCTCCACTACACTTCCAAAATCTCCTCCAACAAACACCGAAAAAAGCTAGAATTTTTCTTCTCACACTCTATTTTTATTTTGCAATATTTATTCATATCTTCATACTAATTTTACAAGTTATACAACAAAATTTACTTGCATCAACTTCAAACGTTATTTATATTTTTTGTTCATATTTATATCAGTCAAATAATATAACACTAATTATAATCCTTTAAATTATATTCTTTTTATTTTTATTTTACTGAATCAATTTAATATTTTACATCATGATATAAAATTAAAAAATATCAAGAGGTCAGTATCACTAAGCTAATTGGCAAATTAATAAATTGAAAAACTCAACTCAACCTACTAAATTGACCACGAAGCAACTTGCTTTATAAAAAAAAGTATAATTTCATAAATTTAAAATTTCATCGTAACAGTATAATTCATATATAATTTTTTTTATTAACAATACAAATTTATAAATAAAAATAAACCACAAAACTTATATATATATATATATATTTATTTATGGTGAACATAAATCAATCCAATTTATTCATCCTTTTGATCGGATTGGCCCATTTGGTTTGAATTCCACAACTATTCACAATTAAAACAAATTTATCAAATCCACCTGTGTGTATATATATAAATATAAATTTATCAAATCGAAAAATAAATTTAAAATTAAAGCACGATTATGTTATGCTTAAAAACATAAAATGAAAGATCCATTATCTTATATTAAGTAAGCACCTAAAAATATATTATTATTTGGTTATCATTAATCTAATTAGCCAGAATTTTTATAATAAATTTCGAGTTTAACTATGTTTTTAATTCTTTTTAATTCGGATTTTTTTGCTTCTTCTAAATTTAAAAGTGTTTTCTCTCTCTTTGATTTCAAAAAATGTTGTTTTAATCTCTTGTTATTATCATTAGAGGTATTATTAATGTAGCTAATGAAGCTTGCATGTTAAGTGTAATTAATTTAGTAATGATTACTTATTTTTTTTTATCTACATATTGTGTCAAATATTTTCTCTCTCCAAAATTTGAAAGTATTTTTTTTCAGTTTCTAAATTTAAAGAAAAAATAATCCTTAAAATAATTCATTTTGGTGATCAGGGATAAATTGTAGAGAGGTTAAATGAATTATTACAATGACTTTATGAATTAAAGAGTGAAAATAAGTTAGTTTGAGTTAACTTGACCATCTTTTATATATTATATAAGGTCGAAATCATTTGTACCACCAAAATTATATAAGTATAAAATATTGACTTGATCTTAAATTTACATGGCTGAAGCGATCTGGTAAATATTATCGAAAACATGTTAAAAATTTGAAGCAATAAATTATTAAATATGAGATTAACTACTAATAAAACATGTTACATCATGAGATTTAAAAGTTATGTTTATATTAATTACGATTCTATAAATAAATTTACATTAAAAAAAACTCAGTTAGTATTACAAATTGAACTTTAAGCCTAATTCAATTCCATAAAACCAGTTAATGAAATGAGGTTTGCACGCATTTATATACAATGAAATATTCTCATCTCTAGTCGATGTGGAATCTCCAACACACCACCTCATGCCGAGAGTAACAGCTCGTGCGTGGGACAACATATTATGGGTGATCCGATAACGGTTCGATAGCGGGTGGCACAATAAGCCCAACAAACACTCGCTAGAATAGACTTTAAATGACTTTGATACCATATTACAAAGTGAACTTTAAGCCTAACTCAACCCCATAAAACTGGCTCATGAGGTGATATTTGCACCCACAATAAAATATTTTTATCTCTAGTCGAGATCTCCAACATTTAGATTAATAATAATGATAAAAAAGAAAAATAGAAAATATAGCAATGGTGTTTGTAGATATGAAACGCGTGGTTGACGTGTGTAGACTGTGAATAGGAAGTCTTCTCTTAGTGGTCTTGGTCTTTGCAGTATTGAAAAGTATTATAATGCAAAAGAGAAAACTTGCATTGCAAAATTCTACAATATAGGATCCCTTCCCATTCCTTCACGCAAAACCTTATTTTTATGTGAGTAAAACAATTGATGACTCACAAAATAAAACTATTTTTTTATTTTTTTTTCTCTTCCTTTCGTCTCTTATTCACTTCTCATTCTAAACAAAAGTTGGCGTGTATAAATTGACTTTATATATAGATAAAAAATGCCAATTTATTTCATTCTTTTATTTATTATAAACATTGCTGAAAAAAAAGCTCAACATATAATCTTGTAAAGGAAATGCTTTGTTTTCAACAGGTGAGATATATGTTAAAAGAAAATTTAGTTATAAACTACGGAATAAATTAAAAGTATATATCATCAATTAAAAAATAAGCTAAAAAACGATTACAAGTTATAATTTTAATTAAGAATTGTACATTTTTTTATCAATAAATATAAGTTTTAAGAAGCAAAGGACATGCATGGTCTTGGTGGTTGGTTTGAGTGAAAAGTATAGAGAAGCTACTGGTCGTTCACGCCATTGACTTCTTTTTAAATGCATGTTTGTTTCCTTAACCACATTTTGAATATTCCAAGTAATTGTCGTATGATCTATAGTCCAATCTAGTGAGAAGTGTCAAAGACAGAAAACATCTTCCATAAATAGTTTAAAATGTAACTAGAACAATGAAAGTTTATATATATTTTTCTTGTTTAATCTACTATAAAGAAAAATATGAAATAAAAATCAATTTTAAAAACTAACAAAAATTAGTTGTTATAATAACTAAATTACAGAACATTTTAAAAACTAAAAAAAAAAAAAATTAAATTAGTTTCTATTATTGTCAAATGGTTTCTAAATTAGTATCTAATTTGGTAGCAAAAATCTTGGTTGCTAATTAGATACCAATTTAGAAACCATTTAACAATGATAGAAACTAATTTAGAAACCAATTTTTTTTTAATCTCTAAAATGTTCTTTAATTTAGTCACTATAGCAACTAATTATTTTTTGTTACTAAAAATTAATTTATATTTCATGATTTTCTTGTAGTGAATCCGTCTTTTAAAGCACAAAACTATAACGGGGTACTGAGTTTCGAGTTTAAAAAAAAAATATTGGATACGGTAATTGATCTTAGTGATACTATCTTCAAAGATTTGAAGTCCAAAATATTTATGAAAATAAATAAACAATTATTAGGAGGATTTAACATTTTTTTTAGATTATAATATCTAAGTAATTAAGATTAAGGATGAAAAAAAATTGAAGTAACAAAATATATATTCGTTAAACCTTTCATTAAGAATTTTGCATCTTCAAAAAAAGAAACTCGAGCATAGATAAATTGGTCCAGCTACGTCTTTCCATATAAGAAAATCAATCTGGTGCATTATGGCTTTGTATTATCTTATATATTTTCTACATGCCTCTGCTAATAAAAATCATCAATAAAAATATAGAATAGCTCGTAATTATTTATATCTTCTAAACGTATCTTCTCTTTAACTTGTCTGTGATCTGCATAATCATTTTAAACATTTGACCAATCAGAATCAGTCACAACAACATAACTCACAACAGATGAAACATAACTCACGACAAGTAATAAAAACCGACAAAGAGGTTGCGACATAGTCGCTTATTTTTGAATGACCAAGTTCTTAACCATTGTTCTAGGGTATATTCCCATACTTAGCCTTGTATTCTTGCCAAAGCTGATCCACTGTCTTCCCCAATAGCTGAACAAATAATTCATCACTATAACCACTTCTCATCTGCTGGTTCAGTTGTGCCACAAACCCACTCTTCAGACTATCACAGTAATCAAGAAAATGAGCTGTAACATCATAGCCCTGGTCCCATTTTTGTCCCTCCCCTGGTTTTTTCCAGTGGCTAGGTGCATAGTTTGCCTTCAGCCTTACATAGTCTGCAATTCCTTCAATTACTCCAGTAGGACCACTCCACTGCCAAACATGGACCATTTCATGGTACAGCACCCCTGTGATCTCTATTCTCACATCCCCGCTATAGCCATTAACGTATCTTGCACTCACATGAATCTCATCGTTGCTGGTATATGCAACCCCGTCCATGTCATCCACGAATAAACTCACCTTCTCCACGCTTTTTCTATCAGCAGGAGAGTTTTGCTGGAAGATCCCCCATATGAATTGGGTGGCTGAGTCCAGTGTTTGCTTGGTGTATTCTTCTCCTATTTCGTCACGGAAACGCACGCCACCAGGGGTTGAGAGGGCGTTGTTGGTGAAACTGTATTCCACTGCTTCTGTTCCTTGCATTGCAGCTAGGAACAATAAGAAGCAGACAACATACATTGTCATGGTTGGTTTTAGAGACACTTTTGGTTTCTCTTGGAGAATCAGTGTGGGTTGGTTATTGCAAAACCATAGTGTTGGATGATTTATATAGCAAAAAGCCAAGGGAAAAGTGGTCGTTCCACGCCATTGACGTTGTTTTTAGTGTTTGTATCGTTTGACGTAATCCAATAAGAAGGAGCATGGAGAGGCGACATAATCTATACAATACTTTCTTTCTTCTTTCCTTTTGGAATGTAAATAGTGTTTCAATAATAAAAGTAGGAGGAGGAAGTTTCCTCTGCATTAATTAATGATTTATGATTAATCAACTGTTTTTTTATACTTTGGTGGACTCTTTATTTTAATCGTTATACCTCAAAAGTACCAGAATGTAAAAATATGAAGACTAAAATATAAAAACTAAAATGTAATAAATGCAAGTATAAAAATTAAATGATTAGTTATAAATCTAACAAAAATCAAGGCTATGTTTGCTCACAAAACAAAATTATTTTATTTTTTGTTTATGTTCAAATATAAAAATATTATATTATTTTCTTTTCTAAAATTTATATGTTAGAAAAAATTATCACCATAAGTTGCAAGATTTGTGATTGTAGTGATCACCGGTTTTTAAAATAACTATAAAAAAAAATGTATGCTTTATTTGTTTTTCTATTGAACATTTTTTAAGAAAAGAGAAAACATTTTTTTTAAAAGTATTTTCTAAAGTCTATTCATTTATATATATATATATATATATTATATTTAAGTTATATTTTAAAATACTAAATAATTTATATAATATGTTGGATTACTACCTAAAAGTTGATAGAGAAAATTATGTCAATATATCACTTTCGCCTCCATCAACGCTGCAATCCTGATTCAAACACAAACAGTGTTATAAAAAAAAAAGTTAGATACTAACTTTAAAATTAAGTTATTAATAATAAAAACTACTTTAAATAATAATAATTTTTAATTTATAATATTTAATTTAGTTTCTAAATTTAGTTATTTAATGATTTTTTTTTTAATTTTTAGGTAAAATTTTATTTGTTTAAAAAATTATATTTTTTTATTTTTATGGAAATTTTAATTTTTCATATAAAAAATTAAAATAATATATATAATAAAATCATGCATAAATATATATAGCAATTATTTAATTAATATCTACTAATACAATTTAATTTTAGTCTGTACCTTACAAAATCAATGTGTAAAATATTGATATTATGGTTTGGGGTGTTTATAAGTGTTGGTCAAATGTAATAACTTGAATTTGAGTTATTTGAGAAATTTAGATGCCATTTGGAACCACATGATATTTTGTTTTGGAGTTTAGGGGTTCAGAGTTTGTGTGCCATTTGGCACAGTAACTTGTGGTCAGAAAACATAGATCTTGCTGGTTTCCATAAATAGGGAAGACAAACCTAATAGATAAGATCTTATGATAAATATTTTAGAAGATGGTTGATACGTTCACAATTTTATAGCAACTGTTTTTTTTATTAAGATGAAATAATTTTAAAATTACATTTTTTTATTTTTTATTTTTTTAATCAGCAATAAAGATTTAATAAATAGAAGTACTAGGGGTACTCCAACCCATGTACAAAATTTCTTATGCTAGAGAAATGAGGTTTCCAGATAACATGCCTAAACATAGACATATTCTACATATATATCTGCTAATCTTAATTAACCTCTTAAAAACAACAAGATGTCAATACATAAACCAAATTAGCTATCAAGGAATCCTGTAACTTAGTCCAGTTCCAGACTATAAGCGTATCAGCTCAAAAGAAAGACTTTGCCTCCTTGCTATCTACTGCATTTTCCAAGCATCCATTATGATTATAGTTGTACCCCAAGGGTATTCCTCTCCTGCAAATCAAGAATCCAACCAAAAGCAAAGAAATGACGTTAATCATCAATGTAGTGATTTTAAACATTCATATACATTAATACACCAATCAAAATAAGAAAAATTTGACTTTGAAAATTTATAACTTATCATGTCCAATTTTAAAATTACATTAACCATATCACAATTTTAAACTCAATAATTGTCAAATTAATATTATATATATAAGAAACCTCACAATTTTATTTTTCTTTCCATCTGGCTCTCTCTCATTTCATCAGTGAGGTCAAGAATGGGAATTGATATAAGTGAGGTGAAGCTTTTTTCTGGAAATAATAATTAATTATTTGAAAATTTCAATGCTCAATAATAAATTTCAATACATCAAATAAAAAAATTTATTTATAAAATAAGCATATCTTAAACTCTTCCAACTTTAATCTAAACATACACGCATTTATTAAACTTGCAGGCATGCCTCACAGTGACTTAGAGGTATTAGGATTTATAGTATGCTTTTATACTAAATTTAGGTTTTTGTCAGACTTTTTATTATTAAAGAACTATCATATCTCCCCACATTTTATTTTATATTTAATTTCCACATTTTAGTTGGAGTGTATTAGCAACCTACCTTTAAAATTTAAGAAAAAAAATTTCATTATTAGATCATTATATATAATATCTTATCACAGATTATACATAACTTGTGCGAATTTTTTAAAAAAATCTATTACGAAGTGAACTTTAAGTCTAACTCAATCCCATAAAACCGACTCATGAGATTGAGATTTGCACCCACTTATATACAATGAAAGGCTTTAATCTCTAGTCGATGTGAGATCTCCAACAGAATCCAATAATTTTATATCTAAGTTTATTATACCTTTTATTCTGCTTTTAGTATTAACTTATTTTATTTTTTACCTTTCATCATCTATGTTTTCATTTTTTATTTTAACACCATAGTTTCTTGGATTGAAAATCAATTAAGCATGGTGGAATGAAGATTCAACAACCCAAAGATTTAATAACTTGTTCTAGCTTGGATAAAAGTTTCCATTTATTCAACAGCAGATCTAAGAGCTGATACAATTTTATTGAAAAACATAGTGATTAGTGATTTATTGTTTAAATTGAAAAGCTCTTAGCTATAGGTCTCTTGGGCAATATTGCCATACTTGGCCTTATAGTCTCGCCACAGCTGATCCACTGGTTTTCCCAGTAACTGAACAAAGTATTGATCACTGTAACCACTCCTCGACAACTTATTCAATTGTGCCACAAACCCACTTCTGAGACTTTCACAATAGTCCAAAAAACGAGCAGTAACATCATAACCCTGGTCCCATTTCTGACCTTGCCCCGGTTTGACCCAGTGGCTAGGTGCATAGTTTGCCTTCAGCCTCACGTAATCTGCTATGCCTTCAATTAGCCCCCCAGGAACACGACCATTTCCATTCCACTGCCAAACGTGGACCATTTCATGATACAGCACCCCTGAAATCTCTTTCTTCACATCCCCATTGTACTTTCCAACATATCTTGCACTCAAATGGATCTGATCTCCGCTAGTGTATGCAACTCCATCCATGTCATCTACGAATAAACTTACCCTCTGCACGTTTTTTCTGTCGGCGGGGTTGCTTTGCTGAAGGATCCTCCATATGAACTGGGTGGCAGAGTCAAGTGTTTGCTTCGCGTATTGTTCTCCTATTTTGTCACGGAAAGCTACACCACCAGAAGTTGTCAGTGCCCTGTTAGTCACAGCGTACTGAACTGCATGTGTTTGATGAAATGCATGTAAGAATACTAAAAAGCAAAGAGCCTGTTTGATCATGGTTGCGTTTTCAGCCTTATGGGTTCCTTTGGTGAACAAGTTTATGGTTTATCACTGCACAAGGATTCAGTTTGGTGCTTGCTTTTTATAGAAAACAAGAGCTCCCTCACTTCCATGCTTTTCATTTTTTATTTTTTATTTTCAAAGTACGCAACCTAACTTTGAATTTTCAAATGGGTGTGTCATCATATTCAAGTCAATTTTTCTTTTCTTAAATACTCAATAGGTAGAGTGGGCCAAACTTGTCAGTATGGGTCACTTACACTAATTTTTAGTGTAAAATAAGTTTTTACTGCAACACATAGAAGTTTGTTTTTTTATTTTTTAAAAATATTTGTATTTAAGTGTTTTGACATAAGATTTGTTGAAATAACATGGTTAAAATTAATTATTATATTTTAAATATTGTTTGTTTTGAAGATTGACGAAATTTGTAATAAATTTAATTTTAATAAATTATTTTTAACTACAAGTTTTAAGATAGGTGTGACTATTAAAAAATAAAATTACAATCTTTTAATATCATAAATAGATTTAAAATAAGATAAAATCAAATGAAAAAATGGATTATTTTTACAAAATTGAGACAAATTTTTGTCCACAATTACAATGGATCGTTTTTGTAAAAAAAGTTGTTCGAATATTACATAATTTTAGTTCACAGTAACTAAACAAAAATTGTGTTACGTCATTTCTTAACTTTAGAAAGTGATCTCATTTTAATAATAAGGAACAAGTTTTGGTCAAAAACCCGAAAAAGTGGATTGCAATAAATAGTGCTGATGTATTTTTAATTTTTTCAGCAAAGTTAGTCTTCTTGGAAATGAAATTCGGTGAGAATTGGATATTGAAAATAGTCTGGAGTATAATTCGGTGAGAATTGCATATTTTTTTTTTAGAGTAAATACTCTGGTCTCTTTTTAATGTAAAAGAAGAGGTTCATCTAAGAAAGACTCTTCAATACTTAAGTTAATAGGAGAACAAAAATAATAAGTTCTTATCAATATGAAAATTAAAAATATGAAATTAGATAGATTGTACTTTCTTGAGAGTCATTTATAAGCGAATGGTATCACTACAAGAAAACTATGAAATAAAAACAATTTTTAAAAAAAAATAATAATTAGTTGTTATAATAACTAAATTAAAAACTATTTTAAAGATTAAAAAAAATTTGGTTTCTAAATTAGTTTCTATTATTGTTAAATAATTTTAAAATTGATATTTAATTAATAATTAAGGTTTTTCTACCAAATTATTTAGATTATATATTTGATTTTGTTTGTTGAACAAGTTGACGGTTGATCAGTGCAAGGATTCAGTTAGGTGTTTCCTTTTTATACAAAACAAGACCTCCCTTACTTCCATGCTATTCATATTTATTAATCTAATGTGATAATGAAACATTGATTAAATCAAATTTATTGAAAGAGAGAAAAAATAACACTGATTCTATTCATAATTTTTAATCTAATGCGATAATGAAACATTGATTAAATTAAATTTATTGAAAAAGAGAAAAAATAACACTGATTTTAAGATTTTAACATCAAAAAAACTTAATTAAGTTAATAATAAAAAAAAATAGAGAATGGTAGCAGTGGTCTTATAGATAAGTGGTTGACGTGTGTAGACTGTGAACAGTAAGTCTTCTTTTAATGGTCTTGGTCTTCGCAGTACTGGAAAGTAGTATTATAAAGTATTTGTTTTTAATTTTTATTTCTAAAAATTTGAAATCAATATTTTTAATATTTATTTTAAAATAGATAAAAATAAAATTATAGTATAAATCTTACACATTCTAACAAGTAAAATTATTAACTAAAGATTCAAAAGCAAAACTCATTTATTTTAAATGAATTAAAATATATTTAAGTAATTTTTTTTGACAAAAATTCACATTTATGGTAATGAGGTCAATGTTCCCCTTTCCTAATCATTTTATTTTTAAAAAATAATATGTATGTATAATTATAATTTATTCTCATAACTTATAATGTAAAAAGAGAAATTACACTCTTCTCATTTCCCACCTAAATATTCGTAACATTTTATCTCTTCTTTTGCTTGAAAGTGCACTTATTTAACATCTCTACGGAATAAATTCTCTCTATTGTTTCATTCAATCTAACTTTGGTTTATCTTAGTACATTAATTTTATCTTTTTATCTGTTAATTGATATCTTTAAATATGTCTTTAGTTTCTACAAGAAATTAATTTACATTAATATAACTTACACCAATATACTTATAGATAAAATAATATTTTCTAAAAAGAGCTTAATTTAATCAAGAAAAAAGAAGACCAATTTATATGTGTAATTTATCATTAAGAATATATTAATGTGAATCAAATAAAGAATGATATATTTAATTGTTCCGGTACTGTCAATAATCGAGGTCAATAATATTTTATATACTCCTTCATTCAATTCATTAAGGTGTCTTTTGAGGATAAAATCGTAATACTTCAAATACGATGATTGATCCTAACATACTTCTCGTTTCACATTATTTAAGAACCGAGACCAAAGATAATTGATATACTCTTTTTCTCCCTTAATCATTCGTGGTTTTATGATATCCAAAAAAAAAAATCATATTAGTAAATGTTCCTACAAATCTAGAACTTTGTAGAACACTTCTTCCAGTTGCAATCTCCTCGTCTTTTCGATCTCTCGGGTAGGCTTCTTTCGGTTGAATTTCCTCTAATTTGAACACGATGGAGGATGTGCCTGAGAAGACACTCCGATGATAAATTAAGTTCAAGAATTAGGTATCAGGAGAGTAGGGAGTGAACAGTTACCTCGAGTGTTGTGCCTCTCCCTTTATTTATACTGTTATGGATGGATTCTGGCTGTTATGGATCTGCTTTGAGTCCAGTTGGAAGCCCAATTACACCTTAACCATGTTTTGCATTTAATCTGGTTTATTCTTGTCTAATTACGTATTTGACTGTAATCTTGTTGGCTAGTCCGTCAATCGTAATACAGTAAAGAATAAATGAAATTTATGTCCAATTTCATGAAACAATTTTGAGAAACATGTAAAAAAGATTAAAAAAAAAAAAAAAGGAATCCGATTCATTCCTCCACTACTTAGTGCAGGAGGAACAAGAAAGAATTGGGGGAGAAAAACAATAGATTAGACTATATGGGTTGAAAATGGGCACTTCAATTTTTTCTTACTTTGTTGTCATTCGTCAACAAAGTATTACAACTAATAGCAGTTAGGTTTCATTGCATAATAATAGTTGTTTGCACTCACATACAAAGTAATGGTAACAATCATTGTTTGCAGTCGAGTTTAATATTATTTTTAAGTTTTTAAGATTATTTTATTCTTAAATATACTTTTAAGGGTAAATTTACCACTTAATTAGATAATATTTATCATTAAATTATAGTATGGAAATTGAATTGAATATTTAGCATTGAGAAACTATTTTTTTAACAACTAAATAGGCAACATGTTGAATATCCTGCTCCCAAAATCGAAATATCCGATATTGAAAATACTAAGATTAATTATCTCAAAATTGGAAACCTCCTAAATGAAAAATTCATTAAAACAAATAAAAGACATTTAATCAACACAAATCTAATCAAGAAAAAATTACTTAATTTTATAAAAGTCATATTAATCTTATAAAAATGTTCATATTTACTATATGCTGAGTTGAATTGTTTTTAAATAATGATACGCGTGTGAAAAAAAATATGATTTTTTTTTTTAATAATATTGACTAATAAGATCTAAAGTTTCTTAGAAATGTTTGAAGAAGTCAAAACAACCTCCAACTTACATCTCTACATCATAAATATAAATAAATATTGGCAAATGTTTCTTGTAACATATCAATTTCAACATAACCCAACCTATTATTAAAAATGACAAAAATGTCCTTCTAAAATAACGAAAATAATATTAAGAAAAGAAGGGTGTAAATAAAAATTAATTTTGAACCCTTTTATTCAGACAAATTCTAATTTAGATATCTCACTATAAGAAAATCATGAAATAAAAATCAATTTTTAGACACCAAAATAATGAGTTGCAATAGAGACCATTTTAGAAACTAAAAAAAAATGGTTTCTAAATTAGTTTTTATTATTGTTAAATAGTTTCTAAATTGGTATCTAATTAGCAACCAAAGTTTTAGAGAGCAAATTTAGAAACTAAATAATTGGTAGTTAAAACCTTGGTCGCTAATTAGATACCAATTTAGAAACTATTTAACAGTAATAGAAACTAATTTAGAAACCAATTTTTTATTTAGTTTTAGTTTCTAAAATGGTTTCTAATTTAGTTACTATTGAAATTAATTATTTTGGTATCTAAAAATTGGTTTCTATTTCATGATTTTTATTGTAATGTCTATAACACATTTTTAAATTTCAAAAATTTTTATCCAAAATGCATTTTTAATTTTGTGTTCCGGATTTTTTTTATCTAGAATGTATATTTTTTATTTTGAATTATATTTACTATTCCAGATTTTTAAATCTGGAATAAGGTAATTTTGGAAATTTCAAAAAGTGATAGGTGCAGATTAGAATTGATACGGTGCAAGAAGAAATTGTGATAAATATTCTATGTAAGCCCATTGATCCATTAACAAAACAAACTCTTTAGTAGGCTTTTAGTGGGCTCAATTGGCCATGAGGAGGCCCGAGTAGAACAGAGAACCCTGTTTTTGTACATCAGAAAAACTTAAGAATAGAACAGGAAACAAAACAAAAGACGCTGCCTATGGAAAAGTGACCATAAATCCTAGCAATGGCAAACCACTTCGGTTACTTTAATTACAACTCCAACTAAAAGATTCAGTGGTAAAACACTAGAAGAGACAGTGACAAGTATGTTGCTTGGAGATCTCACATTCAATTAGAATATTTTATAAATCGGTGTAAATTTCATCTTATAAGTCAATTTTATAAAGTTGAATTAGACTTAAAGTTTATTTTTATATAATGTTCTAGTCAACTTAAGGTCGGTCGGAATCTGGATGAGCAAGACCTTCTAGAAATGAGAGGGACTCTTCCTGCGATGACACTCCGACGCTCAAGTCAGTAAGAGCATAAATATGATGAGTACAATATGAAATAGGAGTTGAGAGTACTCCTTGTGTTGTTTATTAGATGATGATGATTAGATCATATATTAGATGATCTTTGTTGTAGAGCGTAATATGGTATATATAAATCGAATTGTAACATCTCCACCTTTAGTCATGATTATACCTTAATTGAGTAATTAAAGTTAATTGATTGAGATCCCTTGAATTGTGCTCCCTCATAATGTTAGATACATAGGTCGGGAAACAACCCATAAATGACCAAACATCAGACTACACCCATGACCTAATAATATAGTATGAGAGTCAATCTAAATATACCTTAGAAAAATTTGTTAAACTTATTCGAACTCGTGTTATCAAATCATTATTATTATCAGACCATCAACAATATAACATTCTCGTATATAACAACGATTTCAAAAACATGTCTCGAGTCAATAAATTTATGTACTATATAATTTCATGTGTATGTGCTTTTACACAATCAAACATATCTATCTTTGGATCTCCAATCTTATAAACACAAAATTGTGACTGAAAAAAGAGATTTCTTTAAAAATAATTAGTCAATTTTTTACAAGAATAATTATTAATAAAATCAATTGATATTTCCTAACATATTATGGCCGCACAAGAGGCCTAAGACTCTATATATATTTGCTCGAGCTTGAAACAAAAAAGTGTTGAACTAATAATGTCAGCTCTTCATTTGATCTAGGGACTTTTCTTAGTTATTACCATGCAAATCATACGGAAAAAAAAATATCAAACAGAGGAAATAAATTGGTAATAAAAGTTTTTTATTAATTATACACTTGGAGCAGCTTTCAAACCCACAAAAACATTACAGTATTTCACAGAATTTGAAAAAAAAAGAACGTTAAAGACTTCAATGACCTCGCCCTCTGTGACTAGGTCCAGAATAAGCCCGATTGATGAATAAAGCAATGAAGGAAGGTGAAGAATATTGATCTTTGAGAGATTTTCTGGCCTCAACATAGTTGGAGTATGAGAGCAAGAGCACGAAGAGGGTGAAAAATGCCACTACAAGAGAGTAACCCTTCATTTTTGTAGCTGCTAACTACCCTCTTAATCTGCACAGATATACCAAAAAATGACAAGTACTGATCCAAGATTAATGTCATATTTATATATTGGATGTGTGCGTGTGAAGGTTGAAAACAAAGACATTTTTGTGTCTTACTTCGGTTTTGTGGGGACCTAGGTATGGTAGCAGAATTTGAAGGTTATCAGTATTTGCAGTGAATTGAATTAGATATAAGACTGAAGATAAAATAATTTATAGTCTTCAAATAAGACTCGGTAAAAGGTGTGGAAAACAAAAGTTGTCCATGTTTTTCAAAAACCAAGTTAACATAGTTTACAATATCACGTGTCTTCTTCTTTTAGGTTTAAATACATACATAAAAAACAATATAACTCACGTTACCATGAAGTCATGCATTAATCTTATCTTGGGACAATGCCTTTATAAATACTTATCATGTAGCCACACACTGTTTTCTTCTTCCACTTCCTCCATAAAGAATAAGAATGCTAAAACTAGTCCTGCAAAGAATATATATCTATTTTTTGTTGTTGTTACATAGTCCAAAATGAGAAGTGAAGTGAATTCTTAATTGGTATTGGAAAAGACTGGGAATTGAGTTTGAATTGGTCTGTTGTTTACTCTCAGCATTTTCATAGATTGATCAACATCCCCAGTCATTGGTCTAACACCATCTCAGCAGTCTATATAGGCTTCAGACTCAGAATCCATTCTCATATCTATACATTGCCATTATTCATATATGTATATAAGTCAAACATGACAGACAATATTGACATAATGACATTCAAAACAATTCTTTTAAGCAAACTACTTTTAGGTCAATTCAGTATTCACATCTGCATTTACACTCAATCAATGAATTGGTTAAAACCAATCCAAATTGACTTAGTGGCTGCTGACTCCTGAGGATCAAATTTCTTGGCTTCACGTTGCTACGTATCAGTTTCTGATGTCATGCAGGAGAAATGTGTAAGAATGGTTATTATTGAAAACTGCAGCAGACATCTCAGCAAGAAAGCCACTTTTGAAGTATGTCTGTGCATTTAATTTTTAATTTGACTCAAATTTGTATTTATGGTCCCAACATCACTGCCTTTCACTTATTGAATTAATCTTCTTTCTTTTGTATGACTAAACCGAGTTCATCTTGCATTGAGTAATATCTACCAAATTTCATATCATCTGCAAAATTCCATGTCATGGAATATAAATTGAAGAGCAGCATGCAGCATGAAGCATGAATCCAAATATTTTGTATCCTATAACTTTTTGAATGATCGACAGAAGTTTTTTAAAAATCTTGTGATCATATTATAATTGATTTAAATTTGTATTACTCTATTGATCACCTTACCTACTACTTTTAAAAAGTTTTCCTTAATTAAATTAAATTCATTGCATTGTTAAGGTATCAAAGAAAAAAGTTGTCTAAAAAACAAGACAATTTGGCGTTAATGAAGGCTAACTTTGTAATCAAACTAAAGTACTAAAGTACTTGTTAAACTGTTATGAAATTCATAATAAATAAATAAATATTTTAATCATATCAGACAAGAAAATCATAAAATAAAAACCAATTTTTAAAGACTAAAATAATTAGTTAAAATAGTAACTAAATTAGAGACAATTTTAGAAACTAAATAAAAAATTGATTTCTAAATTAGTTTCTATTATTGTTAAATAATTTTTAAATTGGTATCTAATTAGCAATCAAGCTTTTAACTACCAATTATTTAGTTTCTAAATTTGGTTTCTAAAATCTTGATTGCTAATTAGATACCAATTTAAAAACTATTTAACAAATAATAAAAACTAATTTAGAAATCAATTTTTTTGTTTGTTTTTAAAATGGTTTTTAAATTAGTTACTATTGCAACTAATTATTTTGGTCTCTAAAAATTAGTTTCTATTTCATAATTTTTTTATAATGTACATTAATTATTTTTAATTTACAATAAATAATTTAAAGTGTGATAATGATCATTTTAATTGTATTTAATTTTAATTTAGAAGTAAAGATAAAGTATTGTAGATTAAATAATTTAGATAAAGAAAAAAATGGAGTGGATATCTAGGTGAGAGTGTAGGAAGGAAGAACTTAACGCTTTTTTCACGCAACTTTTACATTTTCGAAAATATAAAAATGAAATTTATATTTCTCTGTTTATCAGAAGATTATAAAAATCATGTATATTTTTGGATATGTTTTGTTCTCAATAAACTACATCTCTTTATCTGTATAATTTTTATTGTTGTGTTAAGGAATGAGTAAATGATATTTTTATGGGTGACTTTATAACCTCCAGTACAATTTTTATTTATTTTATATTTTAATTAGTTTAAAATTTAGAAAGTATTCTTGGAAATATAAAAAAAAAAACTAACCAAAAATATTTTTAGACATGCCTAGGAATAAATTTTCAATTATAATATTTCTATCCATTACATTATCAAGAATATAAAATCTTGAAACAAACATTTTAACCATAAGAAAAGAACTGAAGGTTTTTCATTATAATTTACGTGCTTTAATTCATAATATAAAAGTATATGAAACATATTTTGGGTTTACACGGACTTTAAAAAAGGAATAGGACTGTTCCTTCTTGCAATTCCATAAGTTTTCAAATTTCCAAAAGTGTCTCTTTATAATATTTCGGATTACGTAATTCGGAAGTCATTTTTTAAATTTGTAATTAGCTACCGGATTACATAATCCAAAAGTCATTTTTTAGATGCATGATTATTCTTTGGATTACATAATCCGGAAACTACTCTATGGGAGTGACACAAGAAGGACAAAAATGTATTTTCATGTTGTGTATGGAGGTGGCAGAAGAAGATATGGAGGTGCAGGAAGAAACAGTCATGGAATAGATATATAATTAAGACGAAAGATGGGCTCAGTCTCGTCATGAAAGATGGGTTTATCTGCACATTAGGCCCATATCATTAGAGAAAGCCTAATAACTTTTTTAATTGACTTTACAAGTAATGGGCTTTCGGTGTGTTGTCTTTTTCTGAGCTTTTTCTTTCTGCACCCAACCAATTCTAACCTGAACCTATCAATTTTTGAAATTCTATAATTCTCCTGGAATTGAAAATTCAAAACTGAAAAATATATTCTGGAAAATATATTCTTTTTCATTCAGAAAATGAAATTTTAGAACAAAATTGAAAACCCAGAAAAGTCAAATCTAAAATACAAATAATACATTCTGAAAAAAAAAATCTAGAAACATATCTGCAAAAAATATTCTAGAAAATAAAAATCTAGAAGCATATTCTGGAGAAATTATTCTAGAAAATTGTTTTATAAATCCAAATCCACGATTGTATTCTGGAATACCAAATTATTAATATATTTATCATTTCCCCTCACTAATAGAGTGCATGTTCAAATTTTTGGGTGCAGGAATCAAAACTGTTATTTTCAGTTCAGTAAGTCGATTGTTATAAGGCAATTTTTAAAGCTTGTTACCAATTATTTTCAACTATGTATAATTCATATTAATATCATGATTAAAAAATTATTTAAAGCTGAGTACTCTTTTGCAGAAAAAAAAAAGTTAGTATGAGAGTGTCATGATTTTTTTTTACAAAAAATTTAATAACTATTTTTTTATTTATATGGGTCAGCAAGTAAATTTGTTCCTGCTATTAACCCGCGTGGGTTGCGGGTTATATAGAGCGGATCAAAACGGATTAACGGATTAGATTATTAAACTCGCTTTGCATTTTTTGGTAGCGGCTCACGGACCCACCCGCATGACCAACTCCGTATTATCACCCTTAATTCGCACTAATTAACCTAATTCAGCTATAAAAAAAAACTTACTAAAGGTGTTAACATGTATTGAAAACTCTAATATTCCTATTAAAACATGTTAATTTGTTGATCAATTTACACCATCAACGAATTTTTACATAATATGATTTTTCAATCTAATAATTTTTTCTATGTTTACTGCTTGTGAGAATTTTTTTATCAAATTTTGGAAAATATAAATACAAAACTACAGAATTTTAGTTTTATATATTTAGAAAGTGTGTAATACATCAATTGTGTAAAAAAAGAAGAAGGAAGTATCAAACTATATAATGAGTTCGTATGGAATTTGTAAATAAGATCTATATGATGAGAACTCTCAAATTCAATCCAACTGAAATATTTTGATAAATTTATTCAATAAAAAAATTTAGAGAAAAACTACAAAAATCTCAATGCAAAATACGATATCAAGGTAATTATAAATACTTAGCTCATTGTTCTACAAGAAAAGTAAATGATAGATTTATAAATATATAATCAAGAATGAAATTTGGAGCAAGGAACATGATCAACTATTTATATATAGTTGTGGAGAAATAACATTTCACCAAAGGTTAAGGTATGGAAAGTAATGTTTATCAGAGAATCTTATACCTTGACATTCAACTCTTTTACTAAGTCCACTAAACGACCAATAATAATATTATTTTAATCATTTTTATATCATTTAATTATAAATTTTGTTTTTTTATTTAAAATTTACCCTTTTTTTTCTAAAACTAACAAATCAAAAGTCGTTAAACTCTAAGACATGTGAAAGTATAGTTTTCCTTAAGGAAAATACTAACCAAGAACATTTTGTTTAAAAGAAAAGTGTTGCAAATCCACTATGAAAATTGACTCACGGGTGTCTTGTTCACTTGTTCTAAACCTTACAATATATGGGAAGTGTTGCACGTGGATAAACATGAATGTTGTACTACATAGTATTCCAAAAATTTATTATAACCAAAACTATGTTTCCTGGTTCATGTTTAAGAAAATAGAATGGGATATCCTCTTATTTGTTGTTGTCTATAGTTTATATGGAGGTAGAAAAAATTATTTGTTGTTAAGAAGTGGACTTTAGGCCTAACTCAACCCCATAAAATCGGCCTATAAAACCAGTTCATAGGATTGAGGATTACACCTACTTATATACAATGAATTGTCCTCATCTTTAGTTGATGTGGGATCTCCATCACACCCCCCTCACGCCGAGAGTGATAGATAGAAGCTCGTGCGTGGGATAACATATTATGGGTGGTGGTCTGATAAACCCAACAAACACTCTCGGCATGAGGGGGTGTGTTGGAGATCCCACATCGACTATATAAGTGGGTGCAAACCTCAACCTTATGAGTCGGTTTTATGGGGTTGAGTTAGGCTTAAAGTTCACTTTGTAATATGGTATCAGAGTCATTTCGAGCCTATCCTAGCAAGTATTTGTTGGGTTTATCAGGCCACCATCCATGATATGTTATCCCACGCACGAGCTTCTATCTATCACTCTCAGCGTGAGGGGGTGTGTTTGAGATCTCACATCTCATAGAGATAAGAACATTTCATTGTATATAAGTGGGTGTAAACCTCAATCTTATAAATCGGTTTTATGGGATTGAGTTAGGCTTAAAGTCCACTATGTAATATTTGTGTTCCAAGATAAGGGATTTTATGAAGGTAATCCACCAAGTCAAGTTCCTTAGTATGGACAATGAGATGAATCTCACCAACTCTCCACGGGAAAAAAAAACTCATAACTTTGTTTTCTTATATAATTTTTCTCAATGACTCAGAAACTTAAGGCTACGTTATTGAAGGTGGGAGAAGATGACGTATATTATCTGAATATTCACTAATGGTCCCACGATAAATAAGTGTATTTTAGTTTTCTAATTTTGTGTGTGTGAATGAAACCTTTGTTTTGAGTGTTTATTTTTACACGGTAAACAAGTAGAGTATAACCAATCTTTTTCAGAACGACCTTCACTTTTATGTTCCCAAGTTGTATACATTAATTGATAACTCTTGCACCAATTTTAGTACATGTTTCTATTGCTTGAGTTAAAAAAAAACATTAAATGTATTATTTACTAGATCAAATACTAAAGAGAGAGAAAAGATAGTTATAAATGAGAATGCATTGTTCTATAGTTGCAATGAGTTGTTGTAGTACAAAAAACACGCGCACCCAGGTCAAAAAAGCAAGGTAATTAATAACTCCAACAGTATGCTTAGTTTAAAACAAATTCTGCATAGATTCATAAATAAAAACATACACAATTAATTTCCCCAAAGTTACAACTTACCACCATCTCTTCAATTCATCGTTTTCATCTTCTCCACTCTTTTTCTTCGAACACCGTGTCCATCTTTAAACATCGAATATCTTTCAAATTCCATTCTTCTTCACCAACTTTCCACAGTCCTAATATTAACGATTTTATGTACAAATGTAGCAATTTTATCACTTCTTGCTTACTCTCAGTTTTGAAAATAATAGTTAAAGAGAAATATCTTTTTTAAAATCAAACAATCAAAATGAAACTGAGAAACAATAATCCTTTCTTCCGATTCTAGGAGATGAATCGGCACGGTTTCTTCCGGTTCTAGGAGATGAATCGGCACGGTGGAAGTCATTGTTCCGACCTCAAGTCGGTCCGACCTCAAGTCGGTTGGACAACCACATTGTTAGGGTTAATCACCGTATTCGAGGTATTTCACTTTGAAGGTCAGTGTTTCGTCACGGTTTTATCCTGAAAATACGCATTAAGGGAATATATAAACTCTCAATTCTTAAGGGAAGTGAAACTATTTTGCCATTTGGATTCTTCTCCTTTTAGAACTGCATTTCATGTTAACCTTTCTTTCAATCATCTAAAATTTCCATTCATTTGTTTTTGCGTGAATATAAATTAATACAATGCAAAACGTTAAAGTGAAAAATCTAGAAGAAACGAAGGCTAACTAACTACTTATTAACGAAAGAAGAAAGTGCGTGAGTGTATAGATAATAAGAAACAAAGTAAAAGATGCAAAAATCACAAATGGTGATTTGGCCTATATTAACTCCGATATCACACTCATACCAATGAAGTCACGATCACGCGTATTGCACCAACAGTGACGATTTTGCACCACCATTATTTTGTACAAGACTCCAAACACAACCACAAAAAACCCCGTCACATATGACGACACCTACAATAAAATACGCTAATACGATTGTTTCAATGATGTTGTTTATGTAAACAGAGGTGAAATTTTAAGGAAACCAAAGAGTAGATTATTGTGTGTTATGGAATATATAATTTGATTAGCGAAATTTACAGAGAAAATATATAATAAGGAATCCTAGAGTCCTAGTTGAGGGTTGAAGGCCACACATCCCTAAATCCTAGATAAAATATTTGGTTGGTTCCTTGTATAGAATAATGATAATATATAGATATAGATGTCCTGACAAAAGGACCCCCAAAAGAGATGTTACATATTTAAGGACAAAATCATGACCTCTGATTTGTACCCCATGTGTGAACTTTGAACCACTCTTGTTAATTGTTATCACTCTTTTCCATTTCCTGCAGTTTACCTCCTTAACCATCCATCTCCATATAAGCTGTCATATTGAGTACAACTCCAATTTGGGCAGACATAGGAACCCATTTCCCAAAAGGCTACAAATTTTGAAAAGGATTCATTCATCTTCGTTTCTTTTCACTGCTTGCTTGATGATGGTGAAACCTTCTTCCCTATTGCACCAGGTGACCAGAAATCAGCACCGTTGCTACTCGCCACGTGTACGGTGCATCCCACAGGGATCAAGCACAGACCCCTACTCCTCAACTCCTTCTTCACTTCCTCTTCATTGTTTTCTCCGTCCCCCTGAAATAACGCACACACAACAAATATCTTCAGTCATCAAGAGTTACCTTAAATGGCAAAGTGTCACAGTGTTGACTCTGTTCAGTCACCCAAAACCAGCCTCAGCATTTTCAAGTAAGGTGATATATGTGCGCTATTGTCCCCATCAAGCGGGCCCTGCACTCACACCTTTTCTAGATTTTGTTTCCCAGTAATAAATCATAGGATCAAGGTTTTTAAAACACGCAATTGCATCCACAGTATCGGGGTTTTGCTTTTGCAACCACAATTGTCACTGCATTTGTCTACCGTTTTTCATAATGTAAAAGATTGTGACAAAAATTTGGCTGTAATTGTGACATCAGTTGCATTTACCAACAGTTTTTCACAAAGTCAAAGATGGAGACAGAACCATGAATTGAATTAAAACCTTTGCAAAATAAAGAAGAATGTGAGAATGATGAGAGATGGGATGGGACTCACGTGCTGGTGTTGGTCTGAGGAAGACAAAGTTTGCAAGTAAGGAGAGCACAGGACCTGAACTTGGTCATGAAGAAATCTTATATAGCCCATGGCCTCGTGAAGCACTGATGCTGTATCTGTCTGCACATGCAGTTGTGATCAACATTCAAAAATGTCAATTCATCATACACATTGAGCACACAAATTTACAAAATTCAAACTTTAACATGTTGGCTACCTTGCCGAAGGGAGAAACAAGCTGTTGTAACGCTGCGATTCGTTCCCCGAGCTTCTCCTTCCTCTGATATTCCAAATAATTTCGTCAAACTACATGAAACTATATATGATACAAGACAATGATATAAAACTTTTTAAAAAGCACACGACATTTTTTATCAGAAAACGACAGGCCGTGGGTCTGTGCGTTGGAAAAGTTTAAGTTCAAAGTGAAGACAGAAAAGAAAACGACATGCAAGCAATCCATGGTTGATTTTCCTCACCTTTGCATGTCCGGTTGAGGTGGGGTTCTCTGCTTTGGTCTTCTTAGTTTGTCTTTGGCCTCCAACACCAACCTTGGTCACTGGCTCTTGTCCCAACCCATTCCGCTTTTTCTGCAAACTCTTCAACAAAAGACAAAATGAAAAAAAAAAATAGTATTGGAACAACACCACCATGACTATTCCCCAGCCCAGTTGCCAACCAAGAAAACAGAGACAAAGTGCGACATACAGTGGACTTGGGTAGGGAATTGAAGCCGGTGTTGGTGTAGTTGGAGGAGGAAGCAGAAGAGGAATCGCTGGAAGTGATGACAGATTTCTGAGGGGTGACGGTGGTGGGAGGAAGCGAAAGGTGGGGTTGGTTTTGATGGTTTCCAAAGCATAGCATTTTGGGTGGCTTGTGAAAGGAGAAAAGTGGCGACCGGGAAAGGTTGTTGTGATTGTAAGAGGAGTGGTCCTGAGGAAGAGGCAATGCAGTGGCATCGTGGTGGTCATGGTGATGGTGATGGTCATGGTCATCTCCGAATAGTAACTGAGAAAAAGTGGTCCCTGTGGGTGCAGTGAAATGGTGGAGTTCAAATTCGTCCTTGGGCTCCATGGAAAAGGAGTTGGAAATGAAATGAATGGGAAAGAGAAGGCGAAAGAGAAAAGAGAGGGTTATGGGAGAAAGAGAGGAACAAGTGTCAAGTGTGAAAGAGGGTGGGAAGACATATGTAAATGTTTATGTGGTTACAGTAGAAATTGGTAAAGAAAAATGTTAGAGAGAAAGCAAAATGAAAATGAAAATGAGAGAGAGCCATGGGATGGGATGGGCTGGGTGGGGTGTGGGGAAGTGGGTTCTTTCCGAGAACGGCTTCGGTTTTCGGCAACCAATGGTCAAAGCCACCTGGCCCGAGAAAACCGTGTTTGAGCCCTCCAACGCCTTTTTTCCTCTCACCGCTTCCACTTTCCTCCAACCTCTTCTTTCTTACCTCACCAACTTACCATTTTACTCTTTCAATTTTTGTATCAATTCATTTGTCATCATTTTCCTTTAGAATTTCTTTCCTACAAAAAAATAAATAAATGGAAAAACTTTCTAGTTTTACAGATTTTTTTTTGCCAATAACTAATTTTTCAATTATTTTATAAAATAGTTTTAAAAATGTACCGGAAGACCTGTTGCTTGATTTTAGAGACGGATCGCGTCAAAATACATTTAAAACACACTTAATAAATGACAACAATGACAATTATGATTATGTCTCATCCAATTTAAATGAATCTCTAAGAGATCAGCTAACATTGATTTTATGGAAGATATTTTATTAAAGATATTCTTCAAATATACCAATATATGTCTCTGTAAATTAGGGATTCGATTATAAATCAATTAGCAACTAATATTTGATAGATTTGGTTCATCACAATAAGAAAAAAGGTCCATGACTAAAACACTACAAACAAATTATTCTAGGTGTAAGATATGTTTTAATCAGTTTTTACTATATACTCTTAGCATATTTTACTTATTTGATTCTCAAAGTATCTTTTTATATCAATCTCAACCGAACATCAACAATTAAAAAATTAAAAATTAAAAAAACAACAAACATATTAACAATTGTATGATAGAGTTACAAATAAAAAATATATATTTATAACAGAGAAAAGTGATTTTGATTTTTACTTTTAATTACAAATTTTGAATCATGGTCATATATAAAAGACCAATTTATTTATACCAGTACCACTTCACCACCATTATCTCACAGTAATATATTTCACATGCAGTACTTGTGGGACACCACTACAATTTATCTAACATAATATATTGAAGAAGGTTTATCAAGCAAAACAAAATAGTTATGTCTCTATGTATATAAAAGTATAAATTATTGTTACTATTTCCTAATAATGAAAAATAGTGAATTTTGGATGTATTAATTAGTATATTCATTGTTATTACGCCTACACGTAATTTTGATTATTTATGGACTAGAATGAAAACCAATTCATCAAGTTTTGATGGGCCTTTGATCCTGTTATTATTACTAAGCTTGAGACTGAACTTTTGGAAACATTGTTATCCCCTCAATGAACCTAACTAAAAGAATAGTATTTATTATCACAAATTATTTTGTATTTTTTAAAGATTAATATTAATTAAAAAAGTAAGAAAATTTCAGCCAATAATATAAGTTATTATATCAAAAATAGATAAGTATATACGGCATCCATAAATGTTCATCTTGTCACATAACAAGAAAATGAGAAAAAGTTATAAATAAAAATAATTTAGAAAAATTAAGACATAAAGATCTTTTTTTTTTAAACTACTGTATTATTATCACTCTATATGATCATTTTATTTTAAAAAATAACAATTGAATTTAAAAATATTTTTAAAAATATAACAATTAAATCATTTAAAAATAAAATTATTTTTTAATTTAACACGCACATTATATTATTATTAAATTTGAGTTGTAAATTAAAAATTTATAATTTTAAATTTTTTATTAAATTTAATAAATCATGGCTGGTTAGTAAAAAGTAACTATTTGGTTATAGATTATTATAAAAATAAATTGGTTATGATAATTATAATATTTGATAATAAATCATAGCTAGATAATAATTTTTGTATTCAGACTTATATATATATTTTTTATTCACTTTATTTTAGATTTTTTTTTTTTTATTTTTATTTTTATATGTTATATAGCTAGAGACTTATGAGTCCATATATTTAATACTTTAAAAATATATTATATTATTTTAATATAAAATTATTTTCACCGTTATTTCTTTAAACATACGGATTTTGGTGTATTAAATTTTTTATTATAGTGTTAATAAAAAAATATTTACATTAGTTTATATACTACGATATATTTTTTTATATAATCAATCTGGAATCTCCAACTATCTATTTTCATATATTTAGTCAACAAATATTATATTAAGTATGTGTCTAATTTTCTCCTAAAATATAGTAATAATGTTAATTTTTCAAATCTTAGAATCACACTTTAAATTATATATTAATACACTCTTTCTTATTCACTTTTCCCCTTTTTTTTAAGTATATATTGTGCTTTATAAAAATATTGTTATGTTAAATACTATTATTTTACACAGTGAGACTGAAACAAGATCGATGCTACCGTATTAAATACTCATCCTTATTTAGATGAATAATATGACGAGGATCTAATAAAACATATATCATGATAAAAGAATAAAGTGATATTCAAAATATCGTAGTTACGAAAAAAAAAAATAGTTGAGTGTGGTGAAATGTATAATGAAGTTGGCAAAAGATTAGAAGAGTATAAATGTGTCTTTTTTTTGTCTGCAACTATTTAATTGAAAGTTTCTTCCTTATAATGAGTATGAGAATACATTATTAATAGAGTATATTAAAGTTGAGTGTACGATGAATCTAAACTTTTTAGGTGTATTTTTCTTAAATTAGTCATTTTTAAACATTTGCATATGTACTACTTTCAAACGTTGCCAATGAAATTGATGGCAACTTGTTTTAAGCTTGGCGATGCATTAATGAGTATTTAATTGTTATTATTTACCATGCACAATATTATAGCTATTAATGAGTAATTGCTCTTCTTCTAGTGCATTCTTTGCCTCTAAAATAATAGTTTTAGACCTGATGTATTTTGTTTTATTCTCTAATAAATGTCCTCTTTCTTATTTATTTTGTTTACTTTCTTTAAGAGTAGGAAAGCAAGTGATTTGAAATCCATAGTTTAATATATTTTTTCAATGTAATTAAATTTAATCAGGTTAAGTTAAATTCAGTTTATTCTTTTCTAATCAGATTTTAATGGGTAAGGTTTAGGTTGAGACATTTTAAAAAATAATCATTTATTTAAAGAAATCTCTTAAAGTATTTTTTTTAATAATTATAATAAAATGGCCATACTTCATAAATAAATGATAAAAAAAAAAAAAGTCATTATAAAATTATTAGAAAAGTACAATTTTTATCATATATATTATGTGGTCAGGTTATAGCTCATATTCATTAGGTTTAAAAATTGTAAACTTATTTCAAACACAATTTTATTAAAAAATTGGATGATTTGGATAATTTTAGAAACTAAAAAAAATTGGTTTATAAATTAGTTTTTATTATTGTTAAATTATTTTTAAATTAGTATCTAATTAGTAATCAATGTTTCAACTACTAATTATTTAGTTTATAAATTTGGTCTCTAAAACCTTAGTTGCTAATTAACTATTTAACAATAATAGAAACTAATTTAGAAACCAATTTTTTGTAGTTTCTAAAATATCTCTAATTTAGTTACCATTACAACTAATTATTTTGGTCTTTAAAAATTGTTCCTACTAGGGAGATGTGACTTACAGAACTATTGAAGTCTTCTTCTCCTTCCTTCGGTCGGGCAGGTGACTGGGTGATGAACTGTGATTCTTCTCGTCTTCTTGCTTATCCTTCGGTACTCGGCACTCGGTCGTCGGGCGAATCACCGGATGGTGGGGGTACCTACGAAGACACTCCGACGCTCAAGTCAATAAAGCGGGTGGTCAGCTCTTAGGTAGGTGAACGGTAATAAATGACATACCTTACTCCTTGGAATGCGTGCTATTTATATTATTCTAATGGGCCTACCTTGTTGGGCCCGCTTAGGGTTGCATTACCTAATTCTTGATGATAGATTAACTTCACTGATCTTGGTTTGAGCGTTAGCTGTAGTAGGGATCAGCCGTCGGCCAAGTTCCCATGGTGTGGGTCGGCCATCGGCCAAATTCCACTGGCCTTGGTCGAGTCATATAAGGTATCGGCCAAGTCTTATAGGGTTTCGACCTTTCGACCAAGTCTTTTAAGGTCTCGGCCTCTCGGCCAAGTCTTCTAAGGTCTCGGTCTCTCGGCCTTTTGGCCAAGTCTTCTCATGGCCTCTTAGTCGTTTCGGCCAAGTCTTCTAAGGTCTCGGCCTCGCCCATACCGGTAAAAAATGAATTTCTATTTCATGATTTTCTTGTAGTGATATAAGCATTACAAAGATGAAAAAAATGGAAGAAAAAATAATTAAAATTTGTTTATGTTTTTAAATTTTTTTTCATTATTAAAATGCTTACTAAGATGACTGGAGGGTTGTAGAAAAGACAATAAAAAATAACTTGTTTTATATATTGATTTGTCTGATTGATAAAGAAACTTGACTGGGGCACACGTGTAAGGCGCAAGACCCCATAATGTAACCGTGACAAAACATGAGTCTACGTATGCAGTTATCACATGGCCATGAAGAATTTGAACTGAATTCTACAGCCATAGAAGTAGCAGAAGATGAAGACAGAGAAAATGAAATCAAAGTGGCGCCATTAATGAATCCAAACTAAACCTCAAATACGACACAAAGCGACCCTTACAACCACCAGTTCCTCATCCCTGCGTGGCTCAAACTGCTTCCAAGTTGGCAACTCCGTTATCATTCGTTCGCTCCTTAAAACCCCGTTCACCCTCTTCACATAACCTAAGCTTTCCCCATACACTCCACAACCAAACACCATGGATATTTGGTCCTGGATATGCGAGCTCCCCAACTCGGTGGAGTGGACCGAGTCTGACTCGCCACTCGTCTTCGAACTGGCGAGTGAAGAGAAGGACAACTCAGCTCGTTCCATCCACCTGAAAGCTGAGAGAACCTCCGGCTCTGACTCAGAAGCGGTGGTCACCTTCACCGTATGCTTGCAAGGCTTTCACCCACACAACGCCCACAAGCCTCTCTGGGTCTCCGAAAAGTGCCACCTTTCATCACAAAACCCCTTCCTCCCTCTCCTCCTCCAACTGCTCCAAGAAATCATATCCCACTCACCCAATGCGCACGATAGCACCTGCCCCCGCTCCCAGCTCCAGAAACTCAAGCCCGACCCCATCGCATGGATCATGGACTCCCACACACCGGAGTCCCTCTCCACCTTCTTCAACCTCGTCTTCACCATGCGCCTCTTCTGGCTCTGCGCCTTCCACGCGCCCCCGGAAGCCGGCTCCCTCTACTTCCACTCCCTCCTCACTCCCACCCTCGAAACGGCCTCGTCCAAACTCGCCTCCATCCTCCGCACCTTCTTCATCACCGTCGGCGTCGACACCGAACTTTGCTTCATGCGCACCCTCGGTTACATCATAACAAAACTTCACATGATAAAAGAACTGAGCACCGGGCTAGGTTTAAAAACGCTTTTGCCTTCTCCCAGATTCTCCTACGCGACGGAGGCTCACGGTCTCTGGATTCTGAAGGGTTACTCCCCGGTGATGAGCATGAAACTAGCGCGAAGCAACGCTAAAAAAAGTCAATTCTGCGGCATCGACGCCAAGGAGTCAATTCTCCGTTACGCTCTGGCGCACCACCAACTTGAGGCACACGTGCAGATAGAGTACAGCGTTGGATTCCGCGACGGGTTCATCCACGTTCGTGCACGTGTGGACAACATACGCCTCCAGGTGGCGAGGTTAGGTTTCAACCAGAACGACGAGGTGGATTTCGTCGAGGAGAAGCACTTTCCGTCGCGGGTCCGGGTGTGGGTTGGCCCGGAGATCGGAGCTACTTACTGTGCTGGGCTGAGCCTGGGGCGGTCGACGGAGAACAAAGAGAGCGAAGTGGAAGTCCAGAAGGTTGTGAAAGGTAGTTTGGAGAAGTCGCAGGGCTCTAACGTGGTAGCGTCGGCGAGGTCGTCGAGGAGGACGCGGAGTAGGAGTTGGAGAATGGACCAAGAGGCGGAAGGCAACGCAGCCATATTCGACGTGGTTTTGCATGATAGTGGTACGGGTGTGGAAGTGGGGGCGTGGAAGGGCACAAGTGAAACGGGTGATGCGCATGTTAATGGACTGAGAGGGCGATATGTGAGGGGAAATAGAGCGTTTACTAAAAGCGGAGCGGTGGTTATCGGCGGCGATGAATATGGAGAAGAAGTTGGGTGGAGGCTGAGCAAAGAGATGGAAGGGAGTGTGTTGAAGTGGAGAATTGGCGGCGAGTTTTGGCTTACTTATTTGCCGAACCAAACACAGGCTTCTTATTTTGAAACTAGGTATATTGAGTGGTGTGATGAAGTTGACTTGCCTCTTATTCCTGGGAAAACAACTTAGCTGCTGAGAAGTTTCTGTACAATTAGCTTTGAAATTAGTGTGTTGGTTGTGCTTAAGTTCTATATGTATTTCTAACAGATGTTTTATCTGTCTTTTTATACTTCCGTATACAACTACAATGTAAGAAAAATAAAGTTTAATGTTGATATACTAATAAACTTTTAAATGTTTTTCACTAAACTTGTTTCTTTTTTTTTAAATCTATCTCTTATATTGAATTTTAATACATCTTCTTCAACATCGATAAAATATGATAACATGTATAAATGATGAACATTTTATTTGGAAATTTAATTTCTATATTTTCCCGTTGCAATTTGGTCGGGGCTTCACCTAGGTATATAAATAAAATAAATTAAATGCAATCCCATTTTTTATATTATAACTTGGTTTTAATTACTTTTTATCTATATACTTGTACAATCTTTATGTTTAATACTTGAATCCTAAAACTATTTATTTTAATTTTTACAGGGATAGTTGTAAGTAATATAAAAGATAAAAAAAAAACTTTTTTTATAAAGTTAAGTTATATTTAAAGTTTATTTTTTATTATTATGATATCGAAATCATTTAAAGTCTATGAAAAATTTATTTGATTAAACATATCACTTTCAATCATTCATTCATATATGAGTTTGTGAGTCTTGGCGTTAGAAAGTGTCGGAAATCACCACATCAATCATAAAATGCTGATAAAAAAAAATAAATTAAAATTTATCTTATAAATCAATTTTATAAAATTAAATTAAACTTAAAGTTCTCTTAATATTTATATGTATACTTAGAAGATATTATTAAATAATAATAATATGATAATCATCTTATTTCAATCTCATGAACACAAAAACTAGCTATAATTCTTTTTGGAATATTTTCTTTTAGTTTATTATATTTTCATAAAAGTTTATATCGTCTCTTAATATTTTGCTAGTTAGTTTTAGTCTCTTAATAACTTTTTTAGTTAGTTTTTTTACTGATGTTTTTTTACCAATTTTAATTCATTAATATTGTTTTATTAGAGTTGTAAAAAAACCAAAAGTACTATAGACAATCTAAATCAATTAAGGATTTGGGCCAAATCGAGTTTAAAACTTAAATCTTTTTTATTGTGAGAGAATATCTTATCCACTGATCACATATTCATTCAAGCTAAATTTGTAGTTTTTCAGATCCACCAACCCAAAATGACGTCCCCTATAAACCTAAGAAAATAATTTCTTAAAAAATAATTGAAAGTGAGTAAACTAGTGGTATATGAGTAATTAAGTTTATAATAATTATTTAATTTTATTTATACATTTTAACTTTATAATATAACTATAAAATAATTAGTTTTCATGTATTATTTTTAAATTATTAAAACGAATTAACATTTAATGTCTAAATTTAAGAGTTAATGGCTTTTAATACTTATTGTTAGATTTTTTTTATATGGGTGATTAAGTTCACATGAGGTATTGTGATGTTGTTAGTTGAACAAAATTTATATACCGAGAAATTGAATACAACATTTAATCAATTTTAAGAATTATAAAATTATATTTTTAAAATAATTAAGATGTCCATATAATATGAGATTATGTTAAATTTTTTTAAATATGTTGAAATAGTTTCTTTTATTCATATTTATATCGATTTATTTAATTATATTTAAATAAATCAAAAGCAATGTATATATTTGTATGATAATAAAGATATCCAAGGAACAAAAGTCAAAGATTAAAATAACTGTATACATAAATATAGAAATATATATATATATATATATATTATTTTTTATTTTTTTAAAATACAAAAATTACTTAAGATACTCTCTCGTTGAAATACATTATTAAATGTTCCATGTTTTTTTTTATAAGATTAATACCTTATCCATTACCCATAATTAAACCTACCCCGGTTAAGACCTTTAATTATGAATGATTATTACTAATTATAATTTCCATTATTACATTAATGCTCCCACAATCGATTCCACCTGCACGTTAATTCAAGATCATTGTTAAACCTAAATTTTATACAGTACATGACAATTAATTTATGTTGACCTTGGTCTAGGCCCTTTTTTTTTTTTTTATCTTTGCCTATATTAGAAGTTACTTCTAAATATTCGTGTCTTGCACATTCATGAAGGCAAAAAAAATAAAAAAATAAAGATTGTGTAATAAAATAAATAATATAGCTGGAAAAAATTTAATATTACATTTTAAAAAATATTATATAAACAATACTAACTTTATTTGTAATTAAAAAAAAAATATAAAAATGGTATAATTAAAACGACACTTTAATATTTTATTATTAAAGTGAAAAAATTATATATAAATACAAAATTGGTTGTTATTTTTTATTTTAATATAATTACCCTTCATTTTAGATTTTTTTATTATAGTAAGTTCAATTGTGTTTTATTTATTTATTTAGTTTTAAGTTTTTATGTTTAACTTATTAGATTCTTTTGTATTTAATATCTAGAGATTGAAGAGTTCCAGTGATATATTTGGATGATGGACTTTGGGTGAAAGTTAAATTGTCCTTATTTTATTTATGAGTTGAAATTATTTGTGAGTATTTTTACTTCTATTTCGATAAAGGAAACTATTTTTATTTTTCAATAGAACCATAAGTTATGAGATAGTTATAAAATATGGATGTGAAGATAATGTGGTTATCAATTTTAAGTTTTCTTGTAGGGTTGTTTTGAGTAAATGAGTGTGTTAATTGAGAATGAATGTAAATAACTATTAATTTTTGAAAAGATAATTGAATGAGTTGTTCAAATTGTATTATGAATAATTTGAAGTATAAAGATTTATGAGTATTGATGGTTTGATTTTAAAAGAAATTGATTTGAAAATTATAAATTCACATTATTACATAGGAGCTTAATTAGAATACCTCTACAACTTTCACCGAACAAGTCAATATCAATTTTGTTTTGATATTTTTGTAAAAATATAGTTTTTTATGAGACTCTACTAGTATTTATTTTGAGTATTTCGGAATCATATAAATTAAAAGTTTCAGTGATGAAAAAAGAAATTCATTATATTTAAAATTGGAATGTTACGTTGTTAAATGATTTGACAAATTCACATATTGCTAATGCAAAACTTTTCAGTAATTTGTATACACATATTCTTTTTTCCTTTTAGAATTTATAATACGGACAAACATTTACAAAATGAAAATTACTCAGGCATAAAAAGTATTGAATTATATATCTTAGTCTGTCTGTAAGAAATAAATTATTTTGTGAATTCATTATAGACAAAATTATTCAGTATTTTTTCAATCAATTATATGAAATACATTTTACATAAAGTGATAAGTGTTTTGAAAATAATTTATTTAATTTTACATTCAAAATTCTTAAACAATAAGAAAACACTTGACATTATCTTAAGAACATGTGATGAAGTATCTCTAAAAAAGACACGAGAGTGAACATTGGATAGCTGTCATCCCTCTCCACACCTCTCACCACAATCACATCACATGCAACATATTTCCAATTTTTTTACCCAAAAACACCATTTTTCGAGGTTGATGTCATATTATAACCAGTGTATCAAACTAACTAATTTTTTATTATGCACTTTAGTCCCTGTGTTGGACTCTAAAAAGTTGGAGGTAAATCACTTATCATTATTCCTGTTATTAAATTTAAAATTTAAAATTCAAAATACTGTTTTCTCTAGTTGTTTTAATCCTTTTATAAGACTAGTACTTTATTTTTTTATAAACTATTAATTTATTAAATAAAAACATTTCATATAAAATATAAGTTATTAGTAAGATTTGGTATGTTGGGTAGTTGCATTGTCGGGTGGGTTCCTAAGAAAAACAGCGTCTGTGTGGGCCTGCAAACGCGTGTCCAATTTAAAGCAGTCTCTGTTACTTCTCTTCATTCACAGCTAATTCTGATTACTTGCTTTATCGTTTCATGTCACATTATTAGCAATTCGTGTAACATGAATTATGAAACAAAGCAATTAAAGGAAATAAATTATATTTTAAATATGAAAAAAAAGTAATGAAAAGGGAATTCCACATTGTATATTTTTAATTATGAATAATCTTTTAATAAAACACATCAATAAAAGAAAGAAGCTATAATTTTTTTTTTATCTTTAATAATATTTATGAATGGTGTGATAGTGACTCAATAATGGGATCTAATAAACTTAACAAAGTCGAAAATAACACTAACCCTAAATCCTAAATCCTAAACCCTAAACCTGATATTATATATTTATGAATAGTTCTATAACGACTCTTTATAACGACTCCGATAATAAGTGACCTCATAAATAATTCTGATAACATATTAAAAAATGAATTTTAAGTCTAACTTAACCTTTGACTTTAAAGATGAAATTTACACTCACTTATATGCTATAAAATGTCATAATTTTTACGTCTATCTAATATATATATATATATAATATAATTTAATATCATGAGATATTTTTTGAATTAAATTATAAGTCTTCGGACAAAATTCCTTATTTATATTAATAAATAATATAATACTTAGAAAAACATAATATTATTTATTAAATTACATTATTCTAATGATCTATATAATAAAAAACAAAACTTTTATTAGTCCACAAAACGCGTAATATTATGATAATAGATATGAAAATATAAATAAAATTAGTAATTTTAGTTCCTAGACATATGCAGCATTCTGTGATTATAATGTTTAAAATAGTGAGAAAGCAGAAGAAGTAACTGAGAAGGCACAATAATTTGTGGTATAAAATAGTATGTGGAAACTGAGTCTAATGAGATGCACCGAGAGTAGAGATAACAACAACTATGAGGCACAGTGATGAGCTTCTTCTGCACCGACCTCTTCTTTACTTTGTCTTCTCTTGCTCACTATGCTGGGCAATGCAAGAGGGAGAAGGGGTTACGGTGCGCAACACCCCACAGAGTAGCTGGTGGAAGCCAAGTTCAAGCAATGCAGGGGATGATGAGTCTCCTCCAAGGCCCTTGAAGGTTACTTTCGCAGGGCCTGCAACGCACTGGACAGATGCCATCCCCATTGGCAATGGCCGTCTCGGTGCCATGGTTTGGGGTGGCGTACCCTCCGAACTTCTCCAGCTCAATGGTATTCTTGCTTTCAAACTCTAATCTCAAAAGCTTTCAGCTTTAATTGCTGTTACTTCGATCCAAAGGCCAATGAAAGTGATGTTTTTCTTATATGCTTGTCATAAAGCGTTATGAAGTATATGTTTCATTCCCCCTTAGTCAAAGTTAAGCATTTTTTATACCCTTTGTCACTAACTGACCCTCTGTAAGTTGCATTCTTAAAATTCACTCAGTTTGTGATTGATGATGAGAACAACACAACACACCTACATATTGTCCTTAATTTCTTCAAGATCTTTGTTGGGATCCAATTGTACGTATGGGACTTGAGTCCCGATTAGAAGTATGGCATTCTAGTGTGGGGTTTACTCTCCACCTAGAAAGGCTTGTTTTTCTGGTGTGGTTTTACTAAGGTTCTTTTGTTTTGATGATTTTTTTTGTTAGAGACTTGTAAGAATAAAAAGTAATAAAGAAAAGCGAATTAAGCTTCTTCCATGAGCTCAAACTAGCTATCAATAAGTTAATTTATAAAAACTTTCTCATTGGATTTCTAGAAGTTTTAATTAGGCGTAAACTAAAATTAGCTTATCAGAGGAACTTAGTTTTCTTCTTCTTATTTTCTTCATCTATAAGTATTCATGGAAAAGTTTATTCGATAAAGATCTAGGAGAAATTTTCGCTCTGAAAGTTTTTTTTTTGTCTAATGGGTGACACTATTGGCATTTCTATTTGTGAAGTTATATAATTGTGATGAATGTCAAGGACATGGTCATGGTTTACTATTTTATGCAAGGTGAAACCAATCTACTATGTGTTTCTCTTTCGTTAAGCATTCTAATGTGAAGATTTAAATTTTCTTGTAGAGGACACACTTTGGACTGGGATCCCTGGAGACTACACCAACAAAAGTGCTCCACAAGCACTGGCTGAAGTCAGAAAGCTTGTTGATGATAGAAAATTCCCTGAAGCTACAGCAGCAGCTGTCAAGTTGTCAGGAGAGCCTTCCAATGTATGTAATATATCACAATTCATATAACCATCCTTTCTCTAAGTTTTGAGGAACTATACTATTTGCTAAACTGATGTTTGGGGTTGACATCCAGCAATATGATATATAAACAGAGGAATCTGATTAGGTGCTACTTTTCTACCATACAAATCTCATAATTTTATTATTCAACTAGTATTCATGCCCCCAGGCCCCCCTTTTAAATGTGTGCTTATTGGTGCTCTCATTTGGGATATGGATTGGTGCATGAGAAGGAAGCTTTATACAATCATATGACACTCATTTTCCTAACTGTTATTTCTTACTATGAAGGTATACCAACTTCTCGGTGATATCAAGATAGAGTTTCATGATTCTCATCTTAAATACTCGAAGGAGTCATATCACAGGGAGCTGGATTTGGATACTGCAAGGGCTAAAATAAAATACTCTGTGGGTGATGTAGAATTTACGAGAGAACATTTTGTTTCTAATCCAGACCAAGTAATAGTAACAAGGTTGTCTGCAAGCAAACCCGGCTCATTATCATTTACAGTGTATTTTGATAGCAAAATGCATCACGATTCAAGGGTAAGTGGCCAAAATCAGATAATAATCGAAGGGAGATGTCCGGGTAGTAGGATTCAACCAAGAGTGAATTCAATTGACAATCCAAAGGGAATTCAGTTTTCTGCAGTTTTTGATATGCGGATTGGTAACGGGGTTATACAAGTTTTGGATGAAAGGAAGCTAAAAGTTGAAGGTTCAGATTGGGCTGTTTTGCTTTTGACAGCTTCTTCTTCCTTTGATGGCCCATTTACTATGCCTGAAGACTCTAAGAAGGACCCTACTTCTGAGTCCCTTAGTAAAATGAAGTCTGTGAAAAAATTTTCATATGATGATCTTTATGCACGACACTTGAATGACTATCAAAATCTATTTCATCGCGTCTCATTGCAACTCTCTAAAAGCTCCAAGACTTTAGGAAAATCTGTTTTTTACAAAAGGCAATCGGTTTCCTCCCAAACAAACATCTCTCAAAAGGAAACTGACACAATTCCAACTTCAGCAAGAGTCAAATCTTTTCAAACTGACGAGGATCCTTCCTTTGTTGAGCTTTTGTTTCAATATGGTCGATATCTGCTAATCTCTTGTTCACGTCCTGGAACTCAGGTGGCAAACCTACAGGGTATCTGGAACAAAGATGTTGAGCCTGCATGGGAGTATGTCTTCCCTTCTCTTTTCATCTCTCTTCTAGCAATAAAAAATAAATTGTATACTGCAGTTTCTTGTTTATAAGGCGGCTTAGAGTTTTCACATGGATATTGAGTATTAAATATAATATGTAGAAGTAATTTCATGACGAATTTCTTAAAGTTTGTAATTTTTCTCCTTTTGTACGTCATCCAGTGGGGCTCCTCACTTGAACATTAATCTTCAAATGAATTATTGGCCAGCCCTTTCTAGCAACCTACATGAGTGTCAAGAGCCCTTATTTGATTTCATTTCGTCTTTGTCAGCCAATGGTAAAAAAACTGCAAAGGTATTTTGTTATTTTCCCTCTTTCTTTCATATTATTCTTGGCATTATATTTAAGAAAGAGATCCATCCTTTCTGCTATCAGTAACTTTTTATCCTGTATAACAAAGCAAAAAGACAAGAACATATAGTCTACCGTATTACCATTTGCACACCATGTCATGAATTTTATATGCTCTAGCCTTATTGTCCTCTGATCTTTTGCATACAGGTGAACTATGAAACAAATGGTTGGGTTGCACATCAAGTTTCTGACATATGGGGTAAAACATCAGCAGATAGAGGTGAGGCTGTTTGGGCTTTATGGCCTATGGGTGGAGCTTGGCTTTCTGTCCATTTATGGGAGCATTATACTTATACAATGGACAAAGTAAGTTCTGATTTTTCAGAAAATTATCTAATCCTTGATTTAAAGTATTAACTAAAAACTGATCTTGTGAAAAGTTGTTTGACCGACCAGTTGTTTTAGGGGGACTAATTTTAGATAGTTATTGAAATTATTGATGATGAACTGCTATACTTGTATAGTTGCCTGTTTCATGCATGCAATTATCTGTGTCTATTTTCATGGCTTAATGATGTCTTGGACCTGAAATGTTGGAAGATGTTATTCATCTTCATGTTATGATAGGGTTCTATATGACCAGTTGACCTATTTTTGGTTATTATGTTTTATGAACTCAATATAGTTTCAAAATTGATATCAATCCAAATAATGCCTTGATCAGCTATGATGATTAATAATTCCAGGGAGCAACATACTGTTTTCAAATGGATTTTCAAACCACAACCAAAAACTTTAATTATAGATTTCAAGTTTCATTTAAGGATGACACTTGTTTACAGCCATTGTTACCAAAATACCTTCGAGGTTATAAATATAGACTAGTATTAGAGTATTAGATACGCATACCAAAGGGATGGGGAATCTAATATTTTATCATGGCACATATAGCTATATTTTTATTTGTAAATGCTATATTCATACATTGTATCTGTTTTGTGAGTATCTTGTGTGTGTATCGATTACTAGGTAAGTGATGGTTGAATTTTCTTTTTTTTTATATTAGGATTTTCTTAAAAATAAAGCGTACCCTTTGTTGGAAGAATGTACATCATTTTTGTTGGATTGGTTGATTGAAGGCCGTGGTGGATTATTACAAACTAACCCATCAACTTCACCAGAGCACATGTTCACTGCCCCAGACCGAAAGCCTGCTAGTGTGAGCTACTCATCAACCATGGACATTTCAATCATAAAAGAAGTTTTCTCTATAATCATTGCTGCTTCTGAGGTGAGCATGATCTTAATATTCAAACCAATACTAGTTTCATATTGTCTTGGTCACTAAATATCTGAAAAACAGGTTCTGGGAAGACATAATGATGCAATCATCAAAAGAGTCACCGAGTATCAGTCTAAGCTTCCTCCGACAAAAGTTTCTAAAGATGGTACGATTATGGAATGGGTAAGCAATTATATTTATGATCTGTATTCCTTCCCTCCATCCATTTAATGTCCATTTGGCCAGTTCTTGTCATCGGATATTTTATTCTGATTTGCAACGAACAAGTTTGACTGTTTGCCAGCAATTCCATGTTGACTATAGCGCCTTACTTATTTTGCAGGCAGAAGATTTTGAGGACCCAGATGTACATCATCGACATGTTTCACATCTGTTTGGACTATTTCCGGGGCACACGATTAGTCTTGAGAAAACTCCAGGCCTCTGTAAAGCTGTGGAATTTAGTCTAATTAAAAGAGGTCTTTTATGAGAACTTTAAGAGCTAAAATCTTTCAAGGGATAATATTTTTTCCATGCAATATGTATGGAACTTATTTATTTTGTTGAAATTTCATATTCTTAGGTAAGTTGGAACAACCATATATAATTATTAATAGGTTTAATTACTCATTTCTTCCATGTAGTTACAACTTTTAGTCTCTATACTAAACAATGTTTCCGTTTAGTTACTATAGATATCCTTTTTAATCCATTTTAGTCTCTATAGGTATCATTTTAGTTCTTTTTAGTCTCTAAGACTAATACGGATTAAAACTGGTTGTACAGAAATTAAAAAAAAGTTTTTGTACTTATAAAGTTCAAATGAATAATTTTAACCTTATTAATATCCCATTTGAAAAAACTTGTAAAAAATACTCTCTAATGGTGCTGTGTTTTTTTTTGCATATGAATAGCTGAAGTGCTTTTGTGTGTTGAGACTAGAGAGAGTACTTTCAACTATGTACCGTCTTAAGGCCTCTAGTTAGTTTAGTCGACTACTATAATGGTTCTCCAGGAATTATGTTTACTTCTACCAAATCATGGATTAGTATGTTAATTTCAACCTTATATATATAAGTACATAATGTAAATCTGTATTAATTTTCTTCTTCAATACTAAAACAGCAATTCAACAGTAGTTGTTAACATTCTTATTCTGTATTACAGGAGATGATGGTCCAGGATGGTCGACAACTTGGAAAGCTTCATTGTGGGCACATCTTCAGAATAGTGAGCATGCATATCGTATGATAAAACACTTGATTGTGTTGGTAGACCCTGACCATGAAAGTGATTACGAAGGAGGACTTTATAGCAATCTGTTCACAGCACATCCCCCTTTCCAGATTGATGCTAACTTTGGGTAAGGCTCAATTTTTGTAAGGACTGTAAGGTATCTTGTCAATTTCACTTTCATCGCTTAAAAAAGTTTGGGCTGTATATTTATTCTCTCTCATATCTGGGGAAGGAAGGGATAACAGTTGAGTTTCAATACCAAGAAACTCAGTAGAATTTCAATTTCTATACGTCATGTTAAGGCTTCAACTTTTGTTTCATGAGTTCACTGTTATCTGATAAATCGTACTGATGCAAGAAGGTTTTTCCCCTGTTTTTAAACATTTGTGCAATTATCATATCTTGTTGAATCTATTCCATTGCATCTTATCAACATTATAATCCTAGACTCTGGCTCTTAATTTCTTCTGTAACATCTTAAACAGAATAACTGAGCATTTCCGTGAGTGTGAAAACTTCATTACATTCTAAATCTTTAAGTTGACCCACAGGCATAGTAGTATGTTTTAGTTGACCCATATTCTTGGTAACAACTTGGTGAGCTACTGATAATTCTGTGGCTGAGAAAAAGCACTTTTTGGTGGCAGTTTTTCAGGAGCAATAGCAGAAATGCTTGTTCAAAGCACTATGAAGGACCTCTACTTGCTGCCGGCATTGCCACGCGATAAATGGGCCAATGGTTGTGTGAAAGGATTGAAAGGTCGTGGTGGGGTGACAGTGAACATTTGCTGGAAAGAAGGAGATCTGAGTGAAGTTGGGCTTTGGTCAGAAAGGCAGAAATCCCAAGTAAGACTACATTATAGAGGAACCGTGGTGTTAACAAGTTTGTCACCTGGCAGAGTTTATTCATATAATAACCTACTGAAGTGTGTGAACACATACTCCCTCACAAAACTTAATCCTTGAATCTTCCCATAATACTTCTAAATAACAGCCATTGCTATGTAGTTTGCCGGATCAAGATACAATTATCTTGCTTCCTAAGATTATTCTTTTCATGTAACAGCAGAGGATGTAATTTAACCAATAATTTTGTTGTCATTGATGCATTTGTTTTACGGTTTAATGTGTAAAATCTGTGTAATGTTATTGTCATTCAAGTATTCAACCTCACACGGCTTCCAGAAAAATAAAAATTTTTATAAGCAAATAAAAACACAGTCAACATCTTAAAATTTATTTCTAACTACTCGAAAATAAGAAAATATCACACTCTTCACCATATTCAAAAATATATTTTTACATATAGATTCTTCACCATATTCAAAAATATATTTTTACATATAGATGCAGGAGAATAAGTTGAACAGTGTGACTTCACCATATTCAAAAATATATTTTTACATATAGATGCAGTATAAGAAAATGATAAAAAAATGGTAAGAAGAAAATATGTTTCTTATTCTCTTATGTGTATATTACATCAGTCATGTATAGGAAATATATAGGGAGTTTCTCTCTCCCAAATTACAATCTAATTAGGTAGGATACTAATCATGAGATTCTATAATTATTAAATTAATTGCATATAATTGGTACAATATCGTCAAATATTGCATACAATAATTGCATATAATTTTATAATTATTATTTCCTTAATACTCCCCCTCAAGTTGGTAGGTGAAGATCAAGAACCCCCAACTTGTGTCGTAGCGTCAAAAATCGTTCCTTGCCCAATGCCTTCGTAAAAATATCTGCGAGCTGATACTGTGTCGGTACATATGAAGGACTGATTATCCCAGCTTGTAATTTTTCTCGCACAATGTGGCAGTCTATCTCAATGTGTTTTGTGCGTTCATGAAATACTGGGTTTGCTGCTATATGTAATGCCGCTTGATTGTCACAGAAAAGTTGAACTGGCAAGTTACATGACACCTTTAAATCCTGCAACAGATATCGCAACCAAACTATCTCCAAACAAGTATTGGCCATTGCGCGGTATTCTGCTTCCGCTGATGATCTTGATACGTTTGTCTGTTTTTTTGACTTCCATGAGATAATAGATGAACCAAGAAAAATGCAATATCCAGATACTGATCTCCGAGTTGTCTGACAACCTCCCCAGTCTGAGTCGCAATAAGCTGTCAATGTCAGATTGTTTTCGGATGGCAATAACAATCCTTGTCCTGGTGATCCTTTGATGTACTTTAGGACTCGAATTGCGGCATCCCAATGAGGTTTCCGTGGATCCTGTATATATTGACTTAGGGTCCGAACCGAAAATGCTATGTCAGGCCGAGTAACCGTGAGGTATATCAGTCGTCCCACGAGTCGCCTGTATTTGACTGGATCCTTTAATAACTCTCCATCGTCTGGTGTGAGTTTTAGGTATTGTTCCATTGGAAATTTGTCTGGACGAGCACCTGTGAGTCCCGTATCCTGCAAAATATCAAGCGCATATTTTCTTTGGGACATGTAAATACCAGCTTTGGAACGGGAAAATTCAATCCCTAGAAAATATTTTAGGTCTCCAAGATCTTTAATGCGAAATTGTTGTAATAAACAATCTTTAACACGCTGAATTTCTGTCAAATCATTTCCTGTCAGAAGAATATCATCCACATAAATCAAAAGGGCAGTAAATGATGAGTTATTTTGTCTTGTGAATAGAGAGTAATCTGTCTTGGACTGTTGAAATCCTACAGATTTAATCACATGAGAAAATGTTGAAAACCATGTTCGAGATGCTTGTTTGAGACCATAAAGGGATTTGTTGAGTCGACATACAATGTTCTCCCCCTGTCGATGATGTCCGGGTGGCAAGTCCATGTAAATAATTTCATGCAATGTGCCATGTAAGAAGGCATTTTGCACATCTAGCTGGTGAGTAAACCAATTTCTGGCTGCTGCAATGGTGAGGAGACACCTCAAAGTTGTTAATTTTGCTGTTGGTGAAAAAGTTTCAGAATAGTCGACACCTTCAATCTGAGTGTACCCCTTTGCGACAAGGCGCGCCTTATATCTGTCCACGCTACCATCTGAGTTGTACTTTATTTTATAAACCCATTTGCATCCGATGGGTTTCTGTCCAGCGGGTAACGATGTCAAGGTCCACGTGTGATTTAGCTGCAAGGCGGAAAGCTCTTCGTCCATTGCTTTTTGCCAATTTGGATCAAGGATAGCTTGAGCATAAGTGTGAGGTTCTTTGGTGACTGTGATGTTAGCAAGATATGCACTATGTGTAGAAGAAAATCGTGAATTAGAAAGAAAATGATGCATAGGATACCTGGTTCCATTCTGTCGGTCTTGGGCAGTGGTCGAATGATTGGCTTGGGATCCCGTTACGTAGTCTTGAAGCCAGGAAGGTTGGGTTGATGTGCGACTGGATCGTCGATTGGAGAAGGTTTGGTAATGGGTGTTAAACTTCTTGGCATGGGAGAAGAAGGTTGGTCTACTGGAGGTTCAGGTGTATTATGACGAGTAGGAGAAGAAGGTTGGTTTGATGGAGGTTCAGGTGCATTGTGACGAGTAGGAGAAGAGGGTTGGTTTGATGGAGGTTCAGGTGTATTGTGACGAGTAGGAGAAAAAGGTTGGTTTGATGGAGGTTCAGGTGTATTGTGATGAGTAGGAGAAAAAGGTTGGTTTGATGGAGGTTCATGTGCATTGTGATGAGTAAGAGAAGAAGGTTGATCGAGTGAATGTTGGACAGGAGTGGGTAAGTCAATGTCAATGGGCAAAATACCTTGTAATGGAGGTGAGGATTGTGTCTGTGACTGTTGGCAGAATGGGAAAACACTTTCATGGAAGATGACATCCCGACTTGTAAAAAAAGTGCCTGCATCTATATCAAATAATTTGTATGCTTTTTGACTGTGAGGATAACCAATGAAGATGCATTGTCGGGCACGCGGATCAAATTTTTGCTTAGGTGAAACAACAGTTGCGTAACAAAGGCAACCAAAAGTTTTTAGGTGAGAAAGTGAAGGTGGTTGATTATATAGTAGCTCAAAAGGTGATTTATTTTTTAGTAAAGGTGATGGCAAGCGATTAATGATATATGTGGCGGTTAAAACGCATTCTCCCCAAAATTCTAATGGTAAATTGGACTGAAATAGGAGGGCTCGTGCTGTGTTTAAAACATGTCTATGTTTGCGTTCTACTACCCCATTTTGTTGAGGAGTGTAAACGCAAGTGCGTTGACATTCAATACCTTTTTTGAGAAAAAAAATCATACATTGAAATAAATTCCAGTCCGTTGTCAACGCGGATGGTTTTTAATAGATGCCTGAAATTGATTTTGTGCAAATGTAATGAATGACTCTAAGAGATGTTGGGTTTCAGATTTGTGATTCATAAGAAATAACCAAGTACATCTAGTATAGTCATCGACTATAGTGAGAAAAAAACGTTTTCAAAAATGAGTTGGGGTTTTATGAGGACCCCAAATGTCACAATGCAATAGATTAAATGGAGAATGAGATTTTATTGTGCTTAAAGGAAAGGGTAGCCTTGTCTGTTTAGCTTTGGGACAAATACTACAATGATTATGAATGGGAATGAGATTTTTACTGATAGGGATAGGTAGTAGGGAAGATACAAGTTGTAGACACGCTGGAGAAGGATGTCCAAGGCGCTTATGCCATAAATCAGGATCGGTCGATATTTGAGATGCGTGGGCTTGGTTTGGAAGAGGGGACATGTAGTATAAGCCTGCGTGTTGTTTACCCGAGCCAATCATCCTCCCCGTAGCCAAGTCCTGTAAAACGCAACCATGTGGAGTAAAAACGACACAACAATTTAGTGAACTGGTTATCTTACTAATGGACATGAGATTTAAATTAAAAGAAGGAACACAACTAATCATGAGATTCTATAATTATTAAATTAATTGCATATAATTGGTACAATATCGTCAAATATTGCATACAATAATTGCATATAATTTTATAATTATTATTTCCTTAATATGTTAAGAAGTGGACTTTAAGCCTAACTCAACCCCATAAAACCGGCTCATGGGGGTGAGGTTTGCACCCATTTATATATTATGAAATGTCCTTATCTCTAGTCGATGTGGGATTTCCAACATGCAGGAGAATAAGTTGAACAGTGTGACTTTTACCAATAGAAATAATACATTTTTGTAGATTATTCCAAAATATATGGAAGTGTAGTGTAATGTGACATTTTTGTAGATTATTCCAAAATATACGGAAGTGTAGTGTAATGTGACAGTTTCCACAACATAGAATGTGTAAAGAAAAAAATCCTATTTCTTGATGTTCACTTAATATAGATTAAGAAAGACATAGCAATAATTTAAGTGCATAATATGCAAACTAATAAAAAATGTAATATTATCAAACTAAGATTGGATCTTGTTCTTTAATTAAAATTTAGTTTTATTTTAATAATTTATGCCTATCATTAAGATGAATTTTTAATGCATTGTTTATATGTGATAAAAGTAAAAGGTAAATCAGAATGACAATAGAGAAAGAGTAGAAATAGAATGAATTATGGTGTTTTGTTTGGATTTAAGAAATAGATGGAGAAAAATGTTGATAAATTTAGTTCTTCCAAAACTCGTTACAAAATAGGCCAGTTTTTTTAAGTGGGATTCCCCCTTCCATTTTCCCATTTATCTTTATATTTTATACATTTATAATTTATCTTTGAAGATATTAAAATAAAAGTTTAAATTCTTGATACCAATTTAGTTCTTTAAACTAAATATTCAAATCGAGTAATATAAATAAAAAAATTCTATAAAAGTGATTATAGTGATTGATACTAGTCATCATATCATATAAATAATATGAATAAAAATGATTAAAAATTACGTAATTGGAGAGAATAGTTTAGGACGCGTTGAATTAAAATTTTCCTAAATATTTTTGGAGAAAAAAAATAAAAAAGTAAGTATTTTCATAAATTAAAAGTAGTTTATATATAAACTACTTAGTAAAAATTCCTTCGTGTAATTTTTTCATAATTATATTGCGAGTTATACATAAACTAATTTAGGTCATAAAAAAAAACTTTATTTCTTATATTTTCTTTGAGAAATATTTACGGAGTTCATAAAAAAATGTCCAAAAAAAATGTTACATGGTTAAAAATTGGAAACAACTAAAAGCGACATCGTTTTATATGGTCCATGATATACTAAGCAGTAGCACCAGCCACCATCACTAAACCCTTGCAAAGCCCTAAAAGCGCGTTTCGCATCTCTCAGATTGGATTGCAATGGCTTGGCGTTCTGGTTCTTTCTCTCGTTCCTTAGTATCCTCAGCTAGGGCTTCTCTCCGGCCGGCGGCGCCTTCAGCACTTCCCCGCCTCCGTCCGCCACCAGTCACTGCTCCTCGCGTCCAGTCCCGTCGCTTTTCCATGCCGGCTACCAGGTCTCGCTTTTCGCCGTTTTGCTGTCTCTGCTTATTTAACGATAACCAAAATCGCGTCGTTTCAAAACGAATTGCTAATCTGCCGTCGTTTTAATTTCCTTAATTTGGAATTAATTTTAGTAATTTGTTGCATTCTGAATTGCATTGAGAATTTGTATTTTCTTTCTTGACAGGAATTTGGGGCAATTGGGCTGCATAGAATCACTTTTACCTCTGCACAGTACAATGGCTATTACCTGCATGACTTCACACATTACTGTCGGTGCTCGTGCCTGTTGCGAGCTGTCTCATGGTACCTTCCGTCGTTCTTGTCAAGATCGCTAATAGTCTCTTTGTGAGTCTTGCTGGTTCTAGGATGCATGAAAAATGGTTTATGCTGTTTTGATTTCGTTCGAGAACAGATTTTAAGCATATTCATTCCATTGCCTCACCTAAAAATCCCTTTTAAAAAAACTTACTAGTGTTCTGGATTATATAGAAAACCTTATATTATAGGCCTGATAGATGGTAAATTTAGGTAGTCCTTTGTTGCTTTATGCGAGGAGATGAGTTGGGTAGAATTTGTGAGTTTGTCTAGCTTGGTTCATAAGAAGGTATTAAGATTCAAATTTATAGGGAATGGAAAAGATGGGTGATGCGCCAGGACATTGATCATCTTCCAATGGCAAGAGAAGATTGCTGCATAGTAGGTTCCTTTTTTGTTTTCCTTCGTTCAAAATTATAAATTCAGTTTCAGTTAAACCATGTATACAAGCAAGTAATTGGTTATTATTGGTTTGGAGATGAACTGAAGCAGTAGTCAGACAAGCAAGTGTTTTTTTTTCAAAAAAAATTTCCTTGGGCGTGCATTTTGTCTATCTATTGCTTGGATACTTCATTATTTATTTCAGTATTGAAAAATCTTATTCTTTGAGCAGTTATTGTATCCCTGCTCTACTTTTGCTGGCTTTTCATTTTTATTCAATTGTCTACTTTTGCTGGCTTTTCATTTTTATTCAATTTTATTTAACTTTTACGTTTTACCTGATATAAAACACTTTATGGTTTCCAACAAGATTTAAGGAGGCTTCCCACAATAAGTATTTGGATATTTGAGCATCTTTTGTCAGTTTATTGAATTCCATGCACAAATTTGCTTAGTTTACCAGAAATAAATCCATGCCAGAGTCATCCTTGAAATGGCTGTACGTCCAGCCCTTTCATCAGTTTTATAATGCTACTAATGAGTAAACTACGTTCATTTCACAGGTGATCCTGATTCCTGAGGTGAGGTTCTAAGTCCCCATTGATTATTTTGGTTAAAACTTAAATGACCTCCTTGACCCAACTTCAAATCCTTTGCTCTGAAAGATGAGATTTTTATGCTAAAGAGGTTGCTGCCTTGAAATTCTTCCTGCGAAGACAATTTGGAAGTCTCAGGCAGCTAGGCATGGTAGTCAAAAACCAGTCTGTCCTTTCTTGTGAAGGATGATTACAACCTTGGCTTGTTCATTTATATGATAAGTCTTCTATAAGTTTTTTATCATAAAAAAGAACATGTCAAGATTGGTTACTACTACTTTTAGTAGTTACATTCTTAGTCTGCCAAAGTATTTGCTGGATATACGTTATTTCGTAAACAAAGTCCTTTGTGTAATGAAAACTCTTGAGCAAATAATCTGAATGCCTGGTTGAGCAAGATTGTCTAAAATCTTTAATGCCATGTAATCTCATGCTTATGCTGTTATGATTTCCTTTGCTGTTGCAGGTACGTGAGGAAGCTGTTGGATTTTCATAGTTGCCTTTGAGGATACGGGTGACCAATAATAGTGTTTTCTGCGAAGTAACAATTGTAGGAATGTCGAATTAGACTCATCGGTTATGTTACTTTTTGGTTGTGTTACTTCTTATTCAACAGAGAAAAGCATATTTCTTTCCTAATCGGAACATCATTCAGGATTAGTTTTTGATTCTTCTTATATCTGGTTTTGTTTAAATGTTCATTTGTGGTCTTTCTTTTAAATATGTTCGAAATAATGTCTGTGGATTGATCACTTATCAAGCAATGCACAAAATTAGCCCATGAATGACTTTTTTTACCTCCCCTTTAATAACTTTAAACCTTTATTATTAATGTAAATTACTCATTTAACAACTCTTGATCTTATACATCATTGAAGAATTATAGTTATGCAATTTCTTAGAAGCGAGTGTACACATTTTCTTTGAGCTGTACAAATGTTTATGTTTAATAATTTTCTTGGACATGTCATTTGTGTCGATTGATTTTAGTGTCAGACATGATTAAACTTTAATATTTGTTTTGTCTTTTGTAATTATTTTATATTTAATAGAAAACTAACATTTGATCAATCAAGTATAGGTTTAATACATAAAAGCATACTAAAGATGTTAATTTAGAGGTATGATAATTTATTTTTTAGTTTTATGGTTTTTGTGTACAAATTTATACGACTAGTAATAGAGTTAAGCTGCAAACAAGTCTTATATTTTGTAATGTGCGTTAGATTACTCATAATTAATATTATTACGCTTCAATATTTTATGAGCAGTAATGTGTTCTTATTCATATATTTGGTTGAGTAGTACTCTTAACTATGTAAATATACTCAAATCATATCTTATCCGTGCTTATTTCCACTATGTATATAAAATAAATAAAAATATTCATAAAAAACTGCTACAACTAAATTAACAAAGCATTCTTAATCATCCCAATATCATTACAAAACAATAAGTACATTATTCCAATAGGACAACTGATGCAATAACAACGCAATTGTCAAATTAGATGTCCAAAATCCTTCAAATAGGAAATGCTTTGTTTTCAAAATGTAAAATTAAAAGGTTTCTCCAGAAATTCAAAGCCTATTTTTTTTTTTCTTTAGGAACATCTCAAGATAGTAAGACATCTCATTAGCATAAAAATTAAGATAAAAAGACTGAAGATACCAGCTTAGAACAGATAATAAGAATGGCTAAATACATTATTCCATTCAAAATGGCAACTTAAAATTTCATATTTTAGAAGAAAAATTCGAAATAATTTTATAGGATAATTTAAAAGACATTAACCATCTGAAATATTCAATAAAATATATACCACACAAACTATACTGTTGTTTGCATCCTCAAAATTATCTATCCCTCTTTTAACAGAAAACTATTTTCTTAAAGTCGAACATTAGTGTGCCTAGCACATATACTCACATGCACTTGGGGGAAAGGAGGTCATGTCCATCTTCAAATAATTTTATTGAAACATTTCACTTTTAGCAACATTCATTTCTCTAGCTGAGCATCAATTTGTAGTGCTGTATTAACATGTATTTGTCACTTAGGAGATTTTATATTCATCTTTAAATATATTGTCATTTTAATGAAGCCTTTGAGTTTTAACAACATTAACATGTCTACTCTTTACTTTGCTCCTTCATAGTTTAGAATGTTTTGACCTTGAATAAGGCAATTATTGAAAGTAATATTGATTTAGGACAATTCTAAAACATTTAAATTCGATTATGTCTCTCGCTAGACACAAAAACTTATTTCATCAAACTTGAAGCAATGAAATTATCTTGAGCATTGTGCCTAATACAAAAAGATAAGTGAAATAAGATAAACTCAAGAATATCAACACATCAATCACAACAATATGATATTCCAACATACATAATTTATTGGTCATGCATTACAACATTCATATTAAAATCAAAATGCTTTAAACCATAATCTTTTCTTTAACTACAATATCCCATTAAAGACCATAAACAACACCGAATTACCTTAAAAAAGAAGAAGAAATTAACGTATTAAAAGATCATACATTATTATTTGTAAATTCCTGTTCTTTACACTTGTACCTTAGTTGAGAGAAAAAATTTAAACATCATTAAAGATCGTTTACCAACAATAGTTCTTAATTCTTTTATTACATGTCTTTGGCGAGTAATGAATATTTTAGATGTGAATAATTGGTATCTTAGTAGCAACGTGTAATGAAATTTAGTGATAGCCAGGGACTGGACTTAAATGTCATATAAACAAATATTCAGTATTATTTTCTCGTTACTTTATCTCTTATACCTACAAATATTATCCTAAGAAGGCGATGTTTTTGTGAAAATAGTTGTTTTAAAATTTATTTTTTGTATAAATTGTGTTCTAACTTCGTAGGAACTACCGTGGCACAATTCTACATCCTACATTCTGGAAAACCTTTTTCGCTTATTTTTTAAAGCTTCTGAAAAGGCTTTTGTCCTTTTTTATATGTAGCAAAAAAGTAAAATTTTACAGTTAAATCTCTTTTGTATTTTTATTCTTGTCTTTACACAATTCTTTTTATGTAAAGTTTAATTCAAATTTTCTTACAAGCTTTTATTGAATTTAATTTTCATGCATTATCAATGTAAAAATCTTTAAATAGTTTACTAATTAGGAATTATCATATATATAAACCCTAAAACTATTATTACAAAATCAACTACCTTACCTTACAAGAAAATTCATAAAATCTGTTATATTCAATTTTTCAGCATTTAGGGTAACCATCCATTGCGATTGTTATGAAAAATTGGTGTCTTCTTTTATCAGATCATCATTAATGCGGACAAAGGAAGCAGTTGTTTCTTGTATGTTCATGCAAACACATCTATCTCATCTTTTAATTTATGCAATATTTGACATCGGTATTTTGATCTTGTTGCCTAAGTTACTGGATAGACTAATCTTGTTTGATAAATTTAAGTTGGACTCGTCCTTTGTTAACTCTCTAAATTATTATCCATTCGAAATTCCGAAGATAGAAATTATCATACGTAAAACTACAAATATCTGTAGCAAAAAACATAATCTAGAAATATCTCTTGCTAGCCCTAGTTGTTCTCAAAAGTGGATATGAGACAGAAACCATGACACTGTTCCATGAATTCGGTGTTATGCAATGCACGACCATGGACCAAACACTTTCTATCTTCAATCCACAGACACTCCACAAAGCAGAGCTGGGATTGGTTGGTGAGGTGTCTTTTTCTGTGGTCTGTTTCAGAGAGAAAGTGTGTGGACTGTGGAAAACCACCTTTACATAACAGGGAAACAATGGAAATTTCCCGTTATGACTCAGTTTAATGAGGGAAAGACCAAGTACAAGTGGCTTCTTGTTCCCATTGAAAAAGATAAACTAAGTGCAAGTGCAAGTGGAAATGGACCCTTGGTGCATTTCTTCCTCTGTGCATATGCGCACTCCAAAATTTGTAGAGGAACTCCAAAAAGCCCCAACAAGAAAACACCCACGTAGATTCCCTGGATCAACAGGGGAAACTGTTCTGAAATAGTAAAGGACCAAGCTATCCTGTTTGCAACTTTTTACAACCATTATTGGAAATAAGAAGGGTAATGTTCTCCCCCACAAAACATCAAATCCAAAAGCAACGAAAAGCCAACCCAACCCTACATTACATATGCTTAAACTCAGAAGTCAGATCCTACTTTCACTATCAAAAGGAATATAAAAGGTGGGAAATAAACAAATAAATTAATATAGCAGTGACCAAAGTGGATAAACATGAAGACTCCATCTTGTAAACTCCATCACATCTAATATCTATCCTTCTAGAGGTAAAGTATAGCATATAGGATGGTGTAAGGAGCACACATGGCAGGCAGTTCAAATAAAATGAGATTTGATTTTGACAACGGATGGAATGATTTAGCATTGTCAACCTTATATTTCTATAGGTATTCCTAAGATAGCCAGGAAACGATAGAACTTTGTAAGGAGAAAAGAGGAAAAAGAAGAAAAAATGATAGTGGGGAATCCTAAGCTTGAAGGGAGCCAACAGTGAAGATGACATAAGCATTGTTCCCTACAGAACCAAGCATCAACAGGTGGGGTTACTGATTCGGATGACAAAAAATAAAAAAACATCCCATCTCACTTCCATTACACTTTGATACCACTTTCGGTTAGTTTTTTCTGCTTTTGATCTAACCTTAAAAGGATTCCAATGAGCCTTTTTTCATCTATTCAACTCCCCTTAGACATCAGAGCTATCAGAGAATTTAGGGGAAATGATGATCAAAGAAGATGAAACAATCTTATCAACAGCCAAAGAACAACCAGGTGAAAGGATGAACAGAGACAAAGACAACTATGGAAGCGAACATGACAACCCCAAAGAGTGGTTGAACCTGAACATAGGAGGCACTTCACTCTCAACTGCTGCAGACCCTGATTTACAATCAAGACCAGCCACTGCAAAAGTTTTTTCATGCAACTTCTGCAAGAGGAAGTTCTTCAGTTCACAGGCATTAGGAGGTCATCAAAACGCCCACAAGAGGGAAAGGGGAGCTGCCAGAAGGTACCAATCACAGAGGTCAATGACAATAATGGGCTTCTCCGTGAACACACCAACTATTCTTCGATCACTCGGTGTACAGCCCCATTCACTCGTGCATAAGCCATGCAGAGGTGGTACTGTGCTGGCACCCAGCTTTCATGATGCACATGCAAGGCTTGGGATGGCTTGGGCACCTTTCTCGTCAGAGGATCAAACAGATCTGGTATGGCCAGGTAGCTTTCGCTTGGTTGCACAACAACCCCAGCCACCACAGGAGCCACTCAACATTGATTTAGACCTCAGACTCTGATAGTTGTTGGCCTCACCTTGCAGTGTTATCATCCTTTTTCAGCCTCAAGAGCTTGGTCCTTAACCTAATGACGGGGAAAAACACAGGTAGAAGACACTTAACCTGGAAGAGTCAATAACTATGATCACGGTACAGCATAGTATGTGCTACGAGATTTGTAGTTTCAACTGTCTATATTTGACTACATGTTTAGCACCAGAAACCCAAATTATGACACGCTAGCTATCTATTTTAGTTCCTTGAAGTTGATATAATTTCCTATATGCAGTGCTCACTTGTCATGTTAATGACAGATATTTTGCTTTTCGACATTAAATCCAGATTTTCATCCTGCATGTACATACCACAAACACTTTGTGGGTGCTAGGCAAGTTCAGTATGGGGATGCTTCCAACATATGTAAAGCCTCAGTTCCTAACCTTAGATTTTAATAAGAGATGACAAATTCGAATGAAACTTTCCAAAAAGACAGTTGTTACTACTAACGTCCTTGTACAGAGAAAATTCATGATTTATTACATTAAGCTAAAGTCCCTATGATTTTCATTCAAACTTCAAAATTAATAGTATTTCACAAATCATTGCTGTTCTGGCATTACAAATCCTGGAATTGACTCTGATCAAAATACGCTTTTCTTTTGCCAATATTAGAGTACGAGATATTCCCACTTTGCTCACCCTACGTGATGCTTTATTATCTATCCCCACGCTTTACTCTGAAATAACAATCCAATTGGGTAGAAAGTGAGATCTACAACAACCATTCTCTTGTTTAAAAATGGCATTTTGTGAACAGAATTCACGAAGATACTAAGACATCCTGGAAAAGCCTTCCATATGCCTAATGTGAATGTTAGTGCGAGCACTCGCTCGGTTCCATGCATTTCCTTTTTCCCAACGACTTTAGCATCTTTAAAATGAAAGATTATACTTTGGAGAAAAAAGTGAAAAGTTGTAGATGTTATAAATTATAAAGTTACTTAAATGTCAACCTATAACTTATAAGTAATAACTATATCATCTCATTTTTTCATGTGAAATGAGTCCCTCGCCTTAAAGTTGGATCCCCCCCAACCTTTCGTACAAAAACAACATCTAACATTAAAGTTGTTTCTTATCTCATAAGAAGCAATTTATGGTTTCTAACAGCCAGATAAAATATGAATAAAATATGAACATAACAATTGACCAGAAACCCTTATCCGCTATGGGAATTTACAGTCTTATAACTTAAGAGGAAATTACAAACTTTTTTGTCGTATGCATTATGATGGGGAGTTTCTGGCTGATGAAGCTTGGATCGCCGTACGCACCAGAATCAAAAGGATGCTCTTGCTGCATTAATAAGACAGTCAAGTGCAATGAAAAAGGTGTTCAACAATAAATTGTAACTTATAAATGATAGCCACAACAAAGAAAACTATATAGAGACAAAACCGGTAAAAGAATGAGGAAAGCATGGGAACAAAAAGGTAAATCTAATTTGATACAAGAAAAAACTAATCAGAGCAACTAAAATAAAGCCTATCACAGCAACCAGTCACTGGCCCGGCTGTCATTGTCACAGGGCTTGGAAAGAGACACATAGGAGTGTTATGACGCTAGATGGTCTAGTCACTGCTAGATAGTCTAATATCTCACTAGACGGTCTCATGATAAGAGAGTCTACAAGGTTTTGATGGTAACAAACACTATACAATATGTTAAAGTTATAATAAAGTCACTTCATGTGCAGAACTTAAAATAAATACATTACGAGATTAAACATATTAGACGATCCTACAATGTTACACCTGTTAGATGGTCTCAAAGACATCAACACGTTAGGCGGTCTAATCTTCATTTTCACAATAGATGGTCTAACGCATCATTTCATGAACACTCTGAACTCAATCTTTGTGTTCTTAAATATATTTCTAATTATCCTTGAATGTTTTCAAAACTCAATTTGATATAATTAATTCGTTTGAATCAAAAAATTTATTCAACGTCTTAATTAAACCATTCTATTCAAAGTTTAACAAGGGAAAAAAAGATCTTGACTTTGTTGTATGAGGACAAGGGAAATACTCATATCGTAGGATATTGTAATGCAGCTTGGATTGGCTATCTCATTGACAGAAGATCCACCACAAGATATTGTGTATTTATTGGAGGGAATATTATTTCCTGGAAAAGCAAGAAATGATGTGTTGTTGTTTGGCCGAGTGCAAAATTTGAATATAGATCTATGGCTTTAGACACTTGTGAACTTGTATGGATTAAACAACTCCTTTAAGAGTTGAAATTTTGTGATTTAAGCAAATGAAGTTGTACTGTAGGCAGCCCTTCATGAGAGAACCAAACAACATATTGATTGTCATTTTGCTAAGGGGACACTGCTACCAAAGCAACTTAGTACTAAATTTTTCAATTCTAATTGACTAGCTTGCAAACATTTTAACTAAGTTTTTGAGAGGGCCTAGAGTTCAGTTTATATGTTACAAACTTGGTGAATACAATTTATATGCTCTAGCTTGAAGGGGAGGTGTTAAATATTTGTTTATTATCATTTGTTGTACTACCTTCATAAAGCTGCTTTTTGGGTGTACCTAGCTTTAGGGGTTAAGTCTCATAGGCTATAGTCTTTTCTTTTACCTTGTACTTGTACTCACCTATACACACACACACACACACATCAGCTAGGAAAGTGAACCTGCTGATTTTTTTTCATTCATTAAATTCAAGGAAAACACTTTCAAATGAAGATTTTTTTAAAGAATCTTGGCTTCATAACCAAACCAACCCTCCTTTTGAGTTGTTGAAGCCATATGGTTTAGGGTTTAGGGTTTAGGTTGAAGCCATATGGTTAATAGCACTTCATCCAGGATCTCAAACAACAACAAAAAATAAACATAGTGAAGTAAAAAAAGAGTAGACAAACAACCTAAAGTCCTTAATATTGACTAGATCAACACAGGCAATAGAAAAGAATCCCCCCACTTACTTTCTCTATTTACTATGGTCAACAACAGAAAAAGAGAGTAATGTTCAGAATTAATATAAAGAACAAAGCACAAGTGCATAGCAGAAACTTACTGCAGACAAAGCCTGAAATGTAGATTCTCTCCAGCAACTCTCTCGAAGTATAATGGGATTTGTATTTCCACCAAACACACAATGCATACGTGTTTCTCTCAATCTAATCAGCACTCCGTCAACTCTAAGCTGCATCAGTACCAGGGTAATCAGTTAAATTCAAGTTTATGGAAAGTGGTGGCGATGCAAGAAAATGGGCTGACACAAATCTCAATGCTTCTCAGAGGTATTATAGATATTTAGTAATAACTTCAATATTTTATAACACCAACACTGCACTATCAACCATAAGAGTAGTAATAATGAAATAACTAAATTGCTATCCAAACATCACTTAAGACTGAAAGAAATTTCTAATTTAGGATACAAACAGAGTAGCTCACCCAGAATCGCAACAGAAGAAACCAAGAGCTTGGCATTACTCTCTGTAAAACCAAGAAGTGATATCACCAGTCATTGGTAATTATATTAGTTTGCATAACAAAATAAAAGCTCCTATCAACAGAAGAAACCAAATTAGTCATTACCACTTTTACAGTAAGAAGTGATACTCCATTATCAGCAAGTTCATCCTCATATAAGACCACCTGTTGTTCACAAATGAGGATTCATATATTTAGGATGGAAGTAAATACCATCAAGGAAGAGAATATAGACAATTTGTTATATGTAAGGCACTCAGATAAGTAAAACAAGAGCACATTCATTTTGTATTTTTTGTATAGCAGATTTCACTAAACTATTTCACATGTGCAGATTTATACCGAAGTTATTTATATGTTTTTCCTTTCTTTCACTTACGTTCTTACTTCATGAACCATGCAAAATTGTTTCTCATAAAGACATTATCATGCAAAAACAATTATTTGCAAAGAAGTTCGCTAAATTCAAGGTATTCTTTACGGACCTCATCATAGAAAAGTATGGGCTCTTTGGATGCAAGTGCTGCTACATCAATTTGATCCTTGCAGTCTTCCCAAAGAATATTACTGGTTTCCTTCGAAATCTCTCCCTCATTCTACCATAAATAAATATATATTAAATAAGTTTCCTGATTTTCTTATAACAAAATATAATAAATATGTAGTTGTGGGCACAAAAACACTCAGTGTAGAATTGTACTCGTGACTCATGAAAAATGGTATTCAAGATGACAGATAGTTTGTGGAAAAAACAAAAGAAGTATGCGTACCAGATCTTTATCAATCTCAATATTGTCACTTCCACAATAAGGTGTTGTAAATGTGTAGTCGTAATCTAGTATTATTTGCTGAGAGGGCTTGCTGCACATTTCCCCCAAAAGAATGTGAGACTAGACTAACACAACGGTCATTTAGACATTTACACATCCTATTCAATGGGATGGGTAGACTGCACAAACAATTACCAGGCAGTTTCATACTAGATATAAATTTATTGCAAAGAAAAGACCAAATGAACCTAAGGACTGTCATTTGAATTTTGAGTTATACATAAACATGAAAGTGAACATGCCAACAGCTTACCTTCTAAATTTCCACTTAGCAGCAGCTGGAACTTCAACTGGCGGCAGGGCTTCCTGTTTCCAGCCACAAAGAGCATCAAATGCATTGAAATGAATTTTGGTGCCACTGCTCAGGTGTCTCAGAATTAAAGTGTTTTCCCCGAAAACCATTTCTGGTAAATGAGACGTGTTAAGTTTCTGTTCCCACCTGCAAGGCACACATCCATCTTCAATTTTTCTTCCAAAATATCAACGAACAAAACGCTTTCCCAATTAGAAATTACAGAAGCTAGGGTTAATTGTGATGCGATAATCACTCACTCCTGGATGGTGGAAGACTTCAGTATGGAGTGCCTCCGAGTCTCGATCAACCAACCATTGATGCGAATGCCTCGCCGGCCATCTTCGGCGAAGAGTTCGGCGCCGGCGGCTTTCAAGTTGTTCTCGTCGACTTCCAAATCCATCATCACCTTCGGATTTCAACTCACCCGGTAATTCCCCGAGTTACGGTCAAAGAGACTCGCTTTTAACAATTGGGTATTACATATGGGGCTTTCGGTCAGCCACAGAGGCCTTCTTACACTGTAGCTATGCCTCCCCTTACTTTTTGTACTTCCATAATTTCTATCTATACTATACCTCTCATTACATAAGAATGATCAAAATATTTTTTTGTTCTAGAAATATAAAATTTAAAAATTTCTATAATGCAAAACATCTTAATAGTACATTGATAATTAACTGTTAGTGTATACCTTTCAAGTCTTTCACAAAAGATTGAGACATTTAATGGGGAAGAACCAAATTGATATTTAGACAAATGCAAAATATTATTAAAAGTGCAACACTTAGAGAAATATTATTAAAAATATTTCCGGATAAAACATTTTTTTAAAAAAAAAACTTTAAATTTTATATTTTGGAAATAAGTTTTCGATAACAATATTTGATTGTGATAACTTTTATTATATATATATATATACATTTGGATGAATATTATAATTTGTGTAACATACTTAATTGGATGAATAGTTTGACCAGACTCATATTTTAACTGGATTTAAAAATTTGATTTTATACATCAAATTAATGGGGGATGAACTATTTTGTTACTATTAAAATGAAAATGAAACTTAGAAGAAAAACAATTCGAATTTTCAAAGAATAAAATTAATTTCAATTTTTAAATATATTAATAAAATAATACATTTTTTTCAATTTCAGTTATTATTTTTAAAATTTGTCTCGCTACATACCAATGTAACCTACCAGTCAAAATTCATTTGTTTCAATTTATATTACAATTTTTTAAAATTCTTTTAGTTAATTTTACGGACCATTTAAGCAATCCCTATTTTACCAACTCTCCTAATAAATATCAATAAATTCAGTTATTTTATAAAATATCAAAGTACATAAAAAATGCATTATCGTCACACCAAAAGTAAAATTTATAATTTTTATGTAAATATCTCCAATTAGACAAGACAATAAAAATTTTAACATTGCATAAAATTAAACTAAGAAAAACTGGATCGTTTACTAACTTATTATAAATAAACTAATATTGATAATATTGTTAAAAATACTATATAACATCCAAGTTCTAAAAAGAAAATTATTAAACCAAAATGGTATATTTTATATTTAAAATGTATTCCGTTCATTATTAATTTTTTTAAAACTAGTACACATTAACATTTTAAAAAAAATATTATCAAATGCTATTTAAAGTTTAAATCCTCTTCTTATTTTTGTTTAATATATAAGATAGAAAAATAAGAATCAAATGGAACAGTTCCCAAAAAATGAAGGATTATAATAAGAAATGCTTAAATAAAAAATACATTATTTGGAAAATAAAAACATTTGAGGACAATCTTGAAATAAAATCGTATACACCAAATATGAAACTTTATCTTAATTTTTAAATATTCACACCAAATATCAGTGAGAAGTAGAAGCCATAAACAAGTTGCAGCAGCATACCACCTTGGAATTGAAGGCATGGGATTAGCCGTGTTTAACTCTTGCAAACAATCACAATATGCGAAATCCTCCCCCTCCCTTTGATGTTGGCTCATTCCCAATTTTCACAACTACCGTATATCATAAGCCCCAACTTCAGCACTTATAAATCACTAACTAAAACAATCAACAATCACGTCTCCCTCAATGTGTTATTCTAATTCCCTTCCTCTTAGGGTTCCCCACATACACACTACAACAGTCCCCGAAATAACACATAACAAAGAGCTTATCAACATGCGTGTCAGTTCCAGGGCATTCATTTGTACAGGAAAAATAGCTTCTCAACGTTATACAAGCCTGCAGCAATTGAGGTATATGATGTCCCATCCCAACACATAACAAAACAAACATCTTAAAGAGACTGGGATTACCAAAAAAACCAACCCTGAAAATCAATGAAAGATTAGCGTCCTATCCATATATGTTGTGAACAGTCAAACAAATGAGCTGCTATATTTACTAGGGATTGCCTGCAGGTTAATACAGTAATGATATTGAATCCTGACGTACAAAGATAAACTATTCCCCTATTCTCATCGTTTTTTTGTAGCTTTTTTGCACTGTAATGGAGGAAAAAACATATTGGAACAAGTAATGGAGTCTCTGTAAATAAATAAAAAAATCTAAAAATTGCTAAACTACTGAGTGAACTATTTTAGTGTTTGCATGAGGAGCAACACTAAAACAAAATCACCAGAGATCAATACCAGGAGAGCTATTCTTAAAAAATACAAAAATATAGCACATCTTATGATTACCTGCCTGAATGGAAACAAATCCATCGAGATCCGAGCTGATCATCTCATGGGATCTCAATCTCACAAAAAGATGGATACTTTAATTTGAGGCCTAAAAAAGGTTAAAACCGAGTTCTTACTAAAATGTCATTTCCTTCTTCTTGTCTTCATTTTCTTGCCCATTTGGGTTTGATGAGCATTTGGTGAACTTGTTGCCAAGCCATTGATATCCAGCTGTGTTTCAGATAGTTGGTGTTCTGACAAATGCTTTCTTTTTCCAGAGCTTGGGGCTTTTGATATTTCTCCACTGACCTCTGGGGACCTTAATTCACATTCACCCCCCTCATTTTCAGCTCTACTATCAGTAGATTGCTGTAAAGTATTTCTACCTGAATTGGTTTCCATTTGTGATGAATGCCGGAAGCTCCATCGTGTATTGTCAAACCATTTGGCAACCTGAAAGTGAAGAAAGAATAGGAAATTCAGAATGTCACAAGCGAAAGATAAATTGTGTTCACTGTTAAGTGCAAAGCTAAAAGATATGACCTGCTGACAAGTAAGTCCAAGTTCTTGTGCCAAGCTTTCTTTTGTGGTTCTATCTGGATACTGATTTTCTTTAAAAGATATGTGAAGTCTCTGAAAATATAAGAATAGTTAATCCAAGACAAGCCCTTTACCAGACAAACAGGCTATTTTAAATAAAGAGATGCAGGGTTCAAAGCATCCAACAAAAGGTGGATGATGGCTTGAAGATGCAGCATAAAGGCGGCTAATTGCAGTGATGTTTGACTTGTGGAAAAGATTATAAACACATTTGATTGTCTATTACTTTTCCCTCAAGTCTGGACAAAACACACTCGATTATAAACTATTTTCTGCACTTGTTGGCACTTCACTTCCCAACATTATTTATCTACCATAGAACATGACTAATTATAGTTATATTTAGGTAAAACTTTCCTTGGGTTTGACGGGCACTTTGAAAGAAATTACACCCAAAACACTTCTTTCATCCACCAAACCTTAATGACATGGAAGTGTGGCATCCTTGACACTTCGTAAGAAGAATCTAAAAACACCTAAAACATGCACAACTTGTGCGATATTGATAACTCATGTTACTATATTTACATTTCATATACTCAGTCACTCTTCTAATTAACAAAAAATACTTTGAGCACAAAGCTTCTCCGTGACTTTAGTTTTCAATTCACTCACTCGTCTCAAAATCATCAACTTGGACTATTCATCCACAGAAGGTACATTATGAACGATTTATATTTGCATATAAAACTTACAGAAAAAGCTAGTTAAAATTTATCATTGATGAAAACTTTAGATTAAGTATAATTATCTAAAACTAGAGTGAACTTCTGCTTGATTAGTAATAAACTACTCATTTTTGGGATTTTTAAGTATGTGGTACATTTTTCAAAGTTAATTAAACAAAAAAATTTGTTTAAAATACCACATAATCTAAAATAAAGCCTTAAAATATAAGAGTAGGTCGGAATCATGTGGCACTAATTGTGAGAATGGAAAATAAATAAATAGCACAATCAAAGTAGACAACTTCTTTAAAAGAACAACTTCATTAGTGGTAATCTACAAAAATAATTGTAGTAAGAGGCAAGAGGAGCATGTGGCATGGCTGGTCAATAAGGAATGCCAAGAGCCAAATAGTTTATTTTTTAAAATTTTATGGTGATTATTGTAAGAATTATTCTCCAAGTCTCTGTTTGTGGTATTTAGCTGGTAATGGTGTAGTACCAAGATCTTCTTAGGATGATACATACACATAATTGTCAATAGTGTTGAACAAGATTGTTTATTTAAAATCCAAATCAAATCAATATACCGATTATACATAACCTAAGTTCAATCACAATATATGTTAATATAAAAATTATTACACAGCCCAAAATTTTAAGATAATGGTGTAGTATTTTCATCTATGATTTCGAGATATTGAACAACAACTTCGTCCAGATTAAATTTGCTCAATCAATGCTGTAACTCCAATGTCTAAGTAGTTCAAATTTCCACAAAAATAGATATGTTCAACACTAAGCCAATAAACTTGAAATTACTATTTGTAACCTAAATTTATCTTTTTAGTAAATTAACAGTTTACAGCTTTGTATGCTCTTGGAAATATATATATATATATATATATATATATATAAAAATTACATATGCAACTATCATATAATTAATGGCATTTAATTAAAAATAATATGTTTAAAATAACTTTTAAAAAAAAATAAACACATTTTAGAACGTTTTTAAAACAGTTATGTTTTACATTTACATATTGATATATTTCATGATTTGGATAAAAAAAAATCAAATTTAGTAGTTATTTAAAAAACTGAAATGACTAACAATACAAATATTAAAAAACGGATCACATAACTATGTACTGCACTAGGTATGATTACTAATGTTCAAATAAAAGGATCAGGTATGGGTTGTGCAGTATAACAAAATATTTTCATCAGTATTATTCGAATAGATTTTCTGTATTTCAGGCAAACTCTGATTTTCTACCTCGTAAATTTTAAGTCATCCAATAAAGGAAACAACACTCCCCCCAACCAAAAGTCTTTTCCCCTTTAATTTTTCAAGTGGTAATTATTAGTATATTTAGGGGACATGATTTAATAGTGAGACAATTAAGTCAATATGCAAATTAGAAACTGAAATGAAAGATTCTCCAAACAGAAATTAAATTTAAAAAACAAATTTCGAAGGTAATACATTACCTCAACAACAGCTTCTCCTAATCTTTTGTATGCTGAAGATTTAGACTTTTGTTTCCTAGAATCAGATTTCACATGGTCATCAAGTGATTTAGCAGGTGAATTTTTTGTATTTTCAAATTTCTTCTGATGGCCATTCCTCTTAGGAGTGTGCATGGAATTATTTGAAGCATTTCCATCTGGTGACACTGGAGTTGCATTGCCTTTCTTCTTTCTACTTGGAGTAACAGTGGCTGTCCAATCTTCATCCTCACTAGTATCGCTGTGGTATGCCTCCTACAAAAGAAACATAGCTGCTTAAAATATTGGGAGAGTAAAACCAAAGAATGGAACAATAAATACTATTGACTCTACACACCCACCCATGATTAAGTATTATGTTTCAAGTTTTGCAATGAATATGTATAACTACTTCAAATGGGAAGGCAAACCATGCATGTAGAATCATAGAGTAGTATTTTAAACCACGTCATTAAAATGAACTTACATCATACAGCTTTTTGTAGTCCAACCTTTCCAAGTTCCTTCTCCCAGAAACAGGTGTAGAACCTTCTTGACCAGAATCTGGCTCTAGTAAAGATGACAGTTCATCAGCCATAGATAGCTTCTTACCAGCTTTACCCTTTCTTTTGCCATAACTGTTCAAGCACTTGACATCATCCAATGATGCAGATCTGATTTCACCATCCTGTCCAGGGGACGTATTCTCCACAATTGCAGCAGGTAAATCATCAGAGTCAGATGTGAAGTCAGAGCTTGAACTTTCTACATTGACTTTAGAGTCAGCATCTGGGGCAGCAGGGTCATAATCACCATCATCAGAATCATCAGATGGAAGGCCCAAGTATTGATCCCCATGTGAACCCTCCAAATTCTCAGAAGCAGAAGCGTAGTCAGATTCATCAGAACTTGATTCGTCTCCTTCAACTTTCACATCCTCTGGACCATTAGGATTATAATCATCATCGTCAGAATCATCAGAAGGGAGTCCCGAGTTGTTATCCGTCTTATTTCCAGCAGCAGCAGCTGCTTCAGGAAAAACCCTCTAAACAAGGATCAGACACATGATCAGGAAAGAAAGTTCCAAAACATTAATGATTTACAGAGAATGCACTAAAATTGCCCACTAACCTCCCAGGTGTCACTAATAGAGAGACTTGTTCCAAAGGAATCATTAATAAGGTCCATGCAGTCATCTTTGCAATCACATCCAGGGCATAACCAACCCTCATCACCAGGTGGAACTGTAATTCACAAAAGTAAACATAAATCATAAATAACGTGGAAGAAAGAAGCGACCAATCAATTAGGTAGACTAGGGATTACTATCTTCAGTTAACAACGGAGGATCCAAACAGAGCTGGTGAAAGCCACGGTCACAGACACCATCACAGAGAATTATATCATTATTAGAGCTCAACTCTTTGGAGTGGCACTTTGCACAGAATATCTGCACCATAAACTTCAAAGTATTCACATCTGCAAAACCCTAAAGAAACAATACAAAATTCAGGAACTAAATATAAAATATTAACCTACATCCTCACTGTCAATCTCTCCCTCGGAATCAAATAGAGACTCTGGTAGCTTTCCTTCAGTACACAATGAATCCAAATTTCGAAACAGTTCCCTGATGTTCAATTTGCGTCGAATAATTTCAGACTTGGCCCGTTGAAGCTCTTTCTCAGGCTTCAATTTTTCCATACTACAAAATTATCACAATCAAACCAAAACAAATTATCCACGTTGAAAACAAAAATGAATACACATTTCTAGCATTTGAAGGTTCACAAATGCATGAGAAGATTTTTAGTAGTGCAACTACCAATCATACTCGGGTTCACAAGAAAACAAGAGTGAACAAACTCCTAGAAAATTAGAACAAACAAACTCCTATCAAAGACTAAAACATAAGTTACAGAATGGTCTAGTACAATATCCTCAGCTCTCAAATACTGAAAGGTAGCAATAAAAAATATAATAAAAAAGTACTAGAAAAGAGGACATTCAATTACAAATGCAGCATATGAAGTGCATGTTGATTAAATTGATTGTATATAATTTCCAAAATGTGAGTTAAAAAGGCTTTTGTTTGACAATTCAAATAAAATGAAGCACAAAGGTAATAAGCTTTGAATGACTGATCTACTAGCTCAGTTGCATAATCCTGCAGTAACATTGTGATACTACTTAAAAAGTTAGTTTCAAGACAGTCCGGTCAAAGATAGAAGGGTGAGAGAAGAAAACAGCAAGGGACCAAATTGAGTGAATCCCAAAGTACATGAAGAATTAAAGATTAAAGATAAAATAGAAATAATAAAAAGTTGTTCATCATGATAAACCCTACTAATTGTGTACTTAAGATAAACGTCGTCAATCTCGGCCAAACCAGCCATGGATTGTATTGTTATCAAAAACCATATCCATTGAGGATCAAGATGGGGTGAACGATAGTAAATCAAAAGACAAAATACAATGCAACAATGTTGGAGCCAACAGAGAAGGATTTGGACCGAAGAAGACAAAAAAAAGTGAGAAGAGAGTTGCCAAATGAGAGGCCAAAGAAGGCAAAGAAATACAGGGAACAAAAATAACAATTTTAGGGGTGCAAAACAGGCTGGAATCTCAGGTCCAGATAGACTGGGCAAAAAATCCAACCTAGAGAACCATTGCCTAGCACCAGCACACATGGAGATTCCTTGATTACAAGATGAAGATTGAGATCATGCTTTTTCCTGATCATTTGCCAGATTCAGCACACAATTACAATCTTAATTGTGATCTTGACAAGTTCACAAACTCTTTAACTAGAAATTTAAGTACCGGAAAAGTAAGAAATTCATAAAATTAATTTCATTACATTTATTTTTGGAAAGGATTTAATAATCAAAATTACATTTGATAAATACAAATTCAAAACCAAAGATCCCATTAAACTGTTTTATCCAAATGCAACAAAAGGAGAGTCTTCGTTCAGCACACAATTGCATACTGTTTCAGAACTCATAATGAGACTTCATGCAATAATAATCATGATAATTGAATACAACAGTTAAGAGAATACAATCATTTGCCTATAAAAGGTAAGCTGCAGAGCATCTTACCATGAAATTTTAATGTAAGACCTTTGAAACACTAATGACCAGAATATTTCAAATGTAGTTCCATATCAATTTCGCAGCAATTAACCAACAGAAATTATATCAATAAATATAAGCTAATATCTAACATAGATCAAGATGCAAATGCAAATATAGACTACAACTCAAACAAGGCACAAGGTAATGATAAAATCTACACACCTGTATCCTTTCCAGCCCTCAGCAGAATAAGCATCAATCAAGTTTTTCTCGTAGCCTATTCTGTTTAATAAATATCTTAAGTGAGATTTGATTCTGGAGAATTGATCGGTAATTCCAACCTCTCCACTCTTTCGCTTCTTCTTAAAACTTTTCTTCTTGACTCCATCATTGTTGTTATTATTATTACAATCGACCAAATTGCTATTTGGTTCAGGTGTCTTGGGATTTTCTTTTGTTTTGGACCGCAAAGCTCTGTCACTGCTTCCAACTGATCGTAGCATATATGTCTTCTTCAAAAATTTTGAGTTTTTTTTACCCTTGCGCCTCAATTGCGAATTGGCGGGGCTATTAGACACTTTTTCTGAACAATTGATCACAGCATCTCCAGAAGGTGGATCCAACATATTATTCACATAACTTGTATTCGCTAGAGCTGGACTTGATTGCTTTTGGCCATCCCCAGCAAAGGCAGGTGCGGATTCCACAGGTTCATTTTCAGACAATGGTTGGGATGGGTTTTCTGGCTCATCGTTAGATAACTGTAAAGATACTTCTTTATCGGTACTTTGTTGAAGGTGTGAACCTTCTACAGTCTGACAATTCTTTTCTAAGTCATGTTGAGGTGGTGCAGGCAGTAAAATAACAGAATTCTCTGTCGCATTAGCAGAAACTTGATTGGATTTTTCATCCATAACTGAACTGGTTAACACAGTACCGGACTCCCTTTGTTCCTTTAGTAAATGCTCAGTCCCTAACTGTGTTTTTTCAGACAATCCAGATTGTTCAGTACTCATCCCTCCGGCAGTACCGTTGCTACTGCTGGTCAATTCTCCAATTGGACTAGTCATAGGTCTGAGGAAAAACCGCACACCGCAGCATCCACCACTATAATCTAAATGTGAGTCAAGTAACTACAAAAAAAGAATCTTGAGATTATCCACTACGTATATATACGACGCGGAAATGGGAGAGTGAATCAAACATTAAAACTAAAAAGCACAACCAAAATACTCATTCATGCAGCACACAGCCAATTGTTAATAGAATTTGACTACTAATAAAAACCAACAACATTAGCACGGTGCGAAGAAATTTTCATTCCCCAATCTACTTTCTAACTTCCTAAATAACACCTACAATAGCAGAACAATGTCACAGAACATTTAAGCATTTGGCTCCACGGGATGAAAGAAACACAACCCTTGCCTAGAAATAAACAACCAGAAGAACAAAAAAGAGGGAGACTGTTTGGAAATTATTCACTTCAGCTAGGACAAGTTCAGATAAAAAAATATTCAATAGGAGACGGAAAGTTCGAAGAGGGAAACGCAATGAAGTAAGAGAAGCTGACGGTTAATACGAGAGGAGGAGAAAGTGGTGTGGAAGAGGAACTTACTCTTGGTGGTGACGATGAGAGAGCAGTGAATGGGAGAAGGTGGAGGAAGAAGAAGGGTTCGATCTGAAATGGGGATTGGGTGCAAAGGGAAGAGGGTGAAGGAGAGAGAGAAAGAGAGAGTTGAGTTTCGTGAGAGTTCCCTTTTCTCAATCTCAGCGCCAAAGTGAGAAAAAAACGGTGCTTCGTTTATACTTCTTACTCCTCCAAATATGGGCCACCAAGCAAATACCGGCGGGTATTGGACCTTTTTGGATTTCAACTAATGGGCCTCTTTTTTTTTGGAACTCTCTCACTATTAATACTTCTTGTCACTGAAAAAATACTATAAATTAATACACCCTGTATTTCCCTATTTTTAAAATAGATACAAATTTCTAATTTTTAAAATTAATCTAATGTGTTCCCTCATACAATAATGCAGGTTATCTTATTATATATACTTGTATATAATTATCAAAATAATAAAATCAGATAAATTAACATTTACATGATAAAACTGTTGAGAATATTATATGAGATATCTGATAATAAAGTTTCACCGTAACTAGTGTTATTAATTCGTGCACCGAATGGAAATAAATATAAATATAATTATTTATGAAGTATTATTATTATATTAATAATTTTTTATACTGTGAAAAGTAAAAAATATTTAGATAATCAAGTGTAGGGTTTTTTTTTACCAACTTGGTTTTTTTTTTTACCAACTTGGGGACAGTTTTTTTCCTTTTTTTTTTATCAAATAGGGATTGATTCCAAAAAATTGCAAATGTATAAGTCATGCCAACGCGAATTCGTATCACGCTGGTCCAATCTTGACCATGTTAAATTGAAGTTATATTAAGTTAACATAATTATTATATGGAAGATAAAGTCATCTCAATTTAACACAATTTTGATTAAATATTATTTATGTGAAGATGACACTATTTAAGTTTATTTAAGTTCAAATCATGTTACTCTAAAGTCATTTCATATTGATGTAATTTATTTGTAAGTCAAGTTTTTTATATATACGTGTTTTAAAAATAAAACATATTAATATATATGTTATAAATTATTTTATTATAGTTTAAAATAATTAAAATTGTGTACCAAATGATGATAAGTTAGGTAATATATTGATTTAGTTATTTTGATAAATGAAATATATGAAGGAGAGTTTGGTTATTTGATAGATGAAATATATTTGAGAGAGTTTGGCTATTTAGTAATGTATAGAAAAACACAGATAGTCAAACAAAAGTTGCTGGTAATAGATTATGTTGTGGTGATTGAGATGAATCATATGATCATCTTTTAAGCAGTATAGCATTCAATTTCACAAAAAGGTTAAAAAATGTTGAATAAAAACGATAACTAATAAACATGGATAAATATTCTTTAACTTCAATTAATCATTTTAATCAATTCATAACCTTTTTCTATTAATGCCATTTTTTAAATTGTCATAATTTATGAAATGAAACCGTCAGAAACTACAAGCAAAGTTATTAATTATGCAAGCAGAATTTTAAAAAAAAATCTCTTAGATTGATAAAATACTATTAAAAAAATTGACTTAGACCTATGACGGGAGCAAGAGATATGAACACATGACTACAAATCTTGCCAAAAGCATTAAACCTATTTTAAAAGGGGTCTTATCCTAACCAATTTGTACTTAAAAGAATAAATGATTTATTTAATTAAAATGAGCAACAAAAATGTAAGAATTACCCTCACATTTCTAAAACATGGGAGAATTACCCCCACATTAGTTAAAAAACCTCCATTGTAATTTTCTGGTTTAAATTAAATTGTAAGTGCATTTGATTGGGAAAATTTGGAAAAGTTATTGTTCTTACTGAAAAAAAAAATCAATATGTAAGTGCATTTGATTTTGAACATTAGTGTATACTAAGATATTTAAAACAAAATATTGAATTAGTATAAAATAAAAATATTGGTTTGACTAATAGTTTAATAAAATATATTGATTGTATTATAACAAAATTAAAAATTATACTATAAGTAAATAATTTATACATTATTCTTTTGATATTGAATTGATATAATATTAATATAATAAGTAAAGAGTACATATAAAAAATTAAATATTGTTATATTGAAAATGTTACATAATTAATTCATACTTGTTTAAAATAATATAATTTATACAATTTTATATATTCTATCATTTATGTAAGTTGTTTTATTACTAACTTATCTAATTCTATAAATTTTATTATAATTTTAATTTATGAAAAAAATCTGTGAAACTTAAAATTCACGAAACTTTATTTCCATGAGTAAAAATAGAATCTATACTACACCAAACAGAAATTGTTGTCATAATTATTTTTATTTTTATTATAATGATTATTATTATTATTATCATGATTACTGTTATATTAATAATATTTTTAAGAAAATAAAATTAATTTTCATTTTGTTATTAATAATACAATTATTATTGATGAGTTAATCGTGTGATTAAAATGTATTGTAAATAAGTATTTTATTTTCATATTGTTGGGCTTATAAAGTTGTTAACAAACATTGACTACTGATATATTATAGTGGAAATTGTTTTTGTTGTAACCGAAGAGGTGGTAATGAAACTTTTTCTAGGGTGAAATAAACTTGAGATTGAGAATATATAAATGAAAATATTTCAATGAAAATAATAATATATTATTAATTGAAGAAATAAGAATAATATAAATGATTTCATTTGATAAAAATAAAAAATATATTTGATAAATGAATATTAGTTTAAATTTGATTGATGTTATTTTTATTAGTGATTATTATGTAAATTAAAAATAGAATTATTATGTTACTCGACGAATAGGAAAATTAAAACCTAATAAATATAACAGGAAAATTAAAATCTAATAAATATAACAAAATGTGATGTAGTTAAAATTAATACTACAGAACATAGTCATTTTGGTGAGTTTTTTTTCTCTCTCTAGTCACAAACTTCAATTACAATTTTATAAAACAAATATCAAATAAAAAGAAAAGTGAAAATGAAAGTATGATTTTACTTAAAATTTCACATAAAAAAAAAATAAAAAATAAATAGTAGGATAAAAGAAAGGATGTGGGGGAAGTAGGGTAAAATGTAGAGAGTAGGTACTTGAAAATGAGAGAGAAAGTGAAAAGTAGAATTTCAAATGAATATAACTAATATTTTTAATTTTTTATTTAATAGAGAAGAAGATAAGTTTAAAACAGAAAAATAAGTTGCAAATCTAATATTTTCACTCTCCTCTTAAAATAAAATATTATGTAGGAATAAAATAGATTTTTTTTAAAGAAAATCCCTTTTTTATATATAGATATGGCTAACAGAATTAAAATTACTACTAGATATACACTATTTGGAATATAAAATTTATCACCTAAATATTTATTCAGTAATCCAAAATATAATTTTAATGTAATGTAATAGCAAGAATAACCTAGAGTATTCAGATTCTTGCTTTATGAGTGAAAATTGATGTGCACTCTGTTGCTCTTGACCAAAGAAGAAGTTTGTTTTTGTCTTTCCAAGCAACTGAACAGCATTGATGAGAGTCAGTGCCATAACCGTGATACTGTTCAGCCATGCAGATTTTCGTACTCCTACTCAATCTCTTCGGCGTCACAAAATATTTTTTCTTACCTTTTTAGAGTTAAACCTCCCAACAACAACACCCATCATGCAGAGCCTTTTCTTTTTTATCGCAAAACGACGCCGTTGATCGTCGATTCTTGTGCGGAAGTAAAATACTCAACGCGCTTCCTTTTTCTCCTGCATTAGGGTTTCCAGTTCCGGTATATATTCTCTGAACCCTTTCTTTACGTTCACGCTAACCCTTCTAACGTTAGATTCACGCTAGTCCACATAGGTTTTCGCGCTAGAAGTGGCAGACGACGGAGAAGAGGTCTTTCTCGGAATATTCGGAGTGGCCGACGGAGATCCAACGGCCACCGTGAGGACTTGCTTCTCGACGACCTTTTCCATCTTCCGCTACCAGTCCCACACCGGATCTCTCTCCAACCGATACGACGCCGTCTGAGTTCGTCGCTACTTCCTTCTCTAATTGTTTGATTCATTGTTTTTGATTTCACTAGTGGTAGCTATCTCCTGAGTTGCACTCCGGGAACCTTGTAATCTAAGTCAAATCAGCCATGACTTCCAATCGCTCAGGAATTCTTCCTCCTTCTGAGATCCGCTTCTTCAAGATTATTGTGCATACTACTATTCAAATAGGAAAGCTTGTGAGCACTCTTTCCTTGACCTTCTTTTCAAGGCTGTGAAGTTTTTTTTTCATGTGTGCTAACATAAAGTTTTGCAGATGATTCCAAAAGAGTTCACTAGGAAACATGGTGCTAGTTTGTCAAATCCAATGTTTCTCAAACTTCCAGATGGCATTGAATGGGAATTTTCTTGGACTAAAGAAGGTGCTCATAATGTTTGGTTGGAGAAGGGTTGGAAGGAATTTGTGACTTATTACTCCCTTGGCCACGGTCATTTGTTGGTATTCAAATACCAACAAACATGTAAATTGGAGGTAAACATATTCGATGAAAGTGGCGTTGAAATAAATTATCCCTCCAACAACACTCAAAATCATTCTGCTGAAAATTTGTTTGAAGTATCTCCAACAATACCATCTTATCCTGGAACTTCTAAAAAACAAAGGTCACGCATTGGAGTTGTTGGAGAAAGCTCCAATTTACCTCAGCAAGTGTGTCAAGGTAATAGTTTTGTGGAGTTATTTGACAAGGAAACATTAGATTAAACACTCTCTATTTCATGGTCATCTTTTTCTTTATATGGATCTTTTGAGCTTTTAAGTGTTTTTTTCATGAGGATATCATGCACTCATTTGTTTCAGAGAATAGCAGTGGTGCCATCAGTTCTGAAACTCCCTCTTTTATGGTTGTCATGAAGGAATCATACGTGAATGGATATTTACTGGTGAGCTTACAAGCTTATTTTTAGTCATTAAAGTAGTTTTGAATGCTTTGTTTGAAACAAAAAAAATATATATTATGTTTAAACTTCCTAACTCTTGTGAGAATAAACTCAGGTCATTCCATCCATATTTGCTAAAAAGTATTTGAAGAAAGAGGGAATACATGATGTCCTCCTTCGGGTCTTTGATGGGAGAACTTGGCACCTTTCATTAAAGGATGGCAAATTTCAGAAAGGATGGAAGGATTTTGCATCCGATAATCGTTTGAATATTGGGGATATTTGTACTTTTGACCTAACCGAGAGTCAAGGTCTATGTTTTAAAGTATCAATAATTCGAATTTCACAAGATACGACTTCACAAGGTAATCTTAGTAGGTCATTCTTTCAAATTACACTATATTATTTGTGCAAAAATGATTGTAGTTTTCTTCCTTTGAATCAGGTAAAGAAGATGGTGGCCTTATGAAAAATCGAGATTTAACTATTTCCATCAAGGGTAAAAAATAACTTTAAATGCTTTTATAATATCCTTCAAATGCATTTCCCCTTTTAAACATATAAAAATAAAGACTAATTATAGAAAACTATTACAAGAAGTTTCGTTAAAGGTAAACCTTATACAAGAATGCCTTGTTGTTGTGACTAAATGGTAATTAATATCTTATTATTTCCTAGGAGAAGCTAAAGTTAAATAATTACCTTGCAAGATATTCAATATTGTGTGCGGTACCATCCTAACTCAATGTGGTTTTGTTGTCATGTCATTCACAAATGGAGCTATGCAAGAAGCAAGAAATTTCACATCCGAAAATCCCTTTTTCATACTCAATATAAAGGAAAATCTTAGGGGAGATTGCCGACAGGTAAGGTTTAGTTAGGAAACAAATTAAGTTAAGTTGCTATTAGTCACATTGTGTGATCGGCTATTATTATTTGTTATAGTTGTATTGATAGTTATTATAATTGATATATCATATTGAGGTGATGAAAAAGTATAATTTGATGCAGCGTGTACCAATTGCGTTTCTGAGAAGGTACCTCCAGAATAAGCAGGTTGTGATGTTACAATTTGGAAATAAAACATGGGAGATAGGACTCAGTGGTGCAATTCAAACAAAGATGTCTAATGGTTGGTCCCAATTTGCGAAGGAATGTAAGGTTCGGCACGGAGATGTTTGCGTCTTTGAGTTAATAAACATAAAAGATGCAGTGCTTGATGTTCACATTTTTAGGGGACAATCTTAGACAATCTATTTGGAACACTTTTTCAATCCTCGCTTTGTAACATTTATTTATTGTAATTTTTAATCTTCAGATTGGTAAATAGAAATTCTCTTTAACTTTTCCATAATTTTTTAAACAATAAATTAATTGTTTTTACAAACACATAAGTGAGTACTTTGAAGGTTAAATCTTAGACACACCTGACTTACTTGGCTAGGAAAACATTGAAGTTTTTTTTTCCAGCTGAATACGTAATTTGAAGCATGAGAATATAGTTTATTTAAAAATATAAAACTTGACTTCAATTTTTATAACTTGTTTACAGTAAAAAGTAAGTAAACAACTTTTAAAGCATTAATGCTTTAAAATTGAGATGCCATTTTTACATAATTAGCATAAAAATCATATCTTCTGGTATAGCTTATATGCATATATACATATAACATTTTCTGTACAAGTTCTGTGAATTAAACAAATTAACATTTTCTATATCATTATTCTGGAATTAAAATGATCATGTCACAAATTGAAAAATAAGTAATTATTTAAAATAGTTTTGGTTCAGTCTCCATCACTTTAAGTGGGTTAATTAGTTTTGGTAGGTGGATGAAATTTTTTGTTGTGTGAAGTGTTACTAACAGAGAAAGACGCAGTAGCAGAGAGATCTTCCAAATTAAGTGGGAGATATGGTGTACTAGAAACAAATAAAAGTCAATAAATGAGATCAGTAATAACGAATTAAAAGCTGCTGCAGCAAAACATGAAAACAGAGCACACACTACTGCAGACCACTGTACATGTTGTTATTTTTTGGTACAGTTGCTTTTTCATTATTTTTTTCTTCTTTCAGTTTTTTTAAATTTTTTTTTTTTTTTTATAGTTTCGGTTTGGATAAGATTTACCGTCTATATACAGATAGAAATATAATAAAAGCTCAAAAAATAAAATAAAAAACATTAATTATAAGTTTTTTTTAAAGAAAACTTTCTCCCCATATAGGATTTTTAAAAGATATAAACAAATACATAATTAAGTATGTATTTAAGATAAATTATTATGTATTACAGCATAATCTTTTATATTTACAAATATTTTATTACTGTTTACATTTGTATATGAAATTCTTTATGATAATTTCATTATTAATATTTTATTTATATATTATGATATTATATAATAAATATAAAGGTGTTAACTTTCTCTAGTATAAAACACAATAAAATATATAAATATTAAAATAATAAATAAAGTAAAAGAAAATAATTTAAATTTAACGTTTTTAAACATATTTTATTTTAATATATTATTATTTTGAAATAAGATTTAATAATTAGATTTTTTAAAATTTATATTAATTTTTTTACAATTTTTTTAAATATGTATAATTTTATTTCATTACATCAATCACATTTATTACAAAATTTTATTTATTTTTTACTTTCTTATATTCAATCTAAATAAACTCACCTCTCACTTATACTCTTACTTTCTCTCATTTTTTTTTTTACTTTTTACTTATACTCTTACTTTTCATTCTTATTTTTGGTTGTGTTTTTTTAAATATTATGAAAATTAAAATAAATAATTTGTGTATACTAAATAGAAAATACCTTTTATAGATTTTGATGAGAGTGGAACACTTACCCTCACTTTGGATAAAGGTGAAAATTCCAAAAAAGCTAGGAAATATAAAGAAAGCTTTCGTTCTTTTTTAATTGTTCTTAGTGAAAGATAAAAAAGAAAAACACAACTTTCAAAAATAAATATTTTTCACTTTTATAAATAGAAAGCTAAAGAAGTGTTATTTGACTTAATCATATATCTAAATATTTTATTGATATTCATAATTTAAATATTTATATTACAAAATTAATTATATCATCAATTATTATTATTATTATTATTTACTAGCGGGCACACATACGTGAATGGATATTTACTGGTGAGCTTACAAGCTTATTTTTAGTCATTAAAGTAGTTTTGAATGCTTTGTTTGAAACATAAAAAAATATATTATGTTTAGACTTCCTAACTCTTGTGAGAATAAACTCAGGTCATTCCATCCATATTTGCTAAAAAGTATTTAAAGAAAGAGGGAATACATGATGTCCTCCTTCGGGTCTTGGATGGGAGAACTTGGCACGTTTCATTAAAGGATGAAAAATTTCACAAAGGATGGAAGTATTTTGCATCCGATAATCGTTTGAATATTGGGGATAATTGTACTTTTGACCTAACCGAGAGTCAAGGTCTATGTTTTAAAGTATCAATAATTCGAATTTCACAAGATACGACTTCACAAGGTAATCTTAGTAGGTCATTCTTTCAAATTACACTATATTATTTGTGCAAAAATGATTGTAGTTTTCTTCCTTTGAATAAGGTAAAGAAGATGGTGGCCTTATGAAAAATCGAGATTTAACTATTTCCATCAAGGTTAAAAAATAACTTTAAATGCTTTTATAATATCCTTCAAATGCATTTCCCCTTTTAAACATATAAAAATAAAGACTAATTATAGAAAACTATTACAAGAAGTTTCGTTAAAGGTAAACCTTATACAAGAATGCCTTGTTGTTGTGACTAAATGGTAATTAATATCTTATTATTTCCTAGGAGAAGCTAAAGTTAAATAATTACCTTGCAAGATATTCAATATTGTGTGCGGTACCATCCTAACTCAATGTGGTTTTGTTGTCATGTCATTCACAAATGGAGCTATGCAAGAAGCAAGAAATTTCACATCCGAAAATCCCTTTTTCATACTCAATATAAAGGAAAATCTTAGGGGAGATTGCCGACAGGTAAGGTTTAGTTAGGAAACAAATTAAGTTAAGTTGCTATTAGTCACCTTGTGTGATCGGCTATAATTATTTGTTATAGTTGTATTGATAGTTATTATAATTGATATATCATATTGAGGTGATGAAAAAGTATAATTTGATGCAGCGTGTACCAATTGCGTTTCTGAGAAGGTACCTCCAGAATAAGCAGGTTGTGATGTTACAATTTGGAAATAAAACATGGGAGATAGGACTCAGTGGTGCAATTCAAACAAAGATGTCTAATGGTTGGTCCCAATTTGCGAAGGAATGTAAGGTTCAGCACGAAGATGTTTGCGTCTTTGAGTTAATAAACATAAAAGATGGAGTGCTTGATGTTCACATATTTAGGAAACAATCTTAAACAATCTATTTGGAACACTTTTTCAATCTTCGCTTTGTAACATTTATTTATTGTAATTTTTAATCTTCAGATTGGTAAATAGAAATTCTCTTGAAATTTTCCATAATTTTTTAAACAATAAATTAATTGTTTTTACAAACACATAAGTGAATATTTTGAAGGTTAAATCTTAGACACACCTGACTTACTTGGCTTGTAATAGGGGAGGAAAACATTAAAGTTTTTTTTTTCAGCTGAATACGTAATTTGAAGCATTATAACTTGTTTACATTAAAAAGTAAGTAAACAACTTTTAAAGCATTAATGCTTTAAAATTGAGATGCCATTTACAAATATTTTATTACTGTTTACATTTGTATATGAAATTCTTCATGATAATTTTATTATTAATATTTTATTTATATATTATGATATTCTATAATAAATATAAAAGTGTTAACTTTCTCTAGTATAAAACATAATAAAATAAATAAATATTAAAACAATAAATAAAGTAAAAGAAAATAATTTAAATTTAACGTTTTTAAACATATTTTATTTTAATATATTATTATTTTGAAATAAGATTTAATAATTAGATTTTTTAAAATTTATATTAATTTTTTTACAATTTTTTTAAATATGTATAATTTTATTTCATTACATCAATCACATTTATTACAAAATTTTATTTATTTTTGACTTTCTTATATTCAATCTAAATAAACTCACCTCTCACTTATTTTTGACTTTCTTATATTCAATCTAAATTTTATTAATAATTTTTTTTTGCTTTTCACTTGTACTCTTACTTTTCATTTATATTTTTTGTTGTGTTTTTTTTTTTAAATATTATTAAAAATAAAATAAAATATTTGTATATACTAAATAGAAAATACCTTTTATAGATTTTGATGAGAGTTGAACACTTACCCTCACTTTGGAAAAAGGTGAAAATTCAAAAAATGCTCGGAAATATAAAGAAAGCTTTCGTTATTTTTTATTTGTTCTTAGTGAAAGATAAAAGGAAAAACACAACTTTAAAAAATAAATATTTTTCACTTTTATAAATAGAAAGCTAAAGAAGTGTTATTTGACTTAATCATATATATAAATATTTTATTGATATTCATAATTTAAATATTTATATTACAAAATTAATTATATCATCAATTATTATTATTTATGTTTACTATATGGCAATAAATAATTAAAAATTAATATTAAAATCGTAAATAAATTTATTTATTTTCGTTTTGTTTCATCTTGTTTAAACAATCTGAATCTGAATTCTGTTGTCTAACTTTTCGCTTTCTGTGATCAATTCAAACAAAAACATTGATGTTAATAATATTAATTAGAACATAGAGGCATCAGAAAGAAGACAATGAGACCTAAGAAAACGAAAATGTGCTTCTAGTTTTCGATTGGTGGATTCTGTGTTTGTTGTTTTGACCTTTTTTCCTTATTTTTATCACCCACATACATTTACTCTCTATTTCGTGTTTATTGTGGCTGCAAGACAAAGTCACAGAGAGAGAAGGGAAGGAAGAGTTGGTGTTGGTGGTTGTCTTCCTCATGGCAACCCTTTCCTCCATCCTCTCCTTTTCTTCTCTTCCTCTTCTCCGTCGCCACCCTTCTCTTTCACCCTTTCGCCCCTCTCTTTCTCTTTCATTCTCTCACACAAAACTTCGTTCCCCCTTTATTGCTTCCTCTTCCCACTCTTTCGACGATTTCACCTCCAACTCCAAGGTACCCTTTTCCTTTTCCATTCTTTATTCCCTCGTAAATAATTCTATTGTTATTGTTAGCATATCTTCTCTTCATGTGGTTGATTAATTTCCCCCCTTCTATTGGAGTGCGAATTTGATTGCAGAGTTCAATTTTTAACTATTTCGTTTCCTAATTTCCTGGCTTGAACTCTTTTACACAAGCCCTTTCACAGGGTACTGTTAAAAACATTTAGAGAGTGGAAAAGGAGTGACATTTCATCCGAGATTTCTATAGATGCGTAAATTGATTCAGGATGTTTGTAAAGTAAAATAACGAATTTGACTATTGAGTGTTGTACTTGTAGAAATCAGTGCTCACTGAGTTGATACAAGAGATAGAACCGTTGGATGTTAGCCACATCCAGAAAGATGTGCCACCAACGACAGCTGATGCCATGAAAAGGACTATATCTGGAATGCTGGGCTTGCTTCCATCTGATCAATTTCACGTTGTTATTGAGGCCTTGTGGGAACCCCTCTCCAAGTTGCTGATTTCTTCAATGATGACTGGGTATGTTCAATTATATATTTTCTATGTGGTGCCCTTGGGGGTATTGTTTTTGTTTTAGCATTATTGTTTACCTTAAAATCTGTTATGTATTTTACTCTCTTGAAACCCGTAATTAGTGTCTCTGATTCAACACTTGTGTACATAAATGGATTAGCCGTTTGGAAAAGGGGGGTGGGGATATTGTCCAACAGCTTGGATGAATATACATTGACAAGTGTCCCAAATTATTTGAAATTTCTAAAGAATGTTATTGTATTAAGTTTTTATGCATGACCTATTAATGTTTACATAGAGGGAGCATGAAAAGTTTTTTTCATCTATTGCAGGTATACACTACGCAATGTTGAATATAGGCTTTGTCTTGAGAAGAATCTTGATATGTTTGATATAGAGAAGCTAAAGGCAGAAAGTACGAAAGTGGACTTACAAGGGTTAATGCATGACAGTGTAAATGTAATTGACTTTGGTAGAAATAAGAATTTGTCTTCCAAAGTTGAAAAGCTTCATGAGGATGTTGACATTCAAGACCTTGGTGAAATATCTGCAGAAGCTCAACAATATATTTTCAATTTGCAATCTCGTTTGTCTTCCATGAAAAAGGTACTTTGTAAAAATTAGGGATCGTCTTGTTGATATTTGAATTGAAAGAAATAAGCATGGGATTCATGAAGCCTTGAATGGCCTGTGAAATGTATTTTGTATTGTACACTGTTAATTTTTTATTTTCGCATATTTGATGGTATGCTTCATCCTTTGATTCATGTTCTGTTTTGTTTTTGTGCTTGATAATGATTGATTTGCATTCAAGATCCTTAATTGCATATAGGTCTGCAATACATTGTTAATTCTTTATTGTCGCATATTTTATGGTATGCTTCATCCTTTGATTCGTGTTCTCTTTTGTTTTTGTGCTTGATAATGATTGATTTGCATTCAAGATCCTTAATTGCATATAGGTCTGCAATACATTTAGCTTGTTTTTCTCATTTGGATTTCTTTTTCATTTTGCGGGACACTTTTAAAGGAGTTACATGAAGTAAAGAGGAAAAGTGCTGCTCTTCAAATGCAACAATTTGTCGGAGAGGAAAAGAATGATTTATTGGATTACTTGAGATCTCTTCAACCTGAACAGGTTTTCCCCTTTTCTGGAATTTCCGAGTTTCCTTGCATTTGGACCTATTCTCTCCTTTAGTGCTTTTTGCTCTGTTATCTGTGGCTCATTCTCTTAACCATGAACAGGATTTTTTCTGATATAATTATTTTCGTATTCAGTCAAGTTGTTTTTCTCTCTTATATTAAAATACTATCAATGATATATTTGAAAATCTTTTTATTCATTTAACTGAACCTAAGTGGTGAAAGGTTATTTGTTGTTCTGAAGGTTGTCAAATTGATATTCAAATTGTGAGTTGTAAAACTAACTTTTGAATCATAATCTTGGAGCATAAATTTCATCACATTGTAAGGTTTAGAGATAGATGATGAATATTTACTTTAAATATATCATGTAGATGATATATAATGTTCAATATAATAATTTAAACTAGAAACAGGTAGAACAAAATTATTAGTATATTTGAGTTTGTGAAGCCTTTCTTTTAGAAGAATGGAAATAAAGCAAAGAAATTGCCTAATAGAGCACATGTATTGAATGAATGAGTGACAAATAGAGCAGTGGAATAATAGTCAGATATTGTATGTTTAAAAATTCTCCTTCAATTCCTTTCTATTTTCATGAGAAAAAAGAAAATGAATAGTGTAATTCATATCCATGATACAAAATTGCTTAGATTCATTCTTGTGTAGTAAGATACAGAATCCTGAGATTCATCTTATGATATGAATCAATTGTTAGCTGAATTTATCGAATTATAGGATTCTAATTGTGCATTGTAAGATTATTATAACTTTATGCCTCTTCGTCCTCAATACTTATATTCTTTTCCATTGCTACACTGGGCGTTTGATGATGTGACGAACTGAAGTATTCATTAAAAACATTTGAAGAAGCACGTTCTCTTGTATTCCTTGTTAATCATAGCATTATCAAATTGTGGATGCCTACTTCATTTAACTATATTTTTCAGTTTATTTTTAATTCATATTATTAATTTAGTTGGGTGTGCGGCTAATGAGCAGGTAGCTCAGCTTTCAGAATTTTCAACCCCTGAGCTTAAGGAAACCATCCTCTCTGTTATCCATGGTCTCCTTGCTACCCTTTCTCCTAAAATGCATTCTAAACCTTCAACCATGTCAGAAAATACAACAGTTGGGGCAACAAATGTTGGCAATGAGGATTGTGCTGAGGTTGTCGAGAACTCTGCTCTTCATTTTCAGCCTGTTATTTCATTGACTCGGGACTATCTTGCCCGCCTCCTCTTTTGGTTAGTTCCTCCCTGCTTTTGATCACATTCCTTCATTTCCATATATGTATTGTTCTATATTTATGTATTATGCAAGAACTAGTAAAAAGGGTTAATACTGGTAAAAGGGGATAAAAAATGTTTCGAAATTTGGAATCTTCACCATTAGTTATGAGTGCATGTTTGTTGTTGATGAGAAACTGACATTTTCTTACTGACAACCCCCTACAGGTGCATGCTGCTGGGACACTATCTTAGAGGCCTGGAGTGTAGAATGGAGTTGATGGATTTGCTTTCCTTGACAAGTGATGCTGAGAATGATGCCTCTGGCAGTCAACCAATTGCTTGAATGAAGTTATTCAGTGGTTCAATCTGTATATATAGACGTGTATTTCCAACAAGAATTTTGCTTTCAACAAGAGGAGATTATGATACAGACTCAAGTACTGATCACTTCTGCTAAGGAGTTATCTGTGCTTATTGTGCAGCCTTGCATTCCTGGCACGTACCAAATCTCAGTCTCTTCTAGTGTCAGACCAACAGTAGGATCGAAGATATTACATGCTATAGAATATGGAAATGTTGTTATGCGGTACCAATTTATTTGTTAGGTGATGTAGATTTTATATTTCTACTCGTCTCATGTTTGAGTCTCTGAAATTATTATTTTTGTAAGAAAAATAAGCTCATTGACATGCCAATTGTAACTTTTTATATCATAAGTCTTAAGTTACTGTGTGTTTACTTAGACAAGTTTTTTCGCATTGATTTTATAAGGGAAAAATAAGAAAAAGGAATAAAATGAATTTTATTTAAGTTATAATTAATTTATTTATAAGTTAAAAAATAGAGGCTATTTGAAAATGTTTTCATAAATTAGTTTATACATTAATTAGTTTTAATTTATGTAATTTTTTGTCTCCAAAATTCTTTTATAAAGTTGGTTCAATCATATCCATAAGATTATATGAATTAATAGAGACAATCTGTTATTTATCATTCATTTTTCTCTTTGTACCCATTTTATCTCAATATATACCGTGAAAATGTATTTTCAACTAAAAAAATATATACCCATTTTATGTCAACCATTGGAGGTAGGTTTTTTCAAATAAAAAAAAAATATTTGTTATAATTTGTCATAATAGTGTTTTTTGAAGCAGTTTTTGTCCTTCATTCGAAGAGCAAGAAGTGAAAAGTTTGGATTTGTGATGACAAAGGGAGAGATATGTGATTGATTATAGTTACAGATGTAAAAAAATTGAGTATAAATAAATTCACATTCATATTCATACGATATCATGTATATTAATATTAAATTTATAACTTATTGTTGTGTTAATTAAGCAAATATTTATTAAATCATATTTGATGAATTTGAATATTTTATATGAATATCCATTAAGATTCAGATTATAGAATTTGTGATTGTGAACCTTAAATGAATGCCAGATAGAAAGGTTCATAGTCAATTCCAGTTATCCAATTCAAGTTATTGACATTTTCTGTACATCTTTCTTTGCATGCAATGTTCATAAAAAAATGTAACAGTTGCAACGTACTTCAAATGAAAATTGAATCAAACAACGATGTTCCAACTGTCTCATGAGTTGGTCGTTCTCACCACTCAAAAGTTCAAACCCATCGTTGCACTTCTTCACTCTCGCTGTTCATCTTCCATTGCAGAACCCACCAACCTCGCTACCCTCCTACAAGGCAACCTTCCGTATTCTTACCTTCACCAAATCCACACACGCATTTTCCAACTTGGTGCACACCAAGACAACCTCGTTGCCACGCGCCTCATTGGGCACTACCCATCACGCATTGCTCTTCGCGTCTTTAACCATCTCCAAAATCCAAACATCTTCCCTTTCAACGCCATCATCAGAGTCCTCTCCCAAGAGGGTCACTTTTTTCACGCCTTTTCCGTGTTCAACGATTTGAAACGGCGTCCACTTTCGCCCAACGACTTGACCTTCTCTTTCCTTCTTAAGGCATGCTTTCGGTCCAAAGATCCCCGTTATGTAAAACAGATTCATGCCCACATTCAGAAGATGGGTTTGCTCTCTGATTCTTCTGTTTGCAATGGCTTGGTTTCTGTGTATGCGAAAGGCCATAACCATTTGGCATCTGCCCGTAAAGTGTTTGATGAAATTCCTGACAAAAGGGTAGTCAGTTGTTGGACTAGCTTGATCACTGGTTTTGCTCACTCTGGACAGAGTGAGGAGGCTTTGCAGCTTTTCCATGTGATGGTTGGGCAGAACTTGCTTCCCCAAAGTGATACTATGGTCAGTGTTTTATCAGCCTGTTCTAGCCTTGAGATGCCAAAAATTGAGAAATGGATTAACATTCTTTCAGAATTGATTGACGATGGAGTGAGTACTAGAGAAACTTACTGTGATTCAGTTAACACTGCGCTGGTTTATTTGTTCGGTAAATGGGGGAAGGTTGAGAAGAGTAGAGAAGGGTTTGATCGAATTTCTGCAATAGGAAAAAGAAGCGTGATTCCTTGGAATGCTATGATTAGTACATATGTTCGAAACGGTTATCCTGTGGAGGGTTTAAGTCTTTTCCGTGTGATGGTGGAAGAACTAGCCACTACACCTAACCATATCACAATGGTTAGTGTGCTTTCAGCCTGTGCTCAAATTGGTGATTTGAGTTTTGGAAGTTGGGTTCACGATCACCTAATATCTCTAGGACATAAAGACACCATTGCCTCAAACCAGATTCTCGCCACATCGTTAATTGACATGTATTCAAAATGTGGCAATTTGGATAAGGCAAAGGAAGTTTTTGAGCATACAGTCAGCAAAGATGTGGTCTTATTCAATGCGATGATTATGGGTCTTGCAGTATCTGGTGAAGGAGAGGATGCATTGAGACTTTTCTACAGAATGCCAGAATTTGGCTTACAACCCAATGCTGGAACGTTTCTTGGTGCTTTAAGTGCATGCAGCCACTCTGGATTGTTGGCAAGAGGACGCCAGATATTCAGAGAAGTGTCCTTTTCCCCTACTCTTACATTGGAGCATTGTGCTTGTTATATTGATCTTCTTGCAAGAGTAGGATGCATAGAAGAAGCTATGAAGTTTGTGATTTCCATGCCTTTCAAGCCTAACAATTTTGTCTGGGGTGCTTTGCTTGGAGGCTGCTTGCTCCATTCTAGAGTTGAGTTGGCCCAAGAGGTCTCCAGGAGGCTTGTTGAAGTGGACCCAGATAATTCTGCAGGCTATGTTATGCTGGCAAATGCACTGGCATCTGAGAATCAATGGAGTGATGTCTCGGAGCTGCGGCTAGAAATGAAAGAGAAGGGAATCAAGAAGCAACCAGGAAGTAGTTGGATTGTTGTGGATGGAGTTGTACACGAGTTTCTTGTTGGCTGTTTGTCACATCCTAAAATTGAGAGCATACATATTACATTGGCTGGATTGGTGAAGCATATGAAAGTAGCAAGCCATTGCCAGCTTGTGTGCTGTTGTTAGATAAGCTGTGTGATTGCAGCAACAAGAAATTGCACCAGTTATTTATTGTCTATGCTTGCACCTTTGGTTATCTGTGCAAGGATTTTGTGGGAATTAGACTTCAATGTTGATATAATGGTCTTTGACCTTTTATCAGCATGACCACAATTTTGAGACTAAACCCCTGGGAGGTTGTAGATTGTGTTGTGAATAGCAAGTAATTACATAGCATCCTCCTGAGTGTAATGTTCATTTTATTTTATGGTCACACTCCACTTATACGCAACCATTTAAAGATAACTAAGTCATTTTCTTGGAAGCAAATTGTCAATGTTGGTAAGTAAATCTAGCCGTAAAATGAGATTACAACTAACAGAATATGTGATATTCATTAGTATGAAATTTATCGAATTTATCAAAATATTTCTTAAAATAATCTATCAAATACATATACTTTCAAGTACCAACATACTTTTTATAAGTTATAAAATTTTGAAGGTTAAATCATACTTTTAGTTTTTTAATTGATCTTTTATACTGAGTTTGGTTCTTCAACCTTTTAAACATTTCAATTTATTCCATTTTAAGTTTTTAAAATGGTTTATTTTGGCAATTTCCGTTACAAAGCTTACAAAAACATGACAAGAGTATGATATGATCAAAATATATATATATATATATATATATATATATATATATTTTTTTTTTTTATTTATTATTTTTTTTTCTGATAAAAAATATCACTATATATTCACTTATGATTTGAATTATTTTATTGTTTGCAATGTTTTTTTAAAAAATAACCGTTGAAAAAGTTATATCCAAAAGTATAATCTAGTCTAAAAATATATTATTTCCAAGAAAATCAATCATTCTGTTGTTTTTTTAGTTAAATTTCCATGAAATTACTCCGGTGGGAGAGATGAGAGTATAACTTTCCCAAATTAATCTGTTCACTAAAATAAATCATGTTACCTTTTATTAAATAAGACAAATGCATTTATGGTAAAAATATCATGTTACTCTCTAACTTCCAAGAAAATTTATGTAAATATTTTGAAGAATATTTTTGACTAATCAAATAAATTTAATTCAGGTAAGAATATCTTCCGCTGACCTGAGTGAGCCTTGGAAGGAGTGTCAGTTAGTTATATTGGTAGAAAATAATAACTGTATTCTTAATATAATATAATATTTTATTTTTAAAAATAGTAACAAATAGTTGTTTTTTAGATTTAGGTTATTAGAGTCTCAAACAAACTTTATCCTAAGTTAAAATCTTTATGAAAGCAGGATTTGAGTAAAATAAATATTTAGTTATAAGCTTTCAAGATGATAACAAAATGAGAACAAAAATATAGGAACAAAATCTAAGACTAAACAATTTTTCTTTAATAACAAAAATAACTATATAAAGATTAAAATATTACAAGAGATTTTAAAATTTAAATTTATCAGCATCGGTAGAATACAACCAATTAATAAAACTAATATATTCACTTTTGTAACTGCTTTTTTTACACATTTTCTTGTTTTTTTTCTTATATAATCTAAGTGTTTTTTTTATTATGGTAACTATTATAATTTATAATTACTTTTTAAATTTTGTTAACTATTTTTTTATTATCCTAGACACAAAAGTACGATAACACACATTTTTACTAGTATTGAATAATTGGAGCTAAATTTATATATGTATATCAAGAATAGGGTAGATACAAAATGACAATTAATTAAGTGTAAAATTATGGTATGTACAAAATTAACATGGAATATAATGGTATATAGATGTCACTTTCAACACTACATTTCTTAATATAAGACAGTATAAAATCGACTTGCTGACTATATTTTTAAGTTTTCAAAAATATTAATAATATTATATCTAATAACAACCAAGAAATTTTGTTTTTCTTAAAGAATATACTGATTTTAAAAACAGAAACTAAATAACTACATTTGTAAAGAAAAGATAAAGATATATATTTGGATATCTTTTTAACCACAAATAATTCAAAAGATATCGTTAAAAAATAACAAGAGAAATTATATACTAAGATACTCTACCAGAGTATACTCTTATAAATATACATATACACACATGTGTGACGAACCTTGTTTTGAATTTACTTTGGATGAGAATGGCGCAGATGAACGATGATGATCATCCTTTTCCCTTCATGCAAGAAGGTGGTGGAACGCAGAGAACAGAAAATTCAGTTCCTTCATCTTCAAGAAACCCTCCATTGTTCATGGAAGAGCTTCCATTAATGCCTTATGGTTTCCAACATTCTTATCAGATCAACCCAACGCATCAAGTTTCGTTTGCTCAGGTATCACCGCAGCATTATTCATAGTCTTATTTCAACATTTTTATTATTATTATTTTATTTAGTTTTATGATCATTTGAAATTGAAAAAAAAAAACACAATTTAATTAAGATGGTTTTGATGTTCTTCTTGGATCCTAGACAATGTTGTTGGTGTTAAGTTTGTTTGAGTGTGTCCTTGTTCTTTGGTGATGTTTCTAGTCATCTCTTTTTTAATTTTAGGCTTTTTCTTCTTATCTTAAAACAAGAGTCAAAACAATCTAAATCTTTATGTTTGTTGTTTTGTAAGCTTTCTTTGTATATGTGTTGAGATATCCTAAAGTGTTCTCTTTAATTCATTTGTCTATTGCTGATAAAAAAGAGAGTTATTATATAATAATCATAATAAATTGACTAATTTAAGATTTATTCATAGAGAATTCTTTCATTGGTATAATAGACTTCTATCTAGTCTCTCCTTAGAATTCTTTTTTAATAGATATATCTACCTATGTATCGTTTTTGTTAACATATGAGTTTTGGTTTAATCTTCCATATTTTTATATTTTTTTTAATAATATATTTTTCATGTAATTGCAAATGACTGTGGTTACTTGAGGTCTCAGTTTACTTGAGATATTAAGTAACATCTTGAAAGTTTTTTTTATATATAATAATCATAACAAATTATATATAATAATCATAACAAATTTCAGAGAATTATTTCAGTTTATAAATGAAATTTAAAGGTATACATACTAATTCACTCTGATATACAATTTTCAAAGAATATTTTATCCATTTGTGACCAATTTGTCTTAGTTTTTAAAAATAAATTAATGTAACATATTTAAAAAATATAGAAAATCTCAATTTATTTAAAAATAAAAACAGAAATTATAAATGCTAATAATCGATTCCCATTTTTTTCTACTTTCTTAGATACTGTGTTAGTTGTGAGAATATTAATTCTGTTAATTTCAATAATATTCTCGGCAAGAGTCAAGGAGAGTAATAATTTGCTATGAAAAGAGACAAATTAACAGTACAAACTTGTTGTTTCAAATTTTATAACTTCAATTCATACCTTTTCAATATTATCTCTTATTCAAAAAATTAATGTTAATTTTTCATTTTGTTTACTGATATTAATATTCTACTCTAGTATCATGTTCAGTATTTAAGAGAGAGGAAAGCTAAATATAAAGTAGATATCAAGAGAAAATAAATTAAAGCTTTATATATATTCATATCCTATTCAATTGGGTATTATATACAGAAATTCCTTTGTTGATAAAAAGATTAAATTAATTAATTACGAATTGGATTGATTAGCAATAACTCTAATTTACCTAAAATATATAATATGCTCTTTATTTTAACAAAATTATTATAATGATTAGTTATATAAAGTATATATTTATTTATCATGTATATTTCTAGGAATGTCACTTATTTAAAAAAAATATACAGATTTAACAATAAACAAGACAAATTCATTTGAAAAACAGAAACTATTTTGAATAATTATATTTGATATGATTCAAACTGAAAAGATAATCTATATATAACAATGAGGTTCAATTTGTTTTCACAATCTCTCAGTGGTTTTATTTGGCAATGGCACAAAACGTAGAAGATCATCCCTTTCTCTTCATGCAGGTGGTTCAAAGCCCCACTAATGAGGAGGTTGGAATCTTTTCTTCTCCAAGAAATCTGCATTCTGAAGAGCAAAGTCTTGCGTCTCAAATGGAAGCACTGAACTTGTCGAATCTTAATGGTTTCCATGATTCTGAGACCAGCCAATACCATGAAGATTGGTTTCAGTCCATGAGGAATACTGAGTATGCCAATGCTAGGGTTTCCATGCACCAAAGCCATCTTCTTCATCCTGTTGAAGGTGTTTTAGGCCCAGGAAACCGTGAAACAATGGTTTGGCCACGCACACATCATAATCAAGAACAGCTTCAGTGGGTTTCAATGGCGAAAGATCCACGTGGATCTCGTTTACTTCAGCAGAAGATCGATCAGGCCACGCCCCAAGAAAACTTCCAGATAGTGAAAGAACTGAAGTATCATTTGCACGAGTTAATGAAACACCCTTATGGAAATTTCGTCATTCTGAAGCTTTTTCAATCAAGAAATATCAGCTATGCCCAAAAAGATAGATGCATCTTCTTGCTTACTGTTGACCAGTCAAAGCTGAAAGATTTGTGCATTCATGATCAAGGGTAAGGAACAAATAATACCCTTTTTTTTTCTCTTAAAATTTCTGTGCTTGAATTTGATGTAACCTTTACTAATTAACCTAAAATTCATTCTTGCTACAGAAGTCGTGTTATCCAGCAGATTCTTGAGAATGAACAACTTCGAGTCTGCATAAATCAAATTGCATATGCTATGAGGTGTATCACTGTTGCACTTATGATAAATTTTAATGGTGGTTATGTTATTCAACAGTGCCTGAAGCTTTTCCCACCGGAGCAGAAAAATGTAATCCACAATCTTAGTTTTTTACTGATCCATTATATAACGAATTGCTTGATCTTAATTGGAAAACTTTCTTTCAGACTATTTTGGAAGTTGTAGCCCAGAATTGTTATGATATTGCAGTAAATAGATGTGGATGTTGCAATATTCAAAAATGCATCCAGCATGATGATGTTCCAGCTTTCTATGATTTGGTCGACAATCTAATCTCAAATGCTGAGGGCTTGGCAAAAGATCAATATGGGTATGACTAGAATTTCTTCATAAACATTTTTTTCTCATTAATTTTGTTCCCTTTTGATAAATTCTTAACCTTTAATTCATTTTATTATTCACAGAAATTATGTGATGCAGTATTTGGTTAAAAGAAAGATATTGGAAATAAATGCAATGCTGGTATCACAACTTCGCTATAAATATGTTGGATTATCTACTAACAAGTATGCCAGCAATGTAGTGGAAGATCTTTTACACTATTCCGGAACTGAGAATACTGCTATTATTGTGGAGGAGATAATGAAGAGCCCTAACTTTCTGCAACTTGTTCAGCATCAATATGGGAATTACGTTGTTCAGAGAGCTTTGCAATTCACTGAGGTTTGACATGGTTCCACAAAATCTTTTTTTTTTCCTAGCAAAACATTTTGAATCTATGTTAAGTAAAGAAAGCCTTTTTTTTATACAAAATAACATATAGTACTCCAAACTGTTATGATTTTTGTACAATTGGGGTGCATACATGCTCAAGCTTTTGTTTTCCATTGCAGGGCTCTTTGCATGAAAGTCTTTGTGACATCATTTTATCCAATCATAGCAGACTGAATAGCTGTCTGCATGGAAAAAAGGTTCTGAATGCTGCTGTGAGAGGCAGAAGGAGGAGGGATTAGAAAATGATGTGACTGAGTTTTAGTTACTTAGGGTTGTTATATATATATTAGTTGTTGTTTGTTGTTTTAGAACGGATGATGTGAAAAAAATATGTATTTGTTGGCCTCGTTTTCAATTACTATCAGTGTCTGTATTTGGGTCTTGCAGAAACACTGAGTCTGAGGTGGTTTTTAGTGTGTGTCTGTGTACACAAGTGTTATTCATAAGTGTATGTGTCTGTGTACACAAGTGTTATTCATAGAACAATTATTTTTCCTTTCTGAATTGATCGTACTCTTTTGATTTTTGATTTTTGATTTTATTTCTCTCAATGTTATGTTCACTCTATCATATTCAAATCTTGAATTACTTAATTAAAAAACATAAATTACTAAGTGTTTTTATTGTTATATTCTACATTTAGAATATCATTAACAAACAATTAAATACAAATATTTATAGTTACTTATAAATTATAACTATCAGCAAATTTAAATAATAATATCTATAATGATATATACAATTTTTTTTTCTCAAATATCTATTTGTTTTTTTTTTCAATTCAATTTTGATTGGGTTATGCTCGTGGACTTGATTAAGTTGTGAGAATGATTATTGTTAAGTTAATATAACTAAATTAAAAACTATTTTAGGGTTTAAAAAAAATTAGTTTTTAAATTAGTTTTTATTATTGTTAAATGGTTTTTAATTTATTCATATATTAACAAGTATGAGATTGTGTGATTAATATAAAAATAATATTACGATTAACGTAAAATAGTAAATGACTTTTATTAATCTCCTTGAAAACATGTTAGATAGCTTGCATGTCAATCCCAATAACAATTAAAGGATTGTCCCAATCACTACTATTGTGAAACCGTTCTTATATGTTCTTCAATTAAAATGATAAAAAGTCATTATTAATCATTTTACATTAATTGTGACATTATTTTATATTACTTACAAAATCTCACATTTATTAACAAGTAGAAACAAGTAAGTCAGATGATTGAATGAGAAGAACCACGCCATCTAGTTAATAAAATAATTAAACAATAAGACTTAATTAAAAAATATAAAATTTTAAGTAGTCAATAGAAAAAAAATAAAACTCAATTAAAAATACTAAAAATTTATAATACTTAAAACTTAATTAATCCATAACTCATTTATGTAAATATTAGGTATGTCCTATTTGTGTATACATTAAGTGTATTTTGATGATTTTAACCCATTTGATGATTTTAATGATGAAAATCCGAAGTCAAGAATGATTGAAGTTTGCATTGGATAATAGTTTTGAACTTTAAATTTCATGTAAGTTCTTTTTATCTTGATTTGGTAGACTTTCGAAGTGGTATGGAGGCACATCAGGTTTGTAGTTGTGTTTTAATTTATTAGAAAATGTTTTAATGTCTTAAAATGTTATTAGCTTTGATGGAAAAGTATTAAAGAAATTTTAATCAATTAAAATAACAAATTAATGGATTAAATTTACCCAAAATTTAGAGCTGCTACTTTTTTTATCTGTTATAATCAATTAAAATCACTTAAGTTTCAAATCATTTAAAGTCATTCTGTTTTCATTAATTAAAACGATAAATTAATCAATTAATATAAAAAGTGATTTTACCATAAGCTTTGTTTTAATCGATTAAAATAAAAAAAAAGCTTTAAAATCTTTATATCTCCATTGTTTCAAAACCAAATTACACGTAAATCAATTATATTATCTATGAAAACACCTTGCCAGCTGAAAGGGACTAATACTTGAGTAATACAATACTTTTTAGAGTCATCTTACTTCAATCTTGTAATCAATACCTTCACACAAGAATATTATTGTGATCACCTGTCTTTGTGGCGGTTTTGTTGTGCATGTCCTTTCTCAAATGATATTGTTCTTGATTGAATTCTTTTTCTTGCAAGGTTATCTTGTTGTGATAAAATGTCACAAAAGACTGAACTAAGATATTATAGAATTCAATACCCTAGAAGAACTTAGATATAGCACTAATTAAAGTGAACAATGTAAACCTTGGAGGATCTTTTTTTCTCTATAATGATAGTTCTAAAAGATATTACTGCCAGCATAGAGTGCTACAGGTTCTCCAATCATAAAGTGTCTACTTCAAGAATTCCCACAAAATAGTACTTCGAAATTTAGATTAATCTCCCATCTTAATGCTTCTACTAAAAGAATTCCCAGTTTGCTTTATAGGTAGACACTACACCAAGCATGTATCGTGTATAATACATTAGCACATTAGCAAAACACAACAATAAAGCACTCTATATATATCAAAACTAATAAAATAAAATTATTAACAAAGATGAATGAAGTTATAGCATAATCAAGTGACTTATCTCAAAAACATTATACTATAAAAAGGGGTGATCTCAAGGAACATATGTGCTAACTAGAATCATGATGAATTCTTACAGACAGAAGACACACACACAAGGCACGAAGACTGAATTTAGAGTGTAAATCCCAGTGCAAGAGAGAGCATGGCAAATAAAAGTCATCGGGAAATGCTTGTTACTCAGAATCTGAGGAGTCTGCTCTTGAACTCTGCCGAACAGTTCTTGTGGTTTTGGCACTGGACCTTCCCTGATTGAATGATGATTCACCCTCATAAGAGATTACTTGAGCTTTAGCCAATCTTTCTTCTAGCTCCTCTGTCTTAAAGTCATCAGTCCCACCAAGTTCATCAAACCCAACCTAATAAATAGCACACGACCACCATTATTAAATTGCTTGAGCTAAAATTGAACATACAATTCAAAGTTCAACTTTTGTCCAGTATCATTGTAAAACCTTTTAAAATGACCAACAATTCACAATTCATGGTGAGAGTACACTTTTCAAGAGAGTCAGAACAAATTGAACAAACTAGTCGTCATAACAGAAAATCTCTTCACACTGCTAATCACTGACTATATACTGAAATAAGTAAATAGACCATCTACCAAAATCCCACTTACCAAACCTTGTTGAACAGGAACCCTACTCTAACAATTGATTCCCATTCAGGGTGCTCTAACTTAGAAACAAACACAACTTAAATATTTTAACCTTTATACAATGTTATTATAGGACTACTTTAAGTGTCAAACAATCCAAATTCATGATAGATATGATTTTTAAAACAATCAGGGTAATACTCAATTAACTAATAGATTACAATTTAGATTAGAAGACATCAACATATGGACTAATTACTGATGAATAAACAGATAGCAAAAACCCTATCCAAAACAAAATTCCTGGCAAACACATATCACAGCCCTCGTATACACACATACCACATAATCATCGACTTTGGCATTCTTTATGAGGGCAAGAGTTGGAAGAACAATGATCTTGAGCTTCTCAGCCAGAAACGGACTTTTCTCGGCGTTGATTTTCACAAACCGAGTCTCGATATGCTGCTGCGCTAACAAATTTAAATGTTTGTCCATAACCTGCAAGCGAATCGCGAACAATACCATGAATGTTCCTTTTCAACTACGTAATAGGCAATTCAAATTCCGATGAAAAGGTGAGTGAGGATGTATGTATGTATGTACGAACCTTACAGGGCCAGTTTTCGCGGTAGAAGTGGCAGACGACGCGTTCGCTGGCCTTGACGACGGAGAAGAAGTCTTTCTCGGAGGGAATCTCGGAATATTCGGAGTGGCCGAGGGAGATCCAACGGGAGCGGTTCTCCGCCATCTTCTTCATCTGCTGAAGGCGGCGCTCACGGATAGCTTCGATGTCGTCGGGGTCGAGGCGATCAAGGGCGGCGATCTCATCGTCGATCTTGTCCTCGAAGGCGCGCGCCACCGTGAGGACTTGCTGTTCGATGACCTCTTGAATCTTACCCTTCTCCATCTTCACTACCAGTCCCACACCAGATCTCTCTCCAACCGATACGACGCGTCTGAGTTCGTCGCTACTTTCTTCTTTAATCGTTTGAATCGATTCAGGATCTAAGCTTTGCCATTTCACTTAAAAACAACAACCCAAATATTCACGGTGTAGGTTACTGCAATATCTAACAACATTAACACTGCATCATAGGATTTCAAAACTATATAACTATTATTCATTTTTGGAGGAAACAAAATTTTGAATTAAATTAATTCATATTTTGAAAATTAGTTTTCTTTTATTTCATCATTATTTAAATAAAAAATGCAATATTATTTATATTTTCTCTGTTTCTTCCCTCAAGAAGTTAAATAATTGTTTTGAAGAAATGGATAACACTCTTTGAATCATCATCCCTAACTTCTACAAATTATCCAAAGCTGTGTGAAAAAAAAGAGACTATAATTAAAAAAAAACAAACTAAAGCTCTTTTGTTCAATATTTAGCGTAATTGTGACTTGAAAATTATATAATTAAATTATTATGAAAAAAAGTTAAACCTTGAGTTGAATTATTTTTTTTTATCTAAGGTAACGGGCTTTTCTTGGGCCTTCAGCTTGTGATTTCTACTAGTTTCTTCTTCCACCCCTTTATTTTCCTCTAGCGCCATTTTTTTAAAATGCTGATTTTGTCCTTTGTGTTTTATTATTTATTCAACGTCTATTGTTGTACTTCAATGGTGCAATTATAAATTGTGCAATTGAATAATGAAATTTTAACTTTCAAATAGTAAAATCCATGAGTTATTTCCATAACACCCAATCTGAAAATATAATTATGAAATCCAAAAATATGTTATGAATTGCATAATTTAAAATGTAATACATTTTACAATTGTACAATATGAAAATACATTACATCAACCATTTGAACTTTTCTTTCATGAAGGTGGTGGAGGAAGAAATCACGAGAGTACATGAGGAAATACCTATATCTTAAAGGAGTTTCATTTAGTACGTTTCCTTCTTTGTCATTTTTATTTTCATTTTAAATATTATTTCTGAAATGTGAAAAAAATATCATAATCTATACAAAATTACAACTGAAAAAATGATTTTATAATGTATATAAATAATTACATGTACTAATAAAGACTGAACGACCAATGTTATGTCTTGGTCCTATTATTGGGTCGACCGACCTAAAGTTCACGTCCATTGTGTCGACCGATAGCATAAGTCTAACAATGCTTAAGCAAAGTCAGCGAAATTAATCCATGATTAGAAGCTAGGTAATGCGATCTTGATCGCGACCCAATTTTCTAATTCAGCCCAATAAGGAAAACTCATTAAGGTAATATAAATATCACATTCTAAGAATAAGATGCATCATTAACTACGGTGCTCTGACAATCGAGTGTCGAATCTCTTTGTTGACTTGAAGGTCGAAATACCCTCAGGCACGCCCATTCGAGAATCACTAGAAGACTGAGAAAATAGAGGCTAAAAAGAAAGTTTAAGAAGAAAGTTGAAGAGTAATACAACCGACAGAAAAGAAGAAGACGAGTTCTCTCAATAGTTTTTTAGATCTCAAAGAAAAAAAAACATTACATATAAAACATATCAATGGTATACAATTGGGCATGTATGATATTTGAGAATAGTAGGTGTCCCCGACTAAACTTTGAAGAGTTTGAATCTTGACATCATGAAATCAACATATACATCATTGCAATCTCCACTGATGCAACACTCACATGATCCCACCAAAACACAAACCAATAGCCCAACATCTGAAAAGAATACAAACTTGTGTTGTGTACTTTAGAAATTATTGAGGTATAGTGTTCTCTGTTTATTGGTCATGGTGACACGTTTCCACCCATACTAGACCTTCATTAATATCTCATTAGGCACACCTAGATCCCTTGTAAGAGGATTTTTCAGAGTTAACTGAAAAATAAAAATATCATAAATTCGTTTTAGTATCTGAGAGAGAAAGGGGGAAAAAAGGACATTGTAGTAAGATGGGAAGCTTGTTTGGGTTGTTTTTACTATAATATTACAGACATGTCACATGCGTGCAAGTGCGCAGTGACATCACCACGGTGCTTTAAATTTTGAACTTCCATCTAGGAATCACATGCGAGAATCCCAGGTATTAAGAAAATGTTTCTTTCATAGTTCTATACATGCATCATCAGTTATTATATAATAAGAAAAAACAAAACACTTCACTTTCTTAACATGAAATTTAAATCTCCATCAAGCACATGGATTAATGGTTATAAAATTTTAACTAATAGTTTAAACACATAATCAAATGCAAATTGTTCATGGCATGATTGTGAGGTTCAAGAGTCCCAACTGAGAAGAACAGGTTTCTGCAGAATGTGTAATTTATTCGGATTCAGATCTAACATCCAACATACATTGGAAAATTAAAGTTTAGATAAGAACAAGAATCCCAACACATGCTTAGGAATAGCTGACACATATAACACGTAACATTAACCTTAACATATAACAACTAAGATAGACACACTCTATCTCTGTGAGTTGAAGGAATCAAGGGCATTTGGGCTTGCCCTTCTTGTTGAGCTTGTCCCTGTAGCAAGGGCACTCGTGCTTGTTCCCATAGGTTCCAGAAGGAACACATTTGCACTCTGCACAGCATATTCCACAGTACTTCAGACACCTATCCTTAACCCCTGCTGCAGAGCACCTGTCCGAACACTTGCTGCTGCAATAAGCTACCATCAACACCAAAACACACACATCAAACCAAGTTTGAAAATATATATTTACTCAAACACCATAGTTCTTATATTATGAAGGAGTAACTGAAAATCTTACATGATTCTTCATAGGCCATGGCTGACTCCAAGAAAGAAGAACTCAGAAGAAGAGAACAAAGTAGTAGAGTAGCAAAGAGAAGCTTCATTTTGCTTTTCTTCTATTGTAGCTGTGTCTCAATTCTTCTTAAGAGGCTTCTGAAGAAGGTGAGTACTTATAGTGATGAAGCATGAAAATGGAAGCTACTAGACAATAACTTCTTTACAAAAGTTGGTAGCAATAAAATAATATGAAAATGGGAAATACTACTTGGTAGTTTTTTACAAGTTAGGTGAGTTCTATTCTATAAATAATTTAAAAGAGTAATTATGATTTTTTTTTCTGAAACTCAAAATGAAGTTTACTTTTATTCTTTAAATTTATTTTTTTAGTTGCTTAAGTTTAAAAATAAGTTTTTTATTTTTAATTTAATGTTGGAAATTAACAACAATTTAAAAGAAATATTTTAATTCTTTAAATGTAGTATTTAAAAAATTAATGGTACGTTTTGAAACTCGAGAAAAGAGAAGAGAGAGTACAGAGAAAACAAATTAAATGAAAATATTCATCTTTTAGATGATAAAAATGTAAGGTTAAAGAAATAGGTTATTAATATAAAAATGTATATATTAGTAAATCATTGATTGTATAGGATAATTATATATACGCCTTATGCATAAAAATAAATTAATAAAAATATAAGTATTTTTTAAAATATCTTGAAAATAAATTGAATTCATTTCATATTTTACAAACTAAAAATATTAGTCTATGGTATAGTGTTTTTGCATTACCATTAAGAACAAATGCGTTTTTAATTTGATTTTTTTTTTATCAAACGAATTTGATCTTTAAACTTAAAAAAAATGGAATTTAGGTTTATTTGATTTTAAAGATAGATTAAGTTTTTTTTTACTTTTTATATATCTCTTTTTAATTGCAACATATGTTGGTTTTAATTAATCTGAGTTTTCGAGTATATCATTTAATTTCTTTAACGGAGCTTAAAAGTTATATATAAACAAGGATATAAAGACCGAAAAGAAAGTCATTAATTATAAAATTATAGTCAATTATTGGTTAAAGAAAACTAAATTAACTTGAAATTATAAGGTGCATATTAGGTTTGACCAAAAGGAAAAAATTAAAAAAATAAGTTAATAATTTTTGTATTAAAAAAATATTTTGTAAACATAATTTAGAATGCAGAAACAGAAAGAAACGCGTTTTCTGCAAAACCTGCCTCTGAAATCTGTTACATGTAAGCTGTATCCCACAACAACAACTTCATATTCATAACTATTCTATTCAAACCTCTTTCCCTGCAACTGCAAATGCAACACTTATTTCATTATACTTTTTTATTTATTTTATCAACTATTTATTTTTGGAGAATGTTACTTTAACATCATCATATTTAAAGATACGGTTTACAATTATAATTTGGTGCAATTTAATTATTCTATTTTAGTAAAAAAAATATTATAATTGTAATATAATACAACATTCTCAATATATCAACATTTTTTAACTATTTTTTTCTTATTTTCGTTTGTCCTGTTAAAACCTTCCATGGTTAAGATTTCTTTTATTTCTCATACATTGTTTCACAATTACAACTCCATAATTCTTTTTCGTAATCCAATAATTTTAATTCAAAATAATGCTTATCTAAGCAAGTGCTTCATGAGTGTTTGATATCAACGTAATAATCTTTGCATTTTAAGAAGCTTTTTTATGATTACGTTTAGTTTAGTTCTTCGAGAAAATTATATGAAAATAAAATTTAAACACGATTTTTTTTTTTTGGGTTTAGTTTTAATTTAATATAAAATTTAGATTAAACTAAACTAATATTTTGTAGTATTATTTAAATTGATTTTAACTTTTTTTGTTAATATAAAATTGTTATTTTTTTAACAAATAATGGTTAAATAGTTTATAAAAAGTATTTTTATTCTTTTACAATTATTGTTATTATATACATAATTTAAAATTTATCTTATATTCATAAATAAATTTTATAACCTTATAATTAAAATTATAATATCATATTTTGATAAATATACATGTATTATAACCATTACACTACATTCATATTTAAATATAAATATATTTAATTCAGTTTATATATACATATTTAATTTACTGTATATATAATATAATATTTAAATTTAATAAAGAATTTTGATCGGTTTTTAATTAACTCTAAACAAGATGTAATTTTTTCTTGATTTTCAATTTTCTTTTAATATTTCTTATTTTTTTTAACATCCAATTAATCATCACAAGACATTATACGCTTTAAAAAAAATACATAAACACACGAAATATATGACATAGTGAATCCACATGACCTACCAAATACAATATTTGTTCACATTGCAGACTAAGTCATAAAATCTCTTTTCACTCTAACCACCTTATATGATCCTCATGTGAGTCCAATATTAGTTGAGTCATATTATCTCCTTTACAATCTCAAATTCAATACATATCCTAAACATATTAACATAGTATTTCCTCTCTAAAAAAATGTCTACAGCACACTACTTCTCATCTCATAATCTTAACCACATATATTTTTATTCATATACATTTCAACTTATTTTAAATAACAATAAATTTTAAATTTATCATTCATCACCTTATAATAACATTCCAGTATAATAGGTTGATAAAATATAAATGAAACATAAATAAATTTATCATTTAAAAATATTTAAAAATATGATTTTTCAAGGTTTAGATACATCTCCCTGGCCACGACTTTGTTTACTTATTGAATTAAGCACATGTCTATTAAGTAAACCTCTCAGGTTTTCAATTAAATGAATTTTGTTAATAAGATATTACTTAGACAATAACTAAACTTTTCAAAATTTCAATTAAGTGAATTTTGTCCAAAAAAAAATTGCTCGACCAACGATTTTGAATAAATATTTTTTTTTGCACAATTTTATAATTTATCAAATTGATCAAAAAATTATTCTATTTTATTTTTTATACATTGAATAATTTATTTCTAAATAAGAGAATATGGAGTCAATTTGACTCTTCCATTATGCATTTTAACCACTAAACTAAACGCACAACTATCTCAATTAGAATTTCACTCACACAAACTATACCATTTATCATATCCATCATTTTCAACAACTCACATCTTATTCATATAATGACAAAAAGTAAGAAAAACACTTTCAATTTCCTAAAACAAAACCCAATCTGTAAAACTCAATATTGTTAGCAAGTAATATCCATAGTCCAGATCACGAATGGTGCAATAAAAAAATATAATTAACTTCCTTAGCATTTCAACTTTGTTCAATCAAGCTTAAATGTATCTTTGCCTCACAAATTTTACTGCAAAAATCATATCCTAAGCATGTGACTCTTCTCCTACTATCAATTTTATCAATAGAGCGAAAAGAATAAAAACTAATTTATGACTAGATAAAATTATTATAATTTTCATCAAGATCTATAATTTGGACTCATTTGTAGAAGAATGAAGTTATATCATAAAATATAAAGAAAAATTGTTATAAAGAGATTATATTTGATGTGAAATGAAGTATAATTAGTTAATTTTTTATATTTATAATTTTTTTTTAAACTTAAATATTCAAATATTCAAGTATAAGAGAGTGAAAATGTACTTTATATTGATATTTATATTTTTTCTTGTTTTAAAAATGAGTACTCATTTTTTTTGTATGTTTTAAATAAAATAACCTTTATTGTTTTTAAATAGAGATGTTCACTTCTTTCATGTTACTAAGTAAATTATATCTTTTATCTCAATGGTTAAAAAAATAAGGTAGTGAATGTAGATTTAAAAAATAAAGGACTTATAATACTATCATTTTATTAAAAAAAAATATAAGGTAGATGAATATCTATTTTAAACCTAGACTAAATATAAGTGTACTTTTTTTCTAAAATTAATGAATGTTCAGAAAAAGTAATGAAATTGAATAGTTAACTGTTTTAAAACAAATATTTACAAAAATATTTATGATAGAATAAAATTGGTGCAGTTTCCACACACAAAATGATAAATTAAAAGGCATGAAACATTGAAGATTAATAATAAAATATATTTCCAAGAATTTAACTAAAAGTACCAATGGATTTTTAAAAATACTAGACTTAATGTATTTTTTAATTCCTATAATAATATTTATACAAATTTAACTATACAATAATACATGAAAATCAAGATTGTTTTCAATCTTAATTATTATTTCAAATTAGACTTAAATATATTTGTAGTTCTATTAAAAAGCAAAGTTTTGATTTTGGTATTTATAAAATTATTTCTTTATTTTTTGTTTCCATAAAATTGGAAAATGTCACTTTTGATTTTTAGTATAACGTTACACTAATTAATACTTATTATAAAAAGTTAAACTATAATTTTTATTAATATATAATAGTGTTATAATATAATGTCCACATGATCCTTGCCAACCATTTATCTCTTACTGTTTTCTTTCAGCTATTGAATTGAAATAATCTATTGGTCTAAAATAATTATATTACTTCTAATAAAACTAGAGAACACAATAATAAAAATGATCAGTGACATACTTTTCTTTTTCTTTTCCTTGTTGCAAGAGGTGAAAACTAGATTTATTTTTAAAAAATCCTATATTCATTACCGTTATAAGTTGTAAAAATATAACAATAAAAAACATAAAGTAAACTTAAAAATCATGCAAATGATAGAAAATAAAAATCACTTACAAAGTTGTACGGGCTATCTTTTGAAAGAGCTTTAGAATCCAAATATTACGCAACAGTTGCTTGAAAATGGTGCCAAGACGAAACATGTTGAAGCACTGGATTCGGTTGCAGTAATAAAAGAAAGTGGAAAATAAAGAAGCTCTTGCAACAAGAAAAAAAAAAGCATGTGAGACTGATAGTTTCATTTTTCATTAGTGTGTTGTCAAATCTTTATTAATACTAATGTAATTATTTTAGAGCATTAAATGATGGAAATCTATGGACCAACAAGGGACAGGAAATAGCCCAAGATTCAATTTCAAGTTAGAGAAAAAAAAACTCTTAAAACCCACAAAATAAATGTTATCTCTATTTATCTTAAAACATATATTAGAGATTTAAACTAATTAATTCAATTAATTATAGACACCAAACCAAAATTTACAAATTTTGCAAAGACTAAAAATATTAATTTTAATTTTTATAAACAAAAATTGTAACCAAAATCAATTATTTCAAATTATACCGTTAAAATCTTGAAGCCCACTGCGAGAGTAAAATATACAAAGTCAATTTACCTCCATTTTTTAAAAAGTGTATCCCCAGCTGACATTGATTTAAAAGGAATTTCAACAACCACATGTGGTGTTAACTTTCTTCATATCACATTTGTATTACCTGATAGTTAGTTCATACCTCGACCATTCGGCTAAGGCAACCGTTAGTATCAAACATCAGACAGTTTGGCCTTTCAACCAAATAAACCCTTTTGGGTCATCAGACCTTTCGACAAACCAGCCAATGAGTCACATCTTTGTCACGACCGATCGGCCTCTTGGCCCGCTAAGTTAAACCTGCAACGGGATTAATTACAAATAAAACCTGATTACTTCCTAGGACAATTAAAAGAATTGGGAATGGAGCTAAAATAATCCCTTTCAAAGGAAATATTTCATGACAATATAAATAAATGAATACTTAAAAGGAAGTAAATGTTTAAATCCTAAACTTGTAACCTAAACATAACTATCTGACTTGAATGTCGAAGTATTTTGTAATATCGAGAAGATGAGAGCAGATGAGAGCAAATGACCTGTAGACGTATAAAAAGACCTAGGATAGGAGATATCCGGCCTTGCAAGAACAACATCATCATACAACAACAAAAGGTTTTACAAACAGTGATATATGATCACTGCAACTATTGAATCATTACACATGCTTTTTATTCATTACAAGAACGCAAAAAACTATGGGCATGCTAGCTCCAAATTATGACTCTATGAAACACACTGTAACCTCTATACAACAAGTACAACATCGTACATCAAGCTCCCATACTGTGAAATGGACAAGGGCGCAAATCATCAGAATCATCCTTGTTGGCATGGCCACTAGATGCTAGTAAGTTGATCTACAAAAATAAAAATTTGAGAAAACTTATCTCCAGCTTAGTGAAGTTCAAACCGAATCTCCCATTCCTCTCATTTGGAATCTTCCAATGAGGAAGACATAATTAGAACGAATGTAAAGAAAAGCTTGTATTAATATATGGAAGTGAGTGTAAATTGAAAAATGAACATGGAAAAAAATAACATTTTACTATATTCCTGTGACAAAAAGAATGAAAGAAAAACTTAACTGTTATATTCATAATGTAGCCTTGTTACATTTGGATATAAAATGCATTTAACTTTTAAATATAGTAGAAGTACTTCTTATCAATTAATAATAAAGGTAACAAATGACTACAAAAACAATTTTTTTTAGAAAGATTATTATGTATGTAAAACATTTAGTTCTAGAAAATGAAACTTGGTCAGTTTAAAATCGCAATGTAGCATTCTTCTATTATTGTAGTCATTTCCTTCCCAGATTCAGATGCTCGTAAATAATGGATCCACCAACCTCAATTTCTTTTTTCTTCTTTTATATTCATACTCCAGACAAGAGAAAAAGAGAGAACGATGAACATATAATTGAGACTGTCGTGCTATAGAATAATGCATATAAGAAACAAGAAAATATGGTACAACCTTGACAATTTTAGACTTGGAGCCTGGCCGCATGTAAGCTGCTAACACGCTCATATTGAAATCCTGTATACAAACCATTTAAATTAAACAAGGAGAACTCAAATTACAGAAACATGTCGCTAATATTTGTGGGATCAGCGACAGTTTTAGTTCCAATCTAGTGAAGTATGAGAAACCTATCACAGGACGAAATAAAAAAATCAACGTGGTACTCTATCCTATTCATAATATCAAGGGAAAAAGAACAGAAATACATGATGCACAAGACATTAGTTTGTTCATAAAGATAAAATTATAAAATAATTGTTTCCTTCCTGAAGAGCATTTCCCAACTAGACAATCACCTTTAATCATGTTGAAGTTCACAATAAGAAGGCAAAAAATTATACGGGTTGTCACCAATCTCCACGTACTTTTGCACCATAAGTAATTTGCGAGTAGAAATTACTCAAAAATCAGCAATTTCAATTTTCATGCCGTGATCGGATTTTTAGAAAATGGTTGCATGAAAAACTCATGTCGAAGGGTCATACATATAGGTGGTTGTCACAATATAAGGAATCTTAAAATAGCTACCATGCCATAATAATTAATAAGCAACTGGAAGACATCTATAGTTAAGAAAACAAAAATCCACAAGAATAATGTAATTTTATATAAAAGCTACTTGAGATTTTGAAATTTTCACCCCGAAAACAATTAAGCAAAGTAGGAAAAAATTATGGAGAAAAAATGTTGTAAAAAACGAAAGAGAAAATTCATAAAATATCCAAAAAGTATAGAGTGGAATACATTATTTCACTATAAAAAGCCACACAGTGGTCGTTATAACCCCTTTAAGCCTTTTCTTTTTCCTTAAGAAAAGGCTGGGAAAAGCTTTCAAAAATAACTTACCCGGAAAGGATCACCCCTCAAAGACTGAACAAACACAGAACTTCCTAAGTTTCTTCCCTGCATACAAGTAAACGAGTAATCTTACCACAATGAAATGATAATTCAATAAAATGAAAACACGGTAATCAGATATTAGTTATTCGTGTTCCTTTTTTTGATGGCTTATGATACACTGCTTGTTTAATAGAAAAAAAATATATATGGGAGGGAATATAAACAGACAAGTAAGTTAGAGAAGTGTAGCTTCAAAAGATGGTCCAGCCCTATCATGTAAGTGCATGTTTGTAGTGGTTGATTTCAGATTTATTTTATTGTTTTGTCAGCTTTCTAAGGATCTTTTCAAAAGAGAAATAATTTTCTTAAAAAAGCTTTAGATGTCTATCCCTGTCTCCTGTAAATGTAAAACTCGCTAAACTCCATTTTGTTGATGTATAAAGAAAAAAATAATAGAAGAATGATTTACCTCGAGGGATATATCTCTCAGGCGCCTCCCTGTTTGAGCACAGCAAATACGGACGTGCTCGTCACAACTCCCACTTATGATGTAGTCTCTCCCATTCATGTAATAAGAACGGGTGTAATTTTGGGAACTTTCAGTGGGAGCTATATCAAAAACTAAGTGAAGCTTACCATCAACAGCCAGATATTGTCTAACCTGCAAAAACTCACAAGTCAGTCTGGACACAAAAAATGTGTTCTGGAGATAAAAAAAATTCAAATTGAAAGACTGACAAGTACTGAATCATTTTAAGTTGCTGTACTATATAGATAACAAGAATTTAATGGAAACTGTTCCTAGTTTTAGAGGTGAATCAGATTTCGCATTGTTGCAAGGCCTACTCTACTGAGCCATCAAGTAGTAACTAACTACTAACTAATCACATTACTGTATTGCCACTGACAATTCCTAAATAGATAACAAAAAATTGCACTTCAAATGCAGTCACCACCAGTAACTAATCACACTACTGAATGAAAATTACCTCATTATCAACCGCTGAAGCAAGAATATATTGATCATCTGGAGAAAAGCAAACCATCACATTACCTCTGGAGCTTGAAACTGTAAAGCATGGGTGTATTGGCTTTTGTCTCAAGTCCCACATCTTCACATCGTGATCAAATGATGAAGTGGCAAAAATTGATGGGGAATGATTAGCAAACTTGACTACATTAATATGCCCACGATGCATATCTGTGAACACTTGTAAACGTTTCCCACTGTTGATGTCATATAAAGCAACATTTCTTGAGTAACCACTTGCAAGAAATAGTTCATCCGTAGAGTTAACATGAACAGATGTCAACTGGTCAAATTCATCAAACGTAACACAACCAAAATTCCCATGTATGCCAGTAACTTTTCTTGGTATGTGGTGGATGTCATACAATTTCAAGGAACCATTGTCTGATCCTGCTATAAGCTGACATAAAATAAGAAGAAAATAAAGAATAAGAAATTTGACATACAATAAAAAGAAAATAAAGAATAAGAAAACTGACATCTAAATAAAAAAAATGTTGGAGTAAATTCTCTAAACCTAACAATGCAGAATGGAATACTTTAACTAAATCTTTACACCCATTGTGATAACCGTGACTAAATACCAATTATCCTTACAGGTGCCAAGGCTGCACTATCATTCTTGCAGAATACAGTATCTCTCTAGTTAAAAGTACTTTTGTCTCTAGAAGGCTATGTAAACAACACATTCTGTAAAATTTGATTAATTGCCAATATATGTTGCTTCCAGAACCACTGGAGAAGTTAATAACCATAATAAGTATAATCTACAAAATCAATTTTTATGCAATTAGCACATACCTTAGAGGGATATTTTTTGAGCCAACAGAGACCTAAAACACTATTCATTGCTCCAAGTGATGGAATATAACTAACAATATGTTCGTTCTCATGGTTGATGACAACTACTTCACCATCTAAAGTTCCAAAGACCATCAAACTTGAGTCAGATGGATGGTACTCAAACTGTCTTGGATGAAAGCCCTTGTCCAATTCACATCCTAATAGAGAAAGGGGATGCAAGAAAGGCCAAGTTGAGGACCCCAATTTAGCAGCTGAAAGAGACCTAGTATAAAAATATTGTGATTGTCCAGAGGGATATGATGTCCTATTCTTGGAAGAGTGCACCTTATTATGGCCTGATTTTATTTCTCTCTTTTGTAAGATACTTACAACGCTCTCTTTGTGCTTCCATTTATACGGAAGATATTCAAAGTATTGAGAAAATATTCCAGTAGCCCTTTCCTTGTCAATCTTTCTGATAGGCATATTATCTAAATTTTTCAGATTTGGCAATGAAGCAATCATGAACTCCCTGTAATGCTTCTCATAGCATATTGGTGATGCATGACGAGACATGTACTTCATAGAAACATCAGCAATAGGTTCCATAAAAGTGCCTTGCAATGAATCTTCTTCATCTTCATTCTGTAACGTGAAACACTAAAATTAAAGATCAAGAAGGACTAAGAAGCCACAACTTAGATAATGTGAACAGAAGAAACTTTACAGTAACATGAATCATTTCTATGCAATTCAATATCAAGCATTTCATTTATGCTTTCCTTAAACCATGCATATTATGATAATAGTCCAAATCCAACAAATAGAGTCATTTACTAAATTTTCAAAATACAGCATGCCTCGAAAACAATGTGGATATAGGCTAAACAGAAAGCCTACTTTTAATTAATATTACTATTTCAGTATCCAAGCCATATTCATTACCACAACCAAAAGCAATTCTAAACAATAGCTAAAGGAATACTAATGCAAGGTGACGCCATAACCTCACAGGCCTGAACTTCAAATGACCGCCAGTACTATAGAACCCAAACTATTATCTTTTTTTCACTAACTGATGGCAAAAAATTTACTATCACTTAAAATAACTAAAAACATATTAGAAAGGAAGAGAGATTTGTCACTGTTATTCTATTATTGAGACCACTATAATAACACTTTGTTTGGATAAATGGAAGAAAGAAATAAAATAGAGAAGGAGTCGAAAATATATTTTGTTTGGATGAATAGAAATGAAAAAGTAAAACAAAGACTTTTACCTCAGCTTGTGAGGACAAGTGGTAAACAGAGTGAAAAAATTAATAGTTTATATAAAATAACCTTTTATATAATTTTTTTATTTGACCAAACAATAATAATCTCAAATCTTTTACAAACATTTTATCCTATCTACGTATTTATTTTAAGTTTTTTAGAAAAAAACTACATTATAAACACTCATAAATAATAAAAGAAGACAGTGAGAAATTAAAGAAAAATAAAAATCCCTCCACAATGGGAGAGTATCACAATCCAATCCAGAGAAGTGACTATCTCATCCCTCTAATTCTTTCAACAATAATTCATCCAAAAGAAACAGAGTGTAAAGGAAATCTACTAGCAGGGAAAAAGTGGCCAAGTTGACTACCTCATGAAGAAGAGGCACTTCAGAACTCCACCCAGGAAAAACATCTGACAACCAGTATCTATCATGACGACTAGTAAAGTCAACTTCACTGTCATCTGACGAATCCTCAACCATGCTTTGAACATCATGATTTATAATTTCTTCATCCAAGGAATAAAAATTTCTTAGTGGATCTTCAGAATTAAAGTTGGGATCTGTCAGTTCAGTTGTACTGGTGAAGGGTTCACCAATAAAAGGAATTCTATCAAGCAGGCTAAAATCAGTAGTGTCATCAGACTTCCCACTGCATGAGATAAAAGATGTTCCAGCATCATTGCAATACTGCCAATATTGAAACCTTAATTCAATTAAAGAAGGAAGCTTAGAGAGAGCTGCAACAGTTGTCCAAAGATTTGTAATCCTTGTATCACACATTGAGAGACGCATTAGATTGGGCATACAATTAAAACAATCCTCCTGGAAACTGGTAAGGGAAGAACTGAAATCAAGATTTAGGGTATGCATATGCATGAACTCCCCCGTTAAGTTCAGCTTCCGGAAACGTGAGCACCTCAATGTCAAAACTTGGCATGCCAAACCTCTTTGTGAAATATCCCTAATGGTAACATCCAGCATAGTCATGAAAAAGAAAATATGAAACAAAAACCTATCACACCAGAAAATACAATCATGAAAAGCCAGTTCTCCCAATGATGAATTATCCATTCATGTTTTAGACTTTTAGGCAAACGTAAGCCAGATTGGTATATATCATTAATAGGAACAAAGCACCTCATGCAATTTATGCTAATTGGCTACTGTCAATGCAAAAGGTAATCCTGAGTGAGAAAAGAGCCAGTACCAGGATAATAATGTCAGACGAATTGATATAAAAAGACCTTGCAAGGTATTTTTCTAATCTCTTAAAAACCTAACTCCCATATTCAATAACATGAAGATTGTTGATGGTTTGGAATTGCCAGAATTTCAAAGGCAAGGAATTCCTAGTTACCCTTTCAAATTTGTTAAGAAGGTGAAAACAAAGTTAACAAACAATCAGAAATTGTGTCATTTATACAAAGATAATTCATCATAAATACCATAATATACCGTAAGAAGTCTTTTCCATATGACAGATCCTGTAGATGGACTACTCGAAGCTTTTTATTGACAGCACGCATCAATGATAATGCATATTCTCCATTTAATACACACGATGATTCATTACGTACATCAACAGCTTCTATTTCAGAAGCATCAAAGTTCATGCACAAGTTAAGAAGTGGAGCAATATCAACATCCTTTAGGTCATCAATTAAAATCTCCAGCTTGCACAGCTCATGATTGGACTTTTTTACCTCAGCCTGTTTGATCATGGTGGGGTTTAGATTCTTATCCCCGTAATAAATAGAAAATTTAATACATTCACTGCTCCCTACTCAGGGAGATTAAACACAGAGAGAAATGGAGTAACAAATATACACACTGCTGTATATAAAGGGTTGACTCAAGTGAAAAGATTAGTAACTGAAAGAATATAGAACTACAAATTTGGACCACTTATGGCATGTTTGGAATTGAATTGGGTTAAACATAACCAACTTAATTTTAAAAGTAACAGCCTTGATGATTTTACTTTAGTACCTTGGAATGTGTGACTTTCACGTTGAACAGAGGTTTAAGGGAAATCTAAACATACTAATAACCTTACATGGATGATCAATATTATAAGTTAATTGATGATCTCATTACCAGTCAAAAAAGTTATATGCATTTTTCTTTTAATCTAACCTGTTCAAATAAGATTTAGTATGGTCTATGTTGATGTACTAACCAGGACAACAGCAAAGCTGCATATATTTGAATGTAAAAAAAATGGTGAAAATGCTTCCAGTGATGTAGCAGTAAATTTTGTGATTGAAAATGACAACTGACCTTGAAAAGACTTGACAAAATAGAAGAATTAGGCAAAACACCCTGTCTCCTGCAAGAATCAATATACCTAGAACCAAAATCAATATTAGCTAATTAGAATGAATCAACAGCACAGAGAAACCATCAAAAAGAGTAAACAGTGACTTCACTCGCAATTGCGAAAACTATCAATGAATTTAAGCAAGAAGCGCGAAACAAATTACTAGCAAGTTTGCCATTGCTCATATTTTCTCTTTACAGCCCAAATATTTTTATTCGATAAGACAATGCAAAGGGAGAAGGAATGATTATTCAGTGCATTAAACAATACAACCGAAAATAGCGAATTCTTTTGAGAACATGAAGTTCCTGATTTCACCTAGCAACGACCAATTCAATGGAAATTAAGAGCGAAGTACTGAAACTAACCAGCAGCCACATTGTACATAACCAATAGAAATCCGAAAATAACAAACGATTGAAGAAGACAAACACCAAAATCAGAACGCATTTTGTTGAGTTGATGAAGTGTACCTGTCTTCCAAGGTCTGGATGTCGACGGTCATGGTGATCGCACAGCACAAAGTGATTGGAGAATATGGAGATCAAAGCTTATGGAATCCGAAGCGGAAACCCAAAATTTACAAACCAAAATAGATTAGAGTATGTATGTCACAATGCAAACCACGCTCTGATTCAAACAGTTATCTCTTTTCTATCTTTCTTACTTTTTATTTTTATTTTTTAAGATTCTCTTATGGTCCTAATGGCTATCGATTCTGGGCATTCAATTCTGCACCCCGTGATTTCAAACCGCACCCCTATTAATTAAAATTTCAATTTTACTCTTTAAAATTTGTATTCTAAAACGTAACTAATATATCATTTATGAATTTAATTTTTTTTAATCTGCTTAATATAAAATTAATTTTTTTAATACAAAAGTACTTTTTTAATGGTAACAATATTCAAACAATACAAGAGCATAATACGTTTGTCATAAAACATGGAAATGCGTCATATATTAATGATTAAAAGTTTTTATATAATATATTTTCTAATTTTAAAATGTTAAACTTAAGTATATAAAGCACTTAAGTTTATATATTCACTCATGGATTGCTTAATGTAAAAGGATTTCAAATTGCACAAGAAATCCAAACCAAAGACTCGTATAAACACAAGGGAAAATGAGAATAAGGAGATCTAAGAAGAAGTTCCGGGGGTGCAGAAAGATAGTGTCAAAGATAAGGTATCAACGGTGAGTCCATGTAGGCCCAATATTGAAGAATGTTATCAAAAAATGGCAAAGACTTCCTACACCCAACATTTTTTATCTGCACCCAACAAAATTTTCAAATTTCGAAAATGCTCTTTATTCCAGAAATGAAAATCTGAAATTGAAAATAATACATTACGAAAAAGTAGATCCAGAAAAGATTATTGTGTTCGAAAATAAAAATCTGGAACAAAAATCAAAATTTCATTCCATATAAGAAAATCTAGATTTGAAAATAATACATTTTGAAAAAATAAATCCAAAAGAGATTATTATATTCTGGAAAAGGGGTCCAGAATGTATTTTTATATGTACCCATTTTTTAAGGACATTTTCGTCTTTTCTTCTAAAATTGGGTGCAGTGATATGATGCAGGAAGTAATTGCCAAAAAAATACCTTAAGCCCAATTATAAATGGAGACACATCATTCGCATTAACTAACAGTATTTATCTTTTAGATAAAATTATGATTTTCTAGTGGTATAAAATTGTGTTTAAATACATGTTTGGTGCCTTCTAAATGGTAATCCAAACACACTTTAAATCAATTAATGTCATATTTAGGAATAAAAACCAGAAGGACGAGACCGATTTAAAAGAGATTTAGAGAAAGAAAAATTAAAGATTTCAATTATATTTTCATTAGTTGGAAAAACATGCGTAAAATATATTTATTTTAAAAAATCAAGTATATATAATTTTAAATGTACAACGTAGTAAACTAATAACCATATTTTAATTCAAAAACAGAATAAGAATTTCGAGAACGAATTTTTAGTTTTGGAAAACATAGAGCTTTAATTTTACTACTAGTCACTAAAGTAACTTACTTCATATTTTTAATAATTATAGGAGATGAGAATGTGACACACGTAGTATATCAAATGAGAAGAGTTTTATTGTGACATGATGAAAAAAATTAACCTCAGATTAGTGAATCTTATAAATAGGATAAGATTACAATGTTTTTGTTTGTTAAAAAAAAAAGACATGGTAAAGTCAATTTTAAAGGGCTAGATTTCAAATACAGAGGTTGTTTGTCTTTTTGAAGTCCTATATAATCATTAAATAACTTTTACTTCAACTTTTATATGTTTTTTATCTTCTAATTTTGCCTTCTCGTACAAATACCATATTACTTTGTACTTTTTTTCATCAAAGTCAGATTAGAGTCAGACATGTATCTATATATGGATTCAATATTTAATTAACATATCTAATTATATTTTTTTGTCTATTTTAATTTACACTGGTTATTATGAGAAGAAAAAGTTCCCAACGAGAGAGAAAAAGAGGTGATTAGGGTTTTGGAAAATATTTGGAAATTGATAAAAGAAATTGAATCTCGTTAATTGCTTAAAACAAATTTGTATGCATATTTTATTTTGATTCTTATTTTTCACATTTTACAAGTTACATAATGATATTATAAAAATTCATTATATCTCATAAAATATTATTCAATGTCTCTTTAAACTCTCTGGTATCTCAACTCACATGCTTTATATACTTATTAAAATCTTCGTAGTCATTTAAGGATCGGATAATGTCGTGAAGTTTTCTCTTCTCTTTATGATCGATCAACTTTATAAATCTCAATTTACATTGAAATCATCTCATTTCCACCTTAAAATTATTAAGATTAATTTTTTGTAAAAACCGTTATCAAAACCGGTCCAATTAGACGGTGATAAAAAAATTCATAGTTTCATATCCTCGTTTTTATTTTATTTTACATTACTCATATAGAATAGTGAAGATAATTTATTAAAATAAAAATATAATTTTAAAAAATATGTATGTGTACAAACTGGTCTCTCTTGAACTAGTTATTTTAACATACATGAAAGATCTAATTCTAACAACTGTTTGTTCCACAAATTAAAATGGATACATGAAAGAGATGATTTCTGAGTGAAGGGAGTGTAAATATGTGGTAAAATTGAAACGAAAATGAAGAGGAAAGAAGGTGACAGTTTGAGACAGAGAATGTCCCAAAACATTTGTAAAAGTATTTTAATTTGGTATTTTTAGTTAAAAGTGTTACAAGGAATCCATTTAATGTTTCAGCCGTACACCACTTATCTGAGTAAGTTACCACATAGAGAAACCTCTTAACAATTGTTACATAAATATCTGTGTGTAGAAACAATATCTAAAAAGCAAAGTAAGGTGCAAAAATATCAAGATATCTATCATGCTTTTATCTCCCCTAGCTAGCCATCATTGAATGTGAGATTAAAAGTTCAAAATAGAAATACGAAAATGTGTGTCACACAAAAACCCAACCACGTTGGTCCCTCACTTTGGTCATGCAGCAGACTTGACAGCTACACAACTTGGAAAAAATAAGAAAAAGAGAGAAGAAAAAGTTGACCACACCCTCTCACTTTTTAATGGGATCTTTTCTTCTTCCTCTTCTTCCAAGACTAGCCCACCACCCATCAAGAAGATCACCCTCTTTATTGCCAAACCATGCTTTCACACCAAAACAAAACTCACCATGCAACCAAAATACACTATTTTTTATTATCCTTCTATCAAACACAATGCATATCAAGACCTCATGTTTAAATACAGGAAAAAGACATCAAATATAACATGGGCCCAAGGCCCAAAAACCAGTCCTGAAGAAAAACTAGCAGACATTTCACACTCAATACACTTTAACTACTAATGAAAAAAAAAACTAGAAACAACATACATAATCACAAATCAATGCAAGAAAATAAACAACACAAATTTAACGTGATTCGGTTGCCAACTACAACCTACACTCATACGGACAACTATTAGATTTTATATCCGTCATGTTGCGCACTAATTACAATTACAATAATCTCTTTAAATAGAAATTACAAAGAGACATAATGATTAAGCCTACTCACTAAACATAGTATCTAGTCAGTCAAACTCAATTGGTCTTAGTTTCATACATAACAACTAAGTTCTTGTTTCAACCTTCAATTGGGAATACAAGTTAAGTGACACTAATTTTTTCGATCATCATTAGAAAACCATACAATCAAATTTATGGCATGCCTATTTCAAAATCTCAAGTTATTGGATTTATAGATTTATTTTCTTCTCTATATATATATAATGTTACGTTTTAATAATTTAATATTGTTTAAAATTTGAGATTAAGAATACTTTAAATATTTTTTTCTTTAATCTTCTCTTAAACGCCATTATATTTTTCTTTTAAGTTGCAGGTGTTGTGGAGAGTAAAGAGGAAGGTTGCTGGCAAGACGAAAGAATTATAGCATATGGTTTTGGGACCCAAATGGAAGACTCTCTGCTTTAACGTTCCGGCTGAATCTTAAATTATTACGCTACTCTGATACATAGCACACTGCACAATAGAAGAAGCACAACAAGGATTATTCCTTTTACTATTCTAGTCAAAACCAACAAACACAGTTGCAACAAGATGGGAAAGAATATTTCAACATGGGACTCAGAAAGAACTCACTAACATGCATCACTTCCAAAAAATAAAAATTAAGTGTAACCATGTGGAAACTAGTACTAGACTCAGAAATCTACCTCCAGAAAAAATCCCCATTAATTAACCATCTTAGACCCTGTTATAAAGACACCAACATACCCATTGAATTCACAACTCACGTGCATTTCTCCTCATGATTTACCAACACAATGATTGTTTATGCCTAACATAACATGTAGTGTAATTAAACCATTATAAACTATTACGAAGTGAACTTTAAATTTAATTAAAAACCATAAAATCAGTTCATAAGATGAAGTTTGCACCCATTAGTGGTCTGATAAAACCAACAAACACTCATTAGAATATGCTCGAAATGACTCTGATACCATATTACAAAGTATACTTTAAATCTAATTCAACCTCATAAAACTGACTTATGGAATGAGATTTGCACTTACTTATATACAATGAAATGTCCTAATCGTTAATCGATGTGGAATCTCCAACATAAACGTCACATATCTGTGACGAATTGTAACACTTTTTTATTCATAACAAATGTGTAACTTGCATTGCATTGCATGTATGATATACGTGAGGAATTGTAATTATTTTGAGAAGTAAATTAATGGGCAACAATGGTGGTTGAAGGCTGAGTATATGATGTTATGGTGAGAAAGTGAGGAGAGTTAGCTTTGAATTAATTATAAAGCATAAGATGTTGCATTGTAGTTGTGGTAGATAGTTATTTAAGTGAGAATTTGAAGAAGTGTTTGAAAGTGAATAAAGTTATGTGCCTAAGCTGGCCTCACTGGGATCACTTATGGGTTATGTGGGTTGTAATTGACAGTGACAATGTGAGTGAGAGGGTTCTAATTAAAATAAGGTTATGAGGAAAGTGGGAAGTATTAATGCAGCTTTAAAAGCAGAAGGGTGCAACATCAAATCCAAGTGAAGGGGGAATGGAAAAAAGAAAAATGTTATGTTTCTTCTACTTTTTGAAAGCTATAAACAAAAATATATAGAAGATGAAGAAGGAAAAGGTTGTTGGGAAGAGAATGCCTTTGTCGATAAGGAACAACAATTTTGTCTACTGCATAAATCAAAATCGCAATCATTTTATTTAGTTGCAAGCCCCCACAAGCGCTTTATAATACTGCAACTTTCAACATTATGCCAACGTCATACTCAATTACTATATACTCTGCATTTCCAACATTTTAAACATACCCTATCTCAATTTTCCTTATATACAAAAATCACCATTTAATCATTACCTATCAAATCTTATTAACTAAAAAGGAACAGAAAAAAAATTAATTAGAGTTGTTTATTTTATATTTAGTTGGATATAATTTTCTTCAACCCGTCCCAATAACTAGAATAAAAAAATAGTATAATAATGTTTCTACCTGCTCAAGTAAGTTGAAATAATATGATTAGTATCTATCAGTACATTAGGGTATTGTTCAGTTTAGATCTTCAAGTTTTATCATGATTTTGACGTTTTGGATCTCAAATAAGTTAAAAAAATATATTTAAGCTATTTTTAATTTAAATTTTAAAGTGATGTCAGACTAATTAGATTAACTCAATCTTATAAAATTAACTTGTAATATAAAATTTGTAGTTATTTATATATTGTTAGAGATGAAATTTGTATTTATCTATGTATAGTTAGAAGATCAACTAAAAATAAAACATATAATAATATATAAGTAGATGTAAACCTTACTTTATAAATTTATTTTATAATATTAAATTAGACTTAAAAATTCACTGCTTAATATATCATGATGGAACAAATTCTGACTAAAATAGACTTTAAATATATCTCAACCTTATATAATATAAAAGTAATTAATTTTTATTATCCTCTCAATATGATAAAACACTTATTACTTAAACATTTAAACACTATTTTTCGTGTTTGAAAATTAATTTGAGCATGACATGTTATACTTTTTGCATATTGTATTTTTTAAAATAAATATTATTAAATCAGTCCGTATATTCAAAACACACTTTTCTTATATCTTGTCTGTATATAACGCATTTTTAATATTATCTCATACATATCATGCATTTCTTAATTTAGTCCAGTACATATAACGCATTATTGTTAGCTTAATCTCATAATTAATTTAATTCTCACATGTAAAATATAAAATTAAAATATACTATAAATATAACAACCATGATAAAACTAAAACACTAACTTTATATATATATATATATATATATATATATATTATTAGATGATAAACATTATATCATATAGTATTTTAAAATTTCAGTTGTAATATTTTATTTAATTATAACTAAACTACTATATCAATATCAATTGTAACTATCAGTTTCTGTTATTTTTTTATTTTTTTATTTTTTTATGTATTATATAAATATAGTACTTGTTAGTAACAATTTTTAATTAATAAAATATATTATTTTTTTCCCTTTTTCTCTACTTTCTCTAGATGAGGTATATATAACTAAATGATATGATTAACCTATAAAACACTTGTTCATTAATGAAATTTCTTAATTGTGTTCCGTTAACAAAGTAGCTAAGGGTTCCAATAGTTTCTGTTTTTGGGTGATGGGGAATCATAACTAATATATTTAATTAAACTAACTGGTCCTACCACTGAAGGGAAGTAGTAGAAAAGATTTCAAAATCCAAAACTGAATCTCAACTCAGAAACCACATACAGAATATCCTAATTCAACATACACAACAACACCATAGTCCCCTCATGAGTTTTGTTTGTTTTGAATTTGTGTCAACATAAAAATTGGAGTAATAGTTCAAGAACAATTTTCATTAATCACAATCAATTGTTGTTTCATAGTCATATTCAACACTACAATGTCAAAATCATTACCGTTGCTGAAATAAAAGTTACTTTTAAAAACTTTGTTTCTTCAAAAGAGCGCAACGAAGAATATATATAAAAAAATGGTAAATGTTAAACTGAGTCAAACAGTGGTTTTTAGGGAATAAAAAATAGGTGAATTTTGTGTGTGTATGCATATTTTAGTTTTAGGTTTTGGGAATGCGAAGATTTTGGTGAGGCTCTGATTAGTTGGATGCACCGAAAAAAGCATAAAGTTGAAACGCGTTTATTGGGCCCCAACGCCATAGAAAACAATGCTTAATTGTTGATTGTTCTTGTGTTTTGATGTTTTCCATGCCATAAATCTCTGTTCACATTTCAAACTCTACCAATACGTGCTGTCTTTCATTTTTAATTTCAAAAAGCAGTTTTTAGTTTGAAAATATATGATTGTTTAAATAGTTGGTGGATATATATATATAGAACAGAGTGTATAAAATATTGTTTTTTCAAATATGTTTATGCATTTAAAATTATAAAACAAATAACAAAAAACAACCTTATCTATTGTTCTTTCTCTTTTCTTTATTTGGATAAAGTCTTGGTTCAAACTTCTATTGTTTAAGTCAGATTTTGGGGATTTGATGCTCTGTTTTTAATCCATTTTTTTCTTAATCTTACAAAATATCTTCTACCCACAAAACTACTACAACCATGTGAATAACTTTTAACAATTTCATTATACTTCACATGTTTAACTGGATTTCAAGTTTTTTTTTCACTAAAAAACTTATTTAACTTTTATTAATAGTATCTGGAAGGTAAGTTCACTCATTAACTTTATTAATAGTGTTTGATAAGTAAGTTTTCTTATTAGCTTTTAGTATTTTTTTTAACTTTATTTAAAATATTGTATTATGGTTTATTTATTTATTTTTTATCATTAAACTATTTATTAATTTTTTTTATATGAGGTAAAATTTATTGCATCTTTATTTTCTTTTCTGCCTTTCCACTCATAAGGTAGAATTTGCTTATTTTTATATATAAAATAGTTTGTATTAAAAAAATGTAAAAAATAACTTTGACATGAATGAGCGATATTAATACTGTGCCGGAGAACACGAATAGAAGAGACACCATAAAAAAAGGAAAAAAGGTTTCAAAATATATATAAAAAATAAACTTTTTCCAAATTGCTAAAGAAATTTACGCGTAAAATTTCTGTATAATCAATTTTAATACATAATATCATATTCTAAATATATTAATAAAATATTTATGATATTATTGATTAAGTTTGAAATATAGCTACAATAGATTATATAATAAATAATATTCACGACATAATTTATGATAATATATATTGATGATCTCATAAATATTTTATTAATATCTATATATTATAAACATAATATAATACTTTAATATAATTAACAATATTTTATTAATATTGCATTTTTATTATAACAACATAAATAATTAAACTACAAAAATTAAATAATAAATAATTTAAATTTTTATTATTTTCTAAATATACTAATTTATAAAAAAAATGTTTTACTTTATTAATTAATTAAATTTCTCATAAATTTCCCACTTTTTTTTTTCATTTTCATGTTCTTTCCTTTAATCCGTGTTTGCTTCTGTTATGCAGATTTAAGGGTGTAGATTTAGAAAAGTTGTTGTTGTTGTTTGCTTATACATGTTAAGAGTAGAGATATGCCAAAAAAGAGTTTATACAAAGTTCATTATAAAATTTTACTCTTTCAAATGAGAAAACTTACATGAAAGGCTAACTAATAATACGGGAGCATTTTTTTAAAATAATTTTTGTATATAAAAGATGTTGGTCTATTATTTTTTATTATATTGATTATGTATTTTTTTTTAAATAATGTTGGTCATGTAATGCCTCAACTATAGGTGATATATGCTTTTTCTAAATAGTCATAATTTTCTTTGCTACATGTCACTCGAAGGAGTGGAATTTTGCACGTTACATTATGATTTCTTTGACTTCTGTAAGGTAACTTGGTTGAGAATAATTATTTTTTAGCATATTTCTTTAATAATTATTTGTAAGGTTTTAAATTTGATTATTTATTGAGGATGATAAAATCCTTCGATATTTAATATTAATTAAAGACCATTTATTGTATTTAAATTGATTTAGTTATACTGGTATGTTATTATTCGAAATGAATCTAACCTACGTAGTTATTATTTGAAAAGAGTCTTGAGGAAGAATACTTATTTTGGGTATCTTTAATTATAGAAGCATATAATATTAAAGGATAACAGTTGTTAAAAATGAGTGATAATCTTAACATCTCAGCATTGAATGAATGATGAGAGTAGAAGAGCATGGATGGATTAGTCCATGGGAGAAGCATGTAGAAAGAAGCTTGGGTGGGACCCACCGTGGCGTCCTTTGATCATCTTGTGTCTTCATCAAGAATTAGACAAGAATCGGCATGATTGATCTCTGTAGTCCCTCATTTCGCAGCAATGGAATGGAACAGATGAAGGAAGCATGAGGGTTCAACTTGTGGGTCTCATCGCCCTTTCAAACTTCAATAACTTTTCTAACTTTTGATTGAAATTGAGGTATAGTCTACCACCACACACTTCTCTTAAATGGTGTGATAGTGGATATCAAACACTTGTAGGATACAAGTGAAATATCCCATTTAAAAAAAATTTTGTTGGATTTCTAACAATTTTAACACGATTCTAACACAATTTTAAAAAAGATAAATATATTAATTTTTTAAAAAATTAAATTTATTGTATGATTTTTGTAGTATGATTATAAAAATAAAGAACAAATCATTTTGAACTAGCCGTGAAAAACATTTTTCTGCTAAAAAACCGAAACATACATGTGCACATAAATCTTTATTGTCAAATTTATATAACTCATAATTATATAATATATCAGTATCCGCTTTCGTGTCTTTGCTACATAGTGTATAACGTGTTTTTTTTTTAAGGTGAGTGTTCTGGGTTTGTATTAAAATATATCGATGAATTAGAGGAGGAAAAATATAAAATTATCTTTAATCTCCATTCAAAATAGTTACTCTTCACTTAATTAAAAATAATTTAAAATTTTATCTATTTTAATTATTAATCTATATTTATACACTTTTAATAACAAAAACGAATTTTCACAACTGTTAGAGACTTATCAACCAATTTAAATATTTTATAAACTCCAACTTTCTCTTACCTAAATTGCCTCTCAACAAAAAATCTCCACATCCCTTTCTTTCTGTTATCCAACAACTCTATAGGTATATAACAGTTAGTTACAACTAACAAACTCTTAGATATAAAGTAATATTTAAAAATAAAATAACAAAAAAAAACAATAAAATATATAACTTTTGATTAAGTTTTAAAAGAAAGTTATACTTTAACTTCACTAGTCCACTGCTTGATTGATTGAATTTTGAATTGTCTGCAATTATTTTTTAAAAAATATGAAAGTTTTTAATACCCTGTTGTATTATTATTGAGTAATATGAAACAATAAATATGTTTTTGTGTCTACAAAGGATATATTCTTCTAGTGTAAATACTTTCTATTTTGCTATTTCATTGTAAAAATATTAATTAATTAATTAATTTGTATATGGTACCAGAGTTTAGTAATTGTGTTTTTCGTGATTATTGAACCTCTATCCTAAGCTCTGTGACTTTTATTATTTAAAAAGTATTTTATAATAGAGTTTATTTATTTGTAAAGGATTACATAAATTTCTATAATCAAATACTATTGATGTTTATGTCTTGAATTCATAATATGAGAAGTAGTGAACTGAGTTTAGAGAACACTATTATAAATATTTTAAATTAAAATTATGTCCATTAAAATATTAAAATATATATAGGGAAGAAATATGATTGATGTGTGTATGTAAGTGTACATGATTGAATTTATATACACATTCTTGTTTAAAAATTTTAACTTATTCTATTTTGTGTATTTGTTTACAAACTGTAAAAGATTATATATATATATATATGTGTGAGAGAGAGAGAATGAGTGAAGAGTTGTAAATATGTATTAGTTAATATCTCTATAATAATAGAAATGTTTAAAACAATACTTAACCGAAAATAAATTAGTTTTAATTAAATATTTAAAATAAATTATTTATAATGTTAATTAATTCATTATAGTCTATACAAGATTGAAATTATAATAAATTAATTTATGTTTACTTTATTAAATAATTAAATTATTTAATGAGATGATGATGTAACAGAGATTTACCCGAAGCCGTCATCCTATCACAGTTTATCACATAAAGTTCTCAATTATTTCAACATCTATTAAATTCAGAGTTGATTTTTTCCATTTTACCAATTTACTTTTTTTTTATTTTTATATTTATTGTCACCTCTTAATTTCATATTTTCACGAGTATATTATTTTAATCTATTTATTTATTTAACATAAAATATCTGATTTCATAGAAAATATAAATTAATAAATAAACTTTTCATAACTCAAACATTGAGATGTTTAATACTTGAAAAACTTGTTAATATCTCTAAGAGAGAAGTAAGTGATAAACCTTATATCAGTGAATTTTTCATTTATTTATACTTGATTCAATTTGTCAATCTATAATTTCAACCAGAAGACTAATCACTATGTAATTATTTTTAACCTGGAACCCACCACCTCCAAAAGTAACAAATTTAAACGGTGACTTTAGGTTGAAAATTATTATAAATTAATAGCTAAGTACGTGTTAAATATGGATTAGCTATGAGAATGACTATAAATATATAATCATTTTTGCTACACTTTACTCATGAATAGCTGAAAGTAAGAAAAACAAATATTATTGCAAAATTAACCACGAAATAGCTAGTATTCTTTTAAATAAATGGACTACAAATTAGCTGAGAATATTCTAACTATTTTATACCAAATTTATTATGCTCAATTTATAGATGTTGTTTTTCAGTATAAGTTAATTATAAACTTGTGATAATGTTTGGTATATCTAATTAAAAAAATAATTTGATTGGATCATGAACAGGAATAGAAAATCTGATATTTTAGGAAAACTTCGGGAGCAAACTTTATGGAGGTGTTTGGTCTGATCTTTTTTTTATTTGGTTCTGAATATTGGTAGAGATTTTATTCTTTTGTTTTGCAGTCTCTCACCACACGTGAATTAAATTCTAAATATACTAATATAGGAGAGAAAGATCACGTTACCAGCTACTTATTTTGTTTGCTACATTATATGATGTCATTATTCAGCTTCAGATTTTTCTACAATTTTTTTTAATATATTTCAGATTCTCTTAATCCTATTTAATATTTTGCCACAATTGCGCAAGCAGTGTAAAAGCTATTTAATCCTGCTTAAAAATTAACTTATTATTCTTTCAAAATACTCGAAAACTATATGCATTCATTTGAGAATCATGAATTACAGTATATTAACTCATTGATTTTTCACTGATGTTTGATATCATTAGCACCTAAAAAAGTTAAATATATGTTTAAAAAGAGAAATATCAAATACTAATGAATTGTGTACCATAAAAACAAACTCATTTAAATATTTCGTATGGTAGAAGAGAAACATACTAAATTACTATATATATACTCTCTCTCTCTCAATTTTAACTAAATTAGTGTATATTTTTTTGTATGACTTAGTTCTTAATTGATTCCGAAAATTAATATTGATATAATATTTTGATTTACGTGTCTCTGCTATTTTTTATTTTTAATTCATCTGCGTACAACTAAATCTAATTCTGGAAAAAAAGATAGGGAAAAGAGGGAACTGGGTTTGCAAGAGGTAGCTGTAATTAGAGTAAGAAAGTGGGTTTAAATAATAAAATGTAGTAATAGGATTTAATAAAAATAAAAAAGATAAATATTCCGCGGTTGTAACTGATAGTGCAACTGACCAAAAAGAGCTATAAAATATTATCACAACCTTTCAGCCTTCCCATAAAGCAGCAAATAAAATACCATTCTCTCTCTGTTTCGCTTTTCTCTCTCTCTCTCCGCAAAACCGTACGCCCACAAACCCACCCACACACACTGCTGCAAACAAAACTCACTTCCTCCCACTCTTCCAAAACCGTTTTCTCATTCTCTCTCTGATTCTTTCTATATCTATGAAATTCTCTCTTTTTCTCTTTCCCTTCTCTTCACCTTTCACCACTTCTTCCTCAGCCTCCTAGGAGTGGTTTCTTCCCAGTTTTTTTTTTTTTTTTTTCATTTTCTTTTTCTTTTTACTCGCTCAAATGGAAAACAAGCAATCTTTCTTCGCCGCTCTCAAAGACGAGGTGGTGCGCGGCCTCTCCCCGTCGCGCTCTCGCTCCAAGAGCCCCGCCCGGACCGCCTCCCCCATTTCGGCTCTCCTCCGCCGCAAGAAGCACAACCCGGACTACTCCGTCGCGAGATCCGTCAGTCTCCGCCCGCTGGGGGAGACGCTCACGCCTCTTATAGAGGGGCCTGACCCGGACGCCACCGAGAACGGGGATCCTAAGCGAATCGGGTCGGGGCTCGGACACTGGATGAAGGGCCAGTTGTCACGTGCCCCCTCCGTGTCTTACAAGAGGTCTGATCTGAGACTCCTTCTCGGCGTCATGGGCGCCCCACTCGCTCCCGTTCACGTGTGCGCCACCGACCCCTTGCCTCACCTCAGCATCAAAGACACTCCCATTGTGAGTCCTCACTCCAATTTCTCCTTTTCTCAAACAAGCTTTGGTGTTTTGCTGTTTCTTCGGTACTTTACAGTGAATGAATTCGTTCCTTCTCTCACTCTCTCTCTCTCTCTTGTTTGGATGCTTGTGCTTTGGATTTTTGGTCATTTTCTCTTCAACTCAGAATATGGCTTTTCTGGTAAATTATGTAACGTTTTATGCTCCTTGTCGTCTTTTGATCCCGTGCAAGATTCACTTTTCGATTTCTAGTTTTATCTCTTGTTCTGAGTGTTTGGCTCAAATCGTTCGCCAGGGTCACACTCAGTCACGTGCCTCCTCTTTGTAATTTCACTTTTGCTGAGAACAAAAATTTAGGATGAAAATAGTTAGAATAGGGACGAAACAAGAGCCTTTAAATCCGGTTATGTTTATTGAGATGGTTTGACTTAGTAATAACTCAAATAATGCTCTTAAATTGATGCTTTCAACTGTTTTGTAGTACAGGGGGGAAATGGACCGTCTTCTTTTTAGAAATTAAAGTATAAAAAGTGTTAATTATTGTTAATGGTGAAGTTCAATCGTGATAAGTAAATATTTTTAACTCTTTTTTGGGTTTTATTTTCCTTATGGGTAATCTTGCAGGAAACTTCTTCTGCCCAGTACATATTGCAGCAGTATCTAGCAGCGTCTGGGGGGCTAAAGTTGCAGAACTCTATACGAAATGCTTATGCGATGGGAAAGGTTAGAATGGTGGCTTCTGAATTTGAAACTGCGACCAAGGTAGTGAAGAACCGTAATGCGTCTAGGTGCGCGGAGTCTGGCGGATTTGTGCTCTGGCAGATGAATCCCGACATGTGGTATGTAGAGCTTGTAGTTGGGGGAAGCAAGGTTCATGCCGGCTGCAATGGCAAGCTTGTCTGGAGGCACACACCTTGGCTCGGTGCTCATACGGCCAAGGGACCCGTGAGGCCTTTACGGCGTGCTCTTCAGGTTGATTTTATTTTTTAATTTGCATTTTCACATGTGCTGTCTGTTCCCTTTTTCTCTGAAATTTCAAAGTGCTCATAATGTTTGTTTAATCAGGGAATTGATCCTAGAACCACTGCAAGTATGTTTGCTGATGCCAGATGCATAGGAGAGAAAAACATCAATGGTGAGGATTGCTTCATCCTGAAGCTTTGTACTGACCCTGAAACGTTGAAGGCTCGGAGTGAGGGTCCTGCTGAGATCATAAGGCATGTCTTGTTTGGCTACTTTAGCCAGAAGACTGGTCTTCTTGTGCACATTGAGGACTCTCATCTGACGCGCATCCAATCTAACGGGGGTGATGCAGTTTATTGGGAAACCACAATCAATTCATTCCTTAGTGATTACAAGCCCGTGGAAGGTATAATGATTGCCCACTCTGGGCATTCTGTGGTAACCCTTTTCAGGTTTGGGGAGATGGCCATGAGCCACACTAAAACAAAAATGGAAGAGGCCTGGACGATTGAAGAGGTTGCATTCAATGTACCAGGTCTTTCATTAGATTGCTTCATTCCCCCAGCTGATTTGCGAACAGGTTCTGTAAGTGAAGCTTGTGAACTTCCTCAGGACGAAAGAGGAAAAAACTCACTAGCAGTACACCGAGCCAAAGTTGTTGCACTGGAGAAATCACATAATTGCAGTATTGATAACATGATCTGGAAGATGGAAATCTAACGATGGGGGTAGGATCAATTCAAGGCAATTGTTAATAGCAGTCACTAGTTTTTGACTACTAACGTTTAGATGTTAGAGTAGCGGGTTCAGTTGGTTCTTTTTGTGGAAGTTTGTTCATGCCTCTATATAGTTCTGTAAATAGAGCATAAAAATTCACGGGTATTATGCACACCCGAGTGAATGTTTATACTCAATGCAGAATCCAACTATGGAGTTGGAGCTCGTTTTTCCACTTCGGAATAGAGCAATCGGAGGTTAATTTTAGTTTACCTTCCATAAACGAGGTAAGGTGGCGAAACTCTGGTATAGTGGACCCATTAAACTTTTGTTACTTAGCAACATATCTAAGCGTCGATGGTGGTAATATTAAAGAGTCTACCATCGACCTCAGCCAGTTTGGCGCTAACAGCTTCTACATGGTGTGGAAGTTATGTGCTTGAAAAGGCAACGTGGGTGTTTTGCCGAGATAATGGAGTAGGGTTACAGGGACAATGCCCAGTCTATATTGATGTACCAAACATCTCTTGTATGTTTCCGGTTGTGTTATGATGTTATTTTTGTCAGTGCTCCTGATAATGAAATTGTCAGATAATGAATGCTCGTGATGAATATGTCACTCTTTACATTATTTTTTAGGGACTTGTGTGCTTGTAAGTAGTAACCATAATTTTCTTCAATTTCTCATTAGAGAGTATGGTCTTGGGTATTCTCCCAATTTTATTTATATCTGGTAAAATTATGTGCGAAAGAAAAATGAATCGTTAATTGCAATTCTGGGATTCTATCTAATTTGTATTCACATCAGTCCAGTGTGTCTGTTACTCTGAGTCACATCATCAATCATATATTGATTAATTAAATGTTCGTATCAAATTACATTTATGAAGGTGAGACTCGGGAAGTTGTAATCTCGTTGTTTACTAGTATGTTAAAACTGAGTGAATGTGCATCTTATAACTCCCAAAGTATTAAATTGTAACCATATCAAAATATTCAGTGTCAGTGCGAGGGATAGTTACAAAGTTTTCTCCTTCGTCATGTTACTGCATGTGTGGAAGCTACGCTCTTTTTCCGACGGTCTTGGTCAAACGAATCGAGCATAGGGAAGAAAATGGTAACCTAAAGGGAAATATAACAATTTTTTAAATATGGGGAGCAGAAGACAGTGAGTAGGGAATAAATAAAGCGAAACTTGGTTATGTTTCTGATGAAAGGCCCGCGCGTGTCTCATTGTGTGTCTGAACGTGATTATGGAACAACCAACCACGAGTTTTGGTGCTTCCAAAGCCCAAGTGATGTTACCAGCTTCTTTCGCTTTCTTGCTCATTTCACAGGATGTCTTTATGGTTTTCTTTTGCTTTATCAGACACCGTCTTTTACTTCTTTATCCTCTTCAACAATATTCCTAGAGCAAGATTCTCAAAGCAGTCAATATGACGAGTTAAGCGTTGTTTCTTATTCTTAATTTTAATTTTAATTATTCCATCTCTATTCCTCTCTTTTCTCTTTGGTGAAACCTGGTTGAGTCGTGTTGTCTACCCTCTAACGTGCAAATGTTGCATTAATATGTTTGTTTGCCCATTTTCAGTGGCATCTGATTTGTGTTTTTGATAGTCTAAGCCAATGTAATCTTCTTCTGCATAAACTCTTCGATCTTTCGTTTTCTTTTGGTAAATAGTTTTACCTTCAAGAAAAAGTTCCTTTAAGAGAGTAGTAACATCCATTAAATTTTAACGACTTCAAAACTACATTAAACTATAGATTAAGTATGGGAGTATATGCCCTTGCTTCTGTACTTCATAGAAAACCTCGCTTTAAAATACTAATATCCTTTTTTTTTTTACCAGTACATCATTACATCTTTGTGGGGACGAGGTCAAATGTGCACACATTTATGGCCATCACCATCCCCATGCTTGCTAAATTAATTATCCGTGGTTAGAGAAACTCGGATGTGACTCATGTTTGGATTATGGGTTTTCTGAATTCTATCAACTTACTTAGCAACATTGCAGTAGTTAAAAAGGAAAAACAAAGAAGAAAAACTCGTATTACAGAAGAAGATTGTGAGATTGGAGAATGTAATTAACTTTGGTCCCTCGTCTCTGCTCTCTTACGTCTCTCCTCTAGATTTTAAACTCTCACCATCGAGTGAAACAGAGAACGCAACCAAGTTTTGACGAGCTGGTCCCTACAGCGCGTACATTCTAAAACGGTTAATTTGGAAAATATGTGGTGAATCCTAAGCCTAGTGTATAGGTACTTGTGTACACATGCACACACAGTTACCGTGGCGCTGCAATAGGATAAGAATGGATAGCCTAGCCAAGGGTCAAATGGATTTCAAGGTTGAAAATTAGTTAGCCCTCTGATAAACGAGTTTCAATTTTTAATACCTCGTGCAACATTGGACCAAAGTTCGTACCAAATACAACGACTACACCTACTCTGCTCGTTAGTGGTAGGACATTCAAATTTTACTCAATACATACTATTGCCCAACTTTATTTAAGGATACTGGGTTGCTGTTACTGATGCTTTCCTTTGGCCTGCCATTTTTAACGCCACATTACTTTGTTTATCTTCCTATAAGACCCAAATGTTTAAAAATTACAGAGTGCCAGAATTCAAAACACTAAATTCTAGATGTCAGTGCCTCATTAATGTTTGTTTGACTTCCTTAAACACGTCTCCTTCCTTGCATGAACAAGTTAGATTCCAAGGTTGACTTACACAACTTCTTATTTAACCATGAACATGCTTGGAGCCTTCCGACCAAACCCATAGTAACATATAATTTTACAATATTTCACAATGCCATAATACATACATTAATGGCGGTGTTAAGATACTGTGAGTATTGGCATCTTATATGCATTCCTTTAAAATGAATTCTGTTGAAACATGATGATAAAATATTTGTTGGGAGAATTTAAAAGATGGTGCAGAGGCATGATGCTAGTGAAGAATAGAATTATGAAGTGTGAGGCAATTGGCTTGACTTTTGTGAGGGTGGTTTCTCTGACAGTCTTAGCAGAATCCTGCATAACAGGAGGGTCTTAGGAGGTGTAATTTATTTGGGTGAAAGAGATGCGTGCAGAGGGTGAAGGCGAGTGCCGAGGTTGCAGCTTAAAATAATAAGTGTGAAATTGTAGAAGGAGTGTCGGCAGAGGAGGCTTGGTTTGCACGGAGATGGAGACAAATTTATTATACTGCTGATGAGACCTGCAATTGATGCATACATATTTATTACACTGTCCATGTGGTACCGTTGCTCCCCATTACACAAATTCAGTATCCCACTCCAAACATCATATTTCACTCTCACTAATCTCTATACCCTATTATTGCCTTTCCCACCAGGGGAGAGAACCTCCATATGCACTAAATACTTCCCATATTCATAAATCATTACCATACTTTTAACATTATCACTACCATACTTTTATATCCCTTCCTATACTCATATACTCTTTACAATATTTATCAAAAACTTAACTTATTTTCATCATCATAAATTTGGTTACATTGTTAACAATATTGTTGGGTATGAAGTCAAAACCAATTGGGTTGGACTGACTAGGGATGAAGCCAGAACTAATTGGATTGGACTGACTAGGCACCATATTTAGTGAGTGAGCTTAATCATTATGTCCCTTTTATAATATCTATTTAAAGAGATCATTGTACTTGTTATTGGTGTGCAACAGGACATAATGGAAACATAATAGTTGTCCGTGTGAATATAGGTTGCAATTGACGACCAACCACATTAAATATTGTGTCGTTTATTTTTCTGCAGTTGATTCGTGATTGTGTGTGTTGTTTTCGCGTGGATTTTTTCCATCAAATATTTTAGCTATTATTTTTTATACATGTTTTATTTCACTATATTAAAAATTTTAACACATAAGTCAATCCCATAAAATCGATTTATGGATTGAGTTTGCACCGACTTATATACAATAAAATATTTTCATCTCAACACACTTCTTCACGTTGAGAGTGACAACTCGTAGAGTGATCGGCCGAAAGCGGTGAGATATTTTAGTGAATATATGGTGATTTGACTGTAGTGTGTGATATATAATAGAAAATTCAGTAGGCAATATATGTCGTTGAGAGGATGGTGAAGTGGGCATTTGCACGTGCAGAGTGTGTTATCATTTATTGTCCACGATGGGAGAACAGGGTGTGTTCATATTCTGTACCTGCTTCGAACATGGCTCCTAAATAACTCTATGTACGGTACTTAGATAATTTCAGCAATCAAATGTAAGGTAAATTTAATTAATTTTAATTTATTTAATATTGTCATTCTTAACTTTACTAAATTTTATTTCAACGAAACAGGGATAATACTATACTCTTATTCGGCCCTGTTTTTAGCATGTGGGTTGTTTGGCAGTGGCACGAAAGAAAAAAAAAACTTAATATAGACTTTGAAATATTAAAAAAGAAAACTTAAATTCAATCTCACGTAATTAATTTTTTTAAAAGTTGCTAATATATTTTAAGTTTGTCTTATCTTTAATCAATGTAACATATGCAACAGAAATAAATAAATAATGAATTTCTTAGAATTAGTTCAATTAATTAATATTAACTGGCAAACTAAAATCAGGTTAAATAAAAAAATATAGAAACTACAAAATAGATCAAGAACCATAAATTAGTTTGAATAGTTGAAATTTCAAAAAGTGATACTTTATTACTCACCTACTTTTCCCCATTTATATCAGTTAAATGCCAATATGATATTTACATACCTGGATCTAGAAAAAAAAATATAAAAATACGTTAGAAAAAATAGTTTATAAAATATTTAACTCTGTGATGTTAATAAATTATTCTGATAATATACTTTTTAATTATATTAAAATCATAAAAAACAAATACAATACTTTTTAATTATGAAGAGGAATATAGTAAATAGGTATAAGAATATTATAAGAAGAAAACTTACCTATACAATATCAAAAGCATTATAAGTATTATTTTGAAATCATATTTATAGTTTTATCTTAATAATATATTATAAATTTAAGAAAATGGAAGTAAAATTCTATATTTGTTGATATCAATATAGGTATGTATGATTTGTCTTTATTATAATATGGGCTGATAGCGTTGAATTACATAAATAGTTTTGATGGGGGTTTCCATCTGTAAGTTCTGTATTGATTTACATCTTGATATCATAGATGCGAATTAGGACCGCAGGTTCGGAACTTATTATTATAATAATAATAATAATAATCATAAAACATATTTTGAAAAAAAAAATCCAAAATATATTTTGATCTACGTCTCTTCTTATTTAAAAATTAGAAAAATATTTTTGTCATTTCATATTATTATCGGGTGTATGTTCAAAGGTATGGAGCAACTTCATTTTTGTTTGATGATTCAAAATCATTGTATTAGTCTAATGGCTAGCTAGTCATGCAGGACTCTTTCTTCCTGCAACTCCGTACCTTCTTCCATCACCTCTTCAAATTTCCAAAAATGTACCTTTATAATATTTCAGATTACGTAATCTGGAAGTCATTTTTTAAATTTGTAATTAGCTATCAGATTACATAATCTGAAAGCTATTTTTCAGATGTATGATTATTCTCTGGATTACATAATTCGGAAGTCTTATTTAACTTCCAGATTATGTAATCCGGAAGTCTTTTTTCAAATGAGTTTCCGAACTACATAATCTGGAAACTATATGGAGGTGACACAAGAAGGACAAAAATGTATTTTCATCTTGTGTATGGAGGTGCCAGAAGAAGATATGGAAGTGCAGGAAGAAACAGTCGTCATGCAGGTACTGGATTACATCCCACAAAAGCCCACTCACTTAGCATTTCAAACTATGGGCTATCATCACATAACAAAAATGGACGTCAGAGTAAAGAGTTAAAATATGGGTGTGAATAGCATCATCATCCATTGTAAATTGTTAAAGGCTCATTTAAATAAAAAATAAATAAAAAAACCATAACGACATCCCACTCATTTCAGAATGATTTTTTCAGAATATAAAAAATACATTTTAAAAACTAATTTCAAAATGAATGAAAGGTATCCAAGCGTTTTATAGAAGTGCAGAAAGAAAGTGTCAAAGATAGGACAGTTTCTTCGTGCACCCTACATTTTTCTTACTGCACCCTCACAATTTTGTAAATTCCAAAACTGACCTTCACCTGTTATTTCAATTTGAGATCTGGGAGTGTGCCACGGATTCATCAATCCAGGAGTGAATCATGTTACTTTCCAGATGAGGGGGTGGTCCGGAAGCAAAGTTTGCATAAATTGTTGATTTTCGGATTGTTGAATCCAGAAGCCTAATTTCTATTACGGATTGGTAGATCTGGAATGATTTTTTTCAGTTATGAATTTCTGAATCCAGAATGTATATTTTGAATTACGGATTGACGAATCCGAAATGGTTTTTTCAATTATGGATGTTTTGCATTTTTTTTATTTTGGATTAACACTGTCATTCATGTACTACCGAAAGCACTAATCTAGGAGATTACGAGACGTGTCAATCCAAAAATTTACCGGATTTCATAATCTAGAATATAAAAAAATAAATGTACAGTTTTCTATAGGGACAGTTTTGTCTTTGAGCAACGTTATGGGGTGCAGGAAGAAACTGCCCAAAGATAGTTGTCACTAGAAAGTCCTAAATGTAGCAAAGCCCGGTATTATTTGGGCCGAGTTTTGTTACACTACGGGCCTTGTTCTATTTGGGTGCTGGACCAAAATAAAAATATGCACCATATCAATTTCAACCTTATTATGTTATGAAAATCCAAATCTGCAAATATATTCTGAAAATGGAGTTTCGGAAGTATTTTTGTATTTACACCTTTTTTTAAGGTTATTTTCGTACTTTTGAATACTATTTTTGCCATTTTAAATGAATTGGGGATATGGTGCTGCGAGAATTAGCCGAATTTAGGAATTGAAGGAAGGGAAGATTATTAATCAGAAGATTAATAATATAATGTGTGATTTTGCGAAAGTTTAAACAGTGTTTTATGTTTTAAATTGCAGTGTTAGCCACAGAGAGATGAAGTGTTTTGTTGAGTTCATAGGTCCTTCGTGAAAGAAGAGATGAAGCGTTGGAATTGTTTGGTGCTGCAAGCTCAGCTCTGTGATTGTGAAAGTTTCTCTGCCCTGCCTTCAAAATTCAACTCTGTTACTCAGATTTGATTGCTTTTAGAAACAGAAATCACTGCATCACTGCATCACATTCCATGGCACAAAAGCTTTCTTTCTCTCCTATCCTCCCACACCCAGCACCACCCACACCCACACCGTCAACCACCGCATTCCCGAACCCCCCTTCTCCCACACGCATAACCATAACCCCTCTTCTTCGAAACCTCTCTTTTAACCAAAAACCCTCTTCTCCGACTCGTCTACCCCTCACCACCTCCTCCCACCCTACGCCCCGCCTCTCCCCTCAGGCTCACCGGATTCTCCAAACCCTAATCCACCCTTCCTTCGATTCCAATCGCTTCCACCAAATCATTTCTCTCCTATTCAACCAACCCGCTTCCTCCACTCTCTCCTTCGACGTTCTCGGCATAATCAAGGGTTTAGGGTTTAACAACAAGTTTGACCTCGCATTGTCCGTCTTCGACTTCATTCGAACCCGAAACGACCTCGTTTCGCTCTTGAACGGTTCCGTCATTGCCGTTATTGTCACCCTTCTTGGGAAAACGGGTAGGGTTTCCCGCGCAGCCTCGCTGCTGCACGATCTAGAAACCGACGGGGTTGAGGTTGATGTGTACGGCTACACCTCCCTCATAACTGCTTATGCAAATAATAGAAAATACAGAGATGCACTCAAGGTGTTTGGCAAAATGAAAGAAGAGGGGTGTGAACCCACCTTGATTACTTACAATGCAATTTTGAATGTTTACGGGAAGATGGGCGTCCCTTGGACTACGATCATTGCTCTTGTTCAGGATATGAAGTCCCGTGGCCTTGCCCCTGATTTGTGTACTTATAATACCCTTATAAGTTGTTGTAGGGCAGGTTCTTTGTATGAAGAGGCTCTTGATCTTTTTAAGGAGATTAAGGTGGCTGGATTTGCGCCTGATGTGGTCACTTATAACGTGCTGTTGGATGTTTATGGTAAGTCCAGGCGGCCGAAGGAAGCCATGGAGGTTCTGAAACAGATGGAGATTAATGGTTTTCGGCCTAGCGTTGTTACTTACAACTCTTTGGTGTCGGCTTATGTTAGAGGTGGCTTTCTGGAGGATGCCTTGGAGCTTAAAAGGGAAATGGTGGAGAAAGGGATTAAGCCTGATGTTTACACTTATACTACGCTTTTGTCAGGGTTTGTGAAGGCTGGGAAAGATGAGCTTGCAATGGAAGTGTTTGAGGAAATGAGAGAGGTGGGGTGCAAGCCTAATATATGCACCTTTAATGCGCTTATTAAGATGTATGGTGACAGAGGAAAGTTTGAGGAAATGGAGAGAGTTTTTAAGGAGATCAAGGTGTGCGGGTGTTCCCCTGATATTGTTACTTGGAATACACTTTTGGCAGTTTTTGGACAAAAGGGAATGGACTCTGAAGTGTCAGGAGTTTTTGAAGAAATGAAGAGAGCTGGGTTTGTGCCGGAGAGGGACACCTTCAACACTCTGATAAGTGCGTATGGCAGGTGTGGTTTATTTGACCAAGCTATGTCTGTTTATAAGAGAATGCTGGAGGCTGGAGTGAGTCCTGATCTTTCTACTTACAATGCTGTTTTGGCAACATTGGCTCGAGGAGGGCTTTGGGAACAGTCTGAGAAAGTCCTTGCTGAAATGAAAGATGGTGGATGTAAACCCAACGAGGCAACATATTCTTCTTTGCTCCATGCTTATGCCAATGGAAGAGAGGTTGAAAGGATGAATGCTCTAGCAGAGGAAATATACTCTGGAAGAATTAAAACGCATGCTGTTCTTTTGAGCACACTTGTTCTAGTAAATAGCAAGGTTAATCTTGTAGTGCAAACTGAACGTGCATTTTTGGAGTTTATGAAGAGAGGAATCTTGCCGGATATTACTACTATGAAGGCAATGCTTTCCATTTATGGGAGGAAGAATAAGAAGGGACCCAAAGCCAATGAGATTTTAAACTACATGTATGAGAGTGGATTGACTCTAAGTTTGACTGCTTATAATGGCTTGATGTATATGTATAGCCGCACGGAAAATTTTCAAAAGTCAGAGCAAATCTTGAGGGAAATTCCGGATAAAGGTATTGAACCAGATGTTATCTCATACAACGTAGTTATTTATGCATATTGCAGAAATCGGATGATGGAGGAGGCAAAAAGGATATTTGAAGAAATGAAAGATCCTGCTCCTGCTCCGGATGTTGTAACTTACAATACATTTATAGCAACTTACGCAGCTGACTCAATGTTTGTGGAGGCTATTGATGTAGTTCGGCATATGATCAAGCAAGGATGTAGGCCAAACCAGAATACTTACAACTCCATAGTTGATTGGTACTGTAAGCTCAAGTTGCGAGATGAGGCATGCCATTTTGTTCAAGACCTTGGCAACCTTGATCCACATATTGCTGAGGATGAAAAGAGCAGATTACTTGAGCGCATAGCAAAGAGATGGTCACAAGTTAAGCCATGAATTTCTTGATCCTCTTGTCAATTCTCTTAGGTTCTATTTAGATAATTTTTTCAATAAATACTTTCAGGAAAGAAATTCAATATAACAATGAATCTGACTTCTTTTATAATATAAAGTTAATTTCTGCACCTCATGAAGAGTTTTGTAAAAAATGAAGTTTATAAAAAATAAAGTGCATAAGTTAATTTTAGTTATATGATAAGTTTTATTCACCTAGTGAAGGTTGGCATATGCACCTAGTGAAGTCATAACTGGTTGTTTTTATCTGAAGAAAAAGTCAGTTGCAGGTGTGCTAAGTCACAACGGTTGGTTAGATTTTTGAAGATTGGTAAAATGTAGAACACATTTTTAGAAGACAAAAAACAATACTTCGTGTGTTACGAGAAGACTCTTGGCACATAACACAGGACTTTACAACAAACAAGTTGGTGGCATGTGTTGCAACTTTTTTTTGTATTAATTTTTAAATAATATTTTCTATGTTTATTTATGATAGTAATTTAAGGTGTTTTTATTAAAATTAGCGAAATTATTTAATTTTACAGGTTTTAAATAAGTTATTTATTATTTTTTTTAGTTTTTTTATTTCAATGTTGTTGTATTTTTTCTGTTATCTTAACTATTTTTTCTATATTAATTAAATTAAGAATATAATTGGAAAATTGTTATTCTAAAATTTAAAAAAGTCATAAAAATTATAAACAATCGACCATTAAAAAAAAAAGGAGTATTACTTTTAAAAAATGTTTAATATATACTGATGCCTTTCGCTAACACTTTTATAATAAATTATATAATTTGAAAGTAATTATAAAACAAAATTTAGCTTATGAAATTATGGCACAAATTGTTTGTATATTGAAAAAATATCAGTAAATGCAATTAAAACTTAAATATGTTAATTTTATATCGACAACTAATAAGGAAACACTATAAATTTAAAATAAATTACAAAATGTTATAAACTTGCATAGTTATCTTATATAATATTCGTTTCTTTGAAGAAAAAATTAGTGTTTTTAAGACTTTTATTTATTATTTTAGTTATACCTTTAGTTTCTATTTTTTATTATGCATTGAAAATTGCTTCGGAAAACAATAAAGAAAAAGATATAATAGTTAAGTTATTTAAAAGTTCATTGAAAATACACGTGTCTCTTGATTTTGGTAAAAAAATAAAACTAATCAACATATTATAACATATAATCTCTCTAAACTCATAAGGAAAAAAAAAATCATCCTCATTATACTTAAATATAAGCAAACTTCAACTTCCAAATCTCTATTTAATATTGCTATTTCAAAAACTATCCAAATATTAATTAATTCTGGGAACAATTTCCAAGTACATACTACTAACGTAATTTATTACATTTTACGAAATAAAAAATATTAATTTAATTTAATTTTCATTCTTTGTAAGTGTAAAATTGTTAGTTTTGTTTATATCTGAGTCCAAAGGAAATATTAAATTAAGGATTTGTAACAGTTTTTTTTGGAACATAATTAATAAGCTATTTAAAATTTGAATAAAACAGTGTGGGCTAAAAAAAATCAGTTTTTTTTGTTAGAAGAAAAGCATGAAAATAACGGTTATTTCTATTCTCATGAACATGTTTAGACTAGATGAACTTCTCCTCTATAGGACTTTCAAAATAGAAAAATACGAAAAGGAAGTTTCACAATATGAAAAAAGTTTTGATATTTTCTCAAGTTAAAACTACTTTATATATAAATAAATAAATAATCATCTTTTTTTACAAATTAGTTTATAATAAACTAATTTTAATTTATAGAAATTTTCATTTCATTTTCTCTTCTAAAAAAATTTAGAAAATAAATATAAAAATATAATTGCTTATCTTTTAATTTATCAATAAATATCAAACAACAATATAAATATAATTAATTATGTATATATACATGTAGTTTACTGTTTATAAGAAATATTACAAATAAGTTTATATATAGTTGATTTATATATGTGTGTGTACATACATAACCGATTATATATTTACAAAAATGAATTATTATATTTTTTTCTTATTTCTGTTCTTTTTCTATTCTATTTCATTTTAGTTAAGTCATTTTTATTTCTCAAATATTTCTCTTATCTCCCCTTCTATCCTAACCTACATATTTTTCTTCTCACTGTTTTTTCTCCCTTCCAAACTAATCATCAATCAGTTGGTGGAAGATAACTTTCGGTTAATTTTTGGGAAATTTCTGTCTAGCTTCAAAGTCTAAATGAGCCAAATTTGTGGTCTAAAAAAAGTGCTTTATCAAACGTTGAAAATAGGAATACTTGCCTATGATGTGACACAAGGAAGAAGTACTACATTCCAAGTTTATGCACACACTCATGAGAAAGACCACTTGAAATGAAAACGAGTACTTTCGAAAGTGATTGAGGCCAGACCCGCATTGACTTTGGGGCCCAATTTGACAATTGACTTGCTAACAAACCCAAATTACTAGTCATACCACATTATCACATACTACAATAACTTGGAAATTTTCACTTTGAGATCACTACACACAATGTGGATTACGAAACCTTTTAATTGTATCTTATCACAATATGTTTTATTTAACCTATTTAGTTTAAATACTTATCATTTTGTTAACTAAGAGCATATCAAATCAGGATTATTGTTGACCTAGGCAAGTTTCTTACCGTGAAAATTGAAAATTACAGATCAATATTTAAATCATAGTCGAGTAGTACCAAACGTGAAAATTATTGGTTATTATAAAAAGTAAAACTGTAAACCAATTATTAAATTGCATCTGCGTAATTACAAAATTAAAGGACAAATTTCTCACCATGTGTTTAAATATAATTTATTTGATTATTATTGTTTAGTTTTAACAAAAAATATATAAATAATGATATGAAATTGATAAAATTAACTTTTCTTTATATGAAATGGAAGACGAGAGGATTGGTTTATTGAGAATTTTAGGATTTCAGCAGTCTGTGTATTAGGTTGGTTTTAATATAAGCTTTGTTATTCAATTCATTGTTGGGCACACTCATTCTTATTCCGGATAAGCCCAAAAAATGCCGACTCAACGTTCTATAAGATAATAACAACCGAACATTAACATTATCAGAGAGTGTATTTTTTCAACGCGTGAAGATTGGTTTCAGAACTCAAAAGGAGAAGTCAAATATCTCATAAAAATCAATGCCTCTGATGAATAAAATGCAGTCTGCTCCAGCACACTTTAGAACGCGTCAATCACAAATTTTCCGCCTGTTTAAGGTGGGAAATGACACAACCAACATTAGAAAAGAACCTTCATATCGTGGCAACAAGAATGTGCTTGCTTGTGAAAAGTATCCACTCACCTGTGCTGCCGCCTCAAACTCCATTATTCACCATGAACAATACCGAGGGATAAATATCATGACTAACCAATCAATGTAATTTTATTTTCTTTCTTTCCAAAGAAAAACAAAATTGATACCATAAAACCCAAAAAATAGAGACTTCAAAACTATACATATGCATATCTGCATCACAAAGAATCTGTCAGTCACTCCAAGCTACTATATCTATGCAGTAATTTGTATGTTCTCTCGATAATTTCCTTTGTTTACCAACAATATTAATGTCACCTATAAATATTTTCGACCCAAATAATGTCAGTGTATGATCCTTTGAAACTATTTCACTCTTTAGGCAACTGCCCCAAGCATTCTCTTTTCTGCTTCTGCTTCGTCCACATTTAGGGAAAAAATATCAACAGGGGCAGTTGTATAGCCGACAGCAGTTTGCTTGAATCTACTATTAGAGGATCCCGCATGGTGGTCAAGATAGATTACAATCACAGTGATATCATCATGGAAGTGTCGTCTTATTCCTTTGTCGATTTTCTTTATGTCATCATATCTCATCTCTCTCTTCTTTGCAGCTTCTTGAAGAGCAGCTCTCACCAGTCTCTTGGCAATTCCCTGCAAGTAAGGGAACACAAATCAAAATCCTTGTAAGAATGTACCAAGTTTATCGTTATGAGCAGCACCCGAACAACAGTGGAAACTCACAGCTCTTGGATACTTGAAAACAATCTGAACTGCTGCTTCATCACTTAATTGTTCCCACAGGCCATCGGAAGCAAATATCAAGAATAAATCCTCCGACTCAAGCTCCCTAATAATGATTGATGGTTCGGCTGTCATCACGGGACGCTTCAAAGGAACAGGATTTCCATATTGCTGAAAAACAGGGTCTCGGTAGAAATCAGGTTTTTTCAAATACACATCACCAATGGATCTTGACACCTGCAACACCAAAACTGTCTAGATTAGCTATCCTGACCCCATGCTTGTGAAATGAGATAAACCAGGCGTAACCTCTCCCCGTCTTTCTCTCCAAGGGAGGCAGAAAGACACATGAAAGACAACAAAGGGGATCACAGGTTAGAGCATCCAAGTCTTTAGTTCTAACCAGTTACATCTTCGTGTAGAATTGCAGAAATACATCAAGCTTGTAATAACAATGCAAGTAGGTATTACAAAGAAAGGTTGAACGAAGAAACACGGGAAAAAGATGAATTGGGCTAACTCAGGTGATAACTGTAAATAACACCTGGAGAGAGTACGCTACAACCAGACACATTTAGCAAACGCGATCATAGACTACATCATGGATATATTAACAGCTTACTTATCTATATTCAACATGAAGTTTAAAATCGTACAAAAATTTGTAAAGAATAAAACGATGATATCAAAGCTACACCATATAAGTTTTTTATACCTGAATAATGCCCTTTATCCTCCAAACTCCTCGGCTATAAACCACTATGTGTGAGTCATCAGGATGGAGAGCTTCAACTTCTCTCCTCACCTCCACATCAGCTACATTATGATCAGTTGACAAGCGCTGTGCCACCACTGGACTGTTCTTTCTCTCTACAGCCCTCCTGCCAAGAACAGCTCTAGAGTCTCCGAGGTTGGCAACATACAACACATTATTAGTAATTGCACCAAAAAGGCAACAGGACCCCACAGAAGCAATCTGAGGACTAATGGGCAAGGATAGCTTCACCAAATGCAAGAATTCCTCCTCTGTGGCACTAAATGCCTTTTTAATCACATCCACAGACAAACCCCCTTGCTCAGTGGCAAATTCTACAAATAAAAAACAACAAGCAAGTGAGCATGGTGCTATTTTAGTTCAAACTCTTTGTTTACAAATTCAATACGAATTAACATGCCCTATCTTAAACCTGGTAAAGACTAAAAAGGGGAACAAGGACGGGAAGAGACAGCTGTTGATAGCAATTCTCCAATCAATTACAAATGTCTCTTCCTACTGACGAGTGACCAAACCAAAACAAACCATTTGCTTCTCATAACTGAGAAGACAACAACACTTAGCATATCACTTTTTAGTTTCTAAATATCACAGTACAAAGGAAAAAGAAAACACTGTCAATCAATACCAGAATATCAATATCCTACAACGTATACATTCCAGCAATATTCTTCCTACTCAATAAAGAAAATTACTAAATTAAAAAAAAATTCTGTCATCTCAAAAGACATTTAATATTTTATCTAATTATATTGATAAATAATAATAAAGAAACACTACTCCATACCAGAACATCAATATCATATCTCCCAGAAATATTCTTCATAAAAAAAGCCTATTAAATTTAATAATTATACTCTTTTTTTAAAATCAAACTCATGAGTGAGGGTTGAACTGGATCTTAAACTCAAGAAAAGAAAAGAGAAGGATTCACGGATGGATAGATAGATTACTGTGCAAATAAGGGAAGAGTCTTTTGTTGACGAATCTAGAAGCTTCGGGGCCGCCGTGGCCGTCATAGACGCCGACGTAGGTAGCGGAGGGGGAGGTGAAGACTTGGCTCTGATCCTCGAGACTGTAATTGGCCTGTGCGACGGCGATGGAGAAGTCGCCGGAGGCGTGGGGCTTCAAGTCAGTGTGCCAGAGTAGTCCGTCGGCGGCGCGTCCACCACGGCGTCGGAAGCAGCAATCGAGAGGACCGTAGCACAGACGCAGCATGATCTGTCTAAATCCTAGTGCGCGCGAGATCACAATTTGTTTGATAGGTTCCGAAAATTAGGTCTGAAATATGCAGAGAAGAAGAGAAAAAGATGAACGAGAAGAGAAAGAGAAAGAGAGAGAGAGAAATTGGAATGGCGCGTTTGGAAGAAGAAGAGTCTGAAAGATATGATATATTGATTTTGATATGCTTATTGTTGTCGTTGTTGTTGGTTGAGTTGACGCGTATACTACACACATTACAAAATTACAATTACAACTTTCTTTTTCTTTTTCACTTTTCCTTTTTCTCAAATTAATTACTTTTTCCTTTTCCTTTTTCCTCATTCAAAACTAAGCTTTTAATAACAACAACAATAATAATAAATAATAATAAATTTATTAATACTCTACTATTTTTTATCTACTGTTTTCATGTTACATCCCTAATTAATAATTTCAAGTTTCAGATCTGCTCAGATATGTAGAAGTTTCATTACCAATTAAGTATATTTTAAGTTTGAAGAGAATACGTGTAAAAAAATAAAAAGAATAAATTATACTGCAAGTGATGGAATTTGATCTTAAAATATGATTTTGTTATATATTGAAGTGGTTGTTGAAAAATAGTTTAAATTTAAGGTCATATGTTAATGTATTGTTATCGTAACCAACCCATAGATAACGTGCATAATGAAGTAAGGATAGTTTAATACTTTTGTGTGGGCATCGTCATTGACTTCAATGGGAACAATACTTCTTTAGCCAACCCCTCTTATACGATATTTAACGTTTTGCTTCACATTTTATTTTAATTTTAATTCAACTTATAATAATACTTTAACCACTCAACATTGATTTAAAGACTTTTACGTAAAGTCTAAAATTTCCATTTTGTAAATAAAAAAATAAACATAAATAATTATCAATATAATAAACAAATATTAATCAACAAGGTTTCAATAAAAATAGTTTATAATCAAAATTATAGAAGTTAAAAAGTGAAATATCTCGAATGCGATGATTGATCCTATTAATATTATCTTACTTATCAAAATATCATAAAAATATTGGTATTGTAGGTAAAAATTGAAAACTCGTTTCCTTAACTTTAATTAAAGAATTTCTTCATACATTCAGTATAATCGTGACTTATAAATTTTTAGTCTGTTTTAATTAAAAAGTATTATTTTAGGTGCTTGATGTTCTTTGAAACCTATTTCAAAACGTAGGTAATTTGAAAAATAACATGTTTAGGGTCAAACATTTATTCATCTTAAGATAAAATCTATAATTACCTTCGTATGAAACTTACAGTTAAACTTTACTTTATATTATTCAAAATACAAATCAATATTTATATAAAAAAATCATTCATATGTGTAATTAAAAACTAGTTTTTATCTATAAACATTAAAATTAAGGGTATTGGAAATATCGATATAACCCGTTTCAAATAATTAAGAATATTATTGTAAAAGTAAAAAAAAAAAAAATATCAAGAGAATTTCACTAAATGTTAGTATAGTTAATTATAATTTTGTTAGCTATGACAATGTGACATTTGATAGTATTGGTTAAATATAGAAAAATACTATCATTTAAAGTAAACTCAATTAAAATTTTGATGGGTTTTAAACTTAAAATATAAATAGCATTCACAAAGTTTGAATCAAATAAAATAAAAATAGAACGAAAATGATAAATTTGAAATTTGAAAATCTCTTTAAATGAGAACACAATTAAAGAAAAAATAGCTAACTTACGAGTTAGTAACTCTTAATCTCAACTTGTGTCACTTGTTATTCAAAATTCTATAGCTACTCAAGTACTCATACAAGCAATTCAAACAATAGTGACTAACCACCCTTCACAACAAATAATGAGAGATCATAATAAAACCATACACGAATAATACTTCAATTTCTCCAATCTATCTAATTCAATTTTAGCAAACTCAACAAATACACTCTACCGACATCAAACATCCAACTAATTCATATTACTTATCAGTGTAAAACACATCTATTTCATTCAAAGGTTAAATTCGTGCAAAAAAATTCCAACAAGTGACCACGTCACTTCACATTTAGATTTTCAAACACAAGGTACTCTTAAAAGGTAAAAGTAGTTTGTCTTACCTGGTTGGATGAAAAAAAAATAAGCTTTAACTTCTAAAAGACGCAAAGATAAATTAGCTTGCACCATAAAGCCTAATCAATGATCATACCACATCACTAGGATCCTAAACTATTATAGACTAATCATAAAAACATAAACCTCGCATGCAAGACACGTATATGTAGGTACATAGAAATATGCAAGACGCAAAACTAACTAAAAAGAAAAAAAAAATAGAAAAAAACTTTTAAAAAAAACTCTTATTAAACAGTTTTACTCTATTAATTGTAAGGAGTCTAAATAAAACATTTTATTTGTTAATTTAATGAAAATGAAGTCAATTTTTTTAGATAAAAAAAAAGTGTTTATAGAAAGATAATAATTATGTTAAAATGAAATATAAATAAGTGACAATTTTTTTTTTAGTAATAAATACTCATATATTATTATATTTATACTAGTCTATTCTAAATTACTTTTTAATCTTACATATACAATTAAAAATATGAATATTAAATTTAAAATGGACCTTATAAATGGATTTATCATTATTAGGTCTATCATATGTGATTTTATCAATTACAGAAAATAAATAATAAAAAAAGTCAGGTGAATGTGCCAGCCGATATGGCTAAAATAGTTGAGCTTAACATTTCAGACTAATTTAAGTAATTATATCTTTCCATCGAACTTGAACTGCTTTAATAATATTAAAATATTTATTATAAAATAAAGAACCATGACTAATGGAAAGAATTATGACTCATTCAAATAACTAGGGCATTTTTATTAAATTTTTAAAAAATACAAGAACATGTTTCAAAATAAATATTTGTTTTATATAGACTTTACTGTTTTAAAAAGTTACACTGTCAACTTATTATAGCAATTAGTTTATATATAACTTTTAAGGTTTTTTAAAAATTATATAGTAAATTTATGATCAGATAAGCATGTATTCTTATTTTTTATATTGTCAATGATTTTTTATTAAATCCTTTAACAATGTATTTGAATAATGGTTAGTTTATATTTTATAAGGAAATTGAAATGATTTAAGATAAGAAAATTATACTGTTAAAGGAAATATTAAAATAAATGGATTTGTATAAAATAATACAAAGAAATGATTCATTTTATTAAAAAAATAAGAAATTCAAATTTATTACAGTTTTTTCATATTATATATATATATATATATATATATTTATATCCTCTCACTAGCTTAGTCTTAATTAATACAGCTTATAACATCAATTCAGACTTTATTGATTTAGTTTGGTCAAGATATTGTTACATTTCAGACTTTATTAATTTAGTTTGGTCAAGATATTGTTCGCTATTAACATTGTTATTTTTTAATTAGATTTTTTATGAGACTATTTCACAATCAATGTATACAATAATTCATATTGTTAGGATTATTATTTTATCAATTTATATTAGAGTTATTTTTATATTAACATTAGTTAAAAAAAAATAACTAATATGGTCAAAATCCTTTTTAAACCGAAATTATTTTTTAACTAAAATATTTATAAGACTGTTTTTCACTATTTTTACCCAAGGTCATTCTATTTTAAGCTGTTTTAAATTTTGAGAACAAATTGTGAAATATAAATTATTCGATAATATATTTTTTAAACAATATATAAAATAAATAAATAAATAAATAAATTGATTAAAGAAGTAGGTGAGAAATTGTTTTGTTTTGTATGGAGGTGACAATGTACCTTAAAGTCGAAAAATGATTTGGTTTGTTGGTTTAATCAGAAAACTGCAGCTTAGAATGTCTGTGTTGTGTCTACTCATTAATAAGATGTAAACAACACCAACACGAGTTGACTTCATCTTTGGGTTTGGTCAATTCTTTTCATAACGCGTGTTCAACACTTCCGTCTATTCTCCAAACTTGAAATTAGGAAACACAACCCCACCTTCCATTATTTAGATAATTTGTAAAATTATTAAAATTATTTTAATAAAAAATAATTCATTTTTAAATTTTATCTTGTATCCTTTAACTCTTGCTAATATTTATTTTCTCATGTAAAAGTTATAGGATCATTAAATATTCTTAATTATTACAAAATAATCAAATAAATAGTTTTTATTGAACTATGTGTATATATCATTTATATAAAAAACTTTCATGGTATATATTATTATGCTACTTGCCATTTTAGTTAGGTTGACAAACAATTCGTCATCAAAAAAAAAGTATTATTAAAAAAAATATAAAAATATAAAAGTATAGAGGCTAGACCAAAACTCATATATTAACAAAAGCGATACCTAAATAGACTATACCTATTAATAAAGAATTATAAAAACATACTGTAGGAAAGTTTATTATACAAATGAGTGAAAGAATTCTCTAGGAATACATATCATTTATAAAAATTAAATACTTTTTAATATACTAAAATTTATTAAATTTAAGATACTAACTACTTCCAAACAACGTTTTCGCAATAAATTGAATATTTAGTTAAATTTCTCCTTTATTCTATGGACATTTTACTCACTTTTTTAGTAATTTTTACGTTTTATCTTATTTCACTCAATATAGTTGAAAAAAAATGTATTTTTCCGTCCCATAAAAAGTCTCATCTAAGATTCTTTTATATTTATTAAAAATAATATATAAATAAAATTATCATTATTACTAGCTAGCAAAACATATACACAGATGCATGTGTATTTACATTTTTATTAAATTAAAAAATATATATACATAATTTTATTATTTTATAGTTTTTTACTTTTATGAATAATTAATTGAAAAATAATATAATATTGTAAAAATAATATTAAAAAATTACATAACTGTTATTTTTAAAAAGATGAATTATTTAGTTATTTTAAAATAAAGAAACGTTATTTAATTATTTATTTATTAAATAAATATTAAAGAATAAAATTTTCCAATTAAAAGAAATATAAACAATTTTTATAATTTTTAAAATGTTTTTTCTCATTTATAGATAGTTATGTTATTTTTTTTTTAAAATGATAAAGTTTGTGTACAACAAAATTAAAATAAAGAGAATAATCTCTTTTATTAATGTTATAGATATTATTATTTTTCCTGCGAGTCATAATAATATTAGAGATATTATTTAAATACTAAGTTAAAATAATACTTTCTTGTGACTTTTTTTTTCTTATACGACACTTTTAGTATGGGTGGAAGGAGTATAATTTTTTAATTTTTTAAATTTATAAGGAATTTAAAATAAATGTAAATTCCAAAAGCATATAATTTTTGAAACAGAGTTTTTTTATGTCTTAAAAAATGTTTGCTGCTTAATTTTTTTTTATTTGTTTTTATTTAAAATAATTAAGAAAATATCATTAATATTTATTATCTTCTATAAGTATCTCAACCAAACAAAGGAGAAACAACTAGGTGAGATGTTACTTAAATCTAAATATATTTTTAATATAAGGATATTTCCTACTGTTTTTTATTTTTCACGAATAAATTGAAAATAATTGTTAATGTAATTTTTTTTATAAAAGTTTGTATGTTACATCATGCAACTTAACATTTTAGCTAAACTTTCAATTAACAACAATTATCTATTATCACATAAAAAATATATTATTATTAAAAAAACAAAAAAAAATGATAAACTAAATCAAAGCTTACATATTAAAAAAAAAATACATAAATAGATTATATTTATCCATAAAAATTCTAAAAACATACTAATAAAATAGTTTTTGTAAATAAATTTTAAAAACTTATTACTATACTTCCCAAAAATATGTTAATGTTGTAGTTTATTGGAACAATGAATGATATGTTTAAAGAGTGTGGGTAAACAGTAGACAGGGTGAATGATGATGATTAATGCTGGTTGTTGGAAGGTCATAAGTTATTAAACAAATGGAGTTAGGTTTTGTTTTTGTTTTGTTTTGATTTTAGGTTTCGAATATGACAACAATAACAGAACAACCAGCCTTCAATCTCCTTTGCCGACAACACTTCCTATTCCTAGGTATGTCGCCCTACCATATATCTATCATGATTTTGATAACTTTTCTTATTAAACTTATTTAAACTTTTTTGCACACCAAATAAATTATTCAAAAGAGTTTATGAAAGAGTTTTCTCAGAAAAAATATCTTATTAGGCAAATTTATTAATTACTTAAAGTTTTAAAACGAGAATAAGTCTGATTTGTGTAACATATGTAGAACATTCAGTTATATAATATATATATATATATATATATTTTTAACATAAACTGTTAGAAAATTAAATTTATTAAGATAATATTGTTATGGTTGATAATTCTATCACATTTGAGTTATTGTTCGTTATTGAGTTTTGTCCTTAAAAAGTATATTAGAAGTTATTTTTATTTTAATATAAATTGTTCCGATCTCAAATTCATTGACATAACACATGTGTTTTGTCTGTTTTGATCTTGAAGTTCCGTCACGATTTCGTCTTTAGAAAAGGTCTAAGAATTAAGGAAAAAAAGATGCATTTTGGTATTGACTTTTAAACAATTAGAAATTATTTAGAAAAAATTTCTCAACTTAAATTTAAGCTTGTTTCGACTCACTTACTTGAGCGTCGGAGTGCCTTCGCAGGTACCCTCCCCCGTCCGACCGAAGGAGATACCAAGAAGGAACGACCGAAGGAGAAGAAGATCGACACGTTAGCAATTATACTACGTCAACCGACCGTGCTTGGGCCCCATCTCTCCACTCAGGTACAAAGCTCAAGTTCACTGAGATGACATCGTTATGATTAATCACCACATCTAAAATATTGTTTATTTTAAAATAAATATTTATTACGATTTTATTTTTAAAAATTATCTCAATAAATTAAGATAAAAAATTATAGGTAAAATATTTTTGACCTCAAACCCTAAAAGATTATTGAAGATTGTGAAACCTAAACCTAAAACATTGTGAGGAGAAAAAAAAAATACCGTGTACATCTACAAAAGATAGAAATTGTTTGAATTGAAAGCAAGTAGTTTTCAAATATTCTAATCAAATAGTCACATCTCATATTAAACATTTGGATGTAATGGTATTAAATATTGTGACATGAACATTGCATATTTCTTAATTTGTTGAACTTTACGCATTGTAACTTATCTAGAAGTACCTTCTTTTAAAAAAGTTTAATAATAAACTTTGAAAAATATCTATTTGTCATAAATTGCATTGGACATATTGATAAGGTCCACATCATAACATAATCAGTCTTCACGTAATTAAGTTGTATTTGCCCGGAGACATTAGAAGAATTTTCATTTACTTCATTTATATATGTAAAGATTATTTATGATTTTTATATGTTTTTAACTTACTCTAATGAGTTGTCAGTAAATTCGTTAAAATAAAATTTAGTATTTTTTATTAAATGTATATTTCAAATTTTTGACCTATATAAATTCTTATTGGATAATTTTATTAAAAACAAATGTTTGATTAAGTATTTAAATTTATCTTATTACGACAATATATATTATAACTTTAAACATTATTATTGATTTTGTTTTTCTATTTAGGTTTCTATTTTAGAAACAATCTTCTTTGTTAAAAGAATCCTCACCGGCTAAAATATTAAGAGAATTTTTTACTTATCTCAATACATTTTGTATTTTTAATTCTTAAAAGGTGTTTTATAATTTTGGTTAAAATTTGTCTTATTAGGTCCTGTAGTTTTCTTCTTTATCTATAAACTAAAGTATTTTTCACAAATTGTGTAATTTTATTTAATATTTTATTAAATAAAAATAAATATTTTAAAATTGGATAAGTCGTATTTTTCAGGTAAAATCTCAATTTTTATATTAAACTGAAATTATATACGTTATATTAAATTTTTCTGAAGTCATACTTTATATATGAATGAGTTATTCAATTTTAAAATAATTTTCTTTTACTTATTTTAAAAAATAATAATATTTTTTTTATGTGATATTTTCACTTGATATGAAATATAGTTATTTGTAAACGAAGACCATCTTAAATATACTCTCTAAATACTATAGAAATATAATATGAAAATATGATCAAACTTAGAAATTTGTGCTTACTTAACTTTATTCAAGTTTGCTAACTATTATTCCAGCCCATTGTGGGAGAGATGTATGACTCGGTTATATTTATGAAATTTCCAGTTTGGATACATATGCTTTTAACAAACTATTTACACTAGATTTTTTTTTTGCCTTAATTTCTTCTTAAATATTTTATGTATTGAATACTTAAAAAAATTATATTTTTTAATTAAGTCTTTACTATTTGATTATTTTGTTAGTGAGAAGAGTTTTTTTTTTCAGCAATAAAAATAAAAAAATAAATAGGAACCACTTCAGGGGTGGTCCAGCCTTTATACATAAATACCTGACAATAAACTCTTATTAGATCACCTACCTACTAACTTAGCAAAGAGATTACCAGACCAACACTACCAAACCTTACTGAATCAACCTCATACAAGCCATAGGATTTAAAACCCAACTAGAATACGGGAAATATGCAGAACGAGACTTTGCATGAATCCAATACCATACCTTAACTTGCACCGAAGTGAACGCTTCAGACATATCTGCCACTCCGCTATTAAAGATGACCGAGTTTCTAAGATTCCAGATTTCGCTCACTATGTCAACCCAAATTGTACTCCAAACGTCGTCAATCGAAACAGAAGCCTGACTGATTCTGAATTGTACAAAATTTGACTTAGGGTCCTTGTGAAATACAAACGACACACCAAGCCACTCAAAGTATAGACAACAAATACGCCAAACAAACCTGCAAACAAAGAACAAGTTAGTGAGATTAGCTTCTTATATTGTCCTCTTATTTTGCTTTCTTGTATGAATATATTAAAAAAGATAAAATTGTGTAATTAATATAAAATGATATTACATTTAATATAAAATAATAAGTAATTTTTATTATTTTCAACCAATACATGTTGACTAATAAAGGGTTCTCATTCTCACCTAAATATTCTGCTTAGCTATATAATTAAAATAAGATTGTTGTTAAATATTTTTAATTGAAATTTTGATAAGTCTAGTGTGAGCATCTTTATCATGCTATTTTATTTTATTGAATTAAAATTTAATTGTTATAATATTTATTATTATTTTATATATTAATATGTTTATTAATTTTTAATTTTATTTATTTATTTATTTAAATTTAAGATATTACTTAAAAGATTTAAAAGTAAGAGACGAAATAAATTGGATGAGAGAATAGAGATTTTGAAAGTTATAACAAAGAAATAAAATGTAAAGAATGAGAAATTTTCAGATTTCAAGATTTCGATATATATTAAGGGATCAGATAGAAAACGTAGTTTTATATTAATCAAAAGATATATTAAAAATGTACAATATGTAACATGATTTTTTTTATAAAAAAAAAGTACAATATGTCTAAAAAAGGAAATAATTTATTCATACATAGTTATAAATTCATAATCAAACTTTTGTGAATTTTGTTATTGCCATATTAATATTCATTTTTATTAATATGTCAAATGAACATGTAACAATAAACCATATTCAAATTAACTAAACGTAACAAATGAATATTCAAATAAATGAATAAAAACTTTCTGGTCAGGAATACAATATTAACATCACTATGTACGGGACTGGTATTGTTCTACAAGAACAAGTCTTACAATAGGGGTCCTATTTAGATACCCTTATTGTCACCAGGAGAGAAAGAAAAACTACATAATTTCATGATAAGATACAACATGCTTACAAAAAAACAGCTCCATTACAGCATTCTTATCCTTTCATAGAACAAGCACGGAACAAGACAGTCAATTAATTCAAAAACCAACAACTCATGGTCGTATTTATGGTAAGTGAGTATTTAGAACTACACGCCTTCGACAGTAGGGGCAGTCTCCACAAGAGCGAATCCATGGATCCAAACAAACAGAGTGGAATTTATGTCCACATGGCAGACGTATCAGCTCATCTCCATCTGTGAAAGTTTCCAAACATATACTACAGTCTTGCATTATCCTGGATTCCAATCCTGTCTCGCTGCTGCTAAAAACTTCCTGATCCAAACAGCCCAAGGCCTCCTGAGTAAGTCCAGGTGGCTTTTTGTTTAGTTCCTGCAAGAACTGGGACCTTCCCATCTGAGAAGTCAAGTCAGTAACTAAAGTAGTCCCAGTTGCAACTTCATTTGGTGATTCACTTTCCCGATCCTCACCTACAGAATCTCTACCATGTTGCCTAAGGAAATAAAACAAACATAAATTCCATTAGCTTATCAAAGGGTAACGGCTGATCTTTTTAACCAAGAATAAACAAAGAACTTCGACCGCGACATCAGTTAGAGCATTTATTCCATGAAAGAAGTTTTTTTTATTATTATTAGCTACTACTAGAGCAGCATCTCTTTCAGGGGTATATAAGTTCTACATGAATCAAGTGTGTGCTATGACAAGCTTAACAAATGCCAAACCCTAAACTAATAACCAAGAGACAAATAATTGCATGTAATTCATTTGAATAGTAAAATTAATTAGGTCCCTACAGATAAAATTGAATCCAGAGTAATCGGTTCTGTGTGCAAAGTAGGCATCAACACATTGACAAAAAAGTAGTCTCCACATGTTTCAATATTATAGCAAATACTAAGTTGAACATGGCTGCACACACATCACAACAATGCATCAAAGACAACAAAATCAAATGTCCAGGATTTTCCATTTTTTTCCAAAAGGTTGCTTTGCAAAAAGGAAATAAGTTAATGTATGCTCAAGCGGTTGTTAACTGGACATTGAAGCATCGGCATCAAGAAAGAATTGTCACATTAACACCATAGCCGCACTTACCAATACTAAATAATCAGATCATGTTTGTTAAAGAGATTAGGCATCTCAACACATAATTTAAATTGATCTTTGTGTCACAAGGATAATAGAACTCAATTAACAAGTAAATCATGACAACTATTAATGAAGAGAGAGTAATACAATGTCATCCAATATTCATATCGGTAAATAGATGAAAATGATGCTTACAAGATTACATGATAATGCCCCATTTTAAAAACTTTCAAATAGAAAAAAATCTTACTTAAATGGAAAAATTCCGCCCCAAACAATTAGTATATTTATTCCAGGGTGGGGACACTAAAATAATGTAGATACAATGGCATATAGAGGCAAAAAGCACACCTGTTTCTAGAAAGAGGTTCCCCTCTCAACCTCTGAAGGAGTCTGGTCCGTGCAAGAATCACACCCACTGGTAATCTCTCACTGACACTCCCTACAAGACTGCCTCTTACATTTTCTTCAGAATCAACGCTATCACTTACGAAAGTCCGCCGAGACCTCGCACTGATTCTATCAGATGCACGCTCCTAACGACCACAAAATTCACCTCATCAAAAATCTAATCGTCAAAACCACAATTCTAATATCATATCAACTTTCCGCTCCTGATAATACTTCAATACATACTACGCATACAAACCTTCAGGAATTTCAACCTTCAATTGCGGTAATTGAATTGCGGAATAGGGCAAGAAAAAAGGAAAATGTATATACCAGGTGGTGACGGAGGCGGCGGGCGTGGTAGTGACGGCGGAAAGAATCGGCGGCTTGGAGTTCTGTGTCGAACCCTAGATCGAGAGAATTTCGTCCCAATCGATGTCTTCTGGTGTGGAATAGCTCCGAAGCGCTCGTCATACACAGCTAAATCACGATTCAGTGTTCCTATTTGGGCGAGCGAATGAAGAATGAAGAGTTACGAGCGATGGAGAAAAAGGAAAGGAAAAGATTTTAAAGGTCAAAGGCAATGGCAAGTTCGATGAAGAAGCGGAACCATCTGCGATTCTTCGCTCACCAATCTTTTTTCAGAGAAAGTTCGAAGAGGCTAAAACAAATTACAGAAAAAATAAAACGGTCGATTAAATCCAGAAAATGAAAAAAAAAATAGTATTTTAATGATTTTGTGTATTTATTGTAACTTTTCAGACACTCAGATATTGTTATTGTTAAGATTTGGTGTGATTGAAAAAAATGAAAATGATTGATAATTACAAAGTATTATAGAAATACTATTATATCAAATTAATTTAATTTTTTACTAATTATAACATGTTACTGGTATTTATATTTAATCTATATATCTGTAGATATCTATCTTCTATATTGAAGATTTTACTCGTGTTTTTTTTTACACGTTTACTTTATCATTTTATATTTATATTAACAAAGAGATTTTTTTGTTATATTAAAATTATTAAAATGGAGTTTGATAAAAAAAAAATTGAATAACAATAATTATAAATTTTTTAACCAAAATTAAACTGAATAAAATATCAAATTGGTATAAAAATTTAGAACCTAATAAATATTAAACATTATTTATAGTTACTACATTCCAAATAGAAAAAATTACAAACTATTAGCACCGACAATACATATAAAAATATAAAAAAAATTCAGAAAAAATAAATATAAAATAAAATTTTAGTTTAATAATTTTACTATTTATATTTTTTTTATATAATATTACATAAATTATTTTTTTGTTATTTTATGTACAATTAAAAATTGAAACCACAAATCAAATGTGAAAGTTGAATATGAATAATATAATATACTGTGCAAACAATAATAAAAATAAAATGAGAGTTAAATTTGTGAAAAATTTAATGAATATATTTAGAAGTAGAGTTTAAGGTTAAGTTAATCTAATAAAATTAATTTATTAGATGAAATTTATATATATTTATATATTATAAAATATTTTTATTTTTTATATATTATTTTTCTGCGTGGACGAAAAGGATAAGATTGTAGATATTTTATTAGAAGATAAGTGCAGCAAAGGTTGCCATTATTTACGAGTCTTCATCACTTTGGATGCCTATTTTAGTCAAAAACACGAGAAATTCTCTGAAACTCTGTGCTGCGTGTCGGAAATATTGGCCTGATATGACACTACGAATGGACCATGCAATTTCGAATATTTCATAACATAAAGTTTCAAGTTTCAACAACACATCATTTTTTTTCCTCGCAAAAAATAAATGATGTGTTTGGTAGAAAATAAATGATAAAGAAAATTAAAAAAAAGTAAGATATTAATTAGAAGTAAATGTTGTTAGTTGAAAAATAAAAATAAAAAAAGTTAATGTTGTAAAATTATTTAGTCTAAGACACAATGTTATCACTTATTTTGTTCTAATTGTGTCACTATTATTTATTTTATTCTTTACAGTATTACTATTTAATATTAATTTTTTAAATATTAATATTATGTGTAAATAGGGAGAAGTTAAATAATACAATAGCCAAAGAAGAGTGGTAAATAATTAACTATGAGAAGGTTCATATAAGGATTTGTGCTTTTGTATGATAAATAAGTGAAAGACATAGTTTAAAAAATAATAAATTAAGACATAATGTATTTATGTTTTAATTAATTAATCATGTATTTCAATGTGTATGTAATATAAGTGAGCTATCTTTATACTGTTCATGGGGACCAGAGTTGTGTTTAGGAGTTAGGGGTGAGAATGGAAACAATAGTGGGTGAAAATAGTATTGAAATACGGGCTTGCTTCTTCCTTTTTAACTGTGTAAAAAATTGGTTGTTTCTTATTGTATTTTCATAGTTTTTTGTGGCACCTCCATACTACTCAAAATGTCAAAAATATCTTTTATTCTATTGATATTTTTTATATGAAAAATAAATAATTCGAAAAAATTATTGATTATAAAATTCAAAAGGTATTTTCAGATTGGAAATACTTTATAATTTATAATGTATTTTTTAAAACAATACATTATATATTATGAAATCCATAATATACTTTTGGATTACAAAATGGATAAAATATTTATAGATCTAAAAATACCTTTTAGATTTTGTAATTCATAATGTATATTTATTTTTAAAAATAAAATATTTTAGATTGTAAAAATTGAAAGGTTTTTTTAGTTTAGAAATACCTTCCAGATTCAAAGAGAGGTGTAAATAGAAAAAAAAACATTTCTAAATTGTAGAATCAAAATGTATTTTTTTAAGAACAAAATGGTTGACCTAATCTATGGGGTGCAAAAAAAACTATGGAGCTGCAAGAAGAAACAACCCAAAGAAATATAGAGAGAAGGGATGAACTTGGTAGGCATGTGTCTAAATATAATTTTTTTATTTATTTCTCCACACTAAAATATAATTTTTTCTTTCATTTTCTTTTTTAAGTCTCTTTTCTTCTTTCCTCCCAAAGCTAACTGTTATACCATCTGTTTCCTTGCATTGTAATTTGCATTTGCATAGCAATGAAGAGAAAGTTTTAAATTAAATAAATTTAAGTAGCATTTTGGTTAGTTTCTTTCATTTCTTATTTTTGTTTCATGTGTATATGTGAGGTTTGAGTGAAATTTTGAGTTTAAGCTTAACTTGACGGTATTCAACAAACTATGAGTGTTTTTGGTTCCTCTCCTCCATCTATTATTCTTTAACCTGTAAAGAAAGTTAACTTTTTTTTTCTGTTATATTTCAATTTAGGTTTTAGGTGACACTCATTTACACATGTATAATATTCATGCATGCAGTTAATGTGGAAATCAAATTCATATTGTGGTCAATGGTCAGATAAGGAGAAAGTTGTGTTATAAATTTATTAAGAAGTAAATATAAAGTCTAACTAAATCTCATAAAATCGATTTATAAGATTAGGTTTACACGACATAATAGGTTTACAAACTCTCGCTACCTCAAAATCAGTTTAGAAAGTGAGGTTTGCAGGACACGATAGACCCAACAAACTCTTACTAGAATAAGTTTTAAATGACTATAATGTCATAATAAAATATGAACTTTAAGTCTAATTCAACCTCATAAAACCGGTTTATATTGCACTTACTTATATATTATAAATTGTTTTTGTCTCTAGTTGATGTGAGATTTTCAACAAAATTATAAGATAAAGCTTAATTTGGTTTTGGAATGAGTTTTTTTTATCTTGTTAAAAATTGTTACAAAATTTAGAATGTTATTATATAAGGGAAATTGAAATGGCTGGAAATTGTTGTTTGATTTCCATGTATAATAAGATATGTTTAATTCAAACCTTCACTTTCGAATGGATATTGATATGTTTAAAATTAGCTAACTTGATGCTTCAATATTATATTCTAAAATGGTACATTTTTGGCATGGTTTTAGAGTGAGGCTTTGAGTACAAGTTTTATTTTGTTTTAATAAGATATAAGAAAATGTGATTTGCTTGATTTAAGTAATTGACGGTTAATTGTTTGAGTACACAATTTTCTTTCTCTTTTTTAATATAATTAGAATATGTTTCGGATATCAAATAGTTATTTAGTATTCAATTAGTTATGTTTCTTGCTTGATTTATGTATACAATTATTTTATTGTATACTTTTAATATTTAAAAATCCTATGCGGCATCAATATATTTAGGCTGTTGTGGTAAATTATAAAAACAAAGGGAAAAAAATAAAATAAACTCTTTATCTTATAAATAAAGATAACTATCGTCAGAGTTGGTGTTATCACACCATCACGTGGAGTTAAATATTTTATACTTTAATTAATTAAATAGCTTTTGCAGTTGACGAAAGAGATAGCAAAATTGACTCTTAACTCTTAATTTCTTTAATTTTTTTTATAAAATATAAGAAAAGAAATTTATGGCATTGATCATGACTGAAAGATCAATTGCATGAAACTTGCCAACAGAGTAGAGACTAATAATTCGTTTTTAGAATAAGAATTAGTTTTGAAAATAAATATACAATATTAATATTTTAAAAGGTATATTCAATATAGAATGTTTTATTTTAATACAAGTATTTTATTTTTTTTATTTGTATTTTCTTCGATAATAAAATTGTTATAGCAAATAGCGTAGGTAGTACATTGGAGAGTCGTATTTAGAAATATAATATATATAGGATGTTTTATACCATTTTTGTACGGATTAATTATCATAAAAATAAGAGTTTTTTTATAAATAGATTTTTAAAAACTATGTAATATAAGTTTTTTTTTTCTATAACATGTTTGGTTTTAACATTATTAAAAATCAAATTTTATACAACTTCATTAAAAGACTTGAAACAACCAATAATGTTGGTAAATAGAGATATTGATCATGAGTTAAATATGAAATTGAAGTTTCTATGCATAAAAAAAAGTTATTACGCATAAGAATAATTTGGGTTAAAAATAAAGTTTGAGTTATGTATTTGATAAAAAAAAAACTAAAAGTCAACAACGGTTTAAAACGAAACTAAATTTGAAGATGTTAGTTTATCAAAAGGGATAAATTTTAGAAGAATATTTTGTAGGTTAAAAATTAAATAAATCTTTCGAAGATTTATCATTTGTTGATAATTTTATTGTTATAGTTGATGATACAGAGATGAGTAAAGGTCCCATGTTAATATTTTTGTTGATTTTTTAAAATAAAAGAACTCTTTGTCTGAAGATAATTCAGGACATTTTGAATGATTCTCTCAACTCAAATATGCATGCAACGCTTCCTAAATTTGTTGTTGTTAAACAAATTACTTCTAAAACTGTTTGTAATGATTTGGTCTTACAAAATTGTTTTCAATCTCTTTTAAGTGATGATCAAGAGGTTCATGCGTCATGTCCGACTATCTTGACAATAGATATAGTTGAATCTACGACTAATATTTTCTTAAAATAAGTCAATTTGGTTGCAGAGTTATGAACTAAAAAAATGGATGAAGATGAATAAGTGAAGAAGAAAAATATATACAAATCTTTAGAAGATTGAGACATTCTCCTAAAACTAAAATAAAAGTCAATAAAAAACCTCCCAATCAAGTGAACGTAAAAAATAAATAAATAATGATGTGTGATTATAAAGAGACTTTAATATGGATATTATATGCGAACATGGTCAATATGATTAGATTATTGACGTTCAATAACTATTCTTTAATGTATTTGGAAAGAGAAGGTTTTTTTTTTTTTTACAGTATTTATATGTAGTTCATCCTCAAATTTGAAAAATGAATAATTTAGTAATCAAAATATAAAGTGGCATAAAGTTAAATTTATACTGAAAGCTTGTTTACAAAACACTTATAATAAGATTAAATAATCTGTTTCTAATTGAAATGACAAGTTAAATAAACTGATTTGTCATCTTACAAGAAATGGCCATTTTCTTGCCTCCCAGAACCCTTTTGAAAAATAAAATAAAAACTAATATAAGTAAATTATCCTGTGCTCCTTATACTCTTTCGAATAAAAAATAGAGAATAAAATAAATAAATTTAATTTAACCATTGAAATGATGTTCCAACTAAAGTTTAAAGAAAAAAACCAACTACACCAACCTCTAAAAAATGAGTGTAATAAGTGAATCATCTTCTGTTTTCTTTACTATACACTGCAAGAAATCTACTCTGAGATAGATAACGATAGAATCTAGCATAAATGCTTTGATGATTGAAAACGCATTTTTCCTGTTACATTCAATGTTCCACGTTTCAGCTTTAAAAACAATCGCCTCTTGTAATTAACAGGGCAACACAAAGTTCAAGAAGCACCACAAACTACCCTTTCATATGATTCCTTCAGGACAACATCAAACACTGTGCAACTTGTTTTATAACACGAAAGTTGGTGATGTAAAATGAAAATTAGAATCATATCTAGATGCCATGATGAACTTTTCGTGATTAATATTGCCTCCTTTATCAAGTGCTCACACAACTATGTGCAGTGTACGTACTCCGTAACTGTACCACTACCAACACAAAAAACAAAAACAAAAAAGGTAAGAGACTTTTACAAACTTCTGATACATATAGTTTCATAAACTTGTCATGATACATATAATCATTATGCATGGTTATGAAGTGAAGAAGCCACAGCTACTTACTTCTTACACGACCGTGTTGCCCTAGTTGCAACCTCAACCACGATAAATTATTGCACGCTGTTATTCTGAGTAATCTATGTATAATATTCTTATGTTTTCTGGTTTTTGGAAAAGGGTTACAATGTGTGACACGACTACATGGTTTCAGATTGTAGAATGTTGTCGTGGGACACTAGGTTTGGTGTCTGGGGATGTCAACACCATCAACGTTTCTGAACCAAAAAGTCTGGTTTAAACGAGCTGCATCCTCTGGAACATCATCCATCACCCACTCATGTCCTTTTGGGAAGTAAATTCCTGTGCGTGGGTGAGGAACCCACCAAGATGAATCCTCTATCCTCCCACCACTCTTTGAAACTTCTCCAGACCTTTCTGCAGCAGCAGCTTGAGCAGTGCCAGAGAATTTGCTCACTCCACTCTTTGCTCTCTTAGCTCCCCTGCAGTTAAAGCTTTGATCTTTCAAGTTCTCCACGAAATCAAATAAAAGAAAAATCTGAAAATATCCTCTCCATGCAAAACCAGACAAAAAGACTTTGGTAATAACTTACCCCAGAAGCAACAAGTTCGATTTGGTGATGCCTCCTCTTACCATTAGCTGCAAGAAACGGAACAAATGAAGTGTGAATTATTGTAGTACTGTGTCGTACAACAAAATATCTCAAGACACGAACGTTTAGGCTTTTCGAAGTTTGAAGAGCATATGAGGATATTTATAGTGATAATAATAGTGTATGCAAAGGATCAAATTTTCTAACTCAGACTTTATTTACTTAGAATATTTTTATTGGTATAATATACTTTCATCTAGTCTTTTCGAATTCTTTATTAATAGATATTGTTAGATCATGGGTCTTGTCCGATAGTTGGTCATTTAAGATTGTTTCCTGACTTATATATCTAACGTTATGAAGAAGCACAAATCAAATGACTCATCAATTAGTCTTAAACACTCAATTAAGACAAAATCATGACTAAAGGTGAAGAGGTTACAATTCAGTCTATATATATCAGATTATGCTCTACAGAAAGGCATATAATATATTACACGGGAAGTACTCTCAACTCTTATTTTATACTATATTTATTATATTTTATGCTCTTATGTTCTGATTTGAGTGTCAGAGTATCATCGTAGGAGGATTCCTTCATTCCCAAAAAGTTGAATTACTAGAGCTTGAAAGGAGATCACTAGAGCTTGAAGGGAGACCAGCTCAACCAAATTCCGACCGAGCTCAAGTTAGAAAGGTATAACATGAGAGTTTTTAAATCCATTTGAAGAATAAGTTCCATTGCACGTGTGAGGAAAGAAAGGAGAGATTTGAGATGTGAAAGGGTAAAAGGTTTGTTTGTGTATAATTGTGGTGTGGAAATGAATCTGCGGTTATAAAACCTTGCTTTGGATACAAAACGTTTCTAGAAATGAGAGGGAGTTATAAAGTTGTGGAAATTTGAGTTGCAATAATTTGATATGTATCTGTGGTATCTGTAGGACGATATGGAGTAGTGGCAATGTACCTGAAAAGGTTTATTTGACATTTAATTATTGTTCCATTGATCGATTGTGGAAGGGTCCGTTCTATCTCGTGTGTACCCCGTGTGAGAATAAATGCTATGATGAAGTCTCGTGTTTTGTTCTTCTTTTTTAAGACACCAATTTAACACCATTAACTTATGCGCGTAGCTTAAAAGACTTCTGCCACTTATAAAAGTGAAATACACACAAGTGGGTCGCTGCATTTTTAGAATGCAGATTTACTATATGGAACTGCTCCCTTTTTTTTTCAAATAACTTAAAAAACATCTCATTCTTCAATTTTTTTTTTAAATATATTCTTCGTCCATTATTATAACATGAAATTATTTTCATTATTAAGAAGTAAAATCAAATTAATTTATAAAATTAACTTAAAATGTAAGGTTTATATTCACTTATATAATATGAAATGTTTTAATATTTATTCGGTGTAAGATCTTTAATACCTAGTCCAAATTTTAGATCTCCTTTATATTTGTAATAAGAAAAAATTATCAGAATGAATCATTGTCCTATTTACTTACCTAACAAATAAATTTTCAGTGTGAATTAGAATGTTAAAATATTTCATCTTAACTTATAATTAAAATGAATTACACTCGTTTGTTAAGTTAAATAAAGAACGAATAAAGTCTCATGAAATTTCTTCGGCATACATATATATATAAAGTTTAAATTAGAAATAAGAATCAATTTCCTTACCAGAAAAAAATATTTAACTCTTATTTTTTTTTTACTTTTACTTTTTCCTTAAAAACAAAATATCATATGTAATAGTGGTCAAATGAGAAGTGAAATTAATGGATGAAGAGGGGTTATTGACTATGACGCGATCATGATTAACAGTTTCTTGAAGGATATATTGTTTACAAAAAAATCTATATATACTTTTGTGCTTTAACTTGCCAGTTAACAATCTCATGAGTATAAACTTTACCAAAATAAATAAAAAGCCTACAAGAATAAAACATCACATATATTCACGTACATGCACCTGAAATTTTACCAAAATAGTTCACTTTATTTTGAGATTTATGTAAATGCAGAAAAAATTATAGGAATAGAAATTTCTTAGTCAAAGTTGTTAAATACATTAATTTGTTCACTTTTTTTTGTTATTTTTAATTAAAATTGTCAATCAGATATACCCAGATTGCATGTCTTATGAGTCTCAATAATCTCTCATTACTTTTCCAAACATATTTAGTAACATGTTTCTAATAGGAACATATTCACGAGAAGATGATGAGATACCATAAAATTCTAATAAGATGATTCCTGAAAATACAACCAATTTTTAAAGTACATTTGTAGATAATTTCTATTAAAAAAGTATTCATTTGTAGATCTCAAATATAAATACATTTAATTATTTTTTATTTTATTTAATGAAATTATACTTTAAATTATATTATATACCATTATTGATAAATATTTATTTTCTTAAATTAAAGATAAAAAAAGATATTTACGGTTATAGTATGCTATGAATTAAAAAAACATACTAATGTTATTATTAATAATAATAAATAATAAAACTCTTCAGGTTTTGTGGCAAGAATTATATTTAATAAATAATTTACAATTATAAACATAAAACTTTAACGTTACAAGAAATCTGGTTTCTGTAAAGGTTATTTAAGTTCTTTACTCCTGCAAATGTTATTGACTCTTTTATTATATAAAAATTTGTGCTCAATCAAGTTTAGGGTTTAATTTTTTTTTCGGGCGGGGTAACTTACTTTATTGTTCACTATTCATTAAGTGGAATTTGTGCAGTGATGTTTAATTGATGTAAAATAGAAAACATTTTGTTTACTAGCAATTTACAAGATACTGATTAAATAAAGAGTATTCAATATAACATATTAAATAATTTTATTCATTTAAAATATAAGTATTAAATATGTGTTTCCTTAAGTCTTATGTTATTTTATATTAATACTCTATTTATATCCAAATACAAATTTAAATATAAACAAATTTCAACTACTTAGAAAATATTTTATTCTTTAAATTTAATCATCATGTTAATATTTTCAAAACAAATTTAAGTAGTGAATTTTTTTACAAGTTTAAAGATTTTATTACATTAGAACTAAATTCTTTTTACATGTAATTTTTACTCATATATATATATAACTAAATTTTAATTAAAACCAATATATAATTTTTTTTTGGATTGAACAATAATTGAATACAACAATTGTAACATGAGTAATGCCACCATGTAAGACCCAATTGAAATACTTACAAATCCACTCTCTAAAAATGCAAAACAATTTATGATAGTTGAAATATATTGTGTGATATATCATAACCTTTATTAGCATGTGCTTGCTACTACAATTAATTAAAATATTAGAGAGAAATTATCTTTGAAAATAAATGGGCACACCTAAGCACTTTTAGAACAATGGCAAACCTAAAGAAATATAAAAATGGGTGTGTGTTGAATGTGTATTGCTTAGGAGATAAAAGTCTATTAAATAGAGATGCTGAAACATTGTGAGTTTCAATATAAGTTTGAAAATAAATGGGCACACCTAAGCACTTTCAGAACAATGGCAAAGCTAAAGAAATATAGATGTGAGCGTGAGTTGTTGAATGTGTATTGCATAGGAGATATAAGTCTATTAAATAAAGATGCTGAAACATTGTGAGTTTCAATATAAGTTTGAATCCACCAACACCAATGAATGTAAGTTTGAATTCAAATTTCATTGCGAGAAAGAATCTCTCTGACCATTGTAATTATTGTACCCATACCAAAGTGAGAATAAGTTTTTTGGATACACCCTAAACTCTAAATCCCAAATCCTAAATCTCATATCCTAAACTCTAAATTCCAAATCCTAAATCTCATATCCTAAACTCTAAATCCTAAACCATAAAAGTATTTGGATACACGAATATGTGATTTAATCTTAAATATTCATTTATAAGACATGGAATTTATTTAGTTAATTTTTTTTACTTAAGTGATTTATATTTAGTTTATTTAGTGACATTTCTCTGGGTTTTAAAGAGTTTGATGTGATTCCCATTGATTGTTAATGGGGTTGTTTTCAATCATAAGGGAGTTTAATTCTAATTATGGAGTGTTATTGATACTTAAATTGTTGAAAAGTGTGCTTTAACGTGTTTGAATTGAAATTGGTTGGGATAAGGTTTTCATTGGTTTGATACATCATTTTTTTTGTTGGAATTATCAAATTTAGTAATTAATACTAGTTTTGAATTTGGATGTGTTATTGCGAAATACATCGAAGTGTTTTGATTCTAGATTAAAAAAAAAAAAAAAACTTATAATCACGCCTAGTAAAAGTAATAGGAAAAATATAATTTGATACCAGTTGGTAATCAGTTATAAATAATTTTTTGATAAAATAAATAACGAGAAAGGATTATGAATGCAGATAAATTATCAATATATTTTTAATTATAAATTTTTTGAAGTTGTGGAATTTTTTTAAATTCAATATATCATAATCCAATATAATAATAACTGGGAAAGGAGTAGTTATTTAAGTTGGTGAATTTGTAAATGCATTTACCAAAGATTTAGGCTTTTAAGAGGAATGAAAACGCTAAAATTAATATTTGGCATGTGATTCACATAAAATTCTAGTAATTACTTTTAAAAATGAAACTCAAATAGTTTTTTATTTTGTACACTTTTTTAATTTCTTTATAAGCGTCCTTAATTTTTGTTGTCTTAAATTTAATAAAATAGTTATAAAATGTACTATTTTGTCTTTATTATTACTTATTGCATCATGATAAATAAATATATGTAAATTAATAAAAAAAATGAGTAAAGAATAAAAGTATAAACAAAGAAACAATAATTAATTTATTTGAAATTCTAAAATAACACATAAAAGCTCCCGCCATAGTTGCTTTTGGTGACAGGTTTCAATAGCGGTAGTTGCAGAATCGCTTGAGGAGAAAAAGCACAGAGAAAAAGGAGAAGAAGAAGAAGCTTGCATCGTTTATTTTTTATTTTTTGCCGTAACGAGAAACGATGAAAGGCATAGTGAAGAGCTCCAAACTGAAGTTCGGCATACCCGCATTTTTCTTCCTTTGCTCCCTTTTCTTCTTTGTATCTCCTCTCCCCTTTTAGATTTCTATATTGCTTCATTTCTTGGGTTCTTGTGCTTTCATTAATCACTAGCAACAATTTCAGGATTTGGATGATGTGGGATCGAAGTCAAGAATACTCCAAGAATCGGAGAAGAAAGTATATGAACCTGTTGAACATGGTGAATCCGGGGAATCCTTTTTTGATTCAATCCCATTTCAGGTGAATTCCCTTCGTTTTCTTTCCTCTGGGGTTGGATCAGTGGATTTTGGTTGGGTCGCAATTTGATGTATATTATCTGATGCACTTACCTGATTAAGGTTTTGATTATAGTACAAGAATACTGTTTGACTTTAACTAATGCATGTTGTTTCATAATTAATATTTTTTAATGAAATAAATTTGGTCATTAATTACTGATGTTTTTGGGTTATCATTAGTATCCTCTGTTTGTCAATTTTCTTGCACTATCATTAACAATTTAACAGTAACTCATCGGTTGTTGGAGGCACTTTTTTGGGAAAGGTTTTGTTAAAATCTCTTGTGAAAATAGGAAGATATGTTAACTTGTCGGACATTGGATCTATGAGTTTGCAAATGTGAAGATATATTGGCTTTATGGAATAGGATTTGCAATTGCTGGGTTGTACCTGGCGTTAGTAAAGGCCATTGAAGGTTGATACATTATTAATTAACTCATCTTGCATTGGTTTAAAAGTGAATGGCATCTGTTTGAAATAAAGACCCCAAATAGAAAGTGCTGTTTTATATAGTTTGTACTCAATGCTACTTATGATCGTCACTTCATTTGTTTCAGTGTGATCCCGTTCTTTTTGCAGATTTTAAGTTGGAGACCACGGGCTGTTTACTTTCCAAACTTCACAAGTGTGGAAGCATGTCAGCAAATAATTGAAATGGCAAGGCCAAAACTTGAACCATCAAAACTGGCTTTGCGGAAAGGAGAAACTGCTGAGAGCACAAAAGACACTAGAACAAGGTACTATTTTGAGCAAACCCTTTTGCTATCATCTATTGTAATATATGTGGTGTAACTTGTTGGACCTCTCACAGAGAGAAAGGTTTATGTGGATACATGGATAGATACGTAGATCGGACAAGATATTCCGATATAAATTAACAGGATATGATACCTACATAGAATACATATTTAAGCTTGTATAAAAATCCATAAAACATACTATATATAAGTGTATTGTGTAAATTCAAATTAAAGACATTGCTTTTAAACATTACTGAAATAAAAATTATAAATTGTTTTTTTTTTATATTATTTTCTTATGCAACAATACTATATCTCATTATTATTTTTAAAATAACTTCACAAAGAGATCAATTTCCCTCTTAAAGATACAATGTTTCTATCTTTCTACATTATACATACTTAAATCTTTCTCTTAGTTTTATTGTAGATAAATGTTTTGGAAGCTACTTAACTCAATTTTTGGTAAATAGTTTCTGATGTTGAAAGTTAAAATTGTTACATATTAGAGCAGATAAAGATGATGGTGAGACATTTGTGTTGCTGATATATGCTAATTTTCGCTGGCAACAGTTCAGGCACATTTATCAGTGCATCAGGAGACAAATCTGGCATCTTAGACATGTTAGAGAGGAAAATTGCTAAAGTTACAATGATTCCAAGGAGCCATGGAGAAGTATGTCTCTTTCCTAATTATTTTTTCTGACCTTCCACCGCAGTGTAAGTGTTCATGTATGAATAAAGCTGGAATGCTGTAACAATTTTGCAGAAATTCAATATATTGAAGTATGAGGTTGGCCAGAAATACGATTCTCATTATGATGCGTTCAACCCAGATGAATACGGCACTGTTAATAGCCAAAGGGTATATTAAGTTCTTAAGTAGTGCAACTTGTCAAACACTTCGTATATTTTCATAGGAATATGCAAGTATAAATTGATCACGCCATTTCAGCAATTCCTTTGCATGCAGGATCTCTCTATGATGAGTTTTCATTCTATATGGATAACATTTGGCGGAAATTTTGGAACTTGCTCAGCAATTTTCATTCTATATGAGTTTTATTCTTTTCTGACTGTGCCTTTGCTGGTTTATCGTGCAGATTGCTTCCTTTCTGTTATACCTATCAAATGTTGAAGCAGGAGGAGAAACAATGTTCCCTTTTGAGGTAGATTAGGAAATCAATAGCTGTCATTCTCTCTGATACATTGCACTGTGAAATCTTGATGAGTAAGCAGTCATTTAAGTATTCAAATTTGCAGGGTGGTTTGCATATTGATACGGATTATGATTACCGAAAATGCATTGGTTTGAAGGTGAAGCCACGGCAGGGCGATGGACTTTTATTTTATTCACTGTTACCAAACGGGAATATTGATAAGGTAATCTTTCATTTTCAGATATATGAATATAATTGCCGTTACTTTTACAGTACGCATGGACAGAAATTTTCATTAAGCAAAAGGGAAATAAAATACATGCAAAATCATAGAAATACAGTGATATTCAGAACTTTGAGCAAAGTGGTCATTTTGTTTGTCAACCCACTTCTGTTTTTTTTGAATATTTCTGCAGACTTCTCTTCATGGAAGTTGTCCAGTGATTAAGGGAGAGAAATGGGTGGCAACAAAGTGGATTGATGATAAAGAGCAATAGTACTAATTGATTTTCTTTCTAAGGAGTCTACAATTATGTGTGGTCATGCATGCTTATCAATCATATGCAGAAATGTTGACATTTCGGTGCTACCAAGTTTTCAATGTTATGGATAAATGGCACTAACTCATGCGAGCAAATGAGTAAGCTCGTGAAATGTTTGGATGTTTACGGTGGTCCAAATTAGTTGGTTATGAACTGACATTTATATATAAATATATTTATGAAAAGATTGTAAATATGATTTCTCAACAATCAATGTTTTCTTCCCTGTTCAATGAATATTTTGTATCTTCAAAATTTGTATGTATTGAGATTCATATCTTCTAAATTTATTCAATGTTTTATTTTAATATTTAATGAATATTATAAATTTTCAGAAAACAAATTCAAACCAGTTGACCAGTTGAAAAACATTTGTTTTTGGATTAGTTAACATTTCTTAAGGCAAAAATTAATCACACAAAAATTAAAAACGAAACTATTTAGATACTTAGGTTCGTCTTGCATAACTTGCAGTTTACGTGGACCAACAATCAGTGGAACAGATTGGTTCGCTGACTAACATAAATAAAAAATAATTATTTTATATTTTTAAAAAAATATATCTCATTCACTTCTAGTTTTAAGTAAAGTCTTATATTTAAAATTTGTTAATAAAAAATTAATATAAAGAAGAGATTTCAATAAGATACTCTTTAAAAAATTAGTCATCTTTATTAAAATATTTATAGCAAAACGTTATTTTTAGTCAAACTTTGTAACAATCTCATACTTGAATTCAAATTTTTATCTTAATTGAATGAATTGAAACATGAATACAATTTTAATTTTTCAATAGAAGAAATAAGTTTTTTTTATAATTAATGAAAAATTATTTTATTTTTTAAATATTTTCCTTATGCAGACTGACCCACATACTACCTCTTATGCGGAACATGTTAGTGAAATGAGTCTGCATTCTTTGCAAGGTGGGCCAACCCGGCTCGCATTTTGCAAGCCTATGCGTGGCGATGCAACCCGCATTGCCATTCCTACTTAAGGTCGTAAGTTTTCAACATGACTTCATCAAACACCAAATTTAGATCCTTGAGATGTCCAACAATGTGTTATAAAAATAATACTCTGAGGTCATTTATCTAATAATAATAATTTTTTTAATACACACAAAATGTATTCAAAATTTAAATTTTAAAAAAATCATTAATTTTTTTAAACAAATTTCTTATGCAGGATGACTCAGACATCCGTTTCTATGAACCAACTCTTATACGAGACAAACTAATATGATCCCCATTTTGTATGTCAAATACGAAAAAAATCAATATGAAGCAGACCAACCGCATTGTCATCCCTAACAAAATTTACTTATTAGTTTCTAATAATTGAAATAATTTTTTTCCTCAATTTGAAAAAAAATTATGTTCATTTTCAATAAAAAAATTATAAATTTGATTTTAGTTTAAAATGAATACTCTTGTCATCTTTCCTCTTCATTGTTGTTCACCAAATATTCATATATATTTATGAATATAAATAAATCATTTTTAATTAGTTTAGTTTTAATTAATAGAGATAAATGAAAGAGAGTGGAGCGAGAACAGAAGGGAGTGAGCTAAACGCAATGTCGTGCAGAGTGGGGAGGAAAATTTGTACAGATAAACATGAAGAGAACGAGCATGTGTCACGCGCTACGCCGTCGTATTGAGGAGAAAGGGAGAGTGAGGGACGCGCGTGGACAAGGAAGACAAAACAATAGAAAAAAGAAATAAGAAAAAGAGAAAGTGGCAATAAGACGCGCCCTGAGTGCAGAGTGAGAGACGAGCGAGTGAACCAAGCGAGTTGAGTTGCTCTCCGATCCCATCCATAATTCAACTGTTTTCCCCCAAATTTCAAAACCCTAGCTTTCCCACTCGCGCTTTTCCCCACTCGCGCCTCGTGATCTCCCGCCCTTTTAAGGTTTTTCGCTTCTCCCTCTTCCCTTCTGCTCCCCCCTTCCCCCTTTCAATTTTCTGTGATTTTTTTCTACCAAAGAAATATTTTTTATGTTCTGTCTATGCTCACGAACTGAACCTACTTGCTCAAACACCATGTGGGTTTTCTAATTCCATTCACTTCACGCACATTTCTCACGTAAAAGTTCTAATTCACTGAAAAAAATGTATACTTGTAGTCTAAGAAAAGTAGCGCCATTTTAGTTGGAACCCAGACCTACAAGCTTCGGTAAAATGTGATTATGAATGAAGAGCTGGAAGCTGCTCTTTGCTCTCTCAGCTGTAACTATCAAACTCTACTCACTCAATGCTTCGTTTGTTTTTTGTCGAATGATCATTCTGTGCTCACTGATAAACAAGTTTTTGAGTTTAGCTACAGCAGCAGTAGCTTGCTTAGCTTCTTCTTTTATCTATTTCCATACGGCAACATGCTTTCTTTGAATTTAGTGTTACTGTTGCTGTCTTTTGGATTATTCGTTTATTTGTGATTTTCTTGCGTGGTTGTTTTGTTTCAATTCTTGTTCTCTGGTGCCAATGGGTTTGGATTTAATAGAATGGACTAGGCTCCCTGCGTGATTAACAATGTTTGAATTTCTACTGAAAGGGTTGTTCACACTTAGTGTTTCGTAATATCTAAAATAGTAATGTTTCTGAAGGAGGATACAAAATGCTTGTGGGAAACCAAAAAACAATTCTTGTTCTGATTTTTAACAATTCTTGTTCTGATTTTTAACACTTCTTGGTCTGGGTGCCTGATTTGGAAGCATCTAGAACCTTTGTATTTTCTTACTTGTCTAAAGTCAATTTTTGTTTTATAACGTCAGTCCTTGAATTTGGGGCTGGCTAACTTTATCCGAGTTAGCTTAAGTTACCTAAGTTACCTTACGATTTCACCTGACATTGTTAAATAGCAAGGTGTGCATCCCCTACCCTGTCAAGAATCACTGTAAATATAATATTTGGATGGCTACATTTTGCTGTTGTACTGATTAGAAACTTCCTTATTTGTATTTTTCAGAGACAGGTAGCATCCAAAGTGCAATTTATACTGTAGCAGGTATTCAGGAAGCAGTGCATGCTAGTGCCGTGAGTCAAAATATGGGTGATGCACTAAATGAAGTGCAGCACAGGGGTGGTGTACCTGCTACTTCTCCCAAGAGGGACATTGCATTGTTTGAAGGAGACAAGGATTTTGAGCCGCACAATGGCATTGAATTTGAATCCCATGAAGCAGCATATTTATTTTATCAGGAATATGCCAAATCTATGGGATTCACTACTTCAATAAAAAATAGCAGGCGCTCAAAGAAAACGAAAGAATTTATTGATGCCAAATTTGCATGCTCTAGGTATGGTGTTACGCCTGAGACTGACAGTGGGAGCAGTCGAAGACCAAGTGTAAAGAAAACAGATTGCAAAGCTTGCATGCACGTGAAGAGGAAGGCAGATGGAAAGTGGATCATTCATGAATTTATAAAGGAACATAATCATGAACTTTTACCAGCTTTGGCATATCATTTTCGGATTCATAGAAATGTGAAATTAGCTGAAAAGAATAATATTGATATTTTGCATGCTGTTAGTGAACGCACCAGAAAGATGTATGTTGAAATGTCAAGGCAATCTGGAGGCTGTCAGAACATCGGGTCTTTCTTAAGCGATATAAATTATCAGTTTGACAGAGGCCAGTATTTGGCTTTGGAAGAAGGAGATGCCCAAATTATGCTTGAGTATTTTAAGCATGTACAAAAGGAGAGTCCCAACTTCTTCTATTCTATAGATTTAAATGAAGAGCAGCGCTTAAGAAATCTATTTTGGATTGATGCAAAAAGTATCAATGATTATCTCAGCTTTAATGATGTAGTTTCATTTGATACCACTTACATAAAAAGCAATGACAAGTTGCCGTTTGCACCTTTCGTCGGAGTGAACCACCACTCTCAACCTATATTGCTTGGATGTGCATTGGTTGCAGATGAGACTAAGCCAACATTTGTTTGGTTAATGAAGACATGGCTTAGAGCTATGGGTGGGAAAGCTCCCAAGGTTATAATTACTGATCAAGACAAAGCCTTGAAGGCAGCAATTGAAGAAGTATTTCCGAATGTACGTCATTGTTTTTCTCTTTGCCACATACTAGAGAGGATACCAGAAAATCTCTCTTTTGTGATCAAACAGCACAACAACTTCTTACCAAAATTTAACAAGTGCATTTTTAAATCATGGACAGATGAACAGTTTGACATGAGATGGTGGAAAATGGTCAGTATATGTGAACTCCAAGATGATATATGGTTTCAGTCATTGTATGAGGACCGGAAAAAGTGGGTGCCAACTTACATGGGGGATGCCTTTTTAGCTGGAATGTCTACACCTCAGCGCTCTGAAAGTACGAGCTCTTTCTTTGACAAGTATATTCATAAGAAAATTACCCTTAAAGAGTTTGTAAAACAATATGGGACAATTCTTCAGAATAGGTATGATGAGGAAGCCATTGCGGATTTTGAATCATTGCACAAACAGCCAGCACTTAAATCTCCTTCACCTTGGGAAAAGCAAATGTCAACGGTTTACACACATGCAATATTTAAGAAATTTCAAGTTGAAGTTTTGGGTGTAGCTGGCTGTCAATCTAGGATAGAGGATGGAGATGGAACGGTTGCAAAGTTCATAGTTCAAGATTATGAGAAGGATGAAGAGTTTTTGGTAACTTGGAATGAAATGAGCTCAGAGGTCTCTTGCTTTTGTCGATTGTTTGAATATAAAGGTTTCCTTTGCAGGCATGCTTTGAGTGTTCTCCAACGTTGTGGTTGTTCGAGTGTTCCATCTCATTATATCTTGAAGAGGTGGACGAAAGATGCCAAAATTAAGGAATCAATGGCAGATAGGACAAGAAGGATACAAACTAGGGTGCAACGTTATAATGACTTGTGTAAACGAGCTATCGATTTAAGTGAAGAAGGATCATTATCTGAAGAGAATTACAGTGTTGTTTTTCGTGCACTTGTTGATGCCTTGAAGAATTGTGTACTCGTGAATAATTCTAATAACAGCGGTGCAGAAACTAGCAATAATGCCTATGGCTTTCGTGAAGCAGAAGAAAATCAGGTTCCTCTCGCTTTGAAACCAAATAAAAAGAGGAACGCAGCTAGGAAAAGAAAGGTCCGTGCTGTTTTTTGTGTTTGATCTGCATAAATTTTATTTTGGGCTTTTATGAAGATCAGGAAATTGATATTAAAATCTCTTTTATAGGCACAATTAGAGCAAGATGTTATACTTGTTAATGCTCAAGATAGCCTGCAGCAAATGGTTTGTGTTACCTATCTTTCAATCCTGATGTATTTTAGTTTTTACAAATCCAGAGTGCATTTGATACGTTGAAAATTGCATCACAATTTTCATGAATATCTACTGCGCTATGTCAAGACTGGAAAGTTCTAGAGCCTATGCTTCTTGTAACTCGTGCTTCCATTCTTTTAGGATAATCTTAGCTCGGATGCAATGACCCTTAATGGATATTATGGTACCCAGCAGAATGTGCAAGGACTGGTATTTTATACTTTTTGGTGAATAAATGCTTATATATGTCCTGTATTTTAAGAGTCAATGCGATGATTAATAATTTTGGTTTTTGTAGCAGGTACAATTGAACTTGATGGAGCCTCCTCATGATGGTTACTATGTTAATCAACAGGGCATGCAAGGCCTGGTAAATTGGTCTAATGATGATTATAATTAGCAAATATGAGTTTGTCATATAATTGTATTGAAACAGAAGAATTATAAATTGATATTCGTATCTTCGTAGGGTCCTTTGAATTCCATGGCTCCAAGCCATGATGGGTTTTTTGGCACACAGCAAAGCATTCATGGGCTGGTAGAGTACTTTATTTAAATGCAATGTTGGGAAGTCAGATTACTTTATTAACTTCAACGTGATCAAAGTTGGCTAATTTTTGTTGGATCATGTAGGGAGGGCAATTGGAATTTCGTCCAGCAACTACTTTTGGATATAGCCTTCAGGTTTGCGTACGAAATAGGCCATATACATACACCACTACCGCCATATTCTTGGAATAAAAGAATTTATGCTTGGTGCTCACTGTCTTTATCACATAACCTTGATTGCAGGATGAACCTGATCCCCAGTTTCATGGCAACAGTTCAAGAAATACTTAGAATTTTTCTCTTCTCTGAGATGATAGTTTCCTTAAAGGCCATCAAGTTTCTATGTGGTGACTGAAAAGACGATTCAAGGAACATGGGCACTTCATTATCTTGACACACCAGTCCATACATAGTTTCTTTAACTAAATTTACAACTGAAGTTTTGTTTACCTCACATCTGGACAACATTTCACCATCCTGTATTGTACATGGAAGTTGCCCACTATGTTAGGTATATGAGCTCCAAATTCTGTCTCCACTTGCTTTGCCTTCACTGTAGTGGACACCTTACAATGAACATATGAATGAGTAAAAAATTTTTTGCTTTCTGCGTATCTTTTGTTTCTGGTGGCACAAAAGAGGGGAATCAACTGTTCTCAAATTGGAGTAAGAGGATGTCACGAAATCCTGTGCTAGTATACTGAGAAAGAATATATTCAGTTTCACCCGTGAGATGCAGAAGTTGTTTTTGGCTACTGATAGGAACAAATACAAGCACACTATTTTTCATGATAACCACGAGGTGTCCATTAGAACGATTTGTATAATGAGGTATATATTTATGTAGTGAAAGAGATGGAGTGAACTTTTATATCATAGCTTACTACTACTACAAGATCCTTTTCTGAAGATCGTTCTAACTGTTGTACTATTGATGTTGTATTTAGAGTGAATGGGATGTTAGCGTTAAAAGTTTCTGCATTCCCCATCCCCTCTTTTTAACCCTCTGAGAGAAAAGCTTTACGAGTTCCCTGTTGTATGTAGTAGAACGATTTTGTTATTTCTGCATTCTGCATCCATATTGGAACCATCTTAATACAATTCAAGTGATTCATTCTAAGGGAATTTCTTCCTCCACCTCTATAGTCACCTTCATATTTTGGTGAAAACTGAGATTTATCCTTAATGAAATTAAAATGATTAAAGAAAATATTTTTAATAGATAGTTAGGGAAAAATAGATGTTAATATAATATAATTTTTTTATAAAATATGTATCCTAAATAAATTAAAAAATTGAAGAAACAAATAATAAAATTGAAAGGTTGCACCTAACCAATTATTGTTCAAACCATTAATAAAAAAACTATTGTTCAAGCAAATATTTATGTGGGACAGCATCTATAGATAGTTGAGTAATACTGGTCTATATTTCTTTTAAAATCACCAACTATTGCAGGAAGTGGCCATGGATTTATTTGCAATAAATTTGCTTTCGTTTCAAACCTGGAATAAAATAAATGCAATTTTTTTTCCTCTTTAAAGTTTCTACAACTATCAATTTGATTTTTCATGCAAGCCAAATTCTTAAAAAAAGTTTATAACATAAAAAAAAATACATAATTAGACTGGCTTATTTATAGTAATATATAATGAGATTTTATCATTTTATATAAAAAATCATTTTATTGTGTGATGTGAAAAAAAAATGAGATAAGGTGTGATAAAGTGAAACTACAAACAGGGAAATCCATCATATGTTGGTGAGTGATGTGTTTTTGTAAATCTCAAATTTTAAAACACATAAAATTAATATAAATATTAAATTTTACTTATTAAAGTAAAATAATGTGATAGGAAAAGGAAGAAATTAACTTATTAAATTGTGTTTCCATAAAGATAAACATTACATAATTTAGGAGTATAATTTTCAAGTTGATTTAAATAATTTGTAAAAAGAGAAAAAGGAAAAATAGTTAATATTTTAAATGGCCGTTACAAATTTATACAACGGCTAGTTTTCTATGTTCCAATTGTCTGAACTAAAAGGAGGGTTTCATTACGGGAAAACTAAACGTTTCGTTATCTTCTTCTTTGTTAGTTGAATCTGAAACTGAGAAGATTCGTGAATCTGAGAGTGAAAGTGAAGACTAAACAGATAGTGTTGAAGAGTTCGTATGTGATGGAAGTTGGGTGCAACTCTGGGTCAGAGAATCACTCCCCCAATGCCTCTGCTCCTCCTCCTTTTCATTCTCCTACCGCCTCCGTCAATTCCAAGATCGGAAAGGTAAGCTTTCCATCTTTATTTTCAAACGTTTTTCATCCTCAATTTCGGTATGCAATTCGGTTGTCTGCTGTTTTTATAGTTTTCTGCCATCCTTGTGTTTGTTTGGTGTTTAATGGTTCAAAACCCTAACCTTGTGAGCCACTGATCCAATACTAGTTCTTTTTGAAACCCTAGTAACAGGAGGACCTTGTTGGTCGTAGAATTACTTAAGATCCAAGTGGAAACTGACAATTTAGACTCGAGTAATTACAGAGATGAGTGTTGTTTTAGAACTGGTCTTAATGAGGAGTTCCTCTTATTCAGTAACATGTTTTTGGAATTTGGATAGTTCAGATGAAGTGAATGAACGAACCCAAGGGTCTGAAAAAATCTAGCAAATTCATGTAACAAACGAACAGTTACATTAACTAGGATAATTTAAGTGCCTAGTTGGATTCATATTGCATTATCCTAATCACGTTTAAATTTCAGCTAACTTGATTTTGGATCCACAATTGATTTGATTGAGTTAAAACAATATAACTACTGTGAACTTTTAGAATATAAATATCCAAACATAAATTACTTCACTCCAAAATCAAATTTTTAACCAAAATTAGTTTTGCTAACACAAACTAAGTAGCTGGTTGAAGTCATCTGTTGAAGAGGAGTGACGCCAGCTTGGAAACTTGCTTTAATGAAGTACGCACTGCAATGATCAAATAATTTGATAGCTCAGGTTGATCACGACATTATTTTCTAGAAGAGTTCAATAAATAATTTTCATTATTTATTTATTCTTTTGTTATTTATCTATTTGTACTGTAAATAAATTGTTTGGGTGAGTCTATAATAACTCTGTGTTTTCTTTTACTGAATGGTGCAGAATAAATTGAGTAGGGAGGCTGGTCAATCTACATCAAGTGCTCTTAACAAGTTCAAATCACAAATTAGAAAGCCTCCTCGTCGTAAAACCTCTCCTATTAACTGGTTCCCACGCAAAAAAGGGGATACCTACATGAATAGGAAAATTAAGATGCTGCAGGTTTTGCCATAAACACATATTTTTAACTATTAGTATTTAGTTTTTTATTTCTGAATTCCAATGCTAACACACATTTGACCTTTTCAGGAAGTAGATGGTATAAATTTGACGCTTGATCAGACTCTAGGCAGTTCTTACCCACATTATTCAAGAGTGCTGAGAGAGAAAATCGCGGCTAGAGAAGCGGCGCATAAGGCAATGGAGACCCAAAGAGCTGCATTAGTGGAAGCCTCTTGGTGTCGTATTTTACGTGCTGCCGGGTAAATATTTTCTGCAAACTGTACTTGGCGTTGTTGAATTCTAATTTGTATATTGTATTTTATTTATGTGGTGCCAGGTAAAGTTTTCTGGAACCGTGCTAAGCATTGTTGATTTCTAATTTTTTTATATTGAATTGAATGTCTGTTTTTGATATTGTTGTTTTCAGGATTCCTAGTGATGATGCAGAGGCTCGACTCTTAAAGGCAGAAAAAAGTGCGGAAGAAGCTTTTGAGACAGCCCAGGCTATGGGTGTTATTATGTTTGACTTGCCAAACTGCCCTAGGAAGACAGACACATCCTCTGTTCACGGAGAAGGATCATATACCCACGCTGTTACTGCATCTTTTGAAACTGCCTTTGAGGTGGACAGAGAAGTGGCTGCTGCAGTGAAAACTGCATTTATTAGGCTTGCAAACTCTACTTCATTTAGTAAAGGTGAATTCAGAGAACTGCTAAGAAAAATTAGTGAAAATCCAGATACGGAAGAAAGTGATCAGGACCTGGTTGAGTTCTGTTCAGAGTATGAAGCTGAGTCTGGGGCAGAGTTTGTTTCAGCCTCTCAAAAGAGTGACTTGAACTCCCAAGAGTTAGATTCAAAGATACCTTTTCTTGGGAAAAGCAGGTGGAGGAGACAGTCTCTTGAGAACAGAATAAAACTTGTGGGTATGATGATTGAGAGGTTAAAATGTTTTCAAGAAGATGAACTTTCTTCTCTCGCCACTATAGTTGCAACTTATGGTTTGAATGCTTCCTTGGCTGAAGTGCAGAATGCCAAACTGCACAATCCAGACTCTTCAACTGAGTATTCATCCTCTTTAGCGACTAATTTTCCTGCAAGAAGAATGTCATCATTGGGATGGGGAAAGTTAGCCTTGGATGTGACGAGAAAGAAGCAAGTTGAGCCAGAAGTACCAAGCCTAGATAAGTTTTTGGTTAAGCACGTGACAAAACTTGAAAGAGAGATTTGGGAAGCCAAACAAAACCGAAAGATTGAGACAGAGCCAGTGAGGGATAGCTCTCGTAAATCTGTTGATGAAACTCCACCAGAGATGGTACCTGATTTGGGAAGTATTCTAGTGAAGAATTATTCAAAATTAGAGAAAGACATCAAGGAGGCCAAAATTAAGTCCGGACAAGAGATGCCAGCAGTTCCAAGCGGCATGCCAAACAGGCAAAAGGATCACATAGACGTACCAAGCTTAGATAAGGTCTTAGTGAAACATGTCTCAAGACTTGAAAAGGAAGTCCAAGAAGCAAAAACCAGAAGAATGAACGAGAATAAAAGTTTGAAGAAAAAAGTTTATCTAGATACATCAGGTGAACTGGATTCAACTTTGTTTTCTGATGAAGCATTGGATAGCAAAGAAAACATAAATTCAAATACTGGGTTCAATTCAGGGGAAAACAAAGATGGGTTGGAGAAAATACTGGTAAAGCCAGTGCACAGATTGGAAAGAGAGAAGCAGCATGCTTTGTCATTGGGAAGCCGTGAAAACTACAAACAAAGAATGAATCATGAGGCAACCAATGTTCAAGATGGTGAGAGCTTGGATAAAGTTTTAGTAAAGCACGTCTCTAGACTGGAGAAGGAGAAAATGAGGAACAATCTGGAGGAAGAATGGGGCCAAGTTAAGAGAAGCCACAGAAACAACCATTTAGAAACAAATGAAGGCGGTCTGGATCAGGTGTTGGTTAAGCATAAATCCAGACTCGAGAAAGAAAAGATGGTTGCTACTCAGCAGCCAGAGACCTCAGTTAGTCATTCAATGACTCGTCGTGAAGCAAGGGCGAGAGAGTTGCAAGAAACTTGGGGAGGATTGAGCTTAGGAAACGCCCATTTAGAAACAAATGAAGGTGGTCTGGACCAAGTGTCGGTAAAAATTAAATCCAGGCTTGAGCGAGAAAAGATGGTTGCTGCTCAGCAGCCAGAGAACTCGGTTAGTCTCTCAGTGACTCGTCGTGAAGCAAGGGAGAGAGAGTTGCAAGAAGCTTGGGGAGGAGTGAGCCTAGGAAACTCCATTAAACCTCGCGTCTCTAGGCTTGAACGAGAAAAGGTTAGCCTTATCTAGCATGTCTGATTTAGCTATCAGAACTTCAAAAGTTTTTCCAAAACCAACCTGCTATTATATTGTGTGGTGTTTGACACTCTAAATTCCTTGCATGATTTTTTCTTTTACATTGACAGTTGCAAAATGTTATTGACTCTGCCTAACCTGCTTTGCTTGGTATTTTGTAGGCTGCCTGGATTAAAGCCGAAGAGGAGGAGAGGAAGCAAGCAATGAAAACACTTTGATTGCAATATTTTGTACTATTCATTCATTCATTCATCCTTGTTCATAAAAATGTGCTAATACTTATGTATTTGGCTTCTTAATTGTACTTCAGCTTCTGACAAATTGTTTGATCCTTTCAAAAAGGGACTTTATTAATGGGTCCATCTCATAGTCGTCTGTTTGTTTGCCCTTTGTTTTGATTTTATCCTCTACACTGACAGAGAATCAACAAAGTTATAAGAAATGTGAGCAACTTAGTCAATATGTTGTCCTGGGATAGAAGTTGAAATAACTGATTTCAGCCAGCATATGAAATAGACTGTCAGCACGTTAATAAAATCTGTATCAAATGGGAGCCATTGATGTAAACAAACAATGATAAATTCAGAATCTTTACACTTCAAAAATTATTTCACGTTTTAAAATATTCATCAGATTTTGTAAGCCTGTCCTGTATTTAATAATGGCAATGCAGAAATATTGTTTTCATGGTTAGTTAGTGTATGTTTAAGATAATAGCAACACAAGTATTTTTTATAAGTTCTGTATTTAAAAATGAGCCAAAAAAAGTATGTTTTTAATTTTTAAGACTCTGATTATTTGATTAGTGGAAAGCAGAAAACGGAAAGATAAAGGAGTAAAAAATTCTTTTGTCTATCTATTTTTCTCCTGCGAAACCACCCCACTACCACCCACATTTATTTATTATAATATTAGTATTATTTCATTGATTGATAAAAAATATTAATTATATGGAGGATAGTTCTAGAACGGTGGGTGAGGTGGCATGGGAGATGATTTAAGTTCCAGGTCACAGCCTTGACAGTGACGAAAAGCTGCATTATTAAGCTACCTTTACTCTTCCTTTCTTCTCACTTTCATCAATCCATTGTTTTGTGTTTTTCCGATCATAACAGAACAGCCATGGGAGGAGGCAATGGCCAGAAATCCAGGATGGCGCGTGAGAGAAACATGGAGAAAAATAAATCTTCCAAGGGTATCTATTTTTTATTTTGTTTCAAATTCTCGTCGTTTCCTTCTCTCATGTCTTTTTATTTTCTAATTCTGTCTGTAGGAAGCCAGTTAGAGGCCAACAAGAAGGCCATGAACATCCAGGTACCTACCCTCTTCACCCCCTCCCAATCTCATTCATTATTTATTTTTTTCTATTTACGATTTACTTTTCTAGATACAGCTATAATTATAATAAGCCGAAGGACTTTGGTTCTGCAAATTGCCTACCTAATCATATCTGCTTATACTACTCTACTTTATTTGTCCTCACTCTTTGAAATTGCTGTTGCCTGTGAGGAGTGCCAAGACTCCCACGCACTCCTTTACATATTCTTTTATCAAGTAATAAAATTTATTAAAAAAATGTGTAAACTTAGGAGAAAGGTTTATTAAATAAGAAACACGACTCATAACATGTTTGGATTAGTCTCTGGAAGACATGACTTGAGTTTAGGGATGGTCAAAATGGTTTTTGCATTGACCATGATGCTTGGACGTGTGTTGGAAACACATGGTTCTAAACTGTGGACTCAGTCGGACTCAGTCTTATTGAAGCATTTGGAAGTAGCTTTGCTTAACACTGAAATAAAGTCTTATATTTATTCCAAATCCACCCCTGATAATGTTTATGTTTGTCCTGATGAATAGCAAGACAAAACACGTTTTGCTAATTACATAACCAAAACAATTTTGATTGCAAATTTCTGAACAAAACTGAAAAATCAATTTTTTGTTATCTGCTGTTCCAGCAAAAATAATATTCACCTTTGCTTAAAATCAACTATACAAAATCAATTCCACATGTGTATATTCAAACATGTACTTAAATAGTATGTTCTTTTATAGACAAATTATTGAATCCGTTTACCTATGTGATGACTTCTGCTCCTGTCTCTGTGGCCGGTGTTGTTGCTGGCTGTTGAAATTGATGAATCTCGGGGACAATGGATAACGAGTGCAGTGCAAGGTGTGCATGCAGACATTCATTTGTACCACATCCGAGGTGAAGTGTCGGGAACATGCTGAAGCCAAGCATCCCAAGGTTGATCTCAATGCTTGTTTTCCGCATCTTAAAAAGTGACCATCACGGTTTGTACAATATGCTTATGTAATACTGATAAACATTACCGCGTTCACCAACCAACTATACTTGGTTAACCAAACTATCTAGAACAAATCTCTCAATGCCAATTTCAAGTGTTAACTGATTCCAAGTTAATTTGAGATTAAGATTATGAATAAGTTATGATTTCCTCACCATTCAAGCTCCCGTTACATTAGTCACTTCTGTTTTTTTCCTTGTCTTATTACATCTCATTGTCAAAGATGTCAATCAGTTATTTTTTATTTCTCATCTTTGTGGATCTTTACTTTCTTGGGATGCTCATCAATTTTATTAATGTTGGTTTGATGTCGGATAAAGTTGAAGTATGAACATGTGATCCACATCCAAATCAAACACTTATTTCCACTATGAATTTGTGTACTAGCTGGTGGGTGGGAGACTAGCAGGGATGGGTAAGAAGGCTGAAAATTAAGACCCTTTCTCTTGCTGTGTGTGCCTGCATGCGTTAGAGATTGTTCGGGGTTAATTTGGTAAAAAAAAAAGGGAAATGAAATGGATAAAAATAGGAATTATGAAAAAGGTAAAATATAAAATAAAAATATTAGAGAATTAAAATAAATAAAAAAATATGAAATAAATTTCACTCCATTTTTACTTTATTTTCATGTTTATAAAAATTCCTCGCATCTCATTTGATTTCTTTCTCCGTGGCACTCTGCTTGCATCTTCAATATGTTTGACTCTTTAGGTTCCTTCTCTATAAGTGACCTATTCACAGCAATCACATTATTAGGAACAAAAAGTGGTATGACAATATAGTCGAAGGATTCTTACACTCAGTAAAACTAGGCAGTGACACAAGTTTAGCAGTATGTGGCAAGGGAGATATTAAACTGGGGGTACAAGGAAGAACATAACTAATAAGTGATGTGTTCTATATTCTGAGTTATGTATTAATTTACTGTGTTGGTCACATAAGAGAAACATGTGGCTATTTTAATTCAGAATGGAAAATGTTGAATTTATCATCAACAGAAGGGTATTATCATATGATCCATTCTATGTTGGCAAGTAGGATGTTCCATGTAGTAGCCTCTACTGTGTTGTCAAATTGCTTGCAAACAAACATAAAGGAATTTGCTTGTTTGTGGCATGAAGATATGGACATTTGAGTTACTAAGGCTGAGAACACTCTACAATACACAAGGATGGTAAAAGGGTTGCCTCAATTCTAACCTTCTACTATTGTTGTTAAAAGAGTCATACCAGAGGACAAGTGAAGTAGAATTAAACCAACAGTTAATCACTTCAAAATTTTGGTTGTCTTGGACATGTTCATTTTCCAGATGCTAAAAAGAATCAAACTTGATCCTAAGAGTCAGAAGTCTGTATCTTTTGGCGTCAATGAAGAATAAAAGGCTTATTGGCATTTACAATTGTTACCCAGAAGATTGTAATCAATAGGAATGTAATTTTTGAAGAAGAAAAAGGTTGGGATTGGGAGAATTGAAATACTTCCTAGGAATAGAAATATTTTGTTGTAATTTTGTGTGGAATGGTTTAATACCCAACAATTTTTTTCATTAATTACTTTGAAGAGTTAATAAAAAGTCAAATTTAACAGAGGAACAATAAAAAAAAAACTACTATTCAAAGTAAATAATTTTAATATCAAGTTTTTTTATTATTATTGCATTGTACTTTTTATTTGACAAATTAAATAGTAGTTTTTGTCGTTTTCTCTTGTTCTTTTTAGAAAAAAAATCAGAATAATTCAACATGTGAGGTCTTTTCTTCTCCTGATAAATTTGAGTTTCAACCGACTTGATTTTTTTTTTGGTGTGAAGTGGTTGGTATAAATTATTTATTTTACCACGACAATTGAAAATCGTGTTCGTGAAAATTGAAGATTCAATATCATTTCCTTGTTTGTGAGATTTTACATCTGAATTCTTATTTTATTCAATTTTAAGTCTCCACTTCGAAATCAAAAGATTTCTTTTTTAATTTATAATAACATCATTTCTTCTTTTTACTGTAAAAAACAGAATATTTTCTCTTTTACTAACATTAGAAAAGAATCAAAATTTCGGATTCAATGTGGAAATATTTAGTATTAATAAAACCTTTCTTGAATGAGAATAAATTAGCAAACTTACTCATCTATGAAAATTGATATACAAAATCAGAATCCACTACTACTAAACTAAACGACAAACTAACTATTGAAATTATGATTAGATGAATCTACATGCAATAACATAAATTTAAACACTGTTTTTAAATCAACAACTATAATTTCTCATTTTATTTTCTAAAACGAATCTATGGTATAATCACAAGTGTTGTGATTTTCCATTTTTCAACCTCTTTCGTTATCCACTATGTTGCACATTTATGGTTATTCACTGACCTACAAAGTTTGTCTGTCAAACACTTCTTCGGAAATCAATCTGTGTCATGCTTAGAACATTCATATTTAAAATGCAGGATTGAATAAAGTGTAGCTGGAGATGTTAAAAGTAAGATTAACATTATAGTCTGAATCATTGAATTGTAACTGTTCACAGTGCTTTTTGTTCTTGAACTGTTGAAGTCTTGCAAGTTGAAGCAACCAAAGATTTGAATCATAAAATGGCAGGTGCGTATTCTGAAAGAAAGAAAGTTGATTAAAAATAGTACCAAAAGAGGAATAGTCCAATCTAACCAATGCAGACTGCCATTGATACACAGCATCCTATGCTGACCCTTCTTCATTATCAACAGTAGAAGACACAAAGTCCACAACTTTCGTTCCAGTTTAGTGGAGATGTTAGGTGGGAAGAAGACACTAATCAGTAATCACGTTTATGGCCATGTCCACAATTTCAGACAGGTAAGTACTTAGTGCTCCATTCTGTCCTGCAGTCAACACTGTTTCCTTCTGAAGCAACCAAAAACCATGTAACAAGTAACAACAACAAAACAATAAATAATAATAACAATAAGTGCTTCTAACTCATAAGTCACCAAGTTCCAATAGAAGGGGTGGGGTACCCCACAGAACGCGCTTAGAAGACTCTATCTCACAACTGAAATCTCACACAACCAATACGTGACTTTTCCACTCATCCCCAATTTGAACCATAATATAATAATTTGACCATGACTCACTTTTCTTTTTCCAACCACTGCCAACTTGGTCCACTTTTTTCTTCTCTTCTCTCTTCTTTAGTCCTTACACTTCACCTTTTCTTTTCCTTCCTCTTTCTAAAGTCTGCCTCTTTCTTTCTTACTTTCTCTCACTCAACAAAAAAATTGCTCACAAAGGAGGAATAATGGCACCTTTCATTTCCCTCTCTTTGTTGTTTCTCTTTCTCCATTACCCCCTGCTATCCCTCTCAACCAACCCTGAAGGTATGCCCTACTGCTTCCTTTTTCTCAGTTGTGGATGCTCAATTTGGTTTCTCAAGAGTTAATGGCAGCTGGGGAACTTAATGTTCAAAGCTTTTCTTATGGCTGGATCATTTGCTGTTTTGTTTCAATTGTTTGGTTTTCCTTCTTTTTTTTTTAATTTTTGCTTTGGGAATTGAAATACTTAAATGCATATTGTGTTTCCAAAACTACCAATTTTCTTTGGCTTCTTCTGAGCTAGAAAACAGACTTGGTTTGGTCTTAATAGCTTGATTTGATCCAAATTATTGCGTAGGGAATGCTCTGCATGCTTTGAGAAGCAGGCTTTCTGATCCCAACAATGTGTTGCAGAGTTGGGACCCAACACTGGTTAATCCCTGTACTTGGTTCCATGTTACCTGTGATTCCAACAATCATGTGATTCGCTTGTAAGAATGCCTTTGTCCTTTTCTTTTCTTTCTGTTAGTTTATTCCAGAGATGTAGCTTCTTTTTTCTTTTACCTGTGACTCCAACCATCATGTTTTTTTCTTTTTTCTTTTTGAGTCTCTTGGTTGCAGTAACTGGGTTGGGGCTTTCTAATAAGTTGTATTATCTTTGGATTTCAGAGACTTGGGCAACTCTAACGTTTCTGGGATTCTGGGCCCAGAACTTGGCCAGCTACAGCATCTTCAGTACTTGTATGGTCTTCTTCCCTTGCCCGTTACAGCTCAGGAGTTCAGAAGCTAGCTCCTATTTGATCTGTTGTTTGATTTAAAAACATGTGCCATCTGACATTTTTCAAACAGTGCAATTGAACAAGTTAATTTTTGGATTTTATTTTGTGCCAGTTTAGATTATTTTTGTCCAAGGCTAGAGAGTTAGGATAGTAACAAATTGTGGACTATTCTTGAAGTTTAATCACGTCCTGCACATGTTTGCAGAATATTTGTAGAAAATAACCACTTTGATGCCTAATTTCTCTCTAGAAACTGATAAAATCAAACCATTTTTTCTTTAAACTAAACTATGCCAAACGCAAGCAGTGGCACATATTTTTGCCTAACCCAATATGCATTTAAAGTGTTGTTTTTTTCTTGTGGGGTGGAGATTAGTTTTGCAAAAAACTGATGAGAGATTTTGAAATTCTTGATTACAGGGAGCTCTACAGAAATGACTTAACAGGAAAGATTCCTGAGGAACTTGGTAACTTGAAGTCACTAATTAGCATGGATTTGTATGATAACAAGTTGGAGGGGAAGATTCCAAAGTCCTTCGGAAAGTTGAAATCACTTAAGTTCCTGTAAGTGTTGCTAAAAACTTGTTGACCTTTTGTTCTTGATTCGTGTTTTTTCACTGATGTATAAATTGCTGGCTGTTATACTCACTCATTTTTGCTTTGATGAATTAGGCGGCTAAACAGCAACAAGTTGACAGGATCCATCCCAAGAGAACTCACTCATCTCACTGATCTCAAAATCCTGTGAGTTTTCTTTTCATCTTGTTTTCTATTCTTGTTCTTTTACTTACTTCTGTGATTAGTTTATCAGCTAATTTTGAACCCCAATTTTTACAGTGATGTTTCTGATAACGACCTCTGTGGAACAATACCAGTAGACGGCAACTTCGAATCTTTCCCAATGGAAAGGTATACCAACTCTATTTCATTGTCATCCCACATTCTTAACAAACTAGAAATGGCTTACCAACTCAAACATGTTTTGATAGATAGACAAGGTTTAGTCATTTAGAACTCACAACATATTTTCTTGCACCAAGCATGTATAAACGCCAATGCCAAGACTCCTAATCATGGTCATTCTTCTGTTAGATACTTAGATTCAAACATGAAAAACCAGAAAACATCAAGAGCTAGCTTTCTTGCACTTCATTTGTATAATTTTAATGAAGCTGTATACCTAATTATACTTCCTGAGAAGTGAGTTAAAACCTAACACATCTTTATAAAACTAGTTAGTATGGTGAAGTTTGCACTCTAATTATGTATTACAATTATGATCTCACTAGTATCATAGTATCATTAGGCACATTCCCTAGGTTATTCCTCTGGAGATTAGATGATCATATTTCAATATTTGACATGCATGCATGAGATCTAATTGATTTGAATGAGATATCCAAAAGATAAAATACATTTTGCAAATGTGAAGGCACAAAATCTTCACTTTTAAATGTGAAGCAGGAATAGTTTTGATTTCAACAGCAATCTAGTTGATGTAGTATTTACCAAATATTTCTCCTACTATTGTTTCAGTTTTGAAAACAACAGTTTTAGTGGTCCTGAACTGAAAGGACTTGTTCCATATGATTTTGGATGCTGAAGAAAGATAAAGTCGCAATGAAGAGGCTTAGTTTATGTAGGGAGGGAGTATCAGAAAGGGAAAGGGTGGTGTTATTTGCCCATCAAAATTTCCTCACCATTTTTACACTTTTTAGTTGGGAAAAAGTTGAAATCTATGCTTTTCTTATTTTATTATAAAAAGAAGTGATGTAAGAACATTTGTGTGTAAATAACATACATTATTAATGTTGTATGCTTGACCCGAATATCAATCTAAAAATGTCAGATTTCTTATGACATATTTGCATGGCGTTTTGTAGTAAGATGTGTGTAATAAGTGAAACTAAAATACCTCTCACAGCTACACTGATAAAGATTATTATTTTTTTAATGGAAGAAACTCATGAAGATTCTAAACCATAAAAAAACATTCTAAAATTAAATAATTTTTTTGGATAAAATATTTTAAATCTACTAAAATTTCCATAAGGACATTCCAAAATGGTTAAGGTTTCTGATCAAATCTATTAATATTTTCTCAACATTCAGGACACATAATACATTGCAAATAAAGACTCAATTGTAATAAATCAAAAGTAAAGTAATTTACACAAATAAGTAACAATCTTTCAGAGCTTTTAAAATAAATTACTTGTTAATCATTGAAAATTTTAAGACTTTAATCCTAGAAGGAATAACCGAAAAATTACTTTAAATAAAAATAAAATGATTCTTGTAAAATTGTGAGTTCAAGGTGAAATTGTGGGGTGCATAAAGAAGAAGCCCTGATCCATAGGCTACATAACAACATTAGTCACTCCACTTGTATGAGTTAACATGCCAAAGGATAAATTTAATCATGTTAGGAAATATGTTATTTGATTCATAATTATCACATAACTAAATTATATTTAACACATCAATATCAAAATTATATTTTACAATGACCAAAAATTTATAGTGATACAGAATGACCAAAATCAAACTTAAAATGAACAACTATTTTTAAATTAATGGCACTCTTCTCATTAATACACTATTATTAATGTAAAACAGTTTTAATGTAGTACAGTATTATTTTTAAATTGAAAAACTCAGTTACTGTAATAATGTGTGGTGTATTTGTTATTGTCTGAACTTTCTTCAAAGAGAGAAAGAGCATAGCCACAAATTATAGTTAATCATCTTAATTAATTTAGGGATTATGGAAAAATAATTTGAAATTAAGCTAAAAATAATTATGATATTATCATATTTAAAAATTGTATAAGAAGATTGTTTCCTACACGTCATACTAGTTTTAGTAAAAAATCCAATATTTCAACTTTTCAACCCTATTATTCAAAATCAATTTTTCAGAAATATTAAACAACGTGTTAGGTTAGACATATACGTGTCACTCAAAGAAATGACATGTTACATAGATGGCACGAAACTAACACGGCAACCTGAACCGACATGCTTAAATAATTTTTCTGTTGTTTTTTAATAGTAATATTTTTTAATTAAACAAATTCAAATTCAAATTCAGAACTTCATTCAAATCATTCAAAAGTTAAACACCTGTTAACATAATAAAATTAATACTTTGGAGTCAAATTTCCAAAATCATTTCATAAGAAACATTATTTGTCAAAACATGCTTATATCACTTTGATTACTAATTTTCAGAATTTGTTATTTTAAATTTGATAAAATTTTGATTACAGAATTTTCCAATTTTTTATTTTTTAATTTACTGTTAATATAATATTTAATTATTAATGTAAATAAGTAATTGAAAAATTGAAAGACCAAATTTATAATTATAATTTTATAGAATATAAAATTATGCTTTTACAAAAATATAAGGACTAAAAAGTGGATTTAGTTCTTTTTAATGTTAGTAAATGAATTATAATTTTCCAATTAAATAGTTAGATTTTTTTCTTAAAATGAAAATCTTATTTTAAAATAGTTATATCAAATGCATGAATTCATGAACGAAAATTATGTCAATTTCATCATTAATTCATAAGTTTTTAAATACTTTCATAGAAATTTTCGTAGTCTGTGCGATGAATAACAATTGTCATAGAAAACTAATTAAATTGAACAAATTGGTTGAAAAAAAAAATACAAATTTTTGACAAAAAAAAAAAACAAAAACTGTGTTAGGCACGGATTCTGGAGGTTGATGAAGAAGAGAGTTGGCTGGCTTTTGCATTTACATTGAACTGAACAAGTTGGGGGTTTAAAGAGCCAAACCCCTTTTCCTTTTTCCTTTTCTGACTTACGGAACATAACCATACACCACAAAATTCCCATGAACTGGGAAGTTTGACAACTGAAACCAAATTTTCATCAGATAAAGATTCAATCTTTCTTTGTTGAAGGCTACCAAAACCCCAAACACAAAAACCCATAGATAAAAAATGAGCAGTGCTTTACAAATGAACTCTGCCAAGATTTTTCATGTAATGGGGATGCAGAGGCACTTCATGCTGGTGAACCGTGTCATACATCCCTTCAAAAGCACCCCTTCTTCTCTTTACACCACAGTGCACTCTAAACCTTTTGTTGGATTGCCACATTTCCTCAGAAAATCCAGAAAATATGACAACTCTTTGTCTTTCTTCTCTTCATCTTTCTGCTCTTCTTCCTCTTCTTCTTCTTCATCTGCTGCTGCAACTTCCTTTTCCAAGGTTGGCTTTGTGAGTTGGTATTTGGGGATGATCAAGTCCTGGCCAATTTTGACAAAAAGTGTTACTTCTTCACTCATTTACATCGGTGCTGATTTATCTGCCCAGGTTCAATGCTCCCCTTTTAAGCCAATCTCTTTTGTTATGTTAAGATTGGTAACTAAGAAAAGAAAGAGGAAATGCATTTGTTTGGGTTGAAAATTAAGAGTTTTCTGTTAAGGCTATAGTTGATTTGTTGCCTTACATTTCTTACAAAAATTTAGGGTTTATAATGCAATTTCTGGTATTGCCTTGCCTAATGTTGTTGTCAATTCAAATAACTGAAGTTGTCTTATATTATTTTAATAATACGGGAAAGCTTTGGAACTAATTATGATTCAGAGATCCTGGTTCTTCTTGTTCTTTCTTCCCCTGCTTGTCCTGTGAATATTTCATTATTTGGGCATGCTGTATGCAATTAAAGATGAGGGAACTGTAACGGTATAAAAATGTAATAATCTTGGGTAAAGTAGTAGCATGATCACAGTGTATTGTTCTGTTTCTCCATGATTTTCATTGTTGCTCTAGTACACACTTTGGTTTATCACTCTGCCATGAGATGCTTTGGATGTTTGTTAATTTTTTAGCAATATATTTTTTTCAATAAAATCAGTTTTAGGTGTTTCTACAGTCTTGAATATCCTGGAATTAGTTGTCTCTTTTACAATTCAACATTCAATTTGTAGTTTTTAATACCCATGGGATCATGGTATAGCGGGTGAGGTTGGTTTTTTGTGGCGAGCTGTGGTTGAAATCCCTACTGAAATTGATACCTTCATTTTGAACATGCTTGATTAAGACTCCTTAATGGTGACACTTTACTTGTGGAAAGCTTGAAAAGAAAAATTGTATTATCTAATTTTGTTATTGATATTTCTCTGGTGACACTTTACTTGTAGATAGTTAATTGTTTTCCCACAGAGATGCCAGTGTGCACCTATTTAACATTTGGACAATACATGAAGTGAATAAGTGCCTTTTGTTTTCTTATTCACCTAGCAGTGCACTGGATGCAGAGAACTTGGCTTTTGTTTTCTCTTGGTAGATGGCTCTTTGCCTGTTGACTTTTTGCCACTTACTTAGTATCAATATTACACCATTCACTTTCATGTAAAGTTCGATGATTTTCCACATTATAGCTTGGGCCATCTTTCAGTACATTGCACAATCACTAAAGATCTTTTGGCCATACTTTGCTTCTGACCATTTTTCTCTAAATAGAATTTATAACTTGGAACATGGAGTATGTTTTGAAATTGTTATTAGTTTGTACTTTTAATTGGTAAAAAAGTTAATGATAAGAAGGAAGCAAAAAATATACTCAAATCAATAAAAGATTCATTTTTTAACCTCAAATTTTATCCTGTAGTATTGTTACATGTTTTGAATGTGTTGATGATATGTAATCTTGAAAATACATACATTTCAATTTTCCTACACAATATGGTAAAAGTTTTTGCTGCTCACTTAATATTCTGAAAGTTATATGGTTAACAATGCTTGGAAGCCTCAAGGCTGACTCTATTAAATTCTTGCACTACTTACATTGGTTCACATTCTTGTGCAGACTTGAGACCTTTTTTATTCTATTGAATAGATATTTTCAACTCATTAAGTGACTTCACTTGGTTTAACTTGCATACTTCATTGAGTTGTCTGATCTGACGTACTAATGTTATTTATTTTGTTATTCGTTTAGACTATTGTGCAGGAATCTTCAGAAGATTTTGACTTTATGAGAACTTCACGCATGGCAGGATATGGGATGATCGTTTTAGGACCATCCCTGCATTTCTGGTACAATTTTATGTCAAAGCTTTACCCAAGGAGGGATCTTTTCTCTACATTGAAGAAAATAGTCATTGGTCAGACAATTTATGGACCTGCCATGACTGTTATTTTCTTCTCCTTGAATGCACATATGCAGGGTATGTTCAATTCTGTTACCATACTATTTATCACGTAGTTTCCTTTTTTGTACATGTTCTTAGGGGTAATGTTCTGGAACTGAATGAAGCTATTTTAAAACCAAAAAGATTAGAGCAGACAACTAGAGCTGTCATCTGGCTATATTATTGTGTTTGCTTTTTTTGAATCCTCAAGTTCATACTGTCATTTCTAAAACACTATAAAATACTTATAAACTTGCAATTTTACAATGTGGCAGTGCATTGTTGGGGTCCAGTGGCTTATTTCTTTTCAAAATATTCAATGTTATGCAATTTTGGTCTTCCTTCAACAATATAAGCTGGCTTTCAAGATGCAGGGGATATGCTTTGTACATGCATCTTGATTAATGCTGTGTTGCAAAGTGTCAATGTGCTGCTATTGAATTGCATTTTACCTTGCATATGTTTTTTCTATCATGTATTCTGTGTTTACCAATATGTCCAATCTCATGCATAGGTTGGCTGTCCGTGTTTGTGCATCAAACATCTAATATGAAGTCCAAAATTTATGAACAAAATGAAGTGTGTTGAAACTCAAAACCGTTTCATATTTGATTTTCTGCCAAATTCGTTATGAAGTGCTAAACATTTTCTCTTGGTTGCCAGGTGAAACGGGCTCAGAGATAGTTGCTCGCTTAAAACGTGATTTGCTTCCAACGATGCTAAGTGCAATTATGTATTGGCCTATATGTGACTTTATTACCTTTAAGTTCATTCCTGTCAATTTACAGGTACCTGTTTAATATTTTAGCTTCTAGCCTCTTTTGTCTTACAGCATTCATGCCAGTAAAATAAGTTTTGCAGCCAAAAGATTTCCTTTCTACTTTTTGTTATTGACTCTGCATTGTTTCATATTGGCAGCCATTGATCACCAATTCATTTTCCTACTTGTGGACTGTTTATATGACTTATATGGCAAGCCTGGAGAAAGCAGCCTGATCACTATCTTTGTTTCACGATTCAGACTGGAAGCTGCAGGATACAGACAAATCTTTTGGATGTCTGCACTAATTCTGATCTCACTTTGTCCATCACTATGCTACTCACCAAGATACTCGGTTGTGTAATTGCTGACCTTTTTTTCTCGAAATGCATTTTTGAATCATTAGCATTTCCTTCTTGAGTAACTCTATTCTTTCAAATAACATACTCGTGGTGGTGAAAAATTAAGAAGTGGTTGATACTTTGCAAAACTTTAAGCATAATGAGCAGCATGATCGTAAAAAAATCGTCAGAATAGTGAATTATAACTGTTGAAAAGGTAATATCAGAAACATTGACCATACCCACAATGTTTCTTTGATATAAACACATTTATAAGTTGATTCGAGCCATGATTTTAAAAGCGAAATGTCTCTGACATTATGAAAATGAACTTTTTTCAAGTCTTGTAAAGGAAACAAGTGAAAGAAGATATTAAGTTCAAATTCTAAGTATTATTAGAGCTTGTTTTATGTAGAACGGGATCATAGGGTGGTATTGAGTAAAATGGGCGTATAACAAATGGCATTTTATGTTTTGCAATTGGAACATGAGACCATAAATATTGATAGCATAACACACTTCTTCATCACGTCATATGCTATCATGTGTATTGTTCCGCTTTGCAAACACCCTAAACATGTAACACGCAGTGAATTAGCAGTGTTCAAAATCCAAATTAAGCTTTTACAAACCGTTAAGTCGACTCAAAAACTGATAAAAGAAAATAACATATTTCTTGCAATTTGGTTATGTTTCCAGTTATTGTTGTGAATACAAATTTATATTTTTTGATGTGTTAAATATATTTTTTATCCATATATTTTATGTAAAATTGTTTTTTTTTTCATAATCCAAATTTTACTCATTGTAAAATTGTTTTTTTTTCATAATCCAAATTTTACACATCGTTGTATATTTGTAATAAGGAACTTTTTGGAATATATACATGAAAAATATATTTAACCCATTAAAAATTATAACTTTTTTAGTACTAGATCAATAAAACTTAATATAAATTAAATTAAAAATACCAAATTTATCACAACTTGAAACTTAATTACTATATATTCTTGAAACTGAATTAAACTATATTTTTAAGAGGTTTGTAATATGTGATTTTTGTTTTTCAATTGGGAATATGTATTAAACTAATTTGTATCATTCACTTTGTAATTGAAGTGCACAATTTACTTCCATGTTGTAAAAAGGGTGTTAAATATTGTAAAAGAATAATGACAAGAAAGGGTGGTGCACAAAATACTTTTATGTTGCAAACGGTTGCGCCAATAAGATTAACGCGAATATATCAGTAAAAAAATGTTGCTTTTTAGCTAAAATAATTTAAATAAATAAATGAAAAAACTACTTTTTTTTCTAAAAAATGTCTGTGTACAATATAGAAGTAAAAGGGTATTGTCTTTTATCTAGAATATTTTAAATAAAAAGGAAAAAATATTTATCTTTTCTAAACCAATATGCCATAGTAATCGTGTAATTTAATAATTAGATTTTATGTTCTGGTGGCTTTTCAGCTCATTCACACTATTATCGGTCCAGCACTGATGCATGGTGAAACAGTAGACAATGTCTTTGCTACACGAAAATCTTTGCAGGGCTCCTTCTACACAGGGAATCAAATTCCTTACATTCAAAATAGGATGGGTTCTTGACTCAGTTCTTGTATCTATTTAAGAAGCCTATTGTCATTCATTCGAAATTGTAGAGTATAGCAAGGTTATAGGAGTGATCCAAAATCAATTCCAAAACCTGTTGGCAAATACAGTGGACCAGCCATTGGTGAGATTTAGAACTCAGAATGCAACATTGTTATATTTCAATGAAAAATTGTTGAACTAAAACAAGTACAATAGAGAAGAAGTGAAGATAGAAACAAGAATAAGAACGGGATACCATGAAAAATGGTGACCCTCTTGAAAGTATGAAACAATGAACTTCTTAAACCCCTATCTAGAAGTTCACATATTTTTTGTATTAACAAACATGACTCACTTCCTAGCAATCATCAATCTTTAAATCTAAAATCCTGTTGTTTATTGTTTTGGTAAATTGTGGAGCTTCAGGAAAAGACAAAATTCCAAATGTAAGTCAGCTGTAGTAAACGCTTCCACATTCCAAGCTTTCAGCAATTGCAGATTACTAACTCTGCCTTAGATTTCCTCTAGCAGTAAATATCTGATCTACAGTAACATAAGCGGATTCACTCTTCTGAGGCACGTATGCAAATCTTCTCAAGTTGTATAGGCCAATCTGGTCCAAGAACTTGAGGATTTAATTCCATTGCAAGACGGAAATCTGAAAGAGATGCACAGGCAGATCCAGTTGCTTTTTGCATGCATCTTCTAGATAGCAAAACATTTGAACTGGTGGCTAACTGCCTGTTCCGTTGTGCATGCTGCTCATTTCCACATCTTGACCCAGCTAAATCCATAAAGGATTCAATCAACCTCTTCAGGTATGAATCCAGTGCATTATTCAATAGATTTACACAATCCACTGTCACAGACAAACCTTCCTTCTCCAACTTTTGCTCCAAACGACTCCTCAAAGATCTGGTGTCAGGGAGATCTCCATTGCTGAGACAGGTCTCTGGAAAACCTTTGCTACATAATGAAACATTAGAATGACGCCTTCCACCACGAACAAAATTCATCGATATACCAAGAGGAGCTGTAACAGGGCTCCTACTTTGAACGCTGGGGCTTCCAGCCATCTGTTCAACCTCCTCTCCTTCTTCAACGGAAATTGGAGGTCTACTGCCAAGGGAATTCAATTCTGTCGCACTCTGCTGCTCCAGTGTCTTAGATATCAATTCTTCAGACGCAAGACCAAATTGGGGTTTTCCCAGGGGGCCCAAAGCATTTTGGCGGCCCTTAGACCTTCGGTCTCGAGCAGCTGAAGGGCCAATCCTCCGCAAGGAAGGAGGAAACGCGTCCCCAAACGTTTGCATAGAGCCTCTCTGCAACCCATTTGAATCTTTTACACTCAAGGCAATCCCTGCTCTTGCAGAGCCACTCACAGGTGGGACTTTAGCCAGACAAGCATTCTTCAAAATCGCTCTAATTAGTCGATTGTGAAGAGGGATATTTTCCCTCCCAATTATCACGATGCAAATTCTGTCAAACTCTGACTTGCTTATCTTTGAACTCAATAATCTTCGAAGCTGATCAAAGTACTTGTCAGCTCTCTGATGACCAACCTTCCTAACGATCAGAGCTTTCAGCTCCAATGTGTCAATTCGAGAATAGCTTCGTTTCGGTATCGTCATTTTGCCCAATAATCTTCTTCTCACAATCACTGAGCCAAACTATACAATCGTAATCTCATAAGCTCCCGCAAATCCAAAACAAACGCTTCCTTAAACCCTAGTTCCCTAACAATATGCGTATCTGCAATTAATCAAGTTTTCAATCAGAAACCATAATCGAATTCAACTATTCACTGATTACAATAGCAAATCAGATGACAATTGCTGGGAAAGACAGCATGCTTTGGGAGGAAATTGAAAAACGACTGAATTCGATAAATACAAGCATAATTATCAAAGAAGAAAGAAAACCCTAGCACGATTTTGAAGAAAGTTGGGAAAATCAATGAAGTTAGGGGAAAGAGAGATTCGTACCGTAACGGGTCGCCGGCGGTGGGAATTGACTACGAATAAAGCTTCTGCGCGGCACAATTGATATGTCAGTGGCGTGTGTTTCTTCCGATCGCGGTGGTTCGGATGAGATGAGAGAGACCAAACCCTAACGGAAATTGACAATTGAAGAGATGTGTGTTTCTTTCAGCACCCCGTTCTCAACCCAACCCTGCGCTCTTTGTTGTTGAGTTTCTCTTCCTTCCCATTCCAATTTGCAAAATTGAGAAAAAATAAAAATAAAATAAAAATAAAAAATAAAATTAAAACTAAAAAATAAAATTAAAACTAAAAAATAAAATTAAAACTAAAAAATAAAATTAAAACTAAAAAATAAAATTAAAAATTAAAATAAAAATAAAAGGATCATAAAGAATATAGATACATAATATTAGTTATTATCATTTTCACTTAGAGTATTATTAGTTATTATCATTCCTTTCTCGGATCTGCAACACTCTTTATTACCCTAGGCTCGTTAATTTTTGGCTCAGTAAACTATAAAATACATAATATAGACTCATTATGAGAGATTGATTTTTTATGATTATATGTTGAATATAAACATGTTATATAAATAACATCTTTAGATAAACATTCATTATTAAAATCAATTTTAATATATTGAGAAATTAATTTTTAATTCAAAATATTGTATTAATTAAAATGTTATCGAAGGTTTATGAATAATATATTATATATATGTTTCGTATTTAACACATATATTACGTATATACTTGTGTTTTTACGCGTATATTTTATCTTCTAGATAAATAATGTAGATTAAAAGATTTTATAGTGTGTAACTAAAGAATATAATACATATCTCAACATATTGGATACTTTAAACTTATCATTATCCATGGAATTAAGTATCTATGATATTTATAATAACTAATTGGTCTCTCTTATTATATAATTAATAAAAGTATTTCCTATAAGATATCAATTATTTGCATAATTCTATATTTATTTAAAAATTATATATATATATATATATTATTTATAATTCATAGTTTATCTAATCTTAAACTAAAACCTTCAAGAATGTTGAGTGAACTTATTATTTATATAATGGAGGTCTTGGGATGAATAACTAATTACAGGAAAATAATTTTATATATAGTTTTCGCAAACAAAAAGCAAGTCAGAGTCTCATCTATAAGTCTAATTTTGATATGACGTTACACATAAAACTTTAATCGACTTACTTATTCATGAGGGAATATGATTAGAAGGTATTTTGTGTTTTTATTCATAGTTATGTGTTATCTTTGTAGTACTTAATTGTATTTGGTAACTTGTTCTCTCACTATTTTTACAAATTATTGTGATTATAAATAGTATATGAACATATAAGACTACAAGTGATAATGTTATTTTCACTATTATTATTAGTCATTTCACAATAACAAAATCAAATTGCTTTTAACTTAGTTAATCATTCTTTTGATATTTGCTTGTAAGTAATTGAGTATTGATTACCTAATCTAATGATATTAACGATTGAATAAGAAGCATTTTGATTAAGTCAAACAAAAGCATACTCCATGAAAGTGTAAAAGGAAGGTCAAATTAGGATTTATAAAAGATAATTTGTGATGGGTGTCACCTAGCTCATGCCATGAAGTGAAAGAGGATTTTTCATTGCCAAAGCTAAACACCATTTGTCTTGCATTGGGCACCATTTCATAGTCATGCTCAATGTTGAGCACCATTTGATCCATGCTGAACATCATTTGGACGAAGAGATACTTTTATTGCTTTTGTATGCATGCACCCAACTTGAAATAAAGTCCTTGTTCCTTATGCTTAATTTATTAAACATAATATTCCCTTATTTCATCTTTTTCAAACACCTTAAGGTGATTTTCATACCTTTCTCTTAATTTTTTATAATTATATAGGAAAATAATTTTAATTATACTTTTTATTGATACATCTGACATTTTAAAATTCTTTTGATAGGATTTAGTAATGAATACAAGTAGAAGAACAAAGCAACATAAAAGCAGAAAATCTATCAAAGACAACACGATCTCTTGCTTAACGAGTATGATTTCACTCTCAATCAATCTTATATTTGATCAATCAAAACATAAACTAGAGAACAACAAATTTTGATAATTAGGTATCATTTAACAAAAATTATGCTTAACCCAACAAATTTTGTTGATAAAGATCATGAAAATATTGCTTACAAACCTCGTCCATCAACCTAAGTCTTGAAATAATGACTCACTTATGAAATGTTCTACCTTTGACTCAAAATCTCATATGTTTCAAAATAATTTTTATTTTTATTAAAGTAATACATTAATTTATTAAAAAAAATATTATTATTTTAAAATTGGTATGTTTTAATTAGTTTTATTAATTTGCGTGAGAAAACCACAAACTAGTATCATTGTGTGATAGTGAATAAATTACAAATTATTGAATATTTGGTAAGAGATAAACTTTTGAGAATAATTTTAATTTATTTGGGTTTTCATGTATACTATTATTGATTTGGAAATATTTATAAAGTTTTAAGAGAATTAAAAAGTGGACATGTTTATCACATCTTTTTAATTATTCGTCGCATTAAATAGTTTAATAAGAATTATATACTCGTAATATTTTATTTTATCTAGAATAAGTTAAATTCTCATCTTTAGTATAAGGGATTTTGTGGAAAATATAATTAATTAAGATATATTTGTTGAAAACATAAATCACCATTCCCAGTTGCAGATATTGTAATATAATAAATCATACGAATATGGTTATAACAGTATTATAGTATAAAAAGCTAAATAACTTAAGTCCAAATTTATAAAATAATTAAAACAATTACACAATAAATACTTAATTTTTTAATTATTTATTGAAATGAAACTATTTTATTTCCTGAATTATTTTAAATAATAAATTAAAATTCCAAATACTTTTGTTTGAATAATATTAAACGTAATATTAATTAAATTAATTTAATATTTTATGAAAACAATTATTTTAAAACCATATATTTTTTAGTTTCAATTAATATTTTATTATCACTAATTCATAGTATCCTTTAAATTTAGGGTTTTTACATTGTATACATATTAATATTTTTGTGAAGCATATAAAATATTTCATCATATATGTTGCTTTAATATATATTCATGAATGATTTGTTATTGATTCTGGTTACCATTAATAATATTTTTAGAAAAGTGGTTAATAGAGTTTAAAGAACTCGAATCCCAAAGAATATCTGTTAATTTTTATAAAGAAAAGATAGTGTGGGACTTCACCATATTTTGAAGTTCTATTTTATAAAATTTGAAATTTTAATTTTCTTAAATTTATATTTTGAATTGTAAAATTAAAAATATAAAATATATTTTAGAATGTATAGTTTATAGCATAATTTTATATTTTAGATTGTATTTTTTAAAACTAAATTTTAACAAATTTATTTTTTAAAACTAAATTTTAACAAATTTATTTTTTAAAACTAAATTTTAACAAATTTATTTTTTAAAACTAAATTTTAACAAATTTATTTTTTAAAACTAAATTTTAACAATTTTTTTTTTTTAAAAATGAATATATTATGCATTCGAAAACACGTTTGAAATTGTAATCTAATATACATTAACACATTCTAAAATAGGAAATCCAAAATATAATTTTAAATCAAAAATATATTTTTGAAATACATCTTTTGAATACATATTTCAGAATATGTCGATATAATATTTTGAAAATAAAATCTAAAATACATAACATATATTTGATATTTGATATTGTACATTTCAAATATATATTTAATATTTGAAATAATATATTTGAGAATAAATTTAACTTTAATATTCATGAAGTTAATGCAAGGCCCACAAAAATACCACACTAGGAGAGTTGGGCTAAAATTTAGCCCAATTAATATTTGACCCGGACTCCAGAAAAAACCCTAATTTGAGTGTGTCTATAAATTGATATATGCAGAAACCACAAGGAGTTCTCCCGCATATTCTTTAGCGACTGCGTTTTGGATCGAAACCTCTACTGCGGCGCAACAATGGGACACTCCAACGTTTGGAACTCTCACCCCAAAAGCTACGGTCCTGGTTCTCGCACTTGGTATGTCCCTGTTTCACTCCCATTTTAAGGTTTTAGATTTTTAATATCAATGTTTGTTTTTGATCTCAAATATACCCTTTAGTTGTTACTCTTCCTGTTTTTTCATTCCCTCCGTTTTAGATTATATAATCATGCAGGCTAAGTTTGAGCTATGAATGGAAATTGTGATTTTTTTTTTTAGTTTTTTTTGTTTCATTTGTTTTAATTAATTTGGTTACGTGTTTGCGACCTTATTTTCATGTCACATCTTTTGTTTCACCATATAACTTCAGTGATGATTTTATAGAATGAGGGTATGTGTGTTCAGCTCATTATATCGAATGTTACCTTTAGCTTTTATTGGTTTTTCATTTTGCTGTGGTTTAAGTTTGTGTTGATACTTTGAGTGCAATCATGTGGTGGTTTGATCCGTGTATTCAACCCACCTAGCTGCATACGGTTTTGGATGTATTTGCTGCTGTATTGCCACTGAGTGAACATTTGAATTTTGTACTATTAGGATGTATTTGCTGTTGTATTGCCACTGAGTGAACATTTGAATTTTATACTATTAGGATTTATGTTGGCTTTTGATGTGTTGGGTTCATTTGATGTTGTTTGTCACATGTACTTTTGTGTAGTTCAATTGTTTCGATGGGCTCTGCTTATTGTTTTTATTGTTGTTTTCTTGCAGCCGTGTGTGTGGAAATCCACATGGATTGATCAGGAAGTACGGACTTATGTGCTGCAGGCAGTGCTTCCGCAGCAATGCCAAGGAGATTGGCTTCATCAAGGTATACACACATGGTTCTGCTATCCCCATTTATAGTGTTCTAACTAATTCAATCTGATATTGTGTCAAACTGTTATATGCTTCTTGATAGGTTGATTTGCTTTGTGTAATTTAACTGTCGTGCCTTTTGTCCTGATTACATTTTTTTTTATCGTTGTTGCAGTATCGCTAAGGAGCTTTTGTTACCTCCCGTCCAAATATCATGTTCTAGCTCTAGATGTTCCGAGGATGTTATGGTTGAAGAAACTTTTGAGACTTTTATTTTGCATCTAATTGATTATCAGACGTAATTTGTGGATCTAAGAATACTTTTATATATATTGTTTTGAAATATTGACTTTCATATCTGATCCTTAATCATTCTGCATCATATGCATGTGTCATACAGGTCCAAGTAATGTGTCCATTTTTGTTGGCGCTGCTTCATACGATCCTAGTTTGATTTTAGTTTTCAATGGACTTGTAAATGTGGAGTAACTAATCAATTATTTTACACACGGTCTGCAAATGCTGATTGATACTAAGCGCCTAAATGATAGACAGATAAATGTAGTATTTTGCCGAAATTGGCCTTGATGCAGCAATCGATTTAATGTTTGTAGACTCGTAAATTGTCGTTGTATAAGGTTTAGACGTAATATTTCAAAGAAATAAATGGTAAAGGAGCCGGTTGACGACTTTAATAGTTCCTCTAGAAAAATATTCTGCTATTTTTCTTCCAATAGGGAAAGAAACTACGTTAATTTTGGAAGTTCCCGTTGACTAGCATTTCAGCCTTAACTAGCGTATTCAGCTTTACTTTCAGAAATTCATGTTTACATTTGTTCTTGGAAATTCCTGGTGTATTTTTTTATCAGCAAATCTGTGGCTAAAGGTGAATATAGGAATGTTGACTGTCTGGTTTTCCAATTATATGATTTTGTAGTTAAATTGGATTGAAACTCGTCCTCTTTTGCTAAGCAGCAGAGTAAAATTTGCATGTAGTAATCTCAACAAAGGAAGTTATTAATGATTAGTGGAAGCATGATTGAAATGAGTAAGGTCAGAAAAAAATTGGTATCAACTGGTTATAAGTGTAGCCCGTTGCCGTGGTTTTAATGAACTTGTTGGCTTCATAGGGTACGACCCACTGACAGTCAGAGAGAGTGAAAGCACATGAACGTTTAAGTTACCTGCTTTATAAGTTGTACCAACTACTAAATGCAGAGTTCCAATTTCCTTCTTCTTGAAGGCAACTCAGCATCTTACTTTTTTGTATTATTGTTCTTTTCATGCATGATAACCTCACCTGCCATTCTACAATAGTTTTTCATTTCTGCTTTTCCACCTTATCCATCTCCATCATAACTTTTACTGTGCAGACACCCAACATCAGGAGTACATGTTTTCTTAATGTTCCCAATCATCACTACGTTGTAACTAATATCAATAGAATAGTTGATTGCGTAGGTTTAAGAAATATCCCCTAGAATAATAGGTTGAAACCAGAAGTGTGGAAATTATGTTATGTTGCTTTATAAAATTTCAATATGAAGTATCTGTTAACAACTTCAGATATTGATGGAAACCTGCAACTTTAAACAAATTGCAAAGGATAAGGATCCGTTAAGGTAGAGTGATCCAGAAAAGACAAGAGTGGCATGAGCTATACTTTTTTACTGGTAAGACGTTGCAAAGAAGATAATATGTGGTGAAGTGGTTAAATCTATAGAAACAAATGGTATATGTACTATTGTAAAATTTTCATAATATGTCATATCAATATTTTTAAGTGAATATAGATAATATATTGAAATTAAACTCAAATTTTAACAGATTACAGTTGTCCTTATCCTAAATAATATAAGGGAAAAAAGAAACACTTTCCACTCTGCGAATCACCTAATTCGGGAGCTTGGAGAGTTAGCTTGTGCAGAGGGACCACTGCTAACCAACTTATTGTATCATACGAAAATGTTTTAAAGGAAGATCTTATCCTCAAAATGAGTTCCACTACGTATGGTGTTGTATCGAGGCTTTCAAACATAGCTTAAGCACATGAGTTAGGGAGAAAACCAGAGTTTGTAGTACTTGAATAAAAATGCAGATGATTTAAATCCATACTTATTGTGTTGTTGGAAAAGTGTTCATACTCTGTTGAAGAAATCAAAGTAGAAGGATTGAATACACATACATCATGAGAAGCAAGTAGTGACCGTGCAAGAGGTGACCTCTTAAATGGTATATGTATAGTGCAGAACTTTTGAAAAGAATATTTCGTTATACAAGTAAGCTGTCATTTTCGGTATCTCTTTGTCCTAACAAAAATTGGACTGTTCACAGATTATGATGATTGAACTTTTCACTGAATTTTATGCTGCCTTCGTAATGGTCCAGTAATTTGTTTGCACCAAGTCTGCTTTAAGATAGGAAAAGAAGAGGGTGATATAAGCCTCTTTCTATTGATTGCTTAAACATTTCCAACATGTCTACATTGAGTTAGTCTGAGATTACTCCATTAAATCTTCTCTAGGCAAAATTATGCAAAATCAGAGTTGTTAACAAACCATTCCACAACATAATTAAGAAAGAGAGAAGGTGATAGACAGTTACAAGGGGGTGATCTCTTGGAGTTTTTGCTTTTTTAATTAGTAAGATGTATTATGAAAATAAATGATTTTTATAGAAACTTAGTCTCTAAGAGTATTCAATTTTACCTATATTAGGGTAGGGTGGTACAAAATGTTTAAGTTACTTATCTTTTTGTTTTGATTGGGATGTCAAATGTAGTCATCCTCCAAACCAGAAATGAAAACCAAAATCTTAAGCCATAAAATAGGATTTTCCATTGAATTAGGTTCTTTTGCAAGTACTCAAAGAATTAACTCAACAAATCAATTATAGGAATCTACAATCTTTGGCTTCAAGTGTTATTAACCCCAGCTTAATATAATAATTACCACATTTTTGAGCATGCAGAATAGCCGCCAAAATGTACACCAACTTTGAGCCCCAAAGTTGCTTATCACATTGTTTCCTTCTCTACCATTGATAAAATAATCACACACTTTCCTTGGTGGGGTTGAGCTGGAAAGAAGAAGCAAAGTTGGAAAGCTATGGGACAGAGGAAGAATTATTTCCTTAAGCCTATAATCACTTCCGAAGCAAAGTTAATTAATACCTATAAACGGACATCTTTGAGTGTGTGTTTACTTTTTATCCAATTATTCCATTGAGTGTAACTTAAGTTACATGCCTTCAAAGAATTATGCCTGTCTCATCATTCCATGATACATTTGGCAGGGATTCGTTAATCAAATAGCATAACCATATCTTCTGTTTTGAGTGTTTTCTAATGCTAAATGGGAATTACAACCAATCAATAAATCAATGAATGTTAACTGAACTGAGAGATTCATCTAGAATTATTCACAATTATGAATATGAACCTATAGTTTTATATATAGTCAGTATTATTTGGCAATGAGCAATCTGCAGCAAAAAATAAGTAAGAAACTCAGGACTGAGCAATCAGTGTCCTTCTCCATTGAAGTAGCTAGTTGGGGTTGATAATCATGTTGGTCTAACATCTAACTAATTATTAGTTAACAGGAAAACAAAGAAGAATTCAACCAATCCCATGTTCCAAGTTTGTTGTAAGTTATATTGTTTATAGGATCACCTGGAAACTATTTTGGATAGAGATGTCTCTAGGTATAGGAAAAATGCCTGTGACGCCACATTATCACAATATGAAACACATTTTTCTCATAAATGAAAAGAAGAGAATTTGTGTGTAAAATTTGACTATAAAGGAAAGGAAAGGGTTGCTTCAATACTAGTCAAGATTTGGAATTATATGCAAAACTAATCAGGAGGTTAATACTTTGTTTTATCAAATAAACCATTATTCCTTACAAGTTTCACAAAATATACTGCTTTAATTGCTTAACTCCTTAGCTCAACCTAGGAAATAGACACCATCTTAACTATTTTTAAAAACAGAAGATGCTTTGAGATCAAACAAGAAACAAGCACACTGGGAAGATGCACATGTATTTTTGATCTGAATGAAGATATCAGTGACCAAAATGAATGAAATGCAGGAGAAGATAGAGAGGGTAGAGGAAAACCAAAGGTTGGAGAGAAGAAAGAAGAAAGTGGAGGATGTTGATATTAAGAAATAATGAGATGCGTTCAATGGTTGCAATGAATGGCGTAGATGGAGAGGGACAGAAAGGGATGTGGCATCTTAATCTAGTTATAATAATAAATTGATTATAGCTTAGCTTGCAAAAATCACAATTAGGCAACATTGCCTTTCTGGTTGATAATGCCTAAGCTTTTTGGGCATTTCACTGATAGCATCAACCACTGTATTTGATTTAGAGCTCCTTTCATTATGGTTAGCTCATTCATCTCTTTCCCAATGAAGTGATCTACCTATCTATCTATCTATCTCACGTCATACCTCTGCCAAATCTTACTCTATATACGCATTATCATATTATATACACATAATATACACACGTGAAAACACAAAAACATCACATAATAAACATATGGTGAAGCCCTTCTTCTATTCTTGTATAACAAATCAAACAGTTTACTCCATATTATACCTCAGTTATAATCAAAATTAATGTTTCACAACGACATGAAAAAGACAACCCTCTAGTCCTCATGGCAGAAATAGCTAAATCAAAACAATGTCTGTAGCTGTGGCTTGAATCTTGTGACTCACTAATTTTGGAAGCTACCTACACAATTAGTGCTTAATTCACAATATTATCAAGAAGAATAAGAAGGAAATAGTGGAAATAATGTGTGTGTATATAAATAAGTGGAACTGTTGGTTTTTCCTTGTTCATGTAGTTGTAGCTGTGGAAAAGTATCATTCATGACAATGGCTTAGCAGAAAACTTGAAGGGAACAACATTAGTGTCATGTTTGGTAAGCAGAAAATAATTAAAAGAAAATGAAATATGTAATGTATTTAAGTTTAATTGAAGTGTAAAAGTGTGGCCAACTTGCTTTCTTTGTTTTCAAATCTCTCCTACCAAATATTGTGAAATGCCAAGTTACTAACTGAACAGAGAATTCCATGAAAATAAGAAGGATTTTGAATGTTTGAAGAGAGCATAAATTGATGCAATATCAGTTTATGAAAGGGATGGCCACTAACCCTTGTAATCTAATTGGTGAAAAACTCCAGTTATGGCTAGAATTTATGAAATCTATAATTAGTTACCAAAAGAAGGTTTATTTTTTAATTACTCTTAAATTATGTGTTGGTATAAAGTAACGTAATCATATAATTGTTATTAATTTCTTTCAATAATTTGACAACACACAAAAATGATGGCATTAAGAATACTCTACTTATACATATTAAATTAAACTACGTTTTCTTGAGTGTGACAACTTTTTAGCTAATTCTCCCTTAAAGAATGATTTGTGTGTTATTCTTAACTTTTTAAATGTTTAAACTTATAGGAATTTCACTACATAGAAAAGTATATTGTTATCTTAAAAGAGTTTGAATTTAAAGGAAGACATGCGATTCTCCTTACCAAAAAGTTAAGTATGTCTCAAAGTAAGAACTTGATTTAATATATAATAATAAAATAACTTTGATCTAAAGAAAAAGTTTAAAAATTAATGGATTTTTTTTTTGAAATAATTTAATAAAAAATAACCATGTAAAATTTTCGAACAAAATTTAACATTAAAAGGAAACATATTTTCATGATTTTTTTTGGTATGTGTGTAGTAAATTGTTTTGTTTTAAAAATATAACAACTAAAATTAATAAAATTCAAAAGAAGAGGAATATTGTATATACAAGTACAATAGTTTCGAATATACATTTTTATAGTTAAAAATATTGTATTTTTCATGAAGTATAATGTACATCCATCTTATAATTTTAATTTTTCAAAAAATTTATTTATATTTTCACATTTTACTTCATTTTAAAATACCTATTAGCACTAAATCAAAACCAAATCCATCCAATAAGAGAAAGAAAAACATCTGGATTTCACTTTTACAATGAACTAAACTTGAACTTGTAAGAAATTTTAAATATGAAACTTTTTTCCTTCATTATATTAGCACTTTTCCCTAACATGGTTTATGTATAAAAAAGTGATAGTAGCATTTTCATTTTCTTCTAAATTTCCCCTTCCTTTTATATATATATATATATATCTATATATTATTTATTTTTTCCTTCCTTGCAAGTAAACGCATGGCATTATTAGGTTACACACTAAGAATAAAATGGCATATTGTGTAAGGAAAGAAGGTAAAGGAATTTTGAGAGAGAAAAAAGAAGAAGCAATAAACAAGAAAGTTGGGAATAATTAAGGGTTATTAACATTAACATTAACATTAACAACACATAACGTTTCTCCAAAGATTGAAGCAAAGCAAAACCGAAAACCAAAGACTCACTCACTCTACACATTATATTACAGACTCTTTTGTATTTCTATTTTTATTTTTGTTTTCTCTTTTTTAATTAACACCTACTTCCCTTTCTCTTTCTCTTTCTCTTTCTCTCCAAAATCCCACACCCTGCATCGCTATTTCTCTCACTCACTCACTGTTCCTCCCAAATGCTGAATCTGAACCACACCCACTGATCTGCAGGGTCGAGAACAGGGTCAAGATTTGAGCTTTGGGGGAAAGAGAAAAGGAAAACCCTCATCAGAGAGGCAATGTGAGGGAAGGTTCTAAGCTTTCGGAAATGGTGGCTGCCATTTCGGAAGACCCATTGACCTCTTCTGAGAAAGACAACAACAACAACAATGGCACAATACCCAGAAGACCAAAGGGTAGGCAAGTTTCTTCAAGGTACATGTCGCACTCTCCTTCACCCTCGCCTTCTTCAACCACAACCACAACAACAACGACAACTTCAACCTCAACATCAACCACAAGTTCTTCTTCTCGTCGATTCCCTTCCCCTCTCCTCTCTCATTCCACCAATTCCTCCACCCCTTTGGTCCCAAAGCGTTCCCAATCGGTGGACCGCCGCCGCCCGCGTCCCGCAACTCCGCTTCCCGAGGCGGCGAAGCTTCTGGTGACTTCCACTCGGAGCCTGTCGGTTTCCTTTCAAGGAGAGGCCTTTTCGCTGCCCATTAGCAAGACCAAAGCCACCGCCGCCACCCCTCCGCCGCGGAAGGCCGCCACGCCGGAACGACGGAGGGCCACGCCAGTGAAGGGGGAGAATTCAAGGCCGGCGGATCAGCATCGGTGGCCGGCGAGGACCAGGCAAGCGGATCATCTTTCCAAGAGTGTGGATATCAGTGATAAGAAGAAGGTTGTTGGGAATGGGTTTGGGAAAGTGGTGAGGGCTTTGCAGAAGTCAATGGTGGTGGAAGGTGAAAAGAGAAGAGCTTCTTTGGATGGGCTAGGAGGGTTGAGTTTGGATTTGGGGAAAGCTGAGTTGTTGAAGGGTAATAGTAATGCTAATAATAATTCTATTACTAATGCTAATAATCATAATAATAATGATGGTGGTGGTGGGAATTTGGTGAGTAAGTCTTCAATGTCTTGTGATCTCACTGCTTCTGATACTGATAGTGTTTCTTCTGGAAGCACTTCCGGAGCACATGATTCTTCTGGGTCTGTCAAGGGCCCTAAGGAGCCTCGTGGCATTGTTGTGTCTGCCAGGTTTTGGCAGGAAACTAATAGTCGGCTTCGCCGCCTGCAGGACCCTGGTTCGCCCCTGTCCACCAGCCCTGCTTCTAGGATTGGGGTGCCAAACAAAAATGCTCAGTTGAAAAGGTATAACAGTGATGGTCCTATGTTGTCGCCACGAACTGTGGCTTCTCCTGTCAGGGGGAGTGTGAATGCTCGGCCTGCTTCGCCGAGTAAGCTTTGGGCAGGATCCTCTCCGTCAAGAGGGATGCCTAGTCCTGGTAGGGTGAGAAGCACAGTTGCCAGCTCCATCAATAGTGGTTCGGGTAACTCACCATCCATTCTTAGCTTCTCCGCTGATGTGCGGAGAGGGAAGATTGGGGAAGATCGGATATTTGATGCACATACGTTAAGGCTTCTGTATAACCGGTATGTGCAGTGGCGGTTCGTGAATGCAAGGGCGGATGCTACATTTATGGTGCAGAAACTAAATGCTGAGGTATGGTTAAATGTGTATTAAGGCATGCCATATTTAGTAAGTATTATGGTTGCTGTTATCTGTTTTTGACAATAATGTGTCTAATTGTTAGTTATTATGGTAATTGTGTTGTTTAGTGCTTGTATATTGTAGAGTGTTTTGTGGAGTGATTCAGATTAACAGGGCACACTTGTAACACTCAATAGAATAGAATGTGCTTAGGAATGCGTTAGAAAACTATATTTGAGATGTACTGTGCTAGAAGTTTAGGCTGCTAAGTTCATAAAGATCAATGTAACACCTCATTTTCAAGGAAATGTGCTAGGTTTCAAAATGCTGATTGACCAAGAGGGTGGCAATTTGTTACAAGTTGAAGTTTAGGAGTGATTCAAATGGAACTGTAAACTCTTGAACCTTCTATCTATGTGAACCAAAAGAACATATAACATGCAGGGATAAAGAGGGTCTTGAATACTCATACACTTAAGTATATGTACACAAAATAAAAGTAGTTGGTGGAAGAATAAGACTCTTGGTACCATAGCTTGACCTAATATCTTGTTGATCTTCGAGTCAGGTATATAATGAAGTTGACACCACTTTATCTTTCTTACATCAATTTATAGTCCCCAGAAATATATAGGTCTTAGTGACATTCAACAATTTCATTCATGATTAATGTTCTGAAATCTTTATCATGATGAGAGGCAGTCACACATATCCATAAGTTGTATTTTCTGTATGTAGATCTGTACATGCACATTTAATTTATTGTTTTGTGAAATGTGCTACTCCCACTATGTTTAGGATGACAATGCCTATGCTTTTTGGTGATAACAATTACAATACTTCACCCCCTAATAACTATAGTTTAACCTAATAAATTATTTTAATTATGGCAGAGACATTTGTGGAATGCATGGGTAACAATTTCAGAACTCCGGCATTCAGTCATACTTAAAAGAATCAAGCTTGTATTACTGAGGCAAAAGTTGAAGTTAACTTCCATCCTTAAAGGACAGGTATGATTCAGCGTTTTCAATTTTAAAGTAATGCCTCTTGTGCATTGAATGTAACTTGGTGGAAGGTTATTAGCTTGATAAAATTCACATTTTAATCTGTACTGCTTTTTGGTTAGAAATAATTGCTTGCTGTTGAAGTTCCTGACCTGTTTATAACTTGATGCAAAGTTGACTATTTGATAATATTTTAGCAATTTAATATTGTTACTTCGAAGCATATCTTGTAAGAATTAAACGTTATTTTTACTTGAGTTGATAGTCATAATCAGCATTCATCACGTCAATTAGTCAGCTACTTCTATCATCATCATCATTACTGTTAGTCATAATCAAAGTGTATTTTGCTTGGGTATAGATCTCTTATTTGGAGGAATGGGCCCTTCTAGATAGAGATCACTCCAGTTCTTTGCTTGGAGCAACTGAAGCTTTGAAGGCCAGTACACTCCGTCTTCCAGTTGTTGAGAAAGCAATTGTATGTGCTACTTTTCTTTTTTGCTTTTTTGGACACTTTGCACTATTTTAAAAATAGACTATCAAATTTTAAACTGTTATTGTTTATCAGGCTGATGTACCAAATCTAAAGGATGCTTTGGGGTCAGCAGTTGATGTGATGCAGGCAATGGCATCCTCAATATACTCTCTTTCTTCAAAGGTGAATTTTTAATATCTTCTGTATGTTTCTTTATTTTAATTGTCAGTTTAGATGTGCAATGTCTGCGTGAAAACCATATATCTATAATTTATTTTTCTGACTTCTGTTTGATAATTGGTATTTGTGTTTGAAGTAATACTTTGATTGTTTCAGTCATTAGTCACATTGTGTCAAGACAATTGAAGCTCTTTTTTCGTTATAAATATTCTTTGAACTTTTTTTTCGGAACAAATATTAAATTTAACTATTATCACTTGGTTGACCGAAACTTTTCAATACATACCACTTACTATTGTTTGGGTTATTAGCTATCCATATTTTTGTATTGTCAGTATTTGATGTGCTGCTGTTTGTTGCATGTCAATGTCTATTTTGCTTATTTTAAGCTCTACCTCCTTTTGAGTAGTGCCAATTGAATGTTCAGAACAGAAGTGTTATTAAATAAAGAGAATGTTATGGAATTCCTTTGTGGCTTGACGCTTGACAGTTGCATTTTTTTAACCTGTTTTGAATTTTCACATTCTTTACTGAATTTCTTGGCTAATAACATAGGTGCTCTATTCCTAGGCATTATTGCATGGGTTCATTTTTGCAACCATCATATTATTTTGCTTTCTGCAGTAATTTTTTCATCTAATATGATGAAAGGGACAGATTAAATGTAACATCTAAGCTCACTAGGTGGGGTGAGTTACATGGTCCATTAAACACCATTTAGCTCTATACAACAACCAAATTGTAGCAAAAACACTCACTAGAACCCCATGAAACCTTTGTTTAATTCACATTACTGCTGCTCTAGACCAATCGCTGACTTGCTCATTTAGTTCCACGGAAGGCAACTGCTTGGGGGGAATTGGCATTTGGGTTAAAGATAAGCATTTGTTCGCACTTCTGGTGGTATATCTGAACACATTGAGTTTCTAGCAGGTGGAAGAAACTAATTGCTTGGTGGCGGAAATCCTAAAGGTGACCTCAAAAGAAAGGTTTTTGCTTGAACATTGCAAGGAGTTTTTGTCCTCGTTAGCAGCCATGCAGGTAAATCATGTTTGCTTGAAGCTATCTAATACTGATATGCTGTATCAATGCTTATTGCTATTTTGAATCTAATAAATCTGGCAGGTCAAGGATTGTAGCTTAAGAACACATACCTTACAACTTTCTCGTGCGCCAACTTCCAGCTGCCTGACAACACGTGTGTAGAACTGATCTTATTTGACTGCTCACTCTTAATGCTAACACTACTCCCAGCCTTTTATTTTCCACGGGGTGGAGATATAACACAGAAGGTAATAAGAATGGAAGAATGGAATGGAGTTAATAGCTAGCTTTTGGTGTTCATTTGACATTTTTGAAACCTGTTGTGGTCTTGTATGTCGTGTGTAGTATATCTTTGTGTCTGAATATTACAATTTACAAAGGAAAAGTGGTGGCTTTTCGCTCACTAGTTAGCTAGCTGTATACAATTACCTTGTCATTTGAGGAAAAGCGGGTGGCTATGTATATATCTATATGTAATCAACTAATCATTGTTTATTAGGTAGTTTGCTGCTTAGATCTTCATTTGAATCCCTGGTATATGTCTTAACTGTATTTTGTCACTTTAGTTTTAGCAATCAGAGACATGATTTTTGCATATCATCAGAACAATTATTCGTCTTGGACTGTCAAATTGCTAACTGGTTCTGGTAGTAGAACATATGTTTGAAGTTGTCTATAATATTCGTTGTGTTTGAAGTGAAATGCAATCATGACAGCATAGCAAAGATGCAACTCAGAACCTTCCGTTTAAGAAACGTACCATAATCAAATTAAAACTTCTGGGACAATTGTTTAATTTTCATGTACAAAAGTTTGTGTTTCTGAATTGAAAATATACGGAGTTCGGTACGATGTTTCCCCTACTCTGGAAGAAAAAAGAATGAAAACTACAAAAATGTGTAACTATTGCAAAGATAACTTTGTTTGGAAGCAATATTGAGCAATGAACCTAGTTTATAAATTACAAGTCTTTGTAGATAGAAGTCGTTATCACCAAAATCAAAGAGACGATTTTTAAGCAATCGTAAACAGTTAGCGTGAGGACTGGTATTTGGGATTGAAAAAGAAGAAAAACAGGAATGCACTCCAACCACAAAGCAATATGAGCCCTATTACCTGCCACAATTGCGGCTTCACTAACGTTGTCCTTTTTAATGTGCCACGTCCTGCTAAACTTGTATCCATGTTTTTTTTCAGTAACTCATAAAATTTCTCCATACGTTTGCATTATTAACTTTATAAAGATTGTGTTTTTCAAATTTGCCAACTAGATCAAGAGCACTCGTTGCTGCTGGACTAACTATTTTGCTACTATTTGTTCGCAATCGATTGGATACATCTGTGTCCCTCCCTATCTAATCTTGAGTTGTAAAGGATTAACTGGATTCCATTAGTTAGTTGATCAACAATACACGTTGACTTTTGTACAAGTTTCTTTTTAATGCTGTGCCGAAAATTGAGGGGGAAGTACAACATTTATGTTTGACTAGTCAGGGTCATTTTATTTTATTTTTATCATTCAAGAAAGACTGCAGTAGATATACCAAGAAAAAAGGAGGGAATAAAAAAATGAAAAGTAGCAAAGTCCATTGTTAGAGAACAAACCTGCACACTCAAATTCATATTTTGCACCTGAGCCGACTTAAGGGTGTTTATCAATTTCCATTTACTTTTAACGGGAATAAAGACATATCAATAGGAAAGCATATTGACAGTGACCTGTACCCAACAATAAGCTAGCGTTTCACAACATTTTACATTTAGTTTTTGGTGTTTACTTGGAAGAAGTGCAACAGTAGAAATGAAAAAAAAAACCGAAGAAATTCTTCTTTTCAAAATGGCCATCAGGAATCACGCTGGAGGATTGGGATAGACTTTGGGCTTTGGCTTCACCTCAATCTCGTTTACACTACGAACGAAAATAGCATCTGGTTCGTTGTTGCTGTAAAATGTAATGAACAAAGTTACTTAAAACTAGCTCGTATAAGAGATACAGATAATTAGATACAGAACATACCTTTTAGGTCCTTCTTCGAATGTGTAACTTGAGGCAACAGCCAACAAGCGTCCATCTCTGCTAAACGAGAGTGCGGCAACGCTAGTTGGATATTTTGAGTACTAGGAAGAGAAAACGGCAATTTAGTAACTTCATTAATTACATCAAGAAAATTTGGTCACTCAATTTACCCAAAGCAAAAAGGAATAAAACCTGGTATAGCCTCTTCTTATTGTTTCCGTCCCATACGTTAACATACCCATCACAACCTCCCGTGGCAAATGTGCCATATCTGCAGACATTTTTATAAGGTGTTCGTCAAAATAACGACTAAGTCAACATATGAGTTGATAATCCTAATATGCGTAGATGACGACAACATTTAATTCCAAACTCCATCAAACGGGTGTCACAACATTTCATCTTTGGAGCTCTTGAAATTCTAAGGATATGAAAGAAAGGAAACAGAACTTTCATCTACCACATGTATTATGATCAAACTACATGTGAAGAAATCAATTCCATCTACTTAAAATGAAAAATAACTAAACAAGAATTTTGTCTTAATATAAAAATGGTGACTCTAAGGTTCCCCCACCTAGTAAAGTCCTGGGGGATAGATGTGTGCAAACTAGCTAAAATTCCACAAGTGGAAATACTGTTTCTCAATATTTAAAATTATGACCTCCAAGTCGCAACGGAGCCATTAAGAATTTTTTTAATGTAATTTTTATTTTTATTTCTGTTTCTCAACAGGATCCTTGAATGATACATGCTACAGCTATTGACACTGTAAATCCTAGAGAAACAACTAAGCAAGCAATTTAAAATACTTGTTAAAGTGTCGCAATTCATGGAGATGATAAAATCCAGGTGACAGAGCACTCACATGGGGTGGAATGCAATTGCATTTACAGGATAGACTATGTCCCTTCCAGCTTCCGATTTTCTGTGACACTTGAAAGCATATCTGCATGAAGGTTAGGCAGATTTCATTAATAGCTAGAAGTTAGTGAAGATATACTGTTTTCCATATGCACTGAAATACTATCATCTATGTGGACATGAAGTTCAAAATAATCACATAACATTAGTATTAGAAAGGGAGAACATAGACGTGTAGAGAAATGGATACTTTTTTGCTTGGCTAGCTTCTGAGAGGTCAAAGAATTCCATTGCAACCCGGCCCTCAACAGAACTAAGTGCATATCCTGCACAAAGCAGTTATATTTGAGTACGAAGGGTAACAACTATCTTGGCTAAGAAACAAAAGAAATCAGTGTGTCATCTTCAGAAATATAAACGAGTGAGAATTGTAGCCACCAATTAAAGTTCACCTGTTCCATTAGGGTAACAGCGAACACATCTGGTTTGATATTTTAATGAAGATTCTCTCTTTTGCTCAGGTTGAGACATGTTTCTCAAATCATAGATATTAACATGTCTTCCAGCTGTTGCTACAACCAGGCGATGTCCAACCAGTGAGAGAGAGTACACACGCTCAGGTTGCGGATATGTCCCAACTAGTGTGCGCTCCTGCCCACTGGCGCCTCTAGGGTCCCAGCATTTCAGGGTTTTGTCCCAACTACCTGTGATCAATTGGCCTACAGTGACAGAAAAGATACAGGTAAATACTTTTAGAGTAATGAATAAAGTGACATTGTAACACAGGTGAAATGAGGTCAGAATTATAGAGATAGAGAGAAGAGACCTGCAGCATACGAATACTCAACACAACGAACAGGTGCATCGTGCCTCCCCAAAATATCCTCTTTATTGGAGCTGAAGAAAAGCCTGGAGCATGATAAGATAAATGATGAGTTACTTTCCCTCTACTTAGAGATGAATGTCATCTTTCCGCTTAGAAATGTTCAAAATACACTTTATTTCCCCTTTTTTAGAAATTACATTTCCCTCTCCATCATTGGGATTAAATGTCCTAAATTTTAATCCATTCTAAGTGTAAACCAATCCCATTAAGTGGTAACCAGCAACTACAAACAAGCCTCTCCCAAGGGGTGTTTTCTTGATGCAACTTCTAAAAAGTCACTGACTGACAATTAATTTTGAACTTCGTACTGTCAAAAATTTGGAATTTAGAAGATTAAAAATGTCGTTTTATATACAAACAATTGCGGCGGGGTTGGAACCTAACTAATAATCTTCATCTCATTTTCTGAAGTCCCAAAACGGATAGTTGGAATTCAAAACTAACTAACGGTATGGAAAGTCACGAAATATAAATTTTTTACGATCCACTAAATGTGAAGCATATTAATCTCTCCAAAAAAACTGATCTTCCAAAGTAAATAGTAAAGAAACGTAATTTCCAATGTCATGGGCAATTTACTTCGAACATAACATTACCAAATATTGGACCTCACAATATAAAACCAAGTCTCAACCCCACAATTCATATTTTCACTTCATCTTTTGAAGCATTAAAGCCAACAGTCGGGACTCAAAAAAACCTAACCAATGATATTGAGAGTCACGAGAAGAGAAAAATCGAGAGCAAGCGATTAGCATAACTCACATCAATGCATCGTAAACAAAGTAATCATATAAAGAAAAGAAAAATGAGATGTAATGTAATTTCAGGATATAAGAAAGAAAAAAAAAATGAAATTTAGTAACCAGGTAGAAGGAACAACAAAACTAGGTTACAAACTCAACAACAACATAAGTAGGTAAATTCGAATTTGAAGAGAGTGAGTGAGTGACTGACTGACCGTCTAACAGTGTTGTCGGCGGAGGCACTGAAACCGGAGGAATCGTCGTGGAAGCAGCAATCGAGAACGGGACCAGCGTGCATGAACTCTCCTCTCAAGACATTGGCGCTGGCATCATACAGGCGCACACTCTGAAGCGCAGAAACAGCAACGAAGGTAATGAAATTGATAGCATACATAACATAACACAGGAAGTAAGTAATTGAGAAGTGAGAAAGTGGAGCATGCATAGCATACATACCTTGTCCCATGAGGAGACCAAGAGATTATCGCTGTGGTTTGAGAATCGGAGATTGGTTATGCCGTCCGATGGAGGATTCGACAACTCTCGCCCCGTCGCGGCGGGAACCGCAGATGCCATGTCTGGGATTGGTTGAAATTTGAAAAGTTTTGGGGGTGGGAAGGGGAAGATTCAAAATTGAATAGACCAACGCAGCGAGAAGCGGGTGACCTAATCAAATTTCAAAAAACAAAACCGTTCCCTTTCCATTTCTCATTTTCAATGTAAATCATTGCCTGAATTATATATATATTTTTCAAATTTAATCTGATTTTTTTTATCTTCTAAATTTTTTTATCATGCAGATTGTTTTCACCCGTTTTTTTTTTTGTCAAATAAGAAACAATTTTTTTTGTTTCATTATATTACAAAAATATTCAATTTTTTTCAATTTAATCATATTATTAGAATCTAAATCCTAAAATTTCTTACCTATAACCATGTAAAACAAAAACAAAATATCAGCATTTCTAAAAATTAAACATGGCCACAATACATATTATAGTAAGAGATACATATTATAGTAAAATGTGTTATGGATTATCCAATTCAAAAATATTACTGGATTTGAAAATATCTTTCGAATTCTGTAATTCAAAATTGAATTTAAAAAAAAAATTATTTCAGATTGTAGATTCCAGGGCATAAATAGAAAAAATAACATTTTTACAAAATACATTTTTTAAAAATAAAATAGTTTGTATATTTGACACATGGGGTGTCCAAAGAAGCTATGCAGGTGCAAGAAGAAGCACCCTAAAATTTATAATAAATGAAACAGCAGCCCATCTACTCGGCCCGGCCCATAATTTATGGTTTATTTTTCTGAACCTGTTCTGATTCTTCATTCTTATATTAGTATCAACACAAAACAGCAATAATTTCATTGAATCAGCCTTGTGTTGTGTTGTGCCTTTAGTCTTCTCTTCAATTTTCCATTTCCAAATCCACCTTTATCAATCCCTCAATATAATGCTAATCTGCAAATAAACGTTGCATGGTTTTGATAGTTTCTTTGTAAGTTGGTTTGATGAAAATGAAATCCAAAACTCTCATGTCAAACCACCCAATTCTCCAGAAGTTGCAAAAATGTCACAGCCTCAACACCCTTAAGCAAGTCCATGCTCTAATGGTAGCAACTGGTCTTTCACTCCAGACATACTATCTAAGTCACCTTCTTAACACATCCTCCAAATTTTCCTCAACCTATGCAATTACCATCTTTAACTCTATCCCAAGCCCAACAGTTTTCCTCTACAATACACTCATTTCTTCATTCACTCGTCACACTCACCAAATTCATCTAGCCTTCTCACTTTATAACCAGATTCTCACCCACAAGACCCTTCACCCCAATAGCTTCACTTTTCCCTCCCTCTTCAAAGCTTGTGGCTTTCGTCCTTGGCTCCAACATGGTCCTCCCCTCCATGCCCATGTTTTCAAATTCCTTCAACCCCCTTATGACCATTTTGTAAAAAATTCATTGCTCAATTTCTATGCCAAATATGGAAAATTGTGTGTGTCTAGATTTTTGTTCAGTCAAATCAGTGAACCTGACCTGGCCACATGGAATACAATGTTGGCTGCCTACGCACAAAGTGCAAGTCATGTTAGTTACTCAACAAGTTTTCAAGATGCTGATATGTCCTTAGAGGCATTGTATTTGTTCAGGGACATGCAGTTGTCTCAGAGAAAGCCTAATGAAGTCACACTTGTGGCATTGATCAGTGCATGTTCTAATTTGGGTGCACTGAGTCAGGGTGCTTGGGCACATGGTTATGTGCTAAGGAACAATCTTGAACTGAATCGATTTGTGGGAACTGCGCTGGTGGATATGTATTCTAAATGTGGCTGTCTGAATCTAGCATGCCAATTGTTTGATCAGCTGTCTGAAAGGGACACGTTTTGCTACACTGCCATGATTGGGGGGTTTGCAGTTCATGGTCATGGGGGTCAGGCACTTGAACTGTATAGAAAGATGAAACTTGAGGGCCTAGTTCCTGGTGATGCAACTATTGTAGTTACTATGTTTGCCTGCTCTCATGGTGGATTGGTAGAGGAGGGCCTCGAAATTTTCGAGTCCATGAAGGGTGTTCACGGAATAGAGCCAAAACTTGAGCATTACGGATGCTTAATCGATCTTCTTGGTCGAGCTGGGAGATTAAAGGAGGCAAAGGAGAGGTTACAAGCTATGCCCATGAAACCGAATGCAATTTTGTGGAGGTCTTTACTTGGTGCAGCAAAACTTCATGGCAACATAGAGATGGGGGAAGCTGCTCTCAAACACTTAATAGAGCTAGAACCAGAAACAAGTGGAAACTATGTGCTTATGTCTAATATGTATGCTAGCATTGGTCGGTGGAATGATGTGAAGAGAGTGAGGATGCAGATGAAAGATCGTGGTGTTGACAAGTTGCCTGGATTTAGCATAGTGGATATTAATGGTGCCATGCATGAATTTCTCACCGGTGACAAAGCTCATCCATTTTCAAAAGAAATATATTTGAAGATCGGGGACATCAATAGAAGATTACAAGAATATGGTCACAAACCAAGAACATCAGAAGTTTTGCTTGATGTAGAAGAAGAAGATAAGGAAGATGTCCTTTCTTACCACAGTGAAAGGCTAGCTATAGCGTTTGCACTAATAGCATCTCCTTCAAGTTTGCCTATAAGAATTATAAAAAACTTAAGAGTTTGTGGGGATTGCCATGCTATTACCAAGGTAATATCAATGGCATATAAAAGAGATATCATTGTTAGAGATCGAAATCGGTTTCACCATTTTAAGGACGGGAGTTGTTCTTGTCTAGACTACTGGTGATACCTTGCTCACCTTACAACAAAATATATACCTGAAAGAAACTTGCAATTTGTTACATTAATGTAAAAATTCACCGAAATGAGTGTAGTTTTTTGTTTAGCAGATGACATGAGAACAACTTCCATAAGCTCCTATTAGTTTAATTTGTTTGAAAATTAATTTTGAGTTCTTTATTTCTGTAGTATATATACTTAACATTTCATTAACTGAAGCTTAATTTCAATAAGATATAGGAAAGCACATGTCCATCTCATCTTTGTTCAATATTTTCACAGTTATCATGGAAGGGATGATATACCATCTGGGAAAACTCATCCAATGCATCATGTCTGATTTCATTATATTGATTAATGAAGAGTGCTCAACGAGTCAATATTTATGTTGTACAGCATTGCTTCTTTTCTGGTATTGTACTTTAGCAACTCTACCAGTGATCGCAGTTCCAACCAATGCAACCAAGGTCTCAGAAGGCCGTGCACATCAAAGATGGACTCCACAATAGTCTTTCTCATTTCAACCCTCCATCAGGTGAAATTTCTTACCATGACTTTTAAGTGATGACTGTGAGACTAAAATAATATAATTGTGATAAAAAAATGTAATTAAGCAAACGAATGAAAAATCTGAATTCTTACATTTCTGCAATTGAAGTTAGAGTTTCAAAGTTTGAATATAAAAATTTTACACTGATTCATATGGATTTATTTTCTGACTCTTTGCATATGTAAAAAATAATTTAACTAAAATGCACACACAATGTAAAAGTTTCTTTCTTTTATCATCTAATAATAAATTGTCATCTATAATCTATGATAAATTTGTTGAATTTTATTTTTTTATAATATATGTTTTAAAAATATATCTTTGATTTTTTTTTTTTCAATTGGTTGAAAGTGTACAGTTTTTTAATAGAACTAAAGTCTTTATCTTTTTTCCAAATCAAAAGAATAATCTTTTTTCCATTCTACTGTTTTTAAAAACTCAAGCGGATTCACTCTTTTTCCTACAAATGTACAAAGATTTGAAGTTTTTTTCTTTAATAACTAACAAAGTGTTTTATTTATTTAATTTTCGAAATATTAAAGTCTAAATTTGTTTAGTTTTACATTGCACTAAACATGTATTTATTTATATATTATTTCTAATATTAAATTATTTTTGGTAAAATAATATTAAAGTTTTTATTAAAAAATTTGATAATGTTAAAATGTAAACTTGAATTGATTTAAATAAGAAAAAGACTATACACTACAATAGATATTGTTGTTGTTGGAATTTTCTCTTCATAATATACATCTTATTTAGTACAGTGCAGGTAAAACTTTAAATATAAGTTTACTCCTTTGAGCAAACTAATAACTCAAATTTCAGTAATTAATATTTTTCACAATTCAAGGTTACAACATTTCAAAAGTGGTGAAACCGATCTCGATCTCTAGTTATAATATGATATCTTTTTTATTATGCCACTAACATTAGCTTGATAAAAGCATTTCAATCCCCACAAACACAGTTAAGGTTATTTATATCTCTATTATAAGGTATCATAAGAATAGTGTAAGGAGGTTTCTTTGACTTTGAGGAGCACAATCCTGTGGTTTACGTCCCAAATAGGAGGTCTCTGATTCCTGAGAGGTTGTCCCCACACGTTGCTTCTTTGCCTGGTGACACAATATTCCACCTCCAACCATCACTCTCTCAGTTACATGGTGTTCATCTGCACTACTCAAGAAGTGAGGGAGTGGGGTCAACTCAGCACCACCTCGGAGCACTTTCTCCACACCCATTTGGCACAGCTGCCAGTTCCCAGTCCACAACAGCCCCACTGCTCCATTCACTGGATTTATAGTACGCCCCACTGCTTCATAAAGCAGTGACTGAAACAAAGCTGTCAGTGCCACATACACACACCACAGGTCACAACTTTTTCTCCCAACTTCTTCAAAACACACCCAAAGTCAAATAAATTGCATACAATTACAGCTCCTCATCAATCATGCTATGGTCTATTATAGTAGATACTGCAGTTATAGTGAAAATTGTGCATAAGAATTTGTTTACTTCTTGCATCTGAAAGTATAACTATATCTCATCTTAATTTAACGGAACCAGGTTTAACAAATGGTTATTGTAATTTAAAATATTTATAAATAGCATGAGCAATACTACTCTTTAACACACTTTTAATTTTGAATACACATTTTATCTTACTTCTTATTTAATTACTACCTCTCCTAGTTTTGGAGTTTTTCAAAAATTTAAACATACTGTATGTTAAAAAGAAAACATGTTGATGGCACTTCTTATGTAAAATTACTTCAATTTGGACACTGGCTGTGGTGCCGATTATTTAGAAAAGATAAAACAATTGGTTATGTGGAACTGGATGGCCTATAATATTATGATATCTTCCTAGCTTTAGCTAGCTATTTGAGATTAGTGATGCAAAAACATCTTTGGTAGGAATTGCTTAGGGGTTCTTAACCTTAAGAACTAGTTCTTATGTAAGAATACTCATAAATTTACTTAAGAATTGTAAAATAACTGTTGAACCTGTTTTAAGTTTTTAAAAGATTGTACTGTTGGATATTTTCTAAGAAAATTACAAGAACAGAAATCATGTATCCCCATTTATACCATATATACCTTGGTAACTGTTTTTCATGCATGCATAGATAGGGTTACATTGCATACCGGATCTTTGGTTGGCAGGTACGGAGGAAAGGAAAGACATGAGCGCAGCACGGCCAAAGAACTTGGCCACAAAGAGGGTGGCGTGAGCTTGGGCTTGTGGGTTCTCTATCCATTGTAGGCAATGTCGTAGCATGCAGTTCTCACTGCAACCCTTTCTGAGAACACGACAACCATTGCAGCTCATCTTTTTCTTCTTTTGATCCACTCTACAACAATCTTACTATGAATCAACTAGACTGGGACAGTGAGTGTGTAGGAATAATATATCTTATTAAATGGATAGCTACCTTGCTAGTCTTACAGAAGCAGAAAAGATGCAGGTTTTATATATATGGAAGAAGAAAGGTGAGTTGGGCATATATAAAGTGAGTGTGGGAACATGCATGCATCATCAATTAATCAACCAACCTTGTTCACATTTGTTTATTAATATAGTATATAATATTAGAATAACGTTACTTGTAGGTAATTTTATATCATATAAATTCAACCATGGTTGAGTTACTAATGGGTAGGGTCTTGTGGAAACAATGCGTGGCTAGATAGTATTCCAAAGAAACGGGTGTTCTCTCGGCCTGCTCAGGTTCTCCGCAGATGTTGGAATTTCTCCATAGTTGGATTCCAATCAACGTATGTATTTTTCCAACCATCATGTTCTTGCTTGATTCCCCATTCAGATCAATGTGAATGGAAGCTCCGGTATCCTCTTGAATATAGTGATTGGTTATAGTTTATTCTATGATATGACAATGTTGCAAGATTTATCTCCTATTCAACGCTTTCCCATGTGCTTTTCAAAGTTAGCTAGTGAGGTGAGGGTGTAACTTAAGACATTTTTACATTTTGATTTTCAAACTTGCTTGTTCGTCTATAGAGCTTGATTCCAATTGATTAAAAATGTAGAGTGAGGTTTGATGATGCCTGCCACAAGGATGATAATGATTAAGCTGGCGTATAAAGCTACACATAGGCATTGGATGTTATGGTCAGAAGTTGGATACGTGGCAATTGGCATCTTTATCCGAAATGGACCACATCTCCATCCACATGAAAAGAGTTTGGCGTATTTCCCAACAAAATTAATGTCTGTGGAGAATGGGATTCCAATTAGGTTAATCTTTAGCAGCTAAGACTTCGGCCTTATATACATGCATCTTATGCGGTTAAAGGACTCCACCATAGTTCCAAATTGCTGTGATATTTAATTTGAGGGGCAGGACCCATTATATCCCCTGCATATTATTAATACTAATAATTAGGTTCGATTAGGCCCTACACATTTCAAAACTAGTTTGTGAAAGAGAGGGACTAGTATTGGTGTATCTTCATCATAAACACAAGCTATGTAGATATGTCCCTTCAATGCATCAGGAAGACAAATGGAATTTGGGCAATATTATTATTACTTCCTTATAGGCACCTCTCAATGAATTTGACCTTTTTTGTTGAATCTACCATCAGCTGAAGTTGGAAAGAAGGCCCTTCTCCATCCCTTCAATTCAACACTTCATACTTGTGTACAATATTAAATAACCTTTTCTTCACAATGATGTCTGTTTTTTTTTCATTTTTCTTATCTTGATCAATATTCTGTGTGTAACAAGTAACCATTCCTACGGCTTTGATCTTAACATTTGGCACTCCTTTGTAATAAACGAATCTTGCTTTATAGGTTTTGGAGTATAGCTTATGAAGCTGACCACAACTTGTGACAGAAACGATAGGTTATTAAAAGGCACTTTAGCATAGTAACTATTTGGTGGCATTAGTAATATTTATTAGAGTTTGATTAAACTAGCTGCCGCGGCACAATTAACTGGCCTAAGGAGTAACCTTGACTTTATTAATATACTATTACTAATCTAATCCTCAAAGATTGCTATGCGATTAATGGGTGCCGGATTACAATTAATTTTCAATGTTTGTGACGTGCATTTTAAAGCATGCTTCTGTGGATTTTAGGGGAATAAGTTTGTTTCTTCTGATATATGTTGGATAAACAGCTCACCTAATGTCACTTGGATTAATTTAATTTTATCATTCCATTTAAAAATTATACTTTTTTTTTCTAAACCCTCCCTTATTATTATGATCTTCTTAAAATAAAGTCATTAAAACTACTACCAAATCATTAAAATACATCTCAATCAAATGAAGACATTTTGACAAAGTTTATGAAATGATAAAATATTTAAAATCAGCTTGTATTTTTTGTTTATATTCAAGATTTAAGAAATAGTATATGCTGGAAGTCTCACTGTGGATTACAAGCACTAATTCCCTTCTTCCATATTGAAATAAATAAGAGTGAATCTCTAAAGATTCCACAAGTGGACTTTAAATTATATGCAAAAAACACTGGTTTGACTTCAAACTAGAATAATGGATCACAAGTTTGCAGGTCCACAAAATGTTAATGCATGTGTCATCTGCCAACCTCTCAGATCCCCCCAAAATAATAGCTTTATTTTAAATACCAGACGAATCTACTTCTAGTCGCAAATCTTGGGTAGCAAACTCAAAAGTTATTCAAATATTGGGTACGAAATAATAATAGACCATGAGGTCTTGTCAGTATTTCAGCAAAACACATGGCAGTAACGGATAACACTTGATTATAGTGGTAAGTGGTAAATATCCATTCATTCCATCAGTTACCTTGAAAAAGTTACTCAGAAAAGGAGTGTGGTCATAATATTGGGATATTTCAATCTCAAGGAAGTGCGAAGGGCAGCTTAAAAACTTATGATAGGATAGATGTTTGGATTACATGATTCCCATTCTTCACAATTCTACTGTTTTAAACTATATTTACTCTACTCAATATAGAAGATATAAACCACTAGTGTTGGAATCTTGTCATAGTGAACTAGTAATAAAAAGAAAAAGAAAAGAAGCAATAATAGAAAATCCAACAAAACGAACCAAACTACTTTCAGGAAACTGAATGTCTCCTATTTCTGGAAGGAGTAGACTTGGCTTCTTCTGGGTTAGCAGAACTAATACTCTCTGATGAGTCTGAGCCACTATTTTCCCCTTGACCCCCTTTGCTGGCCCAAAGCTTTATGAAAGACCTTTTTGACTTCAGCAACCCTTTCATCTTGCCAATGACAGCTTTGTCCATGCTGGGTTTTATATCTCCATCTTTGTCATTGTTTCCAACTCCATTGCTCAGCCTCAATGATGCAAGTTCCTTTCTTAATGCCTTCAGTTCCTCAGCTGTGGCCACAGCATCCAACTCATCTTCTGGGTTAGTTGTCCCTGACCTTGAGCTTCCATTGGATTCATTGTTCAAGTCTTTGATTCCTCTAGGTATGTCAGGAGTGCTAGTGCCGGATGATGCAGCAGTCCTTAACTGCTCAAAATATAGTACCTGCACAACTACACGCAATGGTAGTCTCTCGTTTTGCACTGCATGCAAGCATGCGTCAACTGATAGCTTTCTACAATCCATCAGCTTGCATATCCTCTTCTTTTCGCCTTTGCTGATCCCAGGGTGCTCCTGTGGTGTTTAAAAATTAGAAATGAATTAGTTACCTCCACATACAACTTGCAAAAGAGTTATGTTAAAATATTACTGCATATTGAGTACATAAATTTCCTATATGGGTAATACCAGAGTGTGGATGCTCACTCTATTAAAGCCAAAATGAAAAGGCAAATTGAATAAAATAATTCATTTTGAGAACAGTTACCTTCAGATATGTGTCAATAGCCCTGTAAAGGCCATCATGAGCTGGACGAGAGATGCTAGACACTAACTCAGCAAGATTAACAAAATCAGACAAAGGTAAGTTGGGATCTTTCGCAATTTCAGCAAGGTATCCATCTATGAGTTTTGCAACCATCAGCTTGGAAGCATCTGATAAAATCCCCGGTTTTCTTATTCCATCAAGTTCACCACCCGCAGCTGATTCAATCTCAACATTATAATCTTTCATAAAAAATTCTGTAACAATGTTTTGTACTATACTAACATCATACAAAGTAGCATCTCCATCTGGTGCTTGAATCAAAATATCAGTTACAGAAGCCTCCTCCAGCTGCTGCCCAATTCTCTTTACTAGCTCTTCTTTAGTTCTATCTCCTGATTCTACAAAAATGGCAGCTTTCAATAACTTGAGTAAGAACCTACAAGGAACACTGCCCTTCTCAGTAGGCAACAGCCGCACAATAGTTTCAACTACTACACGATGCTTTGATACATCCCCACACTGGATCATACCCTTGCTGAAATTTGGCAATCTTCTGTAAGCATATGCTTTCAAAGCTTCGCCAATCACTTCATTGGATTGAACTGCCTTGGATTTAATATTTGTAATCACAGACTTGTACAAATCAACTTCAAGCTCGCATAAATCTTCTACCCACCAGTCTTTTGGCACCAGTCGAGTTCTGAGTCCATTCTGGTTTGACTCAATCCCATTTTCCTCAGGAAGCTTCTTCCGATTATAGGTGTAGGACCAGTCAACTTTGGATACATCAACACATGCCTTATTTGCAATTGAATCAACGCAATGACTGACAACCTTTAGGTCCTCAACCAAGGGTAACATAGACTTTGAAGTCTGAAGAAGGATGATTGAATCCTTCCAACTACGGAAAATGCTAGAGCTAAGGAAAACATCAATCTTGTAAACGAGGTTCCCTTTCTCAATGGTCTCATGCATTCCAAGATACTCTGCTGCACACCGAGTTGCTATTACATTGTAAGCATTGAGGGTAACAGTCATGCCATAGCAAAACTTAGCACATATTTCAAAGGTACTTGCACCACCAGGAATATCAGAAATCTGAACTTCATCTAAATTTTCTTCATTGTTGAGGGAGATTAATGTCTGTAAGTGAGAACTCTTTGACAGGAGAGGAAACTGCACATCAAAGGATTTGGTATATCAGTAATATAAAATAAAAACTTGCAGCCAAATTTACTTAACTGTTTATTTCGAAGTTGTAATTAATATGAGCCAGTTTCCTCAACCTCTACAGTGACTTTCGAGTAATTGTGGCCCAACCAGGTTCTTTGTAAATCTAACTGAGTTTAAACTCAACAAAAGAAACTAAAACTGTTCAATTCAGCCTTAGATAGCGAAGTTAACATAGGTCAGTAATAGCCCTTACAGGTTCTGCTCCCTATCATAGAGCAATGTAGACAAGTGGTTTACCAATTGAAATTTTTGTTTTTTTTTTACTGTGAGCCCTTTAGGTACATGCTAAAAATAAAATAAAAATGACCAATTTACTTGATAAAACAAGACCAAACCCCCCTAAGTATCTTGAAAATTCAAAACCCATACTGAACAAAAGCTTTTTTTGTTCTTTTATGTGTCCTGCTGGAAATGAACATCGAAGAGTGAACCATCCTCATGTTACAATAATATAATGGGAACATATTATCAAAGTAAATAATTTTGTCGGTAATTGTCCAGAAATTGCCATAAATAATTGAAATTTGACACTCATAGAAATCATTAAATGCCAATATGGAAATTCTCAGCAGGAGACTAGATAAGTTTACTGGGCTGAATCATACCTTATGTAAATAAAACTTGATGTCTCCTACACTAACAACAATATCTGACGCCAACTCACTTGCCACATACCTGCACAAGAAATGCACCATGAGAAATACTGTCTGAAAGGTTGCATAAAATGAAAAAATAAAAGCCAGAAAAGTATGGGACTGGGTTAAAAAATTATTGAAAATCTAAAACTTTTAATTTTCTTTTTCTTTTATGCTCTTTTTAAATGTCTTATTCAGCATCACAAGTGGATTAAACAAACTCAGTTAATGATTTGATGTTCAAATTCCAGGCTCAATATGCGAAATCTTATTGTATGTAGTTTTTTCAATGTGCCATACTTATCATTGGTAAAACCTTTGTTTATATAAAGCGGATATCCAACTAATATATAATGGCTTCTGAAAAGCTCGTTCTAACACCACGAAACTTTGCAAATAGCTTCTTCTCAGAGCAATGGATTCAGGATGAGAGCTAATTGGCTTCTTTCAGGATACTTTTCTACATACTTGATGCAGTTACGCAGCAAATGATGTTGTGTGCTGTAGTTAATAGGATATGTGACTCGGTGACTGATTGTGTTCCAAATTTTGGTTGATGTAGATCAATATTGCTTCTAAAACAAGACTAAGAAAGTGATGTTGAAAATTATTTAGCCAGTATATTATAAAATTAACGTAATTTGCATATGACAATACCAAGAAAACAGTTTCAGAGAATATAGAAAATGCAAGTGGATATTGTTTAGTTCTTTCATATCAGTCATATAAAAGAATAACAATAATTTGAATAAATAATTGGATAAATTGTACTGTGTAACAACAATGCACCTACAAACAGTAGTTATAGGAGTAAATGGAGAAAAATAAGATAGAAAGATAATTAAGCCATCAAAGGAATGTATGAGTCCTAGCTAGGTCGGCCACCAAAGATGCCATAGGTCAATAGCTATCAGGTACAGGGCATGATTATTATTGATATGTCTAATATTTAATCAGCTACATTTCCCAACATTATCTTTTTGCGTGTTTTTTTACTTATACCATTTTGAAAGCTAGAAATCATTTACAATTACGAATAGTAAAAGAGTAAAGTTGTTGCCCCAATTAAAAAAAGGAAGAAGATGAAGGAATGAAACTGAAAACATCTACTCAGTCACTGAAAAGCTCCTTGAAGAATGAAGTACATGTACATAAGGGGAAATCATGACTGATAGGAACTGTCAAATTCTTACTTAGTGTGTTGGATTAGCTACATGGTGAGAAATAATTAATTAATTTTTCATAGTGGAGGTAAAGTAATAAAATAGTTCCCTCTACTTTTTCATGGTATCACCATGATTTTGTAGAGTATAATTGATTCTTGTATGTTATCCAAACACTATCAATTATCCACCTTCAAAGCAAACTATAGGAACAAAAGAAAGAACCTGCTGACACTTATCAGCTTGTGTAAATTTATTTATATATGTTAAAAAGGAAAAAAAGGGAACATCAACACATCAAGAAGAGCAATTTGCATCTCAAATAAAACATCATCAGCTAATAAAGATAAAACATAATCTCACCTTGCATTGTTCCCATCAGTCTGAAAGGTATCAGGCTTGGATCCAAGCTTCATGAACTTCATCTTGACAGTATAAGATCTTCTTCCTCTCAGCTGAGGCCGAGTCGATCGAAACAACAAAAAACAGATTTCACTGCTACTCAGTAGCTGATCTCTAAATCCAATAAATCGTAGATAGCCCCAATAAACATCCCAACATATATAGCAGCCAAAATCTGCCCAGAAAAGGAAAGAGGAGACAAGCCCAGGTCTGAGGGTCAACTCACACTAAGATTTATCCAAGTTTATTTGTTGGGTTAAGAGAGAAAAGGAAGGTTTGTAGAGCAGCAAGGTTAAATAGTGCAGAGTGTGAGCGAATCTTTACAGCAAACAAGGCAGAAGGTGAATGAATAATGAGAGATGAGAGAGTCCAATTTTTTAAGCAAAGGTTCTCTTAAATGGGAAGAGACTCCACCAAGAGATTGTTTCCTTGGTCGGCGGCAAAGCCCACGGAGCCCGGGCGCACCGAGTCAGCTCAGGGGACATAGCCAACAGAGTGTTAACACTAAACAATTATCAAACCAGAGACACAAATCTGACTCCACCTCACTTTCTCATATTTCTTTATCTTTCACTTTCTGTTTCTTAGTTTTTTAAAAGCCAATAAAGATTCACACCAACGACACCTCTTGTGCCCTCAAAGCTCCAAGTTCCAAATCCAGCATCGATTTATATATCTATATCTCTATACTTGCAGTGCTTTTGTTTTCTTTTTTTTCTCCTTTTTTTATATGGTTGAAGTTTGAAAACCTGCAACTGAAAACAGCATCTCGGTATCAGTTGAAAAAACCACCAAAACCGTAGACAACAAGAATCTTTTGCCAAGTATGGAATAAATGAAGAAGATCACGAATATGGAGTTATTATAGTAATGAACAATCATACATCAGCTACTTGCAAGAATATATCATAAACAAACTTGGGCTGCTAAAATCTGAGGAATCCACCAGAATGTATCACAGAAATCTAGTAAAATAATGAAGGCAAGATCATAACTTTATGCTGTTTGGTGCTGTGAAACTCTCAGCCACACATGAAGAAATATGCCCTAGATCAACTTGCAAATCACAATGACAAGCACCAAACTTCACTCTCCGTGTAGTTCCCAACATCACCCAACACCCCATTTTTTTTAAAACCCATAATATATAGATAAACAACTACACGCATTGCCAAAAAAATACCTCCAATAATCACACACCCCTTTTGTTAAATTTAGAAAGAAAAAATCTTTTTTTTCTAGAGAAAAACAGTAAAAGAATATCGAACACGACATATCCAGATATGAAGCTGATGGTAACAAAAATAAAGGTAAAGCGAGAGAATGGTAAACCAAGATTTTACACCTGAATCACAGTGGCAAGAGACTCACAAGCAGTGGGAGTTCAATAGAAGACGGACAAGACAAATGGTGCAGTGCAACAGGTGTTGTTGCTGTGCATGACAGTGTGTTTGTTTGTTATGGAGTCAGGAGCACCAAACTGAGTTTCAAGTTCCAACTTTCAACACAGCCACGGAAGCCAGAAGCTGAAGGAGAAAAACACACAAAAAAAAGGACAAAGTAAAAAGAAAAAGAACAATCAAGCAGAGACTGAGGTGAAGCGGTTTCTTTTTCTCATGTGTTTGTAACTCAAAATACAGAAAATGCCAAAGTGTTAAGAAACAAAGGTTGTGTTGTGTCTAGCAGCCTTGAACATTGCCACTTTGTTACACTTTTCCTAATGCATTTTGGTCTTTGATTTTAGGTGAGAAAGTGTGTAGACACCATTCAATTTCTGGGGTGCACGTTGCTGAGTTGTGCACGCCAAAACTGACACTTCAGCTTTCTCTTTTGCATCCCTTCAATAACACGAACTTCTATACATACTATAGTATAGTATGGTAGTATAGTAGTAAATGGACCTGTCATTAAATGGCTCAGTTCTGTTCATCTTCGCTTCTGCTGTGTTCTGATCAAAGGCCTTGTTGTGTAGTGTGCAGCCAACTCAGTCCTAATCCTCCACCCTTTCATTTTCATCATCACTCACCTCTTTTTCCTTAGTGGACAGTTGGCATTGCCACCACTTCCAATTTTTCTTCTTACTCACTTTAAAACAATTCATCAAACACTTCAAATACACTATTTAAAATTTTGAGCTTTAGACACAATTTAGTGACACCTGCTAAAAGTTTTATATTCTCTATTCCATTAAACATTATTATCATTCATATAGATTTTATAATAATTATTGTAAAAGAAATTATCGTATATAAAATATTACTTATATTTCTTACTTTTCTGATAAAAACTTAAACATTAAAAAGATAGAACAAATAAAATATTTTAATTGATTTCTCTCTTTTTCTTTTACTTTTTTTTTCTCTTAAGTTGGAAAAAAATCAATTATGGTTATTTGATAAAAAAATAATTGTTTTTTAAATATACTTTTTCAATTAAATATACGATCACTTAAATTTTGTTTGATAAAAGTAATTAATTTTTCTATTTAATGGCATTGTGTTAAAAGAAAATGATTATACTTTTTATAATGCCACAAAGAAATACGTTATAATTTTTTTATTTCATTTTAAATACATGTATCCATATAATTAAATTTACAACTTAATGTAAGATTAGTTCTCAAAAATACAATTTAATGTCAACTTGATTATTTTTTACAGTTTAATGACAACAAAATTCTCACAAAATTAAACAATATATAGAACATAATTTTGTACCTTTTTTATATTCAGGACTAAATATAAAACATTCATTTAAAATAACTATTTTACTCATTTAATATTACTTAAACTAAGACAAACTGATTGCTTAACTAAATATTCCTGAAATATAACAACAAAAATACTGTTTATTTTCATTCATGAGTAATGTTATAAAACACACTTTTCTAACAAAATATAAATTTAAAATTATCAATATCATATATATTAATAAATGAATTTTAAATCTAATTATTTAAAACACATGATGTTAAATTTGTAGGATACAAATTCACTAAAAAAAAGACATTAACATTAACTACTTTGACATTTTTTCACAATGCAAAGGTCACCACTATTAAACAATTTTTACTATTGTTGCAGCAAATCAATGGTGATGTTCATTAATTGCTCCTACTCAATGAAACCAAGTTTGCAAACTTAAAAGGAATCAATTTTTGGGTTCAAATAAATAAGTAGACAATATTTTGCTAAACTTTTATCTCTATTTATTAACAAATTGGATTTACTTAATCTTTCTAGTTACACTTCTGCTTGTAGAACTACTCATTTTTTTTTAATGATTTCATTATTGCAAGAAAAATCTATATAAAATCCATGATACCAAGAATTTTTGACAAAAAAATCTAAATTTGTGACCATAGGGTTCTCAAATTTGAAGTTTTGCAATCTGAAAAAAAATAAAAAATAAATATATATATATATATATATATATATATTTGTTAAAGAAAATGTACTATAGAAATACTTTAAGAAAGAGGTATCTTCACGATTAAACCTTATTAACATGAATAAGCAAAATGTTAGTAAATTTGTATCCACGAGTATATTACATCAATTTTATCATGTGAAAACTTTTTTTTTCTAATGATGTATTATATTCTGAAGTCATCGATCCAAACACATCAAATTATGGTGCATTCCACAAATTTTTTCTACAATTTTCACAATTTTATTATGATTACATTGCTGATAACATAAAGAAGGGGAATAGCCTCTTTTTAAAAGATAATTTGACTTAGATAAAGATAATTTTGAATCGAAATTATATAATAATGTTAGAAACTGTTTTAGGAATTGTTTATCAAATCTCTCTTTATTTTTTATCAACTAATAATTTTTATTAAACTTACAAACTTCACATCTAAAGTATACTTCAACATAAAGAGATATATGTTGATATATAAGTGAAAAATAATTTTCACATTGCATGCTAGTTTATGAAATAATCAAAATTATAGTATGATATCAAAATTTATGTAACAATCAATAGTTTTTAAATGTTCAGTTTTTGACATAAAGAAATGTATTATAAAATTACTCTTAATCTTTTAAATTGATTTTGTAATTCTATATTGTAAATGGTAATAAAAAGGAAGGAACATTAAAAGGGGTTTGATTTATTGTAGTTCCAGAATGAACGGTACTATGCTAGACTTTCACATATGGAAGCAGACATATACAACAGATAACTTATAATTGAAGAAATAAGTGTTCAAAAAGTTTAATAAAACTTTCATTGGTTTCAAAAAGTGAAGTCAATCTGCCAATAAACTTGAACAAAACTGGTTGGTAGCAATTAATTAATGGTACACAAAAGTTTCAACTCCAATATTTATTGACCTAATTTTGCCCTAGTTCAGAGGCTGTTGACCATATAAATGCTAGATTTCTAATAAGTGGAAACATTACTTAATATTGATAAGTGTATGTGGAAAAACATCAATTTAACGGATACAAAATTTAAAATTATTTCATTTCAATAAAAAATTTATTTTTCAGATCTAGTTGTAATTTGTTACAGGATTGTAAACATACCATCGATTTTTCTTATTAACAATAAATAAATAAATAAAATAAAACGAGATACTTCAGAAATGTCTCAATCTTTATACGAAAATTCATACTAAATTTCTTAACATCCAATCAACTGGGATTCAACATACTCTATAAAACATCGGAGTGATATAGACATGACAAGACTGATATATACATGATTATATCATAATACAATTACACCATCATTCCAAAATACGTTCTCACAAAATAAGATAAAATAAATACCACCATACACTCTTATCCAACAACTGAATAAGATATTTGTTACCAAGTATAAGTAACTCAAACACTCAAGACCATAAATATCAAACCAAACCTACAAAAAAAAATTGCGAAAACCAAAAACCTACATTGAATCACATAAAAACTTACAAACTTGATCAAAACGTTAAACATAAATCACTTAACATCAATTTCTCAAATACCTCATATAATATAAAGGTTCTAAAGATCAATCCAAATAAGAGAAATCAGCAAATAATAAAAATGTGTTGCATCCAATTGAAAGTAAGAAATGAGCACATTGTACTATAGAAGAACTAAAGAATATATGATATTCCCATTTGAACACATCCCAATAATAGTGCTACTCTGCTACATTTCTTTAAAGCATGTACATCTCACCTCACTCATGCACATGTTTAGGTCCCCCCATTCCTTTTTCTTCTTTTCCCTAAAGTCTTCAAAACTGCCTAAACTAAACTCACTCTTACACATGCTGCTCACTCTATCACCACAATTTCTAAATATTCCTCTTTCAAATCTTTTTTAGGTATATTCCTTCGCCCACACTTGATTCCTCCAATTTTCAGACTAGTTCTTCAAACTCACTGTATTCTCCTCAGATTCCCAATCAGATTAGTCAACGCCCAGTGCATAGAGTGTTGGAATACCATCCAATCGCATTACTCCCTTTAATTTCGGCTTAATAAAGATTGTCTAAACACTTTCTTTTAACTTGTTAACTTTTGGATAAAATGTAGTACAAGTGCCACACCACACCCATATGGTTTCCTTGCCAGAAATCCGTTTCTATTAGACTAATGTTTAGGAGAAATAAGGAAAGAAAAATAACTTGATTTGTGACAGTGATGGCTACCAATACCATGCATTCTGCGTAGAAAATGTCAACTCTATATCAAACTAAAGTATATACTAAGTTTGTGTGGTAATATAATATAATATCTTGGAGGGAATATTAAAAAGTGGAATTTAAATTTATTAGAAAATGGAATTTAAGTTTAAGTTAACTTCATAAATTCGATTTATAAGGTAAGGTTTACACCCACTTATATATTATTAATTGTTTTAACTGAGTGTGACAGTCGGGACACAACCTCCTAAATAAGTTCGAGCTGCTCCTTCTGCAGCACTTCCAGCCTTAGCTCAAAATTCCTTATGTTTGCTGCGGAAGTGCGAATGTATTTGTCTGCAGCAATTGAATCTACTGCTTGAATATTCCTTAAAAATAAATTGAGAGTTTTTCGACGGTTAGTCGATGTGAGATCTCTAACACACTTGTTCACGTCGAAAGTGACATCTTGTGCACTAGACAACATATCATAGGTGGTATAATAACGGTCCGATAACGGGTTGTCTGATAAGTCCAACAAACTCTCATTAGGATAGGCTCAGAATGACTCTAATACCATATTATGAAGTATTAAGAAGTGGACTTTAAACTTAACTTTACCTTATAAAATCGACTAATAAGGCGAGGAACCTCACAAAATCGACAACTGGCTTATAAGGTGAGGAACCTTATAAAATCGACTTATAAGATAAAATTTTATAACACTTTATATTATGAGATTTCCTTTTATAATCAATATTGGATCGACAACAAGAAAAAAGATTTGTAAGGTGAGGTGGGAGACAGCATAATCATAATAGAGTACCTGTAACGGTTTAATGCTGCAGATTTTGCGCATAACCTCTGAGATCTTAGCTGCTGCTGCTGCTACTTCATTTCCTTTCGAAATAATTTAACAGCGATTGCATTCAGAAACTCATCATGCACAAACAACACCCACTTTAAGAAATTTGTAAGCAAATTTAATTCACTTATACTTAGCAGAACTCACATGGCTTAATGACACTTGCTGCATCTATGCTACTAAAAAATAAGAACTAGAATCATACCGTTAGCTAGGTAGAACACATAATTACACATGTTATATCTTCATACTCTAAATCTGGTTAAGAGAAAAATGTGCAAAAATACAATTTCATAAACTTAAATTTTGAATATGTTACTAGAGTGATATAGAGTCTATTCCAACTAGAGTTTATAAAATTGAGTTATGTGTAAAATTATTTTTTAATATTTAGTTTTGAATTGTATCAAATAAATGCAGATATATAATGCACTTGGGAAATGAATCTTCAAAAGTGAAATAAAAGACTCTTAATCAATACAGAACGTTGTAATCCATGGTTAAAATATTGGGCAATGGCTTTTGAGTCTTAGAGTGTGTCAGATGTAGGATCAAAGGGAGTAATCATACAAACTTGTGCAAGGAAATGATACTGTAATTATGGCTGTCATCTTCAATGTTGAGATCCTGCCATATAATGTAATACCGTCTCATTACTTTAAAAGCATCATTGCATGGTAGCATGCGTACGTTCGTCGTTCCTAGCTACTTCCTACACAACATGTTCCCACAAAGCAACATAACGTTTATGTTTTAGAATGGGGTTAGGTCTAGGGAACTATTAGAATTCCTCATTTATTTTTTTTGTCGTTTTATCGGTTCTTACTTTAAATAAACTTCTTTCTCTTTTTTGGAGTTTTTACTTCTCGGTCTTCATATAATCCAGATTCAAATGGTACCTCTAGAGGCACTCCGATGCTCAAGTTAGATTTTATATTCGACACTTAATATTATGAGTAATGTATAATGACGTACCTAATTCTTGGAATTTTTGTTATTTATATTATTTTGATAGACCTTGAGTTAAATTATAGAGATTGGTCATGTTTAGAGATGTATTACCTAACTCTTGATTATTAATTAGATTTATTAATTTTGCTTATACGTAATTGATTGTGTGATGTTGATCGACATAATAATAATCAAATCTGATATATAATACGATTGTGCGAATCTTACCAGTTTTGAAGTTAAAAAATTCCTTTTACGAGTTTTAATGTAGTAAATAAGAAATGGTAATTTTGGAGTAAAAAATAGTTTAAAACTATTCTCTTCACTTGAATCTATAGAGTAAAGATGTGTAACGTGAGGATGTGTGAGTGTGATGGTACGGAGCACAGTATTGAGCTTAGCTTTAAGCGTAATCTCCATTATTTGTGTTGGTGACAGGAATAAGAAAATGAAAGCAATGGTACGATATCAAAAACTGCAAATTCATATGATGCTATCACAAACCATATTAATCACCATTCATGCCAACGAGGTTCAGAATAATATATATAAAACAGAAAAATAAAATAAAAGAGCATTCAACCCATTTAATATGGTATTAGAATTTAAATTTGGTAGTGAAAATTATTATAGCTAATTCATACTAATTTATAAACTATTTATCAATAATAAAAATTAATTCATGAATTAATAATTTTTTTATTTTTAAAATAGTTTTTAATTTAATTACTACAATAACTAATTATTTTTAACCATTAAAATTAGTTTCGACTCACACTATTACATTACGATAATATATTTACACTATTTTAAAAAAATATATAATATATAATTAATCACAAACTTCACATTATAAATTATTTTTATAAAATTTATTTATTTTTACAAATTTATGTATTAAATTTTTTTACCAAATATTATCATATTTTTTATTAAGTTTCAACTATTGTTCCCAAACACACAACTAAGATCATGAAAACTTTTTTATCAGAAAAACACTTCGAAATATTAAAATTATTTTTTCTTAAACATGCTCATCGAGAATGATTTTTTTATAAAATAATGATTCCAAAAGAAAAGAAAGGTATAATAAGTAAGTAAACAGTGAAGACACATGAGAGGTAAAGAAGATATTTGGAGATATATGCTTTAGATAATTTGTGGTTTGGACCGCAAACACAGTGATTTGTTTTGTTCTCCAACTTTTTTTCTTCTTCTTCTTTTCTTAGACTAAAATAATCAATTTTATTTGCTGCATTTAAAGCTCTTTTATACACAACGGCTCTCTATTAATGTTGCTACTATTATTTAAAACGAGCTTTGGATCATCACATCAAAATCTTAATATTATATTTTAAAAATGGTAAAAAAAATCACCCTTTTAATTTATTTATTTTCCATAAAATATGTATAAAATTGTTATTATTTTAAATCATTCCGACAATAAGTACAGATAAAGTTTTAAAAGTCACTTTCACACTACTCTTTTTAATAGTAAATAAATGATAAGTCGATTTAAATGAAAAGTGTTAATATGTTCTATCGGATTACAATGGAATTTTTTTTTATTGAAATGTGAATCTCACGAGAAGAAATTAAGTAAATTTAATGTTGTAATATATCACTTGTAAACTGATAATTTATATTGTAAAGTTATCAAAGTAGCATTCTTTCTTAAATGAAATTTTTAAATTTCTTGAAGATTATTTAATACATTTCAAAATTAAATGAAAATTGTTTAATAAATTATAAATATTAAAATATAGTCATTAGTGTATTTCATAATTACTTTTATAAAGAAGTGTTTTGAAGTCTATCATACGATTTTGAAGGGTATCAGTCAAGATTATGACTGAATTCTCTTTAAATGACATGACCGATATAGTCTCCATATACTCCCACAAAATCTTTTAAAACAAAATTATTAATGTAATCGCTATACAATTTTTTATCTAAAATTCGAAGGTTAACTCGATAACATACATTAATCTCAGCTCATCACGACCTTATAAATAGACACATTAAGACAATTATACGCATGAAACATTATTTATTACACTCACATACCTCATACCGAACGCTATTTCAGACAAAATACCTTTTATAAATATATCACCCACACTGATCGAAAACTGAAAATCGCACAACATCATCAACCAAATAAGCCGCAGCTTTAGGAACTCAAACAAAACCAAATAAACCGCAGCTTAAGGAACTCTTACGAAGACTGATGTCTTTCCAACCTTTTTGTGAGAACATGAATATTAGAAAAAATTATTTTCAGAATCTTTTGTTAATTACGTTTGAAAGTTATTGAGATTGTATTATGTATACTTGAACATTTTATGATGAATATGAATATTTTTAAAGCAAAAGCTAAAAAATTAAAATGCGGTATAACTAGAAGAATCAGATGATAGAAAAAAAAAATTGTCCTTAAACAACAAGAGTATGTTACATACTGAACCCAATAAGGGCCACTTTGGGCTTTTTAATATGTGGGCTTTTTACCCAGTCTGTCTGGGCTGCTTATTCCTGCACCTCCATACCTTCTTGTGCCACTCCAATATATATTTTATATTTCAAAAATACCCTTTTTTAATATTCCGGATTACATAATCCGGAAGTCTTTTTCTAAATCTAAAATTATCTTATGGATTATGTAATCCGGAAGCCTTTTGTGATTAGCTTCCGGATTACATAATCCGGAAGCCTTTTCTATACATAAAATTAGCTTCCAGATTATGTAATCCGGAAGCCTTTTTTTCAGAGGTGTGATTAGCTTCTGGATTACATAATCCGAAAATCTTTTCTAAATATGAGATTGACTTCCGGATTATGTAATCCAGAATATATCCAGATTACATAATCCATAGGCTTATTTCAAATGCAAAAAAGAATTCCAGATTTTATAAATCTCAGAAAAACTTACGGATCCCAAAACAGCTTCCAGATATATGGAAGTGGCACAAAAAATGAGAAAATGGTATTTTTACATTTAGTATGGGGTGGCAGAAGAAGGTATGGAGGTGTAGAAAGAAAGAGTCGTCTGCCTGATACGGACCATCTTGTTACGAAGAGAAAACAACTAATTTCTGTACTGACGAAAATAATATTTTCAAATCATTATACTTTCTAAAAAATATTATTTAGAATATGTTAAAAAATTTATGGATTATATATATTTTAACTATGTTAGTTTTACATTCTGAAACGTTCTATACTAAGATTTTTCATTATATAATAAGGCTTTGGAAATAATTTAAAATGTGTTATTTGTGTATTTTAACATAAGATGGTTTGGCCGTTAGTTAGAAGTTCTTACGAAAATATATTCCCAAGTTTAATCTATAAACTTTCTATATTTCATATCATGTAAAAGTTATTTATAACCACTTATATAAGAATTGGAATGTTCTTAAAAGTGTATTTTTTAATTTATTTATTCTTTATTAATAAAAAAATATAAAAATATCCTAATTTTTGTGTGTTGTTCATATTTTGAGTAAAACATGGTAAATGAATACTATTACTGCAGTACTGCATCAGATATAAAAGGATCTTTTAATTAATTGTGAGATTAATTAACTAATAGAAATATTCACTTTAATGTGGTCCTTAACCTTTAATTTAATAACAAAAATGGTATTAGTCCTCAAACTCTTCATTATTAAAGACCATGCCATTTCTTTTCTTCCCTACACCACAAATAACATTTTTTCTTAATTATTTATTTAGTTTTTTAACTTATTTTCCTTTAATCTAATTAGGTATTATGATTGAATTTCGTCAATAATAATAAGCATAACTATACAAATGCAAATTTTATATAAAATATTCCTTTATCAATTAGAAATATTTTTTAGATATTTTAAAACAAAACTTAAAAACACACACACCACAATTGTTGAGTTAATGTCAAAACATTTAATAGTTAGATTAGAAAAAATATAATAAAAGTATATTGATTGAGTATTCGTATATGTAAAACTTGAGGTGTGTTAAACCACATTCAATTTAATTGTGTGCTCTTATTTTTATATGTTTTTTTTTTTATGTAAGTGTGCTTTCACAAAGATATGATATTGTTTAGTATTATGTGATTCTAAACATTTAAGTTGCAACTTGTATGGATTAATCACAATTGTAGTCCGAGAAAAACAACTTTTTAAAATGAATTAGAGGTGATTTTTTGATATTTTAGTATTTTTTATTAACAAGAAACTAATAAATAATAGAGATTTCATAAATATCTTAATCCTCATACAATACTACAAAAAAAAAATTATTAAATAAAAAATAAATTTAAAGATAAACTAAATTAGATATAAATTTATAAATTAATTTATAAATTTTTATTAATAGTAAAAATTACTTTAAATATCAATAATTGTTTTAGTTTATAAAATAGTCTCTAATTATTTTAGTTTATAAATATCTCTAATTTGGTCAAATAGTAACTGATTATTTTAATATATAAAATTAATTTCTATTTAATAATTTTTTTATCACTACAAAAAAATCATGAAATAGAAACCAATTTTTAGAGATCAAAATAATTAGTTGCAATAGTAACTAAATTAGAGACCATTTTATAAACTAAATAAAAAATTGATTTATAAATTAGTTTCTATTATTGTTAAATAGTTTCTAAATTGATATCTAATTAACAATCAAGGTTTTAACTACCAATTATTTAGTTTCTAAATTTGGTCTCTAATTGCTAATTAGATATCAATTTAAAAACTATTTAACAATAATAGAAATTAATTTAAAAATTAATTTTTTATTTAATTTCTAAAATGTTCTTTAATTTAATTATTATAGTAACTGATTATTTTAATTTTTAAAAATTATTTTTTATTTCATGATTTTCTTGTAGCTTATAATAAAAATAAAATAATCTAAATTTCTTACCAATACAAACACATTGAAGACAGATGAAACTATTATAAAACATAACCTCCTACCTAAGTCATCTTACAGATAAAAAGACAAAAAATAACCTATTACAAAATCATATAGAAGACTTTTTAACCTATTTATGATATTTTGCCCCTATTCGTTGCTAATAGCTTTATTGTGGTTTTGTGATTATGGTTGTATAGGTTAAAGGATAAGATGAAGGTTAAAGAGGTGAAACTGTGTAGCTTAGGTACATCATAGAATGACGTGGAAGTTTGGTGGCTGTACCAATCAAATTAACCAAATTATTATACATGCTCACAAAAATAGTCACATTTATCACTATATTAAAATAATACAAGTAATGTCATTTTTTGTTTATTTTTAATATTGAAGATCACACGTTAGTAATTAAAATTATTTAAGTTTGAGAGAATATTAGAGTTTACGTTAACTATTATTAATTGATCTTTTAGACAATTTTTATGTTTGAAAATGTGTTAAAAATCATCCATGGATTAATAATACGATTAAATTAGGGAGTATATAGATATGAATAAGAATCAGTGTTGTTTTAAATAAGTTTTATAAAATTGGTTAAATACTCTTTAGTTCTTACGCAATGAAAAATACATTAATATAAATATATAATAACAAAAATGATTTAAAACAAGAGAAAATTCAAATCAAATATATATATATATATATATCATTCAATTTAATCAATTTATTAAGATTAATTTTGAACAAAATAATTTTGACCATAAATTTAAAATAAATTATTACTTACTTTAACTTATTAAACTATACATAATAATTAAATTAAAATAAATACTTAAAAGTGTGTATGAATCATAACTGATTTCAATTATTTTTTTTTTAATACTAAAATCGTGTTACCAACTTACCATGCACAACTTTTTTTTTTATATAAAAAATTTTCATATTAGGCATCATTATGCATTTTGACATCTCAGTTAGGTTGACACCTCAAGTAATAACAATCATCTGCCATCACATAAAAAAAATATTATTAAAAAAAAATACTAAAATATAAAATACTAGACCAAAACTCAATTTAACAAAAACTATACATAGATAAATTATATATATTCATAAAGAATTCTAATAACCTGTAAAACTTTAATTAAACAATTCATACATCTAATTATTGTTATATATATCATGTCCAACTTTAATTTTACAATTTTTTTGACAAAAAATGTTTTAACATAACACGTTTTTGCTTTGTTAACTGAAATCATCTTCAACTACATGGGATTGAACGTACACTAAGATGTTGTCGATGAGGTGGCTGACTCAATTTTATGTTTCTTATATTGTTTTTGCTTCTTTTATTTGGTTGAGTTCATCCCTGACTTAACTAATAATAGCTGTCACATTTTTCAAAGTCAGAAGGAATAGCGTGACAGTGTAGTTAGTCAGAAAACAAAACTGGTTACAGAGATCACGTACAAAAATTAATATATAAACACCCTCTTCGGATAATGCAAGAGTTTTCAGAGTAAAGTTTCACACCTATCATGAATCATGATAATGAAAAGTGCAGTGGTCATAAAAGTTAATGGAGTAATTAGCAGAAAGATCCAAGGAATGAATGAATGCAGAAGAGGTGGTGTTTCTTTCACGTTTCTCATGCTTTCGTCCAACGTTTTAAAGTGACGTTGAGATCATGTACATCTCATTTTGCATGAGTTATTGTGTGTGGATTAGTTACTTAAATCGTAATTAAGATTAGTTAATTTGTTTCTTGGGAAGGTGGTAGTGGTAGTACGTGGATTCAAGAAGCTGACTTATGCTGCTTTTTTTGCATTCTAAAAAGACAAAGCATACGCAACGCAAGAGCTTCTTCCTCTACATTTTTACCTCCCATACGCAAAGGACACAAATTCCTTTTATCTTATCTCATTCATCATCTTCTTCCCTTTTTCACACACTGCTAAATAATCATAAAATATTCAAAATAATATAAACCATTTCATTTATCAAAGAACACTACTTTTCTAACGTGATCATCCTCAAGTTTTGCCATGTTCATGTGTTGCGACCATGCATCTTTCCACATATGATAAGGAATACTATCCACGTTCTTTTTCTTACTTTAAATGCTTAGTCAACCTTTAAAAAGAAACAACCCATATAATTTATATTTTTTACCCTTCTATTATAAAAAAACATTCAAAAAACTCGCTATGTGAATTTGACTTTCAATTGCTATTTAGATGAGGTTTAATTTAATTGTTTTTTTATTTAAATTAAGAGAAAGGTTTTTTTTTTTTAAATTAAAAATTAAGTTATTTGTGTATACACACGTAATCTATCTATATTTATATAATCCATAACATAATATATCTATATCTATTCTATAACATAACGAGGATTATCTTCATAGCTGGTTTTTAGAATACACAATCTTTTCTTAATTTTATTATTGAAGAAATAATAATTAGCTTAGTATATCAACTTAAAATATATTTTTCCAATTTTATCTTTATAAAAATAACCGTCATCAATTTAATAACTTCTCTTACGACTTACAAATTTTTTTTAAATAATTTATTTCAAGTTCTACTTCCTTTCTCCATCTTTCTCGAGCCATTTTTTAAATAATTTATTTCAAATTCTACTTCCTTTCTCCATCTTTCTCGAGACAAATACTCTCATTTTAGCTATTTTCTTTTCTCTTTTCTATCGATACACACTCCCATTAATCTTTACAAAAACTATTCCTTTACTGAACTAATTTATTTTTTTTCAATTCTTCTATCTTATTTTTGACATGTATTGTGTTTTTACCTAGATTATAATATTATACTATAAATTTATAATATTTATGATAAGATAAAATAAAATAAAAACGGATACAAAGGCGCCAATAACATAATAATATGTATGTTAATTTATAACTATTTATAAACGTTAGACTTTGTTCCATTAAAACAATGTGAAATTTGAGTAGCTCCATGAATGCTCCTTTCCTTTGGTGAAAAGCCTTGGAAACAATAAAAGAAAAGAGTTATGAACGTGAAAAGGGAGTACTAAGTAAAATCTGTTGGAAAGAAGGTATTAATTAAGGAGATTTGACAAAGTATTAATCTGCATGGAAAAGTGAGTTATAAGGAAGGAGCAATAAGAACGTATGCGTTTGGATTAGCATGTAGAGTAAAATGGTATAAAATATGTAAGTATGTTCGTGAAGGGCGTGTTTGGAGGAACCGACTTTGACAACACGACACGCATATAATTTCACACTTCTTCAAGTCACAACTTCTTAATCATCTGCGTTGTACATACCCACATAACGCGTAAAGGATATTATATATATACACTTTTGCATCCCAAAGAAAGCTTGGAAAATTATAACAACACAACTAATAATTAACGTGGCTTAGTTGAATGCATTATCATTAGTACACTGTACCACACGTTGAAGCATTCCCCACACGTCTTGCCAGATCAATCAATCACTTGAATATTGTTTGTGATTACTTTTTGATGAACGAGGAGAAGGAATTGGCCAAGTGTAAAAAAATGGTATTATTAGGTTTAGGTATAAAGGGATTAGAGAGTAGGTAGGTAGTTATCTGTTTGTGAAACGGGTGTGGTAGAAGTGTGAGTGTGTTGTCTAATGCAAGATTGTGGAGAAAGAGTTGTTATTAATTAGTGGGTGGATATTTAGATTTGCCAACCCAATAACAAGGGTCCTTAGCCACATAATAAAGCGGTTGCAAATTTGGTGTGATCATACCAACATGTGCATTAAAGGCACCAGTAACCACATGGGGAGGGTTTCGGTTCGGTTCAACCCACCACACCCATTGCCCTAACATTGCACAACTAATTGGCCTCTTTTTTTTTTATATAATTTCATTGCACAACTAAATTCTAGCATCTTTATGCTTAAATTACCCAAAAAAAATGTCACTCACTCACTCTATAAAATATGCTTAAATTTGTTAATAAACCTAATTAACCAATACAGTGTGTGAAATGAGGCCTGCGTTGTTCACGCGTCATGCAGTGGATGTTGCTGTTATTTAATTGGAGAAAGAAAGACCTTGACTTAATCCATTCTTAAGCAGTGGTCAATTAATTTGGGTTCACTGCTATATTATTATTATTTTTTATAATGCTGCCTTATTTGGAATTGGTTTCCACTTTAACTGTGTGTAGAAAAGGTCAATTTTTATGAATTTAGACATGTGTCTTGCCTTGTCTCATCACCTTTAACGTCGTCTAAATTCACTTTGCTTCTTTTTTTTTTCATTGTCTTAGTGATAATATTAAATTGGGTCAAAATTATATTGTTTGATTTTCTTCTAGGTGTTTAATTAATACGACCGCTAAAAAATATACACGAAAGTAGTGAAGAATGGAAGAAGTGAAAGTATAAGAACTTATCTTTAACATGATTAATAGTATTACTGATAAACGAATTTGTTAGATTGCAGCAATGACAAAGAAGAGTCCAAAAGCAATGAACAAATTTTGTCTGTACAGATGAGCGTAAACAAAATCCGAACCTAATCCCAACCCAAAGAAAAAGAAAAAAAAAACACAACGAATGGAAATTAACCTAAGTGGTTACGAATCATATTCACTGTACCGGCAAATTCAATTACAATAGAATTAAAGTAAACACGTCTTCTTTGAACAAATCTACGCCGTTTCGTCATCGTGGTCCTCCCTTGAAAACAAACGCGCCTTCTTGGCGGCGGTTACCGGCAACGGGCTTTCCACCTCCTGCTCGCCGACTCCGCCGACCTTCTTCCTGAAGTCGAACCCCGCCGGCGACCAGAACTCCGTCAGCGGCGCCGGAAGGTTCAGGTCGAACCCACGGAGCGTGTGGGAGGAGGCGGCAACGCCGTCGGAGGAGGAAGTGACGGCGCTGCCGTTGTTGGCGTGGGCGTTGCTGTGGTGGTTGCCGCCGTCGTAGTGGCAGCGCTTGTGGCCACCCAGGGCCTGTCCGGTGGGGAAACTCTTGTGACAGATGGAACACTCGTGCATCCTTCCGCCGACGGTGGAGGCGGCAACGGTGTCGTTGGCGACGACGGAGACAGAGGTGGATTCGGACGAGGACTTGCGGTGGCTGGCCTTGTGTCCACCGAGCGCTTGATAAGAAGGAAAGGCCTTGTTGCAAACGGTGCACCTGTGCGATAATTTCAGCGGCGGTGACGGTTCTTTCTGTGACTGTGACGGTGACGGTGACTGTTGAGTTTGGCGGCGAGAAGAAGCGTTGGTGTTGTTGCTGTTACTGTTACTGTTGTTGTTGTTTCCGCTCTGTGCGAGCATGATGAGGCAAAGAGCGAGGTACTCTTCCTCGGTCTCAAAACGCGGTCGTTTGGAGCGTTTTCTCTTGGACCAAGGCTCGCGGAACTGAAGCTCAAGCTCCTCCTCCTCCTCCTGGTAGGCACCGAAGGGAGTGGCGGCTGCTGTTGGAGAATTCAAAGCCTCCAAAGCCATTAATCAAGCAAGGAACCCTAAATTGAAAAAATATGATGATTGGAGGTAGTTTCTGGTTATCTGGTGTAGTCGAAGAGCAAAGAAGGAGTGTGTGTGAGGTAGTTAAGTGGGTGTGAGTTGGTGTTTATATAGAGGGACGAAACGAGATGAGTTGGTGTTATGATCGAAAGAGAGTGAAGTCGGTCAACTAAAGAGCGAGGGGATTCACTTGGATGACTTTTTCCAAGTCAAAACTGCGTTACGTAATACGTCTGTGTCTGCGTTATCTTTACCCTTTTTCCTGTATCGTTCTATCTCCATTCATTACCCCACACACACACTAAGCCACTGCTTAATTAACGCGCTTGTTGCCAATACTTTAAGACTTTAGATAACACTGATCAGTTCAAACAACTAGTTAAAGGATTAAAATATGAATTGAATTCATGTATCTGTTCTCCTCACGAAAGCTCATGCATCGATTCATATCCGAGATATACATGGAATGTGATTCCGAAGAAGGAATATGCTAAATTTCATATTAATTGGGAAGAAAGAAAGGAAGAAAAAGAAAGGTTTGACTGTTTGAATCTTGAAAAAGCAAAATGGAAAATGTGAATTTGGTTTAGACGCCTCGTGGCGAAAAAAGGAAGGGGAAGTTGTCGTCATGGCTTGGATCACAGTGAGTTTCGTGGTTTGGGCAACCACTTTCACTGCCATGCTATCACTCATCGATTATTCGTTAGTTGGCACACTACAACTACGCTAACACTCACCAACATAATCACCACCTGCCACCTGTTTTCCCCTCCTCTCGCCAAATTAATGCATACAAAATACCTTCTTTTTATTTACTAACAATTCATTTCCAATAACACAACAATACTCCTATTTCTGTCAAATCAATTTTCCTATTTTCTTATCCACACTTACTAAACAAATATCTCACACTTTTAACATTATTATCTTTAACACCCTTGCTAGTAATAATCAAATATATATATATTATATATAGTATTAAATAATAATTTTATCAATGGTTACCTCAAAAATACTATACATGTGATAAATTAACGTATTTACATATGTATAGGACAATATAAAATAATTGATTATTCTCGCCGATAATTTCTTCTGGTTTGATTAATGTTAAATTAAGCAAACTCATTTTGAACTGTTTGACTATTTTCCTCGTTCAATTTTTTTGAATTGTTTGAATAAATGACCCGACTAATTCTTCCTTTTTTTTATATGAAAACAGCTAACTTGATCTAGTTTATTCATCCACCAGCAACTGACATTATTCATTTATTTTAGTAAAGTTTTAATATTTGAATTAGTATATAATAAAATGGAGAGTATTCCTTTTAGTATATATAAAAGCAGAACACAATGTTACAGATGATTAATGGATAATTAGATTGAGTATAATTAGAGAATTATGACAGGTGAGATGAGGATGATGGAGAAGGAAAATATCCATAAGAATTATTTTGATGATTAAAAAAATGATTGTGTGTGTTCTAGAACGAGAAGGGGAAAAAAAGTGTGGAAAGGCGTGTTTGTGATTCATTTGAACGTGTCAGGCTGAGAGAGTGAGGAAAAATGGATGGTAGAGTGTGATAGTGGGAGGAAGTAGTTGCTTCACCGACGCAATAAAAAAAAGGAAGAAAAAAAGCGTTTTAAGAACATTGATACGCAACGCAGGTAAGTTTTGTATTGGTGACACGTTGCACCTCCGGCTCTCAATTGCATTCTTCCACGTGTCCTTTATAACCGACACGACCTCATCGTATCATCCTATTGCGCTTCCACTGCCCCTAGAACAACCAATACTCACTTTCTACACTTAATTTATTCATTTTAATAAATTATTATCTTTAAGATTCATTTCAAAATGTAATTGAAATGTAATTCACTGAATTAGTAGAAATTAAAGATAAAGGTATGATAGAAAAACACTTCATTAAACACATGCTAATTTAATGTTGTACTGGTATGGGCGAGACCAAAAATCCGGTCATCCTGATTGATATTTGGGCTCGTTAATCGAGATCAATGAAATTCGGTCGAGACGAGAGAAATCGTCACGGTCAGTCTAGTCGGCCGATCCATACATATATTAACGCTCAAATCAAGATCAGTGAAGTTACTTCGTCATTAAAGATTAGGTAATAAACCAATAAGTGAGATTTATTCCACTAATCAGGCTCAATAAGGTAAGCTCATTAAAATAATATAAATAGCACACATCCCAGAGAGATAGGTACGTCATTTATTACTGGACACCTACCCGAATACTGATCCCCCACTTTACTGATTTGAGCGTCGGAGTGCCTTTCACAAATACCCCTCATTCGTGTTCACCCGAGACCGAAAGCCGAAGGAGAAGCACGAAGACGAGAAGGACTCCAATCAAGCACCCAGCAACCTGCCCGACCGAAGGAGGAAGACGAAGACTTCAATAATTCTTTAGGTCTCATCTCCCTATTCGGAACCGTTGTGATAAATGTTGTAAGCCTCTTAAATTTAAGACGTACAATTCTAAGTTATAAGGATACATAAATATATAATTATATTATTAAATTATAAAAAAATAAATACACATAAAATATTATTGAAATGTAAATCTTACCACAATTAAAATAAAACTCATAAGAAGCTCGTAAAATAATGTAATGTAGTAAAAATGACCTAAAATAACGTCTTATAATACTCTTATATTGAATTATTAAATAATATAATTTTTCATATTCGTTTCAGTTATGTTATTTATTCCTTCCTTTAAGATATATCAGTTAAATATATTTATGCATGAATTATAAATTTGTATGCCTTCTCTTCAAAGGGACTTGTGAAATATCAGCTTTCAATCCCAATTGGGCTTTCTACACATGTAACAGGAATTTGGTGGACTCGTCTGATCAAAACCACTTCTACAAGGAACTGAGATATTATGTTTTGTTTTTTTGGATAAAGATAAATATGTATATGATTTTGAAGCCTACTTTTTTGTCCACTTGGAATATTTTAGGTTAAGGCAGTGTTTTAGTTTGTAAATTGAATAGGACTAATATTTATTTCTGTTATAACCATTATTCACAATAAATAAATAATTTAAAGTTTGTAATTTATATTATTATTATTATAAAAAAGTCATTGAATAGTAATTAGTTTTAAAATTTATAAGGAAATGTATATAAATTATTTTTTAAATTTGTAATGAAAAAAATAATCAATTGTTATGTAAGTTGTCCTCTGAGTTATGGGCATGATTGATTGAAAAAGGAAAAGTAGCAATAACATTGATGATGATATTTTATATTTATTTATTAAGCATTGGTCTCGAGATATTTGCACGATGAAGGTAGAAAACACGTGGATGTTAAGGCATTCAACAAATTGCATGGCTTTTGATGTAGAATAACGAAGAATTTTTTTTATTGTCATTTTCATTCAACTTATCTTTTTTTAAAAAAAATCTGTGACCACTAATCATTCAGTGCGTTTTAGAACATATTCGAGAGTCTTAGAAGGTTGGTGACGAGGTCGTCTTTATCCATTTTTTACTTTAAGCTTTGGTTGTGTAACCATGTTCCAAAATAGGTTAATTTTGCTTAATTTCACGTTTATACTTTGTCTTCTAATTCATGAACCTAAAAGATGGAGTTATTCCAATTTGAAAGTGGTTTGATAATTTGTGTTTAACTGTGTATTTATGTTAATTTGAAATTAATGCACCTTTATACAAAGTTTTTTTTAAATTGTAAATAATTTGAAATGACACTCGAGCTTTTAGATGGATGAACTATTTTTAGCAAAGTGTTATATATCAAAAGTGTTTGAAAATCTTTTATAAAACAACCAATTTTTTAAATTTTGATTTAAGAAATAGACTGAGCTATTCAACCATGCGTGCTTTGATAGAATTTTGAATTATATATATATATATATATATATATATTATTCATATTCTTATGGTATCAATTACTTTATTACTTTTTTATAATTTGAAATTACCACATAACTTACTTTCTGTTGATTGTTAGATAAGTATTTTATAAATTTTAATTAGTTGTTTTTTATTTTCTGAATTTTAGTTAATATTATTTTATTTTTAAAGTTTAAATTTTACTAAACTGAACTCAAGTACTATACATAACCTTTATTTTTTATTTAATATTTTGTGTATTTTTTATTAAACTTATTTTTTAATAATCAATAATAAATTATACTTTCTCTAATAGAAGTTTGACTAACAATTATACAGTTATACTTATTTATAAAAAATATATGATTTGGGCTTTCACTCTTGATCTAATTGACTTTGACTCTCTCAGTTAAGTTAGTTTATACTTTTTTGGTTTGATGAATGTACTTACAAGATGCTCCGATAATAAAGTCAAAACAATTGGATTAAGTTGTAATCTTATAAAAAAAACACTTCATTTACCAATTAATCAGATCACCTATTTACAATTCTCGTTATTGGGTTTTATCAATTCTATTTAGCTTTTACTTTTCGCGAATTTCTCCTTGCACCTCTATGTTTTTCTTCTTGCACCCCCATAATTTTTAAATTTTTGAAACATGCCTACTTTTTATTTGAAAAAGTGCAAGGAGGTGGAGTTGGTTTAGCACTAATTTTCCTCTTCATTCATTTGAAACGTTGGAGGGTTATTATAACTGTGTGGAGCAAGGTGGAGGAGTTAGTTGCATTGTCAAAGTGTTGCTTGGCTTTTGGAGATAAGAATTAAGTTTTTTTTAAGAGCATGGGTAGTTACGGAGTTTTCGTGGTTAGCGAAAATCAGGATCTGGGAGTATACTATGCATTGAAAATGTGATCTCCAGATGAACCAACCCGTAGTGTAAATCATTTTGTTTTTAGAATGGGGGGGGGTGTTCCAAAAGCAATTTTTTAATAAATTGTTGATTTTTGGATTGCTGAATCTAGAAGCCTATTTTTTGTTACAACGATGGATCCATAAGTTATTTTGACTTTTGGATTTCTGAATCCAAAATATTAATTTTTGAATTACAAATTGGTGGATCTGGAATATTTTTTTGACTTATGGATTCTTGAATATGGAATTAATTGTTTGACTTATGAATTGATGAATCCAAAAGATTTACTTATCCCCCCAATTCAGGATTTTTTCAACATTATGGAATGTGAAAAAACAAATGTGAATTCCTTATTCCATACAACTATAGGAATACATTGTTTGGAATACTACATATGAATTGCGGAAATGAAAATCCAAAAAAAAAATGGAACTATAAATTTGAAAAAAAATGACTTGCCTACTTCTCCGAACAAGGAACTGCTAAGAAAAACCACTCAACCAACACCAATTCGTTGAGACTCCATCGACCACCACCAAAAGAAACGCCTTCCTGTGTCAAGAGATGGAACAACGTTGTTAATAGAGAAATGGAGTCCGTATGTGCAGTTTGGGCAAATGAAGAAGAAAGAGTAATGCGAGTCTTATATGTCTTTTAGAGTTTTTAAAAAATAATAAGAGTAATTTTATCTTTGCATAACATTGTGGTGGTACAGAAAGAAAAACGTAAGGTGCAGAAAGAAACTATCTTACCTTTTATGCCTTACAACCATTAAATATATTTGTAATGTTTTAACTTATTTATTTTACATTGATACAATATTAAAATTGTTTTATTATTATTTTTATCTTTTTATGATTTTACTTATTTTTAATATGATAATATCTTTCCACTCGACCTTTCTAGTTAATATAAATATTTTTTAGTAACTATTTAAGTTTTGTTTTTATATGTAACATGTATTTAGAATGTTATAGAATCATGTTGTGTATAATGACATAAATGAAAATTTTAAATTATATATTATAATATTTATTATCATTTATTTAATATTTTTCTTAAAAAATATATTAAAACTAAAATTATATTGAATACAACCCACTTTAAATTGAAATATATTGGATTCTGTTAAATTTTTTAAACAAAGAATTTGAACCAATTTAAGAAAATTTATATAATTAGATCCAACGACTATATTTTTTTTTCAAAATTGACTGGATCCAATATATAAACACTCCTACGAGTGTTAATTACAAGTTCATACCAAGTTTAAAATCGAACCTCGTAATTAAAAAAGACTAACTACGAATAATTTGTTAAGAAGTGGAAAAGGATGTTGGCGGCATAGTTTGTTTAATTTTTTTTATTATTTTTTTCTAAATCAAACGTAAAAATTAAATGATACTCATTTTATTTTATTTTTTTAATTTAATATAGAATTTGAATTAAATTAAATTCATGTTTTATAATATCATTTAAATTGATTTTACTGATTTTTGTTATTACAAAATTATGAAATAATTAAAATGTATAACAACTTTTAAGATGTATAATCATAAATATCTAATAGTTGTTAGTTAGTTATAAAAATATAATATTATATTTAAATACAATAAGTAATTCTATTTTATTTTATTTAATTTTTAGTTTTTAATTCAAAATTTAGTTACATTTGAGTAACAAAAAATACTTTAGATAAAAAATCACAAGTGTACCTTTCTTTAAAATTATATATTATTATTATATATATATATTTTTATTTTTATTTTGTGTTATGACAATTTATCAATGGTTATAGCCTTAGGCCACATTCTAAAAAACTTTTCTCCTAATTCAATATTTGATTTGTTTTTCAATATTATAATGTGGTGTAATTTTATAATTATGTTACTAGAGTTTTCAAAAAAATTGATTATGAGACATTTTTTCCAACCACAAGACTAAAATTTTGAAATATTGATCAAGAAAAATAATACGAGATATTTAAATATGTAAAATAAAAACAATCTTAATTTTGTTAAAAACTACAAATACATATCTTACCACATGAATTCCAACAAGTCCCATTTCCAAGAGTAATCAAAACTACCACATATTAACTATTAACAATAATATACAAATAAAAACAATATATACAAAAGATAACCTCAAACTAATCAAATCATTAACCTTATATAAATAGTGTAACAAGAAGATGCAGAGGTGTTAAGATTAGAAAAAAAATAGTATAGTGTTTACCACGACAACCCGAACCCGTACCCGTACCCGTTTAGCACAAGAACTGGATAGCACCTTCTCGCACCTATCTACGTCGCCGTTGGAACCAAAACCACATTCCTAGTGTCATACCCTTCACCCGTTCACTCCAAATTTTGAAACTTTGTTTCCAATTGCGTGTACCCAATGTCCTCTTCTCCCTCCCTATCGCTCTCTGTTTCCTCCATCCATGGTTCTTCCTTCCTCCATGGAACAAAGTTCTTTCCCCTTTCTCGAAGAGTGACACCACGCGCCTTCAATTCTTCCTCTGCCAAGTGCTCCCTCGACCACATCCCCAAACAGTTCAGAAAGGACAATCTCAAAGATGGATGTTAGTTTTTATACCTTTCGTTCCTTCTCTTTTGTATTTGATGATAATTTACTCTGTTCGATTTAGTTTATTCCAAAGCAAAAAAAAATACTTGAATGTCATTTTTAGGTAAGGTTAGAGCAGAAAAATAGAAGAAGTTGGGATTTTATAATGTGGTTATGAATTGGTTTAGTGCTTTTTATGTGATTTAGGACTGTGCTGTTCAGTGAGTTTATGCGCTTGGTTATTTTTTAACCCCTTAAAAAGGTTTAAATACTTAAATTGAATTCAGTTTCCCTTCCTGGTTTTTTGTCCAAATTTATGCTCGTCAAGTTTCAGGGGCATGAACCACAGGTCCTTAAATTTTGAGAAAAAATGTAAGTGATATTCCCCTAAATTGAAAACCAGTGCATATAGATATGTCTTTTGAAATGTATTAGTAGAACAGATAGTGAATTATGTGCATAAATTGTAGGAAAATAAAATAAAGAGACACTATGGATTCTGGTTGTATTCACTAGAAGAAACAGCCTTGGACAAGACCATGTGAAGTTTTGGTTGCAAGAAATTCACAATATGCATTTCCATTTTCAGTTTTGACTGATTTTCATACTCTTGGTTTTCAAAGTGTTATAGGCAAACAGAGGGGTAAAGTTTGTTTGTGAATCATAAAAGCTTCAAACTGGTGCTCTTAGATTAATTTGGATGAATTTTTCTGGAGGTTTAGATCAATTTTCCCAAATAAAAAATCTTATTCAAGTTCGGTTGAAAAGTTTAAAAATTGGGTGCCCTACCTTTAGTTTTATTTTTTTCTATCATATGCAGTGACGGAAAACTACAAGAACGTACCTCAATATCTATATGGCCTCAGTCCTTCACAAATGGACATGTTCATGACAGAAGATAATCCTGCCCGCCGGCAATCTGAAAAAGTTACAGAGGTTCTCACCATATATATTCTTCATATTGTCTAAGTGTTTGTGATGTTATGATGGCAAATTTGCTAATCTGTAACCTAATTGTTGATTTTGCAAAGCACCCAAATTTTGTCACGGCTTATTCGACCTTTCAAAACTACTCTTAACTTTAATAATTGTGACAGGAAAGCATATCATCTGCCAAGAATTATATAGATAATGGTGGAATGTGGAGTCTATCTGGCATGGCAAAAAATGGTCCTTCAAAATACAGCATGAGTGTTAGTATGTATCAAGGAGGTAGGGGAGGTGACAGGCCAGATACTGCTCCACCAGATCTGCCTTCTTTGCTTTTGGACGCTCGAATATGCTATCTGGGTATGCCGGTAAGCCGCATCCCGACGGATTGTGTTTTTAGCCTGCTAGCTTTTGTATATAGATAAAAACCTGATATCTTTCATCTCAATCTTCTTGATGTTCCTATAAGTCTTTATGATTTTTTACAGATTGTTCCAGCTGTAACAGAACTTGTCATTGCTCAATTCATGTGGTTGGATTATGATAACCCAACCAAACCTATTTACTTGTATATTAATTCGTCTGGAACTCAGGTAAGTGTTATGAACATTTTCTATCAATTTCCCTTGTGGTGTATGAGGTGCTGATTAATTGCCTTTTCTTACCATTTTTTCTTGTTCAGAATGAGAAGAATGAAACCGTGGGATCAGAAACCGATGCATATTCCATAGCTGATATGATGTCTGTAAGTTTTATCATGAATCATGTGCCACTCCTACTACTCCCACCCCACCAAGGCTGGGACATGGTTTTTCACTTTGTGCTACTCTTTTGTAACTTGCTTTTTAACTAATCTTATTTCTTTCTGCTCTAAGTATGTCAAAGCAGATGTGTATACTGTGAATTGTGGTATGGCATTTGGTCAATCAGCAATGCTTCTGTCGCTTGGAACAAAGGGTTATCGTGCTGTACAACCAAACTCATCTAGTATGAATCATATCTTTGCAAACTTTTGAAAAAAATTGCTTTCACTTATTTATTGTGGTTTCTTGGAACTTCTGACAAATGACTATATATTTGGAGATGGACAATGGGTTACTGATTTATAATTTTCCCATCATCCCTTTTGTCATCACATATCACACCTTTTGATCAGATGGCTACTAATATATGCTTTGTTAAGAAGTATTTTCCGGAACATCAGTTTATCGAAATCTTGTTCTTAGTATCCTTAGGGCATGGATTTTAGAGTTATGATCTGTGTGAACTGAAACCCCAGTACTCTACATTGAAACTGTTGGGTTGCTGTTTTTGTGATTAAAAGAGATCCCGATTTTCAAGGAGCTAATAAAAGAATTTTGATCTTTATGTAATGCTATAATCTGCAACACCTTATGCACAAATGTGGCCTACATGCTCATGGAATGAAAGGCTGCTGCCACAGCAGATTACTTATTAGTTATGTTTTCCTCTGTTTGTGTGTGGGCTTCGTATTATTTATTCCTCGAGCACAGGTAGAACCAATTTTCCTTTATATTTTGGCACACATAGCACCACTATGGTATTGATTCTTGTCACACATGCAATAGTTTAGGAAAACATAGAAAAATGTCTTGATTGGATTTTCATAGAAAGCCTTCTTTATTGGCTATAGAGTTTGTTTCCACCCTTCAATGCTGAATTGCTGATGGTATATTTTATTTTGTGACCCGAAATTTCTGCATAGTTAGTGATATTTCTTCCTTGTCAGTTGGTAGTTTTGATCATTGACAAGGTAGAAAGATAACTGTTCGTGTGTTTTGTACAAATTATGTGGAATAAAGGGATGTATAAACTATGATTTTTAGCATTGCCTTACCGTGGATTAACTGTTTGCTATTGCAGCAAAATTATATCTTCCAAAAGTCAATAGATCAAGTGGAGCTGTTATAGACATGTGGATTAAGGTACTGTCTACCTGTTTGTTCTCTTCTCTATATTCTCTCCATTATTTTAGACACTATTTATATCAATTATGTTGGCAAAACACATACAGGCAAAAGAGCTCGAGGCAAATTCTGAGTATTACATTGACCTGTTGGCAAAAGGGACAGGGAAATCAAAGGAAGAAATCACTAAAGATGTCCAGAGGCCTAAGTATCTTCAAGCACAGCAAGCTATAGACTACGGACTTGCTGACAAAATAATTGATTCAAGTTCAACGGATGCTGCATTTGAGAAGCGGGTAATTATTTCTATTTACTGATGGTATTCTCTTTAAACATTTATATAATATACTTACGATTACTGTCTGGATCAGAATTATGAAGCCATGCTTGCTCAATCAAGTGCTTCGAGGAATCAAGCTGGTGGCAATCCTCAAGAGTCTCCTTCAGGATTCAGGTAATCACACAGGGAAAGGCCACTTAATCAGCTTCGAATCCTATGCCCTTCAATGCTCATGGGTTTAAGTTGACTCCTGGTATAAAGGTCAAGCAGCTATCTCATATCAAAAGGCCAAATGGAAAATTTCAATGGAGATAGTATATGAACTCTGTATCTTGGCTGTTGGGTGACTTCTCAATACTTACAATTATTTTGAATTACGTATGCTTAGTTTCAGTAATTAAAGAAAAGGACCAGGTTTTTTTAAGTGTAAATATCGAACCATTACCAATGAGATGGACTAGATTCAGACACACTTCATGCTTGCACAGTAGCTGGCATTCGTCCTTGAAATTTTTTGCCTTGGTTTTTCTTGTCCTAGATTAACAATTTCGCAGTACTCGTTTTACAATTAAGTGAATGCAACTATGACTTGATTCTTGTTGTTGGTTAAGCAGCCCTCACATAATCATGACAGGTTTCCAGTGATGAGTTGAAAATGAGTGAGAGGCACCACAATTTATACTTCACAATATACCTACTTGCACGAAGTGCAATATTTGAAGAAAATCTAGACAAACATAAACTATTTCACAACAGTAGTTTACATGTTTTTAGCGTTCACCAGAGAGAAGTGAAACAGTAGAAATAAAAAAAAAGTGAAGAAAACTCTATTTCTGAAACGACCATCAGGAATTACGCTGGAGGATTGGGATAGACTTTGGGCTTCGGCTTCACCTCAATCTCGTTTACACTGCGAACGTAGATTGCATCTGGTTCGAAGCTGCATACGAAAGCGAGAAGTTACGTTAGGCATGTGTACGGAAAGATAAAAAAGTGAGTGAGAGATAAAACTTACAATTGAAGTCCTGTTTTGGGCCCTTCTTCGAATGTGTAACTTGATGCAACGGCCAAGAGACGTCCATCTCTGCTAAACGACAGTGCAGCAATGCTAGTAGGATACTTCGAGTACTGAAAGAGAAAACGAAAATTTAGAAATTGTTATCACTGTATGAAAATTCTGGTCACTCAATTACTCAAAAACAAAAATAAATATAAAAACCTGGTATAGCCTCTTCTTATTGTTTCCGTCCCACACGTTAACATACCCGTCACAACCACCTGTGGCAAACGTTCCATATCTGCACAGATTTTTATAAAGCATTTTCATGGTCACAATTCAATCAACGAGTCAGTAACCCTAACACGAACAATATCTAATTCTAAAGTTCATTTAAAAGTCAATTATTCACTGCACTTCATCTTTGGAGCATTTGAAGTTTTAGGAATTGGGTAAAGGATGAACACAAAAAAGTATAACTAAGTTAAAGATTGTGGATATTTATAATACTGTAATACAGAACACTCATCTACTAACTCCATGCATTATTTATACCACGCAAACTGTGAAAAAACATCTATACCCTCTATTTTGGATGGCAATATGTACGTAGAATACTTTCTTAACAATAAATTATATTTATATTTCTCAACTAGATCCTTGAATGATGCAAGCTACCGCTATTCACATCATAAATAGTAGAGAAACAGTTAAGTAAAAGCAATTTGAAATACTCTTCTTCACAGAGTGTCTTGTTTTAGAAGTATTTCAAATTCTTTGATTATGAAACACTTACACGGGGTGGTATGCAATTGCATTTACAGGATAGACAATGTCCCTTCCGGCCTCGGATTTTCTGTGACACTTGAAAGCATATCTGCACAAAGGTCACAAAACATTAACAGCTAGAAGTTGATGGATACATGCTACTTTTCCCATGGGCTGAAAGACTATCATATCAATGAACAAGAAATTCAAAATATCCATATCACAGTATCATTAAGAAGGGAAAACAGAGAAATAAATAAAGTATTTACTTTTTTGCCTGGATAGCTTCTGAGAGGTCAAAGAACTCCATCGCAACACGCCCTTCAACAGAACTAAGTGCATATCCTGCATAATGTAGTTGTACAAATATGAAAGGAAATCAATGGTTGAGTTATAGCCTTGTTAACCATTATTTAAAGTTGTGTTATCTTTGAAAAATCAATGGTTGAGTTATAGCCAGTAGTTAGTTAAAGTTCACCTGTTCCATTTGGGTAACAGCGCACACATCTGGTTTGATATTTCAACGAAGATTCTCTTTTCTGCTCAGGTTGAGACATGTTCCTCAAATCATAGATATTAACATGTCTTCCAGCTGTTGCTACAACCAGGCGATTTCCAACCAGAGAGAGAGAGTAAACACGCTCAGGCTGTGGATATGTCCCAACGAGTGTGCGCTCTTGGCCACTTGCACCTCTAGGGTCCCAACATTTCAGGGTTTTGTCCCAACTACCAGTGATCAATTGCCCTGTGGTGACAGACAAGATAGAAGTAAACATGAAATATCCTTTTAAGAATAATTTCCCAGAATTAAGTGACATAATAACAAAGATGAGATGAGGTCAACATTATAAAGATAGAAAGGAGAGACCTGCAGCATATGAGTACTCAACACAACGAACAGGCGCATCATGCCTTCCTAGGATATCCTCTTTATTAGAGCTGAAGACGAGCCTGGAGCATGACAATATAAAGGGTGAATTACTCTCTTCACGGCTTAGAGATGCATAAATTCAGTTTCTCTTCCCTTAATTTAATTCCCTCTCTAAACAGACACGAATTGTGTTACATTTAGTCCATTCCAGAATCAGTTTGGTAGGACGGGAAGAAAAGATGAAAATATGGAAAGTGAATAAAAATAAATAAGACATAAAATGAGAATAAAAATATTTTAATTTAGAAAATAAATAAGAAATAGATTAAAAATAACTGCTGAATCTTGCAACTTTTAATTTTTCTTTTTCTTTTATTTCTCCTCAACCAAATATATAAATTAACTTTACATCTCTCCTCTCCACTCTATTCCCCATTTACCCAGCCAAAAAATGTAAACTAACCTCAAAGTGGTAACAGACAACTACAAAGAAACCTATATCCAAAGGGCTTTTTTTTTTTTTGTGTTAGAACACATCCTTTTGGATAAACATTTCAATATACATTTCTACAAAACATGAAATTAATTTACATATAAAATAATATGCAGCAGTTATTTTCTATAAGTTTCATCAAAATTTATTTTACAATTCATATTTTAGTTTATAAAACAGAAATTTCATTGTTTTAATTTTTTTCTTAGAAGTATCTACGAAGAAGTTAAGATCGGCTCAACTTCTACTAAGAGTTAATTTTGAACTTTGGATTATCAAATATTGGAATTTAGAAGATAAATGAACATTTTGGAGCTTAAAACATCTAGGTTACTGGCCAAACAACAAGTATGAAATTGAAGAAGAGAGTAAAAGTGTGACCGTCTAACAGTGTTGTCAGCGGCGACACTGAAGCCGGAGGAATCGTCGTGGAAGCAGCAATCGAGAACGGGGCCAGCGTGCATAAACTCTCCTCTCAACACATTGGCGCTGGCATCATACAGGCGCACACTCTGAAGCGCAGAAACAGCAACGAAGGGAATGAAATTGATAGCATACATAGCACAGCATAGCACAGGAAGTAAGTAATTGAGAAGTGAGAAAGTGGAGCATGCATAGCATACATACCTTGTCCCATGAGGAAACCAAGAGATTATCGCTGTGATTTGAGAATCGGAGATTCGTTATTCCGTCCGATGGAGGATTCGACAACTCTTGCCCCGTCGCGGCGGCCACCGCAGATGCCATGTTTGCGATTTGTCGAAATTTGAAAGTTGAAGAGCGTGGAAGTGTGAAAGTGAATAAAAAAAAAGTGACCCTTTATTCAAATTTCAAATCTTAGGAAAATAAATCATGATCCCAACTAGTCTATAGTGCCAAATTTTAAGTGTATGTACTACTTTTTATTAATAAAATTAAAAAAATAAAGATAAAAGAAAAATGTTTATTTTTTTAAACCAACTTTAAGTTAAATTAAATCAAATATTAAAATTAAGAAACATATTTATCTTTAAAAAGAAAATGGTTTCTTCAGTCAATTTTTCGGTGCAAAAGTTGATTACACATAAGAAATGGATTAATACAAAATTATCTAAAGTTTAGATAATTTTGAAATTATTTGTTTTATTATTTAAAATAACTATCAAAATGCTTTATTACTTTTAAAAATGTGAATTTTATTTTATTTTCATGAAAATACTATTATATTATAATAACAGTATGCGGATAATAAATTTTCTAATATAAAATAATTTAATAGCATAAAAATCTCTCTTAAAATGATATTAACCTTTTTTACATTACTTTGATTTATATAACTGCATAAGAATTTGCATGATTTGAAACTTAATAGAAAGTATACGATGTTTTACCATTGCATAAGTTGAGAGCTTCTTTACTCACAGTGATCCATAAAAGTTTATACCAATTTTTTAATTTAATTTTAATATAATGTAGGTGTAAACTTTTTTAAATGATCATTTGACTACTAAAAAAACTGTAAACAGTATTTTTAAAATAATTATTACAAAACTAACTAATTTTCGATTGAATTGAGTTTGATAGTAACCAATAAAAATAAAAAATAAAATTGTGAATTGAATTGAACAAAATAAAAAGCTCACACATAGACTTTTAACCAAATAGTCAACGTGTGTTATCCAAAACACAGAGAAAAAACACAAACGGGACCTTATCTTTTGTAAAATCAAAAGAAGTAAACCAAAATTAAAGAATATAATCAATTATTAATCATATTTTACTTTCTCTTCAATGATTTTTTTTTAGTTAAATTCTTTTGTAATTTTAATCTTAGGTTATCCTAAGAGTATGATATGACCAATGATTGAGTTTTGCATTAAATATAGCACAATTTTTTTTTGTAGTAAGTTTTCTATTAAAGTAAGTCATTAATAATATCAGTCTCCCTAAAATTCTAGTAATAAAGATTAAATCTTATTAAAAACATCAGTTAAATTTCTAAAATATGTTAATAATCAATAATGTCTATAATACTTATCATTAATAACACTGTGAAAGTAAAAATACAAACTCTAAATGAGTCTCTACTAATAAGACTCAAAAAAGTTATTTCATGTTAAAAAGGATAGACTTTATCAGTCAAATTAGTAAGAAAAACATTGATTTATTAATTTCATTTATAAAAAAATAGTTTACGAAACAAATGTTTGGAAAATGATAATATCAGATTTTTCCACTGTCTCAGTCTACATTTCAGTTAAATTATTTTTAGGCAATTTCTTTTTGTAAATCCATGTTTTATTCCTGCATCTCCATACATCACATTAAATGATAAATTTGTTCTTTTTATTGATCTCTCTTTCTTTTTGTTTTAAAATTTATGATTTAGAATTATTTATATATTTCAAAAATTTAGAATATAAAATCGTATTTTGAATTCTAGAATGCTAGAAAATATATTTTGAATTATAAAATTTAGAATGAAAAATTATATTTCAAATTTTAGAGTTTTAGAAAATAACTTCTAAAGTATAAAATTTAGAATTGAATGTCTTTCGAATTTTAGAATTTGAAATGCATTTTTAAACCTAAAAAACATCTTCTGAATTATAGAATTGTAAAATTTAGAATATATTTTTGAATCTAGAAAATACTTTTCAAACTCTAAAATTTAGAATAAAAAATATATTTTAAATTTTATAGTTTGAAAATAATTCTAAACTCTAAAGTTTAGAAAACCTACGAATTATACAGTACAGAAATGAAAAGAAATAACAAAAACAAATCCTACACATTTGCTCAAGAGTAATTTTAAAATTGAAAAATTTATGAAAATGCAGGAAGAAATCTCCTCTTTTTTATTTATATAAAATAGACATAAACTTTGCTGGGCCAGTAGAGAATACTGTGGCCCATATTTAATAACCTGGCCCGTAAACATTTTTTTTTTGGTTTTTTGTCTTCACCTGATTTTTGCAAATAATTAATTAACAGAAGGAAAAAAAATGAAGGAAAAGGAAAACTCAAACGGATCTGAATTGCAAACATAGAGGGGGGTTTTGTTTCGCAGTGAACTGTGCGTATTATCAACAACACAAACAACAATTTCAGTGAATCAACAAAAAAAAAGGAGAGAAAAACATTATTGTCTCCGTGATTTCGATTATTGACCATTCTCTTCGCTTCAATTCCCCTTTCTAAATCCTCTTGATTTTTTTTTTCCGAATATCATCAGATTCAATTGAATTATACCCCTCAATGCAATGGTGGTCTGCAAATGTCGCAAGGTTCCGCTCCTTTTCTCTTTCTTTGCACACAGTTCGCGCCCTTTTATTTCCATTTTCAAAACCCTGATTTGTGTTTTCCCAATCACGATTGACTTGTTAGCTGGGTTTGTAGATCCGATTGGTATCGTTAATTCAGATCAACTGCGGTGATCTGCGTGTTCTTGCATTTTGCGTGATTTGATTTTCATTTCCATTTTATTATGCATTTGGGTGAGGGAAACAATTGCTTGAACTTAACATATAATTGATACAAGTGATTATTTGTCTTGGCTTGTTGATGTTGCATGTGATTCTCGTTTCTTGATTATCTTGGGGAGCTGTGCTAGTTGTTCCCCATTTTCTTGCTTTGAATTAGAGCTAATGCTGTGTTGCGCCTTGTGTATTATGTTTCAGGCTACTAAGTTATATTGCTTCGTGCACAAAGTTCCTGTCTGCGGGGAATGTATCTGCTTCCCGGAGCACCAAATCTGCGTGGTAATTTATTTTTCTACAATTCGTATCTTTTGTTATCATTCACTATCAATTTATGCTATATCCTTTGTTCTCTCGCTCTTTCCTTCATTCCCCCCTTTGGTTATTTCTGATTTTTGTTTTTCATTTAATTTATTATTTTTGGTCATTTGTTTCCTGGTCCAAGGCTTCAATTTCTTTTTCTAGTTCTGGACTGAGTATTATTGGGGATCATGCAATCTTGTAATTTGCCGGCATATTATGTATGAAGCTGTATAGTTTCCAGGGTTAAGCTGAGTCTACTTTGTAAATTTTGCAGGTCCAAACTTATTCGGAATGGGTTATAGATGGGGAGTATGATTGGCCTCCGAAATGCTGCCAATGCCAGGCTGTTTTAGAAGAGGGGGATGGATCTCAAACAACTCGACTGGGCTGCTTGCGTATGTGATTTTGCTTGTTTTCCTTCCAAATAATTTTGGCTGAGCTTGCTCTGATCACATTTATAAATTTAAATTTTGTACATAGATGTTATCCACACAAACTGCTTAGTCTCGCATATCAAGAGTTTTCCTCCTCATACTGCCCCAGCAGGATATGCGTGTCCTTCATGTTCTTCTTCTGTAAGATCTACCTTGAAATGCTTCCTTTCTTTTTTTACTTTTCAAATTCATAATCGATGAGAGATTGGACAGAAACACTATAAAGGCAATTGGTGTTTTAGGTGCCCAGGACTATGTGTACAAAGAGGGAAAAGAAAATGACATGCTATTCCCAACACTTTTTTTCTCTCCCCATTTGATTTTTCTTTTTTTAATAATTTTTTTTCTTAATTATGAGTTGTAGATAGAAACTCCAGAAAGCTAACCATTCATTCGTATATGTTTTAAAACAAGTATTTAGTGGCTTGTCTTAGGAGGGACCAAGTCACAAAAAGAAGTTTCTTAGCAGGTAGACTTACAGTATGTTTTGTTAATAGATACTCTATTAAGAATTAGCTACATAAGATGTGACTTGTTCAACCACTATTGTGATTATGTTTTCCCCTTTACATTTTAAAACTAAATTTATTTAGACAGTAGTACGGTAAAATTCTCCATCATTTCTTTTTGTCCATGTGTCGTTTGATGAAATAACTGTACAGATATGGCCTCCCAAAAGTGTGAAAGATTCGGGGTCACGTCTACATTCCATGTTGAAGGAAGCTATCATGCAGGTGATTTATGAAGTTTTTAGTATATGATTGCCTCACTTCTATATTAGTTTGAGATATAGTAGGTTATATTTCTTGACATTCAGAAATCTAGAACAAGCTTATTGCCACAGTTATGAATTATGAATGAATTGGGACTTGACAGTTATATTCATAGAATTTTTATTTTTAAGAGAATCCCTGTTGTTCCATGTCTTTGTCGGCCTTCATTCTTTGATGATTATAATGAAATAGTATTATATAGAATGCCAACATTCTTTGGTGCTAAGACCTATTGAACTTATCAGGCAATCAGAAGAATTTATTTACTAGCAAATGTTTGGACTATGCATATACTTTAATATAATTAGTTTCTCTTTGGTTTCCATATAATTTTTGTTTAACATCTTCGTGCTCACTGTGGAAGGGATGATGTTCAGGATTATGATATACCATCTGGGAAATTCAGTCAAGGCATCGTGTCTGATTCTTTGTTAAATGGACAATACTGAATATTTGTGCTGTACCACTGATCAATAATTGTGGTTATAAATGATTGATTATTACCGCAGAAAAAGTTACCATTTCTATAAATCACATGAATCCACACTTCCATTCCGTTTTTTGTCTTGATGATTTTATATATATAGGCACCTACTAGAGTTATATTCCTTGTCTGTTTTCTGCTCATTCATTATATAAATATTTTTTTCATTAGTTTTTGTCTGTTTTTGTGCAGTCTGGTATGGAAAAGAATGTTTTTGGAAACCATCCAGTTTCAATGACAGAATCGCGAAGTCCTCCTCCTGCTTTTGCTTCAGATCCATTGATTGGTAGAGAAAATAATGGAAACTCAGACTTGGTTGATGGATCACCTGTGACTGGGTCAGAACTACCTAAACTTACAGTGGCAGATATTATGGAGATAGATGGTGCTAACTCAGCAGGAAATTTCATGAAAACCTCAAGTCCTGTTGCTGTAAGAGGATATTTTCAGTGCACTGTTATTGTGTTTGCATTTATCTATCCTCTTAAAACTTTAATGAGTAGGCTGAATTTTCTCTTGTTTTTATTGCAATGCGAGTTGTATCTGATTTCGTGTATTTCAAATTTTTTTTAATATAGTTTTTTTCTTATTGCAAATAATTTAGCCTGGTGCCACCACAAGGAAGGGCTCTGTCCATGTTGAACGACAGAATTCTGAAATTTCTTACTATGCTGATGATGAAGACGGGAATAGGAAAAAGTACACAAAACGAGGTGATATTGTCTTTTTGAATGATTTTTAATATTTTAAAATTTTGTGATTAAAACTTGACATGTCTTCCTCTCCTCTTTTGTTATAGCTTGTTTATTTGAATTTCATCTTTGAAAGTGTAGGTCCATTCCACCATAAGTTTCTTAGAGCTTTGCTTCCTTTCTGGTCTACTTCCTTACCTACTCTACCGGTGACTGCACCTCCAAGGAAAGATGCAACAAATGCAACTGAAACCTCAGAAGGCCGAACACGGCATCAAAGATCATCAAGGATGGACCCAAGAAAAATTCTTCTTCTGATTGCAATTATGTATAGCTCTTCACTTCATGTTAATATATAATAATCCAAAGTAGGAAGTGCAGTAGTGGTAAAAGATAAAAAGTTCTGGGACCTGAAATTTGGGCGGTTGACCTTATGTTTGAGTCACTGATGATGCCTAACGAGGAGTGTTTTGTTTAGGGCAAGTAGGGAACAACTGGTTTAGTGAGCCTGGGCTTTTATTGCAACAAGTAGTATGTATCCCAGGGTTAAAATGCTTGCAGTCTCTTTTAAGTTTATCTAGCATACATCTTTCGCATTGCTGATGCTCTAATTCCTCTACCATATATGTAACAACTATACGGAGTTTCAGTTGTGGTATATACTGCTAGTTTTTAACTGATGAAGGTATTATGATGATCCCATTTGCAGGGCTTGCATGGCGACTATGGGTATATTGTACTACAGACTGGTGCAACGGGGACCAGGGGATGAGCTTCTTAATGATGAATAAATTTGCATTGGAGCTCTTAAAATCCGGAGACTCTCAGTGGCTCCATTTTGGATATTGCTGGTTTCTTGTTGCTTCTGCTGGTTCTTATCTGTTTGGCTTCTTTATTTGGACCAGTCGCTGTTTTGGCCAACATACAAGTAGTTTGTTGATAATTTTTCATCTGAATGGGCTATGACAGTGACTTGTTACATAAAATCTTACTCAGCCATCTTTGCTCTTTGCCCTCAGTTTTGGTGCCCTCTTGGAATGTAATTGCAGATTCAGATCAAAATGTTGCTCTCTTAATTGGATTAAGTTGTCTTGATGATTTCAAATATAATTCGCACATTGTTAGTCAGTCAACATTTTTTATCTGTAGTTGTGTTGCACAAAACAAACTCAAACAAAGTTATGCATTATATATATTGATAGACCAGTGATACGAAGATATGATCATCTGCATCTGCAATGATGATACAGCATGTTAATGATCTTAATCTTTTGATTTCGTTAAGTATAGGAAGTGGAGCAGTATTTCTGTTCCATCAGAAAATTGTGAAGGAATGCTATAAAACTCCGCAGCTGGGACCGTATTTAGGTTGGACGATTCATTTGAGCCCACAAATCATAGGCAAGAATTCCGTGAAGTCAGCATTAGGGTGCACTCCATGTTATTGTTTAGGACGAAGATATTATGGCACCCATCAAATAAAAATATTCAATTAATAATTTAAAATAATCATATTTTAATTAGATTTTTTTTTTAATTTAAAATTTCAATATACGTTGTTATATTATTAAAGTGGGTTGTCATGTATTTTTTTAAGGCATGTCAAAGTAATATTTTCTTATCGTTTATGACCTAGACTAGAAGACCTTTACGTATTTGGTTGAGAGGAAAGAAAGTAAGAACCCAAAGTTTGCTATTTAAATTGTTTGTCAAATAAATTAAAAATTTTCTTTAGAGAAGACAATTCTTCTTATTCCCTCTTCAAGAAAAAGACATATTACCTGCGTTTCTTTTATCTCAATTTTATTTCCTCATTTCTATTTTTCTTTTCAAAAAGATATATATCTGCATAACCTTCTAATATTTTCTTTCTATAATTTTTTCTGCTTTTTTAAGTATAGCTTAAGATGTTTAAAAAAATAAAATATTTTTAAGAGTTTTCTATTTTACTCATATGTTATATATATATATATATATATATATATATAAACTAATTAAAAACTAGTTGGATAGTAAGAATATAAATTAGAAAAAAAGTAGTTATCGTTATTTTGAACTTTGTAAATCATAGTTACAAGTAGTAGTAATACACATTTAAAATCGTAAAAGTTGACTAATTTTGTTTTCATTATTCAAATTTTATACATTCTTTTAAGGGCTTGAAAGATTGAGGTAATTTAAGAAGTGAGTTGTTCACTTTTGACAAATTCCCTATGTACCTCCATGTCTTCCCTCTACATACCTTATACTTTTTTCTATAAAAAATTCAACAATATTCTTATACTTTTTTCTATAAAAAATTCAACAATATTCTTATACTTTTTTCTATAAAAAAAATTCAACAATATTCTTTTGAGTATGGTGGGAAATGCACTATCTTTTTATATATGTTTAAGTGATGTTGATTGCTAGTAGTGTCTTCTATATTTTTAAGTGGTGAACGTTGGTGGTTGAGAAGACTAACACTGAGGCGAAGTCCAGGAGACGAGACAAATGTGAAGCCGTTAGACCATTTGATATATCTAAAGAAGATAGATACTTAGCTGATGTGTATGAAAACGATAGATGTTTTACATCTAATGAAGACTAACATGCTTATGATTACAAACTTGCTAGTGATAGAACAAAGAGAATGTCAAAGCTTCAAATAAATATGATTACGCAAAGCTAATTGCATTCTCCTTAGTGGTTGCTAGTGAGATATTAGAAGATAAACCTTCTAGTGTATCATCCGTCTTAGTAAGTAACGACAAGACTCAATGACTAGAAGTCATGAATGAAGAGTTGAAGTCACTTCGTATGAACAATACCTGAACTATAATGCATAGACATGAGGGTTCTAGGTTGGTTGGTCGCAAATGAATTTTCAAACGAAAAGATGGCACTCCAAGAAATGATCAACAGATATTTAAGACAAGACTCATTGCTAGAGGATTTACAAAAATAAAATAAAATATTGGTATCACATTAATTCTCTCTCTGTTTCTTTATTTACTCCTCTTGTTTACCTTCTTCTATATATTCTTGTAGACTTCTCTATTAATATTGTTTGGTCTATTTATTTGGTAAGTGGAGTTTTTTTTAACAACTACAATTGGCTCGTTTTATAACTTTGTACAACCTTTCGAAGTCTTTGGATATGAAAAATAAAAAAAAAACATTATAAATAAATAAATAAATCTCAAAGTTTACACATTAATAACTGAATATATGTTTGTTGATGTGATAATTGGTATCTTGTTGCAGTTTCTTACATAATACCTTCAAAGATATAATTCTATAAACATGTGCGAAACTATTGTCAAAGCTAAATAAACGAATTTAATTTGAGAAGTCAAAGGGCTTAAAATTGAGATGCTTTTATAAAATCCTAACAAATAGGATGCTTAGTTTACATTCTAGAAGTCAATCTCATTCCAATATTAAATTGGATATTAGGGCTAAAATTCTTCCTTTCTTACCTAATATTGATTATAGTATTTCAAATAGTCCATTTATCTAGAGTTAAATGGTTGACAAACCAAAAGTCATATTTTTTTAAATAAAAAGGAAGAGGCCTATTATTTGAAACCATTGAAGTCAACCATCACACTTAGATCAAAATTAATATAATGTTTCTCTTCATTGACTTGCATGCATGGTCTTCCCCTAGAAGGGTTTTCATTCATAAGTTATTAAAATTTCTCTCACAAAATTAACTGGAAAAAAAATCTCAGGAAATGTTTATTTTAACACAATGGTTTATCCCTCATTTGTCAACATGTTATGTGTTTTGATGGACGAACTCACCTTATATAACTAAAAAAATCAAGTAGTTGCTAAATAATTGGGCCATATTAATCTGTATGTATAAAAAAGACATAAAAAAGACAAGAAAAAGTTATATTAACTTTGATAATCCCTTTTTCTTGAAAGAGATTCATATTTAGTCATTGATTGATGTAAAAAGTCAGAAAAAAAGTTCAATTATATGTTCTTATAGTCTATGAGACTCAGACATTTCTTCTTAAATGATGTATACGTGTCGAACACACGTATCCGTGTTGACACTCGTACGACACTCGTATGATAAAAACAAATTCTTTTGAACCAGTCATGAAAAATATCTTCCTGCTCCCAAAAAAATCTGGAACATACTTTTGTACATAAATATTTATTTTTAATTTATATAATTTAAAATTATATAATATATAGATTCGTGTCCTCGTATCTTACATTTTAGAGATTATATGTATCTCCGTATTCATATCCGTGTCGTGTCAGTATCCGTATCCGTGCTACATAGTTTACCATTTTTATGGTTATATGTTTTAGGAAATTAGTATGACATGTAAGTACCTAATTGTTATTTTTTTGCTATTTTTAATGGATTTTTAAATATTTATGAGAGAGCCTTTGATGGTTAATTTAAAGTAAATATTAATAGGAGTTTTGATGTAGTTAATTTAAGTATGAGAATTATGAATAATGTTTTATGAAGTGGAAAAGTGAATAAAATAATGTTTTATATGTTGACGTGATTCTGATATCCGTACGGTTGGAGAGTACATTATTATTGTAGTTGCTTAACTTAAATAACAATCAAAATCAGTCTACTCACCGGAGAAGGCACGACTTATCAGTGGACTGCACGTTCCCAAATTTTCAAAAATATAAAGTAAATTTTATTTTTTCCATGTTAAACATAACTTTATTTAATATGTACCATCTTATAATATTTTTAATTTTTTAATTTTACTTTATTTAAACTAATCTAAACTTATTTTTTAAAAATAACTTGTAACTCAAACATATTTTCCTTTTTATATATATAATTGTTTTTTTAAACAAATGAGAATGTTGAGATAAAAAATAATATGTTTTTGAAAAACTCACATTCTTAAATTTCAATACACAAAATAAAAGAATAAATATTTATTTTTAAGTAAGATTGACAAAACGGATGAGTACACAACATATAAAGTTCATAATTGATACTAAATTAATGAGGTTGGATTTAATTAATTAAAACAACTATAATTTTAGTAGTATACAGAAGAGAACATATTTCATTTAGATTGAAATGCTATTTGTTTTTTATTTAATTGGAATCAATTGGTTTATGAAGTTCTTTTTTATCTTGTTCAAGTAACCATATTTCTTAATAAAGAATTTTATTGCTCAAATTATAGATGGTAGTTTCAACGAGAAAAAGATGTCGTATCAATTTTTTTTTATTGGAGTCATATTCACTTAATTAAGAGGTGAATATTTTAGTAAAAGATAAATTATACTAATTTTCTCTCATTTGAGAGTTTAGTTGCTCACGATAATATATTGACAATCAAATAACAATTGGATGTTTATGTTAGAAAGAGACTAAGATAATCCACAACATAATTATTTATGACAAATTACAATGGGTGATTTTTAGTGTTAAAATTACCTGGATGTGAGTGATTTTGTGTTAAAATTACATATGAATGATTAATGTTAAATTATAAATAAATTATTTATACAAGCTCATTATTAAGAGTAGAATAAAATAAATATGTTTGTTAATATAATATAAGTATTAAGTTAATTATTTAAAATTTAGTGAGATTTTAAGTTGTATTGATAATCGTATCACGTGGATATATGTAATAAAAATTCAATAAATGTGTTAAGCTAGTGCTATACTCATTATAATCTTTTGGGAAATTATTTGTATCAATATGAATAAGAATACTATGATTTATTGAAATATTGAAATGACTTAAATAAACATTGTCGATAAATAAGTATATATTTTCTACACAATGATTTCAGATATTTTATCATAAAGAGAGCAAATCATATTATAGGAACATCAAAAAACATGAAAAGAAATTAATGGAGTGTATATATATATATATATATATATATATATATATATATTTACATCTGTAATACAAATGAAGGTAGAGAAGAGTTGATAAAAAAAAATAGTAGTTGTAAGAAAAAACTAATAAAATGGCAACTGTTTTATAATACGAATAAGGCAACAAATAAATTAAAATAAATAGATGCACAAAACCATTTTCCTTTAATTAAAGTCGTGCCTGCAGGTTTAAAAAATTTAGTTTTTTTGGTGCATGCTTTATAAATTATTTTTGCAATATATCTTATAATATATATTATTTTTTTAGTCTAAAGTGCAGACGCATTGCCACAAACAGAATCTCATTTTTTTATGGCCTTCCTCAGTTTATAAATAAAAGATTGGTAGTTAAGTTATTAAGTACAAATTTAACAGCTAAGCAACCTTCACAATATTATTTTTTGAGAAAATATTAAATAATAAAGAGAGTCACTTATTCAGGATGAAGATACATTGAACTTTAATTTATTAGATCCATTTCAAAATTAGGTATAAGGGAATAATAGGTAAATTCTTCCTCCACTTTCATCTTAATTGTGAAAAGTTGATTTTATTTTTGTTAATTTTTTAAATAAATATATTTTTAAATAATCTTAGTTGTACTCTCTACTCTCATATCTTTTTTTTAGTCACATATATTCTTTTCATCCGCAACACTTAAATTTTTCTTTTGTCGCAATGTTTAAAAGAATAATTATATTATTTGAACGTGTGAGAGAGTTGACAAGAAGTTTCGTTGTATTCTATGTTTTTTTGAAGATTTTTTTTTTTTTAGTTTTGTACTCCATTTTTAGTATCTTGTTAGTTTTTTATTTTTGGTTTTGTGATTTCTAAAAAAAAAAAAATAAGCGAACGATAACAAAACCATCACAAGTTAAAAAATCACAAAACTTACCTCAATCACAAATGTTCACCATTAACTACCACAAACAACCACCGTCACTTGAAAATAAAGAAGAAAACTCCACATCCTCCAACATACTCATAAGGGTATTGTTGAAATAAAAAAAAGTATAGAGGTGCACGGAGAATTTGTAGGAATAATTTGATCTCTCATGTTAAAATACTTAATATATCTTATACTTTTTCTTTCTAATGAATTAACAGATGATGATCCACAACTGCATTTTCATCCCTATTCAAAAATATAAACAAAACCAATTAAATTGTTTTAGATCTTTTGTTTAGACTAATCAAATCTAACAGTGATCGATTTAAATGTTAAAATGAATTTCAATCAAATTAACATATATTTTTCTTATTATTAATTATTATAATAAAATTGTGATATAATTTTATATATTTATAACTTTTATTATTGTTTACTTCCTGTAAGTTAATTACAATAAAAGAATCCAGTTAAAAGAATGTCTTTTATTCTTTTTTTAGTTAGTAGTTTTCATGACACGGTGCTAATTACGTAAATATAAATATATGCCAACAACCCAGTCTAACATATATACCCATTTCGATTATTATTGGTTTTTGGTTTAATAGAAAAGGATTATAGTTTATTTTTCAATCGAATCAACTCTGATTTTGATGATGCACAATGAATAATATATTCCTCTCCACAGCAAAATTGTTAGAGCATTGTAAAGTAAACTTATTTTTAGAACAAAATTAAATTATTTAACTCTAGATAAAAAAAAATTGTGGATAGGGTTAATTGACTTATATATAATAATTACAGAGTTACCTTATATTTATAGAGAGAGCATATTAATTAAGTTAATACTTTTCTCTCTAGTTTAATTTTTTTTTGGCTCTCGATGTAAATAATCTGCACTTAATTTACCTTATTTTTCTAGAGAGCATATTACGTAAAATGCTGATAAAAAAAAAGTAAAATGACTTTTGTTACAAGAGAAAGAGAATATATCATTTAATGAAATGATGAAAGTTCAAGATTAAAAAAAATCAAATCATGTTCTTTTTAAGTGATAATCTATCATCAAATAACTATTATATAATCCATATATAGTGTTCCGAATCTGTAATTTAATTTTTTTATAAAATTTTAATTATATATTTAGTCTTTAGGTTTTTTAAAATTAAGCAAGTTTAGTCTATATTAGTTTTATCATAGTGTTATTATGAATTTTGAAGCGCGTGACAGTTGCTCGTGTGGTGTGCAGAAGATACTTACGCGCAAAATCTACCGTCTAAACTGGCGCGAACATCGGTGATCGGTTAGATAGTGACACAACTACTTTCTAATTCATTTCAAACACTCCTCATTTTCTCTTCTTCCAATTAAAACTAGTTTTTCACTCTTTAATTAGCTTTCTTTTTACAAATGTTTAATTGACTTTTTTTACACTCTTTCAAATAGAATAACTTAATAAAAATAAGAATGAGTTGAACAAAGAACATGTTAGTTAAAAATTAGGTTATGTACTTTTATATAGACAATAGTATTTATAAATGGTTGTATAATTGTGTGTCGACGATCTTCTCGCTAATTTCTTCAAGTCTATTTTTTTAATTGTTGATGTTCGACTGGGGTTGAACTGAAAAAGATATTTCGACATCAAATAAGTATTATATGTAAAGAATGTATATTTGTTAATAATAAAAGTGTACCTTACATCTTTGTAAAAGATTTATTTATAGTGTTGGTCATGATCCTTATTGTGATGTGTATGTGATCCTTAATTTATAGAGAAATACATTGGTATATAGGTAGAGTGGTACATTTGAAAAATATATGTATAATACGCAGTTAATTAGTATTTAGCTAATTTGTCGAAGATATTTTTCGTATAATCTAAAACATGTACGCGATTCATAAAGAACTTTTGTAACTGTCGTCGTTGTAAGTTATTATGTGCCTGGAAATATTCTTGCACATAACATAATGAGTGAGTCAGTTGCTCACCAAGACTACCAAAATTGAGACTAACTTTTGTCCAGTATTGACTTGAAAAGTATTAAGAAAAGTATTACAAGTATTAAGAAAAGAAAAACATGAGTTGAGGGAACTGAATGAGTTTTGGAGTGCTTGGGAGGGCACATGATTCCACTTGGTAGACATCAAACAACACAGTCCGAGTGGAATTAAATTAGGCATTTAGAATGTTGGACAGACATGAGACACCACTTCAATTTCCCCATTTCGATGTCATTTTCATTCTTTCTGTCTAACAAATTAATATCATATTCTGGGCCAGCAATGGTTTTTTTCATTCTCCTTTTTTTTGTCTCTAATGAACCAACTCCCACACTAGTCTCATTCTGCATTACTTGATCATTGTATTTCTTTCTCACCTGAGAGGGGATATAAGCCCATTCAAGGATTATTATTTTAATAACACCATTAGCTGAATCTTTTAATGTATTACTACTTTGTCAGCGCTTAATTATTTCCAATAATTTTGGGATCTTTTTCCATAGATGAATCCAATCCCTTTTTGGCATTACCTGAGGTTGTTAGGTATAAATGTACTACTAGTGTTCTCACTTTTCTCATCCTTAAAATACAGAAACAAAGCAAGATTCTTCTGTTGTTGCACACTATCACACTAAAACAAGACAACCCTTTCTTCTCACAGATTCCAAAAGAGAAGAAGAATGGAATCTTCTCAACACATTTCTGAAGAATGGGGTTCTCTTTATGGATTGCACACAACTGAAGAAGCTGACTTTATGGCTCAGTTGTTTGGAGAAAAACACTATGGAAATACCACTTTAGGCTTTTGGCCTGGCAATGAATCCACAACAGTGACCATTAAAGGCACTGATAGCAACTCATACTTCCTTTCAAATGTTACAGACATTAATTTATGTTTTTTACAAGGGAGCAGCTGCAGCATTGATACTGGTAATAGTATCTTTTCCACTACAAGTAGTGGACCCTACTCCTGTGATCCAGCAACAAACTTTGACTCTGTGTCCATGGCTTTTTGCTTGGGAGATGCCCAATTTAGTCCACATAGTTTTCAGTGTAATGACAACTCAAGCCAACAGATAAATGAAAACACTGATGAAGAGTCAAGTCTAGCTCTTGCTGACAACAATTTGCAGGCTAAGAGGGAGTATGAGATGATGGTTTCTGAACATGTACAAGAAGTCAGAAGTGGAAACCTGGAGAACCTAACAAAAAGACTTAGGAGCTCAAAAGAGGTAGAAATAGAATAATACCGAGTTAAAATTCTGTTTGCTAGTGCCATATTTCTACTTTTTTCCTTTTCAGAATATTTTGAGTCATGTTGTTTACTTGTGTTGACTCTGATCATGGTTTTATTATTTGCAGGTCTCAAAAACATTGAGGAACGCTAAGTTGAAGAAAAATTCAAAATCTGCTTCAATGAACAAGAATGAAGATGACAGAAGCTTGAACCTCCAAGGGTTTGGCTGTTTTTCACAGGGTGACTCTAGTGCTTCTCTGAAGCCAAATGGAGGAGCATCCAAAGATCCTGCACCTCCCAATTTGCTTCGAAAATCAAGAGCAAGTAATGGTCCTGCCACTGATCCACAGAGCCTTTATGCAAGAGTAAGTCACCCTTTAGAAGCACATTTCATCAATGAAATCACAGTGACAATTGCACTATCACTTGCCTAATAACAATAATAATCAAGGTTTAAATAGCATTCTACGACTATAATTTCAAATGTTTTTAGAATTTCACAGAATAAGGAATATAGTTACTAACACTTTATATTAGTAAACTCTTCTTATAAACTACTAATTTTCAATTAAAGTTTCATTCTTAATAGCATTTATTCTTAATTAAATAAACATATTTTATTATGTCTAAAAGGGTTTTTCCTATTGGATTGTGCAGAAGAGAAGAGAAAGAATAAATGAAAGGTTGAGAATACTGCAAAGTCTTGTCCCCAACGGAACTAAGGTAACTCTCTCTGTTAATTGAACTGTTTCTCAACAATTGGTGAGTGTTCAAATTCTCATGTTCTCTCTTCCTAAATTGTAGGTGGATATCAGCACCATGCTTGATGAAGCAGTGCAATACGTTAAGTTTTTACAGCTCCAAATTAAGGTCACAATTAGGAAAACCTTCCCATAAGCTTTTTACAAAGATCTTTTCATTTTACATTTTTTTTATTTGCGAACTGTTGTGATTATTAATTCCTTTTGATTTGGTTGAAACAGCTTCTGAGCTCTGACGACATGTGGATGTATGCCCCAATAGCTTACAATGGTATAAACATTGGACTTGACCTCAGTATTTGTCCAACCAAAGGAAGATGAATTAGTGTGACAGTTACAGTATTTCATTAACTTAGATTTACACCGTGTAATCATCTTGACACTGTGTAATCATATGTGTAATGTGAGTGTTGGAGATCTCATATCGACTAGAAATTAGAAAATTTTATTAGTAGATACAAATCTCACTACACATGCCGCTTTTATGAGATTGAGTTAGACTTTAGACTCCGAGATTAAAAAGTTTAAATTGCTTTTGCTTAAATTAACAACATTTTGTTTTTTTATTTTTGGAATTGATAAACTTTGCCTATTTATTTTATTGGTATTAATAAGTGGACGGTGACAATTTTGCGCGTACGGAGCATGATGTTCATATTTATAATTGTGTAATAGTTTATCCAAAAGAATTACTTTATTAATGAATAAATACCAACTAATAGGAGACGCAAACACACGTCTAGGGTGATGCTTCTGTTGTGATTCTAAACCAGTTCTATTCTATTAATTATTGGATTGTGACTACATTTTTAATATCACGGATAATTCAATAACAAGACTAATTAAATTTAAATATATATTTTGTTCCTATAAATTATGAGCTGAAAAAAAAAATATATATATATATAACCACTAAAATATAAATCAAATTAAATAAATTAGGAACACAGTATATTTAAATTAAATAAGTATATTTAGGAATGATGAACTGTCGAAGGACTTCAGACCACCTTATATGCAAACATGTTCCAACAAAAGTTCTACTAAATATTGGCATTGAGAAGAGAATATACATTGAATCTAAGTTGATAATAACTTAATATGATATGATGCATTAGCTGTATGATAAAAAAGAGAAAATATTAGTACTACAATTTTATAATTAAATAAGAAAATAAAACAAATTACATATTCTCTTTTCTCTATTCTCTTCTTTCTCTCTTTTCTTCTTGGTTCAGAGAATATAAAAGAATGATGAAACAAAATCAAAAGAATTAATTTAAAATGTTCTAAACTATTTTATGAAACCGTTTAATACATATTTTTCATCTATTATAATATTCACATTTTTATTTATAGATTCAGAATAGTTGTTATAGTAACTAAAGTAAAGATTATTTTAGAGACTAAAAATATTTTGATTTCTAAATTAATTTCTATTATTAAATAGTTTTTAAATTAGTGTCTAATTAATAACCAAAGTTTTTGCTACCAAATTTAAAATTTAAATAATTAGTAGCAAAAACTTTGGTTGTTAATTAAACTCCAATTTAGAAACCATTTAACAATAATATAAACTAATTTAGAAATCAAATTTTTTTTAGTCTCTAAAATAAAATGGTCTCTAATGTAATCAATATAGTAACTAATTATTTTTTGTCTCTAAAAATTGGTTTCTATTTCATGATTCTCTTGTAGTAGTGTCCAACAAGATTCAACCCTTCTCCTTGTTCATGCCATGATTGCATATCAAGTACAAAGAACCTGGTAAATCACACTACCTTGATTAACAATAACCATGTGTATCCTCGCCAATGGCAAAGAACATAGATTATTCTTGGGATTGGTTAAAAAACAAAACATTTAAATTTAATATTTTTGTAAGCATTTTTAGTACCTGTAGAATATGTCATATAACCTTTTTTATGAACACAAAGTGTAGACCTATATCTAGTAAATAATTAAGATCTTATGAGTAACATTCTTAAATTGGAGTGTAAGAGGAAGAAGAATCTTACGCCAGGTTGAATCTCTCATCTAACCAACCAAACGGGCACTCACGTACTCACAAAGGATTTATAAAATACATCAAATCTTGTTAATCATTGGTATGTAGAGGAATATATTGTTGTCCATATATATTCCAACACCTTAAACATAAAATATAATTGAGAATGTAGAACACTGCCCTGAAGACAGAACTGATGCTCATATACAAATCATTAATTGTGCCACTGTTTCATATATGGATTATAGCCCAGATTTCCCAACTCACCAATACGATAAATTGCTCAAGTGGGCACAAGAATCTCGCATTATATCGATCCACGTAGCGTTTGCAAAATCTGTGTAACTGAAAACTGATAGTTGAAATGATGAGGAGAATGTGGTAGGTTTTTCACAGCTCTAGAGGGGACAAAAACACAGTTAGCAGATAATGTTGTCTGGTTTTTAAAACAGTTTTCAGAATGGCAGACTTACCACCACGATCTCTAGCCGTCCTTCCTGCATACGTCATTTCTTATTTTGTACAATACATAATTCATATAATATCATATTCAGGGCCAACCCCACGTCGGTCTCACAATTAACAGGTGTAATTCTCTTTGTACAACCCTCCAAATCTCCTTATCTCACTCACACGTACTTTTATATTCTGCTTCTCTCTCATCCGTGGAAGGAATTTTCAGCTCTAGGAAATCTGTACAGGGCTTCCTCCTCATATATTCATATTCTAATCAATGAAAGTTCGACCTGGACTCATAACATATAACTGTAGTATAGACTTCATCTTATAAGTCAATTTTATACGGTTGAGTTAGACTTAAAAAATACTTGTTAATATGGAGAACCTATACGAGAGTTTGTTGACACATCCACTATTGGACCGCTATCGGACCATGATGTTATAACTGAGTATAGACTTCATCTTATAATTCGGTTTTATACAGTTCATTAAACTTAAAGAATACTTCTTAATATGAAGAACCATTTAGAGTCTATACGAAAGTTTGTTAGCACCATCCACTATCGAATCGCTATCAGACCATGTAATCACACACAGAAGTTGTAGGATGTGTTGGATTTCTCACGTCAAACATTTTTGTCAGCTGGATGAAGGTATGGTCTGGAACACAGGTCGACTTGGTGTTCCAAGACTGATTTTCACAGTGTTCAAATAATTTTTTCATCAGTGCAAGTCATATCCCACTAACACAGATTAATCGTCTGTTTAGAATTACTGTGTGGACCATGTCCATGAAAAAAAATACTTAGGAAAGGGAACCTCTTCAGTTATAACTTAAAAGTGGTCCCATCAAGGACTTTTGCGTATTTGATTAAAGGGTGTAGGACTTTGTCAGATGCTAATTATTGCCAATTATGAATTGAGATCTTTTTATATGGATGAAGTCAATCCTTAGTGGTTTATGATTTCTTCTTGTTGGGTATAAATAGAGTACAGTTCTCATTCTAAAAGTGGGCTTCTTCAATAACAGTAGAAAAAGAAGAGCCACACCTAAGAAAGAAAATGGATCCTACTGACCAAATTTCTGAAGAATGGAGCTCTCTTAGTGGCTTTTGCACAGCTGAGGAAGCTGACTTCATGAGCCAGTTGCTGGGAAACTGCTCACTCCCTGAAAATCTCAGTGGAAATTTCCACTTGGGAATTCCATCTGCAACATGGCCTGGCCATGAATCAACAATAGTGACCGTGACAAGCATCAATGAAAGTCCATATTATCCTACAACCGCTGATAATAGTAACAGTAGTTATTTATGTTTTTCACAAGGAAGTAGCTCCACTTCTGATAGTAGCAATATATTTCCTACTACAAGTGGCAATAAACACTGTTTGAATGACCCAGTAGCCAACATTGGCTACATGTCCATGGGTTTTGCCAAGTTCAGCCCATATAATGTTCAAGGGAGTCACAACCAACAGATGAATGAAAACACTGATCAAGATTTAGGTCTAGAGGTTATTGCTGACAAGAATTCGCTGGATCATCAGGAATGTGAAGTACTAGTTTCTGAAGCAGCAAAAGAGGATATAACCACCAATCTGGAGAAGTCGGGAAAAAGATCAAGGGGCTCAATGCAGGTAGAATAGCACAAATTATTATTCTTTCCTAAATAAACCACTTACTAATGCTGTTTCTTTGTCCTATAATAATATAGTTATATAAGCTTTTCCTTTTCCAGAAGAATTTATTGTATGTGTTTGGTTTTGTATGGTTCTTCTCATCATGATTTGATAATTTTGATCTAATGATTTCGTAGGTACGAAAGAGCAAGAAAAATGCTAAATCCGTGAAGAAACCAAAATCTGATTCTATAAGTAACTCTGAAGAGGGTAGAAGTCCTGATCTTCACGGTTGCTGCTCAGAGGATGATGACTCCAATGCTTCTCAGGAGCTAAATGGAGGAGGATCTTCAAGTTTGAGCCTGGAGGATTCTACATACCTTAAGTTGAAGGGGAAAAAATCAACAGCTAGTAGAGGTTCTGCTACTGATCCACAAAGTGTATATGCAAGGGTGTGTATTTCATCCCATTAATCCACTCTAATAATTTTATGATGTTTTATTGTTTTCAATGTACTGTAAACTGTAAAGGATATGATCTCAAGAAATTTTCCTTTTTGCATAATGCAGAGAAGAAGAGAAAGAATAAATGAAAGATTGAAAATCCTACAAAACCTTGTCCCCAATGGAACCAAGGTAGATTTCTCAATCAATATCCAACTACTGCCAAAGTGAAACAAGTGGTTGACTTAAGATGCTGAATTTTGCTTCCTCATGAATTGCAGGTGGATATCAGCACCATGCTTGAGGAAGCTGTTCAATATGTGAAGTTTTTACAACTCCAAATTAAGGTAACAACTTGAGTTGAGATCCTCCTTAGTCTTTATTTTGCATCCAAATTTTAGTTCAGTTCTTTATATTAGAAGATAGAGACTCATTGTGATTTCAATTTAACAGCTTCTGAGCTCTGATGATCTTTGGATGTATGCTCCTATTGCTTACAATGGAATGAACATTGGACTAGACCTCAATATTACCCCAACCAAACAGCCATAAGTATATTGCATAGCAGTGAAAGGGTGATGCAGCAATTTGGGAGCTACCTTTTGTCACACTTCTATTATAAGTGTGTATTAACTTCCATTTAATCATAAAGAAGTTTGAAATTTTTTTATTCATAGAGTAAGAGATGGATTAATCAAGCGAACCTTATGTATTTTTTTAACCGTGAGAGATCATTTTCGGTTGATTTCCTGGTTGTTTACTCCTCATACTTTTAACAATCTATGTTCGGTTTCACCTTATATATAATGTTTTTTAAGATACAGTGACTCTTGCAACTTCAAATATTAAATGAGATTGAGTTTGATTCTCTCTGGAAATAATTTTGATCAGATTTTACTTATTTTTAAGTCGAATCTGAGACAACAAAATTTAGAACATTGATGGACAACGAAAAAGATAGTAATTTTCTTCAAAAGAAAAATTGTAATCTGGTTTCAATGCTAAAACATTTATGAGGACAAGATGTTCAGAGAATTAAAGGCCCTCTTAAGGGTTTTTCTTAACACGGAACATCGACACGATTATAGAAAATCATTGTTATAAAAATTTATAGAAGTAGAAGACAAAAATTGTAATTAGAAGTGAAAATAAAATATTGGTATATGCTTCTTACCAATCCAACCATTTTACTCTTTCTTTCTTCTTCTTCTTCTTCTTTTTCCTTTCAAAGAATGCAATACCATAAAGAATAGAGGTGTAGTTGGGGTGCAACGACCTCAATGGCAGCAGCGAGAGGGAATTCTTTAGTTTTTTGCTATTAGTATGGCGGTGCAGTAATAATCATACGGGTGCAAAAAGCAAAAAGCAAAACTCATGCCATATTTATTTTATGCTATACTTATGGGAAATATTAATAAATAATTCTTAATAAGATTTAAATTATCACATTTTAAATACAAAATAAGGTTCATAGAAAAAGGGGAGAGAATCGTTTCATTCACTTTTCAGAATCAACAACAGGGATCTTGATAGTTTCATTCTGATCTTTGCTTATAAGGAAAATTTTCTTTTCTGTTGAAGCCTGGGACTGAGTATCATCTGAATCACAACTTCTGGAGCTACTAAATGCGTGCTCGTGCCCGATCATATTCCTCCTTCCTCTCATCCACAATTCTAAGAACATTGTTTTTCTTTCCAACTTCATTGGCTTCATTTAAACTGGTTCCATTTGGCCTAGGCCTTATGGCAATTTTTATCTGCTCAGGTTTATCATTTTCCAATTGTTTAGCAGGTATTATTTCAGACCAATGGACCACAGGATACTTGCTTTCAGCTACCTAATCCTGATTCCTTGACCATTATTTGCGTTTTGAGCAACATAATGTGTAACCAGTCTGATATATGAAGATATGCAAATCAACAACATTTTCCTTCTTCATATATCAGATTAACACATAGTGTTGCTCATCACGTATGCAAATAATGGTCTAAGATAATGACTTAGATGGTCAAGGAACCAGGATTATGGTCAGAAAGTTAGTTGAACGCAAGTATCTTATGGTCTACTTGTCTGAAATAATACCTGCTAAACAGTTGGAAAATAATAAACCTGAGGAGATAAAATTTTCCTTAAGGCCTAGGCTAAATGGAACCAGTTTAAATGAAGCCAATGAAGTTGGAAAGAAAAGCAATGTTCTTATAAGTATGGAAGAGAGGAAGGAGAAATATGATCGGGCACGAGTGCGCATTTTTTTTAGTGTACCAAAATATAATTTTTCATATACTTGAATAACAATATTTCACTACAATTGAGTATAAAATGTGACTAGAAGAGTACCAAAAGCTCACTACCACCATCAAAACGAAAAACCTAAAAAACGAACATGAGGTTTATAAGATTGCACAAAAATTGTATCTAAGTTAATATAAAAGTTGTATATAAGTAAATGCCAACCTTATCTTGAAGTGTTGGAGATCTCACATTAACTAGAGATAAAAAATTTCATAATATATAAGTAGTGCAAACCTCATCTTATAAACAGTTTTATAAGATTGAGTTAGATTTAAAGTTTATTACTTAATATGACATCAGAACCATTTAAATCTATAATAATAAGAATTTGTTGGTCTTATCAAACCACCTATATAGTCTTACGAGTTGGTAACCTCAGTATGATAGAGTGTATTGAAAATCACACATAAAAAAATATTAACTTATCTGTCAAAAAGACTAATATTAATTAGTTATTCACTTAAAATAACAATATTTGAATAATAAGTAAAGTTTCAATACTTATTATCATTGAAAATGAATTAGCATTTTTTTAACAATTACATCATATATTGAAATTTTATCAAAATTGCTTAATTTTTAAAAAATGAGAAAACCAAATGTGTTGCTAAATTTATATAGACTAAAATTATACGATAATTATAAAACAAAAACCAAAGTATGCCTAATAAATAGTTGCAATACAAGAATGCGAAAAAGAGTTAGCTTCTAGCAAGAAAAAAAAAGGTTTTTTTCTACCTAATACTAATTCGATTGTTCGGACGTTATCTACAACATAAATACAGTTATCGTCAAATATGTCTGAAATTTGGCAGCAGATTGACGCTGGTTAATTTGAAGATGAGAGAATAAAATTTAAAATCAATAATCTCTAAAATGCATTACCATTCTCATGTGAAATGCTATTTAATCCAGTCTTCTCACAAATAAATAGACAACTTGAATTCTTTGTGTTTATGTTATCATAAAATGATGTTATACAACATATTCTTAATGAAGGCAACGTAATACATATAATGCATGTCATCATTTGATTTGAAAATCTAAAGACAAAAGTGCATCAAACTTGATATTTTTATCTACCTTGAATAAATTGCTTGGTTTAAGAAAAATAATGAAAAAAAAAACATTAGACAACAAATAGAATTGATTTGCCATTATTAAACGCAAATAACACTAAAAGCCCACTAGCAATTTTAAAATTTTGAGTTTGGAACCATCAGTAGAAAAAATAAACGTAATTAATGCGAATATTATGTGTGAATATAAACCGGCTGAAAAAAAAATGCGTCTACTTAGCTATTTGTATGCAGGAAATAAAGTGTGGATCTAACTTCTGTACCTGTATACCTATGAATGAATGAACAATGTTGTTAAGGCTGCAATAAAAAAAAGCACGATAGGTTACAATCAGAAGTGTGGAACAAGATGTGGCATAAAGAGAAATCCTAGAATCTAGTGGAAATAAAATAACAAAAAGTATGTCCTAAATTAAGTATACAACTAGCTACATTCCCAATAAAAACGTACGACAACTATCTAATTCTGAACCCTTTTATTGTCCATATGATACAGTATCAAATTCATGTGCTCAGAAATCTGAACTCAAAAAAGGTACACAATAGGGTAAGGCTTCAGACATAAATATCCAATCCAAAGAAGCTCACAACTTTTCTCCTCTCACGCTCTTTCATCGTTCGCATGATTTACAACCTCTGATTGGCTGTCCAAGGGCATATACTGTGCCATGATGGCTCTGATCTCGGAATCCATGTACGACTGCAAAAACACCAACAGAGAATATAGGTAAATGGTAAGTGACATGTTCTAATATTTGAGTTGAATTTCTAATAATAGGTAATTTGATTGATCTCATTGCATGCCATAATGCTGCATAAATTAAGAATTGAATAGAAAAGGAAGCTAATAGCATCAATAAACCGAGAGAATGTAACTAAGCTTACCCTTATTCTATATTTGTACACGAGGTATGCCCCACCAGCAGCCACAACTAAGCCAACTAAAATAACCCAAAAAGCAGCCCAAGCTGATCTTCCCTCCTGACTCGCAGTTTTACCTGCAGAATACCCAGTTGGAAATAAATGAAACCAACCAATTCAAATGTCATGCAAGTAGAAGAACATCAAGCGTGTTTGACTCACTTATGCAAGTATCGTGGTCTCTTATATACAAAAGATCTCCACTGCAAGTGCAGTCATAGCTGCCCCAGGTATTCTTGCAGCTACATTCAGGGCACTGACAAGCTTTCTTCTCTCTGCATTCATCAATGTCTGCAAGGATAAAACAGAAGAGTTCAGATGTTTTGTTTAGTTTTGATGAAAACTCACAAAGATAATCAACAACGCCCAGGTAATGGATTAATAGTAGTACACAACTACTTAACAGGGAGATGAAGTTAAAATATGGCTTATCAAAGTAATCTCTCTTCTCTCAAACATAAGCAAAAAAAAATGTGTTGGATGTATGTTTCAAATATAAACAAATCTAAACTAATTTCACCTTATTTAATGAGACTATTTCTAATGACCCTTGTATTCTAGATAACAAGTTCCAATAAAAGATAGTTTAGGAAAAAATGTTTATTTTCTAAAAGAAATTAGTACAATTAAATGTTACCTTCTAAACTAGTGAGAATTAATTTATTTCTAAAATTTGAGACGGATTACATAATAGCCAGCTTCACTTAGGATCTATTTAATAAAGCTTCTACAAAATAAAATAAAATAAAAATTGACTTTTTCATAACTTAAAATTAGTCTATATACAAGTTAAAGATAAACATATTGAGAAAATATATGGGAATGATTCAACTAATGGAGTCAATTTTATTTTTTCCTTATTTCTTTTTCCTCAAAGTACTTACGGAGAAACCCGTCCAGTTAGGCCCTCACTGAGACAGCTATACATCTTTCCTACTTTTATACTTTATTTTTTCATTGGAGCTCAACTAATTTAGTTCAAAATGTTCTTGTAGGGAGTTTATGTGTGCGCATAGCAAATCAGCTTGTTATGTTAGAACAGTAGGAACTTACATTTTATGTTAAGATCAGGAGCAAATCTTAACCATAAGATCTTCCCAGTAATGGTAGAGATCGAAACATACGAGCCATGACACTTTAAAACAAAATTACCTTTTTCAAATTGATATGCGACTCTAATTAACATTTAATTTTAATTTTGACCATTCAAGTACTATTATTATAGATCCAAGATCAACTACTTTCACTGTTACACAAAAATGGCTTTAGCAACATACAATACAATCCCTGTACATGTAAACTGAATTTCATCCTCAATCCAACATGATGCCAAAATTCAGTTCATTTGTGTTTAAACAGAATTTTATCTCAAAAACATTGGTTTGGGTGGAAATGAGAGCAGTTGTTTTTCTATAGAGTCTCAAACCAGGTTTGAAAACTATAACCCACATGCATATACAGTAAGCCAGGGATGCTGTGACTATTTCCAGTACATTAGTTTGTGAAATAATGAGAATAACCACTATTGAACAGGATCCAGGGAATACTACAAAAGCTCAATACCAGGAAAAAATAATAATAAAAGATAAATTATCAATATATCTCACCTTCACAATTTTTGACACCATCCCCTTTAAAGCCTGCAGGACACTTACATTTAACCCCTCCATCATCCTGTCCACGAAGCAATAATTCAGTTTCCATTATAGATTTATAAACCCTACCGAGTGAAGTCGACATTCAAAAAATTTAGTAACTACTAACCAAACAAGCAGAATATGCATGTCCATTCCGAGCTTCATGCCAACAACCTCCATTGTTTATCTTGCACCGCCCAGGTCCACTAGCTGCAAACCCAGAAGAAACTAGCTGAATAAAACTCTGAATACATTTAAGGAAAAGGTTTATTATTCTATATGTGTGTATATAATAATACATACATATCATAGGTTTCTATAATTTTATTGAATTGTATACTAGGTCCCTATAATTTAAAGCTAAAAGCTTCCAACAGTATCCCTAGATGCTAAGGAGGAGTCAATCTTGGATAGCAGCAAGTAGTGGTCAACCTTAAAACTGCTAATGAGGAATAGCTGAGGGATGGCCACTATTCTAATTGTTTTGCTATTATTATAATTTCTTATATTGTATGTTATGCTTTGTTTAGTGGTTATTATTACTGTCATCATTTAATAATTTACCTTTATAAAAAATACAGATTTACTAAAACAACAAGGATCTACAAATAATTTACATTTATGAAAATACAGATTTTGTAAACTAAAGAATCATCAACCAGCCAATGCATGTAAATGAGATTAATAAGTAAATATCAAACCCATGACCCACTCTATTTCATTAAGCTTGACATATTTGTAAATTAAAAAACAATTAATTATGATCATGGATAAGTGCTCATAATGTTAAATACGCATCCTTTAATCCATCCTTTTCTTATTCTTTTAAATTACAAATAGATAAGTTTGAATTTTAACCTGCACATGTTGTATAACCATCTCCTTTGAACTGCACACCATCCACCAAGGGGCATTCACATACTCTCCCACGGAACGTATCCTGAGAAAATATTCACGTATATTATCAGGACTACAGAAAACTGAAACCAGGATTGTTAGATAGTCATTTTAATTTAAGTACAAATACCTTGCAAGCGGTGATGTTAGCTGGTTTATCCTGCCAACAACCACCATTATTCGCCAAGCACTCATTTGTCTCCACATCTGCCAAGAAAGAGTTTGCCACTTAGAAAACAAATTGCCTGTTTAATCAGAACTGAAAGAAAGCCAACATTTACCACTGCTCAAACAAACAGCAGGTTCCGTAGTTTCTTCAAAACCAGCACAAATAGCTTTCATAACAGCACCTTTCTCTAACTTTCCTGAAAAATAAAATACTTGAGAATTGGAATTCCAGATCAATATCAATCCAAGAAGCATATAGTACTAGTACAAACCTCGATACTGTCTATTGTTGACAACTAGAGTAGGCAATATGGTAACATCACCTCGTGATCCCTTTCCAACCTACAAACACTAGATTGTTAAAAGTCTATAACAATGTGATACATGCAATTAAATGATAACATGAACTGAAAAAAAAAACAATAAATGTTTTAAAGGAGTACTTGGGCATCTTGCTCTTCTTTCAAAACAGGATTTTCAGAATCATTATTTGGATCTCCCATGCACTTTTCAATCTTTTTAATATCAAGGCCTGCAAATATTGAATAATCATCTTTTAGAAGTAATTATTAACCAACCACCAACGGAAAGCATAATAAGCAACAATGATTCACTTGCCAAGTGATTCAATGACAGCATCTGCACATTTCTTGTTGTATTTTTTCTCCTTCATTGGACATCTAATTTGAAAATCAGTGACATAATCCCACCACACCCAAGGCTTTTTGGTTTCATTTGCCACCTTGAAAACACATAGCTGCCTTAAATTTTCAATAACCACGTCCTTTCCATCATATCCAGTACTGAAATCCTGCTCAGGATCTGGAGCACAATATCTCCCATGATTTATGCACTGGGACTTGCACTGTTTGCTCAATGTGAATGCTTGGGGACAGTACCAAGTTATATAATGGGGCGTAAATTGAGTATAACCACCTTTCTCCAATATCTGCGCTGCACCCTTAAAATCTTTCACAAATTCCATCAACATATCACATTTAACTCCACACTCATCATTGCTGTTGGTCCACAGTTCATACTCCACACGATCATCTGGGTGGGGGACAGCCTCTCTCCAATCCAGATTTACATTGACCATATCCCCATTACTTATGGCATCCTTTAACTTTCCACCAAAACTTTTTTCAATCAGAGCAGATGGTATAGTTATGTTCTCTATGTATTTTGCAGAAGACCCATCCTCTTCAGGAGTGTCCATGGTTATCAACTTTTCCTCGATGTCATCTGCAACAAGAACAGCAGAAGCTCCAGCCTTTTGTGCATTCCAGACCTTCAAAGCAAAGAAGCAATCTGCAAAAGAAAGAACACATAAAGACATTTAGAATACACCCAAGCAACATATCAAGACTTGGTCAAATTTACAGCATGCCCCTTGTGCAAAAGCAAACCACAAATTTGAACTAATAGGTCTTTGTGAATGATTGGACAAGTGTTTTCAAAATTAATTTTTATTTTTTGCCGTGATATGCTTTATATTTCTCTGTCTTTATTCTAAAAAATAGAAGCCGTAAAAATCAGTATAAGGCTACTTAATATTTGTTTCAACTCCAAAAAAAAATTAAGACTAGGAATCAACTCCTAAAAGTAGAAATCGCGAGAATATTTACCTAAAATCATGTTAACAGGGTCAACTCAAATAGAACTAGTCGTGCAAACTTTACTTATAATCATATTAGTTGCTATTTTAACGCGATTTTGTAGAATCAAATGTGAATCCAAACACGCACGAAATAAAACCTAAGACCCGTCATTATCTATCTACCCATTCAAAACAAATAGTGGGGCAACAAAACCATTTTCTCCATAGATACATGAAAAAGCAATACCTAAGCCCCGTGAACCAAACAGCAAGATAGTGTACGTAAACCAACAAAAGAAAACAACTTTGGCTCCCAAGAAGCAAAACATTAAACCGAGAGACAAAAACCCTTCTCAAACAACGCAAAACGGGCTAAAAAAAACCCTCAAAACCACATACAAATTACACCCCAAATCACTACCAACAGAACCTGAAACCTTAAAATCAGACGTGAAAATAGTGGAAATAATAGAATCTTACTTCCTCGATCGAGCAAAACGACAGTGGGAAGAGCACCAGGTTTAGATTTGAAGGAAATCCCAGAGTCATCGAACTCCTTGCAACCCTTTTGGTTTTCCTTAGGGTACACCACGTTCCCAGCCATGCTGCCTCCGTATTGAGGTATCCCGAAGTTCCCAATCGCGCTATCGTGCGTGCCCTTGATGTTGTCCGGCGACGTCACCGTCAAGCTGTTCTTCTCCACCACGAATTTCGCCATTGACGGCGGCGAAAGAAACAGTACCAAAAACCCTAAAAAGACGCAGAACGAAGATCTCGGAAGCTTCATTTTGGGAACACCCAGAGAGCGATTAGGCTGGGTTTCAAGAATTCCAAAATGGGTCAGCTTCAGAGATCGCTCCAAGGGAGAAAGAAAGGTAAAAAATAAAAATTGAACCTTTGCTTTCTCTCAGTTTCCTATTGAAAAAAAAAAAAGGAAAGTGGGATTTTTTGTTGTTGTTTAAGAAAACAAAAGTGAGTTTAGTACTTGAGTTGCGTATTTATAATTATGCGAGGACTTGGAGACGCAAAGATCTTTCTCTGTTGAATTCTGAATTCGAGTAGACAACAACAAAATTCCTAATCTTCTTTCTTTCTTGACTCGTAAGTCTTAACCATTAAGCATTTACAATTTTTATTTTATTTTATTTTTTAAATATATCATCTATTGCATACAATAATGATAATAAAAATAGTAATATTATACAAGTTATTGTATGAATTATCTTAAGTTATGCTTCTTGAAGAAAAAAATATATTATGAAAAGAATCTCATTATACTTGTAATCTTATCTATGTATTATACCCTATATCTCTTCCAATAAAAAAGGAGAACGTATTGTGTGAAGGATAGATACCCCGTATCTCAATTCTCTACGCAAAAAGAGGTTTTTGTTCTCTAAAATAATAGTCGTAGATAAGATTAACAAATTAAGTGTAAATTATATTTATATGGTGGTATTTATCTTTCATTTTTGTCAGTAAAAAAAATTAAAATCTTAATATCTAATTAGATATCAATTTAAAAATTATTTAACATTAATATAAATTAATTTAAAAACTACAAGTTTTTAAATTTATAAAATTATATCTAATTTAGTTATTAGAACAATTAATTATTTTTTGCCCTTAAAATAATAGTACTCATAAGATTAATAAATTAAAAGTAAATTATATTTATATTTTCTAACTCATCTTATTGCAAAACCTATTATCACTCCTATGTTGTTTTCTCTGATTTAGTTATTGGTGGTTTCTATCTTTGATTTTTGGTCAGTCTAAAAACAGGTATAAAATTGCAAAATATTGGTAGCTAAATTAGATACCAATTTAGAAACCATTTAATAATAATAAAAATTAATTTATAAAGTTTTTTTTTAGATTTTAAAATGGTATTTAATTTAGTCATTAGATCAACTAATTTTTTTTATCTCTAAAATTAGTTTTTATTTCATGATTTTTTAATGTAAATAATTGAAATATTTTTTTAGAAAGTTAACCCTAGGATAAATAAAAGATTTTGAGTCTAAGTTTTTAATGATGAAATGATAATTATCTTCATAAGGATTATTTTGTGATGAATATTTGTTAGTTTGCTTAATTGATTGAGTTTTTTTTTTGTGAAATGTGTCAGATTGGGTTGAAATCAAGGTGATTTTGTATTGACTTCATTTTGATTTATGGATTTTCTAGAATTGGGTTTTGAAAGTTATTCCACTCTTATCATATGAAAATATGGGAATATATGAAAATATAGAAGTAAAAATAATAATATAAAGGTAGATCATTTGTGAGTGTATATACGCGTGAGAAGTTTATTTATTAATGTTAATTTTGTGAATTATAGTGATTAAAGTTTTATTATTTTAATATCCCTTTATTATTTATTATTATAAAATCATTAAATATAAATTAATTTTAAAAATAGTAAATAATTAGTTATTATATTAACTAATTTATATATTATTTAAAAAAATAAAAAATAGATTAGTATCTAAAATAGTTTTTAAATTAGTATTTAATTTACCATCAAGGTTTTACCTATCAATTATTTATATTTTAAATTTTGTACTTAAAATCACATTGTTAACTAATTAGATACCAATTTAAAAATTATTTATTGAAAAACTATTTTAGATACTAATTAACTTTTTTAATATTTAATTTAGTTAATATAACAACTAATTATTTATAGTTTTTATTTTTTTATTTAATGATTTCTTTATTATTTAATTAATATTTAATTGTTTTAAAGTACTATCTATTTCAATTAGAGTTAAATATCTGGATTGTGAACTTTACTAATTCCAATTAATTATATACTATTTAAGTGAGAAGATGCAACTTTCAAGTTAAATCATAATTGTGTATTTAATGTTTAAGTGAGAAAGATGATGCATCAATGTTTTATTTTCGAAGAGTTTGACTGTTGACTATGGACAATCAAGCAAAGAGATATATGTTAAACAACTATTTAGACTTTGAACAATAAAGATTGAAACAATTATGGTTAAAGTGAGATGTGTCACTTAAGCTATTTTTTGTGTGTGTGAAATATACGTGTTTATGGTATTTAGTTGATTTTACATGTCTATATTTATATAATTGTATGTACTTATTTATTTTTGTATTTTTGTGGGAATTTTATGTTAGAAATTGGAAGGAGATGAATTGGATTGATCTAATTAATAAAATAGATAGATAGTAAAGTATATGAATTGAGATATGCAATAACTTTTTTGGATTAAGAATCTATGTGGTATTAAGTAAACAAATTTATTAATATATTTCATGTATATTAAAATACCAGAAAGTAAAATATAATATTTTTGTACCAACATGATTAAATAAGTTAAACATAAATTATAAGGATGACAAAGTGGGACGGGCTGTGGCGGTTGGCACACGGCCCGCTGAAAAAAAAAACATAGGAGGGGTTGTTTATTTCATCTCGCTGACCCGCTTAGGTTCGTCCCGCATAATCTGCAGTCCGTGCGGGTCAAGTACGGGGCGGGGCGGGTTGACCCGCATAACCTGCATAACTTTAAAATGTATAAAAAAAATTTTACACCCCATATTTTCTTTATAAAGTCTTATATTTTACATTCCAAAATTTTTAATAACATCTTACTATGCATATTTCATAAAAATAATATTATGAGACCATTTACCTAATGCATCTAAATAAAAAAAATCAAATTTTTTATTTAAAAAATTATTTTTTTAATAAATATTTCTTATGCAGCTAGCCCGCAGACCTGTGAACCAACCTTTATGCGGGACGGATAAAAAAATCAGTCCACAAATTTTATGCGGGACGAGCTAACCCAGCCCACTTTTTGCGGACCAAGTGTGAGACGGACCTATGCGGGACTTCCAACCCACAACCACCTCTAATAAATTATGTGATTTCATGAATTAACATTTCATGATAGTTATGATTATAACTATTTGAATTATAAATTTAAATGTCTATTTATTTAAAATTTTATTAAAGGTGGCTTGCATTAATATTTTCGGTGCTGCTGTATTATAATGTTAAAAGAGCTACATATAAAATTATATAAGGTCGATGTTATACTAGATAATATATATATATATATATATATATATTTTGCATAATACATTTCCTGTACATTATATATATTATGAGATTTACATATATGTAATGAACATCAGATTAATCAACGGCCATTTGGTAGAAAAATATTTGTTCATGTCAAAAAATTATGATATACTGAAAATTATAATTTATAAAAAAAAATAACTCAATTTTGGTTTGATTACTTAAAAATATTCCTAAATATATTTATAGATTTTTGAAAATAAATATTGTATTATTTTATTATGAAAATAATTTATTATCGTATTAAATATTTAATAAGAATAATATCATATATTTTTACTACATTTTTAATTTCAACTCAGAAAGTTAGATTTATATTTAATCAGAGCCATTACAAAAAAAATTATTTAAAAAAATATGATTTCATAAAATATAAAATCAGTTATAAAATACATAGTTTCTTTATCTCAAATTCTCAGTAAACAAAAAAAAAACTTCAATGTAACCTTTTTTTTTTCTCTCATGACCTTAACCTTTGTCTTCACATAACATTCTAGAGAAACCTTAAACTAGAGAGTACAAATTGTTTATTAACGGTCCACTGGAAAACTAAATTTTGTCTCTCTAATAAATACTTGTTAAAATACATAAACAACGATAAGAAAAAACAATATTTTTTTATGTAATAGAAAATACAAAATCAAACAATTATAAAAAACAAAAACACAATTTCTCATAAAACATTATTAATTTTGTCCCCAGAATATATTATCCTCTTAAGAATATGGGTTGAAAGTAAACAATATCTTGTGGACTAGCCAATTTCAAATCAATGTGCATTATTATTGAAACATAAAACATATTAGATTGGGGCCAAAAGTGTTTAGGAATATATGGAAAACTGAGAGAGTATTTTTGGAATTTGGGAGAAATACGATGTGGACGATAATGATATTTGGGCATTAAAGGAGAAATTTAAGATATATTTAAAAGAATGGAACAAAGTTACTTTTGGAGATTTAAACAAAAACAAAGAAAGGATTATCCTTAGCTTAAAAGAGTTAGAGAAGAAAAATGAAGACAATGAACTAGATCACTAAAATCGTTAGAAAGGATTTGTTAGCATAACTATATAAGCTGAACTTTAAAAAAGAGACTTTAGAAAGAAAAAAAAAAGTTAAAATCGAATTGGTTAATAGAAGCTTCGAAGATCAGTGTTCCGTCATGATTTTCCGTCATGATTTTGTTCCTAAAAGATATTTCAATAAATTAAAAGAGAAAATATATAAATTATTCTTTATCTCGACTCCTGAATAATGTGAGACTATATTAATATATCGGAAGAGTCTCTTTTTACATGGTATCCACAATCTTATGTTTGATCAATTGCCCATGACAAACATGAACATGAGAGCAACATGAGTAGAAATTTCCCTGGAAGATCCTATAGGTTTTACAATGGTAGCTCCCTCTATGAATTTGGTCATGGATTAAGCTACTCCACATTCTCCATGTATATGTTGCATCTGCTCCCTCCACCATAATGGTTCAAAACACATCCATTTCTGAAGCACATAACATCTTCTCTTCCAACTCAGCCACCCAACTTGAGTCTCTCTCTGAGGGTCAAGCTGTTGACATTTCCTCCATAAATTGCCTAGAAGCCATATCAATAGTTACTCATGTTGTGTGATAGGAATATAAAGCTGCATAAGCAGTGATGAGTTTGACAACAGTTTGTGGAAGAGTATTATGAGACATAAGTAAATAACTATTTCTTAAATTCTTAATCAGTTGTGGAGGGTATATAACAAATACAAATAATAAAAAAATTATTAACACCAACGAACCAAAAATCTTATTTAATGCAAAACAAAACGCTAGAAGAAGGGGTTGAACCTTCGACCTTGTGGTTAACAGCCACACGCTCTAACCAACTGAGCTATTCCAGCAATTGATAAAACATTGAAACAAAAATAATTTATTATTTTTTAATCATATTGAAATTTAATTGATCAATGAAAAATAAATAGGGTAAAATAAAAGTAATATAAGATCAATAAGATTAAATACAAAAAATCATGATAGCTTGAGTATATAATCTATATTATAATTAAAATTTATAAAAAATAGACATTTATGAATACATAAATTCTATTTTGAATTTGTGATACATAACATATATAGTGATATAAAGGTCTTTTAGATATTATTATTAATAACATATTAAACAAAGAAGAAAAAGATTGATAAGAGATTAAGAATATAGAATTCTAAAAGTACATTCAAATTAGAGAAAAGCTTTCAAAAATACAATTCTTAAAAGCACTTTGGTTTAACACAACTATCTTAATTTATATAAAGATAGTGAGATCATTTTAAGAATATTGTTTGTTTACAGTATATAAATAGAAAGTTGTTAAAAATTGTATCATATATTTTAGTGATTCTTCTTGCAGTTTCATGATTATGAAAACCAAAGCTTAATGTTGGGTGGTTTTGCTTACCACGCGTAATGTGACAGCCACCTGGGAAAATTCATACAGTCAAATTATTGAATAACAATAACAATCATAATTTTTAAGATAAGAAGAACAGTGGAGTTTTCAAACGTATAAATCAAAATTCATAGTCAGAGTTGTCATCCACACAACAATGACAGCCTTAAAAACCCAATTTCCGTGTCAACATATTCAAACAATCCTCAAAAGTCAAAACAACTTTTCTTTTGTTGGAAGGGATATTCATGCATCAATTTTATTTACCATAACGGATAATATAACCTAATCATATAAAATAGTTTTGCGTGGCTATCTAACAGTAATGAATCATAAGTTTTTAGTTAATATCAATAAAAACAATAATATTTATGTATTATTTTTTTGTTTTGTTTTCGTTTATAGAAGAAATTTACTACTACTACGTGTGGTTCTTATTTTTATAAATAAAAGGTACCAGAACAGAAATATTTAAAAAAAAATGGAAATAAAGAAGCGGTAGAAACGAAAAACATGTTTTCTTCTTAAAGTGGCAGTGGAAGGATATGAATGGAATAATCTGCGTTGACAAATTGAGCTGTGAAATCTTTCGCACTCCACCAATATAAATATGTTCTGCATCGCAACCTTCAACACAGAAAAGCAAAGTTGAGTTTGTGAGAGAAGAGAAGAGAAGAGAAGAGAAAGAGAAAGAGAAAGTTAAGCGCATATGGAAGGTTTGATTCCGTATCTCATTCATGCGATGAAGAAGCAGAAGCCTCATGCTCACCGCAGCTATAGGAGCTTCTCCCATTCTGAAAGCTCAACCCGCAGCTACCATTTGCTGTTGGCAGCTGATTCCTTCACAGGATCTTCTCACAGGAGAACCAGGTCTGATTTTCAGCCTCCCACAAGTGAGTTCTCAGAGCAGAGACATGGTGCTGAGGGATTCTTGGTCAGCCCCACTACTGCTGTCAATGCTAATGCTTCTTATGCTGCCCAACCCTCTACCAATACCACCAACATTCGCCATCGCAAGTGACATCTTCAACATCCTTTGTTTTTTGGACTTTTAGATATTATATGTCTCTTTTAAGGTTTGATTCATTCGTTTGAGATCATGGGTGACTGTCAATTGTAATTTTATTGTGTATTTACTTCTGATCTTGTGTAAGCTAATTTCTAGGGGAACGACACTGTAATCAAGAGAAGCAAGTCTTTTTTCTTCGGTTACAGACTAAAATTCAGTAATATTCGGTAAAAAGTGCTTTGTAAAAATTCCGATTGAATTTGCTTTCCTATTTTGGTTATAAAATTATGTTTTTTTTTTTTATATTTTGGTTATTTGGGGGTGTCAAAATATTATTTTTCCACATGAACCCTGAGTTGTAACCATTTTCATTTTAATTTTTAATTTAAAATGTTGTAATATTATTATAAATGGTTGTTGAAAAGTGTTATTCGCTATCTTTTTCTTAAGATAAGCGGCGGACTCATGACCCTATACCGATTAAGGTAATTTATTTAAAAATAATAAAAAATGAATATTATTACCACATAATATATGGACTTCAACATTTTACATCAATATATATAAGTTTATCCTTTAATAGTGAGATTTATATATAGATTTAGGAGGTGTAAAAGTTTAAAGCTTAATAAATTTAATTAGAAGTTTAAAAAATTAAAAAGAAGTCCGGTTGACTATGCTCATTACTCGTGAACAATACAGTTTCGCCACCGGATTAAGACAGAGATCAAAGTGAAACGTTTGCAAATGTGTTTGTAAGTATAATTATGGCCATAACTGGCGTTCCGTTGTTTGTGAAATTCGTTGTCTTTTGTTTTTAGTTGGAAAACTTTGATTACCAAGTTATAGTGATAAAAAAAAACACTTTACAGTTGACGAACAAGTAATCCTCGGACAGTAGCAGATAAGGAATAGGTAGACGAGTTGTCATGAACAAAAAGAAACAGTCTCACTCTAGATATTGTTCTCTTACCAAAAAAAGTAGATTGAAGTTAAAACAAAAACAGGTAGCCCGAGCTTGTAGACTGCATTTTGCTCTGATACCCAATGCATAATTCAAGCATCTCTGGAAATTGTCCGACAAGCCACGACTTGAATTTTTGAAGAAAAAAATAGAGGTTTAGGAAATACTACTTCTGATTGATATTACGAAGCCAAGAGTGCTTCTAACTTAGCAATCTGATCATCCTCATTCTTTGGAATAGGATCCCTGTTAACCTCTTGATACAGATCATGTTTCCACTTCTCTACTCGCGACTTAACAGGACGGTGAACTTGTTGTCTTCCATTAAGTTTGTCTCTTCCCCTGTAATTACTGTCGCCTCCACTGCCCCCAAACCTTGCTCTAGATGAAAAGCCATCCCTCCTTGCTTCACTCTTATTGAGTGCTCTGTCCTCTGTAATTTGTTTCTCAGGTCTATCCAGATGATGAGGATTGCTGCTTCTTTCCTCCTTCCTTTCATTCCTTTCCATAAAATGTTCAGTATGACTTGATTTTACTGCTACTATTGGAGCTGGATTAGCATCTGCTGAATCCACAGGAATCTTCTTCTCCCTAAATGCCCGTCGTTTCCTCATAGTAGGGGGTAGATCATCTTTTCTTTCGGCAAAACCATCTCTTTTCTGTAAATTATCATCCAGTTTCACCTGAGATTTCGTATTTGTTTGCTCTCTACTCTGACCTGTCTCCACCCTTTCATTATCGTCTTTACTCTGAGCAAAGACTTTTCCTGAATGCAATGAAAGAATTTTTTGTGCTTCATTTCAGTGTATTGAGTCAATCTAAATATCATTCACGCACAATAAAGCCAAAGTAAGCTTACTACCAGCTTCCCTTTGTCCATTGCTTCGACCAACCTGCCCAGTACTACCCCGTTCTTCATGCTGTTATACAACAAGCATAGGCAAGCCTAAGATGGTTATATATGGTGGCACTTGAAGGCATGGGACTGAACAAGAATCCGCTACATCAGCCCAGAAAAATAGTTTGCATATACTGAATAACTATCAATCATATAAAAGGAAATTTAAACCTATTAATCAAATGAATCTCCACATCATCTTGAAAATGATAATTGAGACATTTCCTTTCAAATGCAGCTAAAAAACGAAAGGGAAGAGTAGATAAATATAGCAAGTTCTTACAAATCAAGTGTGGCAAAGCAAATGATTTGATATCATACAGCTTGCACAATCAACTATGCAAGTATAAGCTATTCATAGTCATAGTGTTTAACCTTAAAAGAAAGTGCCAGTTGTTTTCTTCTGATAACATTTCTAGTTCATATTTCACCTAGTATCACAATACCACGTACCAATCCCACCAATATTGAACAACTTGAAAATCAGGACAAGTTGTAGTGGTTAAATATTGTGATAAAGGTCAGGGCCAAGAATTTGCATTAAAATTGCTAGCCAAGCAAATGAAATCGTTCACAAGCTGTACCTGACAGCTAATGGCATGAAACAGAATAAAAATTAGTTTATCACATTTTTCTCCCCTTCCCTTCCCTTCCCAAAACAATATAAACCGTTCTTTACTAGCGCTACAAGACAACTGATTCAATACAATTGCAATCCAAGGCCATATACAATGACTGTGAACTCAAGTTCACAACTTAATCATGGGGAATGACATAGCTAGGTAGTGTATAATATTAAATAAATTTAATTTCTTTTTCGAAAATGACTAAATACCAACCAAACATGTTCATGAGAATAACATTCCTAGGTATAATATTCAAAGGGAATTTGACTCCTGGGAAAAAAATATTATATTATGAAACAAACACCCACAGATAAGGTTAGTACCTATCTTTACCATCAGATAATTTTTTTTGGCATTGCTAAATCACTACAAAAAAAATTGTGTAGAGAAAAAAAACTTACAACTTTCTAATCGTGACTACAACTTGAAATCAGAACAATTATAGGGAGAAAACAAATAGTTTAACCGCTTAAACAGAGCAGGGGAATTATACATTTATTTTTTTTCTTTCATTTCCTACGAATCCCTTTTGGCTGGACACACACACTACTCAAAACGGAACTTAAACAGAATCTAAACAAGATAAAAGTCAATATAGAAATTTGAGCACAATTAGGAGCAGAACTCCGTTCACTATGAAACAGGAATGGCTCATGCATTCATTCAAAAAAATTGGTATGACCTGGTAATGAGAGCGAGATCTTGATGGCTGAGACGAATGTTTGGATGGCTGAGATGAATGTTTCGATGGCTGAGATGAATGTTTGGATGGCTGTCCATGATCGTTTGAATTTGATTTCTTGGGAGCAACAGCATCGAAAGGTTCTCGCCTAGAATGATGTGGCAGCGATGGGTTTCTCTTATCTCCCCCATCAGAGGTTACTCTGTTCCTGTCCCTTTCTCTTTCTTGTTTTCCATCCCTTCTATATCTCTTGGGACTACAACCCACAACCCCAAAAACAACAATATTCAAAAACGAAACCATATACGTATTTTCCCACAACTACAATCAATGCATTTAAAAATAATCCAACCCCAGTTCAATCGAAAAAAACATGGAATTGCAATATTGGAACGGTGAATAACCAATGCACTACGTTAAATGTTAGGTTGAATTGAAAAGCAGGGAATTGGCATTAGGTTGAAAATGGGAATTGACATTGGAGTGAGAATAGAGAGCACCTTGGTTCTTGATCGAACTTGGAGTGGCGACGCTTGGAATCAGAGTCTCGATGAGACATTAGGTTTTTTCTGTCGAGAATTGGAATGGATTAGGATTAGGGCTAAACGTGTTTCAGTTTCTGTTATAGTACAAGTGATTCATTTTAGATCTCACAATGCTCATGGAACGCACTACCACCTCAAAGATCAAAATTTATTTCTTGCGTATTCAATATATTATTTATTGAATATTGAAAAAACAACGAAAATTATATTTTTTATACTAAAAAAAAAATAAAAAATATATATATATATATATATATATATAATCTTAAAATATTATCTGTATTTTGTTCTCTAGAAAGCTCATAAAGAGCTGTATATTTATTTGGTGCATATATGTGTGTATGAAATACTTTTCATTAAGTAAAATTTAAAATGAACAAACAAATATTTAAAATTTTATTAAGATTAATTTTTCCCATCTTTGAAGTTTTGTTAAGATTATGCAATCTCATTTCATCCATACTGTATAAAAAAACAGTAAGCTTAAGACAAAAATCTCATTTCATCTACACTGTTAATGACAAACATGGTTGACATAAGTATGCTTTATAAGAAGGGATTATACTATATTAAAGATATAATTCTTAAGTGAATGATGAATGGAAAACTTTCTTAGAAAAGTTTATAAGTAAATTTATAACTAATTTATTCTTTTTTCTATAAATATTATATCTTTTCAAAAATATAAATTCACTATATCTTTAGTTCTCTATTGTTAGTCATCTAAAATAGATAAAGAGTATTTTTAGTGGTAGATTTTTAACATATAGTATGTTATTTGCAAAATTTTACATTAAATAGACAGATAAGATTATTGTAATAATAATTACAAAAACTCTAAAGATCTTTGAGATGATAAAAAAAATAATATTTTAAACTCTCTCATACTAAAAAATATTATAACGAGACCTGCAGTATGTTATTTAAAATCTTAAAATGAAATCTACATTAGATAAAAAAAATTAGTGTAAGATCTTAAAATAATTTTTTTATAGCATCAACAAGAAAAGATAGTTTGATTTATATTTTGATCCGTGTAAGTTTTATTTTAATTAAATTTTAAGTATTTCATAAATTTAGTTATTTTTAATTGAGTTTTTACTAAATTTCTATTAGGTTGGATATTCAAAAATATTTTTTATTTTTATCTAAGTACACTAAGAAGATGGAGTGAGTTAATTTATGACTTTGAAGAAATTGAAAGAGAAAAAATCAAATTGATTTGTGAATTGGAGACCATAAAACAAAAATAATGGTAAAATCATCTCATTTACAACAAAAATCAAACAATAGGATGCATAGAACAATTTTTTCAATATAATTTAAAATATTCATTTATGAAATACTTACAAAATTTATTTTTTCTTTGAGATGTTTTCATAATACCAACACACTTGTCTTTGTCATATCCACTAAAATTAGAAATCTTACCCATCCTAATAAAGTAGGTTGTAAATTTTGATCCTGAAAAGTTCGAGTTGATAGGTTGATGGACCAACTTGCTAGGTTTTAAATTTTTTATTTTTAAAATTTTTTATTTTGTTATATATATATATATATATGTATGCAATGTATATATTTTTAATTCCCATTTAATCCTTTAAATATTTTCTAAGATTTTAATTGATTTATTAATGTCTCTAATTGAATAAATTAAAATAATTATTGTATTTTCGTGATAAATTACTCCATCATAAATAATAATTGAAGTGTAGTTTATAAATGTTAATAATTTAAGTTAAAATATATTGCATATTTACATCCTTCAACTAATGTAATAAAATAAAATTAATTTTTAAAATATTTTTATCTTAACTAAAACAAACATACTAAAAACCAATTTTCTCTCAACCTTTTACAATTTAGGTGAGTCAAGTTGACGGGTTGAAAATACCAATTAGATCTAACAAATTTTGACAAGTTGACAAACCAAAATCTGTTTGTCACCCTTAACTAATATATCTTCTTTATTTTACACTTATTAAAGTGTTTTAAAAGATTAATTCAAGATGATATTGACCTAACTAATCAAAATTATCTCCACATTGTTGTATCTTAATTAATTTAACAAAAAATAATATATATATATATATATATATATATATATAATACTATAATGTTCATGGTTAATACTTAATGGATGAGTACTTTTCCATCTTTTAGGTTTAGGAGTAGTGATTTCATTACTCATCACACCTAAGTAGTATTTATTGAAATCCAATGCACTACTGTGTACTTGAGCAATGTGAATCAATGTAAATCGCATGCGTTTGGCTAAATGAAACCAAAAAGATATAGCCATGAGCCAACAAAACTTAAAAATATTCATGAATCTTTTATTTTGGTGGCAAAAATGAGTTGTAACACACTAAAAAGTGATTTATTTTTGGGATTAAAATGCCACAACAGTTCATGGAATTTAAATTTATGTAACCAATCTTTATAAAACACTATGTATATGTGGTTGATGATGCCCACATTAACTAACTAATTTTGTTTACTTGATAAAACTATATTTAAGCATGAATATGCATTCCTCTTCAGATGGCACTTGAATACTTATTAAGTGTTCATAAATGACAAATAACCCTTCTAGTACTTGTTAGGTTTATAATAATAAACAATTTACAATTCGATTAACTTTTAATAATAAATATTGTACACGACTTCCCAAATATTTAATAATGAATATTTTATTAATAGAACAAACCTCATGAATCTAAATATAATTGTATTCACGATTCTATTATAATAATCAATTATCATTTATGCCATTATACATAAAAAAAAATATAATATTATCTATTTCATAGTTTATAAGCCTAACTCAATCCCATAAAACCAATTCATGAAATGAGGTTTGCATCCACTTATATATAATGAAATGTCATAATCTCTAGTTGATGTGGGATCTCCAACACACCCCTCACGCCGAGGGTGACAGTTTGTGCGTGGGATAACATATTATGGGTGGTCCGATAACACCCATGAGTCGGTTTTATGGGTTGAGTTAGGCTTAAAGTCCACTTCGTAATATGGTATCAGAGCCATTTCGAGCCTATCCTAGCGAATATTTGTTGGGCCTATCGTGCCATCCGCTATCGGGTCGTTATCAGACTACCCATAATTTGTTGTTCCACGCACAAGTTGTCACTCTCGATGTGATGATTTGTGTTGGAGATTCCACATCGACTAGAGATGAGAATATTTCATTGTATATAAGTGGGTAAACCTCACCCCATGAGCCAGTTTTATAGGGTTGAGTTAGGCTTAAAGTTCAATTTGTAATACTGTCAAATTCATAACCTATTTTTACTTTTTTTTTTTCATTTTTATACATGGAGTTTTTATTTTTATTTTTTACATATGTTGTAAAAATATAAAAACAGTTGAAGTGACCTCGTATTATATAATAGTTTGTTTTGTAAGTTGTGACAAATAGAGCCGAAGATGATTCACGGGACATCATTGGAGTCTATAATTAGAATTATCCATGTCTGTGTTTTCAATCTAATTATATATTTCTTATTTAATTTGTACCCTTCGTTGCATTTGATGCTAAAATCAAATTTTTGTTTGGTAATATTATTTGACTACTCAGAATAATTTTATAACAATATTATAGTGTCACGACAAAACATCGTTATTTTTATTCCAGTTATCATTTTTTGATTTATATATATATATATATATATATATATATCTCTTAAATTATTTTTCCCATGTGATAGTTGTCGACAGATTTATTTATTTATATAAAAATTGTATCTTTAGTAACTTATTTGTTCGGAAAAGTAATATGTACTCAGTATTTAATCATGATTATTATAAAGTTTAATTAAAATATATTGATAATATTACTGCCAATGTTTTAGTCCAAAACTGGAAAAAATCTGGTAAATTAAATGATTATAATATCAATATATATTTGAACACAAAAATATTAAATATTTATAAGTGATAACATATTTTACAGTTTTAATATGAAAATTGTGTTGCATCCTAAATTAAATAAAAAAATGCTTCTTTGATTAAAATAAATAAAAAATAAATAGTAAATGAGGTTTTGTTGATTGGTGAAGTGAAAAGGTTGGTGCAGAAGGCTGCAATTTGTTGTTCACTGCCTCTGCTATTCTTACCTTTCTGCTCTCTCCCTCATAATTTCTAGTTCCACCCTCTTTATACACTGTCAAATTCTATTTATATAACAACAAAAAAAAGAAGATAAACAAAACAAGTGTATGATAAAGATGAAATATAGCATCTACCAGAACTAAGAAAATCATTACATTTCAATTTTTACTGTTTTGTCAGCTAATTTAACCTTCTGAATGTGTTGTATTAGGCGTCTTCATGTATAACGGTCACTGAGATTTATTTGGACTGCTGTTCCATTCAGTACAGTTGATGTTTGGTTTTTACATCCAAAATTTTTACTTTCACCATTTTTTTATTCTGAAATGGATATTTTGGATCCTGTTTTTTACATCTATTCCAAAATATAAAAAAGGCAATGATAGCTTTTTTGGAAGATAAGAAAAATGTAGACCAACTGTTATAAACTACTTTCAATTCATTAGAGGGATACAATTAAATCTGCCTTTTCTATGCCATAAATTTTGCTCAGAAATAATACATAATAAAAAACAAAATCAAGGCAAATTTAGATCAAATTTAGATAAGTTTCTGGCTCACAAAGAATGCATTTAGCTCTAGTTAATTATTATAACCGGTAAAAGGTGCATTGTGCAAGGGAGGTTTTTTGTTTGTTTTTCTTTTCTTTTTCAGTACCAGGGGAAGCTCTTTACACTACATGATTTTCTGCTGCAATATATATATATATATATATACCTCTGATAATAGCTTCAAATTTATACTTCTTTGATCAGTGCAAAGATGAAGGTTGCTACAGAAGGTTGCAACTTTTTGTTCATTATCATTTGCCTTTTACTGATATCAGGTTTCTATCCTTCCCTTCAGTCTCTCTATGTCAATGCCAGCTAGTTATTCATTCTCAGATACCATTTCTAATATATATTCTCAACTGTGCAGGGCTTGGCATTCATTCTTTGTCTTATGATTATTCTGCTACCACAAAGGTAATAACTCTTCCTCACCAATAGTTCCATATACTATAATCTGGAAAGTTCACACTAGAGTATTCTTTTTGAGATGCAAAATGTTTTCCATGTTATTTTATTTAGACTTGATAACAAATTCATTTTATAAATTATAGCTTAAACCAGATTAGATATAGTTATGTGGCAGCTTCTGTCAGCAGTTAATGCACAAACTTACTTGTGTTGCCGTTGCTTTGAAATGAAGCAGTGCTTGGTAGAACCTGAGAGAGCACAGTATGGAGGAGGCATTATAGTAAATCCAGGATTTGATCACAACATAGAGGGTTGGACAGTGTTTGGAAAAGGGTCAATCAAGGAACAGATATCGAATGAAGGCAATAGATTCATTGTTGCTCACAACAGAACCCAACCGCTGGATAGTTTCTCTCAGAAGGTCCAACTTCTGAAAGGAATGCTATACACCTTTTCTGGTAACTTCACTTTTTCCATTGCTGAGTTATATGACATCTCTTTCACTAAGATTCATTTGAGGAATGTTTTGACATGGTGGCCATTACTTTTCTGAAACATTTTGAATGATTGATTTTCTCCCTTCTCCATATTCAGCTTGGTTTCAGGTCAGTGAAGGAAGTGATACAGTGTCAGTCATGCTCAAAACAAAAGAAAGTGAACTGGTACGAGGTGGCCAAGTGATAGCAAAGCATGGATGTTGGACCCTTCTAAAAGGCGGCATAGCTGCAAACTTTTCAGGCCCTGTTGAAATTCTTTTTGAGGTGAAACACATTCTGGATTTATACCTACCATTCTTTCAGCAACAAAACCTCTACAGGGACCCAAATGAAACTCTAGATAGTTATCAACAACCAAAAACATAATTATACCTACCTATTTTCATCTTGTCTTATTTTACATATTTCCTCAAAATTCAACTGAAGTAATACTATAGGGCACCTATTTGTGAGAATAAAATGCAACCTTTATTTTGTGTGTATTTTGATACATGTTTCGTTAGCTAAAATTTGTTCAACCCTGTAGAGCAAGAATTCAACTGTGGAAATATGGGCTGACAATGTCTCGTTACAACCATTCACTAAAAAGCAGTGGAGATCACTACAAGATGCCAGCATTGAGAGGGTAAGCTTATATGCAAATCCTACCCTCCTCACAAATGTTGAAATTTACATGAAAGCCAATGCTTTTTTATTTTCAAATATATAGAGTGCTTAACATCAGGGGAAGAAGCATTGCATTTGTTTTGATACCACTACTAAAATGAAATTCACCAATTTTTAGTCAAGCATGTGGTCATTATTAAGAGGATGTCTGCAGTAGCAAACCAAACTGCATATAGAAAATCAGTAGCAGTAAATAGTAGACTAAAATACATTTATTTTCCGTTCTCTTATTTTTTATTTTTTCTTTGATCTTCTAAATTTAAAAAGTTTAATCTGGTCTCTTAAAATGTCTCTGTTAGACTATATTAGTTTTTTGTCAATTTACCACACTAACAATGTTAAGTTGATTGACTTAACAAACATCCATGTACCTGTCACAAATTGTCATGTGTGTCTAAGTTGTTAGTGTGCTTAATTCATAATAGAGACACTTGATCGAAGTATAAATCCTTAAACTTAGGACCAAATTCAAACTAAAAATAAGATAAGAACCAAAAAGTATTTGAACCTAATTTGTAAAAGGAAAAAGAATTAAGTGTTGATCTATAACATGCAGGTACGCAAGAGGAGAGTGAGATTTCAGATAACTCGTGTAAATGAAACAGCATTGAAAGGAGCTAAAGTCATCGCCAAACCAGTGAAGTTGAACTTCCCATTTGGATGTGGAATGAACCATTATATCCTCACGAACAAAGACTACCAGAATTGGTTTGTGTCAAGGTTCAAATTCGCAACCTTCACCAATGAGATGAAGTGGTATAGTACAGAGAAAAAGCAAGGCGTGGAAAACTATACTATCTCAGATGCCATGCTGAAATTTACCAAAGAGAATGGCATTTCTGTGAGAGGCCATAACATTTTCTGGGACGATCCAAAATATCAGCCTGAATGGGCCAAGACCCTATCACCTGCGGATTTAGCGAAAGCAGCAGCAAAAAGAATGGAATCTGTGGTTTCAAGATACAAAGGACAACTGATTGCATGGGATGTGATGAATGAGAATCTCCACTTCCACTTCTTTGAGGACAAACTCGGCCAAAATGCCTCTGCAGAAGCTTATGCAACAGCTTACGAGATTGATCCAAAGCAAAAAATGTTCCTGAATGAGTATAACACCATTGAAGATAGTGGGGATGAGGATTCCAGCCCAGTCAACTATATGAAGAAAATTAAGGAGATTCTGTCATTTCCAAGAGTTGCTGGAATGTCACTAGCAATAGGGTTGCAAGGCCATTTTGCTAGTGGCCAGCCAAACCTTGCTTACATGAGATCATCTCTTGACCTTCTTGCTACAACTGGACTTCCAATATGGCTCACAGAAGTCAGTGTGGATCCACAACCAAGTCAGGTATTTCCTTAACTTCAGAAAATATTTTTATGAACTTCTCATGAACCAACTTCAGCTTGTAACATTACACATTGAGTCAAGTTGTAAAGTTGGTTATAAAGTTTATTAATATATATACAAAACAAAAAATGTATTTTGATTAATTAGACTACACTATCAGTAAACATTCCTTTCATATTGTCATTAAATCACATAATGTCATGTATGTATTGTAAGTTTGCTGATATTTTTAACAAGTAACTTTAAAGTGATACTTATAATAGTTTCTGCTGAATCACAGTGTAATTTCTTTTACTGATACAAAATGGAAATTATACTCATCAAATTATTTATTTAGTTCTTCTCAGAGACCCCATAAACAAAATTTTATCTTTTTATCTATTAGATAAAAGAAAAAGAAAGAAATCTCAATATACCAGCAAGGTGACTGACTGCATTGTGTTTACTTTTCTCATTCTTGTTTCTTGAGTAGGCAGAGTATTTGGAAGATGTACTAAGAGAGGCGTACTCTCACCCTGCTGTGGATGGGATTATAATGTTTTCTGGTCCAGCACAAGCTGGTTTCAATACCACTACTCTGGCGGATGAGAATTTCAGAAATACTCCTGCAGGAGACGTTGTGGACAAGCTGATTCAGGAGTGGGGAACTGGGCCTAAGATTGCCGCAGCAGATGGCAGAGGAATTGTAGATATTTCACTGCACCATGGAGATTATGATGTAACTGTTACACATCCTCTAATTCACTCCCCTATAAAAATGAATCTAAGTGTTAAGAAAGATTTTTCTCTGGAAACCATTCATGTGAAAATGCGTACATAAAATGTTTTGAAGCATGCAGGCATTGCAGTTGTAAATATGAAAGATTGTAATAAAATGGCTGCTGCAATGCAGCAGGGTTCATTCTTCTTGATGGTTTATGTTCCGGTATTTGAATATAGTTTCATTCCCTCCTCCTCAATTAGGATAAAACCGTGATGAACACCGATCTCTAAAATGGATAATACTTAATAATATGTGGTTAAGTTCGGAAGAGTTTCGTCCCACTGTAAACTATACATGCTATTTGGATAAATATAGGTTAGTTAGTCACACAAATAGTAACTCAAATCATGTTCCTATAAATAATAAAATAGGTTAAGTTCTCACTAAAGACATCCAAGCCCATATGAATAAAGACAGAATGAGGATATAAACACCCGTGAGAAATTTCTGTCATCAAGTAAATAAATTTTATGAATAAGTTAAAAATTAGTTTTTTTATGTGTTTTGCTTATCACATTTAGCTTCTATAGAAATTTTATTTTAACTTTTATGTACTGGCTGCAATGAGTAGTTCACAGTAAAGCAAAGTAACCTCTTTACAATTTCAGAAACGTAATTTTTTTTCCAGAGCAGAACAATGGAAGAAAAGAAATCAAAGTCTTTTGTCCTTGTAGTGGTTTTGGGGTTAACTTTTTAGCATTTTTATTTGGTTGAAGAATGCTAATAGATTATAATGATGTGGTTCGTTGAGATGATGAGACAATTTTTAATTTTATTATAATTATTATAATAAATTAAAATAATATGAAAAAACACAAGTTGAATTTTACTTAAGTGATACTTCTTTACACCACTTCATAATGGAAATTATATTAATACTAATAATTGTAATAATAATATTAATCATAATAAAATAAATTTGGAAATAATACTTATAATTAGTAAGAATAATAATTTTTTATATTAATATTAATGTTATAATTAAAGTTAATTATAGTAATAAAAATAACAATTAATATTAGTTTTAGTATAGACAATAAATATTAATAACTATACATATTATAATTAATTATAATAATAAAATTAATTATTAATAATTATAAATATGATCTATATTAATGATTACAATTAATATTAATATTGTAATAATAGTTATTGTAATAAAACTATTATCGTTTAAAGAAATACAACTTGCAGCCGTTTTATTACAATTTTAAAATTGAAATCATATTTTCAGTGATTTCTTATTTTTATTTTAAAAAATAAAATAAAATGAAAATTGTATGCACAAATAAAAATTCTATAAAATGAAATCATATTTTGAAGTTCATCCACTTTTATATAAACATAAGAAAAATGATATTTGACAATTGTTAGAGTTGTATATAAGAAAAATGATACTTTTGACAATTCTTGAAGTTGTATACAACTTTTGATATGATAAGTTTAAAAATAAATATATATAATAAAGGATAAATTTATAATTAAATGATATGAAAAAATATTAAATAATAATATTGAAAGTTGTATGTGGTTGTATAAAACATTGTGGTTGTCAATGTATCATTACCTTAGACATAAATATTTCCAAATGGGTAATGATACATTGACAACTCATTTTTTTATACAATCACATTACAACTTCCAATACTATTATTTTAATATTTTTTATATTATTTAACTTTATTATATATATTTATTTCTAAACTTATCACATCAAGAATTATATACAACTTTAAGAGTGTCAAAATATCAATTTTTCTTTCCGAATCAACATTTACGAAATTTTGACATTATACTTATAAGTAAAACGAACTTAAATGAATAATAAACTTAAAAATAATTACTATTAAAGTTTGTAATTACTAAAAAATTAAACAAAGTTTTGGATAAAAATAGTTCTATATATGTCTAAAACTTTAAAAATTTACACTAGTTTGTTATCGACCCTGTAACAAGATATTTTGCTCATGCCAATCCAATGCTTCTGATTAACACTTGTTGAAAAACTGTAACATGTGAATTCAGTTAATAAGTAATTAATAATTTAATTTATCACGTATATATATATATATTTATATATGATTCCAATATCTATCAATATTATTTCATACAATGTCATTATCTTCCATCATGTAACCTCTTACAATGCAAAACAAACATGATTAAATCAATTAACGACCATAAAAAATGAATGATGCCATTTAAATACGCTGGCACAAGAGTTCAGAATTTCAGTCATTCTTTCACTTCCTGCAAAAAAAAATCTGACGAAAGTAATTGTTCTTTTGAGAACATTTCTTTCAAATCTTCCTACAAGTGCTTCGTGTTGTCTATATACCAAATACTCTGATCAATTGGCGTTGTCAAAGTGAGCATTGTTCACGAAATGACTATGACATTGCATCGTGGTTTCATTTAGATCATCACGTGACTGTTCTAGAATTTTTCCATTTATTCTTGGAGAGTAAAACTCTCTTCATTATTGTTAATTCTAAGTTTTGTGATAGATCCATCAGAAGCAAAAGGATAACGAAGAAACGGAAGGAAAGGAAAAGAAAAGCGCAAGAACATGAAGAAAAGAAGAAAGAACAAGAAGAGAAATGAAATCAGGGTTCAGAAAGATACCTTCATGAGGAAAACTGCGGATTTGCGAAAGCAGGAGAAACAAAGTGAAAACAGATAATGGAAAGCTGATGCACTTTCAGTATAAGGTATCCAACATATTATATACATGGAAAAACCAAAAATGGGCTGAGAGAAAGAAACAAATAAACCGGCCCAAGAGGCCCAAAGGGGTGAAACTCAAAAATTACTGTGTGAATATATACCCCCTACACTAAAATGAAATATGTTGTGTGGGGCTTATTTGATGAGTGATAAGATGAAGGTTTGTGCAGAAGGCTGCAACTCGTTGTTCATCACCATTTTCCTTTTACTAATCTCAGGTTTCTCTCTCCTTTAATGGCTGCTGAGTATTCACTTCAACCATTTCTATATATCTAATGCGTCTTCTTTAACATATGTGCAGGCTATGGCGTCCATTCTTTCTCTTACCATTATTCTGCTACTACAGATGTAATGCCATTTCCTCACCAATACTTACAAATCTCAAAACTCCACTAACTTGCAAAATGTTCTTCACGTTACTACGTCATAATAATTTTATTTTACAATTATCGCAATCTACGTAACATGATTTGTCCATTTTAAGAAGTTTATGATAAAGGAAATAAAATAATCTATGTATTTATTATCTATTTCATCAAAGGGTAAAAATACCAATTTTCAAGATTCAACAATTTTTTTAATGCTTAATGAATAAAATTAATCTTACAAAACATGTTTAAAAAAATTGCTATGGAATATATATATTTTTTAAATATAATTATCTTTAAGATATACTGAGGTCTGTATAAAAGAATAACTAGGGACTATTCTAAATATAGTTTAGGAAACTTAAATGCATTAATATTATTAATTTTTTTATCATTACTTTATTTTGAAATATCAATAATGCATTCACTTTATTGTACTATATAGCAATACGCGTTATTCTTAATATGGTTGAAAGTTTATTTATTATATTATATGCACTGTCATTAAGTATAAGGATCACTCGAACTATTTATGAGTATTTGTTTTGAATTTTTTAGAATAATATTAATTAAAATGAAATAATTAAACCAATTTTATAATTAATTGTATAAGGATTGTGAGATCTGTAGATTTTATTTATATTGTTGGTGATAAAAAAAATCTATAATTAATTATTTCTTATATTATATATAGTATTATACCGTGGTTGAATTGGATATTTATTTATGAAAATAATAATAATAATTAAATTGATTGTTTTTTATGAAATGAATAAGAATTAATTTATTTTACTGGTTTGAAAATAAGCAGTGCATAGCAGAAGCTGAGAGAGCAGAATATGGAGGAGGCATTATAGTAAACCCAGGATTTGATGAAAACATAGAGGGTTTGGAGAGTTTCTGGAAAAGGGTCCATCAAAGAAGGAATATCCAATGAAGGCAACAGATTCATTGTTGCTCACAACAGAGAACAACCGTTGGATAGTTTCTCTCAGAAGCTCCAACTCAGGAAAGGAATGCTATACACCTTTTCTGGTAAGATTCATTTGAGCTTTGAGGAATGTTTTGACATTGTTTCTGAAACATTTTGAATCACCATTTTTCTCCCTTCTCCATGTTCAGGTTGGTTTCAGGTGAGTGAAGGAAGTGACACGGTGTCAGTGATGTTCAGAGCAAAAGGAAATGAACTGATACGAGGTGGTCAAGTGATGGCAAAGCATGGATGCTGGACCCTTCTAAAAGGCGGCATAACTGCAAACTTTTCAAGCACTGTTGAGATTCTTTTTGAGGTCAAACACACCTTCCACAAATTCTTAACAAACAAAAACATATTAAAACCATTACACTCATTGTTTTGTTCTTCCTTCTCTATTTTTCTTTATAATTATAAAAGTTTATTTTTTTTTATTATTACACTATCTCAAAACACGTTATCAAGTAATAATTATTTAGATCTTAAAAAATTATTCTTTTGTTTTGAAGAAAAGGTATAATTCATTGACAACCCCTTAAATCCATATTATACTACCTTACCACTAATTTTAGTAATATTCTATTCAATAGTTTAATTTATATTTTATTAAATAACTTAATTTAATGTTACTATATTATATATTCAGCATACGTAAGAGAAAAACTGGATGAAACAACTTTTCCTTTTAAAAAGTAAATTTCTATGAAAAAATACATTTTAAAAGCCAACTTACAACTTCATTTTAGTAAAAAATATTTTACTCAAACTGATTAAAAAATATAATAATAAAAACTATTATTATAAAATAAAAAATGGATTGTATAATGAGAGTTTTTGGGATTGCATCTCTTAGTCGTACAACAACACAATTGAAACCTAGTTTTATTTTCCTTTTTATATTATTATTTTTTTTTCCTTCTTATAAAAGATTAATTTTTTTTATTGATTTTTTTTAATTCATAGTTGAGTTCTTTGGAATTCCTTGTTGAGTTATGCGATTCTGATTAAAAAAACTTTCATTTAAAAAAAAATGGATTGTATAATAATGTAGAAAATGTGGATTGTCAAATATATGAAAGTTAAGAGAAACAATTATATTTTTATATTGTTTAAAATTTTATTATTTTAGTGACTAAAATAATGATGTCTTACTTTCTTATATGCATGTTTTGTTAACGAAAGTTGATTAAACTATACAGAGCAAGAATTCAAGTGTGGAAATATGGGCAGACAATATTTCCTTACAACCATTCAGTAAAAAGCAGTGGAGATCACTACAAAATGCCAGCATTGAGAAGGTAAAAATAATGCAAAACCTAACCCTAATTTACATGATAGGCCATGTTTCTTTAAGTTCACCAACTGTTAGTAAACTCAAGCATGTGATCATTAAGAGGAATGAATGAAATAGAAGACCAAGTTGCATTGAAAAAATCACTGTAAATTGTAAACGAGTCTTGATCTACAACATGCAGGTACGTATGAGGAAGGTTAGATTCCAGGTAACCGATGAAAATGGAACAGCACTGAATGGAGCTAAAGTCATCACAAAAGGAGCAAAGTTGAACTTTCCATTTGGATGTGGAATGAACCATTTTATCCTCACAAGCAAAGATTACCAGAACTGGTTTGCTTCAAGGTTCAAATTCACAACTTTCACCAACGAGATGAAGTGGTATAGTACGGAGAGAATCCAAGGGCAGGAAGACTACAGTATCGCAGATGCCATGCTGTCATTTGCCAAAGTGAAAGGCATTTCTGTGAGAGGCCATAACATTTTGTGGGACAATGAGAAACAACAGCCTCAATGGATCAAGACCCTTTCACCAGAGGATTTAAAGAAAGCAGTAGCAAAAAGAATCAGGTCTGTGGTTTCAAGATACAAAGGACAAGTGATTGCATGGGATGTGATGAATGAGAATCTCCACTTCCACTTCTTTGAGGACAACCTCGGCCAAAATGCCTCTGCACAAGCATATGCAGCAACTTTCGCGCTTGATCCAGGGACACAGATGTTCCTGAATGACTTTAACACCATTGAATTTAGTGGGGATAAGTTAGCCAGCCCTGTCAAATATATACAGAAAGTTAAGGAGATTCTGTCATTTCCAGGAGTTGCTGGAATGTCACTAGCAATAGGGTTGCAAGGCCATTTTGCTGTTGGCCAGCCAAACCTTGCTTACATGAGGTCATCTCTTGATCTTCTTGCTACAACTGGACTTTCAATATGGCTCACAGAAGTCAGTGTGGATCCACAACCAAGTCAGGTATTTCCTTAACTTCAGAAAATATTTTTATGAACTTCTTCATGAACCACTTCATGAACCAACTTCAGCTAGTAACATTACACATTGAGTCAAGTTGTAAAGTTGGTTATAAAGTTTATTAATATATATACTAAACAAAAAATGTATTTTGATTAATTAGAATACACTATCAGTAAACATTCCTTTCATATTGTCATTAAATCACATGTCATGTATGTATTGTAAGTTTGCTGATATTTTTAACAAGTAACTTTATAAAGTGATACTTATAATAGTTTCTGCTGAATCACAGTGTAATTTTTTTTAGTGATATAGTATGGAAATTATCATCATCAAATTATTTATTTAGTTCTTCTCAGAGACCCCAGAACAAAAGGTTTATCTTTTTATCTATTAGAAAAAAGAAAAAGAAAGAAATCTGAATATACCAGCAAGGTGACTGACTGCATTGTGTTTACTTTTCTCATTCTTGTTTCCTGAGTAGGCAGAGTATTTGGAAGATGTACTAAGAGAGGCGTACTCTCACCCTGCTGTGGATGGGATTATAATGTTTTCTGGTCCAGCACAAGCTGGTTTCAATACCACTACTCTGGCGGATGAGAATTTCAGAAATACTCCTGCAGGAGACGTTGTGGACAAGCTGATTCAGGAGTGGGGAACTGAGCCTAAGATTGCCGCAGCAGATGGCAGAGGAATAGTGGATATTTCACTGCACCATGGAGATTATGATGTAACTGTTACACATCCTCTAATTCACTCCCCTATAACAATGAATCTAAGTGTAAAGAAAGATTTTTCACTGGAAACCATTCATGTGAAAATGCGTACATAAAACGTTTTGAAGCATGCAGCCATTGCAGTTGTAAATATGAAAGATTGTAATAAAATGGGTTGCTGCAATGCAACAGGGTTCATTCTTCTTGTTTTCCAAATATCCTACAACTATCAATGGTTTCCTCACACGGTTACATATACATGCGATTTGGATAAATATAGGTTAGTTAGTTATTTAGTCACACAAATAGTAACTCAAGTCATGTTCTTATAAATAATAAAATAGGTTGACTTCTCTATGTAACACAAATACACATGGGATACGTAAAATTTCTAAAATGTAGGACATAGGGACACAAATGTATTATTATATAATTATGAATTATGTAAATTAACTATAAATATTTATGTGCACAAGTATCTTTTAGATTTTGTTGGGAGCAGAAAGATATTTTTTTATGACTGATTCAAAAGAATTTGTTTCGTATTTCTATAATTATAATAAAAATTTATACAATAAATTTAAGTTTTTAAAAAATGATTGTATTTTTTTAAATTGTGTTAAAATCATACAAAAATTTTCAGAAATCCAACAAATATTTTTTATTTCAACACTTCACCAAATATCTCACACGGATATGCCATTTAAGTGTAGGGTTCTCACTAAAACATCCGTTGCCTTAATAGGCTGAGTTTCCTTTCTATCTTAATGGGCCAAGCCCATATGAATAAAGACAGAATGAGGATCTTGATAAACACCCGTGAGAAATTTCTCTCATCAAGTATATAAATTTTATGAATAAGTTAAAAATTAGTTTTTTTATGTGTTTTGTTTATCTCATTTAGCTTCTATAGAAAATTTATTTTAACTTTATGTACTGGCTGCAAGGAGTAGTTCATAGTAAAGCAATGTAACTTCGTTACAATTTCAGAAACAATTTTAGAAACATCAATATTCTATTTCACAGTAATTTTTTTTCCAAAGCAGAACAATGGAAGAAAAGAAATCAAAGTCTTTTGTCCTTGTAGTGGTTTTGGGGTTAACTTTTTAGCATTTTTATTTGGTTGAAGAATGCTAATAGATTATAATGATGTGGTTCGTTGAGACGATGAGACAATTTTTAATTTTATTATAATTATTATAATAAATTAAAATAAAATGAAAAAACACAAGTTGAATTTTACTTAAGTCATACTTCTTTACACCAGTTCATAATGGTTAATACTAATAATTGTAATAATAATAATAATAATAATATTAATCATAATAATAATATTAATATTGTAATAATAGTTATTGTAATAAAACTATTATCGTATAAAGAAATACAACTTCAGCCGTTTTATTACAATTTGAAATTTGAAATCATATTTTCAAGAATATCTTATTTTTATTTTAGAAAATAAATAAAATAAAAATTGTATGCACAAATAAAAATTCTATAAAATGAAATTTTGAAGTTCATCCACTTTTATTAAACAAAATTAAATTTTATGTACAGATTTCTTTTAAAAAAATACACTACTTTCATAGAAATTCCACAAAAGGCTGCACTGATATAACGTTATTGTTGTAATAAAAAAAATAGAAGGGCTTTTGAAACTCTTTTGGTTGAGTAACGATGATAGTTTTAGAATAGAATTCTCGTTAAAAGTTGGAACACAACGACAGATAATATTGAATGGTTGTTGTATGTGAAAATTTTCTTTTAAAAAAAACGTGAGTATTTTATACATAATTCACAAACATTATGAGCAGATATATTTGTATAAACATAAGAAAAATCATCCTTTTTTATTTATATTTGTATACAATTGGTTAAGAAGTGAACTTTTAAGTCTAACTCAACCTCATGAAACTCTGGTTCATGAGGATGAGGTTTGCACCCACTTATATATAATGAAATGTTTTTATCTCTAATCGATGTGAGATTGCAAGAGAATATGCCATCTAGTTTTCATAAATTCAAATAAAAATAATCATCTTTAAAAGCAAAAAAAAAATTGTAATTTTTTTATCATGAGTGATGATTGATACTTTGACAATGTGAAAATTTACATGGAAATATAAGTATTTTTATTTTATTTTATTAAAAATCATGTTAATAATTCATATTAGTCTCAGTACGTCAATTGAACTCCACTTTGTATAATAAAGTATTACTTTTTTTTTCAATTTGTTGAGGCATGTGATCTTATATGTATTGCCGTCCATAATGCATGCACCTGAAAAGAAAATGTATGAGCACAATTATTTATTCGAATGCATTACACACGTGGCATTACCAAATATCTTAATTTAAGTTAACAACACTCATGTAACATGTGATAACAGACAGAAAAAATCACATGTGGTTTGATTTGATATCAGTCTCAGAAAAGGAAAAGAAATCTAATATAACACCGACAGAAGTTCCTTCATTCAGTTTGGTTCAGTCTGTAATGCCACATACATACTGCATAACTTTATTTCTTTAGTATATTTTATAAGTTATATAATAAGCTGGGCATTTGGTCTAGTGGTATGATTCTCGCTTTGGGTGCGAGAGGTCCCGAGTTCGATTCTCGGAATGCCCCTTTTTTTTCACATTTTATGTTTTGTTTCTTCCACCAAAAGAACAGTAGAATATGTGAATCAGTCCCTAACAATCTGGCTGCATTAGTCTTCATGGTTAAGCACAATTTCTGTATTTTCTCTCAACAAGTTTGCAAGCATCAGTCACAAACAGAAAATGTGGAATGCTATCCTTAAACCACACTATTTGTGAACCCTACATTCTACAATGAAGTAGTTTTGCTAAATGAACTATATTATTCAAACTGAATTGGGAAGGAAGCTGTGGATTGTTGTCCTAGATGCTGGCAGACAAAATTATCAATCTTAAAAACAAAGTATGAACACAATTGTCTTAACTTATAATTTACAACACTCAGATGCAATCACCAAATCACATGTCTGGTTTGATGTAAGCTACTCAAAAAGGGAAAGGAAAAACTAGTATCACACCAACACAAGTCACTTCAATCAGATAGGTTCGTCTGGAATACAACGTACAAATATATTTATAGGGCAAAACTCGAGCTTCAGTTTATTGATTTAGAATTTTTTACAAGCCAATCAACAACTGTATCAATGCTGGTAGAGTTTTTACAGGAGATCATGAAGCAACAAACTTCTCTATCAGTGATGGATTTCAGTCCCCTGCACATATGAAACAAACATTCAAAGTACATTCTGAAAGCTAAATTTAATTTTTACTTTATCATTTGGAAATTTTTTAAGCAAACTTTTTACGTTGATCAGCATTATTCTCAACATGGGTACGTACATCTGAACATCTAATACACCTAGAGAAGATACTTACATCTGATCTGTGAGGCCTTGCTTGGACAATGCTCCAGGTTTGTCAATCTTATTACCCAAAATTAGAATGGGAATCCCATCTAAAGAAGGTTTGCTTAACAAGTCATGAAGTTCAATTCTAGAGACAGGTAAATTTTCATAATCAGCTGCATCAACAACATAACTGCAAGTTCCTCCACAAAATAATTACATCAATCATATGTTATGATCTTGACCGAATAGATAATCTAAAAAGAAATTATACAGTACGTAGGGAAAAAAGAGTGTAAAAAGTTGAAAACATTTCACTAGATAAGAAAAAGCAATACTTCAGTTACTGATGCAGAGGTTGTGTTATGTGTTTCAAAGTTTTAGAGGACATACACAATTGCTGAAACAGCACGACAATATCTCTCCCACATACTGCGAAACCTTGGTTGACCTCCAAGGTCCCATAACTTTATTGTCACATTCCCTTTAGTTATCTTTTTCATATTAAATCCTACCTGTAGGTAACAAGTCATCAAGTAAATTTGCAGGCACAAAATTAACCTCAAATTTGTGGAAATAGACAACACGAAGTATGGCATCAAAATTAGTTATCAGTGATTAAAGAAAGATAATTTAATTACCGTGGGAATCATCTCTTCACTATATCCACCAGTCTTCGTCAAAATCAAACATACACCAGGCATCAGCAAGGTAGAAAAAGAACAAATGAAATGGAAAACGAATCATATACAATGTTTTCTGTTACATACTGCAATGACATTTATTAGTGACGTTTTCCCCGCATCCTGAAGACCAACCAGAGATAACTCCATTTCTTGCTTGAAAAAGAGACTATATATCATTGGAAACAAGAGAAAGAAGAATAAAACATTTAAAAGAGAATCGGTGTAAGTCCTAATTCCAACTCAATGCCATTATATATGCATTATGTGCTTAAAATACTAACTCATCACAACTTCACACGCAAAAGAATAGAAGTATGAGCCTTAGATTTTGTGACAGATATTGAGCATGCATAACAGAAGGAGAAGAAAGAGAAAAATAGTGGTAGTAAGTTTCACCTGCGTAACCAATTGACGAAGGCTCCCCATATCCGCAACCCCATTAATTCAACAGAAACACTTTCCTTTTTCAATTTCTTCACAAACACTTTCCCTTTATGAAGTTCTGCAGCACCACTGGTTTTTTTCTTTCTATCCCCTAGTTTGTTTTACTCTTTCAAAAAGTAGAACCAGACATGGTATGTATAATACAAAAAATGGGTACAAATAAGAAGTGCTTATTTTATCATAAGACAATTTCATCTCCCAAAATTGATATCATTGACGTATACAGTAAATACATGTAAAAGAATACATAATATATCCATGACCGGAAGGTGCGGACTGTTAGGTCCTGGAATGCCATTATTGCCCAACAGGTTAATGAGATAAGTTGTCAACTATGCGCATGCACAAATTGTTGAACTTTTTTTTATCGGATCACCTTTTACATTTGATAGTTGAGAGGAAGATACCAATCATACAGTTCTTCTTGGCCTACCAAGAATCTGCCTTACCCAAATGATGTTGACGTTAGTTGATTGCTTGCGATAAGGATCAGAGCAAGGCAGTATGAGACAGGACTACCCAAGTTTGAATCTTTTGAAAAATATCTGTAACCTTAGGCAGTAATTTTCATTTGGGTGAACCGTTTGAGAAATCAAATTACAATATTTGAGGTATAGTTCCTTAACCCTTTTGGTAATTTTATTTATTTATTAATTCTTCTCCTTCATTTATATTTCTCCTGTGTTAGGTGCATGTTGAGTGAATGAGAATCGATTTCTGGGTACCCATATAAGCATTTCTTTGCACCTTCGATGACTTCAGGCTGGAATTTTAATTTAGTTAATATTGCCTAGGCCATATTTGTGATAATGCTTGCTCTCTAACTTGGTTTTCACTGTCTTCCTGGGCACAAGAATATGTTATTTATGCAATTAATAATGTCTCTGTGAACAGGGAATGAGGGGTTTGCGAAATCTTGAGGTTTGGAAACTGGGAGTTGTCAACTATTTGGATGCATTGAAACTGCAAGAAAAACTGGCTTTGGATAGAAAGCTTCATCATAGGAGATGTGATACTCTTCTGTCTTTGCAACAGCCCCTACATAACTGTTGGCAAAAGTCCACAATTTGTTAATCCCCCAGTCAGAGTTGGAAAAAATTGGAGCGGAATTTCACTACAGACGAAAGGGAGAAGACATTCATTTCATGGTCCCCACCACCCCATTTTATATTTATATATCTCTTCGCCACATTGTTCTTGGTGCTCATAGTTTTGGGGAGAAAATTGAGTCAACCACGATTGAACTGGCTGCTGCCTATGGTGTGAAAGCTTGTCCTGGACAAAGTGGTGAGACTGGGGTATGGGTTGGAGAAAGGAAGATAGGTGCTATTGGCGTTCAGATATTGACTGGAATCACTTCTCATGGGATGGCATTTAACATTGATCCTGATTTAAGCCACTCTAGGCACATTGTTCCCTGTAGAATTGCGGGTAAAGAAGTAACATCTTTGAGAAGGGAGACAGATCTGGTCCTTCCCAGCGAAGAAATACTACAGGAAATGTTGATTTCATGTTTTGCAAGAATCTTTTATTATAGTGACCTGATCTTGAAGTAGGATGCTTAAGATTCAGTTACTTTAGCTTGGCGAAAATTGTAAACATTTGTTTATTCTTTCATTCTAGGACAAATCTTTAAGTTAATATAATTCGTGCTTGTTCTACATATATGCATAGATTCTTATGCCCTCGATTGTATGACACACATAAATTGGTCAAATCCTGTGCATTCTGAATTTTTGTGAAAGACAATGATCAACCTAATTCAATAGATTGATTCCAAGATTTAAATAATATGTGTTGTTGAATGATAAAAGACATATTACTCTACTCTGTATATTTGATTGTTTGTGACTTGAGAAGTAGATATAATAATAGTTGAATTTTGGTGTAACGGGGACCAAAAAATGCATCTTCATAACACTAGATGTTGATTCCCTCATCCGCACACTCACACTCATCCTATCTGGATTTTGAAACCACTTCTATTAATGAGTACTTCACTTTTTAAATGGTGAGTATTTGGTAGGTAGAGTGTTGTGTTGCTAACATGACTTGGAACTTGGAAGTGAGGTCTTTACTTCATGCTAGGTTGGAAGTATGCTTTCGCTGTGACAGTTTTTTTAAGATCAGCTGCGGGAAATAAGATCAGAGATTCAGACTAAACATCATTTGTTGGGGAATTGCAGTGATGAAATCTGTTTGGTTGGCTGTTAAGGCTTCAAAATTAAATTTCTTTTCCAATCAGAAAATGCCTACTTGTGTCACGGGACCTAACCAAACAAATAGCAAAGCAAAGGGCAAAATAACCATAAGAAGAATTATGGAGTTTCTGATGACAACTAAGACCACGAGGTTATGAATCGAAGTCACTCACACAAACAGTTAAGTAGATGAAAACATGCCGAAATTAGCCAACATAAGCAAAACAATAAACCATGTAGATATGTGATTCCACGTTCAAGGGGGGCAGCATCAGAACATGATTGATGAACTAATTTGATTAAACTAGCCAATGAATATATAAGTAAAAATATTTTATTAAGGTTCTATTTTATTCATGCTGACATGGACCATATGTTTTTCTCAGCGGAAAGAATATTGAACCTGCAGTCTCACATGCAAATTTGATCCTAAACAAGAAAGACACTTTGATTTAAAAACCTCCATGATTAAAAGCAAAACTTTATTCCAGACCAAATTAAAATACCACATCCTCTATAAAAATATCTGCATGAAACCTCAAAACTTTATCAAATACCATATAAAAAAGGTAACATGCTTTAGTAGGGCAAATTCTGCAAGTCATGGAAAAGTTACGTTCTGTGTGTTCCCTAATAAAGTGGCATAAGGTACTGAGATGTGGGAAAGTTATAGTGAGTAGACAATCACAAGATATTGAAACTAACTAATGTTCCACACATGGTATAAATATCTTCCATAGACATGATGTGTCTACAAGTATAACTGGTTCGTTATTGAGTTCTATACAAAAAAAAAAATACAATTGTACGTACGTACACTAATTGCAGAGTTTCTGTTGCATGTGTGGAGAGGAGGTAAAAGATGCTTCCCTTGGGAGGAAGAAGCTTCATGCTCCTAGAAAGTAATCTTACCCAGCTAGGTTTAGCTGTATAATGAAAGTAATATAGGAAAATGAGAAAACCCATTAATATATCATGTGATTAGTCACATGATATGTATTGGCATGTGATGGAAAGATTGTGGAAATGTCAGAAGTATGGGATTTGATTAAGGATCACATGATAAGCTCCTTCCATTCCATGTTCTACCCCACTACACAACAAACACGCGGCAGGTTAAATAATGCAAGCATCATTCTTCTCCTTCCTCTTCAATTCCCTAAATCTGATTCTTTCACACAGCTATTCAGTGTTATTGGCTAAAAAAACCTTGAATACGTTTCTCCATTGTCTCATAGTTTTCACTCGTCACCAACAAACAAATAAAAAAGATTGATCCACTTCTGATACACCATTATACTTCCCTTCTTCTATCTTGGACACAAACTACAGCACCTTGCAACTTTCCTATGGGATAGTTCCAACCACCTGAGCTCCGTTCTTTTACCTATTTTCAGTTGTTGTGTTTTTACTAGACTCTGCCATGAAAACCTCTCAACGTGCTTTGGTGGGCCTCTTTGTCTTAATTCTCACATACTTCATCATTTGCTCTATAGTTGTAATCACTGGTGAGACTAGAAGTAATCTGATTGGCAGTTGTCCGCCACGGAAGCTGCTAGCTCGTGCCTCCTCCTGCTCTGCAAGTATAGAAAAATTGAAAATAGAATATGTGGCCACTCAGAGACCAGTAACCACAAGTTTAAGGAAGAATCCTCCAAGCAACTCAAATCCAACCCATAACAAGTGACTTTGACCTGATTTGTGCGTTGAGATCTCAATGGGAAGGAGGAATTAAGTCTAATTCATCTCTTTCTTCATTTTTGCAGTTTGGCCAGCTGGATGTTGCATAGGTAGGAAAGCTGGTTTTGCAATCAAAACACATTTTTGACTTAGTTGTTAGGACTCTTGAATTTTATTTTCGTTTTGGACTGTGAAAAAGTGTTCTCAGTTGATGTATACGGAACTTTATGTAGCATATGTAGCCTTGTTTTGAACTTCTGTTTTATTACATTAGATCACTGTTTGGTGGCAGGTTTCTGACAGTAGATTTTTTTATTTAGAGATTACTGAAAAGAAGTGTCCGTTGGTTTTATTATGGCAATATTAGAATTTTTACCTTTTTTGATGGATCAATCTAACATTAGTTTCTGACTTTAGAGTACTGATTCTGACAATCATCCTTTAACAAGCTGATCTTGCAAATGGCTCACAAACACTAGCCTTTTGAGATTTTTCTCACTTGATCTACCCTTGCCCATGGCTACATATAACATCAGCATATGAACTGCCACTTCCTACAATTCTTAATGCCCAAATTCTATCACAAATTACAAGAAAGATGAAGTATACTACCCCCAAAACTGCTATAGCTCCAAAATGAATTTGATTCTTCCTGGGTCAAACACAAATAAGTGAGTTCCTTCATCATCCTCTGGGACCTCAAGTGTTTCTGTTTTGTTTTTGCAAAACTTTTACTGAGTGAAATGGAATATTGATGTTTCTGAACTTTGCAATGAGGAGACATTGCTTTACTATAAACTTGCTACTGTGAGTGATAGGAGTATAGATTCAGACCATTACTTTCTACACTACCACATTTTCCTCCTACATTCAGTCTTTTGAAATACTCATTTTGCCCTTTGTGATTTATATTTCTTTGAAGTTCTTGTGCTTCTTCTGCTCTGATGTTCAGCTGCTGTTTTGGACATTGTTTTTGGAAAAGGATTGGTTGGAAAGCAAGGTTTTGTAGACATTGTTTGGAAATCAAGGATTGGTTGGACATTGTTTCCTCAAAGAGAATGACTTCACTGAGATATTTAAGAGCACCAAGGAGCAGTGAAAAGCAGCTCCCTAAGAACACGCCTATTGGATTCAATGTTCTCTACATTGATGCTGGCCAAACGCTTACCAATTTTCCTGTCGACTCATCAGCAGCAAGACTACCCTTTCCAGGAATGTAAGCAGCATTGGAAATAAGCTTATCTGCAAGCAAAACCATTAATCAACAGCAACAAACAGACATCAATTCCAAACTTCCAGATCCGGAGGTGAAAATTTAAATTCTGAATTAGACGTTCGGAATGCACTTCTGGATTGAACAGTAAAAAAATCCGGATTAACCAATTTATAAGTGAAAAAATTAATATTGGAGTGTAAAATCTGGAAATAAATTTTAGATTATATAATTCAGAACAACGCTGTAAAAATATAATTTTAGATTGTGTGTAATCCAGAGCATGATATTTAACTTTTTAACTTCTAAATTGTTTTTAATCTAGAAACTTTTCAATATCACTCAATCCGAAGACTTCACAATTAAACCGCATGGAAGAAATTTTTAACATTTCTCATGGTCTATGGAAATACAGGGAGAAAGCATAGAGATGCTGAAAGCAATAGTCATGATTCATGTTCTTATTCATGAACCTTCATTCTTCTTCTTTTTCATATGGCTTAGCCCATTAAACTAGAAAAGGAACTCAGTCCAATCAGAAAACAGATGTCTCAAGTGAGACGTTAAATTTTGTAAACTACTTTATTCAATTTGTTTTACTGATAGATACACTTTACATTCTTCACCTATACTCATGGACAAAGTATCCAGACCCGTGAAACATTAATACTCTTATTTGTTGAAAGTGTCTAATATTATTTTTAGATACTTCATGAATGTGCAATATAGAAATATAGAAGACTGTCCTCGTAAACTAAGATGGAAATTGTTCCCTTCATGAATAATGATTTATAAATTTTTTTAGTTTGGCAATGTCTAACAAATGAGTTTTTTGTTTGGTTTTACAGAGTTGCAGTTATATATTCTTTATGACTTTTATACATTTCTTAAATGCATATCTTGCACTATCCTATCATGTTATTTTTTACAATAATTGTATATGCGTATCATATTGATGAATCATAGCTTTTATAAGCAATGACTTACTCCTTCAACCAATAAATAATCATATGTAAGTATTTATGCGATTAACTAACTAACTGGTATTTATAAAAATTACTGTGTACATGTTTTATGTTGGAGTGAGGAAGAGCATTGACTGTTGTAGGATTTTAGAAAACCATAATAATCAATCACGATGCTGTCGAACATTTTATTACAATCTTGCTTTATTAATGCATTTTCACATCAATGGTTTCAAGTGAAAAATCTCTATTTACACTTAGATTCAACTTTCTAGGGGAGTGGAATAGAGGATGTATAACAGTTACATCATAATCTCCATGGTGCAGTGAGATATCTACTATTCCTCTGCCATCTGCTGTGGCAACATTAGGCCCAGTTCCCCAGTCCTTGATGAGCTTGTCCACAACATCCCCAGACGGAGTATTTCTGAAATTCTCATCCGCCAGAGAACTTTGCATGAAACCAGCTTGTGCTGGGCCAGCAAACATGATAATCCCTGCAACAGCAGGATGAGAATACGCCTCTCTTAGTACCTGTTCCAAGTACTCTGCCTGCTCACGAAATGAGAAAGAGGAGATTAAGGTAATGCAGTCAGTCACCTTGAAGGTATATTATGATTTAGTGACAACATAAAATAAAACTTTTACACTATTAAAGCCTTCTAATTAAACTTTACTTTGATACATATAAAACAATTTTTTAAAATTCATTTTAATCCATAAAAAAATTCATAACATGACTTATTGGGTGGCTATGTAATAAGCTGAAGTTTCTGTTATAAGTTGCAACTTAATGTTGATGAAATACCTGACTTGGTTGTGGATCCACATTGACTTCTGTGAGCCATATTGGAAGTCCAGTTGTAGCAAGAAGATCAAGAGATGATCTCATGTAAGCAAGGTTTGGCTGGCCAACAGCAAAATGGCCTTGCAACCCTATTGCTAGTGACATTCCAGCAACTCCTGGAAATGACCGAATCTCCTTAACTTTCTGTATATATTTGACAGGGCTGCCTATCTTATCCCCACTATATTCAATGGTGTTAAACTCATTCAGGAACATCTGTGTCCCTGGATCAAGCGCGAAAGTTGCTGCATATGCTTTTGCAGAGGCATTTTGGCCGAGGTTGTCCTCAAAGAAGTGGAAGTGGAGATTCTCATTCATCACATCCCATGCAATCACTTGTCCTTTGTATCTTGAAACCACAGACCTGGTTCTTTTTGCTGCTGCTTTCTTTAAATCCTCTGGTGAAAGGGTCTTGATCCATTGAGGCAGATATTTCTCATCGTCCCACAAAATGTTATGGCCTCTCACAGAAATGCCTTTCTCTTTGGCAAATGTCAGCATGGCATCTGCGATACTGTAGTCTTCCTGCCCTTGGATTCTCTCCGTACTATACCACTTCATCTCGTTGGTGAAAGTTGTGATTTTGAACCTTGAAGCAAACCAGTTCTGGTAATCTTTGCTTGTGAGGATAAAATGGTTCATTCCACATCCAAATGGAAAGTTCAACTTTGCTCCTTTTGTGATGACTTTAGCTCCATTCAATGCTGTTCCATTTTCATCGGTTACCTGGAATCTAACCTTCTTCATACGTACCTGCATGTTATAGATCAAGACTCGTTTATAATTTACAGTGATTTTTTTCAATGCAAGTTGGTCTTCTATTTCATTCATTCCTCTTAATGATCACATGCTTGAGTTTACTAACAGTTGGTGAACTTAAAGAAAGATGGTCTATCATGTAAATTAGGGTTAGGTTTTGCATTATTTTTACCTTCTCAATGCTGGCATCTTGTAGTGATCTCCACTGCTTTTTAGTGAATGGTTGTAAGGAAATATTGTCAGCCCATATTTCCACACTTGAATTCTTGCTCTGTATAGTTTAATCAACTTTCGTTAAGAAAACATACTTATAAGAATGTAAGACATCATTATTTTAGTCACTAAAATAATAAAATTTTAAAACAATATAAAAATATAATTGTTGTCTTACTTTCATGTTGGATTAGCATTTGACAATCCACATTTTCCACACAGTTATTATACAATCCATTTTAATTTTATATAATAGCTTTTATTATTATATTTGTTAATCAGTTTGAGTAAAATATTTTTTACTAAAATGAAGTTGTAAGTTGGCTTTTAAAATGTATTTTTTCATAGAAATTTACTTTTTAAAAGGAAAAGTTGTTTCATCCAGTTTTTCTCTTACGTATGCCGAATTATAGTAACATTAAATTAAATTATTTAATAAAAATATATTTAAACTATTGAATAGAATATTAATAAAATTATTGGTAAGGTAGTATAATATGGATGAATTATACCTTTTCTTCAAAACAAAAGAATAATTTTTTAAGATCTAAATAATTATTACTTGATAACGTGTTTTGAGATAGTGTAATAATAAAAAAAAATAAACTTTTATAATTATAAAGAAGGAAGGACAAAACGATGAGTGTAATGGTTTTATAAATTTATTAAAATATCTTTAAAAAAAATCATCATTTAACACCTATAATTTTTTTTAACAACCACTTACCAATTTCTTTTAACAACAAAATATACATATATTTAAACAATAAAATAAAAATTATTAGTTGGCTCTATAAAATATAGAAGTTTGTCAACATGCAAATGAAGCCGCAATAGCACATATGCCCTATAACTTTGTAGTTGAGTTGAATTTTGAGGAAATAAGCAAAATAAGACAAGATGAAAGCATAAGCATAATATGTTTTTTAATATGTTTTTGTTTGTTAAGAATTTGTGGAAGATGTGTTTGACCTCAAAAAGAATCTCCACAGTGCTTGAAAAGTTTGCAGTTATGCCGCCTTTTAGAAGGGTCCAGCATCCATGCTTTGCCATCACTTCGCCACCTCGTATCAGTTCATTTCCTTTTGCTCTGAACATCACTGACACCGTGTCACTTCCTTCACTCACCTGAAACCAACCTGAACATGGAGAAGGGAGAAAATGGTGATTCAGATGTTTCAGAAACCATGTCAAAACATTCCTCAAAGCTCAAATGAATCTTACCAGAAAAGGTGTATAGCACTCCTTTCCTGAGTTGGAGCTTCTGAGAGAAACTATCCAACGGTTGTTCTCTGTTGTGAGCAACAATGAATCTGTTTCCTTCATTGGATATTCCTTCTTTGATGGACCCTTTTCCAGACACTCTCCAACCCTCTATGTTTTCATCAAATCCTGGGTTTACTATAATGCCTCCTCCATATTCTGCTCTCTCAGCTTCTGCTATGCACTGCTTATTTTCAAACCAGTAAAATAAATCAATTCTTATTCATTTCATAAAAAAAAACCAATAAATTTAATTATTATTATTATTTTCATAAATAAATATCCAATTCAACCACAGTATAATACTATATATAATATAAGAAATAATTAATTATGGATTTTTTTATAATATAAATAAAATGTACAGATCTCACACCCCTTATACAATTAATTATAAAATTGGTTTAATTATTTCATTTTAATTAATATTATTCTAAAACTTTCAAAACAAATACTCATAAATAGTTGGAGTGATCCTTATATTTAATGACAGTGCATATAATTTAATAAATAAGCTTTCAACCATATTAAGAATAACTTGTATTGCTATATATTACAATAAAGTGAATGCATTATTAATATTTCAAAATAAAGTAATTATAAAAAAATTAATAATATTAATGCATTTAAAAGTTTCCTAAACTATATTTAGGGGGAAAATAGTCCCTAGTTATTCTTTTATACAGACCTCAAGAGTATATCTTAAAGATAATTATATTTTAAAAAAATATTTATTTCATAGCAAATTTTTGAAACGTGTTTTGTAAGATAAATTTTGATTCATTAAGCATTAACAAAATTGTTGAATCTTGAAAATTGGTGTTTTTACCCTTTGATGAAATAGATAATATATAAATAGATTATTTTATTTCCTTGATCATAAACTACTCTTAAAGATGGACAATGATGTTTTGTGTAGATTGCGATCATTGTAAAATAAAATTATGACGTAGTAACGTGAAGAACATTTTGCAAGTTAGTGGAGTTTTGAGATTTGTAAGTATTGGTGAGGAAATGGCATTACATCTGTAGTAGCAGAATAATGGTAAGACAAAGAATGGACGCCGTAGCCTGCACATATGTTAAAGAAGACGTATTAGATATATAGAAATGGTTGAAGTGAATACTCAGCAGCCATTGAAGGAGAGAGAAACCTGAGATTAGTAAAAGGAAAATGGTGATGAACAACGAGTTGCAGCCTTCTGCACAAACCTTCATCTTATCACTCATCAAATAAGCCCCACACAACATATTTCATTTTAGTGTAGGGGGTATATATTGACACAGTAATTTTTGAGTTTCACCCCATTGGGCCTCTTGGGCCGTTTATTTGTTTCTTTCTCTCAGCCCATTTTGGGTTTTTCTATATTAATATGTTGGATACCTTATACTGAAAGTGCACCAGCTTTCCATTCTCTGTTTTCACGTTTTTTCTCCTGCTTTCGCGAATCCGCAGTTTTCCTCATTAAGGTATCTTTGACACGCTCTGTTTCTCTGAACCCTGATTTCATTTCTCTTCTTGTTCTTTCTTGTTTTCTTCATGTTCTTGCGCTTTTCTTTTCCTTTCCTTCCGTTTTTGGTTATCCTTTTGTTTCCCATGGATATATCATAAAACTTAGAATTAACAATAATGAAGAGAGTTTTACTCTCCAAGAATCCTTAGTTTTTCAGAATAATTCAGAGAGGATGATATGTTATTATCTTTGCTGACAATTACATTTATAATACTTACAGTAACAAACTCTTTAACTAATTTTATTTATGAGCAGTTATCTAAAAATATTAAATCAATAATTAAAACAGAATAATAAAACATCACTACTTGCACTTAAGTGCATTTATGCTTGCACTTAAGTGCATTTATGCACTTATGTGCATTTATTTACCGATAAAAAATAAAATTTCCAACCAGAATAAATGGAAAAATTATAAAACAGTCACGTGATGATGATAAAAATGAAGCCACGATGAAATGTCATAGTCATTTCGTGAATAATGCACAGTTTGACAACGCCAATTGATCAGAGTATTTGGTATATATACAACACGATGCCCTTGTAGGAAGATTTGAAAGAAATGTTCTCAAAAAAGAACAATTACTTTTGTCAGATTTTTTTTTTATTTTTTTCAGGAAGTGAACTCCATTAAGTAAGGTGAAAGAAACATAACTGAAATCTAAGCTCTTGTGCTCGGGTATTTAAATGGCATAATTATTTTTGTATTGTCGTTAATTGATTTAATCATGTTTGTTTTGGATTGTAAGAGGTTACATGATGGAAGATGATGACATTAATTATATAAAATAATATTGATAGATATTGGAATCATATATAAATATATATATATATGATAAATTAAATTATTAATTACTTATGAACTGAATTCACATGTTACAGTTTTTCAAAAAGTGTTAAACTCAGAAGCATTGGATTGGCATGAGCAAAATATTTTGTTATAGGGTCGATAACAAACTAGTGTAAATTTTTTAAGTTTTAGACTTTTATAGAACTATTTTTATCCAAAACTTTGTTTAATTTTTTAGTAATTACAAACTTTAGTAGTAATTATTTTAAATTTATTATTCATTTAAGTTCGTTTTACTTATACTTATAGTGTAAAAAATTGTAAATGATTCACAAAGAAAAATGATATTTTGACAACTCCTAAAATTATATATAACTCTTGATGTGATAAGTTTAAAAATAAATATATATGATAAAAGATAAGTTTGAAATTAAATGATATAAAAAATATTAAAATAATAGTATTGAAAGTTGTATAATAGGGTGAGGTTTGCACCCACTCTATACCATGTTACAAAAATGGACTTTAAGCCTAACTCAACCCCATAAAACCGGCTCATAAGATTAAGGTTTGCACCACTTATATACAATGAAAGGCTCTAATCTCTAGTTAATGTGGGATCTCTAACATATTCTTCCACCACCTCAATGAAACATCCCCATAAAATTTTGAAATGCAAAATATAATGATAGTATATATTAGAGAGTTTGTTTAAACAGAGGAGTTGTTATTTGAAGGTTCCGATTTAGTGAAGTTTATGAGTGATTCTTGGTGGTTGTTGAAAGTAAAGGTGAGTTAATGATTTTCGTTCACTTTTTTATTTTTGTTTTTTTTTATATATCGGAGATGTTGGTACACCTCATTTTTTGAAACACATATCGGTTGGGTCTATTTGGTATATAAAATTGGATTCCGTATTCTATGTCAGATTGACCAACTTCGTATGTATTGTAAATTTACATACCGAATTGTGTTATCCGGTATACAATACCGGATCAATTTTGTATATTGAATGGACCAATCCAATTTGTTTAAAGAAAATGCATACCAGAGCAAATCGGTATCTTCTTCAACAACATAGGAAATAAAGATTAGAGAAGGTCAAAAAATGGGATTCAAATAAACAATAATTTAACTTAACTACTCTTGTGCAAATGCTCTCTTCAACCATAGCCATTGAATGCGCTCAAATGTTCTCTCAAACTCACTCCTGCTAGAAAAACAAAGGTGTTGTCGCTGGAGAAAAAAAGAGGTAAGGAGGTGCACTGGTTTCGAGATAGAATGGTTAATGGAGGGTGTGGGATTATGAGTGAGAGAATTAGGATTTTAAAAAAATTTAAATAGGTGCATAAATGACCTTTCACTTTTTATATGGAGGTGTACGAAATGATTATGTAAGTTGAACTAATTTGTTTTAATCCATCTCCCATGACTTGCAAAAAGTTGAACGGAAGATTGACCCATATAAGAATTGGAAGTTAGTTTTGTTAATTCAAAAAACATATGTTTTACTAATTATATAAATGTTATACATTTATTCATACTACTAAATTTATAGATAAAATAAAAAACAAAAATAAAAAATACGATTACCACTGATAGAGTAAATTTAAAAAATATATGAGATTAAATTTATATCTAATAGCACCTATAAACTGAAATATGTATATCTTTATGTTTAATTTGGATAAGTTGTTATGAAAAAATTAATAATATAGAAGTTTATGATAAATAATTTTACAATAATGTCTATTAAAAAGGCAAGGAATAGTGAAAAGTGATAGTAATGAAAATTTTTCTTACATATATTCTTACCAAATTAACTTAGTTCCTTGTAAGTTCTCTTGACCCCTTAAATTATCAAACAAAACATAGCACAAAGATAAACATAAATTCCATTTAATGTGACAAAAAAGTTATTAGAAGGATAGGAGGGAGACACACATAAATTATTTTAATTAATAAGATATATATAATATTTTATTATCAAGACCAAAATGCATTTTTAATGATAGATCTTTAATAAAAACCTTAAATACAAAATCTATTATTTAGAAGATGTTACACTAGAAAGTTAGAAAGGATAAGATATCGTGAACAGATAAAAAATTGTTTTACATTAACCCTCAAGGTTTTTAAATAATAAAAAATATTATATTGTGAATTCTTTTATGCTAGAAATAATTTATAAAAGTATGAAAATAAATTATTTAAAATTTGAACGAAAAATGTAGTCTTAAAATAAAAATTGAATAAGAAGATATAAAGTAGTGTCTGAAAACAAGATATTGCAATGAAGCTCAATCGACCAATTTTTGAAGGACTTTGGTATTGCTGTCAAAGCCTTTGCTCTCACACCCTTCGTTGTCATCTTCGGCCACTCTGTTTTATTTTGGCAGGTAACCATTTTTCTTGCTCTGTGTGTTTGTTTGTCCTTTCAATATCTGCTTATATTCGGATTATAAGCTGAAATTCGTTTGTTTTTTAGGTATTGTTGGTTCACGCTTCTGGTCTCGTCGCTGGTGCTTTCAAGGTTAGTTTTTGAGAGGTTAACTTGTTTCTCTGGGTGGGTTTAATGTACCATGTTGATGGGTACAAATTGATAGATGCATTTCTCTCTCTCTCGAGGAATGACGCTTGTGATTTCCTTAATTTCTCGTCTTTTGTTTCACATATAAGATGCAAATTGCAATTCTCCTCTTTTCCTGTCCAAAATGGTATGATTGAAGTGCTGTTCAAATTAACCCAAGTTCGAGGAGACCTAGTCTGTACCGTAGCTACGGAAACTGTGGATATGGGTAGGGAGTATAATTGATTCATGGTGTGGGAATTGCATTTCAAAATTATAATAAAACTTTGAAAATGAAGCGTTATAAGGGTATAGTTAAATGGATTTGGTAGAGAAAAGTGAAGACTGCTTGTATATGTTCACACGAAATTATCAAATACCAAAATATATGATGTTTAAAATGTGATAGGTCTAACTATTGTGCTATCTTATTACACCAAGTTCCCTACAACAAATAACAAAGTCCTCGAATCTAATAAAATATCAGAAATAAAGAAGGGCATGAATAAAAAAATTTAATTTTTTACGTTGAATGAAAAAAATTTGACAGTAAATGTACGAAAAACCATATTTTACGTTGAATTTTTTTAATCGACCACCTTTTACATAAGATTTGAGAGGAAGATACCAATCATACAGTTCTTGTTGGCCCAACAAGAACCTCCCTTGCCCAAAGGATTTTGACGTTAGTTGATTGCGAGCGATAAATATAAGATCATGGCAGTTTGAGACAGAACTACCTCAAATTTGAATCTTTTGAAAAATATCTGTAACCTTTGCCAGTAATTTTAATTTGGGTGAACCGTTGGAGAAATCAAACTACGATATTTGAGATATCACAGCAATATTGGTCGTTCTAGTTCCTCAACCATTTTGGTATTTTTTATTTTATTTATTAATTATTCTCCTTCACTTTTCTTTCTCCTGTGATTGGTGCTTGCTGAATGAATGAGAATCAACTTTTGGGTACCAATATAGGCATTTCTTTGCACCTTTGATGACTTCAGGCTAAAATTTCAATGTAGTTAATGTTACCTGTTCCCTGTTTGTGATAATGCTTATTCTCTTTCTTGCTTTTCACTGTCTTCCTCTCTTTCTTGGCACAGGAATAGGGAATGAGGGGTTTGCGAAGCCTTGAGGTCTGGAAACTAGGAGTTGTCAACTATATTGATGCATTGAAACTGCAGGAAAAACTGGCCTTGGATAGAAAGCTTCATAGGAGATGTGATACTCTTCTGTCTTTGCAACACCCGCCTACATACACTGTTGGCAAAAGGCAAACTGTTCACAATTTGTTAATCCCCCAGTCAGAGTTGGAAAAAATTGGAGCTGAACTTCACTACACACAAAGGGGAGGAGACATTACCTTTCATGGTCCCCACCAAGCCATTTTATATCCTATCATATCACTTCGTGATATTGGGCTTGGTGCTAGGAGTTTTGTGGAGAAAATTGAGTCAACCATGATTGAACTGGCTGCAATGTATGACGTGAAAGCTTGTCCTGGACAAAGTGGTGAGACTGGGGTATGGGTTGGAGAAAGGAAGATAGGTGCTATTGGCGTTAGGATATCGAGTGGAATCACTTCTCATGGGATGGCATTTAACATTGATCCTGATTTAAGCTACTTTAGGCACATTGTTCCTTGTGGAATTGCAGATAAAGAAGTAACTTCTTTGAGAAGGGAGACAAATGTTGTCCTTCCCGAGGGAGAAATAGTACAGGAACAATTGATTTCATGTTTTGCCAGAATCTTTGGTTATAGTAACCTGATTTGGAAAGAGGATGCTTCAGTTTAATTTGATAAAGAAATTGAGTGGGATTCAGTTATTTGAGCTAGCAGAAAATTGTAGATATTTGTTTATTCTTTCATTCTTTTTCAAATCTTTAAGTTAATACAATTCTTCCTTATTCTACATATATGCATAGATTCGTATGCCCTTGTTTGTATGATACACATAAATTGGTCAAATCCTCCGCATTCTGAATTTTTTTGTGAATGACTGATGGTTGATAATGATAGACCTAATTCAATACATTGATTCCAAGATTTATATAATATGTTCTGTTGAATGACAAAATTACAAATACTCTACTCTACAAATTCTGTTTGTGACTTAAAAAGTAGATAATAATAGTTGAATTTGAGTACAATGGGGATGAAAAAATGCATCTTAGCAACACTAGATTTTGAAACCATTTAAACTGACGTCTAATGAGTACTACACTTCTTAAATACTGAGTGTTTGGTATGTAGTGTGTTGTGATGCTAGCATGAGTTGGAACTTGGAAGTGTGATTTGTCTTATATGAGTACTACACTTGTTGAATACTGAGTATCTGGTAGATAGTGTTGTGATGCTAACATGAGTTGGAACTTCGAATTTTGATTTTAACTTAGTGACTGTGTGCTAAGTATATTTTTTTCTTTCTTAAGATCAGATGTGGGAAATGAGGTTAGAGATTGAGACTATACCATATGTTGGGGATTGTTGCTATGATGAATCTGTTGGGCTGTGGGTTATGGCTGCAAAATTAAATTTCTTTCCCAATCAGAAAATACTTATGTCGCATGACCATCGAGGAACCAATTTGATTAAACTAGCCAATGGATATTATTTAAGTAAAATACTATATTAAGGTTGCTAGAGCATATTCTATTTTATTCTTGCGGACATGAACCATAAGTTTTTCTCAGCAGAAAGAATATTGAACCTACAGTCTCACTTGCAAATTTGATTCTAAACAAGAGACACTTTGATTTAAAAACCTCCATCATTGAAAGCAAAACTTTATTCCAGACGAAATAAAATGCTCTATAAAAATTTCAGCACGAGACCTCAAAACTTTATCAAATACAGTAAAAAAGGTTTACATGCTTTAACAGATCAAATTCTGCTACTTATAGAGAAGTTACGTTTTGTGTGTTTCCCAATGAAGTGACACAAGGTACTGGGATGAAGGAAAGTTACAGTGAGTAGACAATACTGTATTGAAACTAATTAATGTTCCACACACAACATAAATATCTTCCATAGACACGATGTGTCTACAAGTATAATTGGTTCGTTATTGAGTTCTAAACAAAAATGCAATTGCACGTAAACTAACCGGTTACAATTAGGAGTATTATTATAAATTCGCAATGGCGTTTCTGTAGCATGTGGAGAGACGGTAAAAGATGCTTCCCTTGGGAGGACGAAACTTCATGCTCCTGGGAAGTAATCTTGCCCAGCTAAGTTTAGCTGTATAATATAGCAAAAGGAGGAAACCCAGTATATATATCGTGTGCGATTAGTCACATGATATGTATTGGCATATGATGGAAAGATTGTGGAAATGTCAGAAGTGTGGGATTTGATTAAGGATCACATGATAAGCTCCTTCCATTCCATGTTCTACCCCACTACACAACAAAGATGTGGCAGGAAAAATAATCTTTGCATCAATGTGAAAAGTTAGAATTATTATTAGGGTATAATGTGATTACAATTTACAATTTGAAAATTACAGGAACTGAACTTCAGTGAAACTATGATTGCCAAAAGTGTATCTACGTGAACCTTTGTTGTTTCTGTCCAAGGCAACACTAACTTTCAACTTCACATTCTTTTTTCCCTACATACAGTATAATTTCATGTTAGATATCTATTCTGTCAAGATCTTAATGTGTCATTGATATAATTTATTTTATGGTGGAACTTGCAGTTATGTTGTTGACACAGCTGATTATGACGATTTACCAGCCTCTAGAAATGACCTTCATAACTTGTTGAGCAAACCTTCTTTAAATGGTATTCCCACTCTAATTTTTGATAATAAGATTAACAAACTTGGGGCTTTGTCCAAGCAAGACCTGACAGATCAGATGTAAGTATCTTCTCTAGATGTATTCGATGTTCAGATGATGTAAGTTCAGTATAAGGCTGATTAAGGCAAAAGTTTTCTTAAACATCTCCCAAATGATCAAGTGAAAATTAAATTACAAGTTAAATCACACCATGCAATTGATATAGCAGCACTAGGAATAGATGGAATTCGAAGAACTGCAGAACTTGCAGGAAATCCAAATAAGAAAGAATGGATCCTGAGACTATTATTGAATGAATGAAGATACAAGAGAATTACAAGAATTTCTTGTTTTCCTCTCAATACTGTACTAACCTCCCATATAAAGTTGTGCTATTGCAATGCAAAGCTTCTAACTAACTTCTAATTGAAATGGTTAAGTACAACACGTGTCCCCCCATTGATCATAATACTGTAACAGCAATATAACTGTATCTGCAACTTTATTATCATCTCTTCTTTCACCATCTAAGGATAGCCACGAAGTAATATGTTTTATCTTGTCTGCAACTGATAACGTGGTTCTATAATCTCTTTTAAATGATTTAGCTTTCAGAACGTTTGTACTTTCAATGCTTGTTTCATATGTGCAAGAGGGGACTGGAATCCATCAATGATGGAGACGTTTGTTGCTTTATGATCTCCTGTAAAAACTCCACTAGCATTATTGTTGATTGGCTTGTGAATTCAACATCCCAAATTGATGATCAAGTTTCACCCTATAAATTTATTTGTACATTATATTACAGACAAATATCTGATAGATGTGACTTTTATTGGTGTGATACTAGTTTTCTTTTCCCTTTTCTGTTTAGCTTAAATTAAACCAGAGAACATGTGATTTGATATGAACGTTGTTACAAATTACATCCGAGTGCTGTAAACTATAAGTTAAGACAATTGCTAATGTTGTATATGTAATAGATTTGAATAAAAAATTGTGTTCATACTTTGTTTTCAAGATTGATAATTTTGGGTGCCAGGCATCTAGGACAACAATCCACAACTTTCTTCCCAATTCAGTTAGTAACATAGTTCATTTAACAATACTACTTAAAGATAGCATTGTAATGAACACATTTTTACTTACACTAAGATCATTTAGTCTTAGGTTTCTTGTCCAGTAATTGAGAATAAATACAATGTATCAATTGGAATTTACCCAATTGGGTTTAATTGGACCTTACCTAAGATTATTAATTAAATTCATATTTTTAACCTAGTTGTCCTGTTTGATGATATCTTGAATTGTAGGTTATTGTTTCGAGTTATTTCAATGGTTTTAGAAAGTTAGGATTCTGAGCTTGATAAAAGAATAAAATACTTTGAACACTTGATGTGTGCAGTATACCATCTAGTTGTTCAAGGTCCATGGGCCGCCGACTATAGATTCTTTTGCTATGGACCAACACAAACAAATTTTGTTGTTATGACCTGATTAGTCAAAGTTTAATCTGTTTATTTGAAACAGATTTGGAAACAAAATATTTGAAAGATGAGTGCAAACAAAATCTGAGAAAAAGAATTGGAAACAAATGCATAGAATCTAGAAAATAAGAAACAAAATGTGAGAAAAAGAATTGGAGAATAAAATCTACAAAATCTTAGAAAAACAAGATCTCAAAATAAAAAATAAAAAATAAAAAATTGAAAACAAAATCTGAATCAAAAATATGCAAGGAAAAGAAAACTATAAATGGATACAAGCCATAAGGAGGATGGACATAATCTTACTCTTACACTACAAACTCCACACTAGAAGACTTTCTAACCTAGTTGCACAATTTTCCTTAGTTTTCTATATTTTTTTTGTAATTTTTTTGGTTTTGCTTCCGCAGGGAGGCTAAATCAATTTGGGTTGATTCTCTTGTGATTTCACATTATATTTTGAGATTTTGTGCAATTTAGTCTTGTTCTTCAATTTGTGATAGACTATGCTAGACGGTCTAATCTTTTTGAATTATAATTCTGCTTAGGAATTGTTTTTGACCGCTTGTCAATAATTCAATTTTGCTCTATGATTGGAATTCTTGTTTAGTTTATTTTATTCTAAACAATCTCTTGTTTGCTTAATTCAAAAGGTAAAAGACTAAAATTCTCACACATATATGCTTGGACATGGGTAAGGAACTTAATGAATTGATTGACGCTTGGTTGATTAATTCGCGAATTGATTGATACTTGTTTGGTTAATTGCCTTTTGTTTGAAAATTGGATTAATAATATATATGTCAATTGATGAAGGATTTAATGATGAATAAACTCGAGAATCGATCTGCTTTTCAATTTTCTTTAGTCTAGTCTTTGTAATTTTCTATCTTCAACAGCAAATAACCCCTTTTTAATTAAGGGTTCTTATTAACTCAAACTACCTGCAAATGATTTTTGAACTCTGTTTTACTAAATTTGTAATTGAATTCATTGGGAGACAACTTGGAGTTTTCATGCATAGATGGTATCCAAGACACTGCATTAGACAGTCTACATTCATACTCTTTTTATTTGATTGGAAACAGATCAATTGGTAGTGTCTTATGGCATGACAAGCAATTTATGTGCTTAAATGTGAAGGCTAATGTAGCCAGATAGTTAGGACTGATTCACATCTCCCGTCCTTTTGGTGGAAGAAACAAAACAACAAGTTTTTATCTTTTGGCTGAGAAAACAAAACAAGGTTTTGTGCCTAGTCAATGACAAACACACATGAGAATAATATAAAAACAGATAAATATGAAAAACAAGTGCGGAGAATGAAGTGCATGAATTCTGAAGTTAAAACTTTGTGTCTAACTTTGTATATCTGACGTTTTACCACATGTCATCAGTAAATTGGCAGCATTTTCTTTTTCACCACTAGTTGAAACATTACTTGTAGTTAAAAGTTTGCCAACAATGATAGAGTTGTTCTCTGGCTTATAAAACATTTTATAGAAATGAAGTTTTGCAGTATGTGCATGTTGCATTACAGACTGAACCAAACTGAATGAAGGAACTTCCGAGAATTTGAAAAGCGAGAATCAAATCACTAAACCAAATGTGCACATCGAATGGGAGTGGGCTAAGTCAAATATATGTCTCGTTTTCCGATAAAATTGTCTATGCATTTGTAAAGTTGTCACGTCAAATAAGAATGGAAATAATGGCACTGAATAAGATGGATAAACCTCTCTTTGTATTATGGCATTGAAGGGTTCATACCGTAAAAGAAGAATGTTGCTATTCAGCTATAGCAACTACAAAGACAACAAGGAAGAAGAAAAAAAATGCAACAACTTGATATAAATAGATTGGAGAGGAATTTAATGAAGAAGGAAAATAAGAACTACACAAATAATACAAGCAAGGCAAAGAAAAGCACAAATATAAATAAAAAGGAAGATTCCAAGAAAAATTCAAAAGAAGAATTAGAATAAAAAGTAAAGAACCTCTCAATTTTGTAAAGCTCTTGAATCATAGAATATTCCTTGATTATATATGAATATTCTACAATCCAATAGTCACCAAGAGACACATATGGGACAAAATTCATAAGTATAGAAGTCACATGAAGAGTTTCTAACCAATAAATGTCACCTTAAAAAGTGTAATGATGTTGTAACTACTTCACATGGCTTTTAACCTCTTAATGAGAGCCACCAATGCTTATTGGAAGTGTAATGATGAGTTTTTCCTTAATTTCAAGGAACCACCCATGTGCAAAGATTAATTAGAAGTTAACTAAAGTGTTAGACATAGGATTAGTTGAGTTAACTTTAGCTTAAATAGTCTTATGTTTACATTAGGGTTTCTAATCTTTCTAAACAGTTGTTGGGTGCATTTTCCTCTTCTAAAACCGTGGCATGCTCCTTATAAAAGAGAGCACCTCCTCTTTTAACCTCCTCTTTTAAAGTCATTCTTGAAGATTTCATTAAATTACACTTTGTGAGTCATCTTTGAGAATTCTCAACCTTCTAAGGTTTACATCACAGCCCCTCTCTCTCTCTTCCACTAAGATTCTATATAACTAATTGCTGCATCACAAAATCTCCCATTCGTGAATTGGTCTCCTCACTCGAACATTTTCGACTGCCCACACCCACAAGATCACTTGACATGTGGTCATTCTCCTTAACAGATTTATTCTCAATCATACTCATTTCCTGAATTGCCCCTGTGCTATGTTTTCTTGCGACACATTTCTACAGCCTGATTATAACAAGGTTGCATATAAAAAGATCAGATTTGGTTACCTGGACAGGATTGTATGTGAAAGTATAACTTGTTTTTCTATCAAGATATCAAGAGGAGTTTATTCCTTTACCCCCTCTTTTTATGTTTTAAATTCAATAATCACTTACAGCAAACCATTCTATCACATTTTCAGTGGCAATTGGTTTAAAGACGAGTTTCCCAACAAATGGCAATTGGTTTAAAGATGAGTTTCCAAATCAACAAAGTAAAGGACATTCTGAGAATGAACACGGAGACTCTATGCATCACACCCAAAGCAAGAATCACATCCATATGACAACACCAAATGCCTTAATAAGCAAGTTTTTTCGTTTGCTTATTATATTAAAAACTAATAAATCAATTTGGTGGAATTATTGGTGTATTCTGAAATTAAAACTTTGCTTCAATTTTATATATTTGACTTTTTCTATTTTACCAAACGGCATCACTAAAATTGTAGCATTCTCATATTTTTTTACCTCAAGTTGAAACATTACTTGTACTTCTCATATTTATTAAATAAGATACATGCTAATGCTACATGCGTAGTGGACACAAATAAATAATTGTGCAACTTGTTCACGTACATTATTTTAAGATCAATATTTTTGGGTGCTAGACATCATGGACACGACCACAATTCACAACCTCCTTATTCAATATGAAATAACATAGATGATTTAGCAATATTACTTCATTGTAGAATGTAGAGTTCAAATGATGTACTAGAGACTTAATATCACATACCACAATCTCAGTGTTGTGGCTCAGCTTGCAAACTAGTGTAGATATAAGAAATCAAAGAAACTCTAAGTGCTTCTTGGGAGTCTGTCTTGGTGCTCAATTCTCAAAGACTAATAATATAGGTAGTTGTTTAAGACTAATTCAGTGTTCTTTCGGTGGAAGAAATGCAATTGCTAATTCTTTTGTGGCTGAGAATGTAGTGCATGCCTTTTGTCTAGTGAATGACAAACACACATGAGAATAATACAGGCATAGTTGATTATGAAAAAAAATATAGGGGCATTCTGATTGTTAAGACCGTGATTTGCACATGAAGACAATTCAGGCCAAAGATAAAAAAGGGGGCATTCCGAGAATTGAACTCGGGACCTCTCGCACCCTAAGCGAGAATCATACCACTAGACCAAATGCCCATATTGGGAGAATTAGAGCAAAGTTAAATCTATGTCAGTTTAATTTAGAATTGTATACCATATTTGCTTAGCTGGATATCCAATTGTAAGTCAAGGCAACCTGTTTTTCTAATCAAGGCATCAAAGTGAGTTTACTAATTTACCACTCTAGTTTTATGTAAAAAATTTATCTGTACAGATATCCTGTTTTTGGAGATAATGGTGTTCAATTCAAGGCACTATTTTATGGAGAGCATTAAGTGTGTGAACACCTCTCCTAATTTAGATTCTTTACCTGCTTTTCTTTATAACCGGACCTGTACCATTGTCTCTGGTTATTTTAACTTTCAACTACAACTTACAACAAATTATTGTATTACAGTTTTGGTGGCAAGCAGTTAAAGAATGAGTTGATTCATCCCAACACAATCACATGCAATCTCTGATGCTTTATTATTTAACTAGACAAATTAACAAGTAAAGTTCATCAAGTTCTGGAAGTTGAAAAGAGTATAATTAGAAATCAAACCTGGTGTTTATTGGTTGGTATTTGACTAAAGCAATTACCAAGTTAAGTCAAGCTTGTCAGCTTCCAAATAGTCAAAAAACGAGAAAGGGCATTGGGAGAACGATCTTGGAACCTCTCGCTCCCTAAGCGCAAACCATCTTAGTCAACACTCCTTTCTTACTTTTCACTTTTCTTCTCCTGAACAGGGAGAACCTGACCTAACCTAACCTAATTGCTTTTTCAATAGAATGAGACATAAAAAGTGTGTATAATTGATAATAAATAAATAAATTTGTATAACTTATACTTATAAATGGATTAAAGCATTTTGTGAATTAAAGAATAATACAGACACAGATAAATATGAAAAAAAATAGGGGCATTCCGAGAATCGAACTCGGGACCTCTCGCACCCAAAGCGAGAATCATACCACTAGACCAAATGCCCACTTTGAAGGTAAAGGGCAAAGTTAAATCTATGTCTAGATTTTTGTTAGATTGTCCTCACTTCTCTATTGCACACAAGAATTACTTGTATATGTAGATTTCTAATTCAGAGTTAGTTATCCAGCTGTTATTCTGCTATGACAGATGATGTTAGTTAGTTTAGCCAGTTGAAATTCTGTTATGACAGCTGGAGTTAGTTGGTTTAGCCAGTTGTAATTCTGTTCTGACAGCTGAAGTTAGTTGGTCTAGGTCTAGCTTGTAGCCTAAGCTATTCCTATGAATAACTGAGCTCAATAGCTGTGTAATCAATTCATTTCTACAGTTCAGTAAAATTTCAAATTACTTTTTCTCATTTTCTCTCAATTCTGTTGTCAGTTAAGGTAACTTGTTTTCTTAATCCTGCTATCAGAGTTTTCTTATTTAGACCTCTGATTTTATATTTTAAGACAAACTATGACCTGCAAAATACTATCATATTACGGTTTCATTTGGTAGCTATCATTTGATACTGAAAAACTTCTAGCCAAAATTATTATTGAAGCTGATAGGAAATGGTTCAGAAATGAAAGAAAAACAGAATATCTTTATTGATAGAGTTTAGGTCTACAAAGAATTCCCTGAATATTCAAGGGATCCAGGCCTCTCCCTAGTTCTAATCCTCTTTCACCAAAATGACAAATTCTCAACTCTTCTTATTTATAGGCAACCTGCCTCATTAATTTCTCGTAATTTACTCACCTTAACTAACTAGCTCTCTAATTATTCTACCAATGGAAATAACATTGTTAATTAAGCAATATCTTTACTTCACCGTAGAATATGGAGTTCAAATAGCATATATAGACTTAAGACTACATACAATGGCAAGCGCTATCTTGGTGCTCAGCTGTGAAGGCTAATACAGCCAGGTTGTAAAGTCTGATTCACATCTACTCCAACTCAATGAAAAAAAAAACACAAGATAATAAAGGCCCAAGAAACATGTGGAAATTGGAAACTAGGGGCATTCGGACAGCTGTAAAGGCTAACACAGCCAAATTGTAAAATCTGATTCACATCTACTCCTAGTCAATGAAAAAAAAAAACAGGAATAAAACAGGCCCAACTTAAAATTAGGGGCATTCCGAGAATCGAATGCGGGACCTCTCGCACCCAAAGCGAGAATCATACCACTAGACCAAATGCCCACATTGAATGGTAAGTCAAATTTATTTCTAGTTTTGTTTTAAAATTGTTTATATGTGCCACTTGTCTGCATTTCTATATTAAGATTGCACACAAATGACTTATTTTGCTTACTTAGATAGGCAGTTGTTAGTCAAGGTAACTTTTTTTCTAGTCAAGTTATCAAAGAGAGTGTGGTTATTTAATCCTCTGATTTTATATTTTAAGACCAACTATGATTTGCAACACATTGATATATTACATTTTCAGTGGCTAGCTGTGAACTGGTACTGAAAACTAGCCAAAAGTGTTAATGTATCTTTAAAGAAATGGATAATAAATGAAGAAAACACTTTATTTAGATCGAGTGTATCTCTCTATAAAGGATTCCCTGGATATTTGAGAGATTTGCTCTCCCTAGTCCTAATCCTCTTTCACCAAAATGACTATCTCTGTCAATTCTTATTTATATGCAACCTAGCCTACCTTATTAGTGTCTGGTAATTAACTTTCCTTAACTAACTAACTATTTAATCCACTAATTTGGGGGTTACCCATCGGTTTCACATCATCATCCATCTCAATGCATTCACTAAACAAACTAACAAGTCAAGCTTGTCAACTTCCAGCTTGTCAGTTTTCAAATCATCAAAATATAAGGCACTTGAAGAATGAACTTGTGACCTGAAATTGAAATTGAAAAATCTCTTTTATTTTTAATGTTTTTTCAGAAGTTCAGGGAACTGAAATGCATCAGTGATAGAGAAGCGTGTTACTTCATAATCTCTTGTAAAAACTTCACCAACATTCATAGTTTTTTATTGGCTTATGAGATATTTTATAGGAGAGCTACTAATGCTCATTTTTCTATAACACTCTTTAACACACCCTACTAGTGGTTTTAATTTATTGAAAATTGTAAATTCAGGTGAGACTAAGTGATGGAAGCAACAAAACATTGTTAAATCCAATAAATTTTAGTGTATTCAAAAGAGTCTGTTAGAGAGATTGCTACTGGCATTTCTCAATGATTTAATAGAAAGACAGTTTTGCAATATGTATCTATGCGTGTTGCCTTACATATTATTAAAATCTTAATGAAGTAATTTCTGTTGGTATCACATTAGTTTTTCTTTTCCTTCTTTACATAAAATCAAACAGCATGTGATTGATATGTATGAAGTAGGTTATCACAAATTACATCTAATTCTTGTGCATTATAAAAGAACCTAGCTAAGGCCACATGTGTAAGGAATTTGAATAAATAATCTTGTTCATACATTACACTTTAACATTTTGATAATTATGGGTGTCAAGCGTCATGGACAACAATTAATGCAATATAATGTAGATGCCAGAGTTCAGATGACATACTTAGACCTAAGCACACATGCCACAATCTGTTGTGACTGATGCTAGCAAAATGTTAGGGAGATACAGAAATCAAACAACTTCTAAGTGGCTCATTGCAATTTTTTGAGGTGCTTAACTGTGATGCCCAATGCAGTGCATGTATTCATGCCTTCTCAATGACAAAAACACACATGAGAATAAGACAGGCACAGAAAAATATGAAAAATTAGGGGCATTCCGAGAATCGAACTCGGGACCTCTTGCACCCAAAGCAAGAATCATACCACTAGACCAAATGCCCACATTGAAGGGGAAATGACCAGATTTGCTTACCTGATAGGTGATTGTCAGACAAGATATCAAGGAGCTTACTTATTCACCTCTAGTCTTTTATTTTAGGATAAACTGTGACTTGCAACACATTATTATATTACATTTTAAGGGGCAAGTAGCGATTTGGTACTGGACACCTTCTGGTTAAAACTAATAATGTATGTTATTATTCATTCCAATGCATTCACATGGAGCATCTGATGCTTGTTGTTATTTAACTAAAACGAATTAAAAAGTTAAGAATGTCAGCTTCCATACATAGCTTTGAAGGGCTAATATTCAAAATAACATCTGATGCTTCTTCCTATTTAATAACACCAATTAACAAATTAAGTTAAGCTTGTTAGCATCCCAAACCATTAAAATATAGGACATTCCAAGAATGAACATGTGACCTCTCACACCCTAAGATAATCATAGCAACTAATCAAAAGACCTAGTGTGAAAATCTTTTTGTTTGCTAATTATATTAAAAACTAAAAAATTGGTTTGGTGAAATTATTTTAGGGTGGATTCTGATCTAATAAATTTGCTTCTGACTTTTACCTCATGACATCAGTAAATGGTAGCATTCTATTACAAATTGAAACATTACTTGTACTTTCAAAGTTATTTCACAAGTCCAGGGAGCTGAAATCCATCAATGATAGAGAAGTTTGTTGCTTCATAATTACATGTAAAAACTACATCAACATTCATAGAGTTGTTGATTGGATAATAAAACATTTTATATCAAAGAATTAAAGTCATGCTATTTATATCTATTTGTATGTTGGATTACAGACTAAACCAAGCTGAATGAAGCAACTTCTGGGTGTCATTAGTTTTTCTTTTCCTTTCCTAACTGGCTTACATCGAATCAAAGTATCCAACAGCAAGTGATTTTATCTGTTGGTAATCACACATCATATCTTAGTGTTGTGAACTATAAAATAAGATATTTTCTAATGTTACACATGAAATGGAATTGAATAAATTATTGTATTCAATTACTTTTACGAATTTGATAGTTTTGGGTGAAAGGCATCACGGACAACAATTCACAACCTCCTTCCTTATTCAATTAAAATAACATAGCAATATTAGTTTGTTGTAGAATGTATAAATGGCATGACTTCTGTTCATTTCACTGGAGAAAGGCAACTGCAAGTATTCTATTCTGGCTGAGAATGCAGTGTCTGTCTTTGTGCCTAGTCAGAGATAAAACAACCTTGAGGACAATACTGTCACATAAATACATGAAAACTGAAAAAATAGGGGCATTCCGAGAATTGAACTCGGGACCTCTCGCACCCTAAGCGAGAATCATACCACTAGACCAAATGCCCACCATTGTAAGGGTGAGGACAAAGTTAAATCTATCTCTAGGTTTTGTTAAAATTGTTTATGTATGCCACATCCTCTTCAGTCCTAGTGTAAGATTGCATACAATTGACCAGATTTGCTTACCTGGATAAGCAAAATTAAGTGAAGATAACTTGTTTTTCTAGTCTAGGTATCAAGGGGAGATAACTTACGTAACCCTCTGGTTTTATATTTTAAGACCAACTTTTGACTTGCAACATATTATTTTACAGCTTTTTCAGAGGCAAGTTGTCACTTGGTACTGAAAGACTTATAGCAGAAACTGTTAATCCGATGCATACACATGCAAACTCTGACACTAACTATTATTTAACTATACAGACTAAAAAGACAAGCTTGTCAGCTTCAAAAGACTAAAATTTAGAAATAACATTCAAAGCTTGAGGGAATTTAACTATTCTAATTAACAAGTAAGGATAGTCAGCATCCGAATCATTAAAAAGGCATTATAATCAAATTAACAACTTCAAACCTTTCCCAACCTAAGCAAGAATCAAATTCATATGATTATATCAAATGCATTATTATGCAAAAAAAATTGTTTTCTAATTATATTAAAAATAATCAATTTGGTGAAATTATTTTAAAGGGAGATTGTGAAGTTAAAAGTTTGATTCTTACCTGTACATTTGACTTTGGCCACATTACACCTCTAAAATGTTAGCATTCTCTTTTTCACAACAAGTTGAAATATTACTGGCAATTGTTCCATTTTTATTTATTAAGGGTGCTGAAATCCATCAGTTGTGGATAAGTTTGTTCGTTTCAGGATCTCTAATGAAAACTCCACTGCCATTGTTACAATTGTTGATTGTCTCATAAAACATTTTAAATCAAAGAACTGAAAATTTGCAACTTGTATATGTTTGTATGTTACATTACAGACTGAACACAATTGATTGAAATAATTTATTTTGGTTTCAAACAACCTTTTCATTTCTTTTCTGACCAATTACATAAAATATAAAATCATACAGCATGTGATTTGATATGTATTCTATTACATATCACATCTGAGCATTGTAAATTATGAAGATACTTGTAAATGCTACAAGTGTAAAAGGACACAAATAAATACTTGTGGTTATACATTTTCTTTTGGTAAGATTGATATTTTTGGGTGATAAGCCTCATGAACGATTCACAACCTCCTTTCATATTCAATTAAAAAGTTAATTTAGAAATATTACTCATTGTAGAATGCTGAGTTCAAATGGTGTGTACTTGAGACTTAAGATCACAGAGCACAATGCCAGTGTTGTGAGTGATGATTGCAAACTAGTAGAGAGATACAGATATCAAAGCTACTTCTAAGTGTCTCATGCAAAGCTGTCTTAGTGCTTAATTGTGAAGCCTAATACAGCCAGATGATTGTTAAGACTAATTCACATCTTCTGCTCTTTTGAATAAATGCAACTGCAAGCATTCAGTGTGTGTCTTTGTGCCTAGTCAATGACACACATACACATGTGAATAAATTACGAAAAAGTAGGGGCTGAGAATGCATTGCATAAAAGTGAAAAATCGGGGCATTCCGAGAATCGAACTCGGGACCTCTCGCACCCAAAGCGAGAATCATACCACTAGACCAAATGCCCTCATTGGAAAGGAGAGGGCTGAGTCCAATCTATGTCTAAGGTTCAGTTAAAATTGTTTGTGCATGCCACACTGTCTTCAGTTCTACAGTAAGGTGGTATAAAAAAATGACCAGATTCCTTACCTAGATAGCCAATTTAGTCAAGATAACTTCTTGTTCTAGTCAAGGTATCAAAAAGAGTTTTCTTATAAATATAGATATTTCAAAAGGTTAAAATTTATAAATATCGATGGTAGTTGGTATTTAAGAACAGCAATTAACAAGTCAAGTCAAGATTGTAAGCTTCAAAATCAACAACATATGGGCATTCCAAGAATGAATTTGGGACCTCTCATGCCCTAAGTGAGATCATATGGCAAGGCAAAATCCCTACTATGCCAACTCGTTTGTTTGCAGTTTATTATATTTATATTAAAAACCAATAAATTGGTTTGGTGAAATTATTTAGGGTGGATTCTGATTTCACTTTGCTTCGATCTTGTACATCTGACTTTTACCAAGTCATCAGGAAACTTGTAGCATTCTCCTTTTTATTGCAAGTTGAAGCATTACTGTACTTCTAGTGTTGCATGGGTTTGAAATCCATTAGTGATAAAGAATTTTGTTCTTGCTCCACAATCTCTTTGCAAAATGTCAACTAAAATTGATATTGTTGTTGATTGGCTTATAAAACCTTTTAAATCGGAGAACTAAAGATTTGTATATGCATCAATCTGTATGTTCTATTACTGACTGAAGTAAGCTGACTGAGGTAACCTGTGTTGCTATCCTACTAGTTTTTTTCTTTTCGTTTTATGACTCCTTACATCAAATCAAACATCATGAGATTTGATAATGTAAGTAATCACATATTCCATCCTACTGTAGTAATGTAAATTACAAAATAAGATACTTTCTAATAAGATGTGTTCGTAATTTGTTTTAAGAATTTGATACATTTGAGTGGCAGGCACCAATAACAACAATTACCAACCTCCTTCCTTATTCATATATTCATTCTGAAAAAAAAAAATAGTTCATGAACCAATATTTTTACTTGATTTGATGTTTGCTAAAATGTGGAAAGTTCAAGAAATTAAAGCAACCGCTAACTGCCTTGTGACAAGTTGTCTAGGATCTCAACCTAAGGCTTATACAGCCAGATAGTTAAGATTGTGATTTGCATCTTCTCCTGTTCTTTTGGAAGACAGGAAACTCCAAGTATTCTATCCTGTCTGAGAATGCAGTGCTTCTCTTTGTGCTTACTCAATGACAAAAACACAGGAAGACAATTCAGGCAAAGAAAAATATGTAAATAAAAGGGGGGCATTCCGAAAATTGAACTCGGGCCTCTTGCACCCTAAGCAAGAATCATACCACTACACCAAATGCCCAGATTGGGTGCTTAGGGCAAAGCCAAATCCATGTCAGTTTTATATTAAAATTGTATATGCATGCCACATTCTCTTCAGTTCTATGGTAAGATTCCATACAAATTACCAGATTTGCTTGCCTGGATAGGCCATTGTAAAACATGGTAACCTGTTTTTCTAGTGAAGTTATCAAAGTGAATTTACAATTTATCACTCTGGTTTTGTGTATATACTTTTCTCCCTACAGATATCCTGTTTTTGGAGACAAGACAATGGTGCGGCGTTCAATGCACTGTGGAGGATTAAAGGTTTATGTACCATTATCTCCGGATATATTTTAATCATCAACTTTGACTTACAACACATTATTGTATTAAATTTTCAGAGGCAAGCTGTTACTTGCACATAAAAATTTCAGATAAAACTATCGATCTACAATTTCATTCATTCCAAGGAAATCACATGCAACCTCTGATGTTTATTAATATTTAACTAAAGGAACTAACATGTCAAGTTTGTCAACTTCCGGAACTCGAAAAAACTAAAATTGAAAAATCAAACCTGATGCTTGTTGGCTATAGCGATTATCAGATCAATCTTGTCAGTTCCAAATCGTCAAAAAACAAAAAGGGCATCCAGAGAATGAAGTTGGAACCTATCGCGCCCCACTTTTCACTTTTCTTCTCCTGAAAGAGAAACTGACCTAGAACAGTTAATGAAAGGGATTTTTGAGAAGTTTGTGTAAAAGTTTCGTATATTAAGATTTCACTTAAATATTGTACATCTATATTTGTTTTACTTTAATTTATCAGACTGTAGCATACTCATTTTTTTTATTACTTTTTTTTTAAGTTTTCTTTTTAAGTCTTTATAGAATAGAATATTTTCTTAACAGTTTGAAAATTAATTTTTGTTATTTTACTTAATATTTTATTCTAATAAAATTTTTATTCTTTTATTTCTTTAAAAGATTTATTAGACAAGTATAACGGGTTGTATCAGATTAGGTTTCAGATTATTTTAAGATACTTTCTTATGATAAATTTATATAATTACTTCTTTTTTTCTAACATGAAAGGTCAATAATTAATTTGATTTAATATTTTTCAAAAATTCAATTTTATTCTAAGGTTTTTTAAAAGAAATATGTAATTTGATCTCTTGATTATTATTATGTGCACAGTCTTCACTCTTTAAGCAAGGCTGCTTCTTCCTGCACCTCCATACCTTCTTGTGCCACCCCCATAAATTTTTCTTATTCCAAAAATACCCTTTTTAATATTCCGGATTATATAATCTGGAAGTCATTTTTTAGATTCAAAATTAGCTTCCGGATTATGTAATCCGGAAGTCTTTTGTGATTAGCTTCCGGATTACATAATCCGGAAGTCTTTTCTATACATAAGATTAGCTTCTGGATTATGTAATCCGGAAGTCTTTTTTTTCGATGTGTTATTAGCTTTCGGATTACATAATCCGGAAGTCTTTTCTAAATATGAAATTGACTTCCGAATTATGTAATCCGGAATTTATCCGGATTACATAATCCATAGGCTTATTATTTCAAATCCAAGGGGGTGAAAAAAAAAGGATAAAATGGTATTTTCATATTTAGTATGGGGGTGGCACAAGAAGGTATGGAGGAGGTGTAGGAAGAAAGAGTCTTTAAGCAATTCTTTCCAAACCCTTGAGAGAACACTTTTCTTTTTCTTGGTTGCTAAACTGTACGTTCATCATGTACTTAAAAACTATCTAAATGAAAGATGTGAATATCATGAATTTCTAAATAAACCAATAAACAATATCTTTACCATTAGTTTTACTTTTGTAACAAAATACCATAATTGTAAACATATTATTTAAACCTAAAGGAATGAAAAGATGTTAATACATGAATAGCTAGAATAGAAGGACACAGTTAAAATAAATTACCTATTTGAGGATTTAAAAAATTGTATTGATATATCTTTCCTTCATCCAAACTTTGTCCCTTTTTAATTATTTTTTCATTAACTTTTGTAATTCTAGATGGTTTTAAAAATTTCGTGAAGATCTTTTCAAATCCTTTAAGTCTGTAAAGTTAATTCAGATCTTTCAAAATTTACTATAAAATAAATCCATTAAAAACTTAACTACAAAATCTTAATTGTACTTTTTTAGGAAAGAATATCATTGTATTTCTGCATAAGCTTTTAAAATCCAATGGTCTTCCAAAATGAAAACTCCGGACACCTCTAAGCCTATCAGCTTCAAAGCTCCAAAATGCAAAAAAAAATTAAGTAAACCATATGCTTGTTGGTATTTATAAACACCAATTTGCAAGTCAAGCTTCTGAGCTTCCAAATTATCAAAATGTAAGGCATTCTGAGAATCATGCCATTAGACCAAAACCTTATCATACAAATTTTGTAGTTTGCAAGTGATAATATAAACAACCAAATCGACTTGGCAAAATTATTGAGGGTGGATTCATAAGTTAAAACTTTGCTTCTAACTTGTACATCTGACTTTTACCAGGTGACATCATTAAAAAAAGGAGCACTCTTTTTTTACCACAAGTTGAAACAATACTTGCATTTATAATGTGGTTTCACAAGGGCAGGAAGCTGAAATCCACCAGCAATAGAGAATTTGATGCTTCTTGATCTGTCGTAAAATTTCCACAACTTTGTTACAGTTGTTGATTGGCTTATATACAAAGAACTGGAGTTTTTGCAATATGCTTCAATTTGTATGTTGCATTACAGACTAACCCATAGTAACTATTGTTGGTATCATACTGGTTTTCATTTTCCTTTTCTGACTAGCGTAGATGAAATCAAACAGCATGCGAATCTATATATAGAACATCACATATTTAGTCTGAGTGTTCTAAATTATAAAATTAGATACTTGATAAATCCTAATGGATTTGATTTCTTGAAAAAAACAACTATGACATTTTTTTGTTCAGAATATTATAATTTGGGGAGGAAGGCATCATGGAAACAATTCTCAACCTCCCTCCTTATTCAATTTAAGATAAGGATAGTTGATTTAGCAATATTACTTCATTGTTGAATGCAGGTTCAAATGACATATATAGACACAAGATCACAAACCACATTCTTGGTGTTGGGACTGATGCTTGAAAATTTGTGGGAGAGATGCAGAAACCAAAGCAGCTGCTTGGTGCTTCATGCCAACCTGTCTTGGTCCTCAACTGCAAACACTAATACAACCAGATTGTCAAAACTGTGATTCACATCTCCTGTTCTTTTGGTGGAAGAAGGGACACCAAGTATTCTAATCTGAGTGACAATCCAGTGCTTTTCTTTGTGCCAAGTCAATGAAAAAAACACAAATGAGGACAATAAAAGCACAGAAAAATCTGAAAAAATTGGGGGCATTCCGAGAATCGAACTCGGGACCTCTCGCACCCAAAGCGAGAATCATACCACTAGACCAAATGCCCAAGTTCATAAATATAGGATACCAAATGCACACATTCATAAACATAGGACTAAGTCCAATCTTTCTCTGATATTCCCTTAATATTGTTTTCTAATTCCACATTGTCTGCAGTTCTTTAGTAACATTCCATACAAATGGTAAGAACTGCTTACCTGGCTGGGGAATTCTCAGTTAAGATAACTTCTTTTCCAAGTCAAGGTATCAAAGAGAGTTGCCTACCCCTCTGGTTTTATATTTAAGGACATCCTAAGACTTGCCATATAACTTTATTAAACTTTTAGTGGCAAGTTGTCACTTATTAGAGAAAGGCTTCTGATGTAAATCATCATCTCATTCAGATTCAGCCTCTTATGCATATTGTTTTATAAGTTCACAAACTAACATAACAAGTCTAGCTTGCGAGCTTCCAGGCATTGACTTCCTATAAAATGTTAGCCAACATTGTTACGAAAGTTCATCAACTTATAAAACTTTTGGAACCAAAGAACTGAAGTTTTGCAATATATATCAGTTTCTATGTTGCATTACAGTCTGTACCAAGCTCAATGAAGTAAGTTATGTTGGTGTCATACCATTTTTTTTTCCTTTATCAACTGGCCTAAACCAAATCCAACACCACATGATAGGATATGTAGGTAATGGATTTGAATATTTGTGCCCATACATTTGTTCAAACATTGGGTGCAATGGAAAATATTAAGAAATCAAACCTGAAGCTTGTTGTTGCTAATATACAATAACTAAAAAACAAAAATGGAGAAATTATCTTAAGGTAGATTCTGTTTTTCTATATGTATGTGTTTGTACATTGCATTAGAGACTGAATCATGTAGACAGAAGTTATTTCAGTATCATACTAGTTTTTCTTTTCCTTTGCTGACTGACTTACATAACATCTGCAAACGACATGTGATTTCATGTGTAGGTTATCACATATGACATCTGAGTGTTGAATATTATAAAATAAGATATTAGATAATGCTTCATGTCAAATGGACTAGAATAAACAATTGTGCAACTTGAACTCATTAACTTGGTGAAAATTGGTATATTTGGGTGCAAGGCATCATGGACAAGACAACAACAATTCACAATTTCCTTGCTTACAGATTTTTGAAATAATATAGTTGATTTAGCAATCACGTCATTGTAGAATGCTGAGTTAAAATGTTTTTGAAACAAAATATAAGATTGCATACCACTATATCAGTGTTGTAACTGATGCTTGCAAACCATGGGACAGATAGAAAATTCAAAGTAACTTTTGCATGCCTGTTGGGAATCTTTCTTGGTGCTCAACTGTAAAGGAAAATTCTGCCAGATTCATAAGATTATCTCACATCTTCTCCAGTTCTTGAGGTGGAAGAAACAGAACTGCCAGTACTGCTTCTGGCAAACAGGGCGGAATGTGCCTTGTCAATGTTCAGAACACACTCAGAAAAAGAATGGGAAACACACATGAGAATAATACAGAACATTAAATATGAAAAAATGGGGGCTTAGAGTGCAGTGCACACCATTCCAAGTCCAGGACAAATACAATACCAGAAACGACAAATACAATACCAGACAGGACAAAAAAAGTTAAAAATATTTGGGGCATTCCGAGAATCGAACTCGGGACCTCTCGCACCCAAAGCGAGAATCATACCACTAGACCAAATGCCCATATTGAATGATATGGGGCTAAATCTTTCTTTATTCATGCATTGTCTTCAGTTCTACAGTAAGATTGCATAAAAATTGTAAGATTTGGTTACCTGGATGGGTAATTATCAGTAAAGATAACTTGTTTTCCAAGTTAAGATATGAAAGAGAGTTTGCTTACCCCTCTGATTTTATATATTTAAAGACTTCCCATGAAATTCCGTATAATTTAACTACATTTACAGTGGCAAGTTGTCACTCTTTACTGAAAAACTTCCAGCTAAAACTATTAATCATTCTTCCAATACATTCACATTCAGCCCCTGATGCTTATAAGTATACAAAATAACAAGTCAAGCTTGTCAGCTTCCATACTTCAAAAGCTTAAATTTAAGAAATAATTGCTAGTTGGCATGTAAGTATGAGGATTAATAAACTAGGGTTAGTTGGGAACTCACACCCTAAGTGAGAATCAGATGACTAGAGCAAAGCCTTACAATGCAATATTTTTTGTTTGCTAATCATATCGAAAAGTAATTAATTGATTTGCTAAAAATATTTTAGGGTGTATTATGAAGTTAAAACCTTTGCTTTGTAAATTTGACTTTTAAACATGAAATCAGTAAGTTGGTAGTATTGTCTTTCTTACACAAGTTGAAACATTATTTTTACTTCACAATTCTAATATTGCTTCTAGGTGGAGTGGTCTGAACTTCAACACCGCAAGTTTTGATATGTAGGTTAATCACATATTCCACCTAGTGTTTGTAAAGTATAAAATAAAATACTAGCTAATTACATGGGCAAAGGATATAAAGATATAATTGTGTTGATACATTTGTTGATAAGAATTTGATACTGTTGGGGGTCATGCATCATCAACAAGTCACAACCTCTGATAGCAGGCCCAGGATAGCAAGGTCCATTAAAAACAGAGAAAAACCCATATTAGAGATTTTATCTAGAAGCATATCAGCTGTCACTTTCGGATAGGAAGAATATATTTCTGTTATGTTTTCTGTTACCAGAGTACAGCTGTCCCTTAGAGACTAGCTCGCAAGAACAATATAAGGCCTTTTGTGTAGTAAAGAAGGCAGAGAATAATATTGTAGAAATTTTCTTATCTTGCTTAGTTCTTCTCATAGTTTTATTCCCCTTTACGTTTCTCCTCTTCTTATCCTTTAACATAACAACCTCCTTCGTTATTCTGTTATTCAATTTGAAATAACATAGTTGATTAAGCAATATTTTAATTCCCTGGAGAATATGGAGTTCAAATGGTGCATACTGAGTTAAGATCAGATACCACAATCTAGCGTTAAAACTGATGCTTGCTAACACATGGAGATATAGGTAAATCATAACAATGCTAAGTGTCTTGGAGCTTAAATGTAAAAAGACAGATCAACAGTCAAGCTCAATACAAACAAAACTGATTGTTAAGATTGTGATTTGAATTTTCTCCTATTCTTTAGAAAAAATGCAACTGCAAGTATTCTATCCTGTCTGAGAATGCAGGGTTTTTCTTGTGCCAACTCAATGACAAAAACACATGAAGACAATTCATGCACAGACAAAAAGAGGGGGCATTCCGAGAATTGAACTCGGGACCTCTCGCACCCTAAGCGAGAATCATACCACTAGACCAAATGCCCATATTTGGAGAATAAGGGCAAAGTCAAATCTATGTCAGTCTAATTTAGAATTGTATATGAGACATTCTCTTCAGTTCAACGGTAAGATTGCATACCAGATTTGCTTACCTGGATATGCAATTGTAACTCAAGGCAACCTGTTTTGCTAATCAAGGTATCAAAGTCAGTTTACTAATTTACCACTCAAGTTTTATGTATAAACTTTCTCCGTACAGATATCCTGTTTTGGAGACAATGGTGTTTAATTCAAGGCACTATTTATGGAGCATTAACTGTGTCAGCACCTTTCCTAATTTAGATTCTTTACCTGCTTTTCTTTATAAAGAATCTGTACCATTGTCTGGTTTTATATTTTAATTATCAACTACGACTTAAAACAAATTATTGTATTACATTTTCGGTGGCAAGCAGTTAAAGATCTATTCATCCCAATCCCAACACAATCATGTCAGTTTTATATTCAAATTGTATTGCATGCCACATTCTCTACAGTTCTATGGTAAGATTCCATACAAATTACCAGATTTTCTTACCTGGATAGGCAATTGTAAGTCATGGTAACCTATTTTTCTAGTCAAGTTATCAAAGTGAATTTACAATTTATCACTCTGGTTTTATGTATATACTTTTCTCCCAACAGATATCCTGTTTTTGGAGACAAGACAAAGGTGTGGCGTTCAATGCACTGTGGAGGATTAAAGGTTTAAGTACCATTATCTCCGGATATGTTTTAATCATCAACATTGACTTACAACAACTTTTGTGTTAAATTTTCAGAGGCAAGCTGTTACTTGCACATAAAATTTTCAGATAAAACTGTCGATCTACCAATTCATTCATCCCAAGGCAATCACATGCAACCTCTGATGTTTATTATTATTTAAATAAAGGAACTAACATGTCAAGTTTGTCAACTACCGGAACTCGAAAAAACAAAAATTGAGAATCAAACCTGATGCTTGTTGGCTATAGCGATAACCAGATCAATCTTGTCAGTTCCAAATCGTCAAAAAACAAAAAGGGCATCCAGAGAATGAAGTTGGAACCTCTCGCGCCCCAAGCACGAATCATCTGGATCAAACACTCGTTACTTATTTTCACTTTTCTTCTCCTGAAGGGGAAAACTGACCTAGAAAAGGCAATGAAAGGGATTTTTTAGAAGTTTGTGTGAAGCTTTCGTATGTTAAGATTTCACTTTAAATATATTTATTCACCTTTAAATTATCATATTGTTGCATACTCATATTTTTTCTTTTTTATAATTAACAACTTCAAATTTTTATAACTCTTAATATTATTATTTTAATATTTTTTAATCATTTAATTACAAATTTAATTTTTATTATATATTTATTTTTAATCTTATCATATAAAAAAATTATATACAACTTTAAGAGTTGTAAAATTATTATTTTTTATTACTTTTCTAAGATAGTATCAAAACTAATTTTTGTTATTTTACTAGATTTGTATTCTTTTATTTCTTTAAAAGATTTATTAGACAAGATTTAAACGATGTACTAGATTGGGTTTCAAGATAATTTTAATACTTTCTTATGAAAAAATTCAATATTGAATAAGACTTCAAATTTATATAAACAAGTATTGTGCAATCCATTAACTCTATCAAGATTACTAAAATGTATACAATTTTTAACAAGTTATTTTTTAAAAAAGAACTTGACTTCACTTTTTTTTAGAATGTATAAATACACTCTCTTTAAGCAATTCTTCCAAACCCTTGAGAGAACACTTTTTTTTTTTTTTTTTGTTGTTATACTTTACTTTCATCATATATTATTTTCTCTCTTTACTAAAGGCAATATAAAACTCATGTATAATAATACATAAAAAGTTTATGATTAAACCAATAAACAATATCTTTACCATTAGTTTTACTTTCGTAACAAAAAACCTATAATTGTAAACATATTTTTTAAACCTAAAGGAAGGAAAAGATGTTGTTCCTGCTAGGGAGATGAGACCTAGAGAACTATTGAAGTCTTCTTCTCCTTTTTTCGGTCGGTCAGGTGACTGGGTGGTGAGCTGGGATTCTCCTCGTCCTCCTACTTCTCCTTCGGCACTTGACCTCGGCTGAACACCGGATGGTGGGGGTACCTGCTAAGGCACTCTGACGCTCAAGTCAGTAAAGCGGGTGGTCAGCTCTCAAGTACGTGAACAGTAATAAATGACATACCTTACTCCTTGGAATGCGTGCTATTTATATTATTCTAATGGGCCTACTTTGTTGGGCCCGTTTATCGAGGTGGATACCGCTTAAGGTTGCATTACCTAATTCTTGATGATGGATTAACTTCACTGATCTCGGTTTGAGCGTTAACTGTAGTAGGGGTCGGCCGTCGGCCAAGTTCCCATGGTATGGGTCAGCCATCGGCCAAATCCCAGTGGTCTCGGCCAAGTCTTCTAAGGTCTCGGCCAAGTGCGTCATCGGCCTCGGCATCTCGACCACATCTCGGGCAGCCAGGTGGACCTCGACCTTGCCCATACATGTACACTTGCCCCCCAGGCTCAAGGGCAGATGTGTTAGATATGTCCGATGAGTCTTTAATGATGGGTGTCGGTCGGTCTCCCTTTATTGTGCAGTTATTCCATTTCTCGAGGTGTGACGTGACCCAGGCGGCGTGACGTGACCCTAGGTGACATGACATGACTGGCATTTATGAGGGGTTTTTCGGGCAGGAAACGTAGTGGACCGTTGGATCTCTTGGATCTAACGGTTGAGATTGGTGCGTCGGTTCAGGATCCGAGGCCCATGGGCCTTATAAATAGGGGTCTCCAACAGTGTCGAGATCATGCGTTTTCTGAGTGAGTTTGTCTGATAGACGAGCCTTCCCTCGCCCACTGCTATGAGAACCGAGTGACCGTTCGGCCTTTTTATAAAGCTTCGCCTTCCCTCGCTTTTACAAAGGTTAGTGATGTCGATCGTGTCTCGGCCAACATCTTCTTCGTCCGGCCATTCTTCCCCCTCTCTCGGTCGCCCCTCTCCTACCCTATGGCTTTCTTCCTCTTTGTCAACCTCTTCTTCTTCATCTGCCACCGATTCTTTATCAGTTGGGGTGGCCGAGGCGCCACCCATGGTAGAGGCGGTTAGGGTGAGATCGAACATCTGTCGTTGTATGGTGGGCTCGGCCACTTCAACCGAGATCATGGCCTCGGTCCCGTATGTCAGGCTGTAAGGGGTCTCTTGTGTGGTAGTTTGGGGGGTCCTTGATAGATGTCGTTTTGCTGTCAAATTAATATGATTCTAGCGTAGACTTGTCTAACACTAGAGAGATGATAGTATAATTGTGGACAAATGTCCCCAAGTCGTCTCCCAACGAATCCAATAGTAAAATCAGTTGATCAGGGTTTAAAATCTATCTGCAAGCAATAAAAGTTAGCAAAAACAATAAAGATGAAAAGGGGATTTGAGATAGTTGTGCAGAAAATATAAAAGAGATTAAAATAGCAAATAAAAAGTGGTTGATCCCAAGTTCTTCCACCATTGAATTCTTCACAGGTTCTCTAAAGATTAATCTTTTCTCAATCCTCCAACAGAGCTAAACCAGATTGAACATGCGCCAATCTGATTCAACTGAAACTCACCAATAAAGCATGCGTCCACTGGTTTAATCCATACCCACTTTGTTCCATGCGTATACTCCATGGGAATGCTTACCTCCTCTCCCTTGAATCATGCGCCCAAGAAATTAATTAGAACAGTGCGAACTAACTAAGAAACCAAAGTTTAAGATAAGGAAGACTCTCAATCATGCGTTCAAGTACAACCTCTCACAAAAACCAGTTTTCCAGGAGATTAGACAATAAAAACAACTGCTATAGAGAATTAAAAATCGAAACTTTTATTGAACAAAACCTCAAAACTCAATGGGAAATTACAAAAGAATCAACCAAAAAGGTTTAGCCTTCCATGCGGAGGCAAAACAAAAGAATTACTAAGAAGAAAATAAACTAAGAAAACCCTATGAAGCTCTCCCTTTTTCTCCTTGATGCTTGTGTCCTTTTATAGGCTTTTCTGCTCCAAGGATCTTGGGAAAATATTGTAGTTTATATTTTGTTAACAGTTTCCCTTTCCATAATTCTTTTTATTTTGCAGAAGATTTGCTTCCAATTCTGTTTCTGAGATATTGTAGATTTTATTTTCTCTTTCTTCTCCTCAGAATTTGTTTTCTGTTTTGGTTCAAGAAGCAACTTGGACTTTTGCATATTTGGCCCATTCACAAAGGTAGATGCTTCCTCCGGATAATTTACTCTAAAAACACAAAATTAACAATAATAATAGTTAAGGCCCAAATAAACCCAATTATAAGAATATTAATTAAAACAATAGATTTATTTATTATTATAGTCCAATAATCTATTAATTAGGCTAATGAGTGTGAATAAATATATGCTCATCAAATACCCCCACACTTATCCTTTTGCACTCCCAGGCAAAACACTCTGAGGTTTAAAAAGAAAAGAAAAAAATGCAAATAACAAATAGCAAATTCTAAGAATGCATAATGACAAACATGATATAATTTCAAGAAATTAAGGAATCAAGAAAAATGTGAATGGAAATTCCTATATTTTAATATACAAGTAGGTAATTGAAATCAAAGGTTGAATCAAAATTGACAAAACTTCACTGGACACTCTCCTACTCTCAAGTGTTTAGGGTTTGTATTTACACTCACCACCCATGCAGACAAACACTACCATATGCTTAGCAAGACTCTAATATTCACAACAACCGAAAAAAACATGCAATCAAAAATCAAGAAGACTTCATAAGGGAAGTAATGAGGCTAAGGTAAAGGTAGGTAAAAGGGGAAAAGAGGCTTAAAACCATAGAAAAACAAAGGAGCAATGGTGGGTATAGGTCTAAAAACAAGTGTAAGTATTATGACAATTTAACTCCTCTTTTTATTTCAAGATATAATTTTTTTTTCATATAATAAACAGTCAATCCAGTGTATTAGAGGATCCACTCTTATTTTCTTTGTTTTGCTTTGCTTTTTTTTTCTCTTGTTATATTCTTTTTTTTCTACCCCTTTTCTTTTTTTTAAAAAAAATAAAAAATTGAAGAGGTAAACTATGAAAATGAGATACACCCCCACACTTATTCAAAAACCTGTTCCCAAATAATTTCAAAGCTCCTTTATCTTCTAAGGTAGGGACAAACATGGTTTTTCTTGTTTTGAGGCTTGTAATGAGGGTAAAAAAAAAAAAAAGGCTATAGGCTCAAAGGGCTAACAAATGGATTATCATAAAGGTAGGCTAATATGGCTAGTGGATTAATTTAAACAAAGAATGCCTCTATCATATCAATTCATGCACGTAAATCACAATTGTAAAACAAAGAATCAAGCTAAGTTCTAGAGTATAAGCAATCATGAGTGAAAACACACTAAAAAGAGTATTAAATGATATATCAATTAAGGCTCAAAACTCACTTGGGACATTCTATCAAAAGATTCAACCCAAAATTTCTCATAACCAACTTATTTATCAATTTTTCAGAAAATCCAAACAACAAAGATCAAGAAACCAAGATTTTCAAGAATTATAAAACATGTCAGCCATTAGACAATCCTAAAAAAGCTTATTTATTTTAATAGAAGCAAAAAAGAAATTCAAACAATTAAAAGAAAAACAAAAAACACAAAAATAAATCAACAAAAGATAAACCCTAAACTATGATTCTCCTCCCCCACACTTAAATCATACATTGTCCTCAATGTAAAATCAATAAATAAATTTGTATAATAAAAGTGAGAGAAGAAGTACTCCCTCATTCAGCTTGAGGGAATTGGCAACTGCAACAAATCTCTTCAACCATCTCCTCTACAATATAAGCCAAGACTCTTCATCCATAGTGGTGTAGAAACACTATCAGCTGGAGCGTCTAACCAAAGCATGCAGTACCTTGGTAAACTATGTAACAAAAATATTATGTTGAAGAAGCCTTGAAATAGTGGATGGAACTGGGGTAGGTCTGGAGGGTGTGTGAAATGGTATAGTTTCTTCCATGAATGGATGATGGTACTTTCTAAAGTATATATGGAAGACAAAAATTTATTCATCATAGACGATCTGATATGGTTAGCTATTTGGGGATCGTCTAAGGGTAGTGATCTAAGGCTAGACAGTCTAGCTAGGGTAGACAGTCTAGTTGGGGTGGGAGATGGAATGAAATGTAAGTTAAGAGGTGGTGGTGGCTGGTAAAGGCTGCTTTCAAACGTTCCAATTATGATAGAAGGTGTAGCCAGTGGAGATGATGGAATGAGTGATATGGGCTTCACCTTAAATAATGGAGGTTGTACTCTTTGAAGCTTTAAGGATGGAAGAATAATATCATCTTCTTCTCCACTAGAAGTGTCTACTTGAAGGATGGGTAACATCTGCTCTTCCTCTTCTTGTATTACCTCCAAAACTATGTCAGAGCCATCTGCTAGTGCACAATCTTTTTCACTAGATTCGGCAAGTATAGCAGCATCAACAACTTCTTTATCAAGACCTGCATGTGTCATAGAGTCTAATGCCTCTTGATTAAGCAATGATTTTTCTTCCATCAGTGGAGGTTGGACATTAGTTGGTAATGGTTCATAGATCCTAACAACCTGCAAATCAACAGTGTCTGCACTGCAAATTATATCATCAGAGGATATGCATTTGGTCATCACAGAACATGTTGCACATGTATCATCAAAATCCTTTGTGTCTTCAGCAGTCATATGCACTTTGGGAGTGTCTGGATAAGGTTTTATTCCTGCAAATGAAATGGAAACTGGAGGCATGGCAGAATTAATCTCAACACATATATCAGGATCACAAGTATAACATGTATCAAAGTTGGAAAGATTTTCTATATCTAAATTAGGATCTTGATGTGAATTCAAACTTTGCTTAGAAATATCTTCAAATTGTCTAGTCAATTGACCAACTTTCTCTTCTAACTTTGATAGAGTAGCATCTATGCTTTGCTGAGATTTCATTGTATTTACCATTAATTGTCTCACCAGCTCCTCTAAAGATGGCTCTTCAAGATTATGAGTAATATTATCAGTTTGAAAAAATGGTTGAAAAGGTGTTTCACTTTCATCAAAATAATATTGCTGATAATATGGTTGTTGTTGAGGTAGCTCATATGACGGCTGACAATATGGATTAAAATGCTGAGGTTGTTGAAAATATGGTTCACATTGTTGTTGAGGCTGCTCATAAAACTGTGAACGTTGCTGCAAATATGGCTCATAATAAATATCATAATTGTAAATTTCTTTAGCTAATTTCTCTTCCATTTTGGAATTGAAAACAGGGGATGTATATTATGGACACCAACAGTTATTAGACGCCTTAGAGCAAACTCTTTTTTTTTGTTTAAATTGAAAAGAAAACCAAGTAAACTCCCAGGAAAGAGAGGTGAGTCACAAGTGGACAAACTTAGAAACCAAGTCTTTCCTAGCCAGAGTCTTCCCTGAATTGCTTTCAATATTAAAAAATCAAAAAGTAGCAACTAAAGTGTCTACCCTAAATGCAAGATCCTAAAAAAAAAAACTAATGTAAATGCTACACTTAATGCTTAAAAAAAATAGTTAAAGAAAAAAAAGATTATGTAGAAATAAATAAAATATAGAAAATAAAAACAGTAAACAAAAACAAAAATAAATAAAGATGACAAAACAAAATAAAAGAAATAACTAAAAACATAAAAGATATAAAATAAAGGCAAAATAAGATAAAGATAAAAGATATAAAGAAAGAAAATCAAAACAAAATAAAGATAAAAGATATAAAGAAAGAAAATAAAACAAATCAAAACAAAATAAAGATAAAAGATATAAAGAAAGAAAATAAAACAAATCAAAACAAAATAAAGATAAAAGATATAAAGAAAGAAAATAAAACAAATCAAAACAAAATAAAGATAAAAGATATAAAGAAAGAAAATAAAAACAAATCAAAATAAAATAAAGATAAGAGATATCCTAAATATTAGATTTTTTATTTTTATTTTTATTTTTTATTTTGTTTTTTTTTATTGCTATACTAAATAAATAAAAACTAATAGGAAGAAAATACAGGTTAAATATTCAGAAAAAAAAAATTAGGAAAAAAAAATTATGCAGATAAGAAAGAAAAACCTGATAACCAAAATCAAATTGGATCCCCGGCAACGGCGCCAAATTTGATAGATGTCGTTTTGCTGTCAAATTAATATGATTCTAGCGTAGACTTGTCTAACACTAGAGAGATAATAGTATAATTGTGGACAAATGTCCCCAAGTCGTCTCCCAACGAATCCAATAGTAAAATCAGTTGATCAGGGTTTAAAATCTATCTGCAAGCAATAAAAGTTAGCAAAAACAATAAAGATGAAAAGGGGATTTGAGATAGTTGTGCAGAAAATATAAAAGAGATTAAAATAGCAAATAAAAAGTGGTTGATCCCAAGTTCTTCCACCATTGAATTCTTCACAGGTTCTCTAAAGATTAATCTATTCTCAATCCTCCAACAGAGCTAAACCAGATTGAACATGCGCCGATCTGATTCAACTGAAACTCACCAGTAAAGCATGCGTCCACTGGTTTAATCCATACCCACTTTGTTCCATGCGTATACTCCATGGGAATGCTTACCTCCTCTCCCTTGAATCATGCGCCCAAGAAATTAATTAGAACAGTGCGAACTAACTAAGAAACCAAAGTTTAAGATAAGGAAGACTCTCAATCATGCGTTCAAGTACAACCTCTCACAAAAACCAGTTTTCCAGGAGATTAGACAATAAAAACAACTGCTATAGAGAATTAAAAATCGAAACTTTTATTGAACAAAACCTCAAAACTCAATGGGGAATTACAAAAGAATCAACCAAAAAGGTTTAGCCTTCCATGCGGAGGCAAAACAAAAGAATTACTAAGAAGAAAATAAACTAAGAAAACTCTATGAAGCTCTCCCTTTTTCTCCTTGATGCTTGTGTCCTTTTATAGGCTTTTCTGCTCCAAGGATCTTGGGAAAATATTGTAGTTTATATTTTGTTAACAGTTTCCCTTTCCATAATTCTTTTTATTTTGCAGAAGATTTGCTTCCAATTCTGTTTCTGAGATATTGTAGATTTTATTTTCTCTTTCTTCTCCTCAGAATTTGTTTTCTGTTTTGGTTCAAGAAGCAACTTGGACTTTTGCATATTTGGCCCATTCACAAAGGTAGATGCTTCCTCCGGATAATTTACTCTAAAAACACAAAATTAACAATAATAATAGTTAAGGCCCAAATAAACCCAATTATAAGAATATTAATTAAAACAATAGATTTATTTATTATTATAGTCCAATAATCTATTAATTAGGCTAATGAGTGTGAATAAATATATGCTCATCAGTCCTCTTGGCCAAGCGGGGGACGAACCGGGAGAGGACGGTCAGCCGCCCTAGGAGCTGTTGTACCTCCTTCACACTGTTCGGACTTCTCATGTTGAGTATGACCTGACACTTGTCGGGGTTGGCCTCTATTCCTCAGTGGGTGAGCATGAAGCCTAGGAACTTCCCTCCCCCAACCCCGAAGGTACATTTTTCGGGGTTGAGCTTCATGTTGACTCCCCTTAAGGCTCTGAAGACCTCGTCCAGGTCCTTCAAATGTTACTCGAACGAGTCGGACTTCACGACTATGTCGTCCACGTATACTTCTACCGCCCGGCCTATTAGGCCTTTGAAGATTTTGTACATGACGCGCCGGTAGGTCGCCCCTGCGTTCTTGAGGCCGAATGGCATTACCTCGTAATAGTAGTTGGCGTCGGCCGTCATGAAAGCCGTTTTCTCCTTGTCCCTCGGGTGCATGGTTATCTGGTTATAGCCAGAGTAAGCATCCAGGAAGCTCATAATTTTGTGGTCGGTCGTCCCGTCCACTAGTCGGTCAATGTTCGGGAGGGGGTAGGTGTCCTTCGGACATGCGCTGTTGATGTTTCTGTAGTCGACGCACATTCTCCAGTTACCGTTTGGTTTGGTGACCATGACGACGTTGACCAGCCTTGTCGTGTATCGGGCCTCCCTTATGAACCCGACCGACAGGAACTTGCCGGTCTCCTCCTTCGCCGCGAGTCGTTTTTCGTTGCCCAAGTCTCTCTTCTTTTAGGAGATTGGGCGGGCTTCTTGCATATTGACAATCGATGGGTGATGACATCCGGGCTCACCCCCGGAATGTCGGCCGACGTCCATGCGAACATGTCAATATTCTTTTTCAGTGTGGAATGCATGATCTAGGCCTCGGCCGCTGCCAAGGCTATTCCTACAGCCGTGTTGTGTTCTTCGTCGAAGAGGGGGACTCTCCTCAGCTCTTCTCTCGCCTCCAGCCTGTCCTCGGTTGCCCGGGGATCGAGGTCCACCAATGCCACGGTTGGCTTGATCTCCCTCGGTTGGTCCTTCCTGGGGGAGCGATCCTTTCGGGAAGACTTCCTCATTTTGAGGGGAGAGGTGTCGGTCCTTAAAGGTTCCACCCGGAGGCTCTCGGCGTAGCACTCTCGTGCTTCTTTCTGGTCTACGTGGACCGTGAGAATGTCTCCTATTCTTGAAGGGAACTTCATTGCGAGGTGAGGGGTTGATAGTATGGCCATCAGTCGGTTGATGGACGGTCGCCGAGGAGGATGTTGTAGGAGGTGTTGGCGTCGATGACCAAGTATCGAATTTTGATGGTCCTGGTGTTCTTCCCCTCTCCGAAGGTGGTGTACAATTCGATGTAACCCTTGGTACCCACCCTCTCACCCGAGAATCCTACCACGTGGTTGTCGTATGGCATCATCTCGGCTTCGGCTATCCTCATGGCCTTGAAAGTTTTCCAGTAGAGTTTGTCTACCGAACTTCCTTGGTCTACAAGGGTCTTTCGTATGGTGAATTGGTCTATATCGCCCGCTACCACCATCGGGTCGTCCTGCTGGCGGTAGTCTACGTTCTTAAAGTCTTCGTCCGTGAACGTGATGGGTAACATCCTCGGTCGGAATGTCACCGCGTTTACCTGGTGTACTGCCCGGAGGTGCTTCTTCCGGGCGTTGTTCGTGCTTCCTCCCCCGGCAAAACCGCCGACTATAGTGTTGATGACCTCTTGGTTACCTCTCCTATCGGCCTCCCTAGGGGGGTCGTCCTTTCGATGGGGGTCATCCCTTGCGGATTGTCGGTCGCCTCTATTGTCTTGGTCATTTCGGCCGCGTTGGGGTGACCTCGTCTGTCTGGGTGGATCCACCCGACGGGGCGGGTCTCGGCCATTCCTGACGAAACGGAGATGCCCCAACTTGGATAAGTTCCTCGATCTTATCCTTTAGGGCTTGAAACTCCTCGATCGAGTGTCCGGCGTTCTGGTGGTACCGACACTGCTTCCTCCGATCGACATTACTTGGGCTGGCCACCATCCTTGGAGGAGGGATCAACTCGGCGTTGAGGGCCTCGTCTAGAATTCTCCCCCTCTCGATCGTCAGGGGTGTGTACCTTGAGAACCGGATTGGTCGGTCTTGGTTGTCCTGGCGTCGGTCATTTCTTTGATTCGGCCGCGCCTGACGGTCCTTTTCTTCCTTGTTTCTCTCACCACCAGCCTCGGCACAGGCCTGGTTGTGGAATTCTCTCAGCTCTTCCAGCTGCATGTACTTAGCAGCTCTCTTTCTCAGCTCGTCTAGGCTGTCGGCCGGCTACATGCACAGGTTGTTGGCAAAGGGCTCCGGACGTAGGGTCGTCAGCATGTGGTGCATGGCAACGTCCGGGCACAAATTTTGAATGCTCATTGCCACTTTACTGAATCTATCTACAAAGGTTCTCAGCGACTCTCCCTTCTCCTAACGGATGCCTACCAGGGCGATGGAGGTTAGGTGGTGCGGTTGGCTGGTCGCAAACTGCGTTTCAAACTTTGCGACGAGCGTGGCAAAGCTATCGATGGAGTTGGGTGAGAGCTTGGTGATCCAACTAAGGGCTGCACCCTTTAAGGATGTGGGAAACACTCGGCACAACATGGCGTCGTCCGAGGTGTAGAGACCAGTGTTATCACATATCGGCCATGGCAGATTTTGGTGGCGGAATTCCAGACCACTGCCACAACAAGGCGGTGGCGAATCGGATTTCGCATGGCGACCCATGGCGGAGCGGTAACGGATATCGAAGATATCAAAATATCGGTAAAAATTGTTGGCAGCGGAGCTTGAAGGAGTTGATGAAGAAGAAGGGCTGCGGCGGCTGATGAAGAAGAAGGGTGCAAAAGCCCTAACCCTAATTTCTAAGACAAAAAGATTTGGGTCAAAAGCCCATTTCAGATTTAAAATAATAAAAACTTTAAAATTTAAATTAAAAATACTAAAAGTTTAAAACTGACGTGTGGTGTGGCTCTGAAGGCAACCCTAATTTAAACACCTTATTAGTATGACTTTTGGCCCACTATTTCAACCTTAAAATTTTAAAAACTGACGTGTGGCTTTTGGGCTTATTTTGGGACCAATTAAAACACATATTACCCTAAACCCTAAACCACAGCCACTACACATTCTTATTTCTCTCTGCCACCACTGACTGTTGCTGCCTACCGTCGCCCCCGACTGTCGCCGCCCCGTCAATGCCTGTCGTTGTTCAAGTGATTTTTTTTTCATTTGTTATTTTTTTCTTTTTTTTTTCACTTTCAATATAATTATTTTAGAAAAATATTCCTATTTTCCAGCATAATGGCCAATGAACATAACACTTCAAGAACATCCCAGAGAAGTGATCCAGGCTGGAAACATTGTCATCCATTGGATGACACAAATTTAAATACAATTGTTTGTAACTACTGTGGGAAAATTATGAAAGAGGGAGTTACTAGGGCCAAAGAAAATTTGATGGCGAAGAAAGGCAATGTTGCTGCTTGCACCAAGACTCCTAAAAATGTAAGAGAAGAGCTTTGGAATTTATTGAAAGAAAAAACAACCACTTGTTCCGTTAATCATGTATATGGTGCGACGACATGTGATAATATTGAAAGTGAAGATGAAGTTGAAATTTCCACCACTAGTAATGATAGGGGGAGAAATAGTGGTGGAAAAAAAGGACCAATGGATGCCTTTATTAGAAATCCAAATGCTGCAATAGAGAAGAGAAAGAGAGAACAGCTCAGGCAGACTAATATTAAAGAAGCATGTGACAAGAACTTAAAGGCATCCGTTCATCAATATATTGCTCGATTTTGGTATCAAGCGGGCTTGTCATTCAATCTTGTAAGATTGAAGAGCTTTCAAGATATGATTGATGCTATAGGTGCTTATGGACCTAATTTGCCAGCTCCTAGCTATCATGAGATTAGAGTTCCACTCCTCAACAAGGAAGTTGAGTACACCGAAAAGTTGTTGAAAGATCATAAATTGCAATGGAGCAGACATGGTTGTTCTATCATGTCAGATGCATGGACTGATCGAAAGCAACGGTGTTTGATTAACTTTTTGGTGAACTCTCCTGCAGGGACAATGTTTGTCAAGTCGATTCATGGTTCTAAATTTGTGAAGACAGGAGAAAAGCTCTTTGAGATGCTTGATGCCCTTGTGGAGGAGATTGGAGAAGAAAATGTCGTTCAAGTTATCACAGATAATGGTAGTAATTATGTCTCTGCTGGTAGATTACTGGAAGCAAAAAGACCTAATCTTTATTGGACTCCTTGTGCTGTCCATTGTATAGATTTGATGCTTGAAGACATCGGAAATATTCCTTTGATAAAGAAGACGATTCAGAAAGGAGTTAATCTTGTTGGCTTCATCTATAGCCATTCTAGTACCTCGAGTTTATTGAGACAATTTACAAATAAGAGGGAATTGGTAAGATATGCAGTTACAAGGTTTGCTACCTCTTATTTAACACTACAAAGGTTGTATCACGAGAAGGGAAATTTAAGAAAAATGTTTACTTAAGATGATTGGAGCAAAAACAAGTTGTATAAGGAAGCTAAGGGGAAAGAAGCTACCAAAATTGTTTTTATGCCTTCATTTTGGAATCATGTTGTATTTACTCTCAAAGTCATGGCTCCTCTGGTTCATGTACTTCGTTTGGTTGATGGAGAGAGAAAAACAACAATGGGTTATATATATGAAGCAATGGAGAAAGCAAAAGAAACAATAATGAAGTCATTCAATAACAATGAAAGTAAGTACAAAGATGTATTTACAATCATTGATAATAGATGGACATGTCAGCTTCATCGCCCCTTGCATACAGCCGGTCACTTTTTGAATCCAGAGTTTTATTATTCTAATCCAGAAATGGAATATGATTTGGAAGTTACAAATGGATTTTATGCTTGCATCAAGAGGTTGGTGCCAAGTAAAGATGTGCAACAAATTTTTTTAACCGAGTTGCCTCTTTATAAGAGTGGAAGTGGACTGTTTGGTGATGACTTTGCCAAAGAATCAAGGAAGACCACAGCCACAGGTGAGACAGTTAAATGCTTTCTAAAATGCGTGCGTTAACATATAAATTATATCATACATTCTAAGTTACCTTTTTTACTTTTATAGCTCAATGGTGGAAGAATTATGGGCACGCAACTCCCAATTTACAGAAGTTAGCCATCAAGATTTTAAGTTTGACATGTAGCTCATCAGGATGTGAGCGAAATTGGAGTGTATTTGAGCAAGTAAGTAATACAAGACTCATTTCATTATTATCTTGTAGGATGTAGAAAGAAATTAATTCACATTATATTTGCAGATTCATTCCAAAAAAAGTAACAGATTGGAGCACAAAAGGTTGCATGATTTGGTTTACGTAAAGTATAACCAACAACTTGCTCAAAGATATAATATTAGGGATGAAATAGACCCTATTCTACTCAATGACATTGATGGTGCAATGAGTGGTTAGTGGGACAAGTAGATGATGATACTGAAGACGGGGAAATGAGTTGGTCTTTGATGATGATCCCACTCTTAATTGGGCAACTGTTTATGAAGCTTCAGGGGTTGGAGAACCAATAATTTACACACGGAGACAAGCAACCAACAAAAGAAAGTTACCATCTAGTGGTGATGGTATTTTCATTGGCTCTTCCCATGCTTCTAAGAAAGGTCCAGCTACAACTTTATCCCCAACAAGAAAGGGCAAAGAGAAGATTCAAATTGGGGTTGAGAATGAATTGCATGATAGCTCTGATTCAGAGTTTGAAAAATTACTTAACTTTGACAAGAGTTTCTCTGAAGGGGAAGAGGAGGAGGGATATGCCCCATTAGATAATATTGAAGACAATTATGTGGGGATTTAAGAAGAGTCTGATAGTTATAAACATCAGACAATTTCTTTTGGTTTTGTTGTTGTTTTATGTTTTGAACTTTAAATTTGTGATGTTTTGATTTCATATTATTGTTATTTGAATCTTTAGACATAATATAATATTTAGTTATGATTGTCTCTTTCATTATTTTTGCATTTTTTGAAGTTATTTATATATATATATATATATATATATATTATTTCTTTCGACCGCCATGCTTCCGCCATAACCCGATATGGGTTCCGTTATAACTCTATAAAGGAAATTTGGGGTCTCCGATATGATCCGTTATCCGATATTGATAACACTGGTAGAGACTCATATGGGTGGTGTAGGCGTCCATATGCTCGTCCGGGTCGGTCGACCCATCATATCGGTCTCGGTTGAAACCCTTCCACTTCTCAGGCAGTGGGACTTCGATGATGGTGTTGGTAAAGGGATGTTGGCGATTCGGGTCGGCCGTTAGGGTCGTCTGGGTGGACCTCATTAGGCATGACTCGTCGCCCATCTCGATGTCTCGGGGAGGGGGTCGGCCCCTCGTCCCCTCAACCACATCTAGGTTAGGGGGAGAGGTGTAGAACTTGTCGACAACGTTCGTCGGTATGAAAGAGGGTCCTCCCTCCCCCAGCTTCTTCATTTCTTCGTTCTCCCTACGGAGAACTTGCAGCTCTTGTTTGTTTTTCTGAGTAGCCTCCTCGGCCTTCTTTCGCATCTCGGCCATCTCCCTCTGGAGAGACAGCAACAACATTGTTTGGTCGGCTTCAGTTATTCTTTCCATGTTTCTTGTTGAGACCATCTACTTTTTTCCTTCAGCTAGTTTCCCTCGGCCCCACGGTGGGCGCCAATTGTTCTTGCTAGGGAGATGAGACCTAGAGAACTATTGAAGTCTTCTTCTCCTTCCTTCGGTCGGTCAGGTGACTGGGTGGTGAGCTGGGATTCTCCTCGTCCTCCTTCGGCACTCGGCCTCGGCTGAACACCGGATGGTGGGGGTACCTGCGAAGGCACTCTGACGCTCAAGTCAGTAAATCGGGTGGTCAACTCTCAGGTAGGTGAACAGTAATAAATGACATACCTTACTCCTTGGAATGCGTGCTATTTATATTATTCTAATAGGCCTACCTTGTTGGGCCCGTTTATCGAGGTGAATACTGCTTAAGGTTGCATTACCTAATTCTTGATGATGGATTAACTTCACTGATTTTGGTTTGAGCGTTAACTGTAGTAGGGGTCGGCCGCCGGCCAAGTTCCCATGGTATGGGTCAGCCATCGGCCAAATCCCAGTGGTCTCGACCAAGTCTTCTAAGGTCTCGGCCAATTGGGTCATCGGCCTCGGCATCTCGGCCACATCTCTTGAGTCTCAGCCAGGTTCCCCTGGTCTCGGTCAAGTAGGCTCGGCCTCGGGTAGCCAGGTGGACCTCGGCCTCGCCCATACATGTACAGATTAACTTCACTGATCTTGGTTTGAGCGTTAACTGTAGTAAGGGTCGACCGTCGGCCAAGTTCCCATGGTATGGGTGTTAACCCCTTGAGCCTATAGCCTTTTTTCTTATTTTTAACCCTCATTACAAGCCTCAAAACAGAAAAAACCATGTTTGTCCCTACCTTAGAAGATGAAGGAGCTTTGAAATCATTTGGGAATAGGTTTTTGAATAAGTGTGGGGGTGTGTCTCATTTTCATAGTTTACCTTTCAGTTTTAAAGAAAAGAAAAGAAAAGAAAAGGGATAGAAAAAAAAAGGAATACAACAAGAGAAAGAAAAGCAAAGCAAAATAAAGAAAATAAGAGTGGATCCTCTAATACATTGGATTGACTGTCTACTATATGAAAAAAAAAATTATATCTTGAAATAAAAAGAAGAGTTGAATTGTCATAATACTTACACTTGTTTTTAGACCTATCCTCCATTGCTCCTTTGTTTTTCTATGGTTTTAAGCCTAATTTCCCCCCTTTACCTACCTTTACCTTAGCCTCATTACATCCCTTATGAAGACCTCTTGATCTTTGATTGCATGTTTTTCTCGATTGTTGTGAATATTAGAGTCTTGCTAAGCATATGGTAGTGTTTGTCTGCATGGGTGTTGAGTGTAAATACAAACCCTAAACACTTGAGAGTAGGAGAGTGTCCAGTGAAGTTTTGTCAATTTTGATTCAACCTTTGATTTCAATTACCTACTTGTATATTAAAATATAGGAATTTCCATTCACATTTTTCTTGATTCCTTGATTTCTTGAAATTATATCATGTCTTTCATTATGAATTCTTAGAATTTGCTATTTGTTATTTGCACTGTTTTTCTTTTCTTTTTAAGCCTTAGAGTGTTTTGCCCAGGAGTGCAAAAGGATAAGTGTGGGGGTATTTGATGAGCATATATTTATTCACACTCACTAGCCTTATTCATAGATTATTGGACTATAATAATAAGTAAATCCATTGTTTTAATTAATATTCTTATAATTGGGTTTATTTGGGCATTAACTATTATTATTATTGTTAATTTTGTGTTTTTAGAGTAAATTATCCAGAGGAAGCATCTACCTTTGTGAATGGGCCAAATATGCAAAAGTCCAAGTTGTTTCTTGAACCAAAACAGAAAAAATATTCTGAGGAGAAGAAAGAGAAAATAAAAGCTACAAGATTCCAGAAACAAAATTAGAAGCAAATCTTCTGCAAAATAAAAAGAATTATGGAAAGTGGAAATTGTTTACAAAATCTAAACTGCAATATTTTCCCAAGATCCTTGGAGCAGAAAAGCCCTATAAAAGGACACAAGCATCAAGGAGAAGAGGGAGAGCTTCATAGGGTTTTCTTAGTTTATTTTCTTCAATGGGTCAGCCATCGGCCAAATCCTAGTGGTCCCGGCCAAGTCTTCTAAGGTCTCGGCCAAGTGGGTCATCGGCCTCGGCATCTCGACCACATCTCTTGAGTCTCAGCCAAGTTCCCCTGGTCTCGGTCAAGTAGGTTCGGCCTCGGGCAGCCAGGTGGACCTCGACCTCGCCCATACATGTACAGATGTTAATACATGAATAGCCAGAATAGAAAGACACAGGTAAAATAAAGTAGCGATTTAAGAATTTAAAAAATTGTATTGGTATGTCTTTTCTTTATCCAAACTTTGTCCTTTTTTTAATTATTTTTCATTAACTTTTGTAGTTGTAGATGGTTTTAAAAATTTCGGAGATCTTTTCAAATCCTTTAAATATGTAAAGTTAATTCGAATCTGATCATGTCTTCTTCCTCTTCTTCTGCTTCCGCTCAAGAAACTCCTTTGTCTTCTTCCTCTCCTGTCTCTCAACTTCATACCTTTTCAACACCTCTCACCGTTGAACTCATCGATGACAACTTCCTGATTTGGCGTCAACAGGTTCTTACGCAGGTCAAGGAACTCAATTTGCTCAAATTTTGGAATCTTCTTATGCTCCCCTATCGTTTCTCTCCTCTGGAAATGAAACCCCTAATCCTCTTGCTCTTCTGCATAAACAACAAGATAACCTTCTAGTTGTCTGGTTGTTGGCTTCTATGCCGAATTCATTGTTAACCAAAATGGTTGGTTTACGATTGGCTTATCAAATTTGGGACTAGCTAAATGTCTACTTTGCATCCAATACTCGTGCGAAAATTCGTAAGCTCAAAACCCAGTTGAAAACTCCTAAGCGGGATCGGTCTATCAGTGTTTATCTTCTTGACATCAAGCGAGTTATCGATTCTCTTGCAGCTGTTGGCTCAAATGTTTCCATAGAAGAACATCTTGAAGGAGTATGATGCGTTCATCACCTCTGTCACGTCCCGTCTTGATCCCTACACCGTTGAGAACATTGAAGCATTGCTCTTGACTCAAGAAGAAAGGTTTAATAAACATAGGTCTCTTGATCGTCCTTTCATTCAAATGAACCGTACTTCTTGTTACATTCCCAGGATATCATTGTATTTCTGCATAAGCTTTTAAAATACAATGGTCTTCCAAAATCCAAACTCTGGAATAGTTTCAAAGCTCCAAAATGGATTTTTTTTTTAAATAAACCATATGATTGTTGGTTATAAACACCAATTCGTAAGTCAAGCTTGTAAGATTCAGAATTCTCAAAATGTAAGGCATTCCGAGAATTATGCCATTAAACCAAAACCTTATCATACAAATTTTGTAGTTTGCAAGTAATAATATAAACAAACAAAGCGACTTGGCAAAATTGTTTAAGGTGGATTCAGAAGTTAAAACTTCGCTTCTAACTTGTACATCTGACTTTTACCATGTGACAACTAAAAATTAGTAGCACTCTTTTTTACCACAAGTTGAAATATTACCTGTCTTTTTAATGTGGTTTCACAAGGACAGGAAGCTCGAATCCATCAGCAATAGAGACTTTGTTGCTTCTTGATCTCCTCCAACTTTGTTACAGTTGTTGATTGGTTTATACAGAGAACTGAAGTTTTGGCAATATGCTTCAATTTGTATGTTTGCATTACAGACTGAACCATAGTAACTATTGTTGGTATTATACTGGTTTTCATTTTCCTTTTCTGACTACCGTAAATGAAATCAAACAGCATGTGAATCTAGAACATCACATATTCAATCTGAGTGTTATAAATTATAAAATAAGACACTTCATAATTCCTAATGGATTTGATTACTTTAAAAGAACAACTATAACATTTGTTTGCTAAGATTATTATAATTTGGGGTGGCAGGACCATGGAAACAATTCACAACCTCCTTCCTTATTCAATTTAGGATAAGGACAGTTGATTTAGCAATATCACATATAACAATTTTGGTGTTGGTTCTGATGCTTGAAAACTTGTGGGAGAGATACAGAAACCAAAGCAGCTGCTTGGTGCTTCATGCCAATCTGTCTTGGTTCTCAACAGCAAAGACTAATACAACCAACCAGATTGTGAAAACTGTGATTCTCATCTCCTGTTCTTTTGGTGGAAGAAAGGAAATCAAGTATTCTAATCTGAATGACAATCCAGTGCTTTTCTTTGTGCCAAGTCAATGACAAAACAGACATGAAGACAATCAAAATCACAGATAAATCTGAAAAAATTGGAGGCATTCCGAGAATCCAACTGGGGACCCCTCCACCCAAAGCGAGAATCATACCACTAGACCAAATGCCCGCATTCATAATATAGTTGATTTAGCAATCAACGCTGAGTCCAAATGTTTTTGGAAAGAAATATAAGATTGCATACTACAACTATATCAGTGTTTAACTGATGCTTGCAAACCATGGCACAGATAAAAAAATCAAAGTAACTTTTGCGTGCCTCTCAGGAATCTGTCTAGGTTCTCAACTGTAAAGGCTAATTCTGCCAGAATTATAAATTAGTTCACATCTTCTCCAGTTCTTGAGGTGGAAGAAAAAGAACTGAGTACTGCTTCTGGCAAACAGAGTGGAATCTAGTGCATGTCTTTGTACCTAGTCGATGTAACGAGCACACCCAGAAAAAGAATGGCAAACACATATGAGAATAATACAGCACATTTAATATGAAACAAACGGGGGCTTAGAGTGCATTGCACGCTATTCCAAGTCCAGGACAAGGACAAAAAAACAATACAGGACAAATACAATACAGTTAAAAATATTTGGGGCATTCCGAGAATCGAACTCGGGACCTCTCGCACCCAAAGCGAGAATCATACCACTAGACCAAATGCCCTTATTGAAATGATGATGCCTGAGTCAAATCTATGTCTAGGTTTCCATTCAAGTTGTTCATGCATGCCACATTGTCAGTAGCATTATTGTAAACTTGCTAATAAATTAGCAGAGACGGTTACCTGTATAGAGAATTAACAGTAAAGGTCACTCATTTTTCAAACTAAGATACCAAAGAGAGATTACAAATTTACCCCTCTAGTTGAATACGTAAACGTCGACAATGACTTCAGACACATTATTCTATCCCATTTTTCAAAGACAAGCTGTTACTTGGTACAGGAAAATCCCAGCTGAAACTGTTTTTGTATCACTTTATTCATCCCAAGGCAATCATGTTAGTTATTATTTAAACAAACAAACTATCAAGAAAAACTTGTCAAGATCCAAAGCTTCAAAAGGATAAAATTTAGAAATAATCCCTAATGCCTATTGTTCGCTAATTATAAAAAACTAATCAATCAATTTGATGAAATTAATTTAAGGTAGATTCTAATGTTAAAACTTTGTTTCTAACTTCTACATCTGACTTTTACTGCATGACATCGCTAAAGTTATAGCATTCTCATTTTCAGGAGTTGAAACATTACTTGTACTTTTAATGATTTTTTTCATTTCACAAGTTAAGGGGGCTGAAATCCATTGGTGTGGAGAAGTTTCTTGCTTCTTAATATAATAAAAGAACTCCTCAAACATCGGTATGGTTGTTGATTCCCTTATACAACATTTGAAGTAAAAAACTGAAGTTTTGCCACATGTACCTGTTTGTATGTTGAATTGGAGACTGATTCAAGCTGATTGAAGTATTTTAATTTGGTGTCATACTAGTTGTTCTTTTCTTTTTCAAACTGGATTACATAATAGCAAACAACATGTGATTTGACATGCAGGTTATCACACATCGCATCTGTGTTAAATATTATAAAATAAGATATTTGGTAATGCTACATGTGTAACTGACAAGAATAAATAATTGTCCAAGTAGTGCTAATACAGTTTTTTAAAATTGATATGTTTTACTGCTATGCTAGGCCTCATGGACAAGACAACAATTCACGATCTCCTTCCTAATTCCATTTGAAATAATATAGTTGATTTAACAATATTACTTCATTGTAGAATGCAAAGTTCAAATTGAAACACAAGATCACATACTAATCTCAGAGTTTTGACTGATACTTGCAAACTAACAGAGAGATACAGATGTCAATCAAATACTAAGTGTCTCATGGCATGGCAAGCAGTCTTTGTGCTTAACTGTGGATGCTATAATGCAGCCAGATAGTTAAGATTGATTCACATCTTCTTCTGGTCTTTTTGTAAAATAAACACAACTGCAAGTATTCTTCTCTGACTGACAGGCTGAGAATGCAGTGCATGCTTTATGCCTAGTCAATAACAAATGCATGCGCTTATAAAAAAAATAACATACACACACATGAGAATAATACAGACACAGATAAATATGAAATAACCATAAAAAAAACCATAGGGGCATTCCGAGAATCGAACTCGGGACCTCTCGCACCCAAAGCGAGAATCATACCACTAGACCAAATGCCCATATTGAAATATATGGGGCTATATCATTATTTATTCATGCATTGTCTTCAGTTCTACAGTAAGACTGCATATAGATTGTAAGATTTGGTTACCTGGATGGGTAATTATCAATCAAGATAACTGTTTTCCAAGTTAACATATGAAAGAGAGTTTGCTTACCCCTCTGGTTTTATATATTTAAAGACTTCCCATGAATTGCCATATAATTTAATTACATTTACAGTGGCAAGGTGTCCCTCTTTACTGAAAAACTTCCAGCTAAAACTGTTAATTACCTTCCAACACATTCACATTCAGCCCCTGATGCTTATAAGTATACAAAATAACAAGTCAAGATTGTCAGCTTTCATACTTCAAAAGCTTAAAATTAGAAATAATTGCTAGTTGGCATTTAAGTATGAGGATTAATAAACCAGGGTTACTTGGGAAGTCACACCCTAAGTAAGAATCAGATGACAGGACCAAAAGCCTTACCATGCAGTATTTGTTATTTGCTAATCATATCGAAAAGTAATTAATTGATTTGCTAAAAATATTTTAGGGTGTATTATGAAGTTAAAACCTTTGCTTCTAGCTTGTAAATTTGATTTTTAAAACATGAAATCAGTAAGTTGGTTTCTTACACAAGTTGAAACATTATTTGTACTTCACAATTCTAATATCGCTTCTAAGTGCAGTGATCAGAAATTCAATATCGCATGTTTTGATATGTTGGTTTAATCACATATTCCACCTAGTTTTTGTAAGATACTTGCTAATTACATCTGCAAAGGATATCAAGATATAATTGTGTTTGTTGGAAATCCACATCGATTAGAGATAAAGACATTTCATAATATATATGTGGGTGCAAACCTCATCTTACAAGCCGATTTTATAAGGTTGAGTTAGGCTTAAGTCCATTTCTTAATATGGTATCAGACTTATTTAGAGTCTATCCGACCACCGAGAGTTTGTTAGACTTATCAGGTCACTCGCTATCAGGTGTTATTGGATCACCCATAAATGTATAGTCTCACGTACAAGTTAGTAGCATCGGCGTAAGGGGTGTGTTGGAAATCTCACATCAACTAGAGATAAGGACAATTCATAGTTTATAAGTAGGTACAAATCTCATCTTATAAGTCGGTTTCATAAGGTTTAGTTAGGTTTAAGTCCACTTCTTAATAGTGTTGATACATTTGTTCATAAGAACTTGATATTGTTGGGGGGGGGGGGGGGGCATGCATCATCAACAACAACTCACAACCTCTTAAGGATACAACTTGATATCCTTGTTTTTTGTTACAAGGATACAACTGTCTCTTAGAGACTAGCTAGCAAGAACAATATAAGGCTTTTTGTGTAGTAAAGAGGGCATAGAATAATATTGTAGAAATTTTCTTATCTTGCCTAGTTTTCTCATAGTTTTATTCCCCTTTACGTTTCCTCTTCTTAACCTTTAACGTAACAACCTCATTCGTTATTATGTTATTCAATTTGAAATAACATAGTTGATTCAGCAATATTTTAATTCATTGTAGAATATAGAGTTCAAGAGGCACATATGAGTTAAGATCATATACCACAATCTAGCGTTAAAATTGATGCTTGCTAACACGTGCAGATATAGGTAAATCATAACAATGCTAAGTGTCTTGGAGCTTAAATGTAAAAAGACAGATCAACAGTCAAGCACAATACAAACAAAACTGATTGTTAAGATTGTGATTTGAATTTTCTCCTATTCTTTAGAAAAAATGCAACTGCAAGTATTCTATCATGTCCGAGAATGCAGGGTTTTCTTGTGCCAACTCAATGACAAAAACACATGAAGACAATTCATGCACAGACAGACAAAAAGAGGGGGCATTCCGAGAATTGAACTCGGGACCTCTCGCACCCTAAGCGAGAATCATACCACTAGACCAAATGCCCATATTTGGAGAATAAGGGCAAAGTCAAATCTATGTCAGTCTAATTTAGAATTGTATATGAATGCCACATTCTCTTCAGTTCAAGGGTAAGATTGCATACCAGATTTGCTTACCTGGATATGCAATTGTAACTCAAGGCAACCTGTTTTGCCAATCAAGGCATCAAAGTGAGTTTACTAATTTACCACTCAAGTTTTATGTATAAACTTTCTCCGTACAGATATCCTGTTTTGGAGACAATGGTGTTCAATTCAAGGCACTATTTATGGAGCAGTAACTCTCAGCACCTCTCCTAATTTAGATTATTTACCTGCTTTTCTTTATAAAGGATCTGTACCATTATCTCTGGTATTATATTTTTAAGTATCAACTACGACTTAAAACAAATTATTGTATTACATTTTCGGTGGCAAGCAGTTAAAGACTCATTCATCCCAACACAATCCATGTCAGTTTTATATTTAAATTGTATATGCAAGTCACATTCTCTACAGTTCTATGGTAAGATTCCATACAAATTACCAGATTTTCTTACCTGGATAGGCAATTGTAAGTCATGGTTACCTATTTTTCTAGTCAAGTTATCAAAGTGAATTTACAATTTATCACACTGGTTTCATGTATATACTTTCTCGCTACAGATATGGTGTTCAATGCACTGTGGAGCATTGAAGGTTTAAGTACCATTATCTCCGGATATATTTTAATCATCAACTTTGACTTACAACACATTACTGTATTAAATTTTCAGAGGCAAGCTGTTACTTGCACATAAAAATTTCAGATAAAACTGTCGATCTACAATTTCATTCATCCCAAGGAATCACATGCAACCTCTGATGTTTATTATTATTTAACTAAAGGAACTAACATGTCAAATTTGTCAACTTCCGGAACGCGAAAAAACAAAAATTGAGAAATCAAACCTGATGCTTGTTGGCTATAGCGATTACCAGATCAATCTTGTCAGTTCCAAATCGTCAAATAACAAAAGGGCATCCAGAGAATGAAGTTGGAACCTATCGCGCCCCACTTTTCACTTTTCTTCTCCTGAAAGAGAGAAACTGACCTAGAACAGTTAATGAAAGGGATTTTTGAGAAGTTTGTGTAAAAGTTTCGTATGTTAAGATTTCACTTAAATATTGTACATCTATATTTGTTTTACTTTAATTTATCAGACTGTAGCATACTCATTTTTTTTTATGTTTTCTTTTTAAGTGTTTATAGAATATAATTTTTTTTAACATAGTCTCCATACTAATTTTTGTTATTTTACATAACATTTTATTCTAATGAAATTTTTATTCTTTTATTTCCTTAAAAGATTTATTACACAAGTATAAGGCGAAGTATTAAATTGGGTTTCAGATAATTTTAAGATACTTTCTTATGAAAAAATTTAATATTTAATAAAACTTTAAATTTATATAAACAAGCCTTGTGCAATCCATTAACTCTATAAAGATTACTAAAATATATACAAATTTTAATAAGTTATTTAAAAAAAAAGAACTTGACGTCACCTTTTAGTAGAATGTATAAATACACACTCTTTCAGCAATTCCTTCCCAACCCTTGAGAAAACACTTTTTTTTTTTTGTTGGTTGCTTAACTTTACTTTCACCATGTATGATTTTCTCTCTTTACTAAAGGTAATGTAAAATCATGTACAATAATACTTCAAAACTTTCTAAATGAAAGATGTAATTATCATGCATTTCTAATTAAACCAATAAACAATATCTTTACCATTAGTTTTAATTTTGTAACAAAATACTATAATTGTAAACATTGTTGGATGTTAATACATGTTTAATATGAAAGATGTTAATACATGTTTAATATGAAAGTTTTTATAGAAAAAAAAATGTTATACATGAATAGCTATAATAGACGCAATTAAAATAAATTACCTATTTAAGGATTTTAAATATTGTATTGTATATCTTTTCTTTATCCAAACTTTGTCCTTTTTTTTAATTATTTTTCATTAACTTTTGTACTTGTAGATGGTTTTAAAAATTTCTTGGGAGATCTTTTCAAATCCTTTAAATCTGTCAAGTTAATTCAAATCTTTCAAAATTTACTATATAATAAATCCATTAAAAACTTAACTAAAAAATCTTAATTGTCCTTTTTTAGGGAAGGATATCATTGTATATCTTCATAAGCTTTTAAAATCCAATGGTCTTCCAAAATCCAAACTCAGGACACCTCTAATCTATCAGCTTCAAAGCTCCAAAATGCAATTATTTTTAAGTAAACCGTATGCTTGTTGTTATTTATAAACACCAATTAGCAAGTCAAGCTTGTTAGCTTCCAAATTATCAAAATGTAAGGCATTCTGAGAATCATGCCATTAGACCAAAACCTTATCATACAAATTTTGTAGTTTGCAAGTAATAATATAAACAAACAAATCGACTTCGCAAAATTGTTTAGGGTGGATTCAGAAGTTAAAACTTCGCTTCTAACTTCTACATCTGACTTTTACCAGGTGACATCATTAAAAATTAGTAGCACTCTTTTTTTACCACAAGTTGAAACATTACTTGCATTTATAATGTGGTTTCACAAGGACAGGAAGCTGAAATCCATCAGCAATAGAGAATTTGTTGCTTCTTGATCTGTCGTAAAATTTCCACAACTTTGTTACAGTTGTTGATTGGCTTATATAAAAAGAACTGAAGTTTTTGCAATATGCTTCAATTTGTATGTTGCATTACAGACTGAACCATAACAACTATTGTTGGTATCATACTGGTTTTCATTTTCCTTTTCTGAATAGCGTAGTTGATTTAGCAATATTACTTCATTGTTGAATGTAGGTTCAAATGACATATATAGACACAAGATCACAAACCACATTCTAGGTGTTGGGACTGTTGCTTGAAAACTTGTGGGAGAGATGCAGAAACCAAAAGCAGCTGCTTGGTGCTTCATGCCAACCTGTCTTGGTTCTCAACCGCAAACACCAATACAACCAGATTGTCAAAACTGAGATTAACATCTCCTGTTCTTTTGGTGGAAGAAGGGACACCAAGTAATATAATCTGAGTGATAATCCAGTGATTTTCTTTGTGCCAAGTCCATGAAAAAAACACAAATGAGGACAATAAAAGCACATACAAATCTGAAAAAATTGGGGCTTTCCGAGAATCGAACTCGGAACCTCTCGCACCTAAACCAAGAATCATACCACTAGATCAAATGTCCAAGTTCATAAATATAGGATACCAAATGCTCACATTCATAAACATAGAACTAAGTCCAATCTTTCTCTGATATTCCCTTAATATTGTTTTCTAATTCCACATTGTCTGCAGTTCTTTAGTAACATTCCATACAAATGGTAAGAACTGCTTACCTGGCTGGGGAATTCTCAGTTAAGATAACTTCTTTTCCAAGTCACGGTATCAAAGAGAGTTGCCTACGCCTCTGGTTTTATATTTAAGGACATCCTAAGACTTGCCATATAATTTTATTAAACTTTCAGTGGCAAGTTGTCACTTATCAGAGAAAAACTTCTAATGTATATCATCATCTCATTCAGATTCTGCCTCTTGTGCATATTGTTTTATAAGTTCACAAACTAACAGGTCTAGCTTGCTAGCTTCCAGACATTAAAATATTAAAACTTAAAAATAATATCTAGATTAGTTTGTTGGTATTGTTAGAGATTTCACATCGATTAGAAATAAGAACATTTCATAGTATATAAGTCGGTGCAAACCTTACCTTATAAGTTTGTTTTATAGAGTTGAATTAGGCTTCATGGACAAGACAACAACAATTCACAATATCTTTCCTTATAGATTTTGAAATAATATAGTTGATTTAGCAATCATTTCATTGTACAACACTGAAACAAATATAAGATAACATACTGCTATATCAGTGTTGTAACTGATGCTTGCAAACCATGGGATACAAAAATCAAAGTAACTTTTGCGTGCCTCTCAGGAATCTGTCTAGGTCCTCAACTGTAAAGGCTAATTCTGCCAGATTTATAAGATTAGTTCACATCTTCTCCAGTTCTTGAGGTGGAAGAAACAGAACTGAGAGTACTGCTTCTGGCAAACAGGGCAGAATGTAGTGCATGTCATTGTGCCTAGTCAGTGTAAAGAACACACTCCGAAAAAGAATGGCAAACACACATTCGAATAATACAGCACATTAAATCTGAAAAGAAGGGGGGGCTTAGAGTGAAGTAAACGCCATTCCAGGTCCAGGACAAACACAAAAATATAATACAGGACAAATAAATTCAAAAAAATGAGGGGCATTCCGAGAATCGAACTCGGGACCTCTCGCACCCAAAGCGAGAATCATACCACTAGACCAAATGCCCATATTGAAATAATGATGCCTAGGTCAAATCTATGTCTCGTTTTCTATTAAAGTTGTAAAATTGCTAATAAATGAGCAGATACGATTACCTGGATAGAGAATTAACAGTAAAGGTCACTCATTTTTCAAACTAAGATATCAAAGAGAGATTACAAATTTACCCCTCATTGACTTCAGACACAATATTCTATCCCATTCTTCAGTGGCAAGCTGTTACTTGGTACAGGAAAATCCCAGCTGAAACTGTTTGAGTATCACTTTATCCCAAGGCAATCGTGTTTGTTATTATTTAAACAAACACACTATCAAGAAAAACTTGTCACCATCCAAAGCTTCAAAAGGATAAAATTTAGAAATAAACCCTAATGCCTATTGTTCGCTAATTATAAAAAACTAATCAATCAATTTGAAGAAATTAATTTAAGGTAGGTAGATTCTAAAGTTAAAAATTTGTTTCTAACTTCTACATCTGACTTTTACTGCATGACATCACTAAAGTTATAGCATTTCTCATTTTCAGGAGTTGAAACATTACTTGTACTTTTAATGTTGTTTTCATTTCATTAAGGGGGCTGAAATCCATTGGTGTGGAGAAGTTTTTTGCTTCTTAATATAATAAAAGAACTCCTCAAACATCGGTACGGTTGTTGATTCACTTATACAACATTTGAAGTAAAAAACTGAAGTTTTGCCACATGTACCTTTTCGTATGTTGAATTGGAGAATGTGGATGGCAAGCAGTCTCTGTGCTTAACTGTGGATGGCAAGCAGTCTTTGTGCTTAACTGTGGATGCTATGATGCAGCCAGATTGTTAAGATTGATTCACATCTTCTCCTGGTATTTTTGTGTAAGAAACACAACTGCAAGTATTCTTCTCTCACTGACAGGCTGAGATTGCAGTGCATGCTTTATGCCTAGTCAATAACAAATGCATGCACAAACACACACATGAGAAGAATACAGGCACAAATAAATATGAATAAAAAAAAAGGGGCATTCCGAGAATCGAACTCGGGAACTCGGGACCTCTCGCACCCAAAGCGAGAATCATACCACTAGACCAAATGCCCATATTGAAATATAAGGGGCTATATCATTATTTATGCATCGATTGTCTTCAGTTCTACAGTTAGACGGCATACAAATTATAAGATTTGGTTACCTGGATGGGTAATTATCAATCAAGATAACTGTTTTCCAAGTCAAGATATGAAAGAGAGTTGGTTTTATATATTTAAAGACTTCCCATGAATTGTCATATGATTTAATTACACTTACAGTGGCAAGTTGTCACTCTTTGCTGAAAAACTTCCAGCTAAAACTATTAATGATTCTTCCAACACATTCACATTCGGCCCCTGAAGCTTATTGTTTTATAAGTATACAAAATAACAAGTCAAGCTAGTCAGCTTCCACACTTCAAAAGCTTAAATTTAAGGAATAATTGGTAGTTGGTATTTAAGTATGAGGATTAATTAACTGGGGTTATTTGGGAACTCACCCTGAGTGAGAATCAGATGACAAGATCAAAAGCCTTACCATGCAATATTTTTTATTTGCTAATCATATCCAAAAGTAATTAATTGATTTGCTAAAATTATTTTAGGGTGATCAACCAAGCACAATACAAAAAGAAACTGATTGTTTAGATGGTGATTTGCATTTTCTCCTGTTCTTTAGAAAAAAATGCAACTTCTAGTATTCTATCCTATCTGAGAATGCAGTGTTTTTCTTGTGCCAAAATGACAAAAACACATGAAGACATTTAGGCAAAGATAAAAAGAAAAGGGGGCATTCCGAGAATTGAACTCGGGACCTCTCGCACCCTAAGCGAGAATCATACCACTAGACCAAATGCCCATATTGGGAGAGTTGGAGCAAAGTCACATCTATGTCCGTTTAATTTAGAATTGTATATGCATGCCCCATTCTCTTCAGTTCTATGGTAAGATTGCATACCAGATTTGCTTACCTGGATATGCAATTGTAAGTCAAGGCAACCTGTTTTTCTAATCAAAGTGAGTTTACTAATTCATGGAGCATTAACTGTGTGAGCGCACCTCTCCTAATTTAGATTCTTTACCTGCTTTTCTTTACAACCGGACCTGTACCACTGTCTCTGGTTTTATATTTTAACTATCAACTACGACTTACAACAAATTATTGTATTACATTTTCTGTGGCAAGCAGTTAAAGAACCCAACACAATCACATGCAACCTCTGATGCTTATTATTATTTAACTAAACGAATTAACAAGTAAAGTTCGTCAACTTCCGGAAGTTGAAAAGACTAAAATTAGAAATCAAACCTGGTGTTTATTGGTTGGTATTTGACTACAGCGATTACCAAGCTAAGTCAAGTTTGTCAGCTTCCAAATCGTCAGAAAAAAACGAAAAAGGGCATTCGGAGAACGAACTTGGACCTCTCGCAGCGCGAAACTTCTTAGTCTACACTCCTTTCTATTCTTCACTTTTCTTCTCCTCAACAGGGAGAAACTGACCTAACCTAATCGCTTTTTCAATAGTTCTTTATTTATAAATATCAGCAAAAATGAATGAGACAAAAAAAAATGTGTATACTTATTAATAAATAAATTTGTATAACTTATAAACGGATTAAAGCATTTTGTGAATTACAAAAAACTACAGACAGATATAAAAATGAAAAAAAAAGGGGGCATTCCGAGAATCGAACTCGGGACCTCTCGCACCCAAAGCGAGAATCATACCACTAGACCAAATGCCCACATTGAAATATAAAGGGCCAAATGAAGAATATCTATATGTTACATCTACTTAAAATTGTTTATGTCTGCCACCTTCTCAGCTGCAGTATATTAAGATTGCATAGAAATGACTATTGAAACATTATTTTTACTTTTTAATTCTATTGTTGTTTCGTAAGTGCAGTGATCTGAAATCCACTAGCAATAGAGAATTTTGCTCCTTTGTGATTTCTTGCAAGGTGTCTGCCAACACTGATACAGTTGTTGATTAGCTTATAAAACATTTGAAAGCAAGGAAATGAAGTTTTGCAACATATATCAGTTTCTATGCTACATTAGCGCTTGATTTGTTAGATACTTGCCAATTTCATGTACTGTGGTTTTGAATATATAATTGTGCTCATAATTTCTTTATAAGAATTTCATATTTTTGGGTGCCATGCTAGGCATCATCAACACAATTCACTACCTCCTTCCTTATTCAGTCATTCAATTTTGAAATAACAGTTGATTAAGCAACATTTTAAATCACTGTAGAATACAGAGCTGAAATGGCATACTTAGAGTTAAAATCACATGCCACAATCTCAGTGCGTTGTGCCTGATGCTTGCTAATCTGTGGAGCTGAACTGCTAAGAGATAGATAAACTATTAAGCCTAATAAAAAAACACAGGCACAGATAAACATGTGAAAAACATAGGGGCATTCCGAGAATTGAACTCGGGACCTCTCGCACCCTAAGCGAGAATCATACCACTAGACCAAATGCCCAGATTGGATGTTCTGAGTCAAAGTAAAGTTTATGTATTATTTATTAAAATCCCATTATATTCGTTTGAACCTTTCAGTGGGGGCACCTGGATTTTCACCAATGGAACTACAGTCAAGTACACAAGTTAGCTTGATACTACACAACCAAAAATTAAAGCATTAGATTTACCTCTCTCACTATGGATGATCATTTAAGTGCATTTGCCTATAACATTATTGGTATGATTTTTTCATGTCATGAGATTCATTTTTTCCCTCATGGATTAATGATTCAGGGACTACTTCTCCTATCTGTAATTCCATACTTTTGTTTGATTCTTACACTGTTTTGTCAACTAGATGTGTTCTTCTGCCTTACAGTTCCAAGAGCAGTGTTCAAGCCACAAGGCAATGTATTTTTAAGCAATGATTTGTCCACTTTGTTTCAGAATTTCATCTAATATATATCTGTTGGATCGTTGTAAACCATAATACATAATCTTTCTTTTCACATAAAATGTCTTCTTGATTCAGGACATTCATAATCAGAAGGTGAATGTTTAATTCAACAATTGCATTCTTCTTCTGTTTCAATAAATCAATGTAACTCTGTTATCAATCATGGTGCCAACTATGCATAATAGATTTGGACAGTTGTCTGTAAGTGCTAAAAACTCAGTAATATAAACACCTTTTTTGTTCTCCGTGGTTTTACTACTCTTTAGCTAACTCCACCGTTCCCTGATAAAGCTCGATGTAAAAATTCAATAACTGAAGCTCAAGTTCTGCCCTATGAATTGTATTCTTATTGACTTCTTCTGGTATGATACTAGATTTTCTTATTAAGAAATTACATCTCGGTGCTGTAAATCATATGGTTAGACAATTGCTAATTCCAGTGTCTAATGAATTTGAATAAACAGTTTTTTAACACATGTCAGAGAGTTTAACAAAACCCACACTCTATTCAATCAACTGAGCTAGACTCTATTTCCTTTTCATTTAGTAATATTCATTCATCATAAAATTTGGAGTTCAAATGCTGCTACACTTAGAGATAACATACAAACTTAGAGTTGTGACCAATGCATGCAAACTTGTGGAGAGATACATAAATCTAATCAATTGCTAAGAGTCTCATGGCATGAGAAGCAGATTTTGTGCTTAATTTGGCTAATGCAGCCAGATAGATTGGTAAGAGATTCACATACGTAAGAAAAAAAACAAAATTAATATGAAAAAAATGGGGCATTCCGAGAATCGAACTCGGGACCTCTCGCACCCAAAGCGAGAATCATACCACTAGACCAAATGCCCACACTGAAGATAAGGTAGCTAAGTGAATTGTATCTATATTTTAGTCAAAAAAATCTGTGCATATTGCATTGTCTGCAATTCTATATTAGGATTGCGTACAAATTACCAGATAATTTGCTTTTCCAGTGAGGTATAAAAGAGATTTACTAATTTTCCCCTCTGGTTTTAAATTTTAAGATCAACTATGACTTGCAACATAATATTTTATTGCTTTTTCAGTGGGTAGTGGAATTGAAAATTTTCCAGCTAAAACTGTTGATGTAGCAATCAATCATCCCAACAAACATTCACATGGAGCCTCTGATGCTAATGGTCATTTAACAAAACAAACACACAAGTCAAGCTTGTCAGCTTCCAAAGCTCCAAAAGGCTAATTTAGAAACAATACCTTGTGGTTGTTGGTAGTTAATTGGTAATTAAAAAATCTAGTCAAGCTTGTAAATTTCCAAATTATCAAAATGTAGGGCATTCTGAGAGTCATACCACAAGACCAAAAGCCAAATTTTATGCAAATTTTGTAGTTTTCTAGTACTTTAGAAAGTGGCTTGCATCCAAAGCGAGAATCATGCTACCAAACCAATTGCCTTCATGGAAATGGTGAGGGCCAAGTAAATTGTTCATGCATGTCACACTGTCTGCAGTTCTATTATTAAGGTCAACAATGACTTCAGACACACTATTCTTACACATGTTCAGTGGCAAGCTGTCACTAGCAAAACTGATTTTCTATCACTTTATGCATCCTAAGGCATTCACATGAAGCCTCTGTTGCTTATTATTGTTTAAATAATCAAAATGAAAAGAACAAGCTTGTCAGACTCCAAAGGTTCAAAGGGTTAAAATTTAGAAATAAAATCTGACGCCTGTTGGTATTTAACTGCACCAATTACCAAGTCAAGTCAAGTTTGTCAACTTTCAAATCTTTCAAAAGATATGGCATTCCTATAATCAACTCGGAAACTTTCTCAACCTAAGCAAGAATCATGTTCTGACTAGAGCAAATGCATTATTACGAAAATGTTGAGTTCTGAAGTTAAATCTTTGCTTCTAAAATGTTGAGTTCTTTTAAAGGATAATGCTAAAAGATTCAAAACTAATCAAACACAAACATTTCATATAGAAAAGTTAAGTCACCATTTCCAATCCAAAACCTTTAAGTAATAGATATGTGAATCTCTTTTTTTATATACTCATCTTTAGGCTTATTCTTGTTCAAGGTGAGATCAAACCACACTCGGTATAACATATAAGTAAATAAAAAAAAGTGTAGGTTTTGCTATGTGTTTCTGTTTGTACTTTGCATTATAGACTGAATCAAGCTGATTTGTAGTAATGCATTACTTCATGGTATAATACAAATTTTAGATGGTGTACTTGAGACACGAGATCATATACCATAATCTCTGTTGTCATTGATGCTTGCAAATCAAAGTAACTTCTAAGTGCCTCTTGGGAAGCTTTCTTGTTGCTATGCTTATAGAGCAGATTGACACACATGCATAATAATAATGTGTTTGTTTTTAAAACTTTGTTTCTATATGAAGTTCTGCATAAAATCAAAAAATGGTTTGAAAACACAAAATCTTGGGGGCATTCCGAGAATTGAACTCGGGACCTCTCGCACCCTAAGCGAGAATCATACCACTAGACCAAATGCCCACATTTATAATTTGGAGCATAGTTAAGTATTTGAAATTATTTTAAAAGTGTTATATCTCTGGTTTCATTTTTAAGATTAACTATGACTTAAAAGGCATTATTATATTACATTTTCACATGCTGCCTCTGATGTCTATTATTGTTAAACTTTCCAAGTCAAGCTTGACAGTTTCCAAATCCTAAAAAAACAATGAAAATAAAATAAAATAAATGGAGATTATGAACTTGGAAGCTCTCCAAAGCTTAACAAACCAGACCAAACACTTGATGCCTTTCAGATAACTGATTTCTTTTTGTAGACTAAATCATTAGAAAAATAAACTTTTAAAAAAGTCAAAGGAGTAAGTTTGTGTATATAATTTGTGAATAAAAAATACTTAAATTTGTTTTAAGGGTCTTATAATATAGTCTTGTTTGGTTTTAAACATTGTAAAATTTTATTATTTTTATAATTATGATTTTTTTACTATTTTTTTATTATTTTTAATTTTTTTTGTATGTTTAATGCCTACCACGAACAATATTAATTGAAATATTTAGTGTAGTAAAAATATTTTAAAATAAGATCAATAAATTATTTTAAAATACATAATGTCTTTAAATTATCTATTTATTATTTATGTAAATAATTAATTACATGTAATTTATTTTTAATATATTATAAAAATTAATTCTCTATATTTTTTTATTACAATATATATATTACATGTCAATCGTACATTAAAGAGATTATATAAAGACACTTAAATATAAATGTGATTATAGAAAAATATCACTTGAATGAGATATCTTTTTACACGAGTACATCCTTTCAAAAACATAATTAACATGGATTTCCCCTTTTCAAGTTGTGATTTAAGCAACTCTTGTGAGATGTGATCATTATCCTCTAAGATGATGAAAATTTGTTTCTTAATCTTATTGATTGAGCATTCTTTTAATGTTTCAACTCTCAACTATGAGAAATCAACAATTTGAAAATTATAAATTTTAACTTTTAGATTTTATAATCTTAATTTTACATTATAAAATTTGTAGAAAAAAAAATTGAATACAGATTATCAAATGGTAGGGATACACAGGAAGAATAACATAAAGGAGGTGCAGAAAGAATTTACCTAAGTTTAATTACTATTCTCCTATTGTTCTTTATAGGACCACTTTAAATAGGTATCAGAAATGCAGATTAATATTTCTAAAATTTGGGGCATTCCGAGAATCGAACTCGGGACCTCTCGCACCCGAAGCGAGAATCATACCACTAGACCAAATGCCCAGATTGGTAGGTCTGCCAAACTCAAATTATTTTTCTTCAAACTCCAGAAACATGTATTTCTGTTTTAAGATCAAAATAAAAAATAGCATTTACAAAAAAGGGGCATTCCGAGAATCGAACTCGGGACCTCTCGCACCCAAAGCGAGAATCATACCACTAGACCAAATGCCCTCTGTTAATCCAAGTGGTTTTATTGCTATTAGTAGAATTAATTATATATTAAACCATCATCAAATCTTTATCTGAAAATATAAATCTTATTAGGTGGATTTTCTTACCAGGAGATGAAGAAAAACAACATTCAAATCAGAACCTTCGCTACCAATATCATACAGCTGATCTCTGTTGTGAGTAAAATGCTATAAGTAAATCAAACACTTCTACAAAAAACACTCTGCATGCACCCACGGTTTGTAACATCATTTATTATTATTTAAATAATTTTAAAATATATGTTACGTATTCGAATTGTTTCATTATACTTTAATGTTTATTTTAAATTATACATTAAACTAGTTTCTATAATAATTTTTTAAATATCAATATAAATAAAACAGGGGATGTTATATTTCTTGACCATTGGATTACTCTGCTGCTAATCCTATTTTCTGCTTCTCATTTAAAAAAGAATAAACTTATGCATACAATTCATCTTCAACTAAATTTAGAGTATTTCTATACATATACTGTAACAGACTTATTCAAGAACAAGCTAATTTAATATTCAAAGCTTCATTCATACACCATTACTTTACAATAAACTCACTTCATAACAGTTATTTTTTTTCCAAAAAAAAACTCTTAATGTATGGCATAATTAATGCAACTACTTTTGATTGTATCTTTGTTCATTTGATCCATAATTTAAGGTGATCCGCAATTCACTGGCGTCCACAATTTCTCTCTTTTAATCTCTTGCTTTCATCCCCATTTCTCATAGGAAACACAGAGAGAGAAGCAGAGGAAATCCTTGCAGAAAGTGCAGCATCTCCTCCCTTTCTCTCTTTTTCCTTTCTTATCAGACTTTGTTCATAACAGAATAAGCAATGGCCAGTTTTGGGGGAACCACGCAAAAGTGCATGGCTTGTGACAAAACGGTGTATCTTGTTGATAAGCTAACTGCTGATGGCCGTGTCTATCACAAGGCCTGCTTCAGATGCCACCATTGCCGCAACACCCTTAAGGTTTATAAACATATTACATCCCTATATACATATTTTATATGTATAACCAGTACACATTTCGCCATTTCATTATGTTTTAATGTTAATGTTGGAGATCTCAGATCGATTAGAGATGAGGACAATTCATTGTATATAAATGGGTGCAATTCTCAGATGAACTGGTTTTATAGGATTGAGTTAGACTTAAAGTCCACTTCATAATATGCTCTCAGAGCTTATGAGATGAGAACAATTTATTATATATAAGTGGGTGTAAACCTTATCTCATGAGCCAGTTTTATGGAGTTGAGTTAGGGTTAAAATTCATATAATAATAGTTGATTTTGCAAGCATTACATATAGTTATTTATGTATATATATATACGCTTTTTCTAAATTTTATTGTATTGATTTTGTCTAAGTTTGTTTGATGAATTTGTTTGATGAAGCTTTCAAATGACTGAGAAATTTTTATTCATCATACATATTGATGAATCTAGTCTGAGAAATTTGATGAAATCATACATTTTTTACAAGTGTGGTGCAACTTTGTTTGCAGCTGAGCAACTACTGTTCTTTTGAGGGGGTGCTATACTGCAGACCTCATTATGATCAACTCTACAAGCGAACTGGCAGCTTGGACAAAAGCTTCGAAGGTAAAACTGACTTCAAATCTAGAAACTCATATCCCACATCAAATTATTTAGGGCTAGGGCATCTTTTGTTATGAAAATAGAAAACTGTTTTTAATAAACAAAAAGGGCTAATTTTTTTTCCTTTTTTGTTGCCTCTTGTTCTCGTATCACAGGAACACCCAAAGTTCAGAAACCAGAGAAACCGATCACTGAAAATGAGGTGATCTTTCTGTAGCTTTTATTGCCATTCATTAAGTAAACACGATTCAGAATTCTAGTTTTTTTTTTATTCATTATATACAGTATCTGAACCTGCGTAAAGTTTGAGCAAGTATGCTTCCTTTGTCATGCAAAGTTTGCAATTGCCATTTTCACTGATTTAATATTTTATTTAGCAGAACTCTAAGGGCCTCGCAAACGTGTTCTTGGGCACCAGAGACAAATGTGTGTGCTGCAAAAAGACAGTGTATCCCACTGAGCGGGTAGCCATTACTATATCTATCACTGGTTTTATTTAATTATTCATACCAATATTTTTTTTATCAATAATAAATAAATATAGGTAACTTTAGAGGTGATTCGATTCTTATACAACTTATCAAAAACAACTGACAAAATATTATCTCTAAAACAAGAAATTTCTTAACCAGAAACCAATATCTCTAAAACAAGAAATTTCATAGCCAGAAACCAACAACCTAAATCGAGTATAGGCAAACCATAGGTTCAAGACAACAATTTGAATAAGGAAAACAAACAGATGAGATTTTAGAGGAAATCCAAGACCAAACCTTCAATTTGGCCAAAGAGAGAGTCTCTGAATGGTCCATCACTCCACCTTTAAATATGTCCTTGTTCCTAACTCACCAAATCTTCCTAACCACCGACATTCACCAAGACTAAATTAACAGAATTAGGTGCATTACTTAGATTAATTTCATCTGGTTAGTGTGGAGTCTCTGCTTTATTGATACCAATATACAATGTATGATTTGTTAATATTGTTTATATATGTTGAAGGTAACGATTAATGGAACACCCTACCATAAGAGCTGCTTCAAATGTACCTATGGAGGCTGTACTATAAGCTCATCAAACTTTATCACACACGAGGGAAAACTGTACTGCAAACACCATCACATTCAACTTTTCAAAGAGAAGGGTAACTACAGTCAGCTGGAGAATGACCAAGTTCCTACCACGGAAGTCGTTGCTTGATGTGAAGTGACCTAGAATGCTAGCAGTTATTTTGCACCATTGATGCTTGTAAAGAACATATGTACTGATGAAACAGGAAGTTTGCTACATATGCACGCATGTGTGTCTGCATCTTGATTATTCAGAATATTTTTTAATAAATTTTACTACAACATCCAGTTTTTTAAGTTCACAAAGAAATACTCCATACACAACTCATCTTCCTATTTTGTATCATTAAAATATTGAAAACTGTTTAATCACTCATTCAGTCTTTATTGTTACAATTCTATTTAACAGTAATATGAATGGAATCAATATAACTATATATGTTTCTGATGTTTTTAAACATAGACTTTAGTTATGTTTATTTTGCTCTAGAATTTAGAATAATCGTGGTTTTGGTCCTAAATTTTTGTTTTACTCCTTTGAAGTTAACATCAATCATTTACACAATTTGATAAACGAAAATGAGTTTTTCATGATTTAAAGTTTGGGGTTTCAAATTTTAGGGTCTAATATTGTTTTTATTCATTCAAATTTAGAATTTAGAAAAATTGTTTCTTTGTTTTAATAAATTAAAAAAATAAATTTCAGAAGATTAAAACCATAATTATTTCAAATTTTAAGGATTAAAAATATAAATAAACCTAGTTATGAGTGTGATAATGAGCTTCGATAATTATTTTGTTCCTAAATATTAGCTATGTAACTAATTGCACCAATTATCGGCTTAATAGCTCGACTTCATTCTTAAAAAAAATCATTTTCAAATATAACTTTAATTCAGTACAAAAATTTTATAAAGATTATTAGAACACAACACGTACGACTTTATTTAAAATTAATTGATATTATAAAGTTTTTTTCATAAAAGATTAAGTGGTATTTTTTTTAACCAAAGTCGAACAATCATTACATAACTTTAGGATGCATCCACGCTATATTTAAAGTCATTTTTCTCTAAAATAACTCCTTCAAAACAAAATTGTAACACAACTTATTTATGATTAAAAAAACTGTTAATTATTGTAATATCACACCAAAATTTGACAATTTTCATGTTGACTTTTTTATATACCTACCTAATATTTGAAAGTTGTGAACGTCATTTTCATTTAAATTTATGTACAATAGCTGGATCTTTAAGAATCGTCATTTGTTTTGGATTTGGTGGTTCAAATTCACACGTTACTCAATCTAAATACATTATTATATATATATATATATATATATATTATATAAATTTTTTTAATCAGAGAACAAGAATAATATAAATGGAAGTATTAAGAATACTTCAAACCCATGTAAACAACTTTCAAAACATGAGAATGCTAAAAGAACAAATGGCCAAACATATCATGTTTAAACTCCTAGCTCTCAAACAAAATTTCCACATATACAATATACTATGATTACAAAAAATAAGACAATCACATAATTCATGTCAATGATATAAGGCATGACACTTTCAAAGAGGTATGTTGGTTTCTAACTCCTATCCAGCATTTGAGGTTGTAATCATCAGCAAAATGGTCTCTCATCCAAATCAGGACGAAAAATAAGAAAAATCATTTATAAATTATTCATGCCCACGCCTTTACTTAAACCATAGCAAAAATTTCAATAGGATCTACCACTCCATTGTTAAAAATAATCTTATTTTTATGATTCCAAATTTCTCAAATAATGACAATCCACATAATTCATGTCCATAAAGTCATTTGTTCAAAATGTTGAGTAGCATTATCACAATGTACAAAGTTTTTACCAACCCACACAACAGACATACACCAGACTTAAAGATGATTTAGTGTTTCTAGCTCAGTCCCACACATGACACACATTCCCCCATCAGTCTTAATTCCTATATGTATTAAATTATCATAAGTTACAATTTTCCCAGTTCGAACACACCAAGCAAAATAACGTGTTGATGGGAGAGCTTTTAAATACAAAATTTGAAAATAGTATAAGATATATGTCTTAAAGAGTATCATTCACTAACCAACAATCTGTCCAAGACAAAATATTACTCCCTAAATATTTATATCTTATAATTTAACTACTATAAGTATATAAGTATTATTGTATAAGTTAGAATTAATGTAGTTAATTATTTAGCTTTTATTACATGTTATTTTTCATGTGTTACCAACTTTTACTTTTATTGACAACATTATTATTATTATTAATTAATTACTTAATTAATTAGGTTATTATTGCTTAGTACGTTGAAAGTGTTTTATAATCATTATATATAATAAATAAAATTATAACATAATAATATTAAAATTTAAAAAAAAACTATATATTAAATACCTTTACGTGTATGTAAATCTGTTTGATTGTTATCTCATAAACTTCTAACTCGAAAGTTACTACCTTATTGATTTAAAAATGTGACAAAGAAATTAATAAACTAATTATTCAATATAAGTTGTCGTAAAAAATATAGGTACATAAATTTTATTCACTACACCAAAAAGTAAAATTAGCTGCAAAAGAAAGTGAAAGTGATGCTAGGAACCCTAAAAATAGTGTTCACTAAGCCTTCATTATTAAAAAAAATAAAATAAAGCGTGGGTTATATGGAAATAAACTAAAAAAAAGAAAAAAAAAATTGTGTGGGTCAAACGGTCACAACTGAAACTATAAATAATAAATAATAATAAAAATTTAAAATTTATATATTTGTAGGTTAAGCCCACACAAACATAATATATATATATATATATATTTAAATTAAATTTAAATATGTAATAAAATTATGAAGGTTAAGCTCACGCTTGTTTAAAAATTGTGTGGTCAATCCGTTGACTAAGCTCATGCTTCTTTGAATAAACAATATAAAATATAATTTTGTGTGGGCAACATGTAGGCTAAGCCCACGCTTGTTTAAAAATTATGTGGGAGCATGTAGGGTTAGACCTACGCAAAAAATACACCACTTGTGTCCCACACACCTATTTTTATGTCGAGCATATTAGCTTCCAAATTTTAATGATAACTATACTTTTGCGTTCATTTATTATAGCTAATGTCCATTTTTGACCCATGCTAATAAACATATTTTTTTGTAGTGATTACACAAATAGATTTTTTACTTTCTCAAATAATATGTAACTATAATTTTATATTTTCTTTAAAATGATTCAATTTTTGCTAAAAATTAAAATTTCTATTTTTATTTTTAAAAAGTTGTATATGTTTCTAAATTTGAATATTTTATTTAATGTAGTTTATTTAATGAGTATAACTCAACTTTATTTTTTGTTATGTGTAACTTTCATATATAATCATATATAATGAAAATTTAATTGTTTGTAATTAAAATATTTTCTAATTTTAATTAAATAAAATTAAAAAATAGTAAAAATAGTAAAATAATTAACAGTTTCTGTAAAAATCAAGTATATAATAGGAAAATAAATTAAAGATATTATCTTTTAATGTGTAAGATAATAAAAAATTAAACGAGCTCTAAAATTATTAAATCATTCACTCTCATTTACATAAAGTCAATCTATATATATATATTTAAAAAAATCATTAAATCGATATTAGTTTTAAAGAAAATATTATATTGATTGAATTAATTATATATTATATTTTAATTAAATATCAATTTAAAAATTATTTATCATTAATAAAAATTAATTTAGATATTAATGATTTTTTACTTTCTAAATAATATTTAATTTAATTAATATAATAATTTTATTTTTTTAAATTAACTTCTAATTTTATAATAAAATATATAAAGAATGAAAGAGAAGAATGAAAACATATTTATCATAAAAAAAATTATGTAATTTTTTTTTCTCCTCTGCATGCCGAACTTCTATCATTCTATTCTTGTATATTCATTACATAAAGGAGATTTTACACTTAATTACCTAATAAATTACATTAGTTTTTTTTTAAAACTTAATAAACTATTGATAACGTTTTCTATACATAAATGAGAAGATTAGATAAATTATATTTTCTATTTAAATAATATAAATTTATTCATTTGTTGTTATAATTTAATAATATATATATATATGTTTATTAACAAAAATTTATTTATTACGAATAACATGGAGGTGAAACACATCCTGAATATAAAAAACTATATGATCTAAGAAGAATTTATAGTTGCAAAATCATAACATTACAAATTAGTTTTAATGTTAGATATTATCTATAAATTACTTTATTAATTTTTATTAATAATAAAATTTTATTTAAATATTAATAATTTTTAATTTATAAAACAATATCTAATTTATCAATATAATAATTAAATGTTTTTATTTTTTAAAACTAGTTGTTATTTAATGATTTTTTTTATCTACAAACTTTTTTATGAGTTAAACTTAATAAAAAAAAAAAAAAAAAAACTTTTTTCACGTTAACTTATACCCAAACTAATATTTTTTTATTTTCATGTAAACGAAGAGATACTGCTAATTAAATATAATAAATTTAAAGTGTCTCAGTTTATTGAAACAACTTATTAATTATTAAACCCATTAATTTATTAGTATAGTACATAGCAATAAGTTTTGAGTAATGAGATCTGAAACATGTGATCATTCTTTTGTACATTCGCATCTGCATAAAGAATCGGTAAGATCACAGTATGGAATAAGACATGGTGGATGACAATGATTCTCACAATCAGCGTGTCCTCCACATTCTTTCTTTGCTTCTTTGTTCTGGAAACACATGCAGACACCATTATCACACACTCGTTCTCCTTTGCAATTACGTAAAATCAAATTGCACTCATCAACTTTATGGCATTCAGGAGCTGTCATCAGCATCCTCGGAAAACCAAACCCTGCAAAAATTATGTCAAAATTACATTCCTAATGTGTTGTCTGAGACCCAAACATTAAGACGATGAAGAAGAAATACCATTGGTAGTTAATAGAGCAAGAAGAAGCACTGCCAAAGCTATCTTCACTGAAGCCATTTATGTGCCTTGTTTTGGTGAGCTTCTTCAGTTCAAATTAAACTTAAACAATAGCTTTTCTTATCAGTTCAGACACACCTTCTAACTATTTATAGTCTCAAATAAGAAATATGATTGTACATGATATATATTTTAATTTTTCCTTATATTTGTATTCTTATATAAAAAATACATCATTTGATTCTTAATATGATATTTTAATTGAACAATTTATCTTTTAAATAATGAAAAAAAATTTATTAAATAAAATAAATAATTGAATCATTTTTTTTATTTTGAAATAATTAAATAATGGCTAAAAAAATTTAATACTGTTTTTCTAAAATTATATATAATTAAATTTTTTAGTTAATTACTCATAAAAATAATAAAACTATAAAGGCAATAAAATTATACATATTTTAATGTAATAAAAATATAAAACAATGAAATTAGCACTGAAGATAATAATAAAAAAATTTCATTAAATGAAACATGACTTTTTTAAAAAGGTCAAATTAAATTAAATCTAAGCTATAGATATATATATATGTGGGGTGGGGGTGGATGAAATTACTTTTCTAAAATTATATATATATATATATATATATATAAAATTAATTTTTTTAGTTAATTACTCAGAAAAATAATAAAACTATAAAGGCAATAAAATTATACATATTTTATTGTGATAAAAATATAAATAATGAAATTAATAGAAGATAATAATAATTTTTTCATTAAATGAAACATGACATTTTTAAAAAAGGTAAAATTAAATTAAATCTACTCTCTCTCTCTCAATAAAATAAATTTTAATACAAAAATATATAATTATTTATAATAAAAAATATAATAATTACTATTGTCATACATATATTAATACTATTTATATTTAATATAAAAATATTTTATAATTATAATATTAAATTTATAAATATTTAAATTATTTATTTTTAATATTACATTTTACATGTTTAAAAATAAAATAAAAATACTCTCACAATCATCACATCTCTCACAAACTTCAATCAATTTTACTCACAATTACTAAAAATATAAACTATTGACATATATCAATGAGGTTATGTTAGGATTAATATTCTCTTTAATATGACTTATTTTACTAACCTTTTATCTATTTTGAATTATATATTACTGTACTTTCTTTATTCTTTATATATATATATATATATATATAAATTTATTTGTATAATTTATTTATTTTTGCTTATTTTTACCTTCAGTTACACGGGTTCTAATTTTTTTTCTTACAGTTACATCCTATTTATCTATCTTTATATTATTTTTTTAATTTCTAGTTATGCATTGATGTTATTTATTTATTTTTGCCTCTAACAGTTCCTATTTATTTATTTATTTGTAGTTCTATTTATGCATCAATCCTCATTTATTTATTATTTATTTTTACCTCTAGTTACACACTAGTCATTTATTTATTTTTACTTCGATTTTTTTTTCTAGTCCTATTTATTTATTTAGTTACTTATTTTTACCTTGTGCGCTGAACCTAATTATTTTTTTGATATTTTTATTATTTTATTTTCTTATAATATAGTTATCAATATCTTATTATTTAAAGTTCTTGATGTAATTCTTATTTTATTTTATAAATATAAGTTTTTTTAACTCAAAGAAATATATAAAATAATAATAATAATTTTTTATTTAATAAATTTGGATAAAAGAAAGTTGGTCTATATACTTTATTATTATTTTTATATTTTTAAAAAGAAAAATAAAGTATCTCAGGGAATTAAAATATAATAAATTTAAAGTATCTCAGGGAATTAAAATATAATAAATTTAAAGTATCTCAGGGAATTGAAACAACTTATTAATTATTAAACCCTTATTAGTATAGTACATACCAATAAGTTTTCATTATTGAGATCTGAAACATGTGATCATTCGTTTCTACATTAGCAAGTGCATAAGGAATTGGTAAAATCACAATATGGAGTAAGAGATGGAGGAGAACAAAGAGCATCATCGGAAGTATCACAGTGTGGAATTTGAGAAGGTGGAGGACAAAGAATAACCTCGCAATCAGCGTGTTCTCGACATTCTTTCTTTGCTTCTTTGTTCTTTAAACACATGCAGACACCTTTATCACACACTCGTTCTCCTTTGCAATCACGTAAAATTTTATTGCAGTCATCAACTTTATGGCATTCAGGAGCTGTCATCAGCATCCTCGGAAGACCAAACCCTGCAAAATTCATGTAAAAATTACATTCCTAAAGTTTTGTCTGATACCCAAACATTAAGACGTTGAAGAAAAAATACCATTGCTGGTTAATAGAGCAAGAAGAAGCACTGCCAAAGCAATCTTCACTGTAGCCATCTATGTGCCCTGTTTTGGTGAGCTTCTTCAGTTTAAACTAAACTTAAACAATAGCTTCTTATCAATTCAGACTACACCTTCTAAGTATTTATAGTCTCAAATAAGAAATATGATTGTACATGGTATATATTTTAATTTTTCCTTATATTTGTACTCTTATAAAAAAATACATCATTTGATAACTTTATTATATAATATTTTAATAAAAACAGTTTATCTTTTAAATAATAAAAGTTACATTACAAGAAAAGCATGAAATATAAACCAATTTTAGAAGAAAAAAAAATAATTAGTTGCTATAGTGACTAAATTAGAAATCATTTTATATTTTTGGTGTTTCTAAATTAGTTTATATTATTGTTAAATAGTTTCTAAATTGGTATCCTCCTCCCGAACCCAAGTCTTTCCAGTGACCAGGGGAAGCATTGACCACTAGACCAGACAAGTTCTTTGGTCATATTATCATTTTTATTATACTTATACATATAAATAAATATTAATAATATGAATATAATTAATAATAATAATAATAAAATAAATTATATTTATATTATTAATATTATTCATATTATTAATATTTATTAATGTTATAATTAATATTATTATTAACATTATTATTAACATTATTATTAATATTATTAGTATTAATATTCAAATTATAATTAATATTTATTAATATTATTAGTATTAATATTATTAGTATTAATATTCATATTATTAATATTATATTCATATTATCAATATTATATTCATATTATAAATATTAATTTTGATATAAATATACATTTAGATATTTATTGTGTGTGTATAGTAGTTTTATTTGACTTGAGTAATATTACTTTTATCCGGATATAGATAGATAGAGAGAAAAAGGAAGAAATTATATAATATTAATATAACTTTAATACTATAAATACATATATATTGATTAATATATTTCTTTATTTAATCATTAATTTTTTAAAACTCATGGTTAAATTTAAATTTACTTTCATATTATATATATATATATATATATATATATATTAATATAAAATTATTTGATATCTTATTTTCAAATATAGGTTATTATAGGTAGTTGTGAAGTTTTTGTTAGATGGCTATATAGGTGCTTGTATCTTACACTTCTTTTCTGATTTGAGATTCTTGTATAAGGATTGAAATATCCTTAAAATGTTTTGTTTAATTTTTTTTATTCTTTGTCGATAAAAAAAATCTTATTTTCAAATATTTACTTACATAGATTAAAATTGATATAATGTATAATTTTTAAAATATTTTAAATTATAAATTATTTAATCACTTTGTCATTATGATTTATATTATATATTAGTAGAAAGGGTTATTTAGTAACAACCTTTTACATAGATTTATGGAATAATTAATATAGTTTAAACTATAATGATATGCTAACTAGTAATCTGTATTAGAGATTTAATTAATAGTTAATGTAAAAGTCATCATTTTATGTTAAAAGATAATATTGTTTGTTGACAATATTCTTTACTATAACACACAAGTAAAACCAACTACCTATAATGAACTTAATTAAGTCAATATGATCGTAAAATAATAATTAATATGATAGTTGATTTTAATGTAATAGGTAATATGATGACTATGAGTATGACATATATTAAATTTGATTCACACTAATAGATAATATAATAAATTATGTTTAGACTCAAGTAGATTATAGATAAATTAAATGTGATTCATATGTTAATATTGTTAGTATCATTAATATTGTTAGTATTATTATTATTGTTAGTATTATTAATATTGTTAGTATTATTAATATTATTAATATTATTAATATTGTCAGTATTATTAATATTATTAATATTGTCAGTATTATTAATATTATTAATATTGTCAGTATTATTAATATTGTCAGTATTATTAATAATAATAAGTATAATAAAAATCATAATAAAACTAAAGAATTTGCTTGGTGTAGTGGTTAAATTTTACTTGGTTGCTGAAGGATTGCTGAAGGAACCTGGCTTTGAATCCCATTCACTGCTAATTTTATTTTATGTTGTATTCGCGTTTTTCTTGTAGTGGTATATCATCAGATATATATTTCTCACATTAACCAATGGGCCTTTAATTCTATTATTATTATTAAATCATATTCGGGCCCAAAGCCCAAACTCTAAGTCATATGAGTCACTTTATAGAAATTAATTTACATAATTTCTTACATTCTCCCACTTGACTTATATGAGTTATAATACTTTCATGATTTAATAATGACATAAATGCGCATTTAAAAGGCCTTACGTAAATTGGTTCTATCATTAATCAAGATCAAGGATATAAAAATAATAAGAGTTATGGCGGTTACATGTCATTTCAATCAACACATTTCCTTCCATGTATTACTATATCATTCTTTCTCCTTAATATGACTTTATAGTGAGAAATTCATAATAGGTTCAAACATAATGTCATTGTCATCAATAACAACATAATTTGTTTTCCTCACCATAATAACATAATTTGCATGCATATACATAAAGTAGAAAACAACATAAATTTCAGAAACTTTATTTATCAATGAGCTCAAAGTGTCAAATAAGCATTAATAACAACATTCATAATTCACTAGTAACATAATGCCCATATTTACAACATGACCAGTAAATGTTTTGGGTGGTAACCCTTTTGTTAAAGGGTCAGCAATCATAAGATCAGTGCTAATATGTTCTATTGACACTTTATGTTTCTGAACTTCTTCTTTAACGACAAAGTATTTCAATTCCATATGTTTAGCACCTTCGGAATACTTGTCGTTTTTAGAAAAGAAGACTTTTGCAGAGTTATCACAATAAATTTTCAGCGGCTTGGCAATACTGTCACCAATTCCAAGTCCTGAAATAAAATTCCGCAACCAATTAGCCTGAACTGTGGCTTCAAAGCATGCCACAAATTCAGCTTCCATAGTGGACGCAACAATGACTGACTGCTTCGCACTTTTCCATGAAATCGCTCCTCTGGCTAAAAGATACACATAACCAAAAGTAGACTTTCGTGTATCCACACAGCCAGCAAAATCTGAATCTGTATATCCAATCACGTCAAGATGATTAGATCTTTTATAAGTAAGCATGTGATCCTTCGTTCCTTGCAAGTATCTTAAAACTTTCTTTGCAGCTTTCCAATGATCCAATGCTGGATTACTCTGGTATCTACCAAGCATACCAACTGCAAAACTAATATCTGGTCGTGTAATGATCCAATCCTGGATTACTCTGGTATCTACCAAGAATACCAACTGCAAAACTAATATCTGGTCGTGTACAAGTTTGAGCATACATTAAACTCCCAACAATAGATGCATAAGGTATATTCTCCATCTGTTTCCGTTCCAAGTCATTCTTTGGACATTGCATGAGACTAAATTTGTCTCCTTTCTGTATTGGAACAGAAGATGTCGAACATTTATCCATTCTGAATCTCTCTAAAACTTTATTAATATATGCTTTCTGAGACAAACTTAACAGTCCTTGTGATCTGTCACGGAATATTTCAATTCCTATCACATAGTATGCCTCACCCATATCTTTCATCTCAAAGTTATTAGAGAAAAACTTCTTAGTCTCACTTAATAGACCAAGATCATTAGTTGCAATCAAGATATCATCAACATACAGAATCAGGAATATAAACTTGCTCCCACTGACCTTCAGGTATATACACCGATCAACGATGTTTTCCTTAAACCCAAAGGACACAATAGTATCATTGAACTTAAGATACCATTGCCTAGAAGCCTGTATATTGATTTCTTAAGTTTACACACCATGTGTTCCCTTCCTTCTTCAATGAACCCCACTGGTTGGTCCATATAAACATCCTCTTCTAAATCCCCATTCAGAAAAGCAGTTTTGACATCCATCTGATGCAACTCAAGATCATAATGAGCTACTAATGCCATGATAATTCTAAAGGAATCTTTCTTAGAAACAGGTGAAAATGTTTCCTTATAATCAATGTCATCCTTTTGAGTAAAACCTTTGGCAACAAGTCGGGCCTTGTAACGTTCGATATTGCCATGAGAGTCACGTTTAGTCTTAAAGACCCATTTACACCCGACTCTCTTGCATCCTTCTGGCAATTCCATAAGGTCCCATACATCATTCTGTGCCATTGATTTAAGCTCATCTTTCATGGCATCTAACCACTTATCAGAATTATCATCATTGATGGCGTCTGAAAATGAAACCGGATCATTATCAATACCTAAGTCATTTTCTAACCCTTGTAGATAAACCACATAATCATTCGAAATAACAGACTTTCTTTCTCTTTGAGATCTTCTTAATACTATTTCTTGTGGTTGTTCTACTACAGGTTCATTGTTAACTTCATGATCATTAATTTGTTGTTCTTCTTCATTGTTGAGTGACTCATCTACATTAGGAACAACAATACTTGAAGTAAAGGTACTAGTTAAAGGAACTTGTACTCTAACTTCCTTAATCTCCACATTTTGTGAAGTATCACTCCCACTGGTTTCACCATTTTCAATGAACCGAGCATTCCAGATTCAACAATTCTTGTGCTCTGGGTAGGACAGTAAAACATATACTCTTTCGACTTTGCTGGATAACCAATGAAATATCCACTGATTGTTCTTGCATCCAATTTCTTTTCTTGTGGATTGTATATTCTGACTTCTGCCTGACATCCCCAAACATGCAGGTGTCTCAACCTGGGTTTCCTTCCTGTCCATAATTCAAAAGGTGTCTTTTGAATTGCCATACTAGGAACCCTATTCAACAGATACATGGCAGTTTTTAAAGCATACATCCACAATGAAACAGGTACAGTTGACTTACTTAACATGCTCCTAACCATATCCATTAAGGTTCGATTACGCCTTTCTGAAACACCATTTTGTTGTGGTGTACCTGGCATTGTGTATTGAGCACAAATACCACGTCTCTCAAGGAACTTAGCAAACGGACCAGGGTGTTGTCCACTTTCATCATACTTTCCATAATATTCACCACCTCTATCTGACTTCACAATTTTCACCTTTCTGTCTAATTGCCTTTCCACTTCATTTATATAAACTTCCAAGGCATTCACCGCTTGCGATTTTTCATGCAGTAAATAGACATAACCATAATGTAAAAAATCATCAATAAAGGTGATAAAATACCTTTCTTTATTGAAAGAACTTGCATCAAAAGGTCCACATATATCAGTGTGTATAATTTCAAGAAGCTGAGTACTTCTTGTGGCTCCCTTCTTTGTGTGTTTTGTTTGTTTGCCTTTAATACAATCCACACATACATTCAGATCAGTAAAATCCAAACTTGGAAGTATTTCATTCTTTACCAATCTCTCCATCCTTTCTTTAGAAATATGTCTCAAACGTTTGTGCCACAAGAAAGCAGAACATTCATTCACTAAACTACGTTTAGTGCCAACATTATGATGCGAGGTCATAAGAGTTTCAGCATATAGATTATCAAGGTTCAATCTATATAATCCATCATAAAGAGTACCAGATCCAATCAAATAGGTACGCTGATATAAACTGAAACATCAATTCCCAAATTTAAAAGAGTATCCGACAACATCAAGTTTAGACAATGAAACTAAATTCCTAGATATACTAGGTACATAAAAAGCATAAAGTGGTTTCCTCGATTTTTTTCAATCTAGTCTCTTCCTGAACTAACATGTTATAGTTCTCATCCACTGTCATTCCAATAGACTTAAATCTTGCTACAATATTAGTCATTTCAATGACATGTTCGTGCATAGTACGAGAACCATCAAATTCCATGGTGGTTAATGTACTCATTAATGTCCCAACAAGAGACTTATCAGTAGCTTGGGAGCACTCTTCCACAAATTTCATAAATTCTTTTGCACTATTAGTTTTGGGAAGAGCAGACTTAATATTACTTGTTATGGTCATTCGCATAAAGATATATGAACAGATACTTGATCACACATGCTTAACATTAATACTTTGAGTAATAAACTAAACATACTATACAGATTCAGAAAACATTCTATGTATACTAATGTTCTCCTTTGGGAGATTCATTAATACACAAAACATAATGATGTTAATAGTATTAACTTTATTTGGTAAGATATATGCATTAACTAGAAACACTTGTTATCTTTGGATATACAAGCAAAACTAATAACACATACTCACTACCAACAATCATATCCATTAATTATAAGGACAACTAATCAACCTTTGGGTGATCCAAAAATGTCTTATAATAACGAATTTTCATTTACCCATATTTAAATAATTTAGCATCCATTCTATAGGTAATTGAAATAAAATTTATCAATAATTTGGAATTAAATAAAACTTAAAGATTTGATCACTTTGGTGATTACAAATCTATCATACAAATAATTCCATAAATAATATCATTAATTGAAATAAAATTTCATCCATAATTTGGAATTAAATAAAACATAAAGATTTGATCACTTTGGTGATTACAAATCTATCATACAAATAATTCCATAAATAATATCATTAATTGAAATAAAATTTCATCATCCATAATTTGGAATTAAATAAAACATAAAGATTTGATCACTTTGGTGATTACAAATCTATCATACAAATAATTCCAAAATCTTAATTTAAAAATTAATACATAAAGCGGAAAATAATTTTCCATTCCTCACTTTCAATCAATTAATTAAAATTTAATTTAATGAACATAATAAAATTTCATTAAAACTTTAATTTAACGTAAATTAAATTACATTAAAAAATGATACATAAAACAGAAAATAATTTTTCGTTACTCACTTTTAATTAATTAATTAAAGTTTAATTTAAATGCAAATTTAATTACATTATAACATAACCTAAATTACAGAAAAGTAACAATTGATTAAACTTTAATATGGGGTGCAGCAAAGAATTCATGCATTTCATGATGGCAGAGAATAATTCATACATGGATTCACTAATTGGATTCTTTTCATGCATTTTATTATTTTATATTATAATATAATATTAATAAAATTGACGTATTTCATTATTTTATATTTCTAATATAATATTAATAAAATTGATAACCTAAGGCACAGTAAATCAAATTTGCTTCTTTTTCATGAAGCAAAATTGCTTAAGCTGCAGGGATGCCGTTAACCACCCCTCTCACAATGAATCACCATGTCGTCAAGGGTCTAGAAGGTCCAAAAACCTCCGCATCGCAGCCACGAACCACCGTTCTGCGCGAACGATCGCACCGCAGCAGCAGCAGCCACCGTTCTGCGCGAACCACCGCGCCGCAGCAACCACTGTTCTTGCGTTTGGGTTCAAAAGGTTTTACGTCGTTAATGGCGTTGATCCATAAACCCTAATTTTAAAAAATTAGGGTTCTTCAATTGGGATTAATTAAAATTAGGATTCTTTAATTTTGATGGTTTAGGACAATTAGGGAACTATCATAGAGGAATGAAAACCTTAATTTATAAACCCTAATTTTAAATTAGGATTTTTAAATTGGGAATAATTTTTAAAATTAGGGTTCTTTATGTTCACAAATAGATCTTATCATATCATGATTCTCACACAATCATACAATCAAGAAGAAATAGACACTTACCTTGATCCATGAGTGATCCTAATTGAGCAGTTATTTTATCTCCTTTGTCCCAATCTATCTCTTAGCAATTCCGTACTTGTCACACACTTTCGTGATGGTTAACAGTTAGACAACTATTATTTGCAGAGACAAAACCCTATAGCCTTTAGTTCCCAATCTCCATCAGATATATATTTCTCACATTAACCAATGGGCTTTTAATTCTATTATTATTATTAAATCATATTCGGGCCCAAAGCCCAAACTCTAAGTCATGTGAGTCACTTTATAGAAATTAATTTACATAATTTCTTACATGTCCTACTGGAAATCGATTGACCTAGAGGTCGTCAAGGCATTCGGCCATTAAGTTCCTCAGATTGGAATGTTTAGAAGTAAATTAAGGCCAAAAAGAGGTTATGAATAGTAAAGCATAATTACGCGATACAAATTCTTCCTACATCCAATATTTTTTAACCTGCACCCAATACAAATTTAATTTCCAAAAAATACCCTTCATTATGGAAATGGAAATCCAGAATTGAAAATAATACATTCTAGAAAAAATATATTCGAAAGAGATTATTGTGTTCCAGAAATAAAAATCCAGAAACAAAAATCAAAATCTCATTCTGGATAAGAAAATCCACAATACAAAAAATTCATTTTGGAAAAAAAAAATCTGGAAACATATTCTCAAAAAGGAAGTCCAAAATGTAATTTTATATGTATCCTATTTTATTTAAGGACATTTTCGTCTTTTCATACTAAAATTGGGTGCATTGATATGATGCAGAAAGCAATTACCATATCATAAAGCACAAAGCCCACTATAGATTTTATAAATAAAGATAGACCCATAACTTTTCTAGTCCTAAATATATAAAACATTTTTATACTCAAACTAACTTGAATATTAAGTGTCTTTGCACGTGTCTCATCTCTCGAACATACTTTATGTGAGTTGCAAACAATCGATAGGAAATATTCGACATGAGATTGTAAGAACAACAAAAAGCAATGTAGTATTTTGTGTTGATGTATATTTTTTGAAAGTAAACATCTCAAATTAGTTAAAGGAAATACACTATTTAAATGCTCATTTTACATATTTAATCATCCATTGTGTTAACTATATTTAAAAATTTAAAATATTAAAACTATTATTATTTATAACAATATAGAAAGTATTTTCCTTTTTAATACACAAATGTTGTATCTTTAATGATCTTCTTAAATTACAATATAAAATTTACAAAAATATGAAATAAAAAATCCATAACAATATAAAATGGCTTGTGTATTTTATCTTTGATGAGATTTTTAAATTATAATATGCAATTTACTAAGACACCAAATAAAAAAGTATTAAATTATTGAAGTGAAAATAGAATAAAAATAACTAACCTATAGAAGAAACTTCTTCGTATATTAAAAAAAAAAACTATTTGCTCCTAGTACATGTATAACTAAATTATAAATGTTTCAAATGCCTCAAAATAGGGGGTATGGTGATTTTACAATGTACTGTATTACTATTATTTTATTGATTTTCATCCTTAAATAAATTAATATGTTCAGTATTGGAGCACTACAATTACCTCACTTTTCATTTACCATAATTCTTGAAATTATAATACACCTTTAGTAAAATTGTATACAAATATGTATATCATATTTTTTAATCTATGAATGAAAATATTAAATTACAGATAGATTTGAAACTATAAATTTATTAAATATATAACTTTTCATCTCAATCTCTGTATACAATGTACACTATTAAACAAAAACTATTTCAAAACTAAAAAGATGAGATTAAGAAAGATGGAAAAAATAGGAAGAGATAAAAGAGTCAAAAATGAGTTTGGTTGAATTGAGAGAAAGAAACTAACACCTAAGTTTGATATTTATATACATGTGATTAATATAATAAAATATAATGTTTCTATATATTTAAAATAAATTTTAAATTAAAAATTAAAAATGACTATCAAATATTAATAAATAAATAAATTTATTTTAAAATAATAACATGTCAATTAAATTACTTTATAAAATATAAATATTTTAGATCAATTAATTTAAACATTATTTTTTTTAATTGTTTTTTAATATAAAAATATATATTAATAAGTATCAAATTATTTTATTTATTATATTATTTATTTCCTTATAGCATAAAAATTATATATTAATAAAATATTAATAGTATAGTTATTAAAAAAGTTATAAGTTATATCCATAATTTTATTAATTATACCAGCATAAAATAATGAAACATTTAAAAAACAATTAATTATATTTTCCACTATAATCAGTTATGTCATAAATATTTTATTATTTTTTATGTGCATAATAGATCATGTTACTATATTTTCTTCTGAGTTATTATTTTTCTAAGTTTTACTCGTTTTTCACACTGTTATTCTTCTTTCCAATCTTCTTTCCAATTGCATAAACAGTACATACATAGCAACAGAAGCTACCCTTCACTTTGTGTCTTTCAACACTCCGTTTTGTACTGCCCCCATCGAAATAGGTTAAAACGTTTATCAGTTAAGTGTTTAAACATTATCTCTCCTTCTGTTTACAGTCTGAATAATATTTGTTGTACTTATCAAGTATAAATATGTTCTTTAAAATAAATCGATAAGAATAGCACACATAAAAATTTGTTAAGAAACATGGTAATTGAAAATATAAGAAATGTGTAAATAGCAATTATAGTGAAGAATATATCCAAGGAGATAAGACACACACAATGAGGTAGAGTCACAGAGTAAAATAAAAAAAAATATTATATTTTGAACTATTATAGTTCTTTGTTTAACCCAGATTCCTAATAAAGTACTCAAAAAACCTTTGTAATGAGGGAGAGAGGGAACATGTGATTACAATAGAAACAAGGTGACACAGTGATATTAGGTGGCAGAACAGATGTGTATATGTGTGGTTTAGGGAGAAGAGTAAAGATATATAGGTGGAATAGACTGTTCAAGGTATTTGGGGAATCCACTAGCCAAAGTTTATAGCACTAACAGCATGACAAAGCACATTATTGGCAAGCAAAAGCCAAAACTAAAGTGCAATTCTCGTAGTCATCCTCACATAGAAAGTTGTTGAGCCAAACTATTTCCTGCTACAAATTTGTTTTCTTACGCAATTGAACTCATATTACATGTTTCAGCTGAATAGTTGTCTTATCTATGTTCGCAAAATCCAAAACTGAGACTAACTCATCAAAATACAAATTCAATTAGCATGCAACAAATGAAAAACTACTGTTATGCTAATTCGAGTACAACTAGAGAGATTTTTTTATGAATTGTCAATATTAACAAAAACATCAAATGTAACACAGAAAGACAAATGAATGTCGTACATAAATGCTGTAAATGAGGCAGAAGTATAATTTTGAAAGCAATAGTTCATATCCACCAAAGGTAAACCAACAAGGAAAAATAAAAAGCTAAAAGCGATATTCCTCATGTTCAAAGCCATATTACACTTTCAAATCCAATTTGTGCAACCCAAGGTATTCTCAGAAACAAGCATCCAACAGGCAGCAGCAGCAGAGAGCAGCCAAGCTGCAACAATTCACAAATTCAAACAAATTAAGCCAAATCCGTGATTTAAACAAGAGATTTAAACAAAGAGGCTGATAATTCATATGCTACCTTCCTCTTTCAAATATGTTCACATTTTAAAAGTCTCAGTTCATCATAAATTATTAATCCCTACTTCAATCTGATTATTTTTTTCAAATATGTTCCCATTTTATAAGTCTCAGTTCATCATAACTTAATTAACCCCTACTTATAAAATAATTTGATTTCTCAATGCATAACAGAGTAGTCCTATAATTAACCAACCAAAAAAAAAAGTTTAATTTAATAAAATATAATTATTAGTTGTACTAATTGTTGTTAAAACAAAAAAATATAGATTACTTAAGAAAAGGTGCAAGTGGCGGGTCCACCCAAAAAAGTGACATCCGCCTCGAATGACGTGCTAGTGAGAGAAAGTGCCATTGACACAGACAAAACAACTCCTGATAAATGATAATGAAACAAACAAGGGCACACCATAGATGCGGTGCATCCGCAACCTAGTCAATCGAGTCAATTCCGATCTAAAATGGGCGCACCTAGTCAATCGCGTCAATTCCGATCTAAAATTCGGAATCGGAGTCACCACGATCATCTCCACTCACTCGATTTTAATTTTATAATTCATTATCTATAGAGAATTAGGGAGATAAAAAACGCACCATCCTTCTAAACAACCAGGACCCGAAGACTGATGTTGTTGTTGAGGCGGAGGCTGAGCGTACTGAGGAGGCGCGTAGGGCGGAGGGTAACCCTGCGCTGGATATGGCTGCTGAGGGTAGCCTTGCGGAGGGTACCCTGGGGGAGGGTAGGCATCCTTTCCATAAGCGTCCCCTTGCGGTGGGTAACCTATAGTCATAACAAATCGGAAATCCGTGAACAAAAAACGAGAAGAAACAATCGAACAAGATAAAGTAACATGCAAAGACTTAAATATAGTTTTAAGAAAGTAAATAAAAGAAAAAAAAAAAAGAGAGAAGAAGAACCTTGCGGTGGAGGAACACCGACCGGTGGTTGCTGCTGGTTGTAATAACTCATGGGATGAGAGAAGAGAGAAGAGATAAAAGAAGAGAGGGGTGAGAGAGAAGAAAAAGAGGGGAGGGTATTTATTGGATTTGGGATAGTGGGTGGGTTTTCCACCTCGGAGGTTATAACCGAGGAGAGCTATTTCCTATGCAGTCTTTCTTCTTTCTTTCTTTCATTCTTTTTCATTTCATTATTTTGATTATCATTTATAAAAAAAATTAAATAATATAATAATATAATGAGTTATTTGTTTGGCAGGAAACAGGGAAGCAACGTGTCATGGTCACACGTCCTCGTCGGAACCATAAATTGTTACCTTCTGTAACTTCTTCGCATTCAATATGCCTTTTACCATTTTTTATTTTATTTTTGGAAACGGTATATTCCGTGTCAAATGCGCGTAAGGGACTACTACCTTTTTTTTTTTTCACTTAACATTTATTATTAATTTAATAGGATAAAATAATATTATTCATATACAATAAATTTAAAATTATATATATTGTTTATATAATATTTTTAATATTTTAATTACTATTGTAATTTAAATTTATGTATAAATATTATAAAAAAATAAAAGAGAAGAAAAAAACTTATGTTATCCTTTTGAATATAAGAGAATATCTAGCAATTTGTTCAGTCATAACTCACTTTTCATAGGAATAAAAAAAAGGCATCACCATAAATCATATCAAGTTAGCGTAACAAATTATATTCTGTAATATAATATTTTGTTCATCCAACAAGTCATAATATTTTGTTCATCAAACAAGTCAACCTGTATTTATTATTTAAAAAAAAGTTAAAGTTAAATAGCAATAAAACAAAACAATTTATATATTTCCTTGTCACCATTTAATGACTTTAGTCGTCAACATTTTTGCCTTCATCTAATCCTAATAATTACTATTATCATTGTGCTAATCATTATTATTATTATAATCATGATAACCATTATCACTATTTTTATCATAATAATGGTATATAATTCAAAGTATAAATCTTTATCATCCATGGTTACCTCTCTTATATTATTTATTTGAAACCCATTATATATACACATATAAATCTAAATTGTAATATTATTTATATATTTAAATATGATATTAGTTTTTACATTTTAAAATGAATTGCATCCCAAGGTGCACGTGACATGCAAATGATTTGTAACTAAAATTACTATTATGCGGGTGTTATTAGTCTATATGTTTTTCTCTAAAAAATAAATAATTCGAATAAAAGAAACCATTTTAAACAACATCCAAATGTAAATGTCATGTGTATTTTTAACTTTAAAAAAAAAATCTATAATAATAATAATAAAAGAAATACCATTATTTGGAACTAACGAAAACACCGGCGCAATGTATCTGCATTTTTTCTTTTTATTTAATTTTTACGGTGATAGAAATTTAACATACAAAAATAGTTTTAAATTAGTCGAAATTAAAAAGCAAAAAATAATATAAAAAATAATATGTAAAAGAAAAATATGAATTGATTAATCAATCTCTTTTTTCTTTTCTCTAGTTTGAATTTTTCTTCTTTTTTAAAAGTTTTTTTTTCTCTTCTTTCATTGGTAATTAACGTTAAAGTTAGGATTGAATTGATGATAGATACAAAAGAATAATGATTTTATCGAAGGATAAAGTTATTTGAAACGAAGTGGAGAGAGTAATTGAAAATGAAAGTTATTTTATATGATATGTGAAATTTGGTGTGAGAAAAATATATTTCTTATTTCTTGTTGTCTTAAAATAAGGAATTAAGAAAAGTGTGGAAAAATAAATTTACATATAAAAGTTAATTTTATGATAAAAATACTTTATTATGCTAATAAAATAAAATATATTAAATAAAAGTATAATTAAAAAAATGTATATAAAAAAATCCTTTTATATATAGATACATTAGTGTTTTTACTCATAATGATAATAATATAATAAAAAATTACTGTATTTAAAATGTCTTTGGCTGGTATCAACTGGTCCCCTTCTTCTTTGATACCTGTCCTACTTCTCTCTGTTTTGTTATTAGTCTTCTTCCGTCTGCGTTATCCTAAAAACAATAAATATACTTTTTGAAAATTCATAAGTTTTCTAACTAAAATAAAAATGGAAGCCATCATCAAAGAAAATTTAAATATCAGTGTGTATTCTTGAAAGGAAAAGTATAAAAAAAATTGAATTCTTCTAGAAAAATTGACTTGACTCATTTAAAGTGTTATTTTAATAACCTGAACTGATGGGAAAACAATCATAGGAGAGTACCAAATTGTGGTAGCCCTATGCATGTGTGACCATTGCCATGATCAGACCAAAAAATGGGTCAATTAACCAAAACTAGAAACAAATTATCCAAAAGAGTAATTTTGAAATATCTTGTGTTCACTGAAATTATTGTTATGTGATCTCAGACCCCTGTCTATATAGACCAAAACATAAAACAAACAATTCAAAACATTTAAAACCCCATTCACTTGGAATTTTCAATACAATAGCCTCAATTAATCAAATAATTTGTTGTTTCACAAAAAAAAATGATGAAATCAACTAACATATATTTATTACCAAAATTAAACTAGTTTTAAAAAAAGTTTATTACATTCAAACATGGGAGTCCGAAGCTATTTTTTTTCTTCTAAATTTGTTAATTTTGTTTATTTCATCAGTACAAAGTCTTTACATACTTATTTAATAGAAGTCCTTCATGGTTTAGGAAATATGAATTTTTATAAACTTTTTAAGTTTGACTTTTAACTTCGTATAAGTTATTCACATCCTATTCAACAAGTCAATGATGAAGGGATATAGTTAATTTGATTAAATGAAATAATTAAAACAATAAATATTGCATTCAAAGTTAAAATCGTTTCCAATATTTGATTTAAAAGTAAGATAAAGGTGTATCGTGATTTGAATTGATTGATGAACGTAATTTTATTTATATTTTTAGATTGTAATAATGAATAAATATATTATTTTAACTAAGATTCATATAATTGATTTTAGTTGAGTTTTAATTATTATTTTTGTTAATTTTGTGTTTTTAGAGTAGGGCAGATATATATTTTCAATTAACATGTATAATTTCATGTATATTTTCAATTAGAGGAGGTGCAAAATGGAGTTCAAAATTAAAAAAAATATATATATTTTCACATTGGAGAACATGAAATATAATGAATATTCTCATCAATCCTCTCTCACACACACTCAAATCATGGGGGACTACTCTCTCAAATGCGTATGAAGAAGAATGAAAGATTTAGAGAGGTATGTGAATGTCGGGTGCGACATTATTTATTTTATATAATATTTACAAAATTTAAATACGTATTTTTTTACTCAATTATTATTTTTCTACATTTTCAATTCTTTATGAACTTTTTAAGATAATTTTTTTAAATAATTTTAAAATTAAACACTTAATCAATTTAAGAAATTTAATTTAACTAACTTATATCAAAATTTTCAAAATTAAAATATTTATAAAACCATTATAAATTAAATAAATTTAAAACAAATAATCTTTAAAAAATTAAAATATTTTATATAACATTTACAAAATTTAAATACGTATTTTCTTTTACTCAATTATTATTTTTCTACAATTTTCAATTTTTTCTAAACTTTTTAAGATAATTTTTTAAATAATTTAAAAATCAAACACTTAATCAATTTAATAAATTTAATTCAACTAACTTATATCAAAAAAATTAAAATTAATTTTTTTATTATAATATTAAAAAAATAAAAAATAAAATAAATACATAAACAATTAAAAATTAAAATATTTATTATGATATTACATATTAAATAAATTTAAAATAAATAAACTTTAAAATATTAAAAGATTAAAGTATAATTACGTGTCGGTTGACGCAACATATTTTTTTCTATAAATATCGTCGGTCAGGTGGACGCACAATGTAACATCCCTATTTTTTTCATATTTGTTAATATATTATGCATGCAATATTTAATTAACATGTAAACATATATTAGGTTATCATATTTGTATCTAAAAAAGATATCCCTCTTCACAGGGAGCTAATATATACATCAAAACTAAAAAAAACAAAACAAACAAAGCATTTAAAGGTAAATCTATCCCATACTCCAGTTGCTCACTGAGGAGCTTTATTACTTGCAATCTCATCTGCTCTCGTGTAAAACACGATTATCACAGGTAAAGAAACAAACACAAACAAATAACAGGGTAAGCTAGCTAAATAAAAATTTCTATAAAATTTAATGTCAAATTAATCAACATAATTCATCAAGTCTCATACAATTTCTCAAATCATCAAGTGTCTATTAAATTTCACAATTCATCTTTTCACATGTCAGACTTCACGGACTCATAACACATAAACACTTGACTCTACTTCCGGAAGACTCATGCGTTGACTTAGACTCAGATATCTGCACCTGTCATACTACATCACTGTGAAATCCACACAGCTATGCGCATAATTAATCTCAATATCATCTCTCTCATAGTATGACAGGGTTAATTCATATAACAGGTCAAGTTAATTATCTTTCAAACAACTTACCCATTCATATGAACCTCCTTCGAGTCTCACCACCTGAATAACTTCATCTATATGATTCCATTATCTTAGGAGAGTCAGGATATCTCATTCTAGACGAATCCCTAGTCAATGCACATCCTAAACAATCTTAACACGGTATTTTCTTTCCTGAAAATACTATGTCTCGATTAGAATTCATATTTTGAACCTCATAATATCCACCATCAAACAATCAAATCATACCAATGTTTAGAATTTCCAAAATACACAACAATTCATTGACTAATCATATAAATGTCTAATTAAAGAGATTTTCAATTAACTATACATGAAATATAAGTTTACATACTTTATAAGAAAAACTATATAGAAATAAATCAATCAATCTTTTAAAAGCAAATAAAAATTAGTTTAATATTTTTATTTTACTTTATTTTTTATTTTTATTTTATTTTACTTTAGCTTGAGCTAGAATTCGCTAGCTTGAGCTAAAATCCACCCGAGAGCACCCAGAATTTTAACTTGAGCTAAAATTCGCTAGCTTGAGCTAAAATCCTCCAGAGAGTACCTAGAATTTTAGCTTGAGCTAAAATTCGCTAGCTTGAGCTAAAATCCTCCAGAGAGCACCCAGAATTTTTAGCTTGGGCTAAAAATCCTCCAGAGAGCACCCAAAATGTTTAGCTTGGCTTGAGCGAAATATGCAGAAAAATTCTGCATAACTTAATATACCTATTAGATTATAAATCAATATCTCATTCAATTCATAAATTATAAATCTACACATTACATTGACAGTTCCTGTTCAGCATGATACAATCACTCTCATTGAATCATTGAGTTATTATGTCCATTTATACATATATATGATTTCTAATTCCAAAATCATTTAAATCAAACAACCAATTCTCAATCACAACACTTTCAATTTCAATCAAACTACAATCTACTCAGAACAAGAAATCTTGCAACAGAATCTGGAATTGGTGACCCCGTCACACTCACATTCAAATCTTCTAACCTAGGGTTCTATTGAAGATGTTAGAAGATTTTAAACTAGCTTCCCTTACCTTTACTTGAGCATATGCTCACGAAGAGCTCCAAACCTACCAAAATCTTCAAAAGTAGCTTAACCTGCACCACAGAGTCCTGATAAAAAATCTAACTATATCTCTAAGACTCTGATCTACTAAAGACTAATCCTAAAACTAAAAGTGGCACATGCATACACTTAGATTGAGATAAACCTACTAGTTCAAAATTTGACTCAGAGAAGGGTAAAAATTGAACTTACTCTATCAGAGATTTTGATCGGGCAATCTTATAGGATTCACTGCCAGGAGTTCAATGGCAGACTCCGATCGTCAAACTGATAAGTAAGGAGATCAGAATCTTAGAGAGAAGGGAGAGAAAAGGAAAAAGAGGAACAAAATTGAAACTCTATAAGAGATTATGATCGGACAGTCTTGTAGTCTTCGCTGCCAGGAGTCCAATGGCAGACTTCGATCGCCAAACTGATAAGCGAGGAGATCAGAATCTTAGAGAGAAGGGAGAGAAAGGAAAAAGGAAACTTTTAGAGAAATGGTGGTTGTTTTGAAATGAAACCTGAAGTGAATTTTCTATTTATATGTCATTTTCATTTTAATAATAAAATATTCAGGTATCATTTAAAATATACCACTTCTACTTTAAGGTTATTTTCTAGACCCTTACACACAACTTAAATTAAGCGTCGGTTATTGGCGACACAAAATAAATTTTTTTTTTCAAAATCTTTTCGCACGTTTGTTATGCGTCGAACATCTCACAAAAACCAATTTTGCGTCAGTTTTATGTGGGTTTGGCCAACGAAAAATACATCCACACTAGATCAACGCAAATATCTGACAGCTAATCACGCGTTTTCTTGTAGTAAATTTGGTATAAGAGAGGTTTTAAGTTATCTTAAAACTTGAGATTAAGAATATTTTTTTATATTTATATCATATTTAAAAATTAATAATATTCGTAGGGTACACTATTTTTATTTATTATTAGAAGAAAGTTAACTTATCTAATGAGTCTATATAATGATTCCCTATTTATTAATATAGATATTTAATAAAATTATTTAAAATTTTAGATAAAAAATAAGAGACTATATCCTTGTGGTATTTAAAAAAATACAAAATTTAAGAATTAGATATTATTATTATTATATTAATAAAAAAAATTGTTAAGTGGTTATATTTTAAAAAGAAAGTGTTAAAATATACCCATATGAAAGTCTCGTCTGTGAGGATACATTTTGGACTGCAAATAATTTTTCATGATAAAGTTTCATAGGTCTATAGTAGCCAATAATAACCCGGAATAAGAAAAAAAGCCTGCTGACTATAATACATGCGCTGTTTTTTTTCCTTCTTTTGTGTTTTAGCTTCAGCTTGTTCTTTTGTCATCTTTCTCCTTCACAATGAACGGCCCAAAAAAAAGTTAATGCATATATATTTTTTCAATTTAATTTATTCTGTAGAAGTTATTGGTTATTGGATATATCAGCATTGTGGAACACACCATACAAAGTAAAAAACTATATTATATACTTCATCATAAATTAAAATCCCTTCTTATCGTTTTTCTCTTTTAATTTTACTCATTTTATTTTCTTTACTTATTTTCACTTTCTTACTATTTTATTACAAAGCAGAAACTTTCAACTCAATAAGTTGTGACTTGTCTACATAGATAAATGACAGTAAGTGAATTAGGTAATGAAACAACATAGATAACTAATGTATTTATCACAAACTACAACTTTAGTTAAAGTAGATCAAAACCTTAAATATAAACTCTCTTTTTTAAATACAATGTTAAATAATAAATTTATTAATAAACATCAACATGGAAAATTATTGAATCATTGTTGTTTTATTTTTGCATAGCTTTTTGTAAATTCTGTGTCCATGAGGTGGTGAACAATGACATATTCCTTGTTTTGGTGTTCCAACATTTGACCCTAGAACCATGGTAGTACAAGTTAGCAAGTCATTCCATAAACAAAGCAAAAAAACATAAAAGCCAAATAAGAAAGAAAGTTAGGGTTAATAGTAAGCTAAACTAACATTACCAACTACAACAAACCAATTAAGGTAACCTCATCACTGCGGGAACCTCGTAAGAAGCAGTCCATGGTGCACCACTTAGTTTTGACCATTAGATGCACTCTTAAATAAATCAATGGTCAGGATAAATGACCTGAAACTTGTCTGGCCAGAAAAATATCTGCCATATGTATGTTAAAAAGACAGAGAAGCAATGATAAACCTGCATGTATTCTGATCTGGTTGGTGTATGTCAGACCCTCTTAGGTACACATGCATGGGTTGCATATTCTAAACCAACTTTGTATTAAATTTTTTATAGTTATTTGTATTAAAAATATAATTATTATGTATTCAGTTTTCATGTAAAAGGAAAGTTGAAGTTTATTAGTAATTATATACATATTATTTTAACTTCCCTCAACAAGTACAAACCAGATTCTTAGATTGAATTTGGAATTATCTTGAAAAAAATAATCATTCAAAGGTGATAAACATAAAAGTATTATATCCGGTGGTGTTGTGGTACTGTTATGAGTTCTTACCCTGCGCATGGTATGAGGGTACAATTGTGTCCCATAAGTGCAGTGAAGAAAATGACAGTAGTCTGTCAGAGTTGTTGAAAAGCGCGCCAGGTGAATGTGGAAAAGCGTTTCAGGCAGTAGCTAGAGTCACAACGCCTTCGCCAACTCTCACTCATCATTTTCATTCTGGACCATTTCTTAACGAACACACCATACACCTGCTTCTTCTTCTTTTTCTCTCTGCACTATAAGAAACACCAACTAAGAAATTAAATTGCTGAGTAAACAAACACCAGAGAGAGAAACAATGGTAGCTGGTGGAGGTGGAGGAAAGGCTGATGAGTTCCTACCTCATCCCGTGAAGGACCAACTTCCCGGTGTTGATTACTGTGTTACCAGCTCGCCCTCATGGCGTATATGCCACCCCTTTGGCCTTTTTCTCTATCTAAGCTCAATTTTTGCCACCCTTTATTTGCTGAGCCGATTTTTTTTTTGTCTTTAATTTGGTTGCAGCTGAAGGGGTCATTCTTGGCTTTCAGCATTATCTGGTTGTGCTTGGGACCATTGTCATTGTTTCCACCATCCTTGTCCCGTTGATCGGTGGTGGCAATGTAGTGCAATTTTTTAATACCTTGTTGTTTAGTCTTCTCATTCGTTTTGATTCTAATTTCTTTTCTCTGAAATAAATTATAGGTAGAAAAGGCTGAAACAATACAGACTCTACTTTTTGTTGCTGCCATTAACACACTGCTGCAAACGTTGTTTGGCACACGTCTTCCAGTGGTTGTGGGGGCATCCTATTCTTTTCTCATTCCTGCTGTTTCCATTGCCTTTTCCACCAGAATGAGTGTATTTGTTGATCCACATCAGGTTAGTCTGTGTGTGTGTTCATATTGTTGTAGTGTACTGTGTAGCTCTCTCTGATTACTGCTTGGTGAAAATAATTAATGAATGGTGTCGATGTGCTGTTTCTCTACTTGAAAATTGACTAGTTTTCATGACTATTTTTGAAGCGTTAGTGCATGTTACTAATGCCAATTGATTCTTCACTGAATTTTTTCAGAGATTTAAACAATCTATGAGAGCCATACAAGGAGCACTTATTGTTGCATCGTTTTTTCAAATCATTGTTGGCTTTTTTGGCTTTTGGAGGATATTTGCCAGGTAGATTACAAACCAGAGAATCTCTTGATCATTATTTTGCAATCTGCTCTCTGTAGAAGTCAGCTATATTTTAGAATAGAAAAGTTCACTATATTATCTCTACTGATACTGCAGATTTCTCAGCCCGCTTAGCGTGGCCCCTCTTGTAACTCTGACTGGACTAGGACTCTTTGTGTTAGGATTTCCAAAAGTACACGCTTTGCTCTTTCTTATGCATATTGGCAGTCTCTTTCATGTGATTGTTAGTTGTTTAACAAACAATCTTTGATATTTCTCTGATTCTTGTAGTTGGCAGATTGTGTTGAAATTGGTCTCCTTGCATTGGTTATCATTGTCATCTTTTCCCAGGTATGTTACTTTCTTTACCATTCTCTCTCATCCATTTTAGTTTAATTCTCTTGAAATATTTGTACAGCAACAAGAAAGTGATTAGTTAGACAAAAATTGTAGCTCTATTTTTTTTAATATGTTACCCAAATCCCTTCCTATTAAATTTACATGGGTCTGCCAACAGTAAGTTAAACTAGTAAATGTTTGATTTTCCTTAAGCAAGGTCCACATTCAAGTCTTGTGTGTAGGAAAAAGTATCAGACTGGAATAAGATTGTCTTTTGCAGAGGATATCTATAATCGAGACCACAAAATATATATGCATCTGTGCTTGATATTGCTATATGCATAATTTCATTTGGTTTGGCCAACTCTTGAATAAAATTTAAGTACGAATTAGTGGTACTTCAAGAAGTGAATTACACTTGTTATCTGTGTATATTATATATCAAAGTAAATCAACACTTTGAATTGATATTTTTACTTATGTTAAATCAATGGCCTTGCAGTACATTCCGGAAAGGATGAAATCAAGAGGAGCTGATCGATTTGCAATTATAGTCTCAATTGGAATTGCATGGGCATTTGCTGAAATTTTGACTGCAGCTGGTGCCTATAATAAAAGATCGCCTAAAACTCAATTAAGTTGTCGTACTGATCGATCTGGGTTAATTAGTGCTGCTCCTTGGTCAGTCTTAATAACTTGCTTCTATTATAAGAGTCATGTAGTGCTTTTAGAACCATATATTATATTCTATGATATAATTGATGATGATATCTAAGGCTTTCAAGCATCAAATTAGTGTTTGCAACTATGTGCAAGGACATGAATGTGTTTAGGACACCTCTTCATAAAATACACAGATGCATACTTGATCATTTGGTGATGGTAAATCCATTCAAATGGATGGTCATTTAATGTAACACCCTTCAATTAAATTTCTCTTCATTTATGTAGGATAAGAGTTCCATATCCATTTCAATGGGGACGCCCTTCTTTCAATGCTGGTGATGCTTTTGCTGTGATTGCTGCTTCTCTTGTTGCAATTGTAGAGGTTTGCTTTTGTTTCTTTTAATGTGTCGACAAACTTGTGGGGATGGTTGTTATATCATTTTAATAAAATAATCAGAAGGGCTAATGCTAGCAATATTTAGCACATGACAATTTGTACCATGATCAGTATGAATTTGTTGACTCTATTAATTGGATTTACAAAAATTCTGTGAGCTTCCCTCGGGTCTTTTTTTATGCTATCTTCTTGATTTGACAATTTCTAATTAAAAGGTTTATGATTAAAGTTCTTTTCATTTGGATGTACTTTTATATAATTTTTTCCCTTTTCATTCTCTGCGGGCAGTCAACAGGGACATTCATTGCAGCATCAAGATTTGGCAGTGCAACCCCTGTTCCACCTTCTGTGCTTAGTCGTGGTGTTGGCTGGCTGGTGCTATGTGATTCTTTGACATTACATTTGTTCATGCAATTTCTTTTAAAATTTAGACTTATATGTTAATGTTTGACGATTTCAGGGTATAGGCACTCTTTTGGATGGCATTTTTGGCTCAGGAACTGGATCTACTGCATCAGTGTACGTTTTATTGTCTTAAAAGTTCATCTGCCTTGCTGTATTCTTAAGCTATGGACCTAAGTTGTTCTGACTCAGTGCATAAGATAAGATGAGTTGCTAATATTCAATCAATCAATGTTTATTTCATTGTTTCATTGTTGTGTGGAAGACTGTAAATTTACTTTTATGTGATACTTAGATGTTAGTACATAGGAAAATATTGGAGGTTATCAAGAAGCCACTTATTTAGACTACCTAAAGGTTTTGATGGGTTTTGGATTGACATGTTGCTATGTAGGAACATTTCTGTCTGAAAAGGGTGTTGCCTATTGACCCAATATATGAATAATATGTCTTCCTAATTTCTTTCTTTCATACAAATGTATGAACCTTGGATAATTTTTATCTAATTGTCTTTCCTTGATATTAAGTGAAAATGCAGGACTCCTTGGTTTAACACGAGTAGGAAGCCGCAGAGTCATTCAAATATCAGCTGGATTCATGTTTTTCTTCTCAATATTAGGTATTGAAACAATTTCTTCAAATGTGTAAACACTTGAATTGGTGAAAATACTTTATTATATTGGAGAATTTGATCTTTCCTAAGGCTCTATTTTTAGTAGTACCCAGCAAAAGGTGGAATAAAATGAATTGGATATCATAACATTATGATGAAATGTAAAAGAGTTTTTATTTCATTATTTGAGAAGTGAATAGAATAGTAATAAATTAACAAACAATAATGTTTTCCTATACCTCCCAAACTGGGAAAAAAATAGAGGTATTTGATGGAATGGGATGGTATATATTTCATATATTCAACTCCCTCTGTCAAGCACTGAAAGCTAAAGTTTCATTCCATTCTACGTTTTTCTTATCCCCTCCATCAATTCAAACTTTTTTTAAGTGATGAAATAATCAAACTGATCTAGCTTTACTTTTATTATTTTGTTCTACTGATTCTTTACTTAAGTTCAGGTTTGTGCTTCTGTGCCAGGAAAATTTGGAGCAGTTCTTGCTTCAATACCTTTGTCAATTATAGCAGCTATTTACTGCGTTCTCTTTGCCTACGTAGGTAAGTCTGTGATTTACTGATTTATGTGTTGCTTGGCCCAATGCATTGGAAATAATGCAACATGAATTAGGGAAAATAACTCTATCATCTTTATGTGTGTCTGTTTTCTTGTGAGAACAAACAAGTTAATGACCTAAACACCAAAAGTAAACTAGTGAATGCCGTGAAACTTGTCAATTCTCATGTAAAATGTATTTCCATTTGGATCATGGTAATTTCATGTTTATTCCTGCATTATTTCTAATTTAGTTGTATCATTTTTTATGATGAGCAGCATCAGCTGGGCTTGGTTTTCTTCAATTCTGCAACCTAAACAGCTACAGGTCATTGTTCATCCTAGGACTCTCTCTCTTCATTGGTTTATCTGTTCAACAGTATTTTAACGAGTATCTGTTGATATCTGGACATGGCCCTGTTCATACTGGCTCCACTGCGGTTTGCATACTCAACTTCAAAGAAGTTTTCTTCATAATTCTTATTTTACTATTACACCATTGATTATTGTTTTTGCAGTTCAACGATATAGTGCAAGTGATTTTCTCATCCCCAGCAACTGTAGCAATTATAGTTGCTTACTTCTTGGACTTAACTTTGAGACGTGGAGACAGCTTAACCCGCAGAGACAGTGGGAGACATTGGTGGGAAAAGTTCAGGAACTTCAATCATGATACTAGAAGTGAAGAGTTCTATTCACTTCCTTTCAACCTCAACAGATTCTTTCCTTCATATTGAGAGAGAGCACTTCCTTTTTAAAATGATCAAGAGAAAATCTATGTTCCTTTTAGAATTTCTTCTCTCAAAGTGTGTAATATCTATACAAATAATACTGACTTGTTTCACCCTGCCCAACTATTTCAATTGGGCCTCTAGCAGTCCACTCTATAGTAATTAGGCCCATATGTAGCCATTGTCATGCGCCAATCACTCTCTGCTGAGTTTTTTCTTCCTGCATCTCCTACTTTTATTCTTACACCTGCGTATAAAATGTTCGCACTTAATTTCTCTTACTTCTTATTTTGAAGTGATACACGCTGACATTATATTACAACAATAGAATTTATTTATAACTTGAAATGATCATATAAGCTTTTGTTAAAGGCATAAATAGCTAATATGTTATACAACAATAGGGATCAAAACTGATCATTTTAAATTTTAGTGGGAGCAAAAAGAAAGAAATAATTTACAGAGACCAAAATTTTAATTTATTTTAAGAAACTAAAAACAAATTTGAACTTTTCTTTAGCTGCATAAACTATTTATTAAGTTTCATAATCAAACAATTATGATATTTTACAGTAAGATGCCTAATTTATTCTGTCTATATTGTAACATTGGTGATCTTAGATGAGATTTAAATAATTTGATTTTTTTTAAATGTGATAACGTTTACACATAATATCATTAAATTATGTAGTATAAATTCAAATGATAAATAAATAGTTTTATATAGCTTAAAAAATAAAAAAAATAAAAATTATATACTACAATAAAGTGTACCAAAACTAATAAATTAATATCTTACGAATGTATTTTATTTTACTTTCGATTGAAGTTTTCAATTAAGTTCACGTTCCTTTTAATAAACAAAAAACTCATGATGTTGTAACAAATATGTTGTGATGTGTCATTCAAATTGTGCCACGCGTCACTAAAAACATCATATAGCACAGTACAGAATGAGTAATTAATACCAAAGAAGCATAACTAAAGGCATTTACTCCTTTCTTTTTTCCATTTTTTGTCATAAATAATGTATGCTGTTTATCAGTTTGGTAAAACAAAACAAAATAGATTGGAGAAAAGAAAAGAAAAAATAGTAAATTTTTTATTATTTAATTAGAAAAATGAGTTAAAATTTATTTTATTTATTGTTATTAATATTATTTATCATTAGTTTATTACAAAAAATAGTTTAATATTTCATTTTAACAACATAATTGACTAGATATACAAAATAATTATTATAATGAAATTGTACAGATAAAAAAACATAAAGAAGAAAAAGTTTCACGACTAAAGACAACATAAATCATAGGATTTGGAACATGCAAAGACATTTTTGTTAGTAACATACATATGTAAGGAAAAAAAAGTGAATATTGGAAAATTAAAAGGCCTATATTATATATAAGCAAAGCTGCATTCTCCTCACTAGGCCATAGGCCATAGGCCATAACCGTAACCTCACAAGAAAACAAACAGGCATTTCAAGCACTCATCGTGTTTATAAGAGATATCAAATCAGAGACAGAATAAACACTAACAACAAGAAAACGAGAGACAAACAATGGAAGAAGAAAACGTGAATGAAATTCTCGGTGTTGCTCACTGTGTTCCAAGATTTCCCTCATGGCGTATATGCTATTACCAACCCTTCTTTTCTACCTAAACTTAATAATTAACACTTCACACTGATACGGTTTCTTCTGCTTTGCTTTGGTTGCAGCTGAAGGGATTTTTCTTGCGTTTCTGCATTTCGCGGTTGTGCTTGGGACCATTGCCATGGCTTCCTCCATCCTTGTCCCTTTGATGGGTGGTGGCAATGTAATCGAACGTTTGAAGTTTTCTTATTAGCATTTTCATGTATACATGCTGATATATGTGTTTGTTTAGTTTTTCTGTTTCACTCGAATTTCTTTCTACTTGTTTTGAAATAAAATAAAATAGGAGGAGCAGGCTGAGATGATCGAGACTCTGCTTTTTGTTGCGGCCATTAACACACTGATGCAAACGTTGTTTGGAACACGTCTTCCTGTGGTGATGGGACCATCCTACACTTTCCTCATTCCTGCTGTGTCCATTGCTGTTTCCACGAGGATGAGTGTGTTTGAAGATCCGCATCAGGTTAATCTATATATCAGTGTGTCTGCATTGTTGTGTTATTGCTCTATCTAATCACTATTTGGTGAAAATGCTTCTCACTAATTTCAAACTTTTCTTGGATGGTTTTTGTAGAGGTTTCTACATTCGATGAGAGCCATACAGGGGGCACTTATTGGTGCATCGGTTTTTCAAATGGGTATTGGTTTTTTAGGATTTTGGAGGATTTTTGCAAGGTAATGTGCATGGTTGAGTTGAGAATCTATTTTGATGATTAGTGCAATTTGCGTCTTTGATTAAATGAGTTATACTTTGGAACAGAAGAATCAGTGATATTATTAGTACTGATATCGCAGGTGTCTGAGCCCGCTTAGTGTGGTTCCCCTTGCCACTCTCACTGGCATAGGACTCTTCATATCAGCATTTTCAACAGTACACGCATTGCTCTTTTCTTGTCTCTTTCATATTATTACTTCTTTAACAAACATAATCTGATTCTTGTAGCTGCTACACTGTGTTGAAATTGCTCTCCCAGCATTCATCCTTCTCCTCCTGTTCCAGGTTTATTTTCCCACATCTATTTTAGTTTATTTTTTTAAATATTTGTATAGCAAAAACATAGTCATTAGTGAAGCAAATAGCAGAAGCACTATTTTTTTAATATAGGTTAAACTATTTATGTGTTATCTATACTTTAATAAACTTTACTGTTTAATATTTATATCTAAAAATGATCTTGATAGGTTTTTTTTCTTCCATAAAATATTACGATTTTATTTTAAATTTATTAAAAATGAATAAATTTTTGAAAGATAATACAAATAAATAAGTCAACGCTTGAAAAAATGACTTCAAAAGGAAGAAATAATATTTTAATTTTTTTAAATAATAAAAATTGTGCTTCTATAATTTATTTTTTAATCATTTTTAATATATTTTTGAAACCGAGGTCGTATATCATTCTCTTATTCTTTTATTGTGTTGGAAAGATTACACGGTAATTGTGTTTTTCTAATTACAATCACTCAATTGGTCCTTTTTTTTCAATTACAACTCTTTCTATTATTTATGTTAAGTTGGGATTTATATCTGGAACAACCTTTGTTGCTTGTTTGGCCTTGTACTCTTTCACTTCAGCTTCTCCAAATTTACTGTCTGAGTCAAAATAAAAATAAAAATAGCAGAGCATATACAAGCAATTGGTCACAGGAAAATGCAAAGAAAAAAAAAAATAAATGGAAAGAGATTTGTGTGAATAAAGTGGACTTCCGTTTAAAAAATCGTGCATTAAATCATGTACTCTTTCTTTTTTTTGTTCAAATAAAGTTATGTTTTTATACACAATTTTTTCACTAATTTAAAAAATATCAAAATAAATTGTGCATTGAAATATAATTTCCTTAAAATAGTGTTTCAAAATTCGTCTTACTCGTTTATGTAATTTTTAAAAACTTTACCTATTTATAATAAATTTACCCCAATTTTATAAAATTAACCTTCCATTGGTATATGCTACTTCTAGTAACTAAATTTATATCACACTAACTAAGGGTTTGTTTCACTTGAACAATGGAAAGGAAGAGAGTGGTAAAGGAAAGAACAACAATTTAGTGAAAATGAAGGATTTTTTAATTAAAAGAAATGAGAAAGAATGTTTTATTATAATATTATTTAATTTTTTATTATTTATATATTATTAATATATTTAAAAATCGTTAAAACTTAATAAAATCAACATAATCGATAATTCCATCCTCCAAATAAATAATTTTCATCTACCTTCCGTGCCAATATATAGTAGAAGAACGGAAATAAATTAAGACTAAAAGATATTAACCATGATATGTATAGATACTAAAAATGGTAAATATATATGAGAATATATATATATATATACACTAAAATGAATATTTTTATTTTTAAATATAAGGACGAAGTAGTAAAATTTGTATACCTATAGGTGCTGAACGAGTAATTAAATCATTAATATATCATCAAGATTTCTTGATATTAAATATATATGCTACCAAAGCTTAGTTGTTCTAGTGTTACAAGTTTGATTTTCTGAGTTTCAAGTCTTCTGTATGGATATAACTCACGAAGAGCTAGAATAAGATTATTTAGACCGAAATATATATATTCTTCTGCTTAACGTTGCTACATGCATAATAATTTCACTAAATGATTTGGCTGACTCTTCACTAAAATTTTAACTTAGAAGATTCAAATATGTAAGAAATGATTTACCCTTTTAATCTGTGTGTGCATATTATTTACCCACATAAATCAACATTTTAAACTGACATTTCTACTGTTGTTAATCAATGGCCTTGTAGTACATTCCTCAAAGGCTGAAATCAAGTGGAGTTGATCGATTTGCAATCATAGTTTCAATTGGAATTGCATGGGCCTGTGCTGAATTTCTTACTGCAGCTGGTGCATTCAAAGAAAGACCGGCTAAAATTCAAATGACTTGTTGTACAAATCAATATGCGATAGTTACTGCTGCTCCCTGGTCAGTCTTAAGTAGCTTGTTTGTGTTATTAAGACTCATGTAGTTCTTTCAAATCCATATTTTGTGTTTCTGATATGATAAGGCTTTAAAATATTAAACTGGTTTTTTCAATTTTGTACATGGAGCTGAATGTGTTCTGACCACCTCTTATTGCTGATGGTAATTCATTCATTCATTCATGTGGATGGTTATCTAAAGCTCTATTCTTCAATTAGATTTCATTTCATTTGTGCAGGATAAGAGTTCCACGTCCATTTCAATGGGGACACCCTTCTTTCAATGCTGGTGATATTTTTGCTATGCTTTCTGCTTCTCTTGTTGCAACTGTAGAGGTTTGCTGCTTTTTTTTATAATTTAAACATAATTGTTTTGTGAGGATGGTTTTTATATTATTGATAAAATAATCATAAAGACTAACGCTAGCAATATTTTGAACATGACAATGTGTAAATTTGCAAAATTTTGGTGAACTGCCCCTGCTCTTTTTCACATTATCTTGTAATTTGACAACTCCTAATGATAAGGGGTATTATTGAAGTTCTTTTTATTTGGATGTACTTTGATATAAGTCATTATTTGAGGACAGTCAACAGGGACATTGATTGCAGCATCAAGATTAGGTAAAGCAACCCCTATTCCACCATCTGTGCTTGGTCGTGGTGTTGGCTGGCTGGTAATGTCTCATTCTTTGACATTACATTTTTACGTCCATTTACTTCTAAGAAATCAGACTTATTCGTCGAAGTTCGATGATTTCAGGGCATAGGTACTCTTTTGGATGGATTTTTTGGCACTGGAACTGGATCCACTGCATCAGTGTACATTTTGTTTACCTTTAAAAATCATCTAAACTAACTACTATTCTTTGGCAAACTATCCTAGTTTTCCTGATTCTAAGCATAAAACGAGTTTTCTAATATTTTATCACTCAATGTTAATAGTCTACAAATTTGTTTTATGATGAGATTAAGATGTTATCGTCTAAGAAAATCTTTGAGGTTATCAGGAACACCTGATTACACTACATAGAGGTTGTGAACAGAGTTGAGCATCCTGCCAATCACTGGTTAAGGCAGGACATTTCTGTATGAAAATGATGCTGAAGATGTTGCTTATAGACCAAATATATGAATAATATGGCTGCCCAATTGTCTTCTATTAAACGTGTGAACTTTGGAAAAAAAATCTTTTGTTTTTGCCTCAAAGACTTTATCTAATTGTCTTTCCTTTTATTTCCTGCATTAAGTGCAAATGCAGGACTCTTGGGTTTAACACGAGTAGGAAGTCGCAGAGTCGTTCAAATATCAACTGGATTCATGCTTTTCTTCTCTATATTAGGTGTTGCAACGACTTATTCCAATTTCTAAACACTCGGGTGTATTGGTGAAAGCAAATGTGCCATATTTTATATTTGCCTTGGAGAAATTGTTCCTTCCTAAGCCTTTTTTTGGATATCTAACAACACAGGTGGAATGGAATAAAATGAATATAGCGAGAATGGTCTTAGTGATAAAAAAAAAGTCAAACTTATCAAGCTTTACATGTTATTTTTTCCGCCTAATTTGTTCTGCTTAAGCATTCAGGATTGTGTTTCTGTGTCAGGAAAATTTGGAGCATCTCTTGCAGCAGTGCCTTTGCCTATTGTAGCAGCTATTTACTGCATTCTCTTTTCCTTCGTAGGTACGTGCGTGATTTATGTTATATGGTCGGATGATACATTGAAAATAATGCAACGTCAATTAAGGAAAATAATTCTACAATATTGATATGCGTATATATGCATTTTATGAGAACTAACAAGTTAATGACCAAGAAACCAAAAGCAAATAAGTGACTACTTACTGATTGCCATGAAACTTAAGTAAACCATTGGATCATATACTAATTCTATGTTTTGTTCCTGAGTTACTTCTATATTTGATTATGTTTCTTCTATGACGAGCAGCATCCGCTGGCCTTGGTTTTCTTCAATTCTGCAATCTTAACAGTTATAGGTCGATGCTCATCCTTGGACTTTCTCTCTGCATCGGTTTATCTGTTCCACAGTATTTCCACGATGATCTGTTGCTACCCAAAAATGATCGTCTTCATACTGGCTCCACTTGGGTTTGTATATAATACCTTGATTCTGTTGGTTTTAGTTTAACTATACCTACCTTTGGTTCTTGTGGTTCATTGTAACTCTCCTTTTGCAGTTCAACAATACAGCGCAAGTGCTTCTCTCATCCCCAGCAACTGTGGCAATTATAGTTGCTTGCTTCTTGGATTTAACTCTGCATCGTGGAGACACCTCAACTCGGCGAGACAGTGGGAGACTCTGGTGGGAAAAGTTCATGAACTTTAATCAGGATATTAGAACTAAAGACTTCTATTCACTTCCTTTCAACCTGGACAGATTTTTCCCCTCAGTTTGAGTGCACTTCCACTTTAAAATGAACAAGAGGATATCTATATATAACTCTCAAGACAATCTTCCTACGAATATAGTACAACATATCATCGTATCTTCGATTGAAGTAGTATGCATAAAGAAAGATACTAGAGCAAAAGAGTTGCAGTTTGCAGCAATTTGCATGCATGCTAAGTTTTTGTCTTACACGTCTATGTACTTGAAGCGGAATATTCTCTGCATTAGGAATGTTTACAGAACCTTACTCTACTTATCTGACTCTGCTCAGTTATTCTAATCGGGCCTTATGTTTTACCAGTGAGGATGTGAATGAATGTAGTGTCTTTTAGGAGTGAAGCTTGAAATTGAGTCGAAGCTCAAAGTGGGAAACATATGAGAGATGACAATGATGTATGAAATCAAAGGACTAAAAAGGAACGTGCAAATTGAAGTTTTGAAATCTGTGTTGTGGAATTGGACATGAAATTTATGGCTTTCTTATAGGCTCACCTAGGCATGGTTTAGACTAAGTGGGTCCATGTGGAAGCCCTTGTCCTGCGGGAATCAGCTTCCGTCTTGTCGTATACTCACATGAAAAACATCAATAATTTAGTTTCAACCGAGTACTGGTGTGAAAAAAGGTTGATACTCATAGTTAATGAAAAATTAGTTTCGGTGTAGAAATATAGATATTTCTAGCTCAAAACAAATTCACTTCCTCAAAAGGTTGTTTTTTCTTTTTGGATAAAGAAGGAAAAGCTCAAAACAAAAACAAACTCAACTTATTATTTCATAATATAAATTGTGTTTTTTATGATTCTTTTACATCTATATTTATTTTAATATTGTTTTCATTTAAACTTTCAATGCACATTGTATTACACAACACTGTTCAACTCCCGCGTACGAAGGTAAAGGTTGTCTGAAATCTTTGATTTCGCTTTGAACAACATATTTGATAGTGATCTCATTTTTTTGGTGTATGTAACACGTGATGCAGTTATATAAAGAAGAACTATTTAAAAGACAGAATGCTCACGTGTCATGCGAATATAGTGATTTCCTTTGACTTTCACATAAGGCTCGATTCATCATTAGATTTGATGTTATATATAAACATAATTATAACTCACATCATATGTTGAAAACTTTTATATTATATATAATATCTCAACAATCACGTATATTATTATTATTTTATTTAAAAAATCTATTTATGTTTATATCTAATTAGTTTCTTTGTCCTATTTTTATGTTACTTTCCCTCATAAATTTTATTGGTTCAACACAATTCAAATACTATAAATAAATTTTGACGATTTATACTACCTATTCTTTATTTAAAGGTATGCCCAAAAGACATATGTAAGTGTGGCTTACAATACCAGTTTTTCCTGTTAATTATATTTATTTTATCTTTTTTTTAAATAAGTTATTAGTAGATGATACATCAATAATGTGAAAATAATTATCTCCCCCAAAGTGACAAACCAACATATAAAATTACTAATTGTAAATGTTATTTTGTTTGTTTTTAACATTTATTACATTTTTTTTACCACAATCTAAATTAAAGGGATAAATACATTGAATTGTTATAGGATATTAAATTTAACTTAATAGAAATGTGAACCCACAAACGTGAAAATTGCCAGAATTTTATTAATATATATTTTTTAATAACTTAATGACATATTACACGTCTAATACTCTTAATCATTAGTTTTCTTAATAATTAATAATATATATATATATATATATATGTGTGTGAGAGAGAGAGAGATAGGATGAAGAGAAATCAAATTACATTTAAATAAATATAATAACTTAATACATTATTTAGTACATTTTAATCAGATAAACTCATATTCAAATTCAATATATAAATTAAAAAAATTATTTCATACATGAATAATATTTACAACATTTCTTACTTTGTCGGATGTTACTTATTCTTTTTGATTAAAGCACAAAGTTATCACTAAGAGAGTATTTAATATTTAATTTTATAATGGAATAAGAAGAAAATATCTAATACTTTAAGTAAGTCTGGCTTACAATACCAGTTTTTTTTGTGAATTATATTTATTTTATCTTTTTTTAAATAAGTTATTAGTAGATGATACATCAATAATGTTAAAATAATTATCTCCCTCAAAGTGACAAAGCAACCTATAAAATTACTAATTACTAATTGTTAATGTTATTTTGTTTGTTTTTAACATTTATTACAATTTTTTTTACTATAGGATGAAGAGAAATAAAATTACATTTAAATAAATATAATAACTTAATACATAATTTAGTACATTTTAATTAGATAAACTCATATTCAAATTTAATATATAAATTAAAAAACTATTTCATATATAAATAATATTTACAACATCTCTTACTTTGTCGGATATTACTTATTCTTATTTTATAAAAGCACAAAGTTATCACTAAGAGTATTTAATATTTAATTTTATAATGGAATAAGAAGAAAATATCTAATAGTTTAAACAATGTCTCTAGTAATATTTTTTTTGTCTTACACTCTTACTTGTGCTTTTGAAGTCATCATTAGTCACTCAATGGTATAGATGATAATAGGATGAGATATTATATCCTCTCCACTTTGAAAGTAAAATCCACACCATCTTCATTTTTTTATATAAAATTTGTGTTTTATTCTCATATTTATTCTTGTATTACCTTATATATTATTGTTTCAATAATTTTTTTATAAAAAAAAATTACAACAAAAACAACATGATATTAAAAAGATTCCCTATAAAAACATACACATATTCTTTTCTTTCATATAAAATAAGAAAGAAAGATATAAGGTAATTATAGAAAAAAAAAGTAAAAAAATTACATGTGATTAAAAGTATAAGACAACTAAAACATATATTACTTGTGTATATGATTTAAAGATAAAGTATCTTAGTAATCTAGAGTGAATATCGAACAAATTAAACGATTGAGATACAAATAAATATGTAGAAAAAAATAATTTTTTAAATGTGACCAAACTAAAAATGAAAAAAAAAAGTGAAGAGAAGATAATTGTTTTAGGTTATCTATTGATTCAACATTTAAAATTAAGAATTTGACATTTTCACATAACAAAAAACAAATAAAAATATTAAAAATGATTATAAATTATTAAATGTGGGTTTTATATGATTTAATTTGATAAAATTGATATTTGTGTTTCCTAAAATGCAATACATTGTTTAAAAAAACCATACAAAGAAAAAAAAATCTTTAATCAAATGTTGTGATGAAAGACATGGGACATTAGAGATTTGAATAAAATTAGTGGATATCATACCATAGAATAATCAAGAGAAAAATGAAGATTTGTGTAGTGAAAGAATAATTGTTTAAATTAAACTAAATCAAGAAAAAAAGGGGAATGGTGAAAAATAATTTTTGTTAGGTTACCTAATAAACTAATGGTATTTTAGTAATTTAAAACGGGGTCAAATATTTTGTTGGAGATCCCATATCGATTAGAGATTAGAGCCTTTCATGGTATATAAGTGGGTGCAAACCTCAACCTCATGAGAGCCGGTTTTATGGGGTTGAGTTAGACTTAAAGTCCACTTCGTATTTGTCTACATATTCATCTTTGTCCTGTACCCGATTTAAGGAATGGTACATCAAACATCATGTTGCACATATTATAAACATGCTTACAACACCTGCTTTAAACCATTATTCTCCTCATGAAATGCTTTACAAAATTGCATCAGATTTTAATGGATTAAAGGTGTTTGGATCTTTATGTTATGCTAGCACTTCGTCAACAAGTAGAAGAAAATTTGATCAAATGACATCATTTTTATTGGTTTTAAAGGAGAATAAAAAGATATGTTATGTTGAATATTCAATCCATATCAATTTTCGTGTCTAGGGATATTATCTTTTGTAAACATGTTTTTCCATATCAAAGGATTCAAGATACTAACAATGAAACTATCAGTACTAATATTTATGATCTTTTTTTTTTACTATTTTGAGTCAGTCATCACAAGTCATTATTGCATCCTGTGATAATGCTAAAAATAACAGTAATAATAAATGCGAATCAAACATTGAGGTTCCAAAATACTTTTTTTTTCATATAAACCAAAACCTAAATGAAGATCATGACACAATTTTTTTTTTTTAATTAGATCAGTATGTCTGAACGAGTACCAAAATAAAACAACCACCTGAGTATCTAAAGGATTACTATTGTAATCTTAATGTTTCCAATACGTCTTCAAGAGTTAAGTATCATTTTGAATTTTGTTTTGACTTATAACAATTTATCACTTTCTTACACATCTTTTGTTATGTCTCTTCCTTCACATGTTGAGCCAAACACTCTAAAGCTGTGAACCATGACTGTTGAGGAAAAACTATACAATGTGAGATATTTGCTCTGGAGTCAAATCAAAAATAGAAGATTGTTCTTCTGCCTAAGGAAAAAAACAACCATAGGTTGAAAATGGGTATTCAAAATAAAATATAAGGTTAATGGGACAGTTGAAAGGTATAAATCAAGGCTAGTAGCAAAGGAATACACACAAATCGAAGACATTGACTACTTTGATACTTTATCTCCAATAACAAAGATGGTCACCATAAGGTTGTTTCTTTATCTAGCTTCTATATATAATTGAGAATTGAAACAATTAGGCATAAATAATGCCTTTTTACATGGAGAGTTGAAAAAACATGTATACATGGTTGCTTCTCCTTGATTGACTTCTATTCAACTAGGATGAGTTTGTAAATTAAAAAAAGTTTTATATTGGCTTAAACAAGCTAGCAGAGAGTGGTTTGTCAAACTGTCATCCTTCTTTTTTGCTTTTTCCGGGATATACTCAATCTAGATCATTCCTTATTCATTAATTCTTCTGAAGAATCTTTTATAGCATTATTGGTGCATGTGAATGATATAATATTGACATGAAATGATAAAGAGGAGATTAATCGAATCAACACAAGCTTTGAATCAGACATTTAAAATTAAGGATCTTAGATATTTAAGATATTTTATTGGTTTAGAAATAACAAGTAAGAAATGGATAATGGTGAATCAAAGGAAATATGCACTAAAATTGTTAACAGATACAAGTCTTTTAGCCTACAAACTTGCACTCACTCATATTGACAATCATATGCAAAATTGTCTTCTACTAGGAGTGTTCCTTTCACAAATATTCAAGCTTACAGAAGATTGATTAGAAGGCTTACTTATATCTCACTAATATCCGACTTAACATGACATTTTCTATGGAACAACTTTTTCAATTTCTTATTAAGCCTACAATTGCTCACTATATTGCAACAATTAGAATTCTCAGATATATTAAAGGAATTTCAAGTCTTGATTTATTTCTCTCTTCCAACAGTTCTACTCATCTGAAAGCCTTTTGTGATAGTGGTTTGAGGCACATGCAGTGATTCAAGACAATGAGTGACTGATTTTAGTGTATATTTCTGGAATGCCCTCATATCCCAAAAATCAAAGAAGTAAAGAACAATATCAAGGAGTTCATGTGAAACTTAATATAATGACCAATGTTACATGTGAAATTTAATGTTCAACTTATCTTGTTCAAGATTTCAAACTTTATTTTAAGCAACCATCTCTTTTATATTGTGATAATGACTCAGCAATATTATGAAATAGATTGTCACATTGTTAGGAAATAAAATGAAGATGAGTTATCACTGACATTTATACAAAAGTCTTAAGTCTTCAATCTTTCAAGAGTATTTGTTTCAAATTGGGTTTCATAAATATTTGTTCTCCAACTTGCAGAAGATATCAAGAGATATGGATACAAACTTTTTATAGAAAAACTAAACATTTTATAGATAAACTAATATAAATTTTGTCTTTTATAATTTTTAATTGTTTCATTCCGTATAAATATTAATTTTTATTTTGTCTTTTCTCATTTTAGCCTTTATTAACTCTTTATTTTACATTATTCCTATTGAGTTAGACCTTAATGAATGTATTATGTATATATAAATAAATGTATGTATATATGTCTTCTAATCATATGTTTTTTATTTTAATAGAAAAACATAAGAAATATCTTTTTATTTATTTTTCTTTTTGTTCATTTTTGTTCGATTTTATTCATCTATATATTTTTTATAATAGAAATAATATTATATATATATATATAGTACGACATAAATAATTTAAATAAGTAATAAAATAGAATTTTTTTTGTTGATTATTGAAAAGAACCATTATTTGGATTGTGGATGATATGTAAATGAAACCTAAAACATTTTGGGTGGATCTCTACTGTAGAATTTCTCTCCTCTCCTCTCTCAGGTTACCTAATCGAGGACGGTAGATTATTTTTAACGCTCTCTTCTCCTCGTTCTATCAGCCCATCATCATGTGGCGTAATAAACGAAAATTTAGTAATTATTCTGAACCTCATCACTTCTATGGTTTAGCATTCCAATGTTTATATCATCTTTATACCATTCCGATTCTCGAAGCATACTATGAGTATAACATTATTCACATTACGTCAATGACATGTTTATATGCTTAATTAAATTCTATCTATATAATTAGTGTATAAATATAAATGTAACATTTCAACAAATCAAACCAATACTCACAAAGAGGAAAGTTAATGTATTAAACTTCTTATCTAATTAAATGATACTTTAAACGTGATTCTGGATGAACTGTATGAATAGTCACACATTACATCACTGAATAGTAAAACACGGATCGTTCATCACATGTCATTGCTATGTCTGTAAACAATATGTTGTATAAAAAAGGTGAAATAACCTTCTTAATTAGTGTATTAGGAGAAGATTTGTTAAGAAAAATGAAGATTAGGGTTATAATTTTGATTAGTAAGAGTGATGATAAGAAAAAGAGTTGTGAAAAGGTAATGCTGGGGATGAATAAACAGTGAGTAGCGACAGATAAATCACCACCCCCACCGCATATGTCACTGCCATTAACGCATTAATACTCTCTCTCCTCTGTCTTGTCTATGCTTGACAACTCCTCGTTTCTGCAATACAAAAAAAATAAAAACACAAACAAATAAAAACTGTTCCACACTCTCTCTGCAACTTCACACGCACAGACCAAAAAGAGAGAGAAAAAGAGAGAGGCGCAACCAAACAAACAGACAAAAAAGAAAGCTTCAGACACAAAGAAAGAGAAACCCAACCCACTTCAACATGTCAAACACAAATCCATAAAAACCCAGTCATGACCCAACACCATTGCCTCCTCACCCAACGCCGCAATGTCTCACTCGCCGGACTCTCCCTCCGCCGCTTCTAACTTCCTCTGCCGCGAACACGCCATCGAAGTCACCTCCGACCACCACCACCCGCCGACACCTCCCTTCCCGGATTCCGATGACCTGCCCATCACCTGCCTCCTCGACGCCGAGCTCCACCACATGCCCGAGAAGGACTACCTCCGCCGCTGCCGCGACCGCGCCATCGACGTCACCGCGCGACTCGACGCCATCAACTGGATCTTAAAGGTACTTGCGCAACGCACGCAGAAACACGTTGGTTAAGATGCATGAATGAAAAGTGTTTTATTCTTGGCAATGCAGGTCCACGCATTCTACCAGTTTTCTCCGGTGACTGCATTTCTCTCCGTCAACTATTTGGACCGTTTCCTCTCTCTATGTTCTCTTCCCGTAATACATCTTTTCTCTCCCGAAAATGTCATGCTCTTTAGGCATAAAGTTAGACATTGCTATTTTTTATTATTTTATTTCCTTCCATTAATTAATTATTTTATTTTATTCGTGGCAGCAACCGAGTAGGTGGCCGTTCCAGCTGCTATCAGTGGCATGCCTGTCTCTCGCTGCGAAAATGGAAGAGTCTCGTGTGCCGTGCTTACTCGACCTGCAACTGTTCGAACCTGAATTCGTGTTTGCTCCCAAAACCGTTCAGAGAATGGAGCTTTGGGTCATGTCCAATCTCAAATGGAGACTACGCTCCGTCACGCCCTACGCTTATCTTCACTATTTCATCAACAAGCTCCCTTCTTCCTCTTCCTCCTCCTCCGAATCCACGAATCAGTTTTTCTCCACCGCCTCCAATCTCATCCTTAGCACCACCCGTGGTAACCTTCTACTACTTCAAAAGAAATGCCGTTTTCAGAAATGTGTTTATCTCACGTCGTTTCTACTGTGCAGTGATTAACTTCTTGGGATTTGCGCCCTCCACGGTGGCAGCCGCCGCCGTTCTCTGCGCAGCTGGCCGTGGCATTGCTTCCGCGGACGCCCAATTGTCGCCGAGTTTTCATGATAGAGTAAACAATGTATGCCGAATAATTTTTTTGTTTTTTATTCGTTTTAAAATATAAAATTCGAAACTCAGTGAAGTGAAGTTGAAGTAATTTTATTTGTTTTAATTATTATGGTTAATAGTATAATTAGAATTGGAATAATTGGAAGGTTAAAGAAGCATGGAAAGGTGTGTGTGTGACAGGGTTTGTTGATGATAACTTGTTTTAGCTGTTTGGGGTTGTTTATTTGTTTATTATTATTATCACAATGAATCTTTGTTCTTCGGGACAGGAAATGGTGAGATGCTGTCACCAACTAATGGAGGAGTACGTGGTGGACACGTGTTACGCATCTTGCTCCACCATCAAAGCGAGACTAGCCGAGTCGCCGCCACCATCGAGCCCAATTGGCGTGCTCGACGCTGCCACATGTGTCAGCTGCGACACACCTTCCGAGAGAAATCTCCTCGGCTCAGCTGAATCACAACAGCGAGAAGCCGAGCCACCAAATAAACGGCTTCGATCCACTGCTCCGGATGCACCCCAGCGGTAGATAAGACCGGATGAAACTTCTTTCCCGGGCATCAAAATATAAAATTCAAATATTCATATATTATTATAATTAATTACAGTCACAATATAATATAAAAAAATGTGTCCTTTTCCTGGGTATCTTTTGTCAGGGAGAAAGAGGTGGTTAATTACTTTCTGGTCTTTTATTATAATTATATTTCGATCGTATAAAGACGAAGGTCAAGATTTGGTTGCTCTGAAGGTAACTCTATGATCTGTTCATTTAAATTTATAATTTATGATTGTTGCATAATTATAAGTTATAATGTATTTTGAATGATGCTCTTTAGTAATAATAATTGCGTGAATCTAATGAGTGGTTTGGTTCAATCCTGCATCGGAAAGTACTAGATGGGTCAGAGGAAGTGAGGAAGAGTGAAATAATTTAGCTGTGAGTTATAATGTTGGAGGCATTGGGCTTGAAAGGACAGAGTTGAAATGAGAATGGTTGGGCCTGATGAGCCAGCGGGGATGAGCCACGTCTCCTTGAAGTGGGCCCATGGGTAGATGTTGAATTGTGAGGGTTATTATGGTAAATTGGATGGGTGACGTGGGATAGGAAAAGAGAGAGTGGAATGGTGATGGTGGAGTGAAAGAAAAATATGATTTGACTAATGGGAAATACTCACATCAAATCATTATTATTGATTCACTCACATCGTTTCGTAGGAATAGTAGTAGGACAATGCCCTATAAGTCTAAGGGCTATATAAAATAGTGTGGTCATAGACCTAGGATTGTAGGTAGGGGAACAAAGAAGGAACCAAAAAGATGGTGCTGAGAATAACGAGACCTTTGGACTTTGGACATTGTTTATCCTCATAATAATTAGATAACCCAATACACACCCACGAGGCAAGGTAAAGACAAACATTTTCGTTAGATTATGTTTGGATCCGATTAGTACTGTTCACTCCATAAAATAATAATATTCTAATTCATTTAAAAAATAATAACTATAAAAATAATGATGAAATTATAAATGATAATTATAATAACTATATTAAAAGTAATAATAATAACCTAAAATGAAATTATAAATAAATGATATCTATAATAATAAAACAAATAAATAATCAAATTTATTTTTAATTTATTTATTTTACTTTCACATTTATTTTATATATTTTTTAGATTTATTAGTAGTACTAGATTGCTCTCATTATTTTTTTTTTATTTTCGTGTGATTATTGTAATTTTATTTTATTTACTTATATTGTTTTATGTTTAATATTTTATTAGGTGCTAAATTTTTATAGCAATTTTTATTTATTTTATTATATTTTATAAAATTTATAATTTTGATTAAATCTTTAGTAATTATTTTTATTTAAATATAAATTAATTTTTAACAATGTTGCATGTATTTAGAATGTCAAATAATTTGTATGTACAAATAAATAATTATGTTTTATTTAAATTAATTTTAATTATAAGGATAAAATTATATATTATAATTTTATCAATTATTTTTTTTATCAATCACACTAATAAAAAATATTAACAAATACATTTTAAGTCTAACTTATTCTTATAAAATTGACTTCACTTTTTTATATATATATATAATATAAAATATGTTTATTTGTAATTAAGGTAGATTGATAACATACTTCTCACATCGAGACTTCACCATTAATGCATTGAACTATATATTTATGGATGATTTAAAAAAAATTTCGTCATGCTAGATCTTATAAATTCTAATATCATTTTAAAAAATAATTTTAAACTCAATCTTATAAAATTAATTCTTAAAATTTACAAGATTTATATACTGTAAAAAGTTATTTTTAATTAATATAAGATAAAAACAAAGCATTTTATTCATTTTTTTCACTTTAACCTTTTTAGTTCAAACAACTTCAATTTTCTCTCTATTTCCTCTCAAATTGAAACAAAACCTAAAACAAACGCACCTAATTATTTTTTAATCTTTTATCGTGATTAAATTGGTTCAGTGTGAATGAAAGTATTTGAAAATGGGCTTTTAGATTATTTATTGACTCAACTGGTGTACAGTGAATGCTAAGCAATAATGATTTGAATGAGTAAATAGGCCGACCTAGTAGTATTAATGAGAGATGATAAGACTCTCTTACTTAATCGGATTCATCTTTCCATCTTTATTTCTCATACATACATTATTTCATGAAACTCTCCAAATTAATTTTACTCAATTTGAATGCTTTTTTTTTTTTTATCTCTGTCATCCGTAGCAATCCAATGTCCTTTAGATATATTCAGCAAAAACTTGTTCTTCGCACGCGCGTACCTTCAAATGATTAGTTGTTTGAAGTGGTGCAGTAATTTGACCTTTTAACACATGATAGGATTCATTTTGTAAGCATACATATAGAACAACACTTTGAAATTGAAGAAGAATGCTTAATGGTGGATATGGTGGTAGGAGAAAAGAAAAAAATTGAATTGAAGTATTAAAAAAATAACTTTATAAATTTAATTTTATAAAATCAGTTTATAAAATTATAAGAATATTATTATGTAGAATTTTCAATATATTATCTCACACATATTAATTTGTGTCTAAGATAATATATTAATAGTGATTTAATAATAGTTCAACAACGATCCAATTATAAGTAGTCTAACAAGATTAACAAATTCTAATAGTTTTTAAATAACTCTAGTATTATATTAAATATTTTTCAAATAACTTTAATATTATATTAAATATTAACTTAAATATAAAATATCTTTATTATTGGTGGATAATATATATAACATTTTGGTTTGAAAGAAGAAAAAAGAGAAGTTGGAGAATAGAAAGAAAGAGAGGGAAGTAGTAGGTTGTCCTTGGGAATAGTAATTAGGGAATAGGAAGATAAAATAGTTAGAATTTGTGTGGTAGGGCAGTGAGTAAATGAGATTTAGGTTATATAGGTTGAGGGAAGGGTGTGGGGTATGCATTGGTAAGGGAATGGAAGATGGTCAATTTGAATTTGACATCCCAGTCTGTAAATGGGACCCTTCCGATCAGCAAAATTTTCGGCACTGCAGGACAACACACTATCTTCTCTACTTTCCACGTAACACTTTTCAATCAACAAGGAACACTTTTCATACTTTTTTTTATTTATCTATCTTCAAAGTGTAAAAACTTTTATATCCTCTTCAATCTAAATTTCTTTAACATAGCATTTGGGTTATTCTGTCTTTTAGAATTTGAAACTTTATCACTATTTAAATTAATTTTGACTTTTAACTTCTAAATGATGTAACTTCTAAAGCGAATCCTCAAATAAATATTTTGTTCTATTATTTTTATGTGATTTATTATTATTTCATACTTTTTTATCATCACTTATTTAAGCTATATATATTTAAATATCTAATTAATTATAAAATATATTAATTATTATTAATATTTATTAAATATTAAATATAATTTATTATATATAATTAATTATACGTTTTCATTACCTAATATTATAATATAATATAAATAAAAAAGTATTAATATTAAATAAATTTATATAATAAAAATATTTATTAATAATATTAATAAAAATAAATATTGAATCATAATAATAATAGTAAAAGTATAATTATAATATGATAAAATAAATATAATTATTTATAAAAGAAATATATTTATATAACAAATATTAACTATAAAAATTATACAAAAAAATTATTATTATTTTATTTTAATATAAATATTAGTTTTTTATTATCATAAATATTTAAATATTATTTATTTTAATTTAATGATTTTTTATGTATTAATAATATCAAATCATTAACAATTAAAAAATAATAATAATATATTTATGCAATAATAATATTAGTAATAAAATAAATATAAAAATAGTAATATTAATTAAATTTAATATAAAAATCATTTTTATTAAATTTTTTATTATTATAAATATTTAAATATTATTTTTTTATTTAATAATTTTCCATATATTGATAATATAAGATTATTTGTATTTTTTTAACTAAAAGTGTCCGCTGTAATAATTGTTATTATTTTTTGAAATATTATTTTAATATCTATTTTTATTTATACTATGTATTATACTGTATTTTATTTAATATTTGTTATATGCTATGATCATATAGATTATGTTTGCTTTATGTTATTAAAATTTAATGTATTTCTAAATTTTCGCACATCTTTTATAATTACGAATATTAACATTTTATTTCTAATTAAAAATAAAAAATTTATGGTATTTTTTGTGTTTCGACAATTCTACATAATTCATATTTTATTCGAAGTTAGTTTTAAGATAGTACTGAAAATATATTTTAATTACAAACAATTAATATTGTATAAATGAATAAATCATATTTTTTAATTATTTTTAAATATAAAGATAAATTTGTAATCTTATTTTTTATTAATTAAAAAAGTTAAAATTTCAATTCCACTTGTAAGAATTTAGAAAAATAACTTTAGAGTAGAAGTGATGTATTTTAAATGACAGTTGAATATTTTATTATTAAAATGATAAAAAATTATAAATAAAAAATTCAGTTATTTAAGTTTTAAGTTTTACTTTAGAGCATATATATGTATAGATTGACATAATAACTCAATGAGAGTGCTTGAATAATTTTGAGTAACTATCATTTTAATGTGTAGATTTATAAAAATATGAGTTGGATGTAATTTTGGTAGATAAATCAGAAATATAGAAGGTTTATGCAGATTTTTCTACATATCTTGCTCAGGTGAGATAATTCTCGCTCAAGCGAGAATAGAGTAAAAAATTGGATGTTCTCGGGTTCGTTTTCTCCCAAGCGAGAAGAAATCTCGCTTAGACGAGATTTGAGATGAAATTTTGGGTGTTCCCGAGTTCAATCTCGCTCAAGTAAAAGAATTTTCGCTTTGGAAATACCCATTCTGGCTTAAGAGAGATGATTTTTACTCAAGCTAGTCTTAAAAAATAAAAATAAAAAATTAGAAGTGAAATTTTTTATCTTTGCGTTTAAAAGGTTGGTTTATATCTATTTTATAGTTTTTACTTATAACTTACATTAAAAAAAAATATGTATATTTAATTGAAAAATATTTTAATTATATATTTATGTGATTGTTGGATGAATTTTTGTGTGTTTTGAAATTATAAACTTTGGTATGATTTAATTGTGTGATTTTGGATATTGTGATATGTGGAATATGAATCTTAATCAAGACATAGTATTTTCAATAAATAAAATACCGTGTTAAGATTGTTTAGGATATGCATTGATAAGGGATTCGTCTAGAAGGAGATATTCTCCCTCTCCTGATATATTGGAGTCATATAGATGAAGATTATGAGGTGTTGAGAGTCGAATGAAGTTCATATGATTTTATCTGCGGTTTGAAATATAATCTGGTCTGTCAGATCATATGAATTAACCTTGTCATACTAGGTGATATGATATTGAGATTATTAATGCGCTTAGCTGTGTGGATTCACATTGAGGTAGTATGTCATGTGCAAATCTCTGAATATAAGTCAATGCACAAGTCTTTTGGAAGTAGAGTCAAGTGTTTGAGTATGGTTGTACGTAATCTGACATGAGTAATGTAAATGATGAATTATAATAAACACTTTATGGTTTGAGAAAATGTATGAGACTTGATGACTTGTGCTTAAATTGAAATTCAAATTATATAGAACTCTTTTATAGCTAGCTTACTCTATTGCTTGTTGTGTTTTGTTTTCTTTATCTGTTATGATCGTGTATTTACACGAGAGCATATGAGGTTGCAGGTGATAGAGTTCCATGGTGAGAAGCTAGAGGATGAAATGTTTTTATTTGGAATGTTTTATTTTTAAACCTTTGTGTATATATTAAAATTCCTATGAAGATGGATATATTTTGATGATATGTTAATTAGATATTGCATGCATATTATTTTATTAAATATGAACAAACATAGGGATGTTACAATACTCATCACATTACACACAAACTTTCATAATTTTTTTCAATATTTTCTAACTTTATTTACATTAATCCTAACAACCTCATTTTCTTTACATTTTTCCTTCAAAACATATCAAATTCACTCTCTCATATCCACTCACTAATCCAAATAACCTTTTTTGTAAGAAGAGAAAGGGATTTAGACGGAATTATAAGTAATTGTGCTTTAAAATTATAAAAAATCAATATAACTTGATTGGATTGTCCTTCAAACTACTTACATACGAAGCTATAATCGTTGTTCCACATCTGTTATGCCTCTATTATAAATGTACATAAATTAAGTAAATTGATCTCTGAAAAACCCGCTAGTGTGGATTGGACTCTCAGAGATCAACCCTTTCAAGATATGGTTGTGTGGATCGGTGTCTCAGATATTGCCCTTTCATACCTGTTAATCTCTTATTCTCTCTATATAATATTTTATTTATGTAATAAACTATAATTTATAATCTTTTCACAAAAACCTAACTATATACTTTTAATTATAAATTTTATGACTAATTATATGAAGTAAAAGAATTATACTAGTGAGATAAAATTTATGCATGACTAAAAGAAACGTGTTAAAAGTGTTTCCAAAACTTAAAGATAAATATTCGTTAATAATGACCCTCCTATATTGTTAATGTTTCCAGGGATAACATAAAAATTAACGACACCCTTCATGAATTAAATTTCGTGGAAAATTTTAATAATATTTGTTATCAATTTTTAATTTTGTACACAAGTAAAATATAGGTAACAAATATGAAAATGATAATATATAAATAATAAGTCCGTGTGACACTAAAAATTAAATTTGTAATCTGCGTAATTATGAAATGGGAATAAATATTGTTTTGAACACGAATATATGAACAAACTTAATTATATTATATCCAAACTTAATGTATTGTCATCCGTACTTGTTACATTAAATTTAAAAATGTTAGTAAAATATAAAGAATATAAATTAAAAACATTTAATGAGAACTATTTTAGTAACGATAATAATTAAGATAATAATTAAGTTTGCATAGTTATACCTAACCTGAAATATTTTATTTAAAATAAATCAACATCATAAAAAAATATAAATAATTAATAATGTCTACTTATACTAATACAAATACAAATATCTATATCTATATAATATATATATATATATATATATTATATTTATTTTTTCACTAAATGGATGATATAATTATTATCTTGTTTCATCTTTTTGTTTATTTGACTCTATATTTTAAAAAGGAAGAGGTTTTGGGTTAATATAAAATAAATTATTTTTATTGTTTAATGTATTGAATAACATAAGACTATCGTCGTTACTTACATTTTTGAGATGATACCATGATCCCTTCTTTACTATAGATAGTGATATTAAAGTTTTTAGGTAACACGATAACATTTTTATCCAAACATGTTACAATGAAAGAAATAAAAGTTAATTATTATTTTGCATTAATGACAATATAATTTTATATTGACCACACAGTATCATATCTCTTAATACGTGGAGATAAATAAACAAGATGACAGGGCAAGATAACAATCACGTCATCCAGTTAATGGATAAACTAAATGACAGAGATTCAATTGAACATACCTAAATTTATGAGAGACTTAAAACTTAATTAAACCAATAGTATATATGAATAGAATTTTTTTCCATTAATATTATTGTTGCTTTATCATCATGTGTTCTCATGCTACTATTTATGACTATAAGTTACAAGGACAATGAATAAGAGTGAGTTAATGCAAATTAAAATATTTATCACATGATATATGTAATACAACATATACACAATTTTTACTTACATGATATAAAACATCATACATATAACGACATTTTCATCAATGCAAATAGAAACCACTTAACTAGTTATATGTATATCATGGATTACATCATTGCATTGTCAACAAGATGAAAATATCATTCAACAACATCCACAAGCTGAAACATTGTCAACAAAGTATCAAAATCCTTAATTAGATCACTAATGTACATGGTAACCTCTACAAGACTTCTTTCTAAAAAACACATTTGTGCTAAGTATGGCCGATTAAAAAGGAATAATAACATTCACCCAACCAAAGTCTGTTTATGCACCTATCTTGAGCTCCTTCTGTAACATCCCTATTTTTTTTTCTTCACATTTGTTAATATATTATGCATGCAATATCTAATTAACATGTAAACATATATTAGGTTATCATATTTGTATCTCAAAAAGATATCCCTCTTCATAGGGAATTAATATATACATCAAAAGTTTTAAAAAAAAGACAAAAGAAACAAAGCATTCAAAGGTAAATCTATCCAATACTCCAGCTGCTCATTGAGGAGCTCTATTACCTGCAATCTCATCTGCTCCCGTGTAAAACACAATCATTACAGATAAAGAAACAAACACAAACAAATAACAGGGTAAGCTAGCTATATAAAAATTTCTATATAAATTCATGTCAAATTAATCAACATAATTCATCAATTCTCATACAATTTCTCAAATCATCAAGTGTCTATTAATTTTCATGATTCATCTTTTCACATGTCAGACTTCTACTGACTCATAACACATAGACACTTGACTCTACTTCCAGAAGACTCGTGTATTGAAATTAACATCCAGAGACCTGCACCTGTCATACTACTGCTGTGAAACCCACACAGCCATGCGCATAATCATTTCAATATCTCATCATCTTCATATGACAGGGTAAATCCATTTGATCTGCTCTAATCAGTTATTTCAAAACCTCAGACTCAGCCAAATGGACCTCCTTCAACTCTCACCAACTGAATAACTTCATCTATGTGATTCCATTATATCAGTAGAGTCAGGATCATCTCATTCACAGGACACTCACAAATCAATACACCCTAATAACAATCTCAACACGGTATTTTCTTTCCTGAAAATACTATGTCTTGATTAGACTTCATATTTTGAACCTCATAATATCCAACATCAAACAATCAAATCATACCAATGTTTAGAATATCCAAAATACACAACAATTCATTGATTAATCATATAAATGTCTAATTAAAGAGATTTTCGATTAACTATACCTGAAATAAAAGTTTACATACTTTATAAGAAAAACTATATAGAAATAAATAAATAAATCTTTTAAAAGCAAATAAAAATTAATTTAATATTTTTTTATTTATTTTACTTTAGCTTGAGCTAGAATTCGCTAGCTTGAGCTAAAATCCTCCAGAGAGCACCCAGAATTTTAGCTTGAGCTAAATTCACTAGCTTGAGCTAAAATCCTCCAGAGAGCACCCATATTTTTTTTAGCTTGGGCTAAAATTTGCTAGCTTGAGCTAAAATCCTCCAGAGAGCACCCATAATTTTAGCTTGAGCTAAAATTCGCTAGCTTGGGCTAAAATCCTCCAGAAAGCACCCATACTTTTTTTAGCTTGAGCTAGCACTTGCTAGCTTGAGCGAAATATGCAGAAAAATTCTGCATAACTTAATATACCTATTAGATTATAAGTCAATATCTCATTCAATTCCTAAATTATAAATCTACACATTACATTGCCAGTTCCTGTTCAGCATGATACAATCACTCTCATTGAATCATTGAGTTATTATGTCCATTTATACATATATATGATTTCCAATTCCAAAACCATTTAAATCAAACAACCAATTCTCAATCACAACACTTTCAATTTCAATCAAACTACAATCTACTCAGAACAAGAAATCTTGCAAGAAAATCTAGCATTTAAATCAAACAACCAATTCTCAATCACAACACTTTCAATTTCAATCAAACTACAATCTACTCAGAACAAGAAATCTTGCAACAAAATCTGGAATTGTTGACCTCGTCATACTCACATTCAAATCTTCTAACCTATGGTTCTATTGAAGATTTTAAACTAGCTTCCTTTACCTTTACTTGAGCATATGCTCACGAAGAGCTCCAAACCTACCAAAATCTTCAAAAGTAGCTTAACTCTATAAGAGATTCTGATCGGGCAATCTTATAGATTTTATAGAATTCACTGTCAGGAGTCCAATGGCAGACTCCGATCGTCAAATCTATAAGCGAGGAGATCAGAATCTTAGAGAGAAGGGAGAGAAAGGAAAAGGAAAACTTTTAGAGAGATGGTGGTTCTTTTAAAATGAAACCTGAATAACTGAATTTTCTATTTATATGTCATTTCATTTTAATAATAAAATATTCAAGTATCATTTAAAATATACCACTTCTACTCTAAGGTTACTTTTTTTAGACCCTTACACCTTCAACTTCTTATTACCTAATAGTTTAATCTTTGTGATCAACTTATCAGTGAATTTAAGATATCTCATCATTTACTTAATGAACTAACATTATTAATATCACTTCATCTAAAGCATGACACCATCCTGATATCTCACACACTCGCCCATAAAGGGTCACACAATCCCATAACAGACAATACATAAAAGATCATAGATTCATAAAAAAATCGTAAAACATATATATATATATATATATATAATATTTATCGATTCAAATGGGTCATGACCACACACACAATTCACACATACCAAAACATGCACACATGCTCGAATGTACGCATGCACGCACACCCACACCCACACATGCATATGGACACACACACAAATAGACATAGACACACACATGCACACTCGCTCGCACCTACACATGCACGCACGCACACACCCACACACACATGACAAAAAACATATACATATTAAACAAACAATACACACACATAACACCATGTTTCTTGAATGTGTTCATCTTGCCTAAACGACATCCCTTTACTGGAATTGGAAGTAGACATTTTGCTTAAGCAACTACATGTCACTTAGTGTTTCGTAACTTAACTTTCATGATGTCGTTTTAGTGACCTACATGTGTTGGAATCTTCAAACAAGTTTCAAACCCTCTAACACTTTATCACTAATGCTTAAGTAATCAATCATCGCTTAAGCGACATGTGTTTTATGTGTTTTATAAGAGAGAGTTATATTGGTCTTTCTCTTGCTTATGGTAGGTGCTCTCCTTGAATTACATCATCTACTCTTGAGCATCCATACATATCATAAATGATGCTGAGTAGTAAATGTAATGATTATACACTTGAATGTTGGTAGCAACATTTTCATGAAAACGAGAGAAAACTCAATGCTTTTCATTACGAAAAATCATTCTCCTGCATCCAATTCAATAAAGACACAATTGGCATGCCTCAAAACATCCATAATCTTAATTGTACTTAGTATTTCTTCCATATCATATATGTAAAATTGTATATTTCCACTCCAACATACGCATAACTTATACTATCATACATCTCACTCTCAACTAAAGAACCATATAAATTGTATACATGAAAGACCTTACCATGATTGAATCCTGCCTGTTATCAAAACTTTGTTCTCACACTTGAAAAATCCCAAATCAATCGAGACAAGTTTCCAAAATCAAACTAAATCATTCAAAAAAAATAAAATTAATAGAGAATAACCTATTCACCTGTTGATCCACATAAATCTTTACTCAACAAGCTTCTTGAAACTATAGTCTGATAATATAGTTAGAATATTCTCTATACCAAAAAAAAATAATAATTAATTATTTAAGTTTTAAGTGAGATAAAATTCCAAATAATAATGTATGTTTGTCTTATCTATTTGAAATATAAATATTAAAATACAGGTGAGGTTATTGACTGGAAGTGCATGCAAGACTAATAGCATTTATTTTCCAAATCTTTTTGGTTGGTCTAACATTTATTTTGTAAATCTGAATTGTGGATGAAGAATGGGGCCATAAACAGTGCAGAGCTCTGTAGGAAGAAGCTCCACAGGCTTTATATTGAGTTAGAAAAATGTGAGGACCTGAGCATGGGAAACTGCCGAAGCATGAGACAAAGAAGCATTAAGAACCTTGGACACTCACCACCCACTCTCTTCATCTATATCACCAAATCCTTTCACACCATTCCCAATTGCACTTTCTTTTAACTACAAAATTAATGCTGCCATTATCCAATTGCATCGGGCCAAGTAACACATTTATTGAAACACCACCCAATTCAAGTAACTCCTCAAAAAGTGAGGAAATGCTAAACACTCCCATCCAAACATACCTCTAAACTTAAATTATTTCAAAGACACTAAGTATTAGCATAAATTGGCATATAACTTCAATCAATTTTAAATAATTTTAATATCATATAAAAGAATAAATTTTAAATTTAATTTTACAAAAATTCGTTGGAGATCTCACATCGACTAGAGATTAAGATATTTCATTGTATATAAGTGGGTGTAAACCTTATCTTATGAGCCGGTTTTATGGGGTTGAATTAGGCGTATAGTCCACTTCGTAATATGGCATTAGAGCCATTTTGAGTCTATCCTAACGAGTGCTTGTTAGACTTATCAGGTCACCCGCTATCGGACTATTATTGGACTACCCATAATAATTATTGTATATAAGTAGGTGCAAACTTGATCACATGAAAAGGTTTTATGAAGATAACTTAGACTTAAAATTTATTTTATAATAAAATCAATTTATAAAATAAAATTTAAACTTAATTATATATTAATAAAAATGAGATCTCAAACATTAGATACCATTCCTGGAATAGAAGAACAAGATTAATTGGAGTTTTTATGCCTTAATTATCGTGCTTAATTTTTTTAGTGTGTAGTAAGTTCAAAAACTGGGTGGTAGTTTTTGGATATATATTCTAAGGTGGGTAACCTGTCACTAGGTTAGGGTCAGAGTTAGCAGAGACACTGGTGGAGAGCATGGGAAACAGTACCTGCTATTTCATGAATGGATGAATAGGGTTTAGATTATTTGTTTGACCAAACATTCACTTCACCCAGCTGTCAATTTATTTTGCTCCTCAATACTTAACGGTTTTTTTTTATATAAAACTAGGTTAATTAATAAAATAGATAGAATTTTAAAAAGTTATTAAAAAATATAAATCTTTTTAAGTTGATACAACTTTATAGAATTAATTAAAATTTAATTATGCTCGAATTATATTAAGTTAACTCGACTTATCGATTTCAATACTTTTTTAAAATTTTATTTATTTTAGTAATTAGCTTACAAAATTAACTTAGTTTCATAAAAAAAACGCACTAAATATGAATAAATTTAATTTTAACTTCTTATGGTTGGTTACACGTGAAAGATGGTGGGAGAGGAACGAAACATAAACAAAGTGATTTGGTATGATAGAGATAAGATGAAAGTGCTCAAAATTTAGGGGGTTATAGAAAATAAATTCCAGGCAAAAAAATAAAACTATTGATAAATTGGTTTAAGTCGACTTAATAAAAATATAATTGATTCTAATTCAAAGATGTTGAACAATGAGGGATGAAATGGTTCTAAATTCTTTAAAAACTGATTTTTTTTAAGATTATTTCTTGAATATTTTAACAAATTTTAAGATAAAGAACAATAAAAGAATAAAGGTTGGAAAGAAAGAATATTAGAGATTTTTAAACTAGTTTAATTCACTCTAAATCTAAACTCGGTTTAAAAAAATAAACTTGAGATTAATTATTTAAAATGTATAGAAAATATATAGGGAGTTTCTCTCTCCCAAATTACAATCTAATTAGGTAGGATACTAATCATGAGATTCTATAATTATTAAATTAATTGCATATAATTGGGTACAATATCGTCAAATATTGCATACAATAATTGCATATAATTTGATAATTATTATTTCTTTAATACTCCCCTCAAGTTGGTAGGTGAAGATCAAGAACTCCCAACTTGTGTCGTAGCGTCAAAAATCGTTCTTTGCCTAATGTCTTCGTAAAAATATCTGCGAGCTGATACTGTGTCGGTACATATGAAGGACTGATTATCCCAGCTTGTAATTTTTCTCGCACAATGTGGCAATCTATCTCAATGTGTTTTGTGCGTTCATGAAATACTGGGTTTGCTGCTATATGTAATGCCGCTTGATTGTCACAGAAAAGTTGAACTGGCAAGTTACATGGCACCTTTAAATCCTGCAACAGATATCGCAACCAAACTATCTCCAAACAAGTATTGGCCATTGCGCGGTATTCTGCTTCGATGATCTTGATACGTTTGTCTGTTTTTTTGACTTCCATGAGATAATAGAGGAACCAAGAAAAATGCAATATCCAGATACTGATCTCCGAGTTGTCTGACAACCTCCCCAGTCTGAGTCACAATAAGCTGTCAATGTCAGATTGTTTTCGGATGGCAATAGTAATCCTTGTCCGGGTGATCCTTTGATGTACTTTAGGACTCGAATTGCGGCATCCCAATGAGGTTTCCGTGGATTCTGTATATATTGACTTAGGGTCCGAACCGAAAATGCTATGTCAGGTCGAGTAACCGTGAGGTATATCAGTCGTCCCACGAGTCGCCTGTATTTGACTGGATCCTTTAATAACTCTCCATCGTCTGGTGTGAGTTTTAGGTATTGTTCCATTGGAAATTTGTCTGGACGAGCACCTGTGAGTCCCGTATCCTGCAAAATATCAAGCGCATATTTTCTTTGGGACATGTAAATACCAGCTTTGGAACGGAAAATTCAATCCTAGAAAATATTTTAGGTCTCCAAGATCTTTAATGCGAAATTGTTGTAATAAACAATCTTTAACACGCTGAATTTCTGTCAAATCATTTCCTGTTAGAAGAATATCATCCACATAAATCAAAAGGGCAGTAAATGATGAGTTATTCTGTCTTGTGAATAGAGAGTAATCTGTCTTGGACTGTTGAAATCCTACAGATTTAATCACATGAGAAAATGATGAAAACCATGTTCGAGATGCTTGTTTGAGACCATAAAGGGATTTGTTGAGTCGACATACAATGTTCTCCCCCTGTCGATGATGTCCGGGTGGCAAGTCCATGTAAATAATTTCATGCAATGTGCCATGTAAGAAGGCATTTTGCACATCTAGCTGGTGAGTAAACCAATTTCTGGCTGCTGCAATGGTGAGGAGTTGTTAATTTTGCTGTTGGTGAAAAAGTTTCAGAATAGTCGACACCTTCAATCTGAGTGTACCCCTTTGCGACAAGGCGCGCCTTATATCTGTCGACGCTACCATCTGAGTTGTACTTTATTTTATAGACCCATTTGCATCCGATGGGTTTCTGCCAGCGGGTAACGGTGTTAAGGTCCACGTTTGATTTAGCTGCAAGGCGGAAAGCTCTTCGTCCATTGCTTTTTGCCAATTTGGATCAAGGATAGCTTGAGCATAAGTGTGAGGTTCTTTGGTGGCTGTGATGTTAGCAAGATATGCACTATGTGTAGAAGAAAATCGTGAATTAGAAAGAAAATGATGCATAGGATACCTGGTTCCATTCGGTCGGTCTTGGGCAGTGGTCGAATGATTGGCTTGGGATCCCGTTACGTAGTCTTGAAGCCAGGAAGGTTGGGTTGATGTGCGACTGGATCGTCGAACAGGAAGGTCGGTTGGAGAAGGTTTGGTAATGGGTGGTAAACTTCTTGGCATGGGAGAAGAAGGTTGGTCTATTGGAGGTTCAGGTGTATTATGACGAGTAGAAGAAGAAGGTTGGTTTGATGGAGGTTCAGGTGCATTGTGACGAGTAGGAGAAGAGAGTTGGTTTGATGGAGGTTCAGGTGTATTGTGACGAGTAGGAGAAAAAGGTTGGTTTGATGGAGGTTCAGGTGCATTGTGATGAGTAAGAGAAGAAGGTTGATCGAGTGAATGTTGGACAAGAGTAGGTAAGTCAATGTCAATAGTGGGCAAAATACCTTGTAATGGAGGTGAGGATTGTGTCTGTGACTGTTGGCAGAATGGGAAAATAGTTTCATGGAAGATGACATCCCGACTTGTAAAAAAAGTGCCTGCATCTATATCAAATAATTTGTATGCTTTTTGACTGTGAGGATAACCAATGAAAATGCATTGTCGGGCACGCGGATCAAATTTTTGCTTAGGTGAAACAACAGTTGCGTAACAGAGGCAACCAAAAGTTTTTAGGTGAGAAAGTGAAGGTGGTTGATTATACAGTAGCTCAAAAGGTGATTTATTTTTTAGTAAAGGTGATGGCAAGCGATTAATGATATATGTGGCGGTTAAGACGCATTCTCCCCAAAATTCTAATGGTAAATTGGACTGAAATAGGAGGGCTCGTGCTGTATGTTTGCGTTCTACTACTCCATTTTGTTGAGGAGTGTAAACGCAAGTGCGTTGACATTCAATACCTTTTTTGAGAAAAAAATCATACATTGAAATAAATTCCAGTCCGTTGTCAACGCGGATGGTTTTAATAGATGCCTGAAATTGATTTTGTGCAAATGTAATGAATGACTCTAAGAGATGTTGGGTTTCAGATTTGTGATTCATAAGAAATAGCCAAGTACATCTAGTATAGTCATCGACTATAGTGAGAAAAAAACGTTTTCCAAAATGAGTTGGGGTTTTGTGAGGACCCCAAATGTCACAATGCAATAGATTAAATGGAGAATGAGATTTTATTGTGCTTAAAGGAAAGGGTAGCCTTGTCTGTTTAGCTTTGGGACAAATACTACAATGATTATGAATGGGAATGAGATTTTTACTGATAGGGATAGGTAGTAGGGAAGATACAAGCTGTAGACACGCCGGAGAAGGATGTCCAAGGCGCTTGTGCCATAAATCAGGATCGGTCGATATTTGAGATGCGTGGGCTTGGTTTGGAAGAGGGGACATGTAGTATAAGCCTGCGTGTTGTTTACCCGAGCCAATCATCCTCCCCGTAGCCAAGTCCTGTAAAACGCAACCATGTGGAGTAAAAACGACACAACAATTTAGTGAACTGGTTATCTTACTAATGGACATGAGATTTAAATTAAAAGAAGGAACACAAAGAACATCTTTGAGAGTGATTTTGTCATTGAATTTAATTGTGCCTGTAGATGAGATGGGCGCAGTTGAGCCGGTGGGCAGATTAACATTTGAAATAAATGATGATGAGGTGTGTGTGAAAAATTGTGAATCAGATGCAATGTGATCGGTTGCTCCGCTATCCAAAATCCATGGTTTCGTAAAAGCAGAATTAGAAGAGGAGTTATGGGCAAGCAGACCTGCAGAGCTAACAAACGTGTCACTTTTACCGTTATTGTTGAGCGAGTAAATAGCCCTTGCCAATTGCTGAATTTGCTCGGCACTGAAGCGTTGTACGAGGTTTCTATCGGACTCGTTACTGGTGCCTTCTTTACAAGACATGATTTTTTTTATTTAAATCTCCCAAATTACAATCTAATTAGGTAGGATACTAATCATGAGATTCTATAATTATTAAATTAATTGCATATAATTGAGTACAATATCGTCAAATATTGCATACAATAATTACATATAATTTGATAATTATTATTTCTTTAATATAATATGCAACAACTATAAAATATGAAGGTTTTTTTAAAACCTATCAAGAACACTATAAAATATGGAAACCTACAATACCGACACACCAAACCTAAGTGAGAAAGTAAAATAAAATCAATGAATAAGAAAATAAGTTAGAAAGGTATATATTGAATGTGATTACATTTTGAACAAGTGAACAAAAAAAACATCTCTTAAAAAAAAGTTTCGCAAATTGTTTCATGAATACTTGTTCATTTGAAAAGGCTCGAAATATGTTTTTTTAAAAAGAAACAATCTTAAACCCTTTTTACAAAAAAAATGTATCTATAGTCTCAGTATTATTTCAATTTTTAAAAAAAAACTTTAATATTCAATTAAAAATTAAAGTAACTAAATTATTTCACGTGATAATTAATTATGTATGCAATTGGTATTTGGATAACTTTCAAATAATCCATTATTTTTTCATCATAATTAATTATTAGCTCAAAATAGTTGAATTTATATTTTTTTTAAGTTTGAGTATTTACAATAACGAATTATATTATTATTTAATTAATTAAATGGTTCTTGATAACATTTTTTTAAATAATAAATATTTATGGGATGTAGTAAACATATGAAGCTCATTTAGTTTACTTAGAATTACTAATAGGGTGATATTTTTACATCTACTTAACCTTACATTCATAATAAAATATTAATATTTATAATAAAATATTAATTTTTTAATAAAAAAATTATAAATCTCTTCATTAATAATATAAATAAAATGTAAAATATTTAAATAATTTTTAAAATTAAAAAAATTATAAATAATTAAAATATTAATATTTATTGAGATATAAGGTGGAGTATGGGTGTAAAAAAATATTTTTGTTACTAATATAATAAATATATCACATACATTATATATAGATCTGCGGGTTGGGATAGAGTAGCATATTAAATATATGGAATATAGAAATGTAGTTCATCTTCGTTTATAAATAGAATGATAGTTTAGGGGACTTAAAAATTTGCAATATAAATTATAAATAATAAAAAAGAATAATTTTGGACTCGCTAGTTGTTATTTATTCCACTAATGTACCTACCTAGTAGTTTTTCATTGTGTTATTTCATAAAACACTTCTAATTGTTTATTTTCAGTAAAAATTATTAAATTTATGAAACATGCATCTAAATTATTGACCATATTATATCTTAAAATATTGCAATAGAAACACAACAATGCTTTCATACAAAAATAAAAAGGGAATCGAAAATCCAACACATTCTTTTACCATATTTTACATAATTAAAAAATAAAAGGGCGTTGAATTCTATTACATCAGTTCACTCATATTACTTGATGAATATTCATATTAATAATCCTATTTTTTCCTACTGCAATAAATTAAATACACTTAAATAATGTCTTTCCCATATATTTTTTTCCTTATTATACTAATGTATTAAATATTATTTTTTTAGTATTTAAAAAAATTAATTTTAGAAAAAAAATTGAAAAAAAATAGTAACAAATATATAACAACAATAAAATTTTAAAAAGCAAATATTAATCTTTATTTTATTTTTAATGTGAATTTCAGCCTGTGTTTACTAGTCTTGTATGAAATAGTTCTCCACCATTTTGTGAGTTGGGCTTCAACTTGAATTGGGAATGGTGGCCAACGGACCAAAATAAGTCAATTTCTTTCTTCACCTCCATAAATTTTTTATGACAATTTTCCTTTTTTATTTTCAAAATTACCCTTTTACAAAAGGTGTTAGGTTTATTTTTTTCATTTTCAAATTGTATAATTTATAGGTTTATAGATTTTCTGAGCTAGTTATATTTCGAATTTTAAAATTTAAAATGTATTTTCTGAATTGAATGTACATTCCAAACTCTAAAATATTTAATTTATTATTAAATATAAAAAAATCTCCTAATATGAAAAATATTTAATACTTCAATAAATTAGTTAACGATGATTTTCATCAAGCTATTTTTAAACTCAGCAAATATATTTTGAACTGATATCAATAAAAAATTTTAAATAGGTTATTTTTATTTATTGTCAATAACAATTACTTACATTAATAAATAAGTTGTTTTCAAATCTTGTTGGTGATGATTTTTTGCAAACTTTTTAATAGATGTCGTTGAAATTTTTTCTTATTTGACATTGAAAAAAAATACTAGTCAAAATTGACCAAAAGTTTATCCATTTAGCAATAGAAAAAAAAAAACTATGATCAACTTTACATAAAAGACTGAACTCGTAACGTCAAATAATTCTACAAACATTACCAAAAAGTAAGGAAAAAAATTCAAGATATGTTGAAAAATAATCTCGCTAATATTCACATAAAAAAATCTTGAGATATCTTTAGTTTATATGAATAAAAAAATAGTAATTTTAATCGAAAAAAATTCCTATTAACATTTATATTAATAGAAAATAATTTTATTGTCGTTGATAAAAAAAAATACTTTAATCAACATTAATGAGAAATAACTTTGTTAATGTTAACAAAGAGAATTTTGATTAATGTTAGTTCAGAGATAAGTTCGATTTATATTTGTAAAAAATTATTTTAGTTGACACGGTTAAGAAAATTTTCAATTAATATAAATTTAAAATAACCATTTTACTTTAAAATATTATTTTACATCAATTTAATAAAGAGAACTCCAGATAAGGTTGATTTCGAAATAAAACTAATTTCCATAAATCTTTATAATACTGATTAAAAAATAACTATAAGAAATTTTAATTTAAAAAAAAAACTTTACTTGTGAAACTGATAGAGGAGAAATTACAAAAATAAAAACACAAAATTATAAGAATAAAATTAATTTTAAATTCGTATTTTTTAAAGATAAAATTTGATCATTTTTCGAAATTTCATTTTTTTTACTTAAACAATATATTATATTATACAATTTTTTAAATTTTCTACAATTTTTTTTTCTAAAAAAATCTATTTCCAAACACATTATTAAAGAATGAATATTATAATTGAATTTTTTGCTTAATTTTAAGGCATTTTATTGTAAGATCAACTGAATGAACGGTTTATTGTAAGATCAACTATGCTTAATTCACAAAATGTCCTTAGAAAAATTACACATGCAAATTCTTATTTACATGTCAGCAAATGCCTTATTAATTTAAAGATGAGATCTGATATATTGTTTTTTTTTTCTTACTTACTTTTAAGGCATTTTCTTAACAAAGTCAACTTCATTTTCTATTAAAATAAATTTAAATTAAATAAAAATTATGATAAATAATGTTAAGTTGAGATATATTCCATCTAATCAATATATGGGAGTAGAAATTACAAGTAAAGTAATATTATATTTTAAGAACAAAAATTACACCTACATTCCAGAAATTATAATAAATGATACTTATTTCTTTTAATTTTGAAATATTTTTTATTATATTTTAAATAAAATAATATTTAATTTTCTATTTTTTAAATATTATATTAACTAAAAATTAAATAAAAATATAATAAAACATAAAGCTTTAAAAGAATTTTTACAGAGAAAAAAATTATAAATAAAATAAGATAGTAAGTTTCACGTCATTAAAAACATAATAGATAAATATATAATTTATTAAATAAAAAATACACATCTATTGAAAAATTATGATTTGTGTATTAAAAACATAATAGATAAATATATCATTTATTAAATAAAAAATACACATCTATTGAAAATTTATGATTTGTGTATTAAAAATATAGATAAAATAAAAGGTGTATTTTTCAAAACTTGAACGGATGCGAGTGTTATTTAGTATACTATTATAATTTTTACTCAATAATATAATAATTTAATTATTAGCTTATTTGATTATATCCATCATTATTGAATTATAAAAAAAAATATCGAATACTAATAGATTAATTTTCTAAAATTGTAAGATGTATTTGTTCTAAAATAATAATAATAATTTTGAAAGAGACAATTATGATTTTAAACGTTTAATAAGATACTTAAAAACAACATAGGAAGGTGGTCCCAAACCATGACCATGATCAGTGCAACATGTTACGTCGTACGAGATTTAGTCCGTTGTACGGAAGAGCGTATGTGATAGAGTTACGTAGCCGTACAAAGAATTGACATGTAAACATTGGCGTAATGTAATAATTAATAAACACCCCAGTTACTGTTACTTTAGTTTTCGGAAGTTCTTCCTCCGAATCACTCTCAAGCTAAATTCAAAACTACCACACATTGTTACTTTAGCTTAGGGAGAAAGTTATTTATAGACACAAAAAAAAAATTCACACTAATTTAAAATCATTTTATTTTAATTAAAACTAAAATTGAAATATAAAAAAGTTACTGTGGAAATAAATATATATATATAAAAAATTCCCTTTCTTTATTAGTTTCATAAACTGGTCAGCATTGATTAGTTGTATATACAATATAGAAAGTGATTTTCTAAAAAAAAACACTTTTAAAAGTACTATTCTTTTTATATTGTTTGATTCTAAATTTGCTCACAGAACCAATCTATATTGTTGAATTGAAATCAATTAAAGTTTAAAAAAAAAATCGGCACTTGAGACGAATACATACTTATAAGTCTTGGCTCAAGAGAAAAGAGAAGTTGCTATTTCACAATGCAGTGAATCACAATTTAAATCTCCGTGTTCATATTTAGAGCCCAATAAATCATATATTGAATGAAAAATAACAAGAAAAAGAATTCTCATGTACATTCACTTAAAAACAACTATAATAAAATTTAAGTTCTGAGTAATTAAAATTTATTTAGTTTTAATCTAACAATTATTTTTATTAATTTTAGGTACAATAATGTGTATACATTAGTTTGAAAGTATCATTGAAAAATCATCTTTACATAATTTTGTTTTTATAAAACTTTACGTTAGACAACTTGACATTTTAGTTAGGTTGATACCCAGGTGTTAGGAAAATAAAAACATATTTTTTTCTCTTTGGTGTAGATACAAAATAGACACTTGTGAAAGTAATAAACAGACAAAAAAAATTAAAGCAAAATAGAATAATGACGTAAAAAAAACTTTTAAACTTGAGAAGTAAAATTCACAGGACCTACTATAAAAAATGTTTCTACTCTGAAAGTTTGATTATAATATTTGTTCATCTCACTTTGTAAGAAAATGCACAAACCCATTTTCTGCAAAGACAAGCCAGAAGGTAAGGATGACAAAGATTGAAAACTTTTGAATCGAAAAGTTGTTGTAATGATTCGAAAGTATATTGATAGAAGTTTGTTTGAGCATGTGTCCACATATACAAATGCTTATGAGTTGTGTGGTCAAAGCGTGAATCTGTGATTCAAAAGAAAACTCCAAGAAATAAAGCATCTCTTGTTAAAAGACTGGTGAAACTTGACTATTAGTATATCCTAACTTTCAGGCAATGAACTGAGTACCAAAAGTGTCTGCTACTCATCATCAATCTTCATATCTATCTTTGCCAATTGATTGACAAGACCCTTAAATGAATTTAAGTGTTTCATCATACTTTGACCATTCGTGTAGTTAAGTTTCGCCAGTCTTCTAACCAGAGATGTTTTATTTCTTGGAGTTTTCTTTTGAATCATAGATTCAAGCTTTGACCACAACTCATAAGCATTTGTGTATGTGGACATATATGCTCAAACAAACTTCTATCAATATACTTTCGAATCATTGCAACAATTTTTCGATTCAAAAGTTCTCAATGTTTGTCATTTTTACCTTCTAGCTTGTCTTTGCAAGAAATGGATTCATGCATATCCTTACAGTATAAGTGATCCTCCATCATGGGTTTCCGATAGGAATAGTTGTCTGTTGTCAACTTGAACATGTCTCCATTATAAAATACTTCTTCCATCTTGTATCAGAACCAAGTTCTAATACCACTGTTGAAAACATGAGAACTAATTATCCCTCTTTAGTATATAAAAAATGGGTACTTGCGGAAACAATAAGCAAACAAAATAAATTATAGAAAAATAGAATAATGACACTGAGAATTTTTAACGTGGGAAAACCTTCTCAACTTGATAAATAAAAACTCACGAGACCTAGTTCAGAAAATGTATTCACTATGAAAGTGAGATTACAATATTTGTTTCTCAAACTCTAAGGGTAACACTTAATCTCACCAAACTAGGATGAAATACAATAACTCTATATAGCCTTTCTCTAGGAATTTTAATCTCACACTATGGTGGTTATATATTCTCTCATTTACTCTTTATGTTGCTCTTTTCACTTGTTTGTTTTTTTTCTTCCTCACAGCTTCCCTCCCTTTATATATAGAATGAGAGAAAGTCTTCAACATAAAGAGATTATAGATAATTAATACTCGTTACATTTTCAAAATATATCTTCAACTTTTTAGATTGAACTTCATAATTTTCAAGAGAAATTAATTCCAAGACTTTGAAATGTTCATAATTAAATATATTCTATTGATCAATGATCAAAATTCATTAGTCACAGTCTCTTATTAATTAAGAAAGAATTCCTAACACAAAGTTCAACCATAATCTATCATTACTTAAAAAAACTATTAAACAATAAAAAAACATAAATAAATAAATAAAATTAGACCAAAATTCATATATATATATATAAAAAAATCTACAAATCTAGATCAAACTAAACATAGAAACTGAATACCTAAATAGGTAAATCCCGTAAAAAATTCATCACAAAACAAAGAGAAAAAACAGATAATAATTTTTTTTAGAACATCCAAATTTTCTAGAAATTTGAACAACATTGTCTTCCGTCTCATTTTTTTTTTAATCATTCATTTTATTTCAACTGTTTTTTCATTAAAATTATAGATTTTTTTATTATTATTATTTTCGTGTTTTTTTTTTCTCTCATTCACAAAACAAACATTTGTATTATATTATAACGTAGTTGGGAAGTAAAGATTTTAGCGCCTAATTAACCCGATCCATCGCAGATCTGGAAAATAAAAAGTAAAATATTTATATGAAGCAACTCTTTAATTTATTATTTACTATTTTAAATAATATATGTCCGAAATGGATGGTATTAATTTTTAAAACATGAAATGTAGCATTGAGCAGCTGTCACTAGGCCCCAGGGTAGGTAGGTATCCAGTAGCCACAAACACATTCTAGACAGCCCACATTTTTTTAATGTCAATTTAAGGGCATGTTCCTGCTTTGGATTTATGATTTACTCCACAGTGGGAAACAGTGAATAATATTTGAGAAAATTATAGAAGGACACCAAAGTGACCACTAAAGTATAGGAAAAACACAATGTACCTTTCGCTATTACCATTTACCAGCTCATGGAAGTTGACACTTTCGAAGGAGACTAGGTCAACATATTAATGGGCCCAAACCCATGCCAGATATTAGCTGGGTTTCAACTCAAAACAATTATGATGCCCTTTAATAATACTAATTATTATTTTTTTATTTAATAATATTTTTTAGTGTTTAGGGTTTTTATTACTTTCCACAAAAGCCATAAAGCCTTTGCATATTGCATGTATTAATTCTTGTGCTATGTATTTGCATTATTTAGGCCTCCTTTTCTTGGCGTTAGGTTCCTCCAGTTGTTTCCTAGTGTTTCAATAATGAGTATTCATCACCATCTCCTCTCACTAGAAAAATAAAAAATAAAAATAAAAAACCTCATAAATACTAGGAAGCTTCGTTAATTATAGTTTCCATGTTGGAACAGACAATTTCAGTTTGATTGATTAGTGTTATTTTGAACCAAACATTGACCATTTGGTTGTTGTATCAAATTTTAATATTAGTGACGGGTGGCTCAACTTTTATGGCTGCTGGGACTGTCTCTATTATTCAGTCAATTCTTTTGTACATAACAAAATTAAATAATCAAACTTAAAAACTAAGCAAATCATGGACATGAACATTCCATTTGATCTTATCCTAATTCACGCTAATCATATTACTATTACAGATTATTCGGTTAATTATTCTAAATAATTTAGTTTTTATTTATGATTTATTTTATCTATGAAATTCAAGCCTGAAAACATATTCATAGTAATTAAATCTGATAGGAGCCGAGTCCACAATATATTCGTTATCAATAAATTACTTTATGAAACTTAAAATTATTTTGGTGATTTTTTTGTTTTAAATCACATAAATTTCTATCTATCAATAGAAACAAAACAGTGCTCGCATTTTACTTTCTAAAAGTTAAAAGAAATATTATTATTTAAAACCAAATATATTAAAATTTATTTTATTATTTCTTACACTACAAGAAAATCATGAAATAAAAACTAATTTTTAGTAACAAAAAATAATTAGTTGTTAGACTAATTTTTTATTTTTTTTAAATTAATTTATATTATTTAGCAAGGTTTTTCTATCAAATTTAGAAACTAATTAGTATTAAAATCTTGGTTACTAATTAGATATTAATTTAGAAACCATTTAACAATAATAAAAATTAATTTAATTTTTTTTTTCTAAAATATTATCTAATTTAGTTAGTATAACAACTAATTATTTTTATTTCTAAAATTAGTTTCTATTTTCTAGTAATATATTAATATTATGTTATTTATTAATGATATTAAACTTATTGAAATGACATTATGATAATTATGAAGTATAATCATTACAAGATCATTTATAATTTAATGATCTTATAAGATGGTCTCATAAAATTTTATTTTACTTTAAGTGAGTTTTATTATAACGTATCATTCTAAAGTTTTGCTATGAGTTTTATAAGACTTGTAATGTTTCTAATTTTAACTTTTTTACAATTTAAAGAAATAATGTAATTATTTTAATAAAATATTTTTACTTTTAAGATTCAAAAGATTTTAAATCTTAAATTTAAGAACATGAGTATACTGCAAAAGATTTTTTTTATAAACTTATATCTTAATTTTAATATTCAGCTAATTGAATTCTATGAAGACAACTATATTCTGTACGACTTAAACTAAAAGTTGGAAATTAAATAATATTAATTTATATCCTATCAATAATTAAATAATACAGATTAAGCTACTTTTGTATATTTTCTCTGGGTATTGTTAAGTTGTCTCCGAATCATGTAGTACATTGTACTTGTATTATTTGACCATCATCACGTGCATAACACCTTTTTAATAGGTAAGATTAAGAATCGTTATTCACATTCTCAATTATATTCATCTGTTGCTTTCAAACAATTATTTTTTTGGTAGAAAGGAACAAACGGATAGAAATTTGGGATAATTTAAGAAAAAAATAAGAAAAAATAAGCAACTTTTTAATTTTTTTTAATTAAGAGTAGATATAAAAATTAAAAATAAAAATGAAAAATTATATAAAAACCCTATGAAATTAGAGTGGGTGCAAACCTCAACCCTATGAGCCGATCCTTTCATTGTATATAAGTGGAAACCTGGCTCTGATACCATATTACGAAATGGACTTTAAGTCTAACTCAACTTCATAAAACCGGTTCATAGAGTTGAGATTTGCACCCACTTATATACCATAAAAGGCTCTAATCTCTAGTCGATGTGGGATCTCCAACTATATATATAATTTTTTCAGAACAAGTGGACTTTGATATTTAACAAAGGAATAAAGATGGGAAATTCATTTTTGCATTAAAAAAAATCGTAATTAACCGTTATTTACGTGCTAGTTTTGTTGGTATTATAAATAAACTGGATCGAGCCGATATTTAAATTGAAAAAATATTTTTACCAGTTCTAATATTTATATATATGTATATATTTGAATTTATTTAAAAACTGTGTTATGTTGTTGAGATTTTATTTATATTTTATGATTTATCAATAATAAAACGTGTCTCCCGACACACTTCTGTAAAAAAAAATACTGGTTTGAATTTAGATTGAAGTGCTTGTACACGTGCAGACATGTGTTTGAATAGTAAGCAATAATACTGGAATTTGGAATATATACAAACGGATTTAAATGTTTTAAATAAAAAAAAGATACATTATATATTAAAGGTTTGAAGCAATTTGAAAAGACTATAAAGAAGTTAAATCGAAGAACTTCATGATTTATTAAAAATATACAAAGAATATTATAATGAATTTTGAAATAGTTATGAGGTGAAGCTTGTCCTTTTGAAGACGAACTCAATGCACACGTGCCCACATGCCTATGTGATTGCATGTGGATGCATAAATCCTAGTCAACTGCGCTATGCCCCAAAACATTTTCACAGTCTCTCCACTGATGCACTTATGCATCAAGCTTTATAACTTTTGCAGTGCTATTAATTAAAATACTATTAATAAATATAATACTTTTATTTTATTTTCCCTCTTCATCACAATAATATATAGATTATTTAAATATTAAAAAATATGCAAAGATGTAATTGATAAAAAAGTAACTAATGTAATTTTGAATTTTATAAAAGAATTGATAATTAAATGAGACAGAAGAGTAAATAATTCATATTTTTATTTAGTGTTATAAATAATTATTTTCATAGAAATCTTAAAAACATTAAATGTAATGGAGCATGTGATTGAAAAAGGAGAAACAATAAAAATACAAGGTGGATATAATAGTTAAAATGTAAAAAAGTTAATGTTATAACTCTTTTGTTTGCTAATAGACTGATTTGACAGACATATGTATTGTGAAAGAGGAGAAAAAGAGAGGTACTAATGTATACTAAATACTATAGTGTGTGTGCAGTGTCTATGTTCAGAATGTTAACGTACTTCTTTTTAGCATTCTTCCTTCCTACCAATCATCATGAATACTGATAAAAACCATTTTTTGGGAATCCCTTTTAGTCCTATGATTAAACAAAACCCTTTACTAAACCAGTATATATAGTTAGATTGTTCCTCTAAATTGGGATAATAACAGTGATGATAAGTGAAGAGAGAAAGAGGTGCATAGTATAGTAGTAGGTGTCCATGTTTTGTTTGTTAAGAGGGTACACAGTGCTTCGCTGTCTAGCATGTGAAAGGGGTGTGGCTCACCCAACTGGCACTTACTCATTGGCATAGAAAGGCTAATGAGAGGAGAATGAGGACAAAAAGTAGTGTAGGATTTATTTCACTCTCATTCTCTATGCTCTTTTCAACCTCCTATCCAAATCCACTCTTGTTACTTCAATACAACTTGGTGTGTGTGTGTGAGAGAGGACATTGCTCCCCAAAACCAAAACCACATTGCCATTCCGTTAATAGGGTGTGCAAGAGTTTCATATTTTGTTCCATTCTTTTCTTCCTTTTACCACTATCACTCTCTCATCGTAAATTGGAGACTCCTATATTTTCCTATATACTAGGAAAAAAGAAAAGTAAAGACAGGAAGATGAACACATTTGGTTCAGAAATACGCAGCAGTGGGTGTGAGTCTGGCTGGACTCTCTACCTGGACCACTCTTTCCTTAACCAGAATGCTTCTTCACATCAACACAAGGACAAAAGATTCAAAGATGAGGACTCTGGGGAGGAGGATTTGTCCATGCTTTCTGATGCTTCGTCTGGACCTCCTCATTTTCCACACTACGACTCTTACTTCAATGAACATGTCAATGGTTGCTTCTATTCACCTTCCAAGGCTGTGAAGCTGGCCAAGAGTGCTAAAAAGAAGCAGAAAGTTAAGGAAAATCAACACCTTGAGGATCAACATCCGACTTTTCTTCATGACACTGCTAGCTCTCCTGTTTTTGACTTTTCCACTGTAAGTTTGATGTGTTGAAAGCCAGGAGTTTGAGCTTGCATTGTTTACTATTTTACCAAAAATGATGAACCGCTTGAACGCGTTTGTTACTCATGGTTCTTGAAAATTTTGCAGGAAAATGTCACAAGGGGCAACCAGCAAACATCTGTAGGGAGTGTGGTTGATTATTCACAAGGCTCTTCTGCAACTTATTTTGAGGTACTTGACTTCTATTCTTTTGATTTCACTATTTTACACCTCTTTGAAAGACATGGCTACAATATTTATATTCTTTCAGGGAAGATCCTCATTCCAAGAAGAACACTTCGGTTTCTTACAATCAAAAAATGAACTTGAAGACAACAAGTAAGTTTCTTCTTGTGTGTACAGAAAGAAGAAAACAGATTTCTAGATTTCTACATTTTGGTTGTGATTGAGATTTTTTCATATGCATTCTTTGTTTGACAGATGGTACGGAGGGAAAAGAATGGGAATAAGGTGAATCTGCTAATGGCTGTCTCTGCAATGGATGGAGAATCGTGGTGTTGAAAGGGACCCTGTACCTTTCTCTTATTTATTTTTCTTTTGTAGTCGTTAATGTAGTGGGAAACAACATGAAAAGACAAGTTAGATTTTTTTGTTCACTTTTTTGTTTTTGATATCTTATTTTCTTGTCAATGAATGATGATTACATTTACAAGGCAGGCTTTTCGTATGTGTCTAAGGATGCTCCTCTTTTGTTTCCATGAAGCCTCACTAGCACTAACAACAGTGAAGGATTTAATATTCAATTAAAAATGAAATATAACCCATCCTTATTTTTCGTCCTTTTCGATTCACGCGAGCAATAATCTATAACTTCAAATACAAAATGTTAATTTGAACTCAATAGTATCATCTGTTCTACAAATAAACTAAAAAGAAAATTTCTAATCATAAAAAGTGAGGAAAAGACTAAGATAATTTGAACTCAATAGTATCATTTGTTCTACAAACAAACTAAAAAGAAAAATTTCGGGGTAATATATGCAACTGATAAGTATTAAAATATAAACTGACTAAAACTAAAAACTAATAAAATTTCATTATGATATAATCTAAAGACTTTATAATTGCTGCCGACTTTATATACAAACAGTGGTCTCACGAATAATTCAGATTTAGGTAACGTGACCCTTTTGAGAGTTAGGTAGGATTGGTTGTGATTTAGATTTGATTAAGTAGAATGTTTATATTAGTAGTTGTAATAGCCATGATTAAAGGTTAAGGAAAAAAGGGACAAGGGGTTTAAGAGTGTTGGGAGGAGGGATGGGCAATGAGGAGGTTGTAGAAAGAAAAGGAAGAAATGTGAAAGTTGATGTTGGAATATTTGGCTCATTCAAGCTCTCTGGAGATCTGCCTGTGATCTTCCTGACCCAAAGTAACATGACCCATTTTGTGTAGTTTCTCAACTTTTATTTTCTCTCGGAACAATCATCTTTTAAAATATCATATTTCATGTTGGTTTCTGTGCTCTTTCTCCCTCCAACTCTGTCTGCTTCGAAACTGTCGTAGGACTTTGATGTCATCCACAATTCTCCCTTTCATTTTTTTATTCCTAGTTAGTTCCTATTAAAATAAAGGACCAAAAATCTTGCATGAGTCCAGAAAGGTTGAAAAAAGCTAAAGAAAAAGATATCCATTCAGAATCTAGGATCACAAAATTATAATCTCAATCCACATGTTTTCCAGTACATAATAGTTCAGTTATTCTATCTATGTATCAATATATAACATTTTTCTATTCTTGTTTCATTTTCTTTTCTTCCATACATTTCTTAACTTCACTTATATAAAGACTAATTTGGCTCATACAACCAACTACACGCACTACTGATATGACTAATTAACCTATCTAGTTTTAAATGATAATTTTTAAATAACAAAGAACAATCTTTTGAAGTTATACAATGGTAGTGTGGATAATGAAAAGTTAAAGATGCAGAAGAAACGAAATTGTAGAGAGAGAAAGTAATTAAAAAATGAAGATATTCCGTGGCTTGCGGCATTCCATCGAAATGGATAAGAATGAAAAGGGTGGTGGTGGGAAGGAAACATCTGTGTTCTTCCAACCACAACCAAACCCCTCTGTCATTGTAAGAGGGTAAGGAGGGTGCTTTGTTTCTTCCAACAAGTTTTTTGTTTTTTGTCTCATCTCTTATTTATGTGACAATGCCCAATTTAGTTTGGATGTTTCCATTTCTCTGGACAATTTCTGCACTCTTGAAGATTGATAGCTCTGTGCCAAGAACATGAACATTTATTGTATAGTCTGAAACTATATCTGATTTCTCATAAATATGTAGTCATTTTTTTATTATAATAAACGAATAAAATTCAGTAATGTATCTCATAAAAATAAGCTATATCACAGATATATGATAATGTCCTACCTATGTTAATTTCTCCCAGGACTTGAATTATACACACTGTGAACATACATCACTGCATAATTCATGTCATGGTTGAAAGCAAAGTGTATACTGTAATTACTGTTCACTATCACATTGAAAAAGTGTAGCAGGCAAAATCATTCTTCCTTTACCTTTTAGTCAAAACCTACACTTCAAATCCCAATGGAATTTTATTTTCTTTTGAAGTGTAGAGTGTTATTTTGGTAAGTAGTACTAAATTTGCAGTGTTGAATCTGGGCTTCACATGTGGGACAAGGACTCTCATATACAGCTTTTGAGGACAGGATTAGCAAAGCAAGTGATAAAAAATTTGAAATTTGATCCTTCACAGTGTTAGTACAAACAAAAACATTGGAGGAAGGTACCCCTTTCTACAGGTGAAGACGGCTGCAGATTTTACTTCAAATGTAACTTCATAAAGGAAATTCATTCTTATAAGTAAAGTTCATAATAAGAGTTTTAAAATTCAGATCTTATGGAAAAGTTTCATTAAAACATGATAACATATTAAAAGAATTAGAATTAAAAAAACTGTGTCTAGAACTGAAAAATATAAAAAAATTCTATGTCAACTGTCATATTTTCAGAACATTACATTTAAACGGAATTAAATTTAAAAAAAATTAGAATTTTACATAGTAAAATAAAATTTTATAAGACTTAATTAAGTTTTAATAATTTTATAAATTTATGTATTTTAAATTAAAAAAATCCATTTTATTAAATATTTTAAATATTTTTTTACTTCTATTTAAGTATCATATTATTTGATCAACTTACACATTTTTTCTCTTTAATCTTTCACAGCACATCGATGACTCATTAATGGAAGAATTGGAAGTGATTGGAGAAAGAAGAAACATAGTTGATAAATGAGTTGGAAGCATGAAAAAAAAAAGTTATGATATTATATTAATGACAAAAATCAAACGCTCAAATACTTATCTAAAAATAAAAAATATTTTGAACACTTAATATAATCAATATTTTTCATTGAAACTTAATTAAAAATAAAATATTCAAATTTATGAATTATTTAAAATTTAATTAGCTTTTTATAATGTAACTTTTGTTCACTGTGGGAAGGATGAACTCTTATATATTGATACAAAGTTATGAATAAGATATACAAAATAGGGGTATTTCTTTGTTCAAATAATTTTGAGATTCTGAGATTCAGTCAAATCCAAATAAATTGACTTGAATTTTCTATGTGCAAATCCAATCCAATGCGAATTGATCCAATCTCGTAAAAGTTAGATGCCTGAGTTAAGTACATTGAATTCAAATTCCAATTAAATTCAACTAAAATGATGATAAAACCATATTTATTATTTGAAAATTTAATAATTTATTATTTTTATTTTATAACCATATTTTTAATAGAAATTTTCAAAAACATCTAAAAATTAGTGTTATTTATCTTTTAGATGGCATTAGGTTTGGAGCTGAGATTTAAAAAAAGATAATTAAATGTGGGTTTAATTAGGAATTGTGAGCATGAAATGCATGTGGTGATTGGTGAATCTAAAAGTAATGTTTGACCATACCACCAAATCATTCCTTGGATTAGTCACAGATTTATTTTTGAGGGAAGACTTTGAGGCCTTATTAGTCTGCCAAAAATATTTCATGTCCTTTGAACAAGTCATGGCAATGCAGTGAAATGCTTATCTTATTATGCTACATACAATTGCCACCATATCCAAATACCCCACAAGGCTGGAATTGTGGAAGACAGTGAAGAATGTGATGCCATCCAATGTAAAATTAAAGTCATTAATTGAATCACCTGAAAAGGTTGTACTCAGAGGATTTGAAGGACACAGTGAATCACAATGTACAGGGTTCCTAAGTGGATCTCTAGTGTACAATTCCATAGGTAGAGCTACAGTCTACAAAAGCAAATTCAATGTTATCTGAGAACCATAGAAAAGTACAACAAGAAAACCTTTCACTTGTTCTTTTGAAGCCACTCAAGGATATCCTTTTCTGCATCCGATAGCTCCCCATCCCTTCTCTTCAATGTCCCTTCCATCAATTCAAAGTAATCCTTGTAATTGCGTTTGTAATAACTATCCAGCCTCTGTACTCAATGTGATACAAAATTAGACACACCATAAAACAAACGTTGAGTGGGGTTCACTAGACAAAATAATCTTCATTTGGCAAAATATAAGAACATTCTCAGCTAGTGATTTGTTTACCTCTTTGTCATTTTTCTCCTTGTTTTCCTCTGATTTCTTCTGATACTCTGGAGATAATTTCAACACAACATTTTGATGTTAACAAAACCAATACAACTTGTTAAAGCTCAAGAGTAAAGAAGGAGAATGGAGAGAAATGTGTACTTTGAAGAAGCTGAGTCCTAGAGTCAGGTATTTGGGTGGTGGCAATTAGAGTGCTTAAGACAACGCCTCTTCTTCCCAATTCAATTTTGGTGCTTAGGTTTGGTGTGGATGTGTGTGGTGCTTTCCCTCGTGTTCTATGAACTGCTTGCAAATTAGATGAAGCATACTTGTTTAGTGTAATAGTTAGTGCCATCAATATGGTTTGCCCAATTGAACTCATTGGATATTTTTATTTGTCTTGTATGCGTCTTGTTAAGCAACCAAGAATCAAGAGTTATCCAAATGGATAAGGAGATGAGGCAGAGCAGGACGTGTGGACTAGCTTTTGTAGGAACTAACCCATGAAAAAAACAAAATCCATGTGGTCATACTGTGAAAAATTTGTATCTACTTTTTTAGGTAAGTCGAGCACATATTTAAAAGCTCTGAATTAAGAGTAAATTAGTGTTAATGTCACCATTTTTAAGATAATTTACACACTGTTTTTATATCAAATAATTTTGTGGAAATTCAACATTACAAGATTGATTTATTCCCCCATTAACATAGATTGGTTAATTTAGGACCATGCCGAGGTATTGTTACTGTGTTTGACCAGTGTTAGTAAATTTAATTTTAGATGGTGTCCATACGTTTTAAACTTATTTTTGGTTAAAAGCGAATATAAGGTGAAGTGATTTTGATAAAAGTTTAAATACATTGGCAAAAATTACTTTCTAGGGGTGGAAATAAAGGCACGAAGTCCTGTTTTATTTAATATTATAATATTAAAATATTTTTATAAAAACTTTATTTTGGCTGAAAGAGCAATTAAATATCACTTTATTTTTGTCTTATAAAGATCGGCCTGATCTTATAGGACTGAATATTATCTTTTAATAAAAATTATTTTCTTCTATTTTGATATGTCCTAAATTATTTATAATACTTCATTTTATCTTTAATTTTCACTTTTATTGCACACAAACTCCATTTAAATAAAATTATATTCCACTCATTTAAAGTTTCAAAACTGCATAATATATTAATATTTAATATACGGTCAATATTATTTATGTACTTATCAACTCGCAAGAATCTAAGTATTTAAACTAATCAACATAGTGAGATTATTTACTGTAAAGTTAAAAAAAAAAAATACTGAATACAACTACGGAGAATCGAAAATGTTCACAATTTCATTCTTATATTATCTTTTACACTATTTTAATAGCTTTTTTTTTAATTTATCCTTTATACCGTTTAAATGAATAATAGAATTACAAATTTTCTCTTTCATATCTATCTTTAAAACCTTAAGTGAGTCATTAATAATAAGAGACATGTTTTGTTTCTAAGAGAAATCAACCTCTTAGATGAATCTTGGAGAGTAGTCTTTGTCGGCTATAAGATATGCTAAGTTCTGACAAAAATAAGGATAATCTACACAAAGAAAATTAAGAAATTAAAATGACTTTCCTTTGTTACACTATTTGTTGTCCACACACATCACAAGTGATATTTGAACAATGAACTTCGAAAGATGCAAAGACAATAATTACACCGCATTACCTAGTAGATATAAATTGTTTATCCTAAGATGCATAAATATGGGGTGTGGTATGGATCCTTAATACAAAATACGACATTTAAATAATATAAAAAAAAATACAAACTTCATGATCAAAGGGGGAAAATAATCTTGAGAAATCAAGTGGGAATAGAATAAAAAATCTCTAAATTTAATTAAAAACATGACATTTCTGAAAGTGGGAAGATAAGTTATCTAGCTATACCCCAGGTCAGGTCGCTAATAAACTTTTGTGCAGCATTACCTGACGTGTCTTCTCCCTTGCCACGGGTTGGATTTATGAATTGATACCCACAGTGAATTCTCTCAATTAGAGAAGGAAAAGATCAACAAAATCTTTACTGCTTTATATCCATTACACTAAATTAATCTAAAAGACAAGTAAAACAAAATATATATTCTGTTTCTAAAACATAAGCATGCCTGACCTACCTACACTGAGGAATCAACTGACCGAAGTTTCCAGCGAGTCAGACCATAACATGACAGTTGCCAAAAGTGATATCGTGGCAGTTTCAACCCGAAGACGATGAGGTCCAAGACTAACAGCTGTAGCACCTGCTTCCATCATCAAACTCGCTTCATTCTCGGTGAAATCTGGAGAACCACATGGCAACATAAACTAACGTTAGTTCGATTTAAGCAGAAAATAGGTATATTTATTCCCTCCAAATAAACATAGCAATAAATAGGCAAGCACACAAGGTTAACACAGTGTTATTTTACCCTGATGATGAGAGGGAGAATTCACCTCAGGCTCACAGCCAACCTCAACTTATTATCTTATCAGTTGAACTTTCATCATGTCCAGACATTTGGTGAAACAAAAAGATGAAATTGAACTGCAATAAACATATACTAACCGCCTTCTGGTCCAATAATTATTAAGCCACTGGTTTCCTTTTCCAATGATGTCAATGCACTAAGAACAGGAGTTGCCTTCGCTGTCGCAACAAGAGCTAGTTTTGATTGTGCTATCTAAGGGACAGAAAATAGACCAAATTAATTAATGACATCAGCATAATAAGTTCATTAATTCTATTATGTATCATGTATATCAATTAAATTGCCAACAAACAACACAAGGATCAAATTCGTTGTTAAACTCAGGAATTTACAGGAAAGAAAAACGACAGCAAGTAGATAGAAGAGTGTAGACATCTAGAATTACAAACATATCACTGATTAATCCTATGGAGCTTATTACAATGTACTGGTTAAAATTATTCTCAAGGAATTGAAATTCATGCATAAATTTCTGGCTAGGTAGTACGAAATGGAGAGCTCACAAGGTTCAAAAGGTCATCAATCTCTAAAGGATCTTTCAGAACCATTTCATGCAGTCGTTGACCTGCAAAAGAGTTATCAAACAAAAAGCAAAATAGGGTGTCATTTTAGACCCAAGTTTAAAATTCACTTCAGTCTGAATGAATCAAAGATTCTGATGGGAGTATAATAATTGTATAATCTCAAATGAAAGTAAAAATACAGTTACATTGTTTCGATGCTGCTAAAATGACACGTTTCAATCTGTCCACCCGATTTTCTGAGATCGATGGAGAACGTTCAGTCAACAGAGGAGTTACACTATCGGCTCCAAGTTCCTATCGCATTTAAACATGAAAAAAAGAAAACAACCGTCACACATTGAAGCTGTAAGTCTAACCAGATAAAATCTCAATATATTATTGAAACATACTGTGCACTTCTCTACAAGCCAATCAGCACGGCCACCCTTTAGAGTACCTAGACAGGCATCGTTCTCAATGAGGGAAAATTTGGTTGTAAAAACTAAAGTGTACAAAACATGCAACAATTATTAAGTAATTGTAGTTTGGTATAAGACTACAAGAACTTGCCAAAACCAGCAAATACGTGCAATTGTGTATTTTGTGGAGGTATTGATATCAAATCACTCGATGCAACAAAATCAAGTCCACTGCGATCAATGTCCTGTATGCATCCTTCTACAAGACCTCCTTTCCCATTGAAGAGCTGTACCCTTGAACAGCATGATAGGATTATCAACAAAATCTTCTTAAGATCAGAGTGTAAGTGTAGTGCTAAAAAAATGAGAAAGAACTCTCTTCCTTTGCTTCCTTTGAATTAGTAACAAAGAAAATCGTGTCTAAATAAACAACCCTAGATAAACAAAATACTAGCCATAAATCATTGGAAATAATCTATCAAAGCAACTCCCCTCCCATTTCAGTACAAACAAATTAGTAATAGACTCTACCACACAAGATTTGTCGAAACAAGATGTTCGACTTTCATCTACTTGTGATTTACTAATGCCTTTATTCTCCTTCGTAATTGACATCAAGAAATTTATAACTACTATCTTTTTTTATTATAAACTTTTAAGTAAAAAAATAAAAAGATAAAATGAATTGAGTTTCTCTCATAAGCAAAATAAACTTACGCACTTAATTTTTGCATGATTTCTCTCATTTAAATTCTCCGAAAGCTGATTACAGTGATAAATTGATTTTAACTCATGAAAGAAAGCGAAATTCATATCAAACTTCAAGGAGAAGACAAGTTGTCACAAATCAAACTGTCCTATCTGAATAACGAGCAATCATCAATCAGAATTACCTATCGTTGGTGCTCAACCTCAATACTTTTGTCATATGCCAGAATTCATCACCTTGCACGCGTATAACACTACCCTGCATTGTCCCGGGTAAAAATAAATAAAATAATAAACCCATCTTTAACCAAACTAAATAAGGCATGCAAACCAGAATGACAGTTTAGAAGGGGAAAGTTGGAAAAAAGAATGTCAGAAAGCCGTTAAATGACATTTACAAAACACGACTTACGAACTTTCATCAAACCCTAGCTCCATGAAGCTAAGTAATTTATAAATTACACCCAACAAGGATAATGACAAACGAGTGGTTGCCAACTGAAACTCATTCCAAATTGAAACTACAAATAGTGGAATTGATAAGGATTTGCTGAGTAAACATGATTGTAGTAATATGAAAGAGTCATAAACGAAGAACGGAGAAAGAGGAAGAGAATGAATGCCTTGGAAGGAGGAAGAATTTCGGAGTAGAAGCGGGGAAGGCCACCTCGTGACTGGTCTCCATAATCGGAGGAGGAAGAGAATGTCATTGCACGCACCGTCGGGTTTCGGAGCCATGACCGATTCACGAAGCGAGGGGTTACGCCTCCTAGGGTTTGCAACATTTGTCTTCGGCACCCAGTTCAATTTCAATTTTGAGATTCTTCTTGTCTTCACCAGAAACGGTTGTGCTGCGTTTGCAGGGTGAGAAAGAAATGTTTGTGGCGGGAAAAACCCACCATGGCCCATATAGGTTAGGGCCATCTAAAATTCTAGTCCGTGGACAATTACTTTCGGCTTCTTCTTCCTACACCCCTACATTTTTCTTCCTGCACCCCCACAATTTTCTAAATCCCAAAACTGATCTTAACCTTTTATTTGAAAAAGGACACCATGGTTAGCGGAAATCGAAATCTGGGAGTGTGTTACGGATTCATCAATCCAGAACTGAATAGTTTTTTTTTTTTTTGGATGAGGGGTGTTCTGGAAGCAAATTTTTGCATAAATTATTGATTTCCAGATTGTTGAATCTGGAAGCCTAATTCCGTTACGGATTGGTAGATTCGAAATGCATATTTCTGTTACAAATTGGTGGATCTGGAATGTTTTTTTTGAATGTGAAATGCATATTTTGAATTACGGATTGGTGGATCCAAAATTTTACCGGAAGTATCAATCCAAAAATTTTCTGGATTTCATAATTCAGATTGTAAAAAAATAAATACAGTTCAAGAGCATTTTAGGATTTTTAAAAAATAATAAAAACAATTTAATATTTGCATAACATTGTGGGAATACAGGAAGAAAAATTAGAGTTGCAAGAAGAAACTTCACTACCTTCTGGAGTTTCTTCCTGTAACTCCATAAGAAGTGATAATCATCTTCAAACTAAACAAAGAGTAAAACATTACTGTTTTGGTAATGCTCACTTACTGTCTATATTGATTTTTCTAGACTTTGACTTCTCTTTTAAGGTAAACATCAAAATTATGAGAATAATAAGCACTAGTAATCCTAGGTGTCCAAGTCAAACATGGAAAAATAAATCCAGAGAGAACATTGTATAGTTAGGTTAGGTGGTGTGGATCTACATTTCTAAGCCAATTATAACCCACTCAAAATAAACAAATCCTTGAATTTGATCATAGTGGCTCCGAGTCAGCTCAAAGACACGCCACCATTAGTAGCATGCCAAAATCATGGTTGTAGACCAACTTATTTACATTGGTCAACAATGCACTAACTGTCCCATAATGATAAACTCCATGGTAAATATGTTAAACAATGAACCAAAAAGTTCCATACTGTACACATAATATCTCTGTTTTTAGAACCAAACCCACCAAAAATGAACGGACAGAATCACAGATGAGATAAACATGTTGCCTCTTGGTTTTCATTAATGATGTGTTGTGTGGGCAGGCAGCCGCAAAGTCCACTGCTAGTTGTTGTTTGAAACATGATTTGATTGATTACAGTTATGGTTAATCGAATCAGAAAGTGTATTATTGTTTGATTAAAAAAAATCATTTGTCTCCATTTTGCACCCTCAAGGAAAGCATCAAATGATAGATCCTTCTCAAACAGATCAATGGGCGTGGTTGTAACTTGTATAAGCTAACAAAGAAGGCAACCGGGTGGAAGAAGAGAAATCCACAATTATCAATATCAATGTAAGGTAAGAAGAATATATATATATATATATATATATATATATATATATATATATATATAAAATTGATAATCGAAAAGTAAAAATAAAAAAAAAATGTCCAACTTAAAGCAAAACAATCAAAATATAGTTAAGTGTCTCGAAAATGAATATTAAACATTCCTAACTTAAAACAACTATCTTGAAATAAAGTTTCTGAGAAAATTTCTATGAATATATCTGAAATCTAAAGAGAAGAGAAGATGATATTTGCAAAAGTTTAATCAAACCATCATTTTAACTTTACCTCTCACATGTGAAAATCAATTTCAATATACTTAGTCATTTTATAAAAAAATTGGTTAGAAATAATTTGTAATGTTAAATGATTATCACAATATGACAATGCAAACTAAGATATGACACATGAAAGTCTGCAAGTAAGAATGTGAATCATTGAATCTTACAAGTAGTGGAAGCAAGAGCACAATACTCAACTTTTAAGGAACTCTTGGATACTGTAGTGATATGAAATTAATGAAGATTCAAAATAGATAAAAAAAAAAAGTCAGTGATAGATCGACAATTATCAACACACCAAACCCAATCCAAATATAGTTGAAAGCCTTAGGCCGAAGAGTAGAATTTGCATAAAGAAATGTGCCTACACCAAGTGTACTTTTCAAATAACATAAAATACAAAAGACAACTTGATAAAGATCTTGAATAGGAGATGACATAAATTGACTCAAATGTTGAATATATGTAATGTTTAGACGTGTGTGAGTTAAGCGAAGAAGTCGGTCAATCAACCAACGATATGTCGATGTGTCTTGAAGAAGTTCGCTTGAAGTAAAATGAAGACAAGTGTTGTAATCAAGTGGAGTAGAAGAAATAGGACAAGAGGCCAACATGCCATTATCAAATAATAAATCAGGAGTATATTTGTGTTGACATAGATCACTGCTATCTTCAATGTGGGCAACTTCAATACCAATGTAGAATCTTAGATTTCTAAGATATTTTATTTTGAAAGTAGCATGAAAACATGAAGTAAGACATTGAATTTCAACAAGATCATCACCAACGAGGACAATATCATCAATGTTAATAAGGAAAGTAGTCATATAAGATGCCAAAAACTTAAGAAACATAGAGTGATATGGAGCATAATAATGATCTCCATTTTGAATAGAAGAAAGAAGAAAGACATGTATACCATTAACAACTAGCTTGCTTAAGATTGTAAATAGGTCGTTGAAGTTTACAAACTTCTCTAGGTTTTGATAGAGATAAACCAGGAGGAGGTTATATTTATACCTCCTCAATAAGATCATTATGCAAGAAAGCGTTGTTAACATTCAGTTGCTTGAGATGCCACTTATGGTGGACTGCAAGAGCAAGGAGGAACTGAACTATGGTTATCTTAACAACAAGCGATAAAGTATCAAAGTTTTCCAACTATGTGTATCCCTTGAGAACTAAACTTGTTTTATATATTGTTCAATAGAGTCATCCACATTATGTTTAACTATGGTAGTGTTAACAGAACCATCAACTTTACCGAGAAAAATATTTGTGCATAAATCACTGTTTACATTACCAATTTTTTGCTTGTTGTTTGTATCCCTAATGCAAAAGTTATGTGAGAAAATTAAATGACATTGAATTGAAGTTACAAGTTTAGAGATGGATATAGATTGAACAAGAAAATGGGATATACAAAATATCAGTGAGATAAAGAGAATCATGATAGTAGAAAAGTAAAAACAGAAAAAAAAAAATTTGTAAGAGAAAGCAAAATAGAAAAAAATGGAACCAAATTCAAAATTATTTAAAATAATGAGATGAAATTAAAAAATATTCATGAAACTAATATAAAAAGCCTATTTAACCGATAAAATATATATGATTTGATCTTAATGAACGGTTGTGTTGGATTTGTGTAAATGCATGAATACCCGAACACTAGGAATATCTTGACAGAGGATAGCACTTGATTACCTAAAGGCTATAAAGCATAACTAGTATGATCACGAAGACTAATTATAAACATCGTTGACTTGTATACCTTTTTTCCAATCTATTAGTTATGAAGGGAATGGTAGAAAATATGGGGTTTGAATTTGGAGATTTTCTTATGAAGGAAAAGTTGTGGAAACTTCTTTTTCTTAGAAATGAGATTAGAAAGAAAAAAAAAACTTTTTCTAATAGATTTTCACGGTAAAATAATTAACTTTGGTTAAACAAAAAAATTTCTAAAAATCTTATTTCTACACATATTGAGACTTTTGTATAAATTATTTCTTTACTTATGGACATAGATAAAATTTTTAAAAATTATTAAAATGAGTAAGTTATCTCATTTTGATACGAATTTAATTAAAATTTAATTATAATAAAATTATACTACCTTAACACAACTTCAAATTAAATATACTAAAATCTTCTTATTTTAAAATTTCTTCATGAAGTTGTGTTAATACAACTTACCAATCTTGATAATTAATAAAAATTCCAAAGATGAGCATGCCTTAGAAAGTTTTTGGATAAAAGTCACGAATTTATGTTTAAGATAAATTAGTTTGAAGTATTTAATTTTTGTTTCCATCCTGCACCAGGAACTTCATAAATCTTGTTAGAATATTAATCACTAAGTAGTCCTTTAGCGAAAACATTATCTTTTGTCCCAAACAAGTTTCATTATCTTTTAACAGTGATATAAACATTGATTATAAATAAACTAAGAAACGCCAAAGCTATAATAATGAAGGATCTATAATTTGAAGTTTTTCTCTTCATGCACATGTTATTATTCACTTTGGGTCCATTGTGTTGGTTATTTCCCAAACAAGTTCAAGACTTTACAGCTGATGCTTGGCTTCATCATTCAAGGTTCCATTCTCTTTGATATCACCAATCAAATTGTGAACATGCCAGTGTCCACCCACCACCACCACAAGGTATGAAGTCAGGACCAATTGGATTAGACTAAATAGACATCATGTTTTAGTGAGTGTACTTAATCATTGTGTCTCTTTATTATCTCTATTTAAAGAGATCATTGTAATTGTAATTGGGTGTAACAGAATATAATGAAAACCTAATAATTGTCTGTGTGGATGTAGGTTGCAGTTGGTGACCGAACCACATTAAAGATCTTGTGTCCTTTATTTTTCTGCAATTGATTCATGATTGTGTGTGTTGTTTTCGCGTGCGTTTTTCCCATAAAAAAGAAGCATACTTTCTCTAGTCTAAACAAAGTCTCAAAACAATTATGGACAAATAAAAATAAGGGTAATATCCAAATTTATATCTATCAAAATCGATATCTACATATGCATTGGTTACAATATATGAAACAAAAAGGAATACATCTTTCAATACAGATTATAAGAAACTCCTATCAGCAAAAGCAGTAAATGAAAATAAGTAACTCTTAGAATTTCAGAAGTGGGTTATATTTATGAATATATATGAAAAGTATTGCTTATGCATAATTACAATTATAATTTATAGCTTGAATCTGATATGAGAAGCTGCTATGAATCTCATGGTTTGTGCTTCTGTGTGTAGATATAATCCGTGTGAGCCACAAGTGTTCTTCTCATCAAGCAATCTTCTTCTGAAATACCATCACAACTTTCCTCCACGTCCAACTTCTCCTCTTCCAAAGCCTTAAAGCACATACCAGAAGAAGATTATTACCAATTGAATAATACAGAAGAGAAAAACATATGGTGTATATGAATTAAGAAAACAAACTCACCCCATGTTGAGTTTTGGTTGAAGTGAGAGAGGAAGAAGAAGGGCCAAGTCTTCCAGCAGCATATGTGAAGGTTAAGAAGAGGAATAAGACTGCAAGGCAAAGGGTGGCACTAGTGAACTTTGAAGACATTTTCATTCTCTGCTTTCTAAGAAAAATTTCCAACTGAGAATTACTGTGTGTATATATGTTGTTCACGCACCAAGAATATGACTCTATGATCAATTTATATAGATGGTTGGTGTAGGGGCACTGGTGGAACTTTACTCTTTGGATACATATAACTTTGCAGAACTTTTTACAAAGAGAATATGAAAGATGTATAAAAAATTCTTACTAAAATTTAATGCGTAGGAAGCTACAAAATCACTACCTTATTGTGGTGGGGACTACTCCTACTATTTTTTGGATTAATTACAATATTTTTAGAATGTTCTTTCTGTGGAAAGAATCTTTTTTGACTTTTGAAACATGAATGATACTTATGCTACAACCATTCATTCAAGATTAGCGTGGAAGATGTGTTCATGATATTTCAAGTGTCTGAGAGTGCTCATGGTATGTAATCATAAACTAAGATTTTAAGATTTTGTGCTTTCCTATGTATATTTGACAGAGATTATGAACGTGTGGTTTTGACAAATTGCATGAGCCCTGACAAGGAACGGTGAAGGGTTTTTTTAAATTAATATTGATTAAAAATTAAAATGAAATAAGGTGAAATTTGAGGGAGAATATTGAAGAATAGTTTTTTGTAACAATAGTACTTTAATCGTTAATAGTACCAGATAACTTAAGATATTAGACACATAGTAGTGTTGTTTTATAATCTATAAATAAACAATTATATCAGATTAACAAGACTTTGTACTTAAAAAATATCTGAAAAAACATAATGTAAATAATCATATCGACAACAATTGGTAGAAAAAAAAAGAATTTCGTACATCATGTGTGGCTGTTTCACTCAAAAGTGCAAATGTATATTTAACCATAAAATATGATGTTGCTATGATATGATTCGTTTTAATATCAGCAATAGAGAAGCAAGTTTGGTTTTTAAAGTCCTGATAAATTTGTTTCAGAATTTATTTAAATTGTGTTACAATTATCTGTCTAATATTTAATAGATAGCAGGAAATGTGTTTTACTCACCCATTTTAATGACGAAACGACTTTTAAAACGTTAAAAAAATAATTACGAGTATTGGAATTTTCTTTCTTCAACCATCGTAGTATTCTAGAAAAATGACTTTTAATGTGAACCAAAGCATTTGGTGGCCCTTGGAATTTAAGTTGTTAAGGATTTGTCAAATGATGTTTTAATATAGAGAAAATATGTTCCTTTATAAATTAGAATGTCATTATTTCTCTTTGAAATATTTCTCTTGGCAGAAAAAGTCCATTAAAATATAAAATATCAACGTTTTTTTTTATAAGATCAAAATAGTAATATTGAAGGAAATTTTGATACTTATTTTTGTATTTTTAGTTAATGGGTGACATGACATTTATGTTTAAAAAATAAATTTGAAGCTTTACTTTTTCCAAACACAGGTAGGACCAACTGCAGAAATAAGGCATCTATTGTGATTGGTGAAATGGTCCCAGTAATTGAGATGATGGATCTTTTCACATGCGTGTTATGCATAGCTTCATGTGTTTACTTAATCCTTTTTTTTTTCCTTACAATATAAAGCTTTAGAATATTAATGGCTGTGACATCAACATGATAATCCAATTCGTGACAAAACAATGATGATGTGCATCCACATGTAATGCAGAATTGATTACAGTGATTTTTAAAGGTGTTTGTGAAATAATATTTGGCATGTCTAATGGGGAACATTAGCAGCTACAAGCAATGAGAGTGCACCCAGTGGCACTACTGGATGACGTAAACGTGCCAAAAGTTAAGAATCAAAAGCATGAAATTTGCAAAAGGAAGAAGCTTTTCATTTGCATTTATTATTCAGCTTTTGCATTTCTAGAGATAATCTAGCTCAGCATCTATCTTTCCATATTCACGAGTTTCTTCTTAACAGGATTCTCATTTTTTGTACTTATGAATGTTGTTGGAGTATCTTTACCTTTCAAACAGATGCATGCATCGTAGTAACTTCTAGAAACCTGAAATTTATGAATTCTAGCTTGGTAAATTCCATCCCTTTGCATTTCGATGATAATATAAGGTCTGTATTCAAACCAATTTTTATTAGAATTAAGAAAGAAGTAGTTCTAACTGTGTCAAAAGTTAGGTTCATGTAGTTTCCCATGTACTTCCGGTGTTGGACACTAGAGATTAGGCCATTCTGAGACCTTATTGTAATTGAGAACAAACCTACCTCATTGCATATCAAGAGGATTGGAAAAGTCATACATAATAAGTAGTGTTTTGCTCATGTATCAAGTTATGATAGATACTTTGTTCACATACTGGTTCGGTTGAACCAACCAAGCTTTTAATTGAACCTTTACCAAATATATCTATGATAGGACATTGAGACAGATTTTCACATAGATTAAAGAATTGAGGTGGTCTACAATGTCAGAACTCACAAGTCACAATCTAGTGGCGTCTAAGGCTAAAACTCAGGAAATTGTGCAATAGCCCAAAAATTATTATTCAGTGATAGCAATACATGCCTGTAAAATTTCTGCATTTCTCTTTTATTATAAAGGCATTTAAGAGCGGAGGTGGGGACCAGGTTATGCAGAATTGTGTTGCGCAAGTCTTCCACATTAATGAGTTGATTTCGCTTGTCAACACAGAGAGGCAAGTAATGCATATATTCCACTTTTGACTTGGTATATATGACTAGTTAGTGATTAATGTTGTTGAGTGCTTAAACTCCATTATGCAAGAAAAAAGATAAAAATGACCCAAGTTGTCATTGTTTCCGAACTCTTTTAATTTGGGTGAAGCATTTAAGAAATTGAAGATAAGACCTTCATTGTAACTTCACACTCATTGTATTTTGAATATGTTTGTCATAATAGACGCCAGAAAATGACTTGAGGGAACAAGTTCTTACCAGCAAAGTCATTGAAATGAAAGGAGAAACGAATGGAAGGTGCGAAGAAAGGCATAAAAAATGGAGCATAAAGAAATAGCGCGGCGGTTGTTTGGCCATACTTGGACATCTTCATTAAATATTACCATTTTTTTCTGTTTGTTTTGGAATATATCGAATAAGATGCTTCTAACTTTCCAGATATCATATACAAGTCATAAAACACTGGTACACGATAACAGAAAAGATAAGGACCATTTGCTTTGAATCTATTCCAAAACAGAAATAATAACTTCATTGTTCATACTTCACCTTGGTCATTAAAAAAGGGTAGGCTAGATGCTATTTGTGAAAGAGTTCTTTGGTACTAACAATGAAAAAGGCACACTTTGAACCATAATCTGATACTGGATATCTATAATCTATATTTTCAATTATCTCGAAAAGTTAATTCAGTAATAATTGTAGGAGGGAAAAAACAAAGTTTAAAAGGTTTGTGTCTAGTATCAACTCCACTAACTATAGATAAAACAACGCAAGTCAAATAAGCGGTGCTTGTTACCTGATCAACAGAATGATTTCTCGGTTATGACCATTTCGGAATTTCCAATAGCTAGCGGTGTTAAGCATTTCCCTACGTGCTGAGTTCTGATCACAGGCCAGAATGCAACTCAACTGTAAATGATAATGGTTTAAACGTAGAATCAGCTGCAAACCATTAGCACAAAACCTCGTAGAAATCTTAGGCCTTGGCATTAAATTTCTGTGAATGTAGGTCCTTATATTATTAATGAGTTTTGGACACACCTATTCGTCGTTATGAATCATGTTCAGCCTAGGAATGAGAAACAATAATTGTTACAGGCAATCAGTGACATAACACCATCGCAAAGTAACCAAGTCCGATTCAGTCCAGTCTGCACTCAAAACATTGGTCTAAGATTCAGCGTTAAACTACAAATGATATTACATATGGACCAAAATGAAATCACATAAGTGCCAATAACCCTCCTAATTGAAGCTAACTAGATACACAACAAGTGGGATTTTATGTAATTAGTGATTTTAGTGATACACAAAGAACATGAACATGATTTTGTGAAAACTTGACATGAGAATGTTCATTTATCAATCAAAGCAAGTTGCAACAAACTGGGATCCTCACGTGAGAACTTAACCTTTCATTCTTGTGGCAAAATCTTCAGTGCAGAACATTAGAATACTAGTAAGTTCTCTTCAAAATGTGTTTGAATAATTTTTTTGGAAAAATAATACATATTGAGCTAAAGAGGTAAGCATAGGAGTTCGAATAGAATAATATGGCTACCATCTATCCACACCATCTCCAAACTCCCCATCTTCAAGATCTCCATGATCACCTTCTCTCCGGTGGTCTCTCTTGTGTCTTTTGTGCCGTCCTTCATCTGATTCATGGCCAGATGCACGCTGCTCCACCAAGGGAAAAATGCAACCAAAAGACAGAAATCAGTGAACAATAAATTATAGAAATCATTAACAATAACATCTTTAAGACAGACAAGTCACAAATCTACATACACGTTTTGACTTCTTGCGGTCACTACCATGACTGTGAGATTTCTTAGTCTTCTCTTTATCCATTTCGTGCTCGGGACTATGACGTTGCTTCCTTTGTTTTCTACTATCATCTTCAGACCTTTTGTTTTCTTTGGAGGATTGGATTTCAGATAACTCCATACTGTCACTGTCTGCTTTATCCTTCTTGTGTGCCTCATCTTTCCCTCTTTCACGCCCACCATCTTTTTCCCTTCTTTGCTTCCCTTTCCTTCTCTCTCTTTCCTCCCTGTCTTTTTCCTTCTTCACCTGCAGAAAAATTATTACAAGCTACTCAGTGACTCCTTTTCTATTGACAGACTTAACTTAATGAATAAAGAAATTCATATCAGTTTAAGATATTGCTGTCCAGATTTGACACTACTCCATGCCTGACTATAAAGATGGTGAAAAACTACAGAGGATTTGAAAATAATTTATATACTGAAATTACTACGATATGCACTATGTATTTATTTGGAAAATTCACTCGTATTCTTTGTTAATGGTAGAAAATTATAGTGACAAGCATGCATTAAAAGGAATTCATGTACACCTTAAAAGAAAAGGATAAAACAGAAAAACTTAAACAGAAGAACATACTTTCATCTTTAGAAATACTTCATTTAGCAAGATGTCCAGATAAAAGTAACAAATACATAAATTGGCACACTCTAGCATACATCACAATTCACAATGACAATTATGATAACTGATATTCCCAGCTATCGAACTAGGCAGCAATCAACTAGCTGACTGATTATCCACAACATATTTGCACTCCTTTTCTTCTTTATTCTCCCCTAGAATTTAGAAGGATTTGCACGTCGTATAATGATAGCTTATTATTCATATGTAAGAGAAAATGAATGACACAAATCTCAAATACATATGCAATGAGCAAAAATTATACCCTTTCCTCCTTCCGTTTCCGCTCACTTTCTTTTGCCTCTTCTTTCAGTTGTGCAATGTACTCCTCAAATACTTCCCTGCAAAGACTCTCATCTCCAATAGACCTAATAACATGACAAATAAAATAAAAATAAGAGCTTGAATGTATTATAGGTTAATTCTAAGAAGCAAATCCCAAAGACCAGTGTGAAGCAGAGAAGCTAAAACATGTAATCGCAGATCACACAGTGCCTGCTATACTATACCTAAGATATATACAATACAATATTAACTAATTTATAATACATGTAATGATGCTCTAATCTCAAAAAGTAAATCTGTTCAAGCCATTCATCAGTAATAGGCCAGATGAATATACCTGGATAAAAAGATCCAACCAAATCATATCCAGATCCAATTAAAAAAAAACTGGATATATAAAATATATTTTAACAGGATTACTCTTTGTCCATATTCAAAATTTCGTTCTATATCCACATTTATCCAAAAACCATTTTAGCAATGAACCTCTGATCCTTTTTCTCAAAAAAAATCCTCTGATAAGAAATATTCCATCAAATGTGTACTAAATAGTCATACTCATACGTTTGAGATATTCAATCCTCAACAACATGATGGGGTGTAATGGAGATCTCACACTAACTAGAAATATAGACAAATTATAGTGCATTTATGGTTGCAAATATCACCTTACAAGTCAGCTTTGAGAAGTTAAGTTAGACTTAAAGTCCACTTTCTAAGAATCTCCATAGTACTCGGTGAAAAATATCTTCAGAATCTTCCTATTCGTTCCATCGTTTTTTTATTTTTTATTTTAAAGGATTTGATTATTACAAATACAGATGATAAGAATGTAATTGGTGTGATTGTGATCAATAAAATAATTATTTATTTTCAAGTAAATGTCTGCTTCATAGTTTCAAATCATCCCTGGAGTTGGTTTTGGGCATTTGGCAATGGGAGGCACCAAACTGGGTGGAGGCAGTTCTGAGGAATGGAGGGTGGACAGTCCAATACATCCCAAATGGATACAGGTTCGGGTTCAGGTTCTGAAGTGGTTTTGTTCCATAATCGAGTGGTGCTGGAAGATCTGGTTTTGGAAGAGAAAATTGTCTTTGTAATCCTCCAGAAATATGGCTAGACATCCAAAGAGGTGTCAGGTGCCAAAATCAGCTTGTAATTGATACATTTTGGATTAATCAAACCATGCAGGTCTCTGATCATTAATACTCAAAATCAATAATCCAAATAGCTTACTAAAAAGTTTCAATACTTTAATCAAAGAAAATTATGCATACTAATCAATGTGTTTGAATCACTTAAATAACAAATCCCATGTATCAAAACAGCCTATTATGCAAATTAAAAAATGGTAATCCAAAGTACAACAACAATGTCAACATCAAAAGAAAAGGACCGTCCTCAATCTGGATCATTTCTTAAATTCGAAAAAAAAAAAGGACCAGATCTAGTCAAAGGTTAGATAAGCAAAAGAAAGAAGGCTTGAATCTGCCATGAAAACAAAGCCAAAACACCTGCAGTGGAATCTTCCAACCGAACAGCAGGTATTTCTCCCATAGGAGCAGCACCAGACATTATTTGACGGTGATCCCAGTCAGAACCGCCACAAGAGAAAGATAGAATGTTACGGAAGGTTTGTAGGGACCACAGGTGGAGATACAATGCTGCAGCACAATGGTGCTAAAAAAATTTTGCATTTCATTATTCTAGATTTATTATGGAAAAATAGGATATCAATCAAAAGTAATAAAGTGCTGGAACTGCACCATACAAGTATTTGGATACTCTATATTATAGTGTGTTTGGATAGAGAATTTTAAGAGGAGAATTCATTTTTATAAAGAATTTGAATTTTTTTATGACAAAAATATGTTGTTTTTTAGGTAAGGAATTTCAAAACAAAGTTTAAATTCTAGAATTTTATGAGTAATTGGATTACTTAAAATTAGACAATTTCAAATTTTATCTAAAATATAAGAATTTGAAATTCTTCATGCCTCTTTGTATTATCTCCGTAGCTTGATTTTGGTTGAAATAATGACTTGACTAAAAGACTAAGACATTGTTGGAATGACTATTTTTCCGTTGATATCAACTAAGATTGTTTTATTGATACTGATAGGAGTTATTTTTTAATAAAATTGTTAGGATTAATTTTTGTTGTTATAGACAACTGTTATTTCTCACTTGATGTTGTTAACCAGTTGGCCCTTATAGGGAAGACTCTTTTTTGACGGATATGAACTAGATTTTTTCGATTGACTTCTGGTGTGATTCTTTTTTTTATCGACACCAATGTTATTCTTTATCAATAGTTTGTTGGACTTATTTCTAATATTTGATTAGAAAAACTTTCAGCCAACATTAATTAGGATTGTTTTTGGCCAACTATGACAATTTTTCAGCCAACATTGATTGAAGAGTTGGTAAAACAATATCTCAAACCAACAATGTAAAAAACAACCACAATCAATGTCGACCTAAATAATTGTCGTCAACATTATATGAAAACAATTTTGGCTAACATCAACAAAGAAAAAGATTTGTCAATATCAGTTAATAAAATTTTGACCAAAAAACATAACATGAAGCAAGATCGACTAAAAAATAATCAATATTGATATTTTTGAAATATTAACAATTGTTTGATTTACAATAATTTTGCATTTGGTGGAAATTGAAATTATTTTACCAAACGAGAAAATTAAAAATCAATAAATTTGAATTGCCTTATCTAAAGAATCATGTGTTAACATAATTAATGCATTTAAAGAATCAACATTATAATTTGTAATTAATTGTCTTTTTCTATTCTCTTGTATTATTGAGAGGCATTCCCTATTTGGTACAAGCCTAGGAGTATAAATAATTAGTACGCTCCCTTTGCGTTTTATACACACTGCAAATAACATTTCACATATTCCTTAACAGTTTCAGCATGTTATAAAATGAACTATACCTAACTTGACCCTAAAAGTTAGCTCAACAGAATTGTTCAAGCTACGTAAAGACTGATTTGGCCATATTCCTTTTGGGTATAGGAAGTATTAACACTACTCTTACCTAAAACTAAACATTTGACACATGTAGTTTACAAGAATGGGCATCCACAACAACCCTAAAATCAAGAATAGATAGGATCAGATGCCATATAAGAAATGGAGTGGGGTTAACTCAACCGAAAAATCTAACTTAATAGGGAGAGAATTGTCAAAGCCCCATAAAACATATAATAATTAATCCTATTTGATGAGGGACTTAACACTGTTAAAAACATCACTGGCTTTGTTCAAGCCTACATTTCCCTGTATTGGCTCCATTCTTGCTTGTCTTTATGAAGAATGGCATGGCTTCAATTTGGTTGATCTTTCCTCATATTGGCTTTACTCTAGCATGTCTTGAGACGAGTTTGATTTACTTCATCCTATTTTTTCACGCTCAACTCCCTCTACTTTTCAGTCGTCATCATCAACTTATATTTGTCATCTGCTCATTATCCCCTAACCTATTCCCAACCTGGCATACGACCCTATCATTGACTGCCACTATTATCTCTCACCCATATGTCAGTTAAATGGATGGATTGTCTTCTCTGCAAGTCATCAATTGCCAAAGTTTCTATCACTTCATTTGACCAAGTTTTCATACCCTAGTATCTAAATGCCAGTCTTTGGGTTTAACATAGACAATCGCATAATTTACACAATGAAATGTTGGGGAAATCAGCATCCTCATTTGTAATTAATTGTTTTTCCTATGCCTTACATCGTTGATTGTAATTCCCAATTACATGTATTTACCATTGTACAACCTTACGACTGTAAACAAGGATAGCTTTTTTTTCTAGCATGTTCCAAATAATATTCAAATATTCATATGCAACTTAAATCCTTGCAATTTCAACACCATAGAATAGCTCCACTAAATGAGATTTAATTTCTTTTTCCAAATATATTTTCATTTATTTTAAAGAATTAAAATCATCCTTATATAAATAAAGCCTTATTGCTCCACATCCACCCATAAAACAATTTATTCACAATGTTTAAATTTATCATTGATTCACACCTGAACTCCTGGCTATCCTCAAGAAGTGGTATACAGTCCTCCCACTTTGAAGACACGGTAATGTCCTGCAGTGAAGTAAGCAAAAGAAAAGATATATAATAGTCCTTATTTCTCAACCATTACAGTATATAACATAACTTAGACATTGATGTTCACGATACTGCACCTTGATAGAATATAGCAGATGAAAGAAATCATCGGCAAAACGTTTGCGCTTCTTAGCTTCCTTCTCCTCCTTCTCTTTCACCCGTTCTAGTAGCTCGTCAAACACTAGCTGCAGGATAGTAAAGCATCGGTCAAACATGCATGCACAAATTATATTCCAAACTGAGAATTATTAGAATCAAACTCTAAGAAGTTAACCGTTGTAAGACATATGACACCATTTATGGTCACTTATAAATGAAACAAATATTAAGGACTGTGGTAAACAATTCATAAAAGACAAACTTCGATATGTCAAAGACAAAAGTAACTTTAGATTTCTCCAATTATCATAATAACCAGTTTTCCAACTGTTTCTTTCTATTAATTCCTGTATTGAGTGAGAATACGATTGTGGGTGATCCATTCGGTTATATAGGCAAGTTTTATGATGACTGTTTAAGGCATTACAGGAAATCACCTCACCTTAAAAGGCACAGTATCAATGCATCATGAGGGTATACAGGGGTTTTCAAGCCTCATACAATTGCACTCACATCTACCATGAATCAGATAACCACCAACACTGTAGTGGCCACAATAGTCAAAAAAATGAAGACCTGGTGTATACAGAAAATGGTACACAAAAAAGGTACACAATTTACAACTCTACTTTCAAGAATTTCACAATTCATTTTTTGTTAAGGAGCTAGTCTACCTATCTGCATTTGTCTATCCAAGTAAGATTGAATGGTCAATATTAGTGCCTCTCTCCTAATATACTCCCAACACGGGTACACATACACAGAATATCATAATTAAAGCATGCAAAGAAAAACCAAAACTAAAGAATAGCTGAGAAAAGCTAGTGACAAAAGCAAAGTTTAAGCCACCATTCATTGTAACAAACAGACTTATAATTAGTATTGAGACAAGTAAAGAAATTTAATATTGAAATGCACAAAACAGAACATAAAAGCATATATCCCACTCATTTACATACCTTTAAATTGAAATCAGATATAGGAAAAGTACCAATGTCTTTTGATAAAGCTGATTTGAAGTCTTCAAACGTCCAGGTTGACAATAATGTGATCTGAGATGCATGATAACATCATATCCATCAGAAAATATTTGTTAAGCAGAAACCACTGAAGAGTGATACATCATACCTTTGCCAATTTCACTGCATCTTTTATTCGACTTTTTTCCTCATGATACTGTAATATACAAAACAAGGGAAGATTTCCGTTTTATGAGAACCACTTGTTATCAATGGTAATTTTTTTCAGGATTCATGAAAGTAGAAGTCCACCAGCTCTATTTAGTCATACAAGAACCTCATATAACAAGATGTGTATTGTAATGGACTCTCATTAGAACCCCATCTGACCTTTTACAAATGTGGATATCTTTAACCCACCTGGGCTAGTGTAAATCCTTATGGGTGTGCATGATTCCAACTAAAGATGTGTAGCCTCATGATTTAATGGGAGAGAACTTAAGAGATTCCAACTAAAGATGTGCAGCGTCATGATTTAATGGGAGAGAACTTAACAGACTCAACAAAAATATAATAGCTTTTTTCGTTTAAAAATAAATTAATGTATAAATGCATGAGATGAAAGACCCTAAAAGGAAAATAAATAAATTTTACCCATGAAATTACTAGACAAAGTTCAAAGCCAACCATAAAGAGAGATTAGCATGCTCACTTGTTTCTCTAGCTCTTCAGCAACATCTTCATACAAGTCTTTGGGAGTTGAACCCGAAGTGTTTGATGCCACTGCTACGTAGGCAGGTAAATCTTTCACCTACAAGACCACTCAAAAGATATCATCTCTGTTGTCATAATAAAAAGAATTATCCTAGGCAACAAATAAGAAAACAGAAAAAAACTTAAGGTAATATTACGTAAGCTACCGCAGTTTAAATTTTGCACTTTAAAATATAACAAAAAAATACAAATAACCACAAAATAGACACTTAACCTTTGTATAATAATCACGCCAGTGAGTTTTTGCTGTAAGAATGCCTGAAGCAATATGGTCTTCCATCAATTTGCGGAATTCATCACGGTTTTTACGTTCTGTCTTTCTCAATTCTTCCTATTATGTTATGAAAACATATTCGATGATATTAAGCAATAAACAGAGGAACTACAGGGTAGAGTTAAAGAGCCCTATAGAGGATGAACATAATAGCACCTTTTGTATCTTCTTCTGCTCTTCCTCTTCCTTTTCTAAATCACGTAAATAATCCTGAAAAGAAAAATATAATTAGATGGGCACAAATTTTCAATAGTAATGATGTTGATTTAGAATGACAGGTAAGTTCAATTGTGAAGATAAATAAAAAAGATAAATTACCTGGAATATTTCCAAGCGATCAATCTTTTCAAGACAAGAACATCTTTCATCAGCCTCTAAGCGATCTTGAACTTTTCTCCACTGTGTACTAGCCTGTGAAGAGTTGGATGAGAGAATAGCATCATGGAAAAATCTTATAATCTTTTAGGGCATAAACAACTATTTACCTTTATAAAGTCACAAGATTCCAAAAACTTTTTGTATTCCATTATATTTCGCTTTCGTTCCTCCTGTACCCTTGCTCGTTCCTGATAAAATTATATATCAGCACATATTTATTTAAAGCACTTCAAAATATTTCTATGTTTTAATGCATTGATTACAGCAAAAAAACTCCACTCATGGTTCCATACCCAGTAAGAATGGAAACTTCATTCTTTTCTCAACTTTTAGCTTTTTTTATTATTTGACTCCTGACAAACTTCATTTTTCCATAATATAACTTAGCTACCAACAATGTTGTCAAAATTTGCAAATGCACAATCCTGCGAGTATGGAGACCCAAGCATGCAAGGCTGATAGCACATAGCATTGATCCTGAAAGTATTTGTGTGGGCTTGGGCATCGTTACCCAACTCATGTATTTGGGCTTTCCGGGTTGGGTTACAGTGACCCAGTTTTAAAAATCTAAAAAGGATGACCCTTTTCCCCTAGGATTACCAATGAAAAATCAGTACCAAATGACATCCTGTGTGACTCAGCTCTGCTCAACTGTGCTCATCATCAATACTCCCATCACCATTGTCAGCCATTATACCTCTCCTGACACCGGTCATCGCAGTGTACCTATCGTGGTCACCGGCCATTGCAACACTTGATTTTTTGTCGCCAGCCATCAAAACACTTGTGTTGCTGTCCCTGGCGACAAGGCTTGCATCACCATCGCTAGTGCTGGCGTCATTGGCATCAGTCTTTGCAGACAGTGACACCAATGTCGGGGTGCATCAGTCTTCTCTGTTACTTTGGAGGTTGCTGACTATTCAGAGTTTTTCTTCCGATGAAGCTTTTTATTTTATCATTTTAATAAAATATAAAAATTTAAAAGATACTTCTTCTCAGTGATCTGTTTTATATGTTTTCTATTCTAGCTGCCATTTAGAGTTGGAGTGTTCAGTTACGTTTATAATTTTATTAAGTTATACTGATTTATTAGTTATTACGAGTTAGTTATTTTATGACTTATGAAACTATGTTGAGTTGTGTATGTATTGGATCTTAATATTTGAGTTATCATGCATTTTTTTTGTCCATATTACACTTTTAATCTATTACCAGTCGAGTTATGATCCTTGAGCTTGATATTTAATCCCCCTTCAAATCCCTTGAGTTTGACAACACTAGCTACCACTCTGACTTAAATCCTTGAAAAAAAAGGTGTTGCACTTCACAATAGCAAAATTTTGATCATCCCAGAAACATCCAAAATAAACCGTAGTAAATAGTGAAAGTATAGGCACTAGAGACTAACAACACTATATATCATCCAAAGACATAGCATGCATGTCTAATCCAAAGTTTTTACTCAGAAGCAAGGTCAACATACTTAACATTAACAAATATGGGCATATATAGTAAACATTCAATCAAAGGCGAATGCCCAAAGGTTCTATAAATGGTTGAAGGATGAGGTAGCAGAATCCACCTTGTTTAGAAGTTCCTCCAAGAAGATTTCAAACATATCCCTGCGATCTCTGTCCCGTTCAACAGCCTTGAAACGTTCATCATTTTCAAATATAGACATGGCTTTGCTGAGTGAGTCCAAAAGAATCAATAGCAAAGGTATTAATTATCAAGTATATCAACTGGATGCAATATCTCAAAAAAAAAAAAACAATTTAAATATCATGAAAAAAAAAACCTCCAAAAGAATCAATAGCAAAGGTATTAATTATCATTAATATCAACTGGATGAAATATCTCAAAAAAAAACAATTTAAATATAATGAAAAAACAAACCTCCATCTAGTGGATGAAGCCAAGTCCGTGGATTCCTGGAACATAATTTAATATATTAGCAAAAGGAAGGTAAAAAAGGAAGCCACACATAACACAGCTATAAAGAAACATGGAAGCACATAAACATACTTCCAACATTTTTTTAAAATCCTCCCGTGCTTTTTTTTGTTTCATTCGCTTTTCCTCTCCTTCATGTTTTTTCCGCTGATTTAAGTACTGAAAAATGAAAAAGATAAATAGTGTTATCATTTTACCAACATTTAACGTAGTCATCCAGTACATATTATATTAGGGATGGTAGTAAGAATAGAATCTCCCCCAATCCCTGCAATTAAAAGAGATTTAGAGATAAATCTTGTAGGGATGTACAAACATGGAGGAGGTAGTCACCAGTAACCTATTCTCTCTTAATAACAATCATACATAAATATATTCTTATTCAGATTTGTTAAAATAGTAATTTGGTATAAATTTTCCTTTCTAAGAAATAGAGACAACGAGAAGTGTTAGATTGATCAAAAGAAATAATGGGAATTGAGAGAATAAAGGGGAAACCGTTCTAGAACAAAATCAAACTCAGGCCTAAATAAGGGAAGTAGATGACGTCCCCAGAAAATATCATAATAGTGTATCCACAGGAAATTTGACCCCATCCATTCCCACATGTCTGCATAATTTCTTGTGTTGAGGAGGAGGCATTAAGCTTTTTTATTTTCAAAAGTGCATAAAAAGTCCAACATATTCTGCAAACATTTAAAAAAAAAATAGTTCCATAGATTGTATTTCTATAGCATACATCCAATGTGATGCACACGAACAAGACCACTTGACAGATATTTCAGCCTCTTAAGACAGTTGTTGCTCTTAGACACGACTACAGTTGTCAATAATTAGATTGAGTGGCCAACCCTAAAAGTGCTATAGCAGGTTCAGAGATGAAAAATCCATCATAACAGATACAACATATATATTTTATACGACACAAAAATGCTCAAAAATAAAAATATGTTCATAATTAATAACTAAAAATTACATTACATCACAATACTCCAATAACTCACAATTAAAACCAAAAAGGACCATAATGGCATTAAATGGAAAGAAAAAAACTCAAAGGTCGTAAGAGTGCAAAGTACTCTACATACCCAGGAATAGAGCATAGTGCCTATAGGAACAAAAATCTAACAGGCTTGTGCAAGAGTATTGGCAAGGAAAGAGAGGGTGTCTGAACAGTAAAGGACATGAACAGAGACCCATAGGAGGGTAGTAGCTGACAATGTGACTGAAGAGTGGGACATGTATGCAGTGGGTCATGGATTGGCTAAAAATAAAGGTAGGTTTTAAAAGTTGTGTAAATGATAAGAAATGAAAATTTTCAAACCCTATATAGTTTCAGATGCCAAAAATGGAGAGATGATGAAAATGATAGAAAAAATGTTTAATAACTCAAACATGTGAGCCAAGATGGGTTTTAAACAGTTTCGGTATAGTGCAGCAACAGTCACAACAACCACAGGTGTCCCAAACACAATTACTACAACACAACTTTCCATCTATTATTTATACACTTCAAATTGGACTTGTTCAAATACTTTACAAATAGAAAAAAAACAATTGATACTTACACCTTACAGGATAAAATATGTCAGCTAAAGCAACAGGGACATAATAGGAAAAAGAGTAAGGGAATAAAGGAGAATCTTAAAAGCAATAATAGTTCTCTCCAAATTATATAAGAATTACCTCATTGAAAGCTTGCTTCCTTTCACTGAGTGTTTTTAACGCACCATACCTTTTGTCATTAATTATTAAACGCATAGCCTAAAACATAGAAATGTCTATGTTAGACAAATCACATAAACAGGAGACAGAGAAACATTCAAACAATTTAAAATTGTATAGAGGTATGTGACTTTAAAATATATCAATGAAATCACTCTACCCGATCCCAAGTCCAGTCAGATCCAACATTTGCAGATTCCAAGAGTGCTTTGAAAGCATCTTTGGCCTCCTAATAAGGTAATATGATGAATGATTAGTGCCCAGGAACATAATACAGATAGAAATAAAAAAAAATTGATATTTCATTCTCATACCATCTTATTTGCAAAAATAAGGGTTTCTGGCTCAACTGCCTTTGTTTCGGCAGCCACATGATTCCTTCTCTCCCCTACTGAATCAGTTTTACCATCCTACAAAATTTGAGACAAATCAGACTGATAAGCACCAGAAAAAAAAAATCATCCAACACATAAAGAAAACAACAATGAGAGAAGTGTACTTCTTTATCTTCTGCGGGAACTCCATCGGCAGAACCTAGAGTATCTTGAGCTGGATCATTGTTAGTGTCGTTCCTACAACATTTACCACACAATGAATTTGTCATTCATGTAGACAAAAAATAAATAAAGACTGAAGAGGAAATTAGTGGAATAGACACTACGTTGGAGTTATAGCAGTGCTAATATCCGTAACTACAGCTTTATCACCTCCCACGCTAGTATCTGATGGTGTGACAGTATTTACAGGTGCGTCGAGTTCATCCACTTTTGTTCCAGTTATAGGGGTTGCAGAAGGAGACGTAGATGGTCCAGGAGGCATCTCAGATTGTTGAATACTTGTGGATGTAGTAACAACTGGAGCAACTGAAACAGGACTTGATGGCTCTCCTTGACTGGTTGAAGATATATTATCTGCATTTAGTGTTGCTTCAGCCACAGAAGGTGTCGGAGAGGGTTGAGTATGAGAATTGAGTAATGCCTCAGAATGTGGTCCACTGACAATTGCTTTTTCAACTTGCTCACGGGCCAACTTCAAGGAAATAATTTGCAGAAAAAAATTAGTTCAAAATTTAAAGGCAGAAAATAACAGGAAGAATTTTGAAAGAGCATTGCTTGCAATGGTGGAAACCTTCAGTTCCTCAGGAATTAACCACTTAGATTCCTTTGTGACCTTGTTGTAGAAATACCTACAGAATATTTCATTAAATATAAAATCAGAAATGAATATTAAAAATAGAAGGGAGAAAGACATTAATGAAACTAACACCCACTTTCGTCCATCGGGACTAATATACTCCTTCCAGTTTGTTGATTCATCCACCCTCTAACAAAATAAAAAGGAAAGCAATTTGTGGATCATTTCTCATAAAGATATTTCTTTTCAAAAGAAAGATTATAAATTAGAAAAATTAGAAATTCAAGTCTCAGAAAGCAAGAATGTGAGAGAAGAGAGAACATCAAATCCAGAAAATAAATGGGCAAGGTAAAGGATAAAAACTAACTAACCAACTCACACCAAACAGTGACAACAAACCTATTCGACTCTTGTTATATTTTTCTAATTTCTAAGCAGCAAAAAGTGAAGTGATGTTTCATGAAATTTGTAGTTTCTATTAGTCCAGTCCCATATTCTTGTGTTATGAACTTCAGCAAATAAAAAATGATTTAAGTATTTCCAAAAACTGGTCACATCTGCATATCCATAAATTTCAGAAGTCATATATTGCTTAGATAGTATCCTGCAATCATGAAACCTCTGTGAGAAATGTCTATTTAGAAGAAAATTCTAAATATTTAGTACTAATGCTGATTGGAAGTCTGCTTCCAAGTTGTTTATTTTTAATTCACTTATTTTCACAATAGTCAAAGAAAATCCAGTGAAACAAATCATTTGACTGGCAACGTAGTCAAGTCTGTCTTGCTAATCACAGTCCTTCCAACAGAGCATATTTTGTATAGATAGGACTATCTGAACCTTCGCTATGCATCTGCACCTTACATTTGTACCAAAAGTCCATTAAATAAATACACCTGTAAATTTCTTTTACAAATATCATTCACAGTAACCTTCGAAGATCCTAGAATCAGACACCTTTTTACATGTTTCCTACTTGCATAATATTAATAGAAAAATCCAAGTGAACCAAACCATTTCACCAGCAATGTTGTCAATGTCCATCTTGATAATCACAATCCTCCCAACAGAGCATATTGTGTATAGACAGGAGTACTAAAGGAGTCATAGGTAGTGCACATGATGATCTGAATCTTCATTATGTAACTACACCTTACATTCATACCAAAAGTCCATAAATAAATGCACCTGTAAATTTCTTTTACAAATATTATTTACAGTAATCTTTCTAAGATCCTAAAATCATACACCAGTAAACACTGCAGAGAGGAAATAGAAGGCAACCTAATAGATTGCTGCCATAGCAGAAAACCAGAGCTCCAAGGTGTGAGCCATAGTAATACAACAAAAATCAACACCCATGTTCTAACAATACACTTCTTCCACACAAATGAAGATTGGAAACATTCTTTTAGAATTTGGACAAAAAAAATGCCTCAAAGACATTTACTTCATCTTTTACAAATCATGATATTTGAAACTGATGATAGGATGCAAGTACCAAAAGTCGTGCATAGATTTAGAAGCACGTGATGCTCATTTTATCAAGTGACAAGATTAATAAATCATGAGAACATCCATGACAAAGGAATTAATCATCACGACAGTAATGCAATGATAGAATTTTCTAACATTCAAGCAATATAGGTAGAGCAACCAGCAAAGACCCACGGCATCACCTACCTCTCAATAGAGTAGCACAGCATGTACCTGTAAGCACCTTAAAGCTATGGGAGTCACACATGCAGATTTCAATAAGGTAAAATTGAAAGATATGAAGTCCTAAAGGCATTAAAAGAATTTTGAATTGTCTGCACTGATACTAAAAGATAATCACCATATGTTCAATATTTACAAAAAAGAAACTGTCTTTTATACTTGAAATTGTTGAGTAGTGAATTTAGAGTTTGAGTATATTGACCTTATGAATTTTCAATTTAAGTTTACATAAATTAAATTTAGTAGAGATGTTAAGGTTGTTTTCCTTGTTATTTTTAAAATATAATTTATATTTTTGGTAGAATCATTTGATCCAAGCTATGATAGCATGATTTATGCCCCCTCCTAACCTTAGGTATGATCTTGATTTTGACACCCTTGATCCAATTGACACTTTATCATAAAAAGAAAAGGGTAGAATAAGAAGTCAAGTCAATATTACAATTCTCCTTATTTAATGTAACAATATAATCTATGTATTGTCCACCAATGGATATGAAGTAAAAATGAAAGAAATAATCATAATCAGAAGAAATCCCTTTAAAAGTAAAAAAGATTCACACATACAGGAATAGGAAAGAAACAGCACTTTCTTTTCCGAAGCTTAAACAAATAACAAAATATATCGAAGTAACAAACATAAGCAATCATGAGTAAGAAGTCAACAAACCATTACTAAATGCCCCAAACATAAAGAAATAATCCTAGACAAATAAAAAGTGTTTTAATATTGGATAGTGAAAATAAATGTAGGAGAACATCAACAGTCTTTTGTCATTCTTTCTGATTTATAGAACGGAATTTCTATTCTAGACTAAAAAAAATGGAATAGAAAATTCTTCTAGAGCATCACCCAAGGAAAACAAAAAAAGTTGATATCAGACAGCCCAACCGGCATTTATCACAACACTGACCTTACAACAAGACGTAAAAGTCAAGATTGATGGTTGCCTGCCTGAGAGAAAATCAGTTCAGTAATGAATGAGCTAATGGAGCAGATTATTTTCACCAGACTTGGACAAATAGAAAGCACATAACAATACTTGAATAAGTTGACTCAGCTGATACAGTGAATTGACCAAGAGAGATATATACATCGTGACATTGGCAGAACCAAATAAATAAAAGATCCAGGGGTATGAATAACAAGTCGTTTAACAAAATGATAACGAAACCAATCGCACGACTAACCTCAATAGGCGTCATCAATTCAAAAGGCTTCTCCCAGCTAGATACTTTAGTTTTCTTATTGTAATAAAATCTGCAAAATTAATTGAAAACTCATACAATTAAACTTGTGGACAAATAATATCTAGAAACCCAGAAATATTGACTAAATTAAAACCTAATCCCGCTTTACCAACCCCTAGTTTATATTTAACCATGATACCACATTATTCTAATTTTTGTATCTGAGTTGACTGACTGTTGTGCACCTTCGGATGACCTAGATTCAAGTTGACAGACAGTTGCCTTCCTTTACAGTAAGCCTAAGATGCGGCAGAGGTAGGTTACAAAGACACTGCAACGTTCTGAGTTAACAGAAACTTTGTAATTTAATGATTAGCAGTAAATATGCCAATTAGTGGGGCGCATGTTATTTCTCGATTGAATGTCATTTTCAACCCTCGCAGCAGTTATGACTGCAATTGTGGGATTTCACGTTGCAATCATGGCAATTGAAATCTATGGCCAGAGTGTCATTTTCACCATGTATTCCAATATATACATGGACATTGAGGGGCAAAACAACTTTTCCACCTTCAAACAAAGGTAAAAGTGGAACCCCAGCCAAAAATCTAAATTTTCATTATTGCAACAAAAAACCCCACAATTGTTGTCATATTTGTGGCAAGGCTCAAAGACTGACATCCAATCAAGTAACGACACATGTCCCACTAACTGATGCAACTATTGCTTATCATTAATTTGCCAAAATATTTGTTGACTCGAATATCAAAGTGTCTTTACATATACCAACCCATGTTTACTGCACTGCACCAGAAAGAAACCGTCCATACAACTCGGATCTCAGTTAACAAGATCCATGCCTTGGCCAAAATCAAACCAGTACACAGTTAATATCTTGAGTACCTCAAATAAAACAATTCTTAATACCAGTATATATTATTTTTTTCATTCACCTAGTAATCAAAAACAACAAGACCATTTCCCACTTGATAGAATTGGCTACACGGATCCGGCGACATGCCATAATGTTCATAAATTATTTGAAGAATATGCAATATAATGAGCATCGTAACCTAAGAATACAAGCAAATATTCAAATCACTTACTTTCTTCCTGTAGAAGTGGTATGCTCAATCCAATCTGTGGAACCATTCTTAGCAAGCTGTGGCTGGACAACGGTAGCCTGAAAGACAGAAATTCAATCTGCATGAAATTCTACTTATAGATGAGGCAAAACACTGAATCCATGTTATGTCAAAAATAAGTAAGATTCATACCGAAGGTATGACAGTTGTAATTAAAGGCTGTCCTCCACCATTGCTCTGAAGAGTTGTCCCAGTGGTAATGCTTTGGGACGAAGAACCCGTGAGAGCATGAATTTGAGGAACATGTTGGAATTGCCCGGCAGAATTAAAATTTGTCTGCACTTGACCATAAGTGGGTGCTGCAAACTGTGTAATGGCAATCTTCAAATCAGCATTCACATATAGGAGTTTTAGCTTACCCACTACAAATGCAACATACAGGCCAAGACTTTACCGTATATGATGACGACAGTGCCATTCCCGGACCACCTACACCTGGTGTGTAACCATTTGGAGCTTGAGAATCAGGCTGAGGCATCATTGATTCAGAAGGCATGTGCATGTTTGGGCGCGCAACCGGCATTGGAATTGCCTGTGATGGGGGTGGTAACTGCGGACTAGGCCTTGGGGGCAACTGTTGAATTGGTTGAGAAAATTGGGGCTGTTGATTTTGTGGAGGCATTCCAACACCAATCATGGGAACACCACCAGGACCAACAGGTTGATGTTGGTGATGCTGGTAATGTTGAGAAGGCATGGAAATGAACTGTTGTGGCTGCTGAGCAGGAACAACAGGTCGGAACTGCACAAACAGATAAGTTGCTTAAGATAACTAATAATTTGACATAGAGCCAATACAATCACAGGAAAAAAGAAACGCATTACTTGAACAGGCATAGGTGGAGCATAATTGCGGGGAGGATCCACTGAACCGGTAATAGGAGGCCGAAGAGGCTTTCATAACAAAAACAAAACGCATTAAAACAAAAGAGACAGCCGAAAACCAAAGTTCATAGTTCAAGATATACTCTACCTGTAAACCTGGAAATTGCGGATTATTTGACATCTGAGCAGAGAACCCTCCACACACTAATGCAGTCAAAAGAGTATATAGTTATCAGTATCTTAGGAACCCCAAAGATATCATCTTGAAAAAAAAAATTACAAGTTTCGTGTGCCCATAAATTGAAATTTAAAAAATTACACAGAAACAGATACCCAAAACAATGTGCCTCAAAATTGACCGACAGAGAAGTTGTGTGGATGAGAAAGTTCCGATACTGAATCTTTTTGGACCGTGGGTAAGGGAAATTAGGTTGCAAGAAGAAACGAGGGTGGCATAAAGTGAGGGTACGGAGAATAATTGAGGAAAAGATGAGACATACGTACCAATATATTAGGTTGATGCCTGCGATTGGGTGCTGAATGAAATGGTAATGGGGATTTTACAGTGAACGAGATGAGGAGACAATACAAGAAGACTATGCTGTTACCTTGGTAATGGTAAGTGTCCCTCTTTATATCTTAATTAATTATTTTTCCCAAACCAAAACCTTTTCTCTCTCCTTTTTATTTTCTGCTTTTCTTTTCTTAGGGCTCAGAGAAACGGGTCGTGGACTCATGGCCCATTAATTCTTTTTTTAAATTAAATTATGTAATCTTTTTATATTGAAAAAACATTTTAAAGTTAAATCATTTGACTTTTTATGACCTTTAAATACTCATTTTCTATTTCAAACATCTACTTAAAACTCATTAATCAAAATATTAAAATTTACTTTAAAAAATCTCGAAGCTCAGCTTCTCTAAATCCCAACACTGATAAAATCTTACAACTTTTATCAATATTCCATCACGTTTCTTATTTAAATAAAAACTTTTAATTTTTTTCATGTTTCAGATCTATTACAAACTCCCACATATTTAGATAAATAATAATAATCTTAGACTTCGAAGTGAAATAGAAATGACAAAAGGGTCAAAAATGTATAAGGTTAAATAAACTGAAAAAATGGAAAAAAAAATTGTAATTTTTATAAGTATTTAATAATATAAAATAAATGTTTATATGTTTCATATATTCGGCCCGTTTATTTCCTCTGGTAATTATGTGTACTTTTCTTTGTAATTTCATTATTATTCTTGGAATCTTAAAAAAAATTATACAATTAGAGGATTTCAAAGTAAATAAACACCTCACTTACAACTTTTGTGATGTTATTATGTATTGAAATAAACAAGTATACTTTCACTAGTAGATATTATTAGAATGAGAAAATTGCATGTACCATAAATTTAAAATTTAAATAATTAATAATTAAAACTTTAATAGTTAATTATATACTAATTTATAAACTTATTAATAATAAAAAATAATTTAAAAATCAATAATTTTTTTAATCTCTAAAATAGTATCTAATTTAATCAATATAACAACTAATTATTTTTAGTTTATAAAATTTATTTTTATTTAATAATTTTATAGTAATATTATCATCTATATTTTATCATAATAAACAACTAAAACATATTTAAGGTAATAAGAGAAAGCTTTATATAATCAAAGTTATTATTATTACAAAGGAAGATTTAATAATGGTGTTGAAACATTTAAATTATTCTCTTTTATGAATCTTTATGAATTATATTCTTCCATCTTATGTTATTCAACCATTCAAAACGTTATGGGATGTGTGCTCCAAAACATAGACATATGATTGGCCAGTGTAGTATCACAAAGGCACTGTTGCATAATAATGAGATAAAAGAAGTGAGAGAATTTGACTCCAACAAATAATGTGAGTTCATACAACCTTTAGCAATGTAAACATGTTATTGAAAAAATCAAGTTTCTGGAAAAATATGGAGTTGAGAAATAACTTATTAAAGTCATTGAAAAAAATGTTTCCCAGATCAATTATATGATTTTCACAAGTGTTTGCTATTGGGATTGAATGTAACCAGCAAACTTCTATGTATTGAATCTAAGATTTATGCTAATCATCTCTATTCTATTTTATTGATTCAAATTTCATACTTACGATGTTTAAAAAAATTATGTTTTGCGTTTACAAAATTATGATTTATATTTGGATATAGAATGCAATTTAAAAATATTTTTTCTTATTAATTTGGATTGAATTATATAAGAAGTTTGATGGTTGCTTATTAATTATTATATATTGTTAGTTTTAAAGTAAAATGTTTTATTAAAAATCCATTAATTATTATATTTTGTTAGTTTTAAAAAAATATTAAGAAATACAAGAGAGTCAAGACAATATTATTACGATAATATGACAATTGTTATTTATGATGATAAACTTTATATTTTCCTTACAATGACACACGATCTTGACTTACTCAGAAAAAAAAATTGACCAAAATTTTTTCAATTTTAAGGAAGATGTGATTAATAAATAAGTATTTGAAAAGGTAAAAAGTTAAATTTATGTTAGTGAATTTTAAAATGTCGACTAACTCATACACATATGTTACTATTATCTTAAAAAATAATTACTAATTATGTGATCCAAAATATATGATAACATTATTGATGCAAAAATACCAAAGATTAAAGAAGAAACCCAAAGGATCATGATAACATTATTGATGCATGAAGTTGTACCAAAATACATTATACTAGATTTTGTATACAAATTTCTCAGAGTATGATTTTTGACATAACTGTCAAAAAAAATGGTAGCCACGAGAGTTAAGGTAGAGAATTACTTATCGAAATTATATATTGTATATCCTTCGAAAGGAAATAATCTCTTTTGCATATTTTGATTTGTTATATAAGGAACCAATTAGTTGGGAATACTTATTATCACCGTCAAACATATTCTTTCACATTAAAAAAAAAACGGTTGAGAAAAGATAATTTTTAAAAATGATAACAACATTCATTAATGCTTAGTTTAAGTATCAAGTTTACAAATATCTTATGCATTAAAGAGATTGTTTGTGATCATATTAATTTGTTGTGAACCACGTCAAAAGTTGCTTAAATGAGTTTTGTATCTCTATGATAAATTTAAATTTAATTCTTTAAATAAAATAATTTAAAATTATATTAATTAAAATTTAATGCATTTAAATATCCTAAAAGTTAAAAAAAATTATATCCAAGCACAAGGTTTACTACAACGGAAACACACATGCTTGGTTACTTCAATAAAGTTGATTCAAAAGACTAAGTTAATGGTCAATTAATATTCAACTTCCTCGTAACTTTTAATTAAGATTGACCTTTAGATGTTTTTATTCAAGAAGGAAAAATATAAAAATTTGAGAATCACATGAAATATAAAAATCTACCGATTAAAAATTAAATGAACTAACAATATAATGGATAATTTTTTTTTATAAATATATATTTAAAAATATATATTATTTTTGTTCTTCTAAAATTTAAATATATATTTTTAAAACATATCTTTAAATTTTAGAATAATTAATATTTAAAAAAATTATTGTGGGGGAAAACATATTCGACCTAGTTATAATTAACTAATTTATTTTAAAAATAAATATTATTTATAATTAATAATTAAGAAAAATATATATAATTATTTTTCGTGTACATATACCAAATTTGTCATTATTTATAATCTATCTATAATATTTATAATAATCTATACATAAAGAAGTTCCCTTTGAAATTGTTTTTGTGTACAATTTTTGTTTTCCTATTTTACCTCTCTAATCTCTAATATAGTTGATTATATTATTCTATCGGAAGAATTATCTGGTGATTTAGTAATAGCCCCTTCCACTAAGCAGTTTTCAAGTTCACGAAACTGTTTGATATTCAAATTAAAACCTGCTAATAACTGATATAAAACTAAAAAAATAATATAATAAAGAAAAGAAAGAGAAAAAAATAAGATAACAAATTCCAGGAAGAACCCAATAAAATATCTATTTTCTAATCGTTTTCTTGTGGTTTATATTTTTTTATTTTCTTTTTCTTTTTTATTTGTTTTATTATTTTTTTCTTACACTTCTCTCAATTTTTTGTGTGTACCTTTTTGTCTGTTTGAATTAAAAAATAAGAAAATAATATGCAGACCTCATCTATACTTATATATAAAAGGATTTTTCATTATAATTTTTTTTGATTGTTACAAATTTATTTCTATTTTATTCTTATTAATATTTTATTTTATTATTTTATTTTGGTTATTTTATCATTTTGTAATTTCAACAATTAACAAAACAGTTTTTTGGTTTTAAAAAATTATTTTATTTTCTTTATTTTATAATTACTTAAATTTAAAACTAAAAAATAAATAATATTAATTTTGAAAAAAGTTGTCAAGAGAAGTGCACTGCATTTATTATTTGAGAAGAATGAGTCAAGTTTAACTTTTGAATTGGTTTGATAAGTTACTTAACTTCCTATAACTCACACAAAAAACACACTACAAAAGAAAACTTTGAGAAGAGAATCTTCATAAAAAAGAAAACTTTGAGAGAAGTTTGAGATAAAGAGACTAAATTGTTGTTTATTTTGTTATAATCAATGAACGCAGGTTGTATAAATTCGGATTATTTAATTGTTCATGCTCCTCATTTTTATTTATTTTTACTCTGTTTTTCATTTTCATGCCGCAAGTAGAGGCGAAAGAGGAGAAAGAAGATAGAGAAGCAAATTATCTCAAACCATTACTTTAATAAATAAAAACATTAAGATTTTGCACAAGTACATAGTTTCGATACCCGCGATTGTCAAATGTGCTGCATGGATGTTCACGACCTTCTTTTTCGTTCAAGAACAAATTTATAAAGAAATTAAGAAAAAAAGGGATAGATGATGAAGGACCTATGACAAGGAACACTTTGATTGGACCGCCAATGTAAGTTTTATAAACTATCTTGATGTTATTGTTGATGTGGGCGTCGACAGGGAGGATGAATGCTTTATGATGTCGACATTGTTGCGGAAAATGTGAAGAGATTATAAAATATATATTTTCCTAGGGTTTGTTAAAGGAGTTTCTCATCTTATTCCTATTTTTTTTTCTTCATTATTATATTCCTTTTGCTTAGTTTTATATTAGTGACAAATTAAGATTAGTGATTTGTAAGTCCTCACAATGAAACAACATATGGCGTAATTGTTTTAATATAATGATGTTCATTGTGTTAGCAGGTAGCAGGTAATAGGTAGTAGGTAGTAGGTTACATGTTGTAGGTAACAGGTTACAGGTAGCAGGTTACAGGTAGCAGGTTACAGGTAGCAGGTTGCAGGTTGCAAGTGGCAGGTAGCAGGTTACAGGTAGCAGGTAGCAGGTTACAAATAATAGGTTACAAGTAGCAGGTAGCAGGTTACAGGTAGCAAGTTAAAGGTAGCAGGTTGCAAGTAGCAGGTAGCAGGTAGAAGATAATAGGTAGTAGGTAGCAGGTAGTGGGTAGCAGGTAGCAGGTTGCAGGTTCAGGTTACAGGTACCAGGTAGCAGGTTACATGTAGCTGGTAGTAGGTTACAGGTAGCAGGTAACAGGTTACAGGTAGCAGGTTATAGGTTATAGGTAGCAGGTTACAGGTCACAGGTTATAGGTAGCAGGTTACAGGTAGCAGGTTACAAGTTACAGGTAGCAGGTTACAGGTAGCAGGTAGCAGGTTACATGTAGCAGGTAGAATGTAGTAGGTTACAGGTTACAGGTAGCAAGTAACAGGTTACAGGTAGCAGGTAGCAGGTAGCAGGTAGCAGGTAACAGGTAGCAGGTAACAGGTAGCAGGTAGCAGGTTACAGGTAGCATGTAACAGGTTGCAGGTAGCGGGTAGTAGGTTACGGGTAGCATGTTACAGGTAGCAGGTAATAGGTAGCAGGTAGTAGGTTAAAGGTAACATGTAGCAGATAGCAGGTAGCAGGTAGTCGGTTACAGGTAGCAGGTAGCAGGTAGCAGGTTACAGGTAGCATGTAGCAGGTTGCAGGTAGCGGGTAGTAGGTTACGGGTAGCATGTTACAGGTAGCAGGTTGCAGGTAGCGGGTAGTAGGTTACGGGTAGCATGTTACAGGTAGCAGGTTGCAGGTAAAATGTACCAGGTAGCAGGTAATAGGTAGCAGGTAGCAGGTTAAAGGTAACATGTAGCAGATAGCAGGTAGCAGGTAGTCGGTTACAGGTAGCAGGTAGCCGGTAGCAGGAAACAGGTAACAGGTAGCAAATAACAGGTAGCAGGTAGCAATTAGCAGGTTATAGGGTTACATGTAGCATGTTACAGGTTACAGATTATAGGTAGCAGGTTACAGGTAGCAAGTTGCAGGTTGCAGATAACAGGTAACAGATAACAGGTAGCAGGTTACAGGTAGTAGGTGGCAGGTAGCAGGTAGCAAGTTACTGGTTACAAGTAGCAGATAGCAGGTTACAGGTTTTGGTAGCAGGTTACAGGTAGTAGGTAACAAGTAGCAGGTAGCAGGTTACAAGTTATAGGTAGCAGGTAACATGTAGCAAGTAGCAGGTAACAGGTTACAAGTTACAGGTAGCATGTTACAGATAGCAAGTTACAGGTAGCAGGTAGCATGTTACAGGTAGCAGGTTACGGGTAGCAAGTTACAGGTAGCAGGTTGCAGGTTACAAGTAAGAGGTAGCAGGTTGCAAGTAGCAGGTTACAGGTAGCAGGTTATAGGTAGTAGGTTACAGGTAGGAGGTTACAGGTTATAGGTAATAGGTAGCATGTTAAAGGTTATAGGTAGCAGGTTACAGGTAGCAGGTAGTAGGTTATGGGTTACAAGTAGCAGGTTAGAGGTTACATGTATCAGGAAGTAGGTAGCAGGTTACAGGTAGCAGGTAACAGGTAACAGGTAGTAGATAGCAGGTTACAGGTAGCAGGTTATAGGCAGCAGGTTACAGGCAGCAGGTAGCAGGTAACATGTAGCAGGTGACAGGTTACAGGTAGCAGGTGACAGGTTACAGGTTATAGGTAACAGGTAGCAGGTTACAGGTTATAGGTTACAGGTAGCAGGTAGCAGGTTACAGGTAGCAGGTAGCAGATAACAGGTAGCAGATAGCAAGTTAAAGGCAGCAGGTTAGATGTAGCAGGTTATAGGTAGCATGTTACATGTAGTAGGTTACAGGTTATAGGTAGCAGGTTACATGTAGCAGGTTACATGTAGCAGGTTACATGTAGGAGGTTACATGTAACAGGTAGCAGGTAGGAGGTTACATGTAGCAGGTAGCAGATTATAGGTAACATGTAATAGATTATATGTAACATGTAGCAGGTTATATGTAACATGTTATAAGTAGTAGGTTATATGTAACCAAGTTATAAGTATTAGGTTTTAGTTAACAAGTTTTAGGTAACAGATTATAGACAGTAGGTTTTAGGTATCAGGTTATAGGTTTTAGGTATCAGGGTATAGACAACAGGTTATAAGTATAAGTATCAGGGTTTGGGTAACAAGTTATAGGTATTAGGTTTTAGGTACCAAGTTATAGGTATTAGGTAGCAGGTTATAGGTAACAAGTTATAGGTAGCAGGTTATAGGTAACATGTTATAGGTACCAGGTTATAAGTATCAAGTTATAAGTAATAGGTTATATGTAGCAAGTTATAAGTAGTAGGTTTTAGGTATCAGGTTATAGACAACAAGTTATAAGTATTAGGTTTTGGGTAACAAGTTATAGGTATTAGGTTTTAGGTACCAAGTTATAGGTATTAGATATCAGGTTATAAGTAATAGGTTATAGGTAGCAGATTATAAATAGCAGGTTATAGGTAGCAGGTTATAGGTATCAGATTATAGATATCAAGTTATAAGTAGTAGGATTTAGGTATCGGGTTATATACAACAAGTTATAGGTAACAAATTATAGGTAGTAGGTTATAGGTAGCAGATTATAAATATAAAATAAATATTTTTTTAGTAATGGAGTTTCTCATTTTTCTTTTCTTTTTAAAATCATGTTAATTATGTTAGAAAATTAAAATTTATTTAATATATTTTGTACTTAATTATTAAAATTGTTAGTGATATTTGATAAAGAAGGTCTACAGGTGTACATAATTATTTTTTTAGTTCTCTTCTTTATAATATTAAAACATGACAATATGATAACCATGAAGTTATTGTTTTGACACTAACGGTTACAATAATAAAAATCATATTCACACGTGTAATAGCTATTTCATATCAGTTTTAAAAACTAATTTTTACTCGTGACAATTTGTTCGGGTAATATTTTTAACTCAATTTATAATTTTTATATATGTAAACTAAAAAATTCAGATAGTATTATTATATATAATAAAATGGATTTATTCATGTTTGTTTATTTTTCGACGCTCACACAGGTAAAGCGTGATAGATATAAAAGATCCGTCAACGAATTGAAGCAGTGTGTGCGAGACACAAAACGTTTCTCCCTTCTCCCATCAAAGAAGAACCGAGGCAGGAAGAAGTAGCGACACAGAATCAAACACGATGAAACTGAGACTCAGATCCTTGGAATCCAAAGAAACCCTCAAAATCGAAGTCCCCAATTCATGTTCTCTGCAGCAACTCATCGACACCGTTTCTCACACCATTTCTTCTTCTTCCTCTTCTCTGCACCTTTCCCTCAACAGAAAGGACGAAATTCGCGCCTCTTCGCCAAACGACTCTCTCCACTCCCTTGGCGTGGCCGCCGGCGACCTCATATTCTACTCTCTCAACCCCACCGCCTTCTCCCTCGAAACCCTCCCCCACAAGCCAGAAACCGCTTCCCGCGACCGACCCACCGTCCAAAACTCGCCGGAAATGCTCACCGGCGATTCCCCCTCGACCCCCGCCGTTGAAAAGTGTCCGACTTTGGACCCTGCGGAGGTGGAAACCATCGAAATGGTTGATGGATCTGATGAGGCGGTGGCGGTGAGTACCAATTCAGAACCTTTCTTTGTGAAAAGTGTTCTAAAAGAAGCCCTCGGAAACAACGTTAGTGATTTCAAGTTGTTAGTGTTTACGGTCCACGGTGTGGTTCTTGAATCTGGGTTTGTTAGAATCGACAAGGATTCGGGTATGGCGGTTAGTTGTTTTCACCTTCTTGATGATTCTCCTTCGGCGTCTTCTTCAATGATATCGTTGAGGTATGCCCTGCCTGAAATTCTGGTTAATGGTGCTTCTCATAGTGTGAATTTGAGATTTCAGACATTGGGGCATTTTGTGAATGTTTGTGGGTCGTTGTCTGATGATACTGGCTCGAGGTTGCATTATGTTTGTTTGGATAGACGTAAATATGTTAGGCCATTAGAGTTGATGCTGGCAAATTCTGAATCTAAAGGCAGTGTTAATGATGGGGAAGAAATTATCTTTGGGAACGAAGTTTTTGAAATGTGGAAGTTGGTGAAAGATAGGCTTGCATTGCCACTGTTGATTGATCTTTGTGAAAAGGCTGGATTGGAGCTTCCACCTTGTTTCATGCGGTTACCGATGGAGATTAAGCTCTTGATTTTGGAGCGTCTTCCTGGTGTTGATTTGGCCAAAGTAGCTTGCACCTGTTCAGAGTTGCGATACTTGTCCACTAGCAATGAGTTGTGGAAGAAGAAGTATTTGGAGGAGTTTGGACAAGGAGAGACTAGAGGGTGGCTTTTCAAGGATTTGTTTGCTGTGTCCTGGGAAACAAAAAAGAGGTCCCAAGGGGTTCCTTTTCGACGACATGGGATTTCAAGACACTTTATTCTCCCACCGAACCCCTTTAGAATGCCTCCTGCTCCAATTTGGGGTGGAGAATATGGTGTGCAGCCAGTCTATGGTGTTGCTTTCCCTAGATACCAACCAAGCCGGATTATCATTCCTCCGTGTAATCTGAGAGATTTCAATCCATAATGCTAAGTTCTCCTCATCAATGAAGTGAAGTGCTGGGACCCAAACCTTGGTATGGCTCACCTATTTTCTCCTTAGTTGTTTAGAAAATAAGTTGCAAAGTTAGTGCATCACGAGTGTCTGGTTTTTGAATAAATAATGTTTGTAAGTATTGTTTGTCGGTTTTTTTTTTCCTGGTGGGAAATCATAATTTTTAGTCGGTTTTACTTGTGTAGTTATATGTTTTGGTTAAGATGATAGTATTCCAAATATGTGGTCAGGACATAGTTGTTTTTCAGTCTTTGTGCGTGTTAGCTTTGGTTCATGTCTTCCAATTTATGCCAAGGCAAAGCCTAACGCTGTTCCAGCATATGTATAAAACTGTCTCGGATTATTTTCTCCAAAAATGTATGGACCTCATGTTTTTGCTTTGTACATATTACTGTAGTACAGTAGAGCAGTATATAACGTCATTAATATAAAGTGATTTGAATGTTGTGATGTTTCCTACTAACATAGCCAATTGACCATATGAGGATGGTATGTTATGACATTAGAAAAAGTTATTGTTTGCGCACGATTCCTATCCGCAGAAAGAAAACATTGGCGTGGTGCCAGGGGTAGTTATTTACGATAATGATTCGTTTGTGCGATCCTATTTTTCATACTTGGTTTTGAACTTAAACATGTTTTGATAAATGGTGAATCCAAACTTCTTAGAAGCGAGTCAAATTTAGTTTTAGTTTGTAGGGCATGCTAGCAGTGTGATGTGTAAGTGTAATAATTTAACTTCATAGATAGTAGGATGATGGACAATGAAGTGCATGAACTACGTGGTGACATTGTATCTTGATTCTTGCAAATGGGAAGGAATATCATGAGCCAAAATAGAGCACTGTGCATGTGTTACCTCTTTTTTGCGGGTGGAGGTTTACTTTGTATTGGTAACTACTAAACTACTTTTTGCCTACTCAACTAAATGGGACGTCAGACATTCTGAACTGACTATTTTTTGCATACTTTTTCTTTTTCTTTTGGTTATTCTACTTCTATTTTTGTCATGCATTAGGCTATCAGTTTAATTATAAAGCAGCTCTTTACCATTAATGTCATGGAGTAATGGGTTCTCCATTGTTTGTTATCTTATAGTCATAGTGTGTCTCTGGTTTGAGCATGACTTCTTATAGCTATCAGTACTTTTGCTGAACCAAGTGTCAAAATTACTGAAACAAGAGGCTGCTGCTGTATTTGACATGGACACTGGACTGAAGTGAAATCCAGCCTCCATAAAGGAAGTGTGAATCTCTCCAGTAATTGTTATGATTGAATGAAATGTGATGTTCAAAGTTTGAGTGTATACATTATAAATCGCCTCCATCAAACAGCTCATAGTGTAGGAAAATACAAAGAACAAAGAATTGAAATATGGCTAAAGGGAAGTAATCTTCAGGCATGGACTTTTTTGTAGAATGATTGGAGTGGAAATTGTGTTTGTTTTTAAGTGCAGTGTTACTGCATAGATGAAATAACTTGGACACTAGAGTTTCTGGTTTTGCAAAAGTATTTTTGTTTGATACTACAGAAAGGGGGAGGGGGAGAAGAAATGGTAGGGAAATTAGAAAAACAAGAGGTATATTAACCCATTCAATTAGAATTGGGTTGAACAAGTTTATATATTCTAAGTTTGATAAATTCAATCTAATTCAACTTATAATAAATAAATAAGACATATTATACATGACATATTATCATTATTTTATATATATATATATATATATATATATATATATATTAAGACATATTGAATCGACTTGTTAAATTAAAAAGCTAAGTCTAATTTAATTAAGTTGGATAAAAACTTAGATTAAACTTGATTCATTCTATCATTATCCACAGTCACGGCTTCCTCAAGGAGTTCCCAAGAAATGCCTCCTCAAGCAGTAAGATACAGTAGGAAAGAATAATACAACATCAATATCGTTATAGTAAAAAAAAACTCGTACTTTTGTTACTTTAAGGTTTAATATTATTTTTGTTCCCCACATTTTTTGCAATTACTTAACGTAGTTTTTGAGTGTTATTTTTCCGATTCAACGTAATCTTAAATTTTGACAGAACGACTCAATTTGGTCTATTTCTAAATGTTCAACTTTTATTATGTGTTTAAAAATTTGGTTTAGGTGACAGGACATCATGCATTAATTCTACCTATCTTAATGATATCAAGACAATTAATGGAAGAAATTAAATTAAATTATTCTAATAAAATTGGAGATTATATTAAGTAAAAAAAAACTAAAAGACTATTGAGTAATTACAAAATATACTAGGATTGAATTAAATTATTCTAATAAAATTGGAGATTATATTAAGTAAAAAAAAACTAAAAGACTATTGAGTAATTACAAAATATACTAGGATTGAAAGCGGTGTTAAACCTTACTTTAAATATAAACAAGGAATATAGACCAAGTGGAAAGATAAAGCTGACATGAAGTTGCAACAACATGGACTAGTAAGTTTATTTGATGTGCATATATCCCCAGGTTATCACATAGACGCGATGATGTACCCTAGCTTTAAGTTTTTGAGTTAAGTGGGGAGCCGCTTAACTTTGTTTTAACTGCTAAATGCTTAATTAGGAGGTCTATGTATAAGGGTTGGAACACCCCTAAAGTGTTTCATTTTATTCTATTAATTCGTTGCTGATAAAAAAAAAAAAAATTTGATGTGCATATATATTTTTTCCAAATCAAATAAGTATAACTTTATTTTCACACATTTTTTCTTCAACAAAATAAGTTATAACTTTTTTCTATTTTTTAATTTTTGTTCTCATCTACCTATTTATTTTCTCCTTTACCTAAGGAAAGTGTGAGTTCATGAGTTACTAATGCTAAAAAAGAGGAATAGCAGGGAGACAATTTAAAATAAATTAAATTTAAATTAAATTTTCACCTATCTATCTATTTAAATTAAATTTTCATCTATCTATCTATTTAAATTAAATTTTCTTACCGTTGTTCGCTTTTGTCAGGTGGGTATTTTTTTTTAATATTCAGTCCAGTACAACGGGAGTTTTGGACTGGCCTCGGGCGGCAAAAAATATATTTAAATTTCAAAAAATAAAAAGGATGGGAACTAACCATGGTTACGAAGTTGGGTTACATGGGATGCAGACAGCTCAACCATTGCTTGCGCACCGTGAACCAACCCTGGTTAGAGACAATGACAGCGCAGCAACCCCATTTATCTCCCTATAAAAGGAATCCAAAATCCAAAATCGTTCATCAAGATTTCAAAGAAGGCGTCTTCATAAACGCCTTTCTTCTTCATTTCTTCTTCCTCTCTACGCTCTTCTTTATTCATTTCAAATTCGCGTGTTTTAATCTGCGAAAATGAGAGAGTGCATATCAATCCACATTGGTCAGGCTGGTATCCAGGTCGGAAATGCTTGCTGGGAGCTCTACTGTCTTGAACACGGCATCGGGGTGAGTCTTCCATCTCCACATTATTTTTTTAATTTTCATTCAGATCTGTGTCCTAGAGTCTTCTTTCGTGTAATTCTGTTGTCGATACAAATATCCGTTTCTCAGATCTAATGAATTTTAGCATTTTCTTTTTCAATTTCATCCGTTTACTTATTTTTCTTTGATCCGTACTTTTTTTAACTTTTTATTATTATTTTTGAAGGCCTGTTCTCTGTTTATTTTGCCAGATCCGTTTTCCAATTTCATTCTCTAATTCGGTTGTAGATTCATACTAGTAGTGATATGGCCTGTTTATGCCTGTTATTTGAAGTCATAATGTGGTTTCTTTCTCCATTTTTTGGATCTACACGTGAAGCTTGCAAGTCATTCTGATTAGGAAGTTCTTTTAGCAGTTAGATATAATGTCCGTGCTTCTGGTTTCATTAGTTGTTGGCAGTTTTTTAGTTTTGTACTTTAAGAAGCTGAAATATACTTAATCGAGGAGTAATGAAAAGTATTAATGTATCGAGAGCTGATGTTTATAACTTTTATGCAGCCCGATGGTCAAATGCCAAGTGACAAAACAGTTGGAGGTGGTGACGACGCCTTCAACACTTTCTTCAGCGAGACAGGTGCTGGAAAGCATGTGCCTCGTGCCATCTTTGTGGATCTTGAGCCTACTGTGATTGATGAGGTGAGGACTGGACCTTACCGTCAGCTTTTCCACCCAGAGCAGCTCATCAGCGGCAAAGAAGATGCCGCCAACAACTTTGCCCGTGGCCATTATACCAGTGAGTTGCAACATAGTATTATATGTGAATTTTTATAATATCACAAGTGGGTATTATAAATTCTTACACTTATTGTTTGTAATCTATATCAGTTGGGAAAGAGATCGTTGATCTGTGCTTGGACCGCATCAGAAAGCTTGCTGACAACTGCACTGGTCTCCAGGGGTTCTTGGTCTTCAATGCTGTTGGTGGAGGAACTGGTTCTGGACTTGGTTCTCTTCTGTTGGAGCGTCTGTCTGTTGATTATGGCAAGAAATCCAAACTTGGTTTCACTGTCTATCCCTCTCCTCAGGTGTCCACCTCTGTTGTTGAGCCATACAACAGTGTTCTCTCCACTCACTCTCTCTTGGAGCACACTGATGTTGCAGTGCTTTTGGACAATGAGGCCATTTATGACATCTGCAGGCGCTCCCTTGACATTGAGCGCCCCACTTACACTAATCTCAACCGTCTGGTTTCTCAGGTAATGATCTGCATATTAATGAGATTCATCGTAAATATTACCAATTCTGTGGATTAATTGATTTTTTTCTGTTGGATTAGGTGATTTCTTCTCTGACAGCTTCCCTGAGGTTTGATGGTGCCCTGAATGTGGACGTGACTGAATTCCAGACCAACTTGGTCCCATATCCTAGAATCCATTTCATGCTTTCCTCCTATGCTCCAGTTATCTCTGCCGAAAAGGCTTACCATGAACAACTTTCAGTGGCTGAAATTACCAACAGTGCTTTCGAGCCATCTTCCATGATGGCCAAGTGTGATCCTCGCCATGGAAAGTACATGGCCTGTTGCCTGATGTACCGTGGTGATGTGGTGCCCAAAGATGTGAACGCTGCGGTTGCCACCATCAAGACCAAGAGGACCATTCAGTTTGTGGATTGGTGTCCTACTGGTTTTAAGTGTGGTATTAACTATCAGCCACCTACCGTTGTCCCTGGAGGTGACCTTGCTAAGGTGCAGAGAGCAGTATGCATGATTTCCAACTCCACCAGTGTGGCCGAGGTATTCGGTCGCATTGACCACAAGTTTGATCTCATGTATGCCAAGCGTGCCTTTGTCCACTGGTACGTGGGTGAGGGTATGGAAGAAGGTGAGTTTTCAGAAGCTCGTGAGGACCTTGCTGCTCTTGAGAAAGATTATGAGGAAGTGGGTGCTGAATCCGGTGACGGTGTGGAGGAGGAAGAGGACTACTAGAATCTATTTCAGATTCTTGTGCGTGTTTTCTGTTGTGTTTTGTGTTGAGTATCCAGTGCTATTAGTGTTTAATGTGGATGCATTGCTTTTATGCTTCACTGCTTATGTTCCAGACCTAAACTTAATGACAATACATAATTTGTCCATTTTCTGAACCCATGTTCTTCTGTGTTGATGCTAATTTCGACTAATTGAACTTTGCGGGCTAAAATTTGGCCCAAGAGAAGTAAAGTAAGGGCCTGAAATTAGTCGGGTCAATTATGTGAAATTTGGGCTTTATATAACTTAATCCCATTAGATTCGGGTCAATTTTGTTATTTAAAAAATATTCTCTAATTTGTATTCTAAATTTAAAAGTCAAAGCTACATTTGATTTTCAAATAGTAAAATTCTTAAACTCTTAATTTGAAAGTTATTTTCTGAATTCAAAAATCACTTTCAAATAGTAAAATTCGAAATACAAAGTTGATTTTTCAACATTCATTTATGAATTCAGATTACAACTTTGAAATTGTAGAGTTTAAAATATTAGATGATAGAGAGTGTAGAGACTTAAACTTAATTTTTGATTTAATTAAGATTAAACTTAATTTTTGATTTAATTAAGATTAAACTTAATTTTTGATTTAATTAAGATTAAACTTAATTTTTGATTTAATTAAGATTAAACTTAATTTTTGATTTAATTAAGATTAAACTTAATTTTTGATTTAATTAAGATTAAACTTAATTTTTGATTTAATTAAGATTAAACTTAATTTTTGATTTAATTAAAAATAAATATGACTTTTCACCATAACTATGGAAGTCCAAATAAAACTATGAAGGTGAAGGAAGAAATTGCCTATATCAAGTTTCATGTGTTCTACTAACTCTCTTAAATTGATTTAATATTGAATACAATTAATTCAATTTGTTTTCACATAAATTTAATCTTATTTTTATCTAATCAGCTCGATTTTACTTGGAATTAACTTGATTAAATCTCCACGTTGGATCTATTTTTACTAGATCAGTTGCCACCTATGTTTTATTTTATTATTAAAATATTTTACATTTGTTTTATCTCATGATCTATTTTTTTCATCAGAACCTTATATTAAGAAGTAAGTTACAAATACAATAATAAAAATAACTTAATATATATCGTCATTGAATATTGACACATATTTTGACTTGATTGATACTAAAATAATAAAATTGGCATAAATAGTATAACATAAACTAAAATATTTAAATTATTATACACTTAATTAAAAAAAGTTATTAAATATTCAAAGTAAAAGTTATTTCCGTAATAAATACCAAAAGCTTATTTTTTATTTTTTTATAATCTTTCATATCTGTTTTTGTAAGTTGCAGAATTTATCTTTATTTTGACCAATGAAGGTATTCCCAGTTTTCTAAATGTTTTTAAGAGAGTGTGGCATTGGTAATTTAATTATTTATGATAGCCAATGTCGGTGTGTTTCAATTTCAGCTATTCTTTTGACTTTAAATGGAGTTTCTAAAAGCAATATTTTAGGAGACTTTATGATATAACAAAGGAAAGATTGCGTGCACTAATTTTATTTTTGGGAAGAGTTACGAGAATTAGGATTTTTCTACTACAAAACTTTATATTTAACTGTTAGTTTGGATTGAGAATGTGGGAAATGAAAGAAATGAAATAAAAGAGAGAAAAAAATGAAACTTATCTAAATTAAGAAAAAAGAAGTAGAAAATTTGTACTAGATTTAATTGACCTGACTCAATAAATTCTATTATATATTAATATATTTTTAAAATATTTTAGTAAAATAATAAAAATGTGAAAATATAAATTAAACCCCAAAATAATTTTAAAAAAAAAAATTTTATTTTAAAATTTTAATATATACAAATGTTATATATTAAAATAATAATATATAAAATAAATTAGTTTACTTGATATATAAAATTTTAAGTTAATTTTTTTGATTTACTTATTATTTTAATATTTATTTTAATTATTTACAAAATATAATTATTAATAAAAATCAAAGTTTCAGTTAAATGTAAATATATGTAATTCATAATTATTGTATAATTAATATAATCAATTATATACTATTTCCTCTCATTTCTTCATAATTCAATAGATTTATCTTATCTCGATTATTGTATTTTTTTTTATTTTCAGTTGACGCTCTTATTTTGTACATTATTACATCTCTACTTTTTTTTTTCATGGGAAGCAAACTAATTGTTTTGAAAATTTCTCCAAAATTAAACTTTTTACTTCTTTATTTTTTCATAACATTAGATTATTTATTAATTTAAAACTAATAAGAATACAATTGACTAATAAGTATTGTTTTAAATTTTAAAAATAATAATTAAATAAAAAAAATTCAGAAAACCCAACTGTTAAAAGAAACAAAAGAAATAATGTCTTCTAATTAACTGTTATGAAGTACATATTCATTGGATGTGACTTCTTAAAAATTTATATTAATATCAACTGTTTAATTATTCATCAACATGAAATTTTTTTCATAAAATAAATAAGATGGTCATGGATAATTTAAGCATTTAATAAATATTTCTTTTATACTATCTATAAATTATATAATAAATATAATTGAAATTAATTTAATTATTCCTCTACCATTTGACCAATTCAATTCAATTCAACTGTTACTGTTATTACTGTTATCTTAAAATTGGAATTTGAAATAACACTCACCTCTAGTCTCTCCTTATACCTTTAGTCTCTCCTTATTCATGTAATAATTAATGAGACTATTTAGTTGGAGTATACAAATTAATTTTTATTTTATTTTTAAATCATAAACAGATTACTTTCGTATTTTATCTTCAATAATATTTTAAAATTATAATATAAAATTTATAAGGACACACAATTAACAATGTAAGACAATTTTTTTTTATTAAAATAAAAAGAAAAGAGAGAAAAGAAACTAGTTGGTTGACTGAAAAAGACTAAAAGTAACCATTCATATTTTAGATTTAATTTAAAGAATGTTTAACTGTAGATAATTGATTTTTTTTATTATAATATAAATTTAATATAGCATATAATAACTAACATTTTTTATTATTTTATTTTTATACAATAAATAAGATAAGATAAAAAAAGATAACACGTTTATAGATTTATAAAAAAAACGCATACACACGCTTTGATCAGTTCTGTTTCCCCCAATAACAATTCAGCAATTCGGATAAGGATTGTGATTATAGTGTTTCCTTCGTTTCTTGTTCCTTCTTAGTTCTTCATTAATTATGATAAGTAGATACTCCTATTAATATGATACCAAATGTTCCAGTGAAAATATCAGTGAGTGAACAGACAGAAACACTGCATATGGAGTCTCTGCCAAATCATGCACAAAATTCACTCAAATTCGACGACGATGGTCGCTTAAAACGAAAAGGTAATGCTATGTGTCTTCCTCAAAAGTTTACATAATCTGAAATCGAATCATTGTTTTGATTACATCAATTGTTCGTGTGATTTAAGTTTTGTGATGGTTTGTGTTGTGCATGAAGGAACATGGATAACTGCTTCTGCACACATTGTCACTGCTGTTATTGGATCTGGGGTGCTGTCGTTGGCATGGGCCGTTGCTCAGTTGGGTTGGATTGCTGGGCCTGTGATTTTGACATTGTTCTCTTTAATCACTCTCTACACTTGTTTTCTGCTCTGCGATTGTTATAGGTACCCTGATTCTGTTCATGGGACCAGAAACATCACCTACATGAACATGGTCAAAACTATTCTGGGTAATTTCAACTCAAACAAATTCAATTATTTTTTATTTGTCTTTTCTTCACGTGTTACTTTATTACTTGACTGTATAAAAACAGTTACATGAAAAAAGACAGAAACGATATCATTTCCTTTTGTTATAATTTTTGAAAGATAACACCAGACAAAAAGATTATACGCTAAAATTTTATGACATTAGAAATGCTAAAATCCATGTTTTTAAACTGAAATTATCTTTTCAAGAAAAAAATTGTGATTTCAAGGTGTACCTAAAATAAAGTTTGACTGAATTAAATTTTATGTATAGGGACTTTATATTTCACCAACGGAAACACGTGCATCTTCATATTTTTTTTTAATCTTTTTTGGATTTTAATTTTATATTTATTTAAAAGATATATATATATATATTTATATTAGTTTTATATTTGATGTATGCATTTTATAATTTGAATTAAAGCAATACTAAAAAGAATAATTTAGATTACATATTTGTGCCAAAAAAAGTAACTATACTGTTGAATAGTAAAAATAGGTCCAGTTACTTTTAGTTGACAGTTAGTTTATATTCACTATTAATTTAAAATATATATATATATATATATATATATATAATGAGGTATCCTATTATATATTGTTAAAAATAATTGAAAATAAAAAATTATTCTAGATTATATATAAGTTGGTAATATTATTAAAATGAGTTATTAAGTAAATACTTTTTTCTTTTTAATGGTATCAAACTACCATAAATATATGATAATTTCTAGTAAATATTTTGCATGATAAATTTATTCACGTAAGTATTAAAAAATAAGATTTCTTTTTCATAAGCTTGTTATTTTAATTAAGGAAAGAATTTTGATTTTCTTACATGTTGTAAGTATTAAGTATAAAAATTACTTTGAAATATTGTCTGTAAAACATGAGGCGGGTTATGTTTGTCATATTAACGATTTCAAAAGATTGAACACAGCCGTCCATTATCATTGGATTGTTATTTTCACATCTTGTTCCATTTTACATTCATAATAAATATTAATATTTATAATAAAAAAATAAAAAAAAAACCTCAATTAAAATATAAAATGTTTTAAAATTAAAAAATTGTAAATTTTTATAAATAATTAAAATATTAATATTTATTGAAGTGTATCGTGAAATAAATATTTTTTATTATCATCCATACTTTGATAGTTATAAACAGTGACATATGTGTTTTTTATTGAATAATGTTGGTTTTTTTTGTTGCAGGAGGAAGGCAATATCATTTATGTGGAGTAGCTCAGTTCGCAAATCTTGTTGGATCATGCATTGGATACACCATCACTGCATCCATAAGCATGGTGTAAGTGATATTTCATATATTTTAGGTTTTTTTCTTGTTCAACCTACAATTTCTAATTACACCCTTCTAGTTTTTAAAATAATTATCCTATTTTTGTAGGGTTTAGGAACAAGTTTTTCATAATTTCTGAAATATAATTTCTAAAACATGATTTTTGGAATAAGATTTTTAGAAAAAAAAAATATAGAATAAGACGTTTAGAAGAAACTTTCTTAAATACATGATTATTTTCTATAATAAAATTTCTAAAAAGAGTTAGAACAAACTTTCTAAGACACATATGATGTATATAAAATGGATTTATGGAACAAGCTTTTTCTAACATAATTTCCAAAACAAAAGAATGATAAATTTTAAATTTAACTTTTCAGAACAAGTTTTTTTATAGCCACTATTAGCATGGGTACAGTTATTAAAAATGGGGTTTAAGATTTTGTTAAGGTTGATAAAAGAAATAAAAATGTATTTTCATTCTACATCACATTATATCACATTATTGTTGTTTATGAAACAGGGCGATAAGAAGATCGAATTGCTTTCACAAGTATGGGCATGAAGCTAAGTGCCAAGTATCAAATTACGCATATATGTCCATCTTTGGAGCAGTAGAGATTTTAATAAGCCAAATCCCTGATTTCCATAATCTTTCAGGCCTTTCTTTCGTTGCTGCTGTTATGTCTTTTGGTTATTCTGCCATAGGCATTGGTCTCTCCATAGTCAAAATTGCAGGTTTGTCATTGCATTTAGTTAATACATCATTTGTAATAATACAATTACATTCTTCTTTCATACATATCCATCACTAAATTTTGCAAACTCACAATCATTAGTGAGCTTTTTCTGGCTAGTTAAAGAGACTAAAATCTTACCTAAAATAATCAAGTCTAGTACTACTTAAACCGATGAAGTAGTTGTACATTTTAAAAATCTTTACTGAATGAGTGAATGATAATTTTGTAAAGTAAAGAACATTTTAGTACATTCATTTAAATCTTATAGTGAACCCCTTTTAGTAATGTTAAGTTAAAGGGACTCAAATGAAAACAAAAGTTAATTTCTGACGGGTTTGTAAAGTGAGAAGGAATGTGATCTTTCCTTTAAAAAGTTGTCATATATAGTATGTACATAAGCATCTGATTCGTTTAGCATTTCTTGTGTAAGGCATGAATAAATAAATAACCTGAAACTGATAGATGTTGGAATTTTTTGCATGGGCGTGGAACCTAAAAGGTGGAAGCCATGTGGAGACAAGTATTACAGGGTTGGTTGTTGGAGAAGACGTGACAGGCACACAGAAGATATGGAGTAGTTTCCAAGCAATTGGGAACATTGCTTTTGCATATTGCTTCAGTCAAGTAATGGTTGAGATACAGGCAAGCTACCTTAGCCAAAATTGGTGCTTATTTCATTCTATACTGTTTTTTTAGGATTGTTTTGATAAAACTTGATTTCAACAGGACACATTAAAATCAGTCCCATCAGAAAGAGGAGCCATGAAGAAGGCAACCGTAACTGGAATCTCCATCACCACATTTTTTTACTTGTTATGTGGCCTTCTAGGCTATGAAGCATTCGGCAACAAGGCACCCGGAAATTTTTTAACAGGGTTTGGGTTTTATGAACCATATTGGCTTGTTGACATTGGTAATGTCTTCATAGTTGTTCATTTAGTGGGAGCCTACCAGGTAATTCTTTCATCACCAATAGTTCCCAACTCAACACTATGTATGCTGTAGGGAGAAAAACAAAATTCAAACTTAACTCTATATCTGAGTTATTTGATCTCTAATTAACAAATTAGTATTGTAATTAAGATATGCTGGCTTTTTATTAGTCTTTGTTGTCAGCTATGAAAAAAAGATGATGTTACACTTGTGGCATTGTTTGAAATATGCTGATATGACTCAGTTGCATTTTTGTTCACTCGTATATGTGTGATACTTGAGGGACCAAAAATGTAATAACATGTGTTAAGCAATGTATTACACAAGAAAAATATCGGGAGTAAGTTTAAATTTAATTTGTATGATATGATTTTTAACCTTGATTGTTAAATTATGAATCTTCACTTTGTGTGTACATGCAGGTATTTTCACAACCAGTATTTACGCTTGTGGAAAGTTGGAGTGCAGGGCGTTGGCCTGAAAGCAAAATCATAACAAAAGAATATGGTGTGGGCATTCCATTGGTTGGAACATTCAGACTGAATGTGTTCAGGGTGATATGGAGGACAGTGTTTGTGATATTCACAGTTGTGATTGCTATGATTCTGCCATTCTTCAATAGCATTGTGGGGTTGCTTGGTGCAATTGCCTTCTGGCCCTTGGCAGTCTACTTTCCAACACATATGTACCTTGTTCAGGCCGAAGTGCCCAAGTTCTCTATGGTCTGGAATGGGATCAAATTGCTAAATGTCTTCTGCTTTATTGTCAGCCTTGTTGCTGCAGCTGGATCAATCCAAGGAATTATTACAGACCTTAAAACCTATAAGCCCTTCCAGTAAATCCTATGTGTGCTTTAGCTCTTAGGATGAACCAATGTTTGTAGCAATGTCTTTGGTCATTATTGATCAGTTGTTTGAATAAATTTTTTTTAATATATTTGTTTGTCTCATCCTTCCAAGTTTCTTCCCTGTTTCATGTTATTCCAACGTAGGATACTAGGATGAACAGTATCCAACAAAAATGGTATATTTAATTTTCATGCTGTATAATAATGTTTAATTTAATTAAAAAAGATTTTTTTTTTCTTGAAAAGCTCAAGTAAAGCAGCTTTGTTTATATACTACGTATTTACATTAATGCTTACGTAACAACTGCTACATGATTTCTCTCATACTTAATAAAACCAACATTTCAACATTCGATGATTCCTTCTTCCTTTTATTCATGTTCAAGAAGGTGCAAGACCTTCATTGTTTGCCAAGTTTGTGGGCTTTCATTTCATCAGAATATCGTCTGGGGGTGAGGAACTTTAGTTGTAACAGAAAAATAAAGCATTATAAGCAATGTTTCTTCTGATGGAGCTTTTATTTATATTTAAATTATGCATAGGATCTATGCAAAATGGAAGAGACGGATGAAAAGAATTGAGTCAATGATGAAAGCAAAATAGATAACAAGAAGTTGATCTGGATGATATTTTACAATGGAACTAAATCAACAGAGGCTTAAGTAAACAGAAATTTGATATATGCAACTAGATTCCTAAGAGCTAAGTATGTTTAGTCTTGCCTTTAGTTTAGACGAGGTGCTATCTGTGATATCCTTTCATCTTCAAGGAGTGCGTAAGGGTCCACATATTGTGGAGGTGATATAGCCATCTTGCTTGCATCATGGACAAATGTTGGTCCAAAATACTGCAACAGTAAACTAAGGATCAATTTCAAAGCCATTTCAAAAACATCACTCCTATTTATCCACTACAAAGTGATGCCTGAAGTGTAAGAAGAGCATGCCAACAAGAACAAATATATTGCCATTAAAAGTTTCATTTCTCGACGGGGAAAATCATTTCAAACTAAGGATTCATGTTGCATTGAGCTTTGTTGCCACATATCAGATATAAAACCACAGCGTAGATTAAAAGATTTAAATGTACAAGCTTCAGCATTATGAAATGAAGTGGCTGCTCCCAATAATTAAATGTACAAAAACAGTTGTAGTCACAAATTGGGAGCTTTGTTAGTTCACCAGACAACGGGGACAAAATTCATACATATGCTAGTTACAGCATTGGCTATGTCTATCATGAATTATAACTATTTACAATGAAGAAGTTTAGTATATAGCTTAAAGTTGTAGGTGCTAAATTGACATAGTTTGTCCATATACTAGACTATGTTCTTTTACCCGTCAAATTGTTATTTGCTTCAATTACAAACAAGCTAATAAATGAAAGAAAAATCATGTTGTCATTGTACAAGTAAGATGGTCATGATACTGACATGCATCAATATGGTGATCTGATATATAAAAAAAATGCACTCATCACATCAGTTGTCAGGCCAAGAACTTACGAAGTAGAGAGCAGAAAAAGTTGCAACAATTATGAGGATCAACGGTCCAAATCCCAAGAAGAACGTTCCTCCAATTGTCAATAGAAGTTTAGCACGAGGTATTAAGCCCTGAAATAGATGAATACACAAGTGATTTCACGGGATTTAACTCAATATAATATATTATTAATTCTGATGTAGAGGCATTTCTATAGGATATATAGATTTTTTTTTTCATATTTAGCATCCAAAAGACTCCTCATAATTTAGGCAGTGCAGCAATTGCTACATTCTCATGTAGTAATAATATACGATGAAAAAGAAAGTGCATCAATATCTAAACTGGTCTTACAGAAGGCCTTTGCATACTATGGACATCATCATGTTAATTTCTTAATAATATTCTGTTATTAATACTAGAACAGTGTACTGATGAACGATTTCTTCAAGTTACTAATGCCCATTTCACACTCAAATTTAGGGAGTATTTAGGTAAACAATTTAATTAAATACTTATTCAATAAGATTTTGTTATATGAGAGTTTATTCTTAAGCTTCATAGTGAAGTGTACTAGAATAAGCTAAAAACATATTATTTTGATAAGCTCATCTACAAAGCTAATTAAAATAAGTGAAAATGAACTTATGAGAAAGTCACAAGTCATGAAGCACTATACTTCAATTCACTTTGCATATCCATATCCGATACTCTTAAATGTTTCACCAATAAAGTATCTAAGCCTTTAAAAGAACTATAAAACTCGAATACAGCTACATATGAAACATTGAAATATATGTACAGTATAGAACTAGAAACATAGTCTCTGGGTGGGGCAAAAATGGAAATTACCCTCTTCACAAATGATTTCAAGAAAGAAATAAGATTGATATTATTTCTATTTGTCAGGAAATAAAAAAATTATTTATGATGACAATGATTTATGAATTCTATTTTGTTTTTAGTAATGCCTAAAAGTATGTTAATTTGGATTTGCTTGCAGAATATAATTTTATGTTTTATGCATTTCTTAAAATATCTGTATATGAATCCTACACATATTATATCTTATGTATTTTTAGAATAATTGTATCTAATACATATCTTATTAAAAACAGGTATAGTATTTCTGAATCATAACATAAGCACAAATAAGCTGTGGCAAACATTTCATTAGTCTTATGCAATCATTGAAATTCATAATAAGAAGCATGGAAGCTGTATTTCAACATGAAGATTCAGAAATGAAAAATTCAAAATTTTAACAGCTTATTATTTTCTTAAGTCTTAAAGTAATAATAATTTACTACAGAGAAGCTAAAGTACACACTTCAAAGCTATTTATGGCAACACAAGAAATAATGTCGTTAGAATTTAACTATGAAATCTTACATCTCTGAAATTAAGGGAGTTACTTATTGCAAAACTGATAAGATACAATTTTATTTTGAAAATTATTTTAAATTCTTTCTAATTCTATGCATTCTGCAGAAGCCATTTGAATTTTAAGTTCCAAACATGTGATGTCTCAAAGGGGACTATTTGAAGTTCTAAATTCAACAGCAAGATCAAGTTTGTTGATTTGAGTAACAAGCCAAAAGTTTATAGCAGTAACAGCTGCCAGCTAAAAAGGGCTACTGATGTCACTCATTATTAGACCTACTATTTATATAATTGTTGACACATAAAAGATTAAAAAGTATCGAATGTTTAGAGAATAAGGTTGAAACCACAATCTTGTAAGTTGCCATTCATTAATTCATAGCTGGATTTCAGTACTTCTTTTCATATGTTCATCCTTCGTGTCTTTTCCTTGTCCTCCCTCCTCATTTTCCTCTCTCTTGTCTCTCATTAATAAAAAAAAACTAAATTAGTATTTTTTGTTCAACACCGGATAACAAAGACAAACTACTGACAACAAAACTATTGAAATAACATAACTGTTTGTTTATAAATTATTTAAGGAAAAGGAATGTTGACAATGAATCAACCTCAAGACCTTCACTGTTCAGGGCCATAGATCGTTCCCTCTGATTGTCTAGACTCCTCTCAACATTGGTTGACACAAATTTTCTTTTTGGGAAACCTCTATCTTCCTCATTCACGTACACCTCTTCATCAAGTTCATAGTTGCTTTGTTGGTAATCATCAAGCAATGATGTAGGGGTCATACCTCTCCTCTTCAATTCCTTCATAAATAATGACTCCGGAGGCTCTTCACCTGAAAACAAAACAGAAGCAGTATGAAGACACAAAAAGGTATTGTCCATTTTGATGTTCTCTTTAACCAGTTGTAGACTATAATCTGAACCCCTTCACTACAAAACCTACTTGTCTAGCCAAAACATAATGAGATACTGTTTTTTTTGCTAACCAACACATGAAAGGCCACACAAATAAACATGCTTAAAGCACAAGAACTCATCCTACACCAGATGAAGACAGACATAAAAGGGGGAAAAAATCTAAATTTTATTTTAGTAATCTGCCAAGCAAAGAGAGTGGATATCACAAATACAAATCATTAAACAAACAGAGCTAAGAAATTTTAGTAAATTTCTGTATTATTTCAAATTAAAAAGCAACTATTTTTTCTCATTAAAACTAGAATTATAACAATTCCAAATAACCATCATTAAATGAGACATGAAAATAATTTAAAAAAAAATCAAACTTGCCATTTTTTTGGTTATTGGAATCTTGAGAACTACAACAGACCCTGAAAGTGGAAGACTTAGAAGAGGTGAAAGTTTGCAGCTTTGCGATCCTTTTGTGGAAACAGCATGGTAGGTGATTGTTCCACGTGGATTTTCTGGGGAAATTATATTGGGAAAGGGAAAGTTGGGAGAGGGTAGGTCTCAGAAAAGCCATAACTAAAGCACCAAATTTGAAGAGACAGAGAAACCCAAATGAAGGAAAGGGGTTTGGTGGCAGAGAGACGTGAAGAGGCTTCTTCTAGAGGAAGTAAGAAGTGGAGTAGAGCTTGCATCGGCTGGATAAGCGCAATTTAGAGTGATAGAACTGAGGATGCTAATGTGAGCGGAGAGTGGGTGTGCGTTTGTGGTTAGAAAGAAGTAACCAGTCGCAGATTTGCGGTCAGAGGCTGCTGACAACATGGACAAAATAATCATGATTTTTGTTTCGCGAATGGATTTCCTTCACTATTTATTTTATTATTTATTCTCATAAACTCCAATCATTTTGTTCCTTCCACGAAAATATGGCAAACTTATTTTGTTGGGTTGTGATGTTCGGTAAATTTAGAAACGTATTTATCAACTTTATCACCAATAATAGAATAATACACAAAACAAGAATTCAATTACACATGTATCTACTAATATTAATATAAAACTTTTTTAACAATTATTTTTTTAAATAAAAGTTAAATTGAAAGAGATAAAAAAAAGGCAAGTGTACTAATAAAGATAAAAAAATAATTTTAAAAGGATGGAATGACATTTCTTTTATTAATTTAGGATAGTACTGGACAGACCCATTAAAAAGTGGAAGAGGTAAAATAGTAACTGTGTCAAATTCAGTAAATTATTTATTCTAATATATTAGAACACAAGAGTATACTTCAACTTTTTAAGAAATGTCATTTAAATCTAATTTCAATGAAAATGATTCACGATTTAATACACTAAATCAAATTATAGGTATCTTTCTTAAAAAATAATCTTTAATGTTATTATAACCTTGGTTAATTCTAAAAATAAATAGTGCCCATACCAATAGTATAAAGATTTTTTATTCTTTTTGTGTGTGCATATACATATACATATATAATATTTTAATTTTTCTTTTTTCATTTTATTTTGGTAGTACAGAAGTTTAGGAATGGATGAGACATTTTGAAATAGTTAAACTTAAGTAACTTTTGTAGTAAATAATAAATATCTTAAAATCATATAACAATAAATTTTAACTGATTAAGATATTTGAATAGAAATTAAATTCTAATTTAGTTTTTTAATACACTGCCTATAATCTTTAGAAGGAATGCCATTTTTTGAACTTCACTTTTTGTTAGACTCATTTTTTATCTTTTACCTACTTTACCACTTTACCTACTCCTTTTTTGAACTCTTATATGAAGCGAGAGACAACTGGGAAGATCCCTTTCGTAAGAATATCATGGAAAGACGAAAGTGAGTATTAGATTCGCGTGTAAGCAAAGAAACTTGCGAATGTAGTATTCTGTGAGTTCACAACAATCAAACAAAGTTGATGAATATAATATAATTGCGACATATTAGTGCAATTGTATTAACTACTTATAATGGGCAATTCACGAAGTGTAATTTCATAAGCATCTTTTGAAACAGGTTTCAGATCTAGCTAGAGTTTTACAAGAGAGAATTTATAAACTTTGTTGTTATACATAAGGACAAGAAACCAATAATACGATACTATCCCAAGCTAATTATACATTAGGACAAGAAAATTCTTGGACACGTGTCCCTGGATATTTTTGCAACCTTGCGTTTTAGCCAATAGTCTTCACCTGAATTGATTGGAGAGCCATAGGAGAGGAACGTTTGGGAGCTATATCCGAGACCACTAGGACAACATCTCCTTGGCTGATCAATCCTTTGGATTCCATAAGTTGGACTGACTTTGAGATGTTAGATTCAGCATCATCTGATAAATCAACCAGAAGGGGTACAACCCCCCATCGCAGATTCAGAGCCATACGGGTACTTTCATCGTCGGTGAAGGCAAAGATGGGAGGATTTGGGCGGTTGCGTGATAGAAGTGATGCCATGTGTCCATGCTTTGTGTACACAAAGATGGCATCCACACCAAGGTTGTTGGCTGCAGAAGAAAAGGGTAATTTTTTATAATGGTTATTAGACTCTAACCACCACGCACAATTCATAATAGAATGAAGTGGCAAGAAGAAATATGAAGTACCCATTTCAACAGCACAATTGCATATTTGCTCAGTGATGCATTCTGGCAATGCTGCTCCAAGTTGGTGGTGGTTGAGAAGATTCTGTCTGTTCTCCTCCCGATTCCATGACTCCATTCTACTGCTAGTCATATCCAAGACTGCCAAAGCTTTACGTCCATATGACCCAATAGCTGATTCACCAGACAACATCAAAGCATCAGCATATTGTCGAACTGCTTCAGAAACATCTGCTACCTATTACATAAAAGCAAATATTTATGAGGTAAGAACAGAAATCCAATAGGGAAACTGGAAACATATAATCATAGAATGGAATTCTGTCCTAGTTTCCTAGTAACATTTACTCTCAATCTAAGATATTCAACCAAGTTTATAATATTCATCCTGGAAAAAAATTGATTTTACCTCGGCACGAGTTGGGGTTGGATACTCAACCATTGACTCAAGAAGTTGAGAAGCTACAATCACTGGCTTATTTAGTTGTCTGCATACGTAAATTATATCCTCTTGGACAGAAGGAATCTGTTCAAGTGGTATTTCGACCCCAAGATCACCCCGAGCCACCATGATTCCATCAGAAGCTCGAACTATTTCCTCAAGTTTATGAAGAGATTCTAAGCTTTCTATCTTTGCCAAAACTTTAATGGATCTGAAACAATCATATAACTTAGCTAAAATAACATTGAATTAAGTCCATAGAAGAAAATAATTTTGTAACTTAACAGGTTGAGTTGGTTAATTATCGAATAAATATGCTGTTAACAACAGTATTATCAGAGAGCAATGACAGAGAGGAAGCTGAACACTGAATTTAATAGCTCAACCTATGACTTCTTCAATCACAATATTGCAATTTAACCTAGGAAATAGTACTGAATACGCCCGCTTGAAGATGTAAATATGACACCACTAGGGTGCAAATGACTGGGTGTTACATGGCTATCTCCATCATAATGCAGCAGGACTTCAAAGGGAAATCGAAGAAAATCAAGTAGACATTGTGACACTGCAGTAGAATGATTGTGATACTTAACAGATTCCTAGCCACTGGCACGACATTTTGTACTAAAAAATAATATCAACATCCTTTTAGAGGAATTAACGGTTACATTATATTGCTAGAACCATATAACTATTCCTTTTTTAAGTCATGCTTCCTTACTTGGTTGACTTCGTAGAGAGGTAGTTCTTTAGATCCTGAACAGAATCAGCATGATTGACAAAGGATAAGGCAAAAAAATCTACACCCTCAGCTATACCAAGGTCAATGTCAGCCCAATCCTGTGGATGTAAACAATTCAAATTTAGGAGAGAAAAAACATATAAGGGAAAGATTTTCAATCCATAATTATAATTATTTCAAAGAAAAATACAAAAATAAAAAGAGGTCCAAACAGACAAACTCATTATTAGTTCTGGTAAATTATGAATACGATATGTTCAGTTAAGAAAAAGGTAGCTTCTCTGTATGCTGTCACTGAAACTTATACAAATAGTTATACAGACATTGTAAAACGGAAAGGTTTATTGCATTGTCTGAGAATTTAATAAAAATATTGTATTTATGGAAGTTGAAGAAACGTCAGTCTAACCAGTTCTTCCAGATTTTCTGAATGGGTTTTGAGGAGCAAAACTTGGGACTTTGGAAGGAACAATATAGGGTGCAGTTTTTTTCATCCATATATTGACAAATGTAAGCACTGATCCTTGAGGTAATATATCATTTCACCTTATTTACAAAAAATATTAAACATGAGTTTTGACAACAGTTGACACTGTTAGCCTAAGAATGCTTCCAGAAAATCAACGCCATACATGTAAAGAAGTAATTGCAGAATGCTAAATTTATCCTTCATGATGTTCATCAAATGAGCCCGGGAGAAAAAAATGGAATATGTATACCTTTGTTGATAGAGTGGGGAGCTTGTAATTCCTCCTCACAAGCTTTCCATCTCTCCAGAAACTAAATTTGGCTCCAGGAAGGAAAATACCAGCATCGATGCACTTACAATGCAAATCATTTCCTGTCTTTTCAATGACTTCAAAGCAAGCCATTCCACCATCAATAACAAGTTCATCACCCACTTCAATATCTGATAGACATCAACTTAGTTCAGTACTAACTTTAATGCATAAATTCATTGCGATAGAAAAGGAAGAGCTGTTTCTTCACTCTTTAAGCAAGACATCACCTTCAGAAAAACCTCTGTAGTTTGTCTGTACTGTGAATGGGCGAGAACCCTCAAAATGCTCAGCAGTAAAATGCCATATTGAACCTTCCTGAGATGGAAACAAAAACAATATAGAAAAAAGTGCATCTCTCCAAATTAGCTAACTTCAATAAGTGTGATCATTTAGGACAAGCTAGCACAAAAAAGCCTTTCACACAAAAATATAAACATATTCATTAATAATTTGGATTAATATCTAACTTAACCCCAAAAGACAGCTCACGAAGGGAAAGTTGCTCCATATCAACACACACTGTTTTTACCATATCACAACACAAGTCAAGGTGAGATCTCTAACACTCTCCCATTGAGTACCAGATAGTTTGCAAGGCTGAACATCTATGAATGATGCGAAAACAATCCAACGAGATGTGGTACTTGATACCCCCATTTATATGTACTACTTTTTAACATCTAACCATTGAATGTTAAATAAAGCAGAAACAGCATACCTCTACTTTAACCGAGGATGAGGCTCCATGATCAACAACATGAATCTGACTACCCTCGGTGTCAATCATCACAGAAACACAGAACCCTTTCTCCTCATTTAACTTCTTGATCTTCTTAATCACATCACGGTGCCACTCCCTGGTGCCATGGCACATGTTGAGCCTGGCAACACTCATACCTCCCAAGGCCAAATTCTCAAGTTCCTCCAAAGAGTTGCATGCAGGACCAACTGTACACACGAGCTTGGTCTTCCTCAACCCCGCAAACCCCTTTACCGTTATATCTCCCTCTGAAACCACATCCAATCCACAAGTCCCCTGCAAAGCCTTACTCCTTGATCCCTCCACTCCCACATCCAAAGCAGCCCGAACCTTAAAGTTAAACCTTTCATTGCCCTTCCATCTCCCTCTGTTGAACCGAAATCCGAGGCTAACGACTCGGCCGCCAAAAACCCGATTCTTGAAATCGAGTGGAGCGTTCCCAGCAGCACTCACTAGACTTAGATCGCTCGCTGAAGCAACCATTGACTTCAAAACCATTTTCAGAAGTAGAAGCTAATGGAAGCTTGTGCTGGTTTCAATATAGGTTTCAATGGAAATGTGGTATCAGAGACTTCAACTTTACCAGGGTTTATTTGAGGGTTTGAATTGAAAGGGTTTCTTTGTAGACTCCGTCTTTGTTCAGACTTTGGATTTTTGCTGCCAATAAGAGTAGGTTTTGGAGGTTGGCTTCATTCAATAAAAAAATATTATTTTAATCACAGAAAAATATATTTATTCTTCATTTTTAAATATTTTAACCATTTAATGACATTGCACTGAATTATTTTGAAATCCGTACGGTAATGATTACTCAATTCATCCCTTGACTTCGATATTTCCAACTAAGATAAAATAATTTAGCTTTCACTCTATTTTTTTTCTTTTTAACTTTCTCATTTCGCAATCTTAATTTAATATAAATTTACATGTTATTAATAACTTTATTTTAGATATTAATTATTTTATTATAACTATATTCTAAATGTTATTAATTTATTAAAAAATCAAATTGAAATTGAATTTTTCAAAATAATGATAATCTTATATAATAATATACTTTTAATATAAATTGATAAACCCAAATCCATCGATTTAATGTTTTAATTTGATCCACAATCGGACCGATTTTCATACTGCGACATACAGAATAACTAGTTATTTATGTTTTTATTTATATTTATCGATATATAAATGATTCTTTATTTTAATTTTTTTCTTATTTTATCTTTATAATAATATTTAATTTTATTATTATATTATTGTGTATTATATATTTTTTTATTTAAAAAAATATATATTAAGACAGTTATTAGAAGCAATTTTAAATGTAAAATAATTTTTTTTTAATTTAAATTTTTAAAATATATCTTATTTTCATCAATTTTCAAGAAATTGTTGTTTTCCAATTTTAATTTTTGAAATTTATCATAATTTTCTCTTTTACCGCAGTTTTTCACTCTATCTCTCTTTTTCCTATAATCTCTTGAAATCCAATAATAAGATTCTTATATTCTCTCTATCTTTCATACATACATAAATCTATATTTTATTTAAATAAATATAAATATATATATTATTATATAAGTAAAAAAAAATGCATATCGCGCTAATATTTATAATAAGTATTTGAAACACTTTACATTTAATTTTAAATTTTCATTATATCATTAGTCTCATTTTGTATTAACTTTTATTTACTTATATACCTCCTTTATTTGCTTCTGTAACATGTTGTATTTCTTATAAAATTTAAATTACCATTTTGGTTTAATTCAGAACTTTTTTATTCTTTGAAAATTTTTAATTTTTATATTTTTTAAATTAGTCAGTTATTATTCTTTCTGTTTAGAGTTATTTTATTTAATGGATTCAATATATTGACGATTAAAATTTATATGTTTATGACAGTTGTTAACTGTTAGTATGCTTTTAAATTAGGAATAGAGTTAATTTTAAATCAATATAAAATATTATACTAAATTTTAAAATGTAATAGATAAAAGAAAATCTAATTTAAAAGAGTGAATATTGAAAGGAAAAATTATCTTTTATAAAATACATTATCTTTTGTTTTATTTTTTTATATTTATTTATCACATGTGGGGTATTGAGCTTTTTTATTGTGTTTAGTAAGATACTTCTAATGATTAGGGTGTCATCATTGTGGTCAGAGTGGGAAATAGTCTCAGACACCAACTTTTATCTGGGGTCAAAAAAAGGACAGTAACTTTTTTTTACTGTTGTGGACTTTTATAACATGCTTTTAATTTTTTTGTGTGTAGTAAAATTCAATAAAGAAATTGTATATTAAAACATTAGAATATATTTGTTTATTAAAATATGGTTGATATATTTCTTTATAAAAACATGGCTGATACATTTTTGTATAAAATTATTTTCATTTTTTAAAATTATATTATATCGTAATATACAGTACTTTTTAGTTTATTTAAAAATATTATTAATATAAAGTTCCCTTTATTTATTTATATTATCAGTAAATACCTTAATATCATTTTTAAGCTTTTGTTTTTCTATTTAATTGTTGACTTATTTTTAAGATTAAATAATTTCATTGATTTATAATTTTAATTACATAGTTGTGTAATCATTTTAATTTCAACCTTTCTTTTCTTCTTTCCTCTTCTCCTTCTTTCTTTCTGTGGCTTTTACTTCTCTTTTCAATTTTAAATTTTATATCCTACCTTGTCTATGGCCTGAAAAAAAAAAATATCCATCTGATTGATTTTTAGAGTAGAATAAGTTTTTTTTTATAATCTCTTTTATCTTTAACAATCTTCCTAAGTTTTAGTAGTTGAGAATTTTTAATCTTTCAACTACTTTTATAACTTCTTTTAGTTTGTAATTTTGTTGTCATGGAGTTAAAAGTTTCTAGATGAGATTCTTGAAGTTATGATTCTTTGGTTTTTTTCTTCTATGATTTCAAGGAAATTTCAAGTAAAAAGGGTTAATCTATTTACTTTTAGTTGAGAATATGAGAACATATGGCACTGTTAATTGTTAAAAAGATAATTTGTACACTTGATAATGAAGTTAAATTGGTATTTGGTTAAATAACTTTTGGTTTGAAATGTTGTTATATTGGTCTTGAGTATAAGAAAATCAATTTGGGAAGTAGGTCAATTAGACATAATTAGACATGGTTATTGAAATGTTGGTGAGATTGAAGTAAAGAGTAGTATTTTGATAAAGGTTCAAGTGAATTAATAGTCTCATGTAATTTTGTTGATTTGGTTTAGTATATATTGGTTAATCTTAACATTGGTGTGTAACAAAACAAAACAAAATAATCATATATAATTAATAAAAAAAATTATTATAAATATAAAATAAAAATAGTCATCCTAATAATATATCGGTGTTAACTATTTCGCTTTAACAAAAATTAAAACAATATAGAAAATGTAAAAAAATATAAATTTCACTACAAGAAAATTATTGATAGAAATGAGACAAAAAAAATAGTTGGTTGCTATAATAATTAAAATAGATATTATTTTAGTTATTATAAAAATTATTAGTTTTTAAATTAATTTTTATTAATTATACGCAAAAGACTTCCGGGTCCAAACATATATTTCCTTTGTATTTAACAATTTCAAATAATATAAATAATTATAAGAGTATTAAAAAAGAAAAAAAAAACAATCGTCGAAATCATAACTTAAAAAATGTAGTGTGAAGATTACCCTAGAGAGAAAATATGATCTGTGAAGGTATATTATCAAGAGAAAACCAATGCGTGGATAATAAAAACAACAATTAAGCATCAAAATTTAACATAAAAATATGTTATACCTGACAAAAAAAAGAAGAGAGACGAGAATTAATCAGTGTACTCAATAGAAACACACTTACATCATTAAATTGAAAATTGTAAAAACTTCAAAATTTAACACGTTGTTAATCCTAAAAGCACAAATGAAGAAACAAATTTACAATACATGAAAGTGGTAAGGAATGAATTAATATGTTTTGTTGGATTTCGGAATTAATATGTTTTGACGAGGATGATAGTAGAAAGGGAAGAAAGAAAACGAAAAACTATGTTATTTGTGCGAAAGAATGTAGATTGAAAGTAATTAGATTGATAAAAAAAATTATAAATAATATGATTGATGTAGTTAAAATATAAAAAATATTATATAATTGATAGATTTATTATACATCTTAATTAAAATAAAAAAAAATAATTTTGAATGATTTTATTCAAATAAAGAAGATTTGTTCTTAATTTTAATATTAAAATGTTATTAAATTTGTCAGAAAATAATCATTGAATTGAAGTGATTAATTTTGTAAATTTTGTTAAGTTTTAATTTTTCATAAATTAATTTTTTATTAAAAATTATAGTTTTATTGTGTATTTAAATTTTTATATTTTCCAATTCAATGTTTATGGATTAATTTGTTCGATAATCTAGGTAATGTAACACCCCATAATTTACATATAACTATTACAATAAAAGTTCTACCAATTTCTATACAAACTTGGAGTTTTTCAAAACATTCCTAATACATGATTAGGATTTATAGAAATACAAATATTTACATATCCACAGCTCAAAATAAAACTCTGTAACCTCTAAGGCTCTCCTGCACCTGTATGGTCATCTGCTCGTGTACATAGTACAGTCATCGCAGTTCAAACACAGCAAGAAAAGCAAGGGTAAGCTACTGAAAATAGAATTTTATAATATACACACTTAAATCCAAAGAGAAAACCAAGTTACATGATCAATTTCTCAAATTACACAATCTTCTTCAAATCCCAACATTAAAACAATCACATAGATCTCACATGGATCTACACATCCAGAATATTCAACAAACAACGTCTTCCGGAAGACCCGTATTAAGTAAGTCCTACCAGAGACTAACACCTGATCCAAAGATTACCAGCGAATCCAACAGAAAGGATCAGGGTAAGTTCAATACAACCCAAGCCGTGCATCTCATATGTCACGGTGTGCATGAACTCCCCCATCAGCTTCTCACCACCTGATATCTTAGTCTATGTGACTTAGATCATCAGTGAAGCTCGGAGATCTCTGTTACCACATAGGCATCAATACTTAATACACAGCAAACATCAGTCCATACATTATCCCAAATGCATGAATTCAATTCCATACCATCCCGTCATACAATATCATTCCAAACACGATCCACAACATTCAAAAACGTAATTAAAATAAAAAAAACAACACTTAAATATTAAACAATTAAAATATAATATTTTTACAAATTTAAATAATATATAAACAAACAACCCAATATATATAACACACAACATCCCTGCAAGAAAAATTGAATATTGGGACCACGTCCCTTCCGCATTCAGATCTTCTATCCTAGAGTGCTATAAAAAATTAAATTTAGCTTCCCTTACCTCAATTGCTTGCTTTCCAAGCAACTTTTAGAATTTTATTCCCCACCGTTTGGATAAGCTTCAAGGTTTACGGGCCTAATGCAAATTATCCAAACAGAACAAAATTTCAGTATATAATAGAATAAGTTGAGAGGATTAAACTTCTCAACTGACCCCACAAAGATTGATGACTAAATCCTAAGGAAAAACAGAGAACAAAGGATATTTAGAGTAAAAATGAACTTACTCTGTTTGAAAATCTGATCGGGTAGAAATGTTCCTTAACTCCTCTGCTACAGCGTTGTATGATCAGATTCTAAAATAGATGAAGATTGGGAGAGAAATTAAGAGAGAGGGAGAGAAGAGAATTGGAGAGAGTGAGAGAAAGTGGTTTGGAAGAATGAAGAAGAAAGTGATAGTGGGCACACTGTTTTTGCTTTTTATAAAAAAAGTGTCGTTACATTATCTCCAACTACAAAAATTTTCGTCCTCGAAAATGAACTTACCAAGAAGGAGATTAGGGTATGATGCTCGTATCACCTCTTCAATTTCCCAAGTGGAATCTCCAGAGGTGAGGTCCCACAATACTTTCACCATGGGAATACTTCTTCCACGAAGTTGTTTCACTTGTGAATCTAAAATTTTGATTGGCTTCACTTCAAATGACAAATTTTCTTTGACCTGAATGGAATCAGACTCTAGAATGTGGCTAGGATCAGGTACATACTTTCGTAGCTGGGATACATGGAAAATATTGTGAATGTTAGCTAAAGGAGGAGGCAAAGCAATTTCATAAGCCACAGGGCCTATTCTCCTGAGAATTTGATAAGGTCCTATGAACTTAGGAGTCAATTTCTTGGATTTGAGTGCTCTTCCTACACCAGTGAACGGTGTAACTCTCAAAAAGACATGCTCACCCGCAGAGAATTCTAAAGGTCTTCTTCTTTGATCTGCATAAGATTTTTGCCTGCTGAGAGATGTTTTCAATCTTTCCTGAATCATTTTGACTTTCTCATTGGTTTGTTGTATTAATTCTGGTCCAATTAACACACTCTCACCATCCTGAAACCAGCACAGAGGTGTCCTACACTTTCTTCCGTACAATGCCTCGAAAGGAGCCATTCCTATGCTAGCTTGGTAACTGTTATTGTAAGTGAACTCTACCAATGGTAGAATTTCATCCCAACTGCCCAAATGATCTAACACACAAGTCCTAAGCAAATCTTCTAAGGACTGGATAGTTCTCTCTGATTGTCCATCAGTTTGAGGATGGTATGCTGAACTAAGTCTGAGTTTAGTTCCCAAAGCTTCTTGAAGTGTTTGTCAGAATCTGGAGGTGAATCTAGGATCTCTATCTGAAACTATGTTGGAGGGTACACCATGCAATCTGACTATTTCATCTATGTAAATTTGGGCCAACTTTCGCATAGAGATTCTCAAGTCTATAGGTAGGAAGTGTGCCGTCTTTGTCAACCTGTCCACTATGACCCAAACAGAGTCATGCTTCCTCAAAGTACGTGGTAAGTGGGTAACAAAATCCATTGAGATACTATCCCACTTTCACACTGGAATGTCTAACTGAGTTAACATGCCTCCAGGTCGTTGATGTTCAATCTTTGATTTCTGACAAGTCAAGCAAGCAGCTACAAACTTGGCCACATCATTCTTCATGCCATGCCACCAATAAGACTTCTTGAGATCTTGATACATCTTGGTCATCCCTGGGTGTAAACTGAGTTTGCTTTTATGACCTTCAGATAACATTGTTTGCTTTAGTTCATTATCCTCTGGTATACATATTCTATTTTTGAATCTCAAAATACCATCCACTCCTAAAGAGAAGTCTTTAGCTTTGTCAGTATTTAATAAGCCCATGAAGTTCTTCAATTTTGAATCTTCCAACTGCTTCTCCTTCACCTTCTCCAGAAATTCATTAGTTATAACAAGTGTATTACAACTAATGCAATTTGAATACATGGAAACCTCCAAATTCATACTCCTGAAATCTTCAATCAATGCTAGCTCTCTAATCATAAGCGACGACATTTGTATCTTTTTACGACTCAACGCATCTGCAACAACATTTGCCTTCCCAGGATGATATATTAACTGGAAATCATAGTCTTTTAAAAATTCAATCCATCTCCTCTGCCTCATATTTAACTCCTTCTGATCAAACAAATACTTCAAGCTTTTATGATCACTGAACACATTAAAACTAACTCCGTAAAGAAAATGTCTCCATATTTTTAAAGCAAAGACAACTGCTGCCAATTCTAGATCATGAGTTGGATAATTTCTTTCATGCACCTTTAACTGACGAGAAGCGTAGGCAACAACTTTCTTATTTTGCATCAAAACACAACCCAATCCCTGATAGGAAGCATCACAGAAAACTTCAAAAGACTGATTGGTATCAGGGATTGTCAATATAGGAGCATTAGTCAACCTTCTTTTCAACTCTTCAAAGCTTTTCTCACATTGTTCAGTCCATGCAAAAGGATGATCCTTTCTAGTCAATTGGGTCAAAGGAGCCACTATTTTAGAAAAACCTTCTATAAATCTCCTGTAATATCCTGCTAACCCGACAAAGCTTCTAATTTCAGTAACTGTTTTAGGACGTTCCCACTGAAGTACAACCTCCACTTTAGAAGGATCTACTGATATCCCCTGTGCAGAGATGACATGTCCTAAAAATTGTATTTCTGACATCCAGAAGTCACATTTTGAAAGTTTAGCATATAACTGTTTTTCTCTCAAAATGTTCAGGACGGTTCTAAGATGTTCTGCATGTTCTTCCCTTGTACGAGAATAGATCAAAATATCATCTATGAACACTACCACAAACTTATCAAGAAAAGGTCTGAATATCCGATTCATATAATCCATGAAAATAGCTGGAGCATTAGTCACCCCAAATGGCATAACCAGAAATTCATAGTGACTATACCTTGATCTAAAAGCAGTCTTCTGAACATCTTCCGCTTTCACTGAAATTTGGTGATAACCTGAGCGCAGATCTATCTTAGAAAAGACAACTGCCCCATGCAACTGATCCATCAAGTCATCAATTCTAGGAAGAGGATATTTATTCTTTATTGTTAACTTGTTTAATTGTCTGTAATCTATGCATAGACGTGACGAACCATCTTTCTTCTTCACTAATAGCACTGGAGCTCCCCATGGAGAAACACTAGGTCGAATGAATTGCTTCTCCAATAAGTCTTATAGTTGTTTCTTCAATTCACCTAACTCCGCTGGTGCCATCCGATATGGAGAAATTGACACAGGGCCTGCTCCGGGAATCAAGTCTATTGCAAACTCTATCTCTCTTTTAGGTGGAAGTCCAGGAATCTCATCAGGAAATACATCCATAAACTCCTGAACTACAAACATATCTTTTTGTACTTTATCAGTAACTATAGAACAAGCCAAGAGCATAAAACATTCTGCACCTTCTCGTATCTCTCTCTCAAACTGATGAGCTGAGATAACCTGCATTCCTTCTAATTTAGGGAAAATTAACTTCTTCCGACCACAATCTATAAGGATATGATTAGCAGACAACCAATCCATTCCCAAGATAACCTCCAAATCTTTTAGAGGTATACAAATCATGTTGATCTTGTATCTCTGCCCATCTATAATTACTGGACACTCAGCACACATGGAAGAAGTTACTATAATACCTTCTGTTGGTGTAGATACCACCAACTCAAATTCTAATTCTCGGACTGGCAACTTAAGCTTCTTAGCACAATCAAAAGATATAAAAGAATGGGTTGCCCCAGAGTCAAACAATACAGATAATTGTGTTCCAAGGATAGAACAAATACCTCTAACAAGGCTATCAGACTGTGAAGCTTCAGCTCCACTAATAGCAAAAACTCTGCCAGCAGCTTTGGGTTTTTGATTACTATTTTGTTGTACTTGCTGCACTCCGCCAGAATTTGGAGCTCCCAATTGGACACGACAATCTTTTGTTGCATGACCATACCTGTGACATCTATCACATGTCACATTTGACACTGGATGAGGGCAAAATCTAACAACATGTGGCCCACCGCATCTAAAACATCTGAAACTAGGTGGTGATTGAGAACTGGGTCTTCCACTGCTATAAGATTGAGGTTTGAAATAAGGTTTCTTTCTATCTTCATATTTAGGCATGCTTTTAAAAGGTCCTCCCACTTGAGGCTTAACAAGTCTGCTACTATTTTTCAAACTCTCCACTACTTTTGCTTTCTCCAATAGAGCAGGGAAATCTCTAATGGACATAGGAATCACCACTTCTTTAAGTTCTTGTTTCAACCCAAACTCAAATTTTCTACATCTCCAAGCCTCAGTCATGGTCTGGGTGTAGAATCTAGCTAGGTGTTTGAACCTAGTAGCATATTCAGTGACTGAAAGATTTCCTTGTTCCAGCTGCATGAATTCAATTTCTTTTGCATACCTGACACTATCAGGAAAATACTCCTCTAGGAATCTTACTTTGAAGTTCTCCCAAGTAGCATCTTCACCTTTGTCTTCCATCATTTGCTTCATGCCTATCCACCAGAATTCAGCTTCTTCAGTTAGTACATAAATGGCATAGGATAACTTTCTCTCTTCAGGGCATTGAGTAGCTTCAAAGATTCTTTCTATGTCTCTCACCCACTGGTCTGCTCCATCTGGATTTACCTTGCCATTAAATTTGGGTGGATTGTGTCTCAGAAAATCCTCCATACTAAAGGTATGGGGTTGTTGATGAAGCTGAGATGCTTCTGCTGCTAATCTAGCTGTTTCTAATTGATGAAGGGCGGCCTGATGCTGTTGTGCCATAGTAGCACTCTGTTGTTGCAAGGCTGTTGCCATCATCTCTATTGCCCGAGCTAAGTTAGGCATATCTACTGATGGAGGAGGAGTAGGTGGTCTACGTGCCATCTACTAAGCACATAAAGAATTGGATTAGAAATTACTAAAAATTTTCAACTACATCTTTAAGACAAATTAGCTTCAAAGAAATAATCATACAAAACAAGTAAAAACCAATCAAAACTTATCCCTAAAATGTACTCTAGCTACTTAGAATTAAGATAGAAAATAATCTTGATCTAGTCATGAGTGTGCACCCTCACCACTCTATCAAGATTCTTTTCATTCTTAATACTTTCATCTTTATTCATAACAATTAACTTGACTCGAACACAACAAGATTTCAAGAAAAACAACTTTGTCAAACATCTTATTAGAAACTTTTAACTAAGTCTTGAGGCTAGACGTAACCAAAAATCTACACGCAGAAGAAACAAAATAAACCCACTACCCTCAGGTTATCCTAAGGATGAACCGCTCTGATACCATTAAATGTAACACCCCATAATTTACATATAACTATTACAATAAAAGTTCTACCAATTTCTATACAAACTTGGAGTTTTTCAAAACATTCCTAATACATGATTAGGATTTATAGAAATACAAATATTTACATATCCACAGCTCAAAATAAAACTCTGTAACCTCTAAGGCTCTCCTGCACCTGTATGGTCATCTGCTCGTGTACATAGTACAGTCATCGCAGTTCAAACACAGCAAGAAAAGCAAGGGTAAGCTACTGAAAATAGAATTTTATAATATACACACTTAAATCCAAAGAGAAAACCAAGTTACATGATCAATTTCTCAAATTACACAATCTTCTTCAAATCCCAACATTAAAACAATCACATAGATCTCACATGGATCTACACATCCAGAATATTCAACAAACAACGTCTTCCGGAAGACCCGTATTAAGTAAGTCCTACCAGAGACTAACACCTGATCCAAAGATTACCAGCGAATCCAACAGAAAGGATCAGGGTAAGTTCAATACAACCCAAGCCGTGCATCTCATATGTCACGGTGTGCATGAACTCCCCCATCAGCTTCTCACCACCTGATATCTTAGTCTATGTGACTTAGATCATCAGTGAAGCTCGGAGATCTCTGTTACCACATAGGCATCAATACTTAATACACAGCAAACATCAGTCCATACATTATCCCAAATGCATGAATTCAATTCCATACCATCCCGTCATACAATATCATTCCAAACACGATCCACAACATTCAAAAACGTAATTAAAATAAAAAAAACAACACTTAAATATTAAACAATTAAAATATAATATTTTTACAAATTTAAATAATATATAAACAAACAACCCAATATATATAACACACAACATCCCTGCAAGAAAAATTGAATATTGGGACCACGTCCCTTCCGCATTCAGATCTTCTATCCTAGAGTGCTATAAAAAATTAAATTTAGCTTCCCTTACCTCAATTGCTTGCTTTCCAAGCAACTTTTAGAATTTTATTCCCCACCGTTTGGATAAGCTTCAAGGTTTACGGGCCTAATGCAAATTATCCAAACAGAACAAAATTTCAGTATATAATAGAATAAGTTGAGAGGATTAAACTTCTCAACTGACCCCACAAAGATTGATGACTAAATCCTAAGGAAAAACAGAGAACAAAGGATATTTAGAGTAAAAATGAACTTACTCTGTTTGAAAATCTGATCGGGTAGAAATGTTCCTTAACTCCTCTGCTACAGCGTGGTATGATCAGATTCTAAAATAGATGAAGATTGGGAGAGAAATTAAGAGAGAGGGAGAGAAGAGAATTGGAGAGAGAGAGAAAGTGGTTTGGAAGAATGAAGAAGAAAGTGATAGTGGGCACACTGTTTTTGCTTTTTATAAAAAAAGTGTCGTAACATCATTATTGATTTACATCATCCATAATTATGTGTCTTTATAAAAAATACTTAATTAAATATTAAATTTTATAAATTTGAATATTTTCCACTAAGTTACTCATATTTTTCGTGAAAAAGATGCGTGTGTGGATAAACTGGTTAATTTATGATTTATTCATATAGATTAATTTTATTGGTATAATAGGCTTCTATCTAGTTTATTCTTAGAATTCTTTATAAATAAGTATAGTCTACATATGTATCGTTTTTTTTAACATATGTATTTTGGTTTAATCCTTCCATATTTATATATATATATATATATTTATTTATTTTTATAAATGATTGTTGTGACTTGATATGCCTATCATGAAAACTTTATATATATATATAAAAAACCTAAGTGAGAAGAAGATTTTTCAACCAACTTATTTAACATATCAATATAATAAAACTTATTTTACAAGTAAATTGAAATTAATATATAAATCATAGGTATAAGATAAAAAATGTGATATGTAACTTAGCGAGAGTTATATATAAATTAATAAAATAAAAGGAGACATTTAAAAGTGTCTTAACCATTATACATAAGTCTCTCCTAATTTAAGAATTTATCAGTTCAAAACAAATTAAATGAAACAACACTTAACTCAAAAATCTTAAACTAAAAGAATAATGATTCTCCAAGTTCAACACTAACAAAACTGATATGCAAAGTTGTTCTGGACAGACTAATAGACTACCTAAATCCAAAACATTTAAGGTAGTAAAAAACAAGTGTGCTCTTAACTTAATTTGTGATTTGTCTATCTGTGAGGTTTTACCTAGTATACATGAAGTCAGTCTTAACTGCATGTCTATCGTTATGATTCTTTCTTTACTATCTGGTTAATGCTAATTAATTCAAATATATATCCCATGATATTTTTTTTACATTATTCATTTACATTGGCTTCCTACTCAAACCAACAAAGATCGGTCTAAGAGCCATAACCCAAGAAAAGTTATTTAGGGGTAAAGAGCTCAAATTGCCTCTGCATCCTATATAGGATCAAGTTCTAAAAACCTGTGCTGCAGCCATGTACCAAGTGCTGTCCATTTGGCTATCCATTGCCGCAACATTGATGCAGATGGTTAGCTCAGCTCTAGTAACCATGCGAAAGGAATTGCTGTGATTAAAAAGATACATAATGCATATGATATATTACAGAGTATTATGAAGCTTTAATTTCACAAACCAAATGGTTGACGATTTCAAACTTTATGTCATGCTCCCTTCATAAAAGACACATTAATTCGCCTACACTAATTCTACCTATCAATTAATATTCAATAACTTGGATTAGCAACATGCCGAGTTTCAAATTATATCTTCCCAGAAATGACGATCTAACCGTCTTAAAAAAACTATTTTCCACTATCAATATTGCAGATTTTGTCACGCTCAATCACTCTTGTATTTATTATTATATTTGTCAAATTATTAGCTATAATTTTCATAACAACCGAAACCATGATGGTAAATAAAGTAATTATAAATTATGATATCTATTAGAGGTATAATATGATTAAAGATAAAAACTAATTTAGTATACAAGTAAGGATAATTTTTATCCTCAAAAGTTAATTTTGTAAAAAAAATAAAAATTAAAACTTCACTTTATAATACGAGTATCCAAATCTATTTTAATGAAATTTATTCAATTTATAGTGTTACTCATTATTAAATAATTCATAAAATATTAATCTCACACATAAAATTTGAAAAAATATTTTAAAATTTGACTAAAAATAAAATTAATTTATAATATATAAATAGAGATAATTCTCCACTTATAAATCAATTTTATAAGTATAAATTAAACTTATTTCTTAATGTACCGGTATGACCGATCGACATGATGACGTGACCCGGTCACATTGATCGAGATACACGCTGACGTGGTTCGGTCTCCCTGATCGAGCTGGTCGAGACAACACACAGAATCAGACCGACCGACACATATACAATTAACGCTCAAACCAAGGTAAGTGAAGCTAAACTACCATTAATAATCAGGTAATGCAACCATAAGTGTGATCCATTCCACTAATCAGGCCTAATGAGACAAGCCCATTAAAATAATATAAATAGCACACATTCCAAGGAACAAGGTACGTCATTTATTACTGTGCACCTATCTGAGTGTCGATCACCCACTTTATTGACTTGAGCGTCGGAGCGCTTTCTGCAGGTACCTCCCCCATTTGGCATTCACCGAGATTGAGAGACGAAAGAGAAGCACGAAGGCGAGAAGAATCTCAGTGAAACCCTAGCAACCTGTCTGACCGAATAAAGAAGACGAAGACTTCAATAGTTCTATAAGTCTCATCTCCGAACACTTAATAATATAAGATGATTTCACTTAAAAGAAAATTACTATTTCATCAAATTGGAGTCATGAAAATTTGCAATTATTTTGATATGTTGGTTTACTTTCCACACTAATTTGGTCAATGGGAAAAGGGTATATGTATAATATTTGTTTTTGTGATAGATTATAGAAATATTCTAGATTTGTTTATGCGGATAATTTGGTGGGAATTAGATAGAATCCAATGCCCCAATATGATGATGAGATACGATTCACGGCATCTGAAAGCAACAGAAACGACAAGGTGTAATTAGGAAGAGCAGGTTCAAAAAAATGTTTGTGGAGTGCAGCTCCTTGGACTAGTGTAAGGTCATGAGAGATTTAAGGTGATCCAAAAGCCAGAGTTTTAATTGGCTCAACTGCACTGATGTCACATGCCATGCAAAAGGTTTGGTATAATACTATTTTTAACCATCAAAATAAAGTGGATCACGGAAATTTAAGGAAAAAGAATATGCTAATTAAGTCAACTTCCAAATACAACAACTTGGAGCATGTGAGGAATATGGTTCACGTTGCTGTTGCATCTTTCACTTATCAAGAACAACTAACACTTCTTATGACACACCTATTTTACCATGTGTAAAAGGCTAAGATCGTGTTTGGACGGAAGAAAATAAAAAATATTAAAAAACAAGTTTAAAGTTTAATTTATCTTTATAAATTTTAAGAATTAGATTTTAAGCCTAACTCAATTTTATAAATTTGGTTTATGAGATTTGCACTTATTTATTTTTATCTCTAGTCGAGGTGGGATCTCTAACACACTCTCACGTTGAGACCTGACCTGTCAACTAGTGCGTGTGATTATATATATCTATGGATGATCCGATAGTGGTTAACTTGATAAAACCAATAAACTCTCGCTAGGATAAAATTTAAATGACTCTTATATCATCTTTAAGAATGTGAATTTTATGCCTAACACAATTTTATAAATGACTTATAAGATGATGTTTACACTCACTTATATACTTTTGAGATGTCACTAATTATCTCTAGTCAAGATCTCTAATTTTATAATATTCTCCACTTATTTACCTTTCCTTTATATGGTATTCCATCACATTTCTTTTAAGAAATCTTATTAAAATATATTTGGATACCATATTAAAAAATAATTTAAATTATTTTTACAAAATCAGTTTACAAATGATGATTATTTTAATTTATCTAATTTATAATTTATGTAAGATCTTAAAAAAATAAAATAAAAATATTTTTTTTATCTCGTTAAGAGTTTTGTGTATACATTAAAAAAAATGGACTTCCATATTCAGAATCAAAGTAACTTGTTATCAATTATATTTTATGACCTTATATACTCTTTTTTTGCCATGCCAAAACTTCTATCATTTTGAGTATTAGAATCGATTTTATGTCCCTTTCGAGATGATTGGAGAGAACTTTGAAAATTATTGTGGTTAGGTCAGGCAACACTTAGCTCAAACCATAGGTGAAGTTGAAAACATACAATCGAGAAGATTGCAAATCTCTAGTCATGCCCTAATTGATCGAGATTGGTTTTAAAAATAAAATAAATTAGAAAAGGATATCAGTGTCAATGTTTCAATGAATTGATTTGATGTTGAGCCATATGCTTTGAAATCCCTGTTAAATTAGATGGTTTAAAGTTATAAATTTTACTTCCCACCTACATAATTCAAATGTCAAGTTGGGTATATTTCTAATATCTTCTGCAAATATACTTATTGATATATAAAAAATAGCATTAACTTGACCTTGGAAGCACATGCTGCTTAAAACTTTCACTTTCACTTTGTTAATGATTAACTTATAAAGGCAGTTATGTTATAACAGTCCTGTTTAACTTAAATCAGAATATTCATATCTCGTTGGAATCCCATAGTAAATGTTCTCGTTGCTAAAGTTTAGTTGTTCGAGTTCTTAAACTGCTTCACAATAGAAAATATTTAACATCATAAATATGAGTTGTGTACATAATTATTTTTGTCTTGTTGAGTTTTGTAAAGTCATGGACATGATCTCATGATTAACAATTTATAAGTCGTTTTTTTGACTTATAACACAAATCAAGGGATCTTAATCCATTAACACGTAGATAGGTTGTTCATTGACTCTCCCTTCCATCAGTCAGTCCCTATAGAAAAGAGATAGAAAGTCTTTTCAAGGGGATCAGCTCATATTTTTCTATTTTTTAAGAATTTATTTAATTGTTATTTAATTAAGACATAATCATGATTAAAGGTAGAGATGTTAGAATTCAGTCCATATATATACACCCTACAGAAAGGATAATCTAATACACACTGGTAAAGGGTATACTTATCCTTCACTACCTTGGATGTTCTAGGTAGGAGATCGTCTATGCTCTTGCCTATAAGAGGTTTTAAACTGCATTGTTATGTGAAAAGAAAAATCTAAATGTGTATGTTGATTATGAAGTTATTGTGTACAATGGAAAAAAACTTTCACTAATAAATAAGACAAATCCTCCCCCCACCTCGTCATGCATATCCATGTTAATTGTGAAAAATCGGTCTTAAAATTTTTAAATAAGAACCATCACCTCATCTTTTTAAATAACATTAGTTGTATCCTTCACCTTCTATTATAAAACAGAACAAAGATGAACAAAGAGAAAAGGAAGGCAAAATATATGAGAAAGAATATTTCTTCTATTTTATTTTCTTTACTTATATCAAAGCAAAGAGTCTGAATATATACCCGTAGTACATTCATTCTAGGTTTAGTAAAAGAGACATAATGTAACATAAAAGCCAATAAAAGCTAGAATAAGAAAAAACAAATTAAAGACTAGACATAAGTACAAAATGAAACAGTTAAGAGTTAGAAAAGACAACATTAATATTAGTTTTATTCTATAAGTCTTGTATCCATATCTTTTGTTACCTTCATACTTCTCTTTCACCCGCAACACTTCCATTGTTCTCCAACCTTAACATTCCCATGTATAAAGATATTTTTTTTAGTTTTGTGGTTTCAAAAAATTAGAAAAAAACGAACGAAAACACAGTCACCACTAGTAAAAACACCACAAAACTTAACTCAACTACCAACGTTTGACACCAATCACTACAAACAACCACTATCATTTGAAAATGAAAAGAAAAGTACCACATTCTCCACCATACTTAGAATAATATTATTGAAATTAAAAAAAATATGAAATGCAGAAAAAAGGTATGAAGGCACAAAGAGAATTTGTCATAAATAATAATGATTTACAATAAAAACAACAAAAAATTCTAACTATTTAAATAAAAATAACTTTGGCCAAAATCAATAAAAAAAAATGTAAGCTAATTACCCTTTTCATCTATATATTAAGTTCCAAAAATAAATTTCATCCTCGAAATTTTAAAAAGTTTAATGTGGTCCCAGTTTTTTTTGAAAAAAATTCAATTTTGTCTGAACTTTAAAATAATTCAACACGGTAGTCATAAACTTTGTTTAAAATGATTCAATGTGATCATAACACATATAATTCAATTTGCTGGACAAGATCAAGTAAATATGTTTTAATAAGAACAATTTAACATTTAACATAAAAAATCACATTTAATTATTTTTTTAAAAAAGTTAGAGATGTTGAACTTTTTAAAAGTCTTTTATACTTAGTACACGAACTAAAAGGATAATTAAGTAAAAAACTTAATAAATATTTATTAAAAAATAGTCGTTTTATTTTAATATTATATAGTATCACAAGTTGAGAAGAGAATACAATGAAAAAAAAAACATAAATTTAAGAATAAAATAATTTTTGAATTCCTACCGTTTGAATGAAATTTAAAATTATATAATTTAAAATAATTTAATTACTCCAATAAATTATATAAAAATCAATTTATTTAATCAAAGAAGATATTTGATCATAAATTATTTTAAATTTTATATAGCAATAAATCCCTTCTTCAAATTTCCTATCAAAACATACTATTAAATTTTAGATCTCCATATATATAAAAAAAACTGACAAATTACTTCTATTAATAACACATGACTAATACTGCAAAAATAGATAAATTATTTTTAGGAATACATAACTAATAATTTAGGTGTAATTAATTATGTATGATTTAAATATCATAAATTAGTTATTTTGAACTATAAGATTTTATATAAAAGTATGAGAAAATTTAAAATAAATATTAATAGATAATTTAACTTAGTATGGTTTTCAACGTGAACCACTAATTAGAAACGTGTTTTTTTGTTTTTGTTTTCACTTTCCAATCTAATGGGTTTTCGGATAACAGTTTGTTTTCTTGTTGTAAAAATTTAATTAATGTTTTGAGTTACACAAAATAAAATAGGCCAACCAAAAATTTGAAGCAATAGATAAAAAGATAAAAAAAAAAGAGCATGGAGGAAGACTTTCTACAAGGATTGACACAATCATATACCACAGTATTGTATTATTATTATATATATTCTTCTCATACCATTCACTTCTTCCACAATTACACCCAAACCCAATCTTCTTCTTCTTCTTCCTCTGCAAAACTCAACATTCTTCTTCCCACAAATCATCACACATTCCTCTACGTCCCTTCTCCACCCTCTTTCAAACGTTTTCCTTCTCTGTTTCTCCTTGCGCGATTAGCAGAATCCGAGATTGAGAACCTAACGGCGCCAAAATTGAAGCAGAGGAGGGCTAAATATTTGATCTTTGAATCGAGGGGCTTCTGGGGTGTGCGAGGATGAGGCTCAATGGAGAAATCTCAAGCGGGGAAGATGAAGAGGAGAAGCAAACGGGAACGACGACGTTTTCGGCACAGAAAGTGGTGGTTGGGTACGCCTTAACGTCGAAGAAGAAAAAGAGCTTTCTACAGCCAAGTTTCACTGGCCTTGCACGGTAACTATTCGTCTTTCTCCTTCATCTGCATGCATATTCATTTTTACTTTTCAATTTCCCCAAACAAAGGGACTTCATTCATTCCTTCATTATTTATTTATTTGGGTTTTATTTCGTTTTATTGTTTTGATCCTTTTACTTGTTTAGCGTTGAAGTAGCTTTTGCTTGCAGTGGTAGGGTTCACAGCCACACGTTGTGTCCCTGTCTGTGTAGTATGTAATGGTGGAGCAATTTTTGCACCATGCCTTATGGCTATCACTTTCGTGACTCGAACCCTGGCAAATGTGTTTTTATTTTTTTGTTGTTTCTTAAATTATTTTAAACGTACCCGTTTTGCTTGTGCATATCTGCTATGTCTTGTGCCTTTCTCTATTCTAATTTAAATTGGAATATTCCAACATTTATGCCCTACTTTCCTTTGGATTTGTCCACATGGACATCCCAAGGTCAAATCTTAGTGCATGGTTTTGTATTCTTAATTTGAATTAATTCAAGTTGCTTGCTTGTCTGGAATGTTAAAGTTACATTATTGTCCACTGATGTTGCAGTCTCTTGTCTGTTCACTGACAAGACTGCTGCCAACTGGGCATTAGAATGAGAGGAAATCGAATTACGTCAGAATGGCCTGTATATATTACCCCATTCAATAGTATTACTATTTTTATGGATTAAATTGCATTTTTATTCCTTACCCAAGTTCTTTAAAAGTTAAGCAATTAAAAAAAGTTTAAGATTATTATTTTTCATATATTTTAAAATAGTGTTAAGTTAATCTTGACCTTTATCAGTGAAGTTCAACTACGTAATGAATAATGAACTTTTTTTTGAGAAGTTATACTGTACAATATTGAAAGTTCCTATCATGTAACATATTTTATAAAGTTTTACAATGAATATTATGTAAAAAAACACTATTTTACATCAAGATTTGCTTGATATATGCTTTGAAGTATTTGAAAATAAAAACAATTTGATTATATTCTTATTTTTGCTCAATTTCCCCAAATAGGTTGTTATAATTCAATGATTTGGTCGACAAAAATGATATCACATTTCATATAAAGCTCTTTACCGGACCAATATGGTTATTTCCTATACTAGTCTTAACCAATTTCTCCTTAAAAGTATATATACAGGCAACATGATAAGATTAATACAAATCTTTTGCTTAGATAGTAAGGATTTGTTTGAGGTAATACAAATTTCGACCATTTGTGTGTGCTGTATGTACTATTACGATGAAGCATATTTGGTTGGTAGTATATCTGAATAAAATTACTAATAAACTCTTCTACTATTATCTTGACACTCTTAATAGTGATGTATAAAAATTATATCCGATGCAGGAACAAGGGGATATACTTTGTTGCTGTTGATCTAAAGAAGCCACTACCAGAACAAGGTCCTTTTGATATTATCTTGCATAAGGTTTGTGACATTTCTTTCAGCATTTTACGATTTACCGTTGTTTCCTATTCTCTATTATAATCTGACTGGGTATTTGTTCTTTCCAGTTATCAGGGGAGGAGTGGCATGAGATTATTGAGGTTTGTGGACTACTAACACTTCTACCCACTTCCACATTGTGATAGCAATCTTGCGCAGCTTTATTGTTTTTCTTTACACACTTGTGTCGCATTGCATGAAAATCGTTAGTATCTTTAGTCTGGGAGTTAAGCATGAAGTGGCGGTGATTGACTGGACAGCCAAATATTTTGGATTCTTAAAAGCTTATTATTGTCTGACAAAATTTGCAGAGTTCATGCTCTCCTCATCATGAATCATGATCAGATAGTTGAAATCAGTCCCCAAGTGTTCAAACAAGTGAGGATTTACTTTTGTGATTAATCTAAATAATTTGGTTAGGCATGGCTGGAGTTTGTTGCCCAAAGAATGAATTATTATCTGTATTTGTTATTTGTTTATTTGTTTCTTAGTTGAAAATGTTGTTCTTTAATACTTTTGCTATTGACTACCACAGTGCTATGCATGGAAATCAAATTTCTTATATAGGTCACACCAAATGCATCCATTTCATATGAATGTTTTTATCTTTTGCTTCTTCAGTCTCCTAACTGATGATATTGTTTCATGATTTCTAAACAGTCTGTAAAATTTTTATTGATGGAGCTCATTGGATCTTTCTTCTCCCTTTTTTAATTTTGAAGGATTACAGGCAAAAACATCCCGAGGTAACTGTCCTTGATCCTCCGGATGCAATTCAACACTTACACAATCGCCAATCCATGCTGCAAGATGTGGTGGATCTGAACTTATCTGACTGTCACGGTAACTCTCATCTGAAAGTTTCAGGATAGTATATATAATCAGAAGTACTAGAATCATCACAATGCAGTGCATCTTGCTCTTGGGTTGAGCTACTTACTATGTTTTATTTTATTTTTGCTTTTCAATTTTTCAAGCTGATTCTGTATTTCATGTATGGTAAACTAGGTTTTTACCCTACCAGTATCTGCATCTACGTATTAATTACTGTTGTTTTCCAGGCAAGGTTGCCATTCCACGTCAGCTGGTTTTCACAAAAGAGAAAGACCCCTCTAGCATCCCTTATGAAGTCACTAAAGCTGGGATGAAGTTGCCATTAGGTATGTATCTTTGTTTAATCTTTTTTTCCTATCTATATTTCTTGGGATGGATCTAACATGAACTATTGGATATTCTATTATAATGTTATGTTTTACTACCTGAAGTTTGTATTTAGCTAGTTGACAAATGCATGGTGTCTTATTACCCTTTTTTGTATTTTCAGTTGCAAAACCGCTAGTTGTGGATGGCACTGCGAAGTCACATGAACTATTTCTTGCTTATGACGAATTTTCTTTATCAGAGCTTGAACCTCCGCTAGTTCTACAGGAGTTTGTCAATCATGGTTTGTGAACTGAACCATGGACCATGATCTTTTTCTGTTCAATTTGCATTGCTATCTAATCTCTATTTTTTTTTTTTTGGTTTGTGGATTGATAATACAGGTGGTGTTCTCTTTAAGATTTACATTGTTGGGGAAACCATAAAGGTTGTGAGGCGTTTCTCTCTTCCTAATATCAGTAAGCGTGAACTATCAAAAGTTGCAGGTGTATTCCGTTTTCCCAGAGTTTCATGTGCAGCAGCTTCTGCAGATGATGCTGATCTAGATCCTAATATCGCAGGTAAGTGGAACATTTTTTTTAAAACCAATACTATTTATTACCCTTTTTATTTTCAATTTTTGGTGTATGCCAAAGGTGTGCTTATTTATGATATGGACGTGTCCCTAAAGCTTTGCAAAGGTCAAGTGAATGGTTGATACAATTAAATAGTGTATATTGACCATTACAGAGTGTATCCCATTGTGCAGCAACCACTAACTCTTTCTCCTCCATATTTCAAGAAGCCTTTATGTTGTCTGGTGATTGTTTGAGAGTTAGTACATGCATCTACGTGCTTTGACGCAATGGCTGGGACTAGTGTCTCATTTTTCTTCTGTGATATTTTTGTTACAGAACATCCCCCGAGACCTTTATTGGAGAGGCTTGCAAGAGAGCTCCGTCATAGATTGGTACTGTTGTCATTTCTTATTTTCTTCCTTTTGCAGTCATTTTTCATTTTCAGATGATATACTAAACCGGAACTGATTCACCATCTCTAGGGACTCCACTTGTTCAACATAGATATGATTAGAGAATATGGAACCAAGGATGTGTTTTACGTCATCGATATCAACTACTTTCCTGGCAAGTATCTCTAGCCATACACATTGTGTGTAAAAACATGTCACACTTGTTATGTCTCGATTATTTCATCCAAGTTTGTCTGTACTTTCTTGACATGTCATGTTAATGATAACTGTCATTTTTACGGTTTTATGCACTTCAGGGTATGGGAAAATGCCAGATTATGAGCACGTATTTACAGATTTTCTACTTAGCCTAATGCAGAGCAAGTATAAGAAGAAACTTACGACTTAAACTGGCGCATGTTAGCAGGCTCTGTTCTTACTGGTGGCTTTCTTACAACTTTATGCAAGCTGCTTTAGAATGTCAAAGAAGCCACCAAAATATTGGAAAAAAGGTTGAAATATATAGATGTCCAATCTCTCAATAAAGAGCGAAAAATGCTTTTATTGTAAGTTATATATATATGCTTATCCAAATTAATGCAAATTTTGGTGACGCCAAATAACTACCACGAGATTTCAAATTCACTCGCCAAAGGTCCGAATTCTTTATTTTTATTCCACTGGATAAAAAAGATATAATGCACCAAAATTTGGACGTTATTTTTCCTGCAATTTCATGACCATGCAAGTAGCCAATAAAAATAAATAAATGATGGTTGAAGTTTGACTTATTTATTCAATCGGTCTTAATTAAAAGTTTAAGTTTGGTTCATAAAAAATGTATTAGGTTTAAATTTGATTTATTAAAATTTATTTTTAACGTAAAGTTATATTATTTTCATTTTAAAGTTATATATATATATATATGGGATACTGTTTTCTTAAATATAAAACTTAACTCATTTAAATAATTAAGTCTGATAAAAAAAAGAATTTATTTATTTAACTTAACATTCGCATAATTAAAAATTCAAGTTGGAAAAGTTTACTAGTAGCTTGACACATTCTATATGCAACCATGTGATGTTAATCTAATATCAGATATTCAAATATAATTTTTCACATAGATAACACTAATCACGAACCTCAGTTGTCACTTCTTTTTCTCATTTTCTGCGTTATTGATATTTGACAAAAATGTATGTAATAAAATAAAATGGATTCTTTTTAATAAATAATGATGCTTGTATAAATGTATGTACATGGTTTTGATTTTTTTCATTACGTTCATCGTATGATTGAAAACATGGGCTTTTATTTTGTTTAATAAGATTAATTAATTGAATGGACCATTGAAAACATGTCACGCATTCAGGGCTTCAAGCCCATAGACCAAGTTATTATTGGGCTTACTGCGGTCCAATAACTAGCAGATTAAGATGTGGGACTATTGACACTCGTTATTTTATTAAATTAGTGTGTTTTGATTTTCATCTCTATTTTTTTTCATTTTTGTAAGATTTGAAATCACTTCTTTTAATTTTTATAAAATATGTGAACTTTGATTTCACTTTACGAGAAATAATTTTCATTATTTTTATATTTTAAAATTTAAAATAACCATTTTTAGTTCTTGATATTTAATTTAAGGTAAAATTTATTTTAAAAATTTAAAGTTTTTTCAGTAATACATAAGATGTTATATTACCACATTAGTGAGTGTTACTCATTTAACCTTTTTTATTCAACTGAAAATAATAATTGATGTTATATAACAGGACAGAAATTAATAATTCTTTTACAGGATGAAAATAAAAACTGATGTATTTTGAAGGGATTAAAAATATATTTATAATAAAATATAATTAATTTTTAAATTACGTAAAAAATATTGTAAAAACAGCTATGTTTCTATAAAACAAGCTTGTAAAAATAAGTTACTTGTAAATTTTAAAAAATAACTATATTGTGTAAAAATTGATTTTATCATTTTTTTTTCATTTGAATAATAATAATAATAATTAAAGGAAAACTCAATCAAACAAGAAACTAATTGTATTTGTAGAGATTTAACTTACTTTATGTTACACACTACATACAAATAACATTGTCTCTAAAAAAAAAATATAAGAGGATTTATTAATAAACACTATTGATACATTGTGATTCCTAACATAAATTTTAATAATAAAAAAACACTATTATACCTTTTATTTAGAAAATACAAATAATTTATTAAAAATAGTCTATTTAAAAAATATTTATTAACAGTTTCACTGACTACTAATAATATATAATTATTTCATTATTAAAATCATTAGTACCAGTTAATAAATACATATATTAATTAAAATTATAATTTTGTAAACTTACATTATTAATATATGCAAAGTCAATTTCCATAAATAAAATGTGTAATGACATATGCAAAAGTCAATTTCCATAAATAAAATGTGTAATGACATGACATATGTCAGCAATGTTTTATAATAAAAAAATTAAAAATTAAAAATGTAATATTTTAATAAATAAATAAATAAAATTTATATAAATGGAAAACATATAACACCACGAATAAATTATATAATTTTAAAATAAATATATTTATAAATTAATTATAACATATTTTAATAACAAATAATATTAATAACAAATTATAACATTACGGAGTAGTAAAAAAATGTCATTGCATTTTTTTTATGCAACTACTCTTATAAAACACAAGTATCGAGGTATCGAGGCATAGATTTGTAAGTGTAAAAAATTGAAAAGGATGATAATATTTTGAAATTTTATTTCAAAACAAAATATTAATATTTCTAATAATTTTTTTTAAAAAAAAATCCTTAATAAAAATATAAGTAATATATAAAATGTTAAAATAATTTTTAAAATTAAAAATTTATAAATAATTAAAATATTAATATTTATTAAAATGTAGGTTGAACATGGGTAAAACAATCATTTTTGAATTGAAAATAGCACGAATGATGTCTTTCATAAAGCAAGCCAACAACCGAACAAAGAGAAATAATTTTGCACTTTTATAACTTTTGTAACACATTTGAATAGAAAGAAGAGAAAAGTTTTATTTACACGAACACTAAAAAACACACATTTGATATTATTTATATTAAAACAATAATACTTTTAAATTAAAAAATAAAATAAAAATAATAAAATATTAATTTATTATAGTGTGAAACGTGTATTTTCAATGTTAAGGGTATTAATTAATATATCAGCATCTAGAAAGAATAATTTATACTTGTATACTTATTTTTTTCAGTGAGGTCTTTCTTTTAACATTAGTATCCTATTACATATTATTTTGTCTTCTCAACATATCATTTATCTCAGGGTTATTTTTTTTTATCTCTTTTTCATCCACGTCCCTTCATCAAGGAGAGGTCTATGTGATGATCAAGGTTCCTATTAAAAAATAAACTAAATAAATTGGGACAGACATATTTAACACTTTAAACTAAGTCATTTAAAAATAGTTTGACCCAAAACACAAATAAATAAGATGTAGTTTATTTAAACAATTAAAATAAATAAAAAAAACTACTACGGTAACTACGTAAAAAAAAATGAACATGACATGGAAGATGATGATGGTTGAAGAAATGTCTCAAATATCCGAACCCTAATGAATACTAAGCATGTCACACCATGAAATTAACTAGCTAAAACCAAGCTACACCGAAATCAAAATAAATAACTTGAATTTTTTAACAAGGCGTCACAGATGTGGATCCATTGAATGGATCAAAAGAAAACACCAGCAGGTGCAGGTCCAGGTCCAGGTGCATATCCTTCCATTTCCACGTGATTAAACCCATGGTGGCTTACGATGCTCCCATCAGGGAACATGAAGTTCTGAAACATGGGTGGCTGAATCAGGGGTTGGGGGAACACCTGAGGAGGGTGTGGATGATGCAGCAGATTGGAAGAGGAAGAAGAAGAAGAAGCCCCGGGTAAAAACTGACAAACCTGGTTTGTTGCAGTCTGAAGCATGGCCCTGTCAGCAAGACGCGCAACCAGTTTCTTCAGCTCCTCCAAGGCCGCCTTGTACTGCTCCACCTGGGTCGGGCTCATTTTCTCGATGGGCTGGGCCCACCATAACTGGGCCTGCGAGTCCTTCTTCATGCGATTCAGCTCCTCCCCGTGCTGCCTCCCCGCCTCCAATTGCGCGTTGATCTGAGTGAGCTGCGCGTTCAGGTCACGCACGTTGGCCAGGCGGTGAGCCTCGATGAACTGCATGGTGCCCATGTCCTGCGACGGGGCCCGCGCGAGGTAGCTGTCAATCACGGCGTCGACGTTAGGGTGACCGAAGGAGAAGACCTTCTCTCCGGGGGAGAACACAACAAGAGCGACGTCAGCAGCACAGAGAGTGCAAAGCTCACTGGCTTTCTTGAAGAGCCCGGTGCGGCGCTTGGAGAAGGTGACTTGGAGGTTGCTCTCTTTGCTCATTTTCTTCATCTCGATCTTCTGACGGCCGCGGCTTTTCTTTGATTCCGAAGACATGGCGGTGAACAGAGAAAAAAACAAAAACAATGAACGAAAAGGTTGTCGCTAGGCTTAGAGTACGATGTCGCAATGGAGAATGTTACCTTATATGGTTCATACAAAGGTTGCAAAGTGAAGGGGTGAATTTATACACATCTTGTCTGTGAAGGAACACATTCCAAACTACACCAGGTTCTTCACACACAATTGCTTTTCCCAGCATTCAAGGGGCTTCTGGATTAGGAGATTCTGAAAATCCCCTTTGCATGGAGTATATGGCAGGGAATTTAATGCAAAAGAAAAGGTCTTCTCCCAGTATTCCATGTTTTCCTTAATCTTAATCTTAATCAGAGTGTTTTTTTTCCAATAAGATGTAACTGGCTATTTTCAATCTAGGTACATGAATGAAGTACCAACAGATTTGAGAGGTGAGAACAGTGAAAGTCAAAGTGAGAGAGTTAAAATTTTAATGAGAAACACCCATTAGTGTTTTACCATATTATCTCATTTAACTTTTATTATTCTCCTATATTTTTCTTAAAAGAAAATAATCTAACTAATCATTTTCAAAGAAAAAAAAGTTTAAAAGAAGAATCTAATTAAAATGGCATTCATAGTATATCTTTTGGTCAAGAAAACATGTATTCTTTGGGAAGAAAATTTTATGAGGGAGAAAATTCTCTCTCCAAATATTTAATATAATTGCATATCTATCCACCAAACTTCCTATCACTTATTGAACCGGAACAATCTCCTACAAATTACATTCATTTGTTTTTTTTTTATGAACGAAAAATAAATTAAATATGAATAGGTACTTAGAGAGTTACTCCAACTCTTATTCCATAGCTGGTGTGCTATCCTTCCTGTTCAAATGTATATTAAACAAGGTTATTTCTATTATGCATAATATGATTTCTAAACATGTCTTGACGCACTTTTTCTATTTTCAAGTTACCTGCACCTGCAAAATGACTATTGTACTGTCTAGGCCGAAAGGTTGTACCGAAAGTCTCGACCGAAAGGTTAAATATAAAAAGTAAATAAGTAAAATTAAATTAGTGATTATAGCAAAGTCCATAAGATGGGCCCAAATATACAGGTGTGTGTTTTCAAAATGTTAGGTGCAAAAAGAAAAGACCCAGGTAACTCTTAAGCCCAATAAGAGAGCCTTATAAATAGAGGTTCAACTCAAGAGGTAAGGAGGATTCAATTTATCTAATGAACATAAAACTATATATGACTTTGGCATCGGAGCGCCTTGCAGGTACACACACCCACCTGTGAGGAGAAGAAGCCGAGAGCCCAACTCGAGTAGAAGCTATGAGAGCCCAACTCAAAAAGAAGCCGAGAGCACCTAGCTGAAGGAGAAGCCGAGAGCGCCTAGCTGAAGGAGAAGTCGAGAGCGCCTAGCTGAAGGAGAAGCCGAGAGCACCTAGCCGAAGGAGAAGCCGAGAGCACCTAGCCGAAAGAGAAGTCGAGAGCACTTAGGCGAAAGAGAAGCCGAGAGCACCCAATGCGAGAAGAGACCGAGAGAGTTCAACCCAAAATTTGGAAGATTTGTATAAGAGTTAATCTTATCAACCTGATTCTAGTGTTCTTGGTCCTTGTGTTAAGAACAACTATCAATATTGGATAACAATTATTTAGTGCTCTCTTCTTAGAATGTCAAAATTCAAAGTCAGAAGGAACAATTGAAAACTCTAAAGAAAATACCCATATAACAATCCACTTTAATCAATATAATTAAAATATTATTATTTTGAGTTATCAAGTGAATATTTTTATTTTTTATTTTTTAGTGTTCTCAAAGTATCATCACTGAGGACTAACAGAAATTATAAGACAAAAACAACAATAAAAAAATGTATTGGATGCTTCTGCTTCTTCACTTTCTCTTGTTCTTCTACAAATTGTTGTGTCAAATCCTTTTCCCTGCTGCCACATTTACAAATCTTTTTCCTAACTATTATATATGTTAAAAAAAGTTATGTCATGTTTTACGACTTCAATTTATCAAATTAAAAATAAATTAATTTTTTAAGACATATAATGATTTTTACAAATTTAAATTAAAAATAGATAAATAAATAATAGAAGTTGTATATAGTAATTTAAAATTAAAATAGAAAGTTACGACTTGTATATAAAAAATAAAAAGTATAAAGTTGTAGTTATACTTATGATTTTTTATAATAAAGTAGTATGTTCACTCAAGTGTAATCTTTTTAAAGTTTATTCATTTCGAGAATTTTGAAAAATGAAATTGTGCTGTTACTAATTAAAATCCACCTTTAATAAATTATTCAAAGAAAAAAAAAATTCTCATGATAGATGATTGGTGCAATTTTTTTTATGTATTTAAATATCATTCATACAATTTTATTAATTGGACCAATCATCATACTATAAATTGCTTAACCTCAACTGTATTTGGAGCAAGCTATATAATCTATATTAATACGACAATTTCTTCCTTTTTGTACCTCTACATTTTTCTTCCTGCACCCTACATTCTTCAAAAATATCAAAATTATCCTTTCTAATTTTAGGTGTTTTTGGAATAGTGGTTATGTAAGAAAAAGTTATTTCCATAATAGAAAATTCGGAAGACAAAAAATTATTCCAGAACATATTTTCTGGAATATATATATTTTTTATTTTCAGATTGATAAATCTAAAATTCATAAAACATGTTCTGGAAAAAAACAATCCGGAAGTTATTTTTTAAAGGGGGCAAAACAATATTTTCTGAAAATGATGGGGTGCAGGAAGAAATTTGTAGAGGTGCAGGAAGAAGTTGCCTATTAATACTAGATAATCACTTATGGTGGGCTCGGCCCATAGAAAATATGAGTAGTGTCCAATTGGAGCAGTAGAAAGGAGCATTAGATTGCTAATTCTCACATAATAAGACAACCAACTTATCATATCAATCACATTTCATCATATATCTTAATTACAACACAATAAATCATAGAACAATTTTGTATATAACCTTAAAAAGAAATTTAAAAGAGAAAAAGTGAACACTAATTTGGTTAGAAAAGAATATCATTAAAGTAAGACATCTCATTTAAATAATATTTTTAAGTAAAAGAGACTTGATATAACATTTCATTACTCAAACAATGAGAATTCATAAATTTCTTTCTAACTCAAGTAACTTATAACATCACTTAAACCATGGATTTGAATGAGAAAATACTGTATCAAATTCAATCCTTATTATCTTTACATCGTTTAAGTACTCAATACATCCTCAAACAATATATACAAATCTCAATAATAAAAAAATAAGTTTAAAAAAGACAATACAATTTTTTTTTCCATTTTTTTAACCATTCTATTCCATATAAACCTAGTTTGTTCCAAATATACTTTGAAATTCTCAATTTTATCAAACATATAAATTATATTATAAATTTAACTTCAACCTAAAATTTCATCATACCATAATTAATATATTATAATAACTTGTCATTATTTTTTTATTTATTACTATCATCACAATAAAATCACTAATTAAAAACTAAATTTAGATATTAAAAATAATTAATCACTATATTAACTAAATTAGATACTATTTTATAAACTAAAAAATTATTGATATTTAAATTGATTTCTATTATTAATAAAAATTTATAAAATAGTTTTTAAATTGATATCTAAATTAGCTATTATGGTTTTAGCTATTAATATTTTATATTTTAAATTAGTCTCTAAAAGATTAATAGAGAAATTTAGAATATAACTAATTAGGTTAGTAGCTAATGGTTAAATGATAATTTAAAAATTATTTTATAAATTTTTATTAATAATAGAAATTATTTCAGATACTAATATTTTTTTTTTAGTTTATAAATTAATTTCTAATTTAGTCAATATAGTAACTAACTAGTTTGATATATAAAATTAGTTTCTATTTCATAATTTTCTTCTAGTGTATTATCATTATCATAAAAATATATTTCAATTTTATGAGTTTAAAATATTTATAATTTATTAAAAACCAATTTAAAAGTAATTTCAATTCAAATTTACAATACAAACAAAGCTTATAATGTCTCTAATACAATTTTAGATTATCTTCTCTTCAATTTCTAAACAGTATACTCCTAATTCATGCAGAAAATATGTTTCTTATTTTTTCTAAAAAGATCATACTAAGATTAATGTTTAATTTTTAAAATGTGTTTCATGAATAAAATTAATAAAATATATTTAGTACACAGACTATTATATAATAATTTATTTTAATTAAAAATAATGAAAATGAATTATGAAATGAACTATTACGAAAAAATTATAAAATAGAAACTAATTTTAGAAAAAAATAATAATTAGTTGTTATAGTGACTAAATTAGAAATCATTTTATTTTAGAGACTAAAATAAAATTTGATTTCTAAATTAGTTTCTATTATTGTTAAATGATTTCTAAATTGGTATCTAATTAGCAACAATGTTTTAACTACCCATTATTTAGATTCTAAATTTGGTTCTAATTAGATACCAATTTAGAAACCATTTAACAATAATAAAAACTAATTTAGAAATCAATTTTTTTTAGTTTCTAAAATAGTTTATACTTTAATCACTATAACAACTAATTATTTTTTATCTTTAAAATTGATTTCTATTTCATGATTTTCTTATAATGTATTATTAACACTATACAAAATCACTAAATTTGAGTAGACAAAAAACACTAAAAATTCTTACATAAAACAACAAATTTTCATGAACTTAACGTCCCATAAATAATAGACGTTAAACTCATAAACACAAACACACTTACCTTGCAATTGAAAATCCACGTTGTTATTACCTATACTTTTTATTATAACTATTATAAGATAATTAAGCTACACAAAACCGATAATATATAATATAATATAATATAATAAATATAACTTTTGTCGGACAAAACCACAATTACCAATACAATTATTGGAAGCTAAGGCTACACAAAACTAACATATAATATAAAATATATAATAAATTTGGCTTTCGTTAAACATCACCACGTGACTTTGTAAACAAACATTTTCTTTCAAAATTTATTATAGCATTTTACAAAATGACGCTTTGATATTATTTTGAAAAAAAATAAAAAATAGTAGTTGTGCGTAAGTTAGACTCACGACCATACTATAATTAGTCATTTATAACAGAAACTATTGTTTAGTAATAATTTACAATATATGTGATTACAATGCTATTTAATCAAGAATCTCTTTAAAAATCAAATATTCAAATTAAATGCCAAATTAATTTAGAAATTAATTTCTTTGAAATATGTCAAAATTGGATATTAAGTAATATATATACTTCATTGCCAAACCTGTAAATTAATATTAAAAAAAATAATCTAATATGAATATGCATGTTTAAATGATCTCAATTCCAAACTAAAATTGATTTTTCAGTTATGTTGAAATATAATATTTATATTTCCATATGAATTCCTTAACAAATTAAAATTAAACTTTAATTTTAATAATAAAGTTTGTAAATTTTTAAAGTAAAATTAAATCTGAACAAAAATTAATTTAAATAAGAAATCAAATTTAAAAGACCAATACCATCTACTATGGAGAATTGATTGGATGATCAGTTTAAAAACAAAATAAAACAATTGAAATCGTGAACCCTAAAAAAGTTCCTAAATTGTGTTTTAGCCATTCACACCTCCGCCACTTGTGTCTCCTTCATGCGTGCCTGTTGTTCTCCTCGTTGTCAGCAACATCACTTCTATTCCAGATTTTGTTGTTGAAGATATCGTCACTGCTTGCAATAGCAGTTGTCTTCGCGCTTGCCTCTTACGACCATCGTTTCACACTCGTCATCATTGCACCCCCTATTGTTGTGTTCGTCGTCACCAAATCTCGCTTTTAATTCCAAATCTCACGCGACAAAGCTTCAAATGACCAACGGAGCTCGGGTCACCACCATCTATCGCTCACCTTCAACGACACTACTAGGTAACCATTTGCATCTTTACGGACCTTCGTCGCAGCTTCACAGGGGACGATTTTGAGCAGCTGATTTTGGGGAATTTCTCATATATTAGGGTTTAAGTAAAAAAGGAAAAATATTAGTGTTTAAGCAGATAGAAGGAGAGTAGGAGAATCTGTCACACTAAACCTTTAACTGTTATTTGATATTTTTTTTATTACAATAATATCTTTATACGTTGACCTAGCCTACTAGTCTACGTGGATCATTATTACACCTTACATTTAAAACTTTGATAATCTAAAAATGTTAAGTCCTCACATAATTTTGTATTTAATTTTAAAGTTTATAATCAATTGCGTAGGTTTAACCTTCATAATGTTTTATTATTATTTTTATTAAAATAATATGTATTTATTATCCTACTTTTAGTGTGTTAAATCGGTGTAATAAATATTTTTTTTTTCCATTTTTAGTGTGTTAAACCGGCGTAATAAATATATTTTGTTTTTTTTTTTCTTTTATTTGACTTTGTGTTCAATGAACGAACGTTAATTTTTTAAAATTTATTTTTGTGAGTTTGACCGACAATAATAGTTCTAATAGGGTCAACACAAAAATTTTTGGAAGCTAATTTATATTTTTCTTGTAGTGTAATTTTAATTTTATAATACTTTTTTTATCAACTTAATTAAAAGACATTTTTTGGTATTTTAAGTAAATTTAATACCATTCCTAATAATGTATTTTTAGAAAATGCTTAAGGATAAAAATGTTAGAAGATAAACTATTTTATATATATATTATGTATAATGTTTGAATAATTAATTTTTAATAATAATTTTTAAAAGAGTATCAATGAGATTATATATGAAATTAATACTTATGTTCAATTCTATTTAACTATATACATTGGTTATTTTATAAAATATGGGTTAACTAACTTGTTTATTTATTTAGCATAAATAGTAATATAATATTTAATGGTATATACTTAAAATTAGAATACTGATCAAAATTAATACATAGTCTCTCAAATTATATAGTAAATGAGACAAATTTATTTATTTATTATAATGACATCTACACACTGAGTTGAACATATAAACTTTTGTTCTTAGAAAATTCTGAAATATTTTTGTTTGATAAGATGTATATAACTTTTGTTGGAATTAACTTTTTCCAACTAGAAATTAAGAATAACATGATAAAAGACGTTAATTTATTAAATATTTATTAGATTATATTTTGATATTTAGAAATACATTATAAATTATTGAAGTAATAGTTCATAAAATTAAGGACTATTTATCTATCTAATAAGAAGTGACAATAAACAATAATATTTCTTTTAAATTTATTTTGATTTGGAATAAAACTAATATTCGTATAAGATCTATACAACTTTTGTTGGATATGAAGGAATTAACTTCTTCTTATTATAAATTAAGAATAATACGATAAAAGATGTTAATTTATTAAATGTTTATTTGAGATTATAATTTGGTAATTAGGAATACATTAATTTTTTTTTGAAATAATAGTTCATAAAATTTAGGAGTATTTATATGATATTTGACATGAAGTGAAAATAAACAATAATGGGATATATTTCTTTAAATTTATCTTTACTAGAATAAAACTAATATACGTATATGATCTATACAACTTTTGTTTGATATGAAGGAATGAACTCTTTCTAACTAGAAATTAAGAATAACACGATAAAAATTATACAACTTTTGTTTGATATGAAGGAATTAACTTAAGTAGAAATTAAGAATAACACGATAAAAGATGTTAATTCATTATATATTTATTTGAGATTATACTTTGATATTTAGAAATACATTAAAAATGATTGAAATAATAGTTCATAAAATTAAGGACTATTTATCTGATATTTGACATGAAGTGACAATAAACAGTAATGCGACATATTTCTTTATATTTATTTTAATTGGAATAAAACTAATATACGCATAATATCTACACAACTTTTGTTTGATATGAAGAAATTAACTCTGTTTAACTAGAAATTAAGACTAGCATGATACAAATTATACCACTTTTGTTTGATATGAAGGAATTAACTCTGGCTAACTAGAAATTAAGAATAGAACGATAAAAGACATTAATTTATTAAATGTTTATTTGAGATTATACTTTTTTTTTATATAATTATATTTTAGTAGTTAGGAATACATGAAAAATTATTGAAATAATAGTTCATAAAATTAAGAACTATGTATCTGATATTTGACATGAAGTGTCAATAAACAATAATAAAACATATTTCTTTAAATTTATCTTGATTGGAATAAAACTAATATACGTATAAGATTTGTACAATTTTTGTTTGATATGAAAGAATTATCTCTCTTTAACTAGAAATTAAGAATTACACGATACAAATTATACAATTTTTGTTTGATATGAATGAATTAATTTTGTCTAACTAAAAATTAAGAATAACACGATAAAAGACGTTGATTCATTAAATATTTATTTGAGATTATACTTTGGTATTTAGGAATACATTAAAATTTATTGAAATAATTGTTCATAGAATTAATGACTATTTCTCTGGTATTTGACATGAAGTTACAGTAAACAATAATGAGACATATTTCTTTGTAATTTATATTTAATAAATAAATTAATTGCCACAAAATAATTAATAACTTGTACTATTGATTAATGATTAATTTAACACATTTATTTCTATTAAACATTCCTTCTTAAAAAAGATAAATATAATAAATAAACATTTTATTTTTATTTTTTGGTGCATCTTTATTTAATTTTATTTAACATTTAGCAATGTTATAAGCAATGACTACTCAGAAAAACTCACCTGTTTTTTATTTTAATTAAAATAGTACAAAGCAAACATTTTTCTTTTAACAAAAAGATTCAAATATAACTTTAAGAAAGTTTTATTTACTTTGGAATCACTAATACCACAGTAATTAATATCTTTAAAAGTTTTTTTTTTCTTTTCAACAATAATGTTGATTACTCGTATCAATATTGAATTAATATATTATGAATGTCGGTCTAACTAGATTCTTCTTTTAACCAGTTTTTCCAAAAAAAAAAAAAGGATTTTGTTTAGATAATCTTACCAATAAGCTTAATGAAACATATTTTACAAATAAGACAGTTTTAAGTATTACAAGAAATTTTATGATTTATCTTTTTATTATTGTGTGTAAATATTAGACTAATTTTGTTGAGACTTGTTTTCTCAAACACTTATTAAAAAAGGTTGTCAATCTAAACACTTATTGTAATTTTTCATGCAGTTAAATATTATTACAACAATCATTCTTCTGAAACGTATAATCGTTTAAGTGTTCAAGTTTGTTTTTACAAATTTTAATTATGAATAAAAAGAAAAACATTAAGATTATTAATGAGAGGTGGGAAGTGTTGAGGTACACCTTATCAGTAAGATTAAGAAAAGGCATGCAATTTTGTGAGAGCTGATGCTTTTTTTTTACATTAAATATTCTACCATATATGCATCCGAAGGGGATTTTCACAATCTCCCAATCCAGAAACCACTTGAATGAAAAAAAATAAAAATTTGGTGGTTTTCGTTCGACCCTTCAGAGATGCGTGTTGTTTTGGGTGTCTCCATTTGCAGACACAAAACACCTATAAATTCTCTTCTCCACAGCGGCATATTCTATGTTGTGACACCATGGATTCTGGAGCAAAGAAAAGCCGTGGTCGTCAAAAGATTGAGATGAAGAAAATGAGCAACGAGAGCAATCTCCAAGTCACCTTCTCCAAGCGCCGAAGCGGTCTTTTCAAGAAGGCCAGTGAGCTCTGCACCCTCTGCGGAGCCCACGTGGCGCTGGTGGTGTTCTCCCCCGGCGAGAAGGTGTTCTCCTTCGGCCACCCCAACGTGGACGCCGTCATCGACCGATTTCTGGGGCGGGCTCCGGTGCAGGACTCCGGCACCATGCAGTTCATTGACGCCCACCGCATCTCCAACGTGCGTGACCTGAACAAGCAGCTGACTCAGGTGAATGAACTTCTAGAAACGGAGAGGAAGCGCGGGGAGGAGCTGAGCCGGTTGAGGAAGGAGGCGCAGGAGCTGATGTGGTGGACCCGCCCCACCGAGGAGCTGAGTGTGGAGCAGATGGAGCAGTACAAGGCAGCATTGGAGGAGCTGAAGAAGCACGTTGCTCAACTTGCTGAGAGGGCTATGCTTCAGAGTGCTGTAAACCAGGGTCATCAGTTTTTCCCCGGGACTTCTTCCTCTGCCAATTTCGTGCCTCAGTCTCAGCATCAGCATCAGCATCAGCCTCAGCCTCAGCCTCCTCAGGTGTTCACTGCACAGACCATTCCTTCTATCCTTCAGAACTATATGTTCCCTGATGTAACCATCATGCAGCAACAGCATCACGGTTTCGATAACATGGGGATGGGAGGATATGGACCTGGACCTGCTCCTGCTGCTGGATTTTTCTGATCCATTCAACGGATCCATGGTGGTGATGCCCTGTCGTTTTTTAGATTTCATCTTGTATTTTAAGTTTCTAGTTCTTCCTTAAATTTCATGTTGTTTTTATATTTCAGTGTAAGGTAGTTGTTCCTTTTATGTATGTGACATAGTTAGCACTGGACTAGGGTTCGGATATTAAAGACATGTCTTGAACCATTATCTTGAGAGACTCATGTATTGTTGGATCGGATCGCAGTCCCTGAATATCTTCTATTGTTGGATTGGATCGCAGTTCCTGCATACTGTCATTTATTTCTTATGTAGTTGGGTCTGTAGTGTTTTCTTTTTCATTCCAGTTAATTCAATAAAGGGCATATTTACTTACTTTTTACCTGTTTGGTTTGCTTTCACTTAGGTGAAATTAATTTTTAGTTTATAATTTGTTTTAAATTATTCAATATGATTATTTAAATAGATTGTGGTTACAGATTTTCCATTGGAATGCTGATAAGCACATACTTTTGGGGCTGCAGATGGTTGAAAAGAGAGACACATAATAAGAAGAGAAGGCGAAAGAATTAAGTTATTAAAAGATGAAAAGAAGTTGTGAAGAAAATAAATCAAGTAGAAAATGTGAATATAAGTATACTTATTATTTTTTATTTTAGATATTATTTATACATTTTTTTCAACAGTAAAAAATAATATTATATGAAGTACTTGGGATTATCCAATAATCCATGTACAGAAATATACATATATGAAAAAAATATATGCTATATACAAAAATTCCTCTTGGATCTTACTTTATGTGTAATTGAAGCTTAACAAAATCTTATACATCAGTAATTGAGTTACACTTTTTCTATTTTCCCTTATTCTTCTTACCACCTTCACTTATACTTCTTCCTGTGTATCATATTTCCTTTTCTCCTCAGCATCCCCAAATAGATATTGATTATATAAAACAAGCTGTTTCTAAAATAACTCTGATGTTTGGAAATAACTCTAAAATAAGTCTGTATTAAGGTTTTATCAAATATCAATCAGCTAATTAAAAATCTAGTTAGAAAACTTGACTTAAGATTAATAACTAAAAACAACTAACGAGCTACATTTCTCCATAAATATACAATTCACTTGGTGGTTTAATCCATATCAAAATATAGAACGATACTTTTTAACATTAGATCTCGTATCTAAAAATAAACCATGATTTTTTAAGCATAATATATTATTAAACATATAATTCAGTAACATAAATTATACAGATGATTTTAATATAAATAAATAGATCAAATTCAGCATATGATAGTTGATGGGTTACATTTAATTTTAACAAAAATGAAAACTATGTACCTTTTAAAAATGTATAAGCAATCATAAAGATCATAGAGATGATGAACAATTCCGCATTCCAAAACATCCAAAGTTTAAATTATTATGAGAATTTTTCATATTTTAAGTTTACAAGTTCCCAAAGTTTTAAATTTATTTGACAATAATAATTTTTCTCTCAACGGATTTTGGGTAAAAAAATATTCACCACCTTTGACTGAAAATCTAACCTCAAAAGTGTTCATTCTCCATCATCTTCATATTGTAATAAGATTTTTTTTATTTAATTATTATATATGTATATATATTGCTAGAAACTTTAAGTATTACAAAATTTTAAATAAGAAAAAAAGCATTGAAAACTAATATGTTTTAAACTAATAATTACTTATAAAAATAAAAAAAATTGATAGATATATGATGAAACTCAACATTTGATTTTAGTTTACATAACTATTGTTTTGAGATGTATTTAGGTTTATTAGCATAACATGAGATGATGTGTTGATTTGAAGGAGATTTTGATGACGTTTTCACCTCTGATTGATGGTTTTTTTTTTCATTGCTTATTATTTTAGTAGAATGAAAATGTAAAGTATGAATCAATTTCTAAAATAATCTTAAACAAATTTGCATTGAAAATTTGGTTTTCTACCTTTCCTACATAATAATCTATTGTATTGAGAAATAATTGATTATCTTAAGAAATAATCAATTATGTTGGTCAAAGAACTTGTATAGCTAACATCTTGTGTTAGGAGGATGTAGTAGTATGTTTTGCAGGTTTGAAGAGACATTCTTATGTTAACTAAAGTGGACCGTTGGAGAAGTAACAACTTTTTGTTGTCAGGAGCGTAAGAGGAAAGAGTTAAATTGTAAAAGAAATTTTCTTTCTTTTAATTTTCTAGGTCGTTTGTAACGAATTGTTATGTTTGGTTAGAGTTGACATCAGTAGATCATCATGATCCTTTTTCACACTTCTAGCATTTCAAACTTGTTAATGTACCTGTCAATGCTTTTTGGAAAAGTGTTTGGATTGCAGTTGTTGGTGAGATTTGGAGACATAGGAATAATTTTTTTTTAAAGGTGGTGTGTTTGATGTTTTACCCTGCTAATGTGAATGGTCCGCAGTTTAGAGTCTGGGAGGGTGTGTGGATTGCTTTGGTAGGTGAAATATGGAAACATAACAACATGAGGGTTTTTAGGAATGAGAGAGCTGATTATTTAGAGATATTTGGGGTGGTACAAAGAAAAACCTGAGTTTGGATTAAAGAAAAATTTGTTGAGTTCTCTTATTCTGAATGGTGTATGGAACCATTGGAATGTATGAAATATGTTAAGAAGTAATGATTCATATTAGAAAACTTGTATAGCTAACCTCTTGTTTTAGGGAGGATGACAATGTGTTTTGCAGGTTTGAGGAGACATTCTTATGTTAACTAAAGTGGATTGTTGGAGGAGTAAAGTAACAACTTTTGGTTGTGGGGAGCGTAAGAGGAAAGAGTTAAATTGTAAAAGAAATTTTCTTTCTTTTAATTTTCTAGGTCGTTTGTAACGAATTGTTATGTTTGGCTAGAGTTGACATCAGTAGATCATCATGATCCTTTTTCACACTTCCAGCATTTCAAACTTGTTATTGTACCTGCCAATGCTATTTGGGGAAGTGTCTGGATTGCAGTTGTTGGTGAGATTTGGAGACATAAGAATAAACATTTTTTTAAAGGTGGTGTGTTTGATGTTTTACCTTGCTAACGTGAATGGTCCGCAGTTGAGAGTTTGGGAGAGTGTGTGGATTGCTTTGGTAGGTGAAATATGGAAACATAAGAACAGGAGGGTTTTTAGGAATGAGAGAGCTGATTATTTAGAGATCTTTGTGGTGATACAAAGAAAAACATGGGTTTGGATTAAAGAAAAATTTGTTGAGTTCTCTCATTCTGAATGGTGTATGGAACTATTGGAATGTATGAAATATGTTAAGAAGTAATAGTTCATATTAGAGAACTTGTATAGCTAACCTCTTATTTTATGGAGGATGTAGCAATGCCTTTTGCAGGTTTGAGGAGACATTCTTATGTTAACTGAGGTGGTGGATTATTGGAGGAGTAGTAGCTTTTTGTTGCCGGGAGCTTAAGAGGAAAGAGTTAATTTGTAAAAGAATTTTTCTTGCTTTTAATTTTCTAGCTCGTTTGGAACGATTGTTATGTTTGGTTAAAGTTAACATCGGTAGATCATCAAGATTCCTTTTCACACTTCCAGCATTTCAAACTTGTTAATGTACCTGTCAATACTGTTTGGGAAAGTGTCTGGATTGCAGTTATTTGTGAGATTTGGAGACATAGGAATAAATATTTTTTTAAAGGTGGTGTGTTTGATTATTTACCCTGCTAATGTGAATGGTCCGCGATTTAGAGTTTGGGAGGGTGTGTGGATTGCTTTGTTAGGTGAAATATGGAAACACAAGAACATGAGGGTTTTTAGGAATGAGAGAGCTGATTATTTAGAGATCTTTGTGGTGGTACAAAGAAAAACCTGGGTTTGGATTAAAGAAAAATTTGTTGAGTTCTCTTATTCTGAATGGTGTATGGAACCATTGGAATGTATGAAATATGTTAAGAAGTAATGGTTCATATTAGAGAACTTGTATAGCTAACCTCTTGTTTTTGGGAGGATGTAGCAGTGTGTTTTGCAGGTTTGAGAAGACATTCTTATGTTAACTAAAGTGGTGGACTGTTGGAGGAGTAGCGACTTTTTGTTGCCGGAGCGTAAGAGGAAAGAGTTAATTTGTAAAAGAATTTTCTTGCTTTTAATTTTCTAGCTCGATTGGAACTATTGTTATGTTTGGTTAGAGTTGACATCGATAGATCGTCATGATCCCTTTTCACACTTCCAACATTTCAAACTTGTTCATGTACCTGTCAACGCTGTTTGGGGAAGTGTCTGGATTGTAGTTGTTGGTGAGATTTGGAGACATATGAATAAACATTTTTTTAAAGGTGGTGTATTTGGTCATCCTTGGTTCAATTAAATGTATGGTCTTGGGTTACTTATAATTTTTTCTCTGTATGTTTTTCTTATTTTGATTGATGTCTTGGTCCTCTGGTTTGTATGTATTTTATAAAGAGACTTTGAAACTCCAGGCCTTTTGTTTTTTAGAAGGTTAGGATGAGGTGTTATGTTGTTTATGAGGTGTCTTTATTTGTTGATATTTGTGGTAAGCTTTTTGTGGGAGGTGTTGTACATTTCTGTTCAATTTTGTACAAGGGTTGGATCACCCCTTAAGTGGTTCATATTTATTTATTTATTTTTATTGATAAAAAAAATTCCACCAATAACTACTCTTAAAAAAATAGAAAATTCTCTCTCATTCATTGCAATGGTTTCATACTTCTGGAAAGTTAGAGTTTGTTTATTATATGAAAAAGATGTTATGGAAATGTTATACATCACATATTATTTGAAAAAAAAATTTATAAAAAATTTATAGGTTTTTTATTTTATAATCTATCACAAATAGTATATTTTTTAGTTTGTTTTTAATCTAAATTTGGAAATCATTGCACTAATATTTGGTGTGTTATAGGTAATTGAGTGTTTTCATTATGTTTTTAAATTTTCTTTAATGTATGTTTCAAGAAGGGTTGTTTTTGTTTTGATGTAATTACATAAATGTTTCTTGTAATAGGATATTTTATTTTAAGATTTTTAGTGAAAAATGCAGTTCATATTCTCTAAATTAATTGGATGTAAATTTAGAAAACATTGAACCAATATAAAATTTCTTATATATTATTTATTTTTACTTTACAAAGCCCATAAATACTTTTGGTGATTAGAAAAAAGATATCATTTATTAATGTATCTAAAATCTTAACCTATCAATGATTTATATGATGTTCATAATTAAGTTTACTAAATTGAGAAAGATTAATACAAAATTTTGTTTTCAAATTTCGAAATAAAATTATATAATATTAAAATAAAATTAACAAAGTCTTGAAATATAATTATCACACATCTTAAATAAAAGAGGATAAAAGTACTATTAGAAAAATAAATAATATTCAAATACTTTATTTGAAAATAAAATTAAATAAAATTATTTATGTAATTGAAACTATAACAAATTAGAATATTCATTAAAATTGTGGAAGGAGAGTTATGGGCGAATGATATATGGAATTGGTTGTTAACTTGGAGAAGATAGTGATTCGAATGGGAGAAGTCTTTGGTTGAAGGACTAATGGACATGTTATATGACACTCACCTTCGTGTTAATAGGGTAGATGGTTGGGTGTGGAATCTAAGCAAAAACAAGGAGTTTTCTGTTTAATTTGCCTACAATATACTAAGTCTTTTAAAGGTTTTAAGGGTAGGATTAGGGATGAGACATTCTCATATTTGTGGAATACTAAATTTCTACAGAGTGCAAACTTTTTTGCTTGGCACATACTTAAAGGGAGAGTAGCAACAAAGGAAAATTTGTGTAGAGGATGAATTATACAAGCTGATATGAGGTGTCCATTGTACACATCCCACACCGAGTCAATCAAACATCTATTTTTTTGAGCACAAAATCGTATGTGAAGTTTGGAAGTTGTAATAGATGGATCAAAATCTATATTGTTATACAACAATCATCCTAAAGACAACTTTTGCAAGTTTCAAATTGAGCTACTTAATAAAAAAGAAAATTGAGTTTAGAAGGAGATATGAGTTGTAGTGGTCTAGAACATGTGCACACAAAAAAATAAGATAAAAATTTAATAAAATAAATACAAAATAAATTTGTCGTGTAACACAACTAAAAATTTGGGCTTGATTTAGGAATAAGTACTCAAATTGGTACTTGAACCCAATTGACACTAGAAGGTCAAAGATACCTTTTGTGCTGAATGCATAGTATATAATAGTCATCTCTAATCGATGTGACATTTTCATTCCAATAACATATTTTGGTCCATTGTTAAATTTTTTTATTAATTAAAATAAAAACATTAATTTAAAGGAATATTTTTTCATTGTATTATTCAAATTTTAAAAAATGAGTTGGTGGTTTAGTTCCTTCTGTTCCGTCATTAACCTATCAATATGATAGTATAAAAAGATGATAAGAACGGACTCACATATTAAAAACACTAATTCAACATAAAACATAATTCAACATAAGAAGATGATACTAAATTTTAATTGACTAATATGCCAATCCAAATCAAGATTCATCCTTCCATCCTTAGGACTAATAATAAGTAATGTAATATAACAATATAACTTTTGATGTCAAAGTTAAGTGCTTTTTAAAATAACAAAAGACAAAGTAATATTGATTGCAACATAAAACATGTAGGTAATAGAATATATAAGAATGCAATCATATATTTCACAAATTTAAATATTAAATTTAAATGTATATCATCATAATAATGTAGAGGAAACAATTGCATTACTTTCTTCCTCTAAAAAATATGCTATCATTTGTTCCATACCCTTCTCATCCAACTCAAAATTTTGTTGTTTTTTTATTTAAATAACATGTATTTTATGGTTAACATATATATATATATTATATTTTTTTTCAATATTCTTGTGTCATAATATTCCATAAGGATGGACTTGATGAAATTTCTTTTCTAAACAATGTTTGTTTTATATATTCTATTAAGTTTTTAACTGAGTCTTACACTTTCTTTGTTTTCAGTGATTACCTGATTATGCATAAAAAAAAATGTTGTCGATATTTTATTCAGCTCATCAACGACCATATGCAAAGAAAGAAAGACGAGTAATTTGGTTGAAATAATAAAAAAGAAAAATGATATTTATCATATTAAACAAATACTTGACGACAGACCACCTTAATAAAAAAAAACCAGAGCACTATTGCCATATCATACAACAATAGTAAAAAAGAAAGATCATTAACAATAACTACGTGTGAGAATAAATATTTTGAAAGCCATAATGAGATAAGGTTTAAGCCATAAAGCTGCTAAGGTGGCCGAGATCGAGAACTGGTCTAATAATGCGTAGATCCCTCTTTGACTGTGAGAAGTTGTTGGAGGAGCAGTTGAGTCAGTTGCTGCAAGAGATAAAGATGGATGCGGCAGGAGTGGATAGTTGGGTCTGGAAGGCTGAGGGGTCTCAAAGTTTTATTGTTAACTCAGCTTATATTAAGGTTAGGAGGGTTAGTGATGGGGAATTCTCTCCGATTTACTGTAGGTTATGGAGGTGTAAAACCTTGCCTTCTGCTGTTTTCTTGGCCTGGAGGGTGTTGGTAAATAGGATTGCGACTATGGTTAATTTGGTAAGGTGCGGGGTGGTGGTTGAAAACCTTGTATGCTACTTGTGTGGGATGGTTGAAGAGTCGTCGAGTCACTTGTTCTCCGTTTGTGACTTTTCCTGGAGGGTCTGGTGTCTTTGCTTTGAGTGACTTGGAGTGTCGTTCGTAATCCATTTGGATCCTATGCAAAATTTTATCCAATTCAAGTTGAGTCAAACATCTATTTCAGCTAATGATGTTTGGGGGGCAATTTGGGTTGGAATTGTGAGTGAAATTTGGAAGCATAGGAACTCGATCGTCTTTAATGGAGGAGTGGCAGATGTGTTAGAAGTTTTTGCCTCAGCGCAAGTAAAGGTGTGGTCTTGGATTGCTGCAAAGTCCCGCGAAGTTTATTTTTCCTACCCCTGTTGGGTTTTGGATCCTTTGGCCTGTATACGGCTGATTCGGTAAAGCTAGTTAGTACTTGGTTTGGTTGGCCCTTTGTCCGGTGATTTTTGCGTTTCTAGTTAGGAGTTGGATTCTATGTGTTCTTGTAAAAGGGTTTGACCATCCTTAAAGTGGTTCCCATTTATTTATTTTTTATTGCTGATAAAAAAAAAACTAATAATCTTGTATACTATACACATAAGAAATATCAACAAAAGTTAATAAATTTAGCTGAATAAACATATTTTTTTATCGCAATAAGTGAAATGAATTAAAAAATCATTTAAGGAATTATGTAACTCATACAAAATATAAGTTAAACGCCTCCAACAAAACCTAAAAACTGATAAAAAAATATCACCAGAATAGCAACAGAAAGGAAAACTATTAACAAATTATGCTTTGTGGATTAGCTATAACAAAATAACCTATCAACTATCCAAAAGAACATAATGCTTCAGCACCATCGTGCCCATTAAAACAAAAAACTGACAGAAATCTGATGCAGAATCTAACAATAAGGATCAACATAGAAATTTGTGTAAAACCCAAACAATATTTTCTGGATATTATATGCCATTTTCTCTTCCAACTATATTTCTTTTTTTTACTACTTGTACTATTGTTCTAGAGCTCATTTCAATATTGTGTCATATGCATCTGCCTCTAATATGCAATTTGATATTGGTGCCAATCACAATCACTTCCAACAAATACAATTCTATTATACAAATTGTTAAGCTTACATATATCAGTAGTAGGCTTTGGCATCCCCTTAGTTGATGTTGGATGGGACTCTTCCATCTTAAGGGTCTGTGTTCCAAGGTTGTTGGTTTTCATGGGTATATTTTTATGTTCACATCAATTGTTCACCTTCTTACTTGTGTGTATTGGTATGTTGTTAAACTACTTGTTATGATTCTTTATAGTCTATATTTGACATACACAAAGAAGAAGAAATCAAAACTATCTGTCTTTGTTTTGACTGTAATCTGCCTATCATTAGTTATAATTACTCTCAAATTCTTTTAAAATGACTCAACATATACTAAATATAAAATTCAATAGTAGCCTTCCTCAAACAACTCATATGAATCATGTTAATTGATATGACATAAATCTCATGTAGCATTTTTCTCATATCAGTAATAAAAAATAAAATAAATAAAAACTATTTTAGGGGTGATCCAACCATGTACAAAATCGTACAAAAATGAGTAATCTCTCCTCTCATAATTTTGCCACTAATTTTCTACTAGAACAAATACAATTTGACCAACCTAAACAAACCAGGGAATCCAGACACCAGTCAAAAAATGAAAAACAAGCAGAAGGGACTTTAGAGGTTACCCAGGATCAGACCTTTAGTTGAGCCAAGGAGAAATTTTCAAAATTATAAATCACTCAATCTTTAAAGATGTGTTTATTCCTATGCCTCCAAATCTCACTTACCACCGCAATCCAGACACTTCCCAAAATTAAATTAAGAGAAGTAGGTGCTTCATGTATACTGTAGAAAACGTGAGACAGAAGTGTGATGAGTAGTCGAACTCAACCCTAACCACTCGAAGCAAATGTTCCAAACTAGCAAAGCAATTTTACAGCAAAAAAACAAATGACTTGTTGTTTCCTCATTCGCTCCACATAGGCAACATAAAATACTTTTTAATTCAATCTCACGTCTCTTCAAGTTGGCCTTAGTAGCTAACTTATTTTCCAGCACCCTCCAAGCATTGAGATGGGTTGAGGGCAAAACCTTTATCATCCAGAAAGAACTATACAACTGTTTAGTTCCCCCTTCTTTCTCTCCCCTTAAGACTCTGTAAGCAGACCTAACAGAATACTCAATAGACTCATCATCATTGCAAATCCATCTATCCTCATTTTTCAGGACGAGACTCAAACCGGACACCTCCTAAAAAACCTGACTAATTAACTTGGTTCTTCTCTCACTCGAAAAGTCCTTCTCCAAATTAAATTATTTTCTAGTCAATCAGTTTGATTAATCCAATATATAAAATCATATCTTAATCTTGGATTGACATTCTAAAAAATTACAAGTAAAAAGGGGGAAGATACTTAAAAACTGACTTGACAAAGCTTACCCTTTTCTATGCATGTTTAAATTTCCATCTAATTAGTTTTTTAAAATTTTTACTACTACTGGTTTTCATAACTGATATGTTATTGGAGTCTCCCCAAAATAGACCTACATAGATTAAAGGTAAATTCATCTCTCCAAAATTTATAATAGTTGCAAATCTTTCCATTAGATTCCTTTTTACACATAACCCTCATAATATACTTTAACAAACTTTAATTTTAGACCTAAGATTGGTTCAAAATATCTTAATAACATATTTGACTTTTGCTTCACACAAGAAAAGTATTATCAACCAACTCTAACATATTTACCATATTTCATCCACTCTTACTTTTATCGGTTCTAAGTGTTTTTTTTCTTCTTTCTATTTATTATTTATCTAACTAATCCTTGAACTACAATTAGAAACAAAAATAAAATAGTAGTATTATTGATAATTCTAAATACCTATTTATCTAATCTATCCACTTTAGAAAAAAAATGAATTTTTGCACAGTCTATCTACTTTTGACAAAAACTTAATTTTTCCATCTAGTAATATAGAAATCTTTATCTAACTAAATTATACTTTTTTTTATATTCTATTTTTATTATTATATAAATTTTTGTGTCCTATTTCTTCCATCACTTCATTTACAACTTTTACTCTTCAAAGTAAGTTTGTTTCTTTTAGAAAAATCAATTTTTAGAAAAATCAATTTTTAGAAAAATCAATTTTTAGAAAAATCAATTGTGTATCTCCTATATATAACCTTAAATAAAACATTATTCAATATTGTTTGATAACATTTAAAAAATAATCTCATAAAAATATCTACCAACAATATTGACGAATATTCATCTATAAGGATAATCTTTTTTTAGTATCAATATTATAAAAGATAGAGTACTTTCCCTTCACCACTTTTCTTCTATAAATTCTCATATACCAATAAACTTACAATAACATTTAATATTTTTTTTTCATTTACTAGTTTTTTTTGAATGACCTTAATGATTTTTGTAATATGCTCTAATACTTGTATTTTCAGATTAAAAATATGTAATTATTGTATGATGTTGAGTTAAAAAGAATACATTTTTAACATAATATGAGAAGGCCGAATAATACCGCATCTCTCACACAAAGAAAGTGTATTTTACACTTACTTTTCATAAAATAATAGAAAAATAATGTAGCAAGTAGATATCTCAGAAAAAAGATATGTAATTTAGTATAAATATCATAAAACCAACCAAATATCAATATTCATTTTATTATAATAAATGAATTTATTATTATTATTTCTATATAATATAAAGATACTTGTTAATATAGTAATTTTTTAACATATTGTTATATATTTCTTATTTAGTCTCCTTATCAATAAATATATTAATTTTTGTATTTATTAATTACATTATTATTTACATTTATTAATTACTATACTAAGAAATATTAATTTAATTTTTATATGAATTATTCTAATAAATCATAAATTTATTAATTTATTTTTATTAATACTAATTTATAAATTTATTAATTGATATATTAATTTATATTTATTATCAATTAATAATTATAATTCTATATTTATTAACTAGTGTATAATTTCTATTAAATCTAGTATAATCATAAATTATTTAATTTCTTATTATAAAATAAATATATATTGTCAAATTAATATATTAATAATACATAAATAATATTACATATATTATATGAGGAAGGATGTAGTCACTTCAAGAATAATTTTAATAAATATATTTTACTTTCTTCAAATCTGACTGTTAACTTTTTAATTACACTTGATTTAAAAAAGAGAAATATGAGAATGCGGAATAAATTTGTTAAAACTGTTGTTTTTGTATTTGATTTGTCATCGATATGTATATTATATTATAATATTAATGGTATATAGATATATATTATATAACTATTACAAAAATAAAATTTATTAATATTTATTTAATTATAAATAATGATTAATGTATGAACTTATAGTAAATAAAAGAAAAATAGTTGAAGAAGAGTTTGAATGATAATTAACAATTACCATTGGTCCTGTTGGACTAAAATCACGGCCCGTAAGAGAATCTGGTCATTTTATCTTGGGCTTGTAAAGCATGGCCCGTAAAATATTGTCTAACATAAAGAAAATATCGAATTAAACAATTTAATAAATTAAAATTAGTTGATACATAATCTAACGGGTAGAAATTCTCTCTTATAATTAGTCTAATTTTTATTTTTTAATTTGTGAATTCTTGTTTATAAATGGAAGAGTTTATTTATTTTTCTTATTTTTCTATCTTAAAAGTTCTAACTAAAAAAAATTGTCCAAAAAAGTATTTCTACGAATTTACTTTTCGGAACTCTTCAAGGTTACAAAGGTATTTTTATGAATTAAGAAGAAAAATGGTTAATTTTTAAACAGTTTTTTTTTTTTTTTTATATTCTTCCAACTTTAATCCAAACATCCATCCAGCAATGAAACATATAATTTTTCTTGGTATACCTATGAGTGTACATATTCATGATTTTGGACACCTTCGTTTCGTATATAATTTGTCAACGTAATGAAGAGAAAGTTAATGCAGCTTTTTATATGTAGATCACTTACTGAAAATTTTGATATCTTCTAATTTGGTCTGGTACCATAATCACATATTAAGAGCAAAGATTATATAACTTCCTCGTTTAGGAGTAATAATAAAAAGAAATAAAAGACATAAAAAGGAAAATTAATTGGGACAGGTGGAAAACAAAGATTTAGTGATATAAAACAGAGCAATGCGAAAAGGAGGTATTGTGTGTGTGTCTGTTGGAGCATGTCGAAGATTAAAAAGTCTAGTTTGGGTCGTCAAAAGATCCCAATAGAGAAAATACCTAAGAAGAGTCATTTGCAAGTTACGTTCTCTAAACGTCGTTCAGGAGTGTTCAAGAAAGCGAGTGAACTTTGCACCCTTTGTGGAGTAGAGATCGCAATCGTGGTTTTCTCTCCTGCTGATAAGGCCTTCTCTTTTGGGCATCCAGAAGTTGAGTCCCTCATCGATCGCTACACCACACGGAACCCTCCACAAGACTCCAGTGCGCACCACCTCGTTGAGGCTCATCGAAATGCGAATGTTCGTGATCTCAACATGCAACTCACTCAGGTTTTTAACCTCTTGGAGGTTGAAAAGAAGCGAGGGGATGATCTGGACCATGTCAGCAAAGCTAGGCAGAGGCAGTTTTGGTGGGAGGGCCCTGTTGATGAGCTTGGATTGCATGAGCTGCTCCAGCTAAAGGCCTCCATTGAAGAGCTCAAGAAGAACATAGAAAAACATGCCACCAAATTCATGATTGACCACTCTTCTGCTATATCTTCTTCTTCGTCAATTCTTGGACCTAATCATGGATTTGGTGCACTTGAACGGTATGATGCCTTTGATAACAAACCTGATGTTGGGATTGCACTTCCTAATGCCCATTATCTCTCCTTTCGAACTGGGTATCTTTGATCTTGTTCCATTCTTTTCGGATTACTGCTTTTGGATTCAGAGGGGTGAATCAGAAACACTGATAAGGCTTTGCTGATACAAAAAAAAAAACACTGTTGAAAATAATGTCCTTTATATCTAATTAATCAGGGGCTCTGGACAAGGGAATAAAACTTCACCTTTTCATTTTGTTGTTCTTTAGATATATACAGATTTCATTATTCAAGATATTTGTCACTACATTTAAAAATAATTAAATGATTCTTCGTTGATCTTACTCGCTTGCCCTTGCTTGTTCACTAGTCTCTTTCTTCTTGAGTAAGGTGAGTTTTTCCCTTTCAAGAGCTTTTTTTTCAACAACACAAAATACCATTTTTTATTGCGAATATTCATTGAATGAGAAGATTAAACGTGTATAAGTACTACTCTTGAAGAAGAAAAGATGGAGATAGATGCAAAAGAAGACGGGTGGTGACTGATTCTTTGAGCTTATGAGTGGAGTTCGTTCTGTAAACTTTTTGTTCTCTCAATCTAAGAAACTCTCAAAGAAAAGGTTGCTTAATAGAGAGTTAATTTTAAACTAATCAAATCAAATTTAACCCTGAAAATATAATTTATTTAATTTTTGTTTAACTTATATTTGAATTATACATATTAACTAAAGTGTGCTTATATTCGAAGCAACCATTTTAGTTTATTAACTATTTTCCTTTTAAAACCAAATATTCTTCAGATTCAAAAGTAACAACAGGAATTAGATTGAATTGACTTAAAATGATAGTAAAGACCTAAAATTCATCCTTTAAATAACAAGATTTAAATCATGAAGTTTGATGAAGGACACCATATCTTGTAGATGATATATAAAAATATCAACATATCAGATTATAAATGGTTAAATTTAAGTTAACTCTGAATCTCAAATCAAAAAGCATCAGTTTCATCTAACTTTTGTTACCTGTTTTAAAATAATGAAAAAAATGCAATTTAAATATCCAAATAAAATGTGTTCAAGGGTTGGTTACAAATAAACTCTTATAAATTTGGTCTTTTGATTACTTTTTATTTATAATATTTTACATTTATGAAACTTTCAATTTCTCTTAAAAGAATTGGTAAAATAAATTATAGAAACAAAAAAAAATATCATTGAATCATGAGATTCGAATCAATGATACCAAATTTCACCCATTTATAATTCATGTATAAATTTATACGAATTCATTTGAAATCTATTTCATTATATGAGTTTATAGTAATCCATATCCATAGAATCTTAACATATAAACGGTGAACTTTAAGGTTTTAATAAAATATGAGGTATAATATTGAGGAATATGAATAAAGTGATTAAAATATAGAATGTTCTTCTGTAGAAGGAATAAATATGGCTGTTTCTTGGGCTAGGAGAAAGGGGGAAAGAAATGTAAAGAGATATGAATTAAATAAAAGTAAAAATAATGGGCAAAAGAAACTAACCATACTTTCCTTTAGTTTATCACACCATATTAAGTTTTAAAAAACTATTTCGAACTAAACTAAAAGCTAACTGAACTAAAAAAATAACAATATTTTTTATCATACCAAAATTAAGAAAAACAAAACTATTATAATGAAATAATTTAATGTATTTGAATTAAAAAAACATCACCTCACGAAATAGTTTAGTTACACACATGCTACATTGTATATCTTTCTAGAATTGGTTCCAAATTCTATCTCTCTATTTTAATTTTCACATAAAATTTGGACCTAACTTCTTCATTCTTCAGCTTTAAGTATGGTACCAACCTCATATATGTATCAATCTCAATTATCGTAATAAACTAACCAATAGGCACATTATAAATAAAATAAGTTTTATTGAAAATTATTATTGTTATTTCTATCTATCAAATCAAATTTCATATGAGATCATTTAATGAAGTAGAAAATCGTCCTATATTAGGAGTTTGGAGAAAATTGTCAATCATGGAAACATAAGTCTGTGTTAACATCTGGATAGAGAAAGAAAGGTCATTTTGAAGTTTATTGCTGTAAGAATAAACAGACAGCTAGCAACACAATGAATTAAAATTAAAATTTTTAATTCTTTATAAAATGGAAAAAAAAAATTACCTCTCTCTATTATCAATGTTTTCATTAAGATTCATAATATATAATCACCATTCTTTATCTTGTATATGCATTTGAAAATTTTGCTTGTTCTACAAATGAAATAATAAATAACATAAAGAAACTAAGTATTTTACAACATAAATAAGGTATATAAATTTGGGAAGGATTAATAATATAACGTTCTCTAACACAATTGCAAGATAACAAAAATTGAAGGTAAGAGTTGGGGTGATGTTACTTTGATACCTACACATTAAAACACATTCACGTCACAACCTAATAAACTATTATTTTAATCATATTTATTTTATTTTTTAATTTAAAATATTATTATTATATTTGGTTTTCAAATGCATGTTATATTATTTTTGAGTGTCAAAAAGAAACTTTTCCCTATAAGTTGCACCAAGATAGATCCTGGTTCATTTCACCAGCACACTAGCCCATAGAGTACAAGAAATACAATTATTCCTAAATAAAATTACTACATATGAAAGATAGAAAAATAGATAAAAATATGAAGAAAAAAAATGTGTAGACTACTACACAACATTTATAAGGCAATAAAAATCATATAAATTGATGACAATAAATTGAAATAATGTTAAGGTATTTTATTATTGTATAAATGATACGCCTCTAAATCATATTTTAATAAATTTTAATATTTTTATAATTATAGAAATTATAATTAAATAAGAAATAAATCAAAATATAAAATAAGAAACAGTTTAGTTGTTTTAAAAAAATTAGTTTGTGATTTTGGTAAAGAAATATTGAATGGCATTGGAGTTTAAACACTAACTAACATATTGGATTACAAATAATTGAACCACGAGTGATGCAATCCATGATGCTCTATTTAAATGCTAACTCAAACTATTTTTCAATAATACATTAAATTCAACTGTCTTCTGTTTTCCTTCGTGTTTTGTTTCCAATCATATCGTTTCTTTCTTTCCATTCAGGCTCTGTTAGTTTCTGGTGAAGCTTGCATGCCTCATGAAGCAGGGAAGTCTAAAGAGGACTGCGATGAACCACCCTCTTCCAAGGCCTTATGTGCCATCTCACCAAGCTTCATCACCTTCCTTCTTACTTCCTTCCCCTCTTCTCCTTCCATAACCGCCCTCACCGTCTTCCTCAATGCTTCCCCTTTCACAAACCCTCTCACCGACCCATCACTCGTTTCCACCCTCAAACCCACCTTAATCTCCTCCTCCACCATTCTCGCGTTTTCAAACTGCTCTGCACACAAGGGCCACGCCAAAATAGGAACACCAGCACACACGCTCTCCAACACCGACTTCCACCCACAATGGCTTACAAACCCCTCCACACTCTCATGCATCAGTATCTCTCTCTGATCCACCCACTCCCTCACCAACATCCCCCTCCCTTTCACTCTCTCCTCGAACCCACTCGGTAACTCTTGCTCATCCCCTTTCAACACCCACATGAAATTCACCGTCGACTGCTCCAACCCCTTCGCTATCTCCACCAACTGCTCAGACGAAACCTCAGCCTGAGACCCAAACGCCACGTACAGAACTGAACGTTTCTCTTCAAGCCTGTGGTCCAGCCACTGCACCCAAACCGATTTTTCGGGAGTTTTCTTTTCTGGACAAGCCAGACAAAGAGGCCCAACACACCATGACCGTAAAGGAATTTCTGCGTTCATGTAATCTACAAAGACAGGCTCAAGCTCGTAGAAGCTGTTCAAAATAATTGCCGTAACTATTTAACATTGCCGTATGCACTTTGTTTAAGAACACATTGAACAAGCTGTGAGGATCTTTGTCTTGAAACGCTGGGTCGAAATCGTTCTTGCTGACTCTAATACCAGGGAACCGAGTCAGCGGTACCAACTCCTCCGGGTGGAGGGGTCCACTCAGGAGTCCAATCCGAAAGGCTTCTTGGATAAGGGCATGGGAGTAATTGGACATGCCGTCGAAGACGAACCTGTGGAAGCCGAACTTGGAAGCGGAGTCAAGGGTCCACCAGAGGAAGATGTCAGAGACCATGAAGGAGACAGGCGGAAGGAGTTGGAGCGCGAGTTCGAAGTGTGGCTTGATGAGGGACGTGGAGGTGGCGAAGGCGTGGAAGAGGGACGTGGAGGGAAGCTTGTCAGTGCTCTCAACGCCGACGGGGATTTCCGGCACGCTGCTGGGGAAAGGGAGGTCGATGACTGCTGCTGCGGTATCTTTGAGGTTATTACAGTAAATGAAAGATGAATATTCCTTGTCTGATGTGATGCTAATGTAGCGTACGTAATCGCACGTAATCGTAATGAAGAAAGAGAGGTTTTGATGAGTAGAGAAAAATAAATATAAAAGAAACTTTTATTCAGTTGTATATTAGAGAGTAAAATACATGGTGTATATATATATGAAAAAGATTAAGACCTAGCGGAAACAGAAAAGGAAAGTTGGGTCAAACAAACAAAGCCCAATAACTTAAAATAGAAAATTAAATATATTAACACCCCTCAAGCTGGGGAGTAGATATTTGTTAGGCCCAGCTTGGATTTGGGAGTAGAGAATTGTGCGGAAGCAAGGGACTTGATGAATATGTCAGCAACTTGCATTGCAGAAGTAATGGGTAGTAGTTTGAGGAGACCCGAGTTAAGTTTTTCACGAACTAGGTGGCAATCAATTTCGATATGTTTGGTTCCTTTCATGAAAAACTTGATTGGAAGCTATTTGAAGGGCAGATTTGTTGTCACAGTACAGGGTTGCAGACTGGGAGAGAGGAAGATGTAGATCCTGAAGGAGGTAAGACAACCATTGTAACTCACATGTGGTGGTGGCAAGGGCTCTATACTCGGCTTCAGAGGAGCTGCGGGAGATAGTTGACTGCTTCTTTGATTTCCATGATATTAGGGAGTCTCCGATGGAATATCCAGTGACAGATTTGCGTGTGGTAGGACATGTTGCCCAGTCAGAGTCACTAAAACCACAAAGGTGAAGTGAACTAGTGTGAGAAAAATATAGTCCTTCACCAGGGGTGCCCTTGAGGTAACGCAAAAGACGTGAGACAGCTTGCTGATGATGAGTTGTGGGTGCATATATCAATTGGCTTAAATTGTGGACAGCGAAGGCGATGTCTGGTCGCGTGTTGGTTAAGTAAATTAGACGTCCAAGGAGTCTTTTGTATTGAGAAGTGGCATCAACATCGAGAGGTGTGCCTTGGTCGGGAGAGAGACGGGAGGTGTGAGTCATAGGAGTGGCCACAGGTGCAGAGTCAAGCATGCCAGTTTCTTGAAGGAGATCAAGAGTATACTTGCGTTGACTTAAATGAAGACCAGTACTGTTGCGAGCAATTTCCAGTCCCAAAAAGTAAGTGAGATTACCTAAATTTTTTTATCTTGAAGTGATGGTGAAGGGATGCAGTAATTGTATTGATTTCCTCCGTGTCATCACCAGTTAAGAGCAAGTCATCAACATAAATAAGAATAACAGTGAGTTTATCATTATTATATTTAAGAAAAAGAGAGTGATCAGCAACAAAAATAGAGTAATTATTTGATAAAAGAAAAGTAGAAAGTTTGGCGTACCATTGACGACCAGCTTGACGAAGGCCATACAAAGACCGTTGAAGCTTGCAAACATGCTGGGGAGAAGGAAGAGAGAGGCCAGGTGGGGGGTCATGTATATCTCTTCATGGAGATCACCATGAAGAAATGCATTATTGACATCAAGTTGTTTTAAAATCCACTTTTTGGTAGTGGCAATAGCAAGTAGAAGGCGGAGGGTAGTGAGTTTAGCAACAGGTGCAAAAGTGTCTAAGAAATCAAGTCCTTCAAGTTGGGTAAACCCTTTGGCAACAACTCTAGCTTTGTGGCGCTCAACAGTGCCATCAGAATGGTATTTGATTTTTTATACCCATTTACAACCAATAGTTTTCTTTCCTGAAGGGAGAGGGGTAAGTTGCCAAGTATGGTTAGCAGCAAGAGCTTGAAGCTCATCTTGCATGGCAGATTGCCAAGAAGCATGTTTGGAGACTTCGTTATATGTCCGAGGTTCAGGATGAGAATTGATAGAGGAAATAACATTTCTAAAATTGGAAGATAAGGAATTGTAAGACAAGTAATTATGAATAGGATATCTACTACTTACAGTGTTGGTTGCAGTGTGGAAATCTGCAAGATAGGCAAGTTGTCGGTGAGGACGAGCTGATCTTCTTGGAAATTGAGGTGAAATGCTTCCTGGAGATGCAAGCGGTGATAATTCTGATGGAGGTGCAATGTTGGATGCAGGAGCAGAGGCACTGTTTGTTGGAAGATCATAGGATAATGAGGCTGGTAGAGGAACAGTATTGGGTGCAGGAGTAGAGGCACATGGCTCGACAGGAGGTGCAGTATCAGAAAAAAAATCAAAAGCAGAATTATATGCATTAGAAATAGGGAGAGAAAAAGTGTTAGGGTCCTTAGGCAAGCCACTGTCCAATTTATATGGAAAGTGGTTTTCATGAAAGATTACATGTCTTGATATCTCTATGCTATGAAACTTTAAATTTAAGATAATATAACCTTTTGTATTTTGCGGGAAGCCAAGAAAAATACCTTTGATAGATCTATCATCTAATTTTTTACTAGCATAACAGAGACAACCAAACACTTTTAGAAAGGAAATGTCATATGGTTTTCCAAACAACTTTTCATGAGGAGTGATGTTATCAAGTAATGGAGTAGGAATAACATTTATTAAGAAAACAACATGATTTACAGCAAATTCCCAAAAAATAGGAGGAAGATTTGCTTGAAAAAGTAAAGCCCGGGTTACATTTAGTATGTGTTGATGTTTACGTTCTACAATGCCATTTTGTTGTGGTGTTTCAACACAAGATTTTTTATGTATAATTCCCTTTGAAGCATAAAAATTTGACATAGCAAACTCAACACCATTGTCAGTATGAATCGTTTTGATATTAGTTTTGAAATGATTTTGAACGAAAACAGTGAAGTTAATGATGTGTTGACGCACTTCAGATTTGTTATGCAGCAGAATAACCCAAGTATAACGTGAGTAATCATCAACAATAGTCAAGAAATAATGAAAACCTTGCATAGAAATTATGGAACATGGTCCCCAAATATCAAAGTGTACAAGATAAAAAATAGCAGAGGTAACAATATTACTTAAAGTGAAAGGAAGTTTTCTCTGTTTTGCACGACTACAAGTGTCACATACATGATGAGTATCAACAGTAATAAAAGAGTATTGTTTGCTTAAGACATGTAATCTTTCATGTGAAGGGTGTCCTAGTCTATAATGCCATAGTGTTTTGTCTATGATATTGCAATTAATAAAAGGAGCAATACAATGCGGTTTAGAATGACTAGAAGCAGGCAAGGTAGTGACAAGGTATAAGCCAGCGGTGGCTTTAACTGTACCAATCGTCTCTTGAGTGAGATTGTCTTGTATAATGCAGTGGGTTGAAGTGAAAGTTAAAGTGCATTTAAGTTGGTGTGTGAGTTTAGAAACAGATATTAAGTTTAATTGAAAATGAGGCACGTATAACACATCAGACAAATAAAACTGATCAGAAAAACGTACTAAACCAGAATATGTGGCATAAACAATTTGGCCATTTGGAAGACTAATTAAGACAGGTTTAATTTTAGTATAAGTAGTAAAAACGTTGAAATTGTGACAAACATGATCAGTGGCACCAGAATCAATAATCCAAGATTCTTTTATAGAACATAGTGAAGAGAGAAACTTACATGTTGAAGAATGCTCAGTATTGGGGATTTCATCCGTAGAGATGGTGCCGACTTGATTAATTTGAGTGTGAGGGGCAGGATCCTCAAGGTTTTGCTGACGCAAAATGTTGGTAAGGAATTGGCACTGTTGTGATGTAAGTTGAATCCCCTTTACATCCTGTTCTTTAGGAAAAAGCTCAGAAAAAGTGTCAGTAGTAATCATATTATTGGCTTGGGATGTCCAATTGGTGAATTTGTAGCCAGGAGGGAACTCATGCTTTTTATAACAGGTGTCAACAGTGTGGCCAAGACGATTACAAAAACTGCAGACTTTTCTAGTAAAAGAAAACTTTGAGGTTTTAACATTACCAGAAGGAAAACCCACTTTGCGAAAACAAACAGCCTCAGTATGACCATATTTACCACAAAAATTGCATGTAATAGTGTGACTACTATTAAGACTATGAAGCTTAGGGTTTTCATTAAACATTGCCTAAAAGATTTTTAAAACCAATCAAGATTTTGAAAGAGAACAGGAAAAAAAACCAAGAACAGCAAAGAGGGAAATAAAAATAAGAGAGAAGCGCAGCAGAACTCTTCATTCGAAGAGCTCTGATACCATATTACGAAGTGGACTTTAAGCCTAACTCAACCCCATAAAATCGGTTAAATGGGATGAGGTTTGCACCCACTTATATACTATGAAAGACTCTAATCTATAGTCGATATGGGATCTCCAACAGAGGTTATGAGAGATGAAGAGGCAATTTGCGTGGGTGGTAAAGACGGTGACCGCCACGTTACGACGGAGGAGGAGGCGGGCGAAGTTGAGAAGGGGTAAGGTGTGGCCTATGGACATAAATGAAAATATGACAGCGTGGAGCGTGGAAGAGGACCCTTCAGACTGAGACTCCATTTCCTTGTCTTTGAGGCTAGCCTTCTGTGTGTTGCTGAACCAGTGAATTAACATGGTTCGTCCTCAACATTCATGGATGAGAAATTACTGTTAACTTTAGCTGTAGTAATTTTAGTGATTTGGGTTCTGTTCCACACATTTCTTTTATTTAAACCACTGGATGTCATCTCACGCCTTTCTATCCTCTTTTTCATTAATTTTTTTTTTCTGTTTCTACTGTGTTAAATATATATGTTACATTAACATAATTTTTATTTTTATATTAGTCATCAACATTCGTATTAATTTTCATATTATTTTAATTTAACTTTATGGTGGCCGTTTTTTTTTCCTTCATCACTTAACCCGTTAATTAGTTTTCATCCAATTAACGACTCAAATCATGTCTGCAGTCAAACTGTTGACTTTTATAATAATAAAAAATCTTAACGTATCTATTGTTTGTCGGATTCTGACCTTATCTGCATAGTCTGTAGGATATGTTGTTTATGGGAAATTTTAAGGAAATGGTGCAATTTTGTCGTCATGTACAGATAGACTTCTATTGAAATGGAAAAAAAAGTTTTGTAAAATATTTATATAGAAGTAATGTTTGGTTGCGGAGACTTTTATAAATCGTATTTATAATAGAAATCGTACATAATGGTCTGAATTAACCAATCTGTTCTATGTTTGGTTTGGTAATACATGATGGTCTGAATTGAGGTAGAAAAATGGGTTATTAGAATCAATTTTATATGATATATTTATAAAATTTAAAATTTACTTTTGTAAAAAAAGCTCTTATTATAATAGGTGGATACGATACAATATAGCTTTAAAAATTGAGAACACATTTTCATACACAATACCTTAGTCTTAATAATATAAAACGATATTTCAATATCAACACCAATACAAAATTGATTTTTGAGCAAAAAGTTACAAAAATAGATACAAGACTTTGTTATTGAACCAAAAACTGGTAAAATAAAATCTCATATAATATAACATGGGGAAATTTATTTGAAGTAGAAAAACACTCATATAAGTTTCGTACATAATTACGATGTTCTTAATATAAACTTTATTACAACAATAAATTGTTGAAATCAAACATTCGACATTACTACTAGTAGTTGGCACCAAACTTTGATAGACCACAAGCTCTACATTAGGTGATACAATATTACTCCATCTCACGAAAAGTTGTATTAAAAGGAAATCTCACATATTGTGCTTCGACACTTTACACATATTAAAAGGACAGGGGGAAATGAATCACGAGGATTTCATCAAATGAATTAAAAAAAAAAAGAAAAGAAAAGAAAATTGAAAAATAAAAATAAAAATAATGTGAGATCTAGTTCATTTCAACCTTTTTCATTATGGATAATGTTTGGTTGAGATTAGAGAGCTTATTGGTGGAAGTGTTGGTAATATCATGTTATAAAGAGAATATTTATTCATTCCTTCAAAAAATAAACGTTGAGTTAAAGCCATAAACAGTAAAAACATGCAGTAATGCGGAAGTTAAAATCGACTTATATTTTATTTTTTTCTTCTATTAGTAACTCGTATAAAAGTTTATCCAGTGAGAACTAATGTAATAAAAAAATGGCCTAGGGAAAGAATAGAAAGAACGAGAAAATGGCGCAAAAATAAGTGGAACAAAAGTAGTACAGTGGAATGTAGCAATAAATTACACACACCCAGACCTTGATACAATCATAAAAAATATCCTCTAAACTGTGTTTGCGTCTTAAAAGTTCTTGTCTTGACACAATTTTGTGTCAAGCAAACAGGTTCTAACAACTGGGTCAGAAGAAAAACTGAAAGAGTTCTTTTCAAGAACCCTATGACCTTCTTTCCACTTCACTCTGCGGCAGTTTCATCACTGTCATCTACTTCATTTCTGATATCTGGCAATGTATCAAGATCAGTTTGAGCTTTGGCCGCATCCTCATGGATACGATTATCAGAAGAATCAGAAGAATCGATGGGATCTATTTCAGCTGGATCCAAAGTTTCATTGGCAGAGGAAGAGTCTGATGTTTCATCAGTTTCACCTGTTTGAGTGTTTCCTTCGGACGTTTCATCCTTCATGGCATCAGCATTCTGAGTTTCACTCGTTTCATTGTTGCCTTCGGACTTGTCACTTTCAGAACTATCAGATTCAGACCTCTCATTTCTGTAAGGGTTCTCAGTTGCATTTGAAGCTGCTAGATTAGATGATTCTCCTGCAGCTGCATCTCCATTTGCAGTTTTAACAGAGTCAGCAGAATCAGTATTATGCAGCTTTTCTTCAGAATTTCCACTGCCACTCTGCTCTAATCCCTCTGTTTGCACAATTTTGACATCTTCAGTGTTTGTTGTGTTGTTCGTGGTGCTCTGAGCTTGGTCAGATTCAACTAGTATCACTGTTTTATTTTGTTCAGATGAAATCGTACTGTCATTACCAGTTCCAGTAAAGTTATTGTTCACTCCTGTGGTCACTACTGTCAGATTACTGCTTGATTCCAAGTGGCTGTCAGAGTTTGTTGAGGTTGTTTTGTTTAGATACGAGCTATCATCCACAGGGTAGGACAAAGTATTATTTTCAGTCACTTTAACAGAAGTTTCATTTGAAGAAATCCCATCTATTACATCACCTTCTGAAGCCCTCAAATCTGAATCATTTTGATTCCTGATATTTTCATCTGAGTAAGTTGTCTCGTTTTCAGATTTTGTGATATTCATTTCTGAGTTTACATCAGAGTTTTCCAAGCTAACTGTCTCAATTTCAGTGCTAGTTGCATGAGTATCATGAGCCACAGCACTAGAAGCATCATCCCCCTTGTAATTTTCCTCCCGCGCCTCATGATTGTTGTGGTTTTCAACTAAACCCCCTTTTTCCTCATCCCCATTTCCGTTCTCCTTCTCATCAGACTCTTCTTTCTCTTTCTCTTCGTCCAAGAATTCATCTTCACGATCAGTAGTATCCACCTCTGATTTCTCTTGATCATTTTCATCAATCTCATCATCTCCTACCCCTCTTCCTTCATCTTCAACATCTTCATTTTTGTTTTCGTCCTCCTCCTGCTCTTCTGCTCCATGTTTATTTTTTTCTTCCCCGTGTTCTTCGCCTTCATGATTGTTATCATTGTGTTCTTCAGTTTCATGCTTGCTTCCATCTTCCTGTTCTTCGTGGTCATGTTTATTTTCTTCATCCTCTTCAACATGTTCATCTTCCTCATCTTCCTCATGTTTTTCATTCTGACTTTCGTCATGCTTACCTGGAAGAAGGTCTCTTCTACCAAGTTTCAGGATCGGATCTCCCTGGGTACTGACAGAAAGTTTTGTATCCTTCTTGTCAAATTCCTTCTTCTTATCATGATTGTGCTTAACCTGGTAGATCAACCAGAAGCAAACGCCAAGCAACAGGAGAATTTGCAGAACATGTTTTACCTTGATGCCTTTGGACCTATGATTCCTAGTTGGAAATCGTTTTATCATGTTTAACTTATTTGGAAACCCCTGATTTGTCTTCTCCAAAATGGCAAGGACAGGCAATCTGCTTCGGACAGGAAAAGCAATATTAAGGATCAGTGTAAGCTATGCTCATTATAGTAAAGATATAATTACAAAGGAAACACATATAATAAGCTTAAAGTATCCCAAGTGTTTGTATCTATCAAACACTTCAGAGCCTTCATTGACCCAACAAAGAAATGTAGAAAGAAAAAGGAATTAAAGGGAAAACACAAATTTTGCTCCATTTCAAAACATTTTTTCTGTTGGTACAACTGTGGAGAAAAAGCTGTAAACAATTATGGTTCACTCACAAAAGGCAGATTATACCAAAAGAAATTTTCTAAAAATGCAGATCTAACACATTCCTATGTTGCATGGATCCGGGTGCGATACCAGCACCTAATATGACATTTTCAAACAAATTGGGGTACGGTCCATTAATATATATATATATATATATATATATATACACACACACACACATATATAAAGAATATAACTAATTATAAATATGATCACATTCTATAAATAGTAAAAACATGAAAAAACATAATTTACAATATAACATGAAATCAAGACGACCAAAACATATCTCATAATAAAAAACTAAAAAAATGTAATTTTTAAAAAAGATACAAGACCTAAACATAACTATGATATCACACTTTAGCAGTGTTAATCTCATCATTTTCTTCTCCAACATCTTTGAAAAAACATTCTTTCAAATCTAGTTCATCACCAGAAAGACTAGTATATGCCAAAAGCTTCAGCACCTTCAAGTGTGTGGATCTCATTCATCTCCATCAATTTCCCATATTTAGTTTTTACCCTCTTTATGATTATTACTCTTTTATTGGGGGAGACAAATATTTCTATATAGAAAAACTAAATCTTTAGTTCCTTTCGGATTAAACCTATTTCTTTTCATAGAATGAATAAATGGATATGTTTTAGTTCCTCTCAACAAGAAGACAGTGATGACTGTAAAAGAGTTTCAATGCAATTTATTGAAGCCTAGAAATTGCAACACTATACATGACCCACCATTCTTTTGGTTTCAAGTTCCATCTAGCCTGCAAGGAATCAAATTGGCCAAGATATTCTCTTTTATTTGAATGACTTGGGTACAGGTCCAAGTATCCATTCTTTTTGTAAAATATTTCTGATGCGTAGCTATTAGTACCCAATGAGTAGGATATGAGTATAAACCTGGTTCGGATACAGCATGGTTTTAGGAGTACCCATGCCTCTGAGACACATTCCAATTAAGGTACTTTTCCCCAAGAGATTTTCCAATTCCAGAAAACCATGTTCAGCAAAACCATTTTAAACTACACATTAATAGGGTCGAATTTTCATTCTCAACTTCCACGGCAAGTGACATCCTCAATTATGTTACTAGGTAAATCAACTCTATAGCGTAATAGTTAATTTCAGTATTATGCTATGCACTTCCACCACAAAAAAAAAATCAATAATTTGCAAGACAAGAGAAAAACCAGTACCATGGGGTTTCAGGAAAACAATCACCCAAAGGAACAAAATGCAAAGAAGGCATAGATAAGAAACCACACGAAATCCACAAAACCCCCCTCCCCCCACAAGCAAAAAAAATATCCCACACTCAACAATCACCGAGAATCTCAAGACAAGAGAAGTTCAAGACAGATTAATCCGAATATAAGCACATCCTCAGATTTTTTTTTCCCCTTCCCAGTAAAACCCCATTTTCGTCAAGAGCAAGCTTCAAGGGTTGTAACCATTCCAAAGCAAAAAATGTGAAAGGGGCAAACAGATATAAGTTCCTTAAAAAAATTGAATTTTGAATAGAGATTCAGCCTTCTCCCGTTCTAAAATGAGTTCAGCACACGAATCCATCTTCCAGAATGGAAAAGGAAAGAAAATTAGATAAGGGATAAAAAATTACCTGAATGAGCACAGAGAAGGAAGCAGAAGCAGAAGGAGAAAGAAAGGGTGTGTGAGAGGGAGTTGAGAAGGTGAGACCAAGACGAAAGTGGTGTGATTTAAGGATTTAGATGTCAAAGGGGTTTCATGAGAAGCATGAGTGGTAGTGAGCAACACAGGGATCTAAAACAAGGAACTTGCCTTGCCCTTTGACCTCCTTCTGAGTCTTAACCGTACCCTTAACCCACACTCACCAGGCTCACCATAAAAACCATTGTCCTTTTCTTCATTCTTGGATGCACAAATTATAAATTTGCCCTCTTCTCCATCTGTTCAGTGAGAAGCTAAACATATTTGTAAATGTTTCACAAAATCAAGCAAGCACTCAGCATCAAGAAATCTTTAGTTATTCTAGACTTACTTTCACAGGTTAATATTATTTTCACTTACACTAAAACTATCTTTTTTATTCTTATTATCTTTTTAAGTATTTTTTTATTTTAGTCTATATAATAATTAAACTAAAATAAATTATATCTATAAGACATGAGCTAAAAATTAAAAAGACTAAAACAATAGAAAAAGGATTTTGCATGAAGTAAGAATTGAGAATCCTTCTTAAAGATAAAAAATATACTTTCAGAAACTAAAAATATATTTATTATTGGTGCAAGGTTTATAAAATATAAACAAGTTTATATTGCTGCATATATATTATCTTGCATTTTCTTTTTTATTGCATTCAACTATTGGAATGATATTTGGGTGGGTTGTCGCATTTAAATTTGTTTATTACAGAAATGCTTTCCACGATTTATTTTCGTATTTGAAAACTATTAGAAGAGAAGCACAATTTTTATTTTGGACAATAACCTGCACAATTAAATAATTTTATTCTTGTGAAGTTTGAAGTATAATTTGGTGCAAGAATGTAAATATACATAGCTTTTCTCGTCCCTACTAACCCCAAAAGGACATTATTTCTTGTCAACAAGAGGCAAACAATTTTCAAGAATTTATAGACAGTGGGGTTGACAGTTGCATCCCACATTTTAATATTCATCGACGTGTTTTCTTTCAGTAAATATATATTTTGAAAATCCTTAGAATTTTATATATTAAAAAAATATATATATATATATATATATATAAAAGGTAAATTTAAAATAAAATAATATAAAAATATTAAAATAATAATATTGAGAGTTGTAATATTATTGTATTAAAAATTGTGGACCAAGTGATTTTTTATTTTTTTATTGCTGATAAAAAAGAATTGTATTAAAAATTGTAAGTGGTTCATATTTTTCATACAGAAAACAAATGACCAAGCTTCATCCTACATTATTTAAATGCACTCTCAAATTGAAAGGCTTGCCACCCAATATGCATTAATTTAATGGACTAATTTAATTTCTTCCAATAAATTAAATTAAGTTCACTTATGCGCCTTTCTATAAATTCTTTCATTTAATTTCAAAAAACTGATATGCATAACTTAATTTTAGTTTTACTATAAAAAAAACTTAACTTTAGTTTTATATCTTTTCTTTAATGAATACTTATTGAAATACATAATTGATTTGCTAAGGAGACAACATTGTAAACAAATGAAAATTTTAAGAATTCCTTATCTTCTCTAGACTTTTTGTTTTAATTTATTCACTCAAACCATTTATGGTTAACATTTCAAAATAGTAGTATTTATTTAAAAATATTTTTTCTTAACGGTTATTTTATTTAGTTTAAAAGATAAAAAAAATACATCTACCAAAGAAAATTTTAAACAATATAAAAAATTAAATTAAATAAACTTTTACATAAGCTATAGTTTACTTTTGTGTGAATATAAACTTTTTGCTTTTTGAGGAAATTCTTTGTGAATGCTTATTAACAGGCAAGGAATAAAAAATGTAGATATGAGTTGTAGTATAAATAACACAATAACGTCCCCTGCAAGGGAAGGGAAGGAATAGATCTTTTGAAGCCCTTGGAAAAAATAGAAGCTTTAAAAATAAGTTATCTTAGGAGAAAATCTAAGGAGGCAAGAAAGCAAATGTGTCGTCAGCTTCTCATTTCGTAAACTTTCTGCTGAGCAAGCACAAGTGTGTGTCCAAAGACTGATACATATTTTATTATCCTTCTTCTCATCAATGCGATCAAAATAAGTTTCCTTACCGTTCGATATGGATTTTTAGCACGCAACTGAATAAACATGTTTGGTTCATAACACTTGAGGCAACAACGAAGAGATTCTATCAAACATGTAAAAAGAACTTACGTAAATGACATGAGAAATTCAAAATGGAGGTTACAGCAGTCATCACTACCTCAACGTTTGTTGTAATGTGAACTCTTAACTTAACGAATCGAGGTACTCTCGTCAAGGAAGATTGGGACAGCTAAAATTCCCTTTACTTCCTTCTAAAGATATTCTTAATTTAACAGAACTGTCATTGTCATTCCCATGCAATATCTACATATGGGTCATCAATTATCATTTACAAGTTAGAGCCCTCAGCCATATTCATTCACAGGAACCATGAAAAACTTCCACACAGCACTTATCTTCTTCATCGGGTTTGTTTCCTCCAGTCTGTTTCAAGATTCAGTTGCATCTGTTGTTTCAACAGGAGACTTCAATAAGGACTTCTTTGTGATATGGTCTCCCACCCATGTGAACACATCTGCTGATGGACAGACAAGGAGCTTGAAACTGGACCAAGAATCTGGTACTAACTATAAAGTTTCATTTAACTAGCTGCAATATCAAAACCAAATATCCTTTCTTAGTTATGAATTCGGGTTAATTATTGTTGCAGGAGCTGGTTTTGCTTCAAACCAGATGTTTTTATTTGGGCAAATTGACATGCAAATCAAACTAGTGCCAGGTGATTCTGCAGGCACTGTCCTGGCCTATTATGTAAGCAACCCTTTACCCTTCTTTTTATCAAATCATAAAAGTACACTAATTTAAGCTTCTCAATAAACTATTACAGCTTACCTCTGATCAACCTAATCGAGATGAGATAGACTTTGAGTTTCTTGGCAATGTCTCCGGGCAGCCATATATTCTACAAACAAATATTTTCGCAGATGGAACAGACAACCGAGAGGAGAGAATTTATCTGTGGTTTGATCCAACAAAGGACTTTCATACGTACTCGGTGTTGTGGAATATGCACCAGATTGTGTATGCCATCTTCTACAATCAATGAAATCTTTCTATAGCCTAATTCTATTGCTCCTCAATCCTTTATACTCGGTTGGCAGAGGAAGTCACACCAGTAAATTACTTCAGTTTTATATGCATAACTGCACTAACATACATGATTAAGTTTTATATGCCTAAGTTTTTGAAGGTGAATATGGTCAGGGTTAGTCATATACGTACTTAGAAATATCTGTTTCTATTAAACTGATCTCTACAGATTGGTCTTTTACCCTCTGTGAAGGATACACTTGAGCAAAAAAGTTGAACATGTTTAACTTTTTATATCAGTTTCTATAGCATGTAAGCTTAAAAAGTACTGTGTTTCGAAAAGGTTACTTTGGATTTTGCAGGTTAATGGTGGATACGATTCCTGTAAGAGTGTACAGAAACCATGCGGAGAAGGGTGTAGCATTTCCTAGATGGCAGCCAATGAGTCTGAAAGCCACTCTGTGGAATGGTGATAGCTGGGCTACACGAGGTGGGCAAGATAAGATTGATTGGACGAAGGGTCCCTTCATAGCTTCATTCAGAAATTACAAGATTGATGGTTGTGTGTGGAAAGGAAACCCAAGGTTTTGCAGAGCAGCTACCCCTGCGAATTGGTGGAACCAATACAGCTCTAGCACACTCACATCCACACAAAGAAGATGGTTCAAATGGGTCAGGAAATACCACATGATTTATGATTACTGCCAAGACAATCAGAGGTTCCAAAACAATCTTCCAAGGGAATGTTCTCTTCCCAAATACTGATCACAAAGGAGGATCATTGCTTCGCTCTCTCTTTTTTCTCTTTTTCCTTTCGCTTTTAGCTTCAGATGTGTTGCTACCGTTCTCTTCAGTTTAATGCCAATTTGTTAAAATCTGGATTCATTTGCCCACTGTTTTTAAAAGACTATATTAGAATTGTGAAACATCAATTTTTTATTTCTATGTTAAAGAAAAGTGAGAAGATATTGAGATTTTAAAAGACTATTCTATTGTACAAAAAACCGTTTAAAACACTAATTAAGAATGTTATTATGATTTATTAAAATTTTAAATTAACTTACAATTAAGATGTTATTATTTGAATTTTAACAAATTTATATACTAAGAATTTGAAAGATTTTTAAAATGCTTTATCAATTTATACTAAAAGTAGCAAAATAGATGAGTTGATAACTCTCTTTAAAAATAATAAATATATTCATAATTTTAGCTAAATTTGATTTGAATATAAATCCTTATATTAATATTAAAGGAATTGAGTTAATAAAATATACTAGTAATAATAATAATAAATATATTTAAGTTTTAAAAAGATACTAAAACAAAACCAAAAAAAAAACATTGTGAAAAACCCAAGCTTTAACCCCCAATAATTTAAAAAGATATATTTTAATCGTGGGCATATCTCTGAACGAGTTAATCACCCACAGGACGAACCTCTAAATTTTGATTTTAATTTTTATACTTTTTCTTTATAAAATTTGAAAAAGTTGTTTGTCGTTTTTATAATATGAAAATTTTGATTTTATTTCATCTTTTTAAAATTTCAAATTATTATTTTTATATGTCAGATGTTAACATTATATAAAACCTTTACTTGTTGTAAAAGATCAAAACTAGTTATTTTTAATTTTAAAAAAATAATATTAAAAAGTTAAAGTAAAATCATATTTAAATTCAATAAAAATATATTAGTAAATATAGAATGCGTCAATAACCATTGCCTATAGTTATTTGTGCCACGCAGAAATAGCTCAAGGCCAGGCCCAAGATAGAGCCCAATTAAACAATTGGCCCTAATTGGACATCCAAGCCCACAACAAAGTTCCAGAGGAGAAATATATGTCGTTATGCCATTTCTTTTCCAACTAATTATATTTCGCCTAACCTAAGTGTGCAGTTCCTGATACAACGTCTACATTGGCTCGCTTCCTTCAACGCTGTCCGTAACCGTGAGGAGCATTGAGAAGGGTGACCACAAGACATGGCAGAGAGAAGAAGCAAAGAGCTTCTGCAGTTGGAGCATAAGGGCACGCCCCTTTCTTCCTTAGGTCTGTGTCTTTCTTCAATGGAATTTGTTTTCTTGTTTTTCTTTTTCTTGGGAACTCATGATGAAGTTGTCTTTGTTTGTGCAGAATCTGCTCTTCTTCTAAGTGGCAATAAAAGAGAAGCAGACACTCAAACTAGGAGCTTGCCCTCTCATGGCACGCCCCTCACTGCTCCACTTCCCCCAAGCCAACGTACTGTTTCAAATTCATCCCAAGTCTTTTAAATTTTACATGTTTTTTTCAAGGCATGCCTCATATATTGGTTAATCCCTCCAAAGTTAAAGTTGCTTGTGCATGCTAGTTATTCAACCTGCTAATGTTTCTTTTCCGTAATTTTAGTAAGTTAACTGATGACTGAAATACCTCTCTATGCCTAGTGTCAACCATTACGATACCTCTCGTGCTGTGCACAATACCCTTTCAACTACTTCGGAATCAATAGATTTAATTAATAGTATTATATTTGTTAACGATTTGTATAATTTTTCTAGAATTACCCTTAGAACTATTAGATTTCATTTTTTGGTTCCGGACTAGCTCAAGGTAATGATCATGTACCTCCGAGGAGAGTCTCTTGATTTGAGCCTTCAAGTTAGATGCTACGGGTTTGATGCTCTTTAAGTGGTCTTCTTGTTGGGTACGATAACGGGAGGCCAATTGCAAGGATTCTAAGGCTTATGTTAGTGAAAGCCAAGTTAAGAGGTGGCTAAGATTAGAGAAATAGAACACCTTATGCAGGCTAATGTGAAACATTTTCAGTCTCTTGGTCTGTGCATGATGGTCTCAGTTGGGTTTTTTTCTGTCTGTTCATGTGGGTTTTTGTAATTGTCTTACAACTATTTTGTATATTATTGGTCTCTCGAGAAATTTTCATCACTTAATTGGTAAACTTTTGGTTTGAAGGAAGGTGACAGACAGAAAAAAGATAATGTTGCCTTTTACCTGAATAATATTCCACTCTTCAATTGGGTTTATATTAATTACACTTCCCATTTATATTTTGCTTATAAGCATTGGTCTAGTTACTTTCAGAATGTAGCACAACTCTTAAGAAGACGAAGTTTTGAAATTTTGTTTGGTGATGCAGTTTTAGGGAAGGTTAAAGACTTCCTGGGAGTAATGTCAGAAGCAAATAAGCGGCTGGAACTTGATGCAAAGGTTAAATCTGGGTTTCTGATCGAATCCATTTTTTTCACTACTTTTCAACTGTTTTGTCTCTCTACTTTTTTTCTGTATTTCATAGCTCTAAATATATACATAGACACACATTTATAAATATATTATTATCTGTAGGACAATCCAGAGAATTATGATATTGAAGAGCTAACTGGAAATGAATCCGAAGTTATTGAAATGGTCAGTGTCAGTCGCTCTATTTTCTATCTTTGTATATCTAGCTGTTTATATATTACTGATTTGCAAATAGTGAATGAAATTATTATTTTTTCTTTCATTTTCAATTCTTGCAGGATTTGATGCTTGGTGTCGCTGATCTTAAAACACCGGAGGCAGTGGCTGCTGCTGAATCTGCAATTTCCACTTGTCAGCCTGTGATTCCATTGGCTGCTGATGGTAGTGAAACAGATTCCGAGGATAGTGGTGCTGATGATGACAGTGAGGATGATGAAAATGAAAGCAGTGATAATTACTGTAAGGATGGAATCAATGGTGAAAATGGAAATGGGTCAGTAATTAAAGAATCTATTTCTGGTGAGGATAATATTCAGGAAAAACAAAAGGGAACTGGGCAATCCAAAAAACGTTCGAGGATAGTTGAGCTCTCATGAGCCTGACGGGTTTTTGAGGAGTAGAGTCTCGTGTTAAAACAATTTACTGAAATTATTTCGACCAGTCATGTTATATTCATACATCTGGTGTGTTTGACTTGTGCTGAATTGGAATATAACATAGCAGCCCACACACACGCTTGAGATGATGCTGTGGGAAAAAATTTCATTCTTCGAAATGTATCTACGGCCTCTACGGGCGGGGCAACTGGTAAAGGGACAATGCTTGCTTGCATGTCTTCATTGTACAGTTCTCTATTTTTAAATTATTGCGTACGTACATTGTTTAAGTTACCGTCCTTTTTAATTTTTCTTCCTCTCAGCGAATGAGAAAAGAAGATAATACAGAATAGGCAAATTTGCTGAAAAAAAAAAACAGAATAGACAAAGCACATGTCACCACACGAGCTGTGATAAAAAAAAAACAAATATTGTAGGAAATAGCAGTATTAAAAATAAGTTTTGTCAGTGATTTAGTTGAAACTTTTTTGTCCATCTGTTGAAAACTTTACTTAGTTGCACAATATCATCCTGTTGAAAATGGAGATTCTGGGAATTTTTTTGTCCCGATGAATTCAGCGGACACAGAATATAAGCCAAGCATAGCTACTAGCAGAACTCCCACAGCATACGTTTTATAATTATAACAAACTGAGGGTCACACATTGCAAGTTTCTCTCTCACTTTGAACAAAGGAACGTTTAGTGTGTCTATACAAGACTAGGAAAGAACAACTTCCACGTGTTCCGCTACCCTGCACTTTGGTTGAAGATTTGACTTTATTTATTGTGAAAATCTAGCAAAGGTATGGGTCAGTAACTGAAGTCTTATCGATCTATTCTTCAGATGATCTAGTTGTTTGTGCACTTGATCATCCTTGAATTACAGTCCATTAATTGCATGTCTTCAAGATCTAGAGGTCAATCCGTAGAAAATGTAGGTTCCAGAGGCACTTGGAGAGTGATAGAATGGCTATTAACCAAAGAAAGGTTCAATTCCATGGTGGGTCTTGCAGCTACATTTTCTTGAAATAATAGACTCTAAAATTCGTGAAATAATGCATTGACTTGTTAAAAGGTCTTAGTCTTCCATTCCTTACTTCACATCTTCCTATGGAAACTGTGGTCCTTTTTCATAGTGTAGTGGACTACTGCTCCTCTCATATTTTTCATCATCCCTCAATTATTTATTTGAAAACTTATTTCAAAATTGTAAATTTAAAGAAATTTATTTAAAATTAGTAATTTTATCATTTATGTACTAGTAAATTTTCAACATCATTACAATCTCACATAAATTTGAACATTTATATAAAAGGCTCCTTCAATGATAAGATGGTAGAGGGAAGTGTTTACTTTAATTTAATTTTACAAATTCTATAATTAATATTTAAAACATGCATTCAATAACATTTCTCCTTCCAAACTTAGAAAAAGAACATTAAACAGCAGCTTAACAACAAGCAACGAACATGTATAAGCAATTAAACAAATGTTGTAAATAGTAACATTGATTTGAGATTCTTTTTAATGTCAAGATATAAACTAAAGGGGTGAGGAAAATCTAGCGAGGATATGGCTCGGTAATTGAAGCTTCACTGAGCGAATCTTGATCTTTTCTATTGGTGGATTCGTTTGATCTTGTTGTCCCTGAATTAATCTCCCGTAACTGCATGTCTTCAAAGATTCCAGACATAGCATTCCCATAAAACGCAGGTGCCATAGGTACTTGCAGACTCAAAGAAGGGCTATTCAACATGGATACAACGGAAGCCATGGTGGGTCTCGCAGCTACATTATCTTGAACGCACAGTAACCCAATATGGATGCATCTCATTATTTCACTTTCCGAACCATCGTTTAATGTCTGATCTACAATATCTGTAGCTCTTCCTTCCCTCCAACTTCGCCATGCCTGCATGCATCAATTTTTACACCTACTTTAGCTTCTTTAATTTCATACTTCCAACGCCGAAGAACATAAAAGGAAACAAAATTCTCACTTACAATATGGCGTAGATCGCCCGTTTCCTCTCCATGTTGAATGCTACTGATTTTCTGGCCACTTACAATCTCAAGAACAAGTACACCAAAACTAAAAACATCTGACTTCTCTGAAAACTGTCCATGCAATGCATACTCAGGTGCCATATATCCACTGTATCATATTGGAGTATGAACAAACTTAGTTAAACAAAACCATTTACAATCATCTTCGAATATTTCGCAGTTTTCAATTGCTAAACCTAAACATTAGTAAGCAAAGTTTGAGTACTTACAATGTCCCAACAACTCTCTGTGTATCTTCATGAGTCTGATCCACAACAAATAACCTTGCCAAGCCAAAATCTGCTATCTTAGGGTTCATCCCTTCGTCTAAGAGAATGTTACCTGCTTTGAGATCACGATGGATAATGCGCAGTCGAGAATCTTGATGGAGGTAGAGAATACCTCGAGCAGTACCTGCAATGATTTTGAAGCGCGTATACCAATCTAATTGTGCTCTCTTGGTTTTATCTGCATATACACAAACAAGGCATACATGAATCTTAGGACTACGTAATTAAGCTAAGTGTCAAGCCATGCTGAAATAGCAGAGGTATGGTCCAATTAAGCAGACATTCAAACTAAACCTACCAAATATGAAGTAATCAAGGCTTTTATTTGGAACAAATTCGTAGACAAGTAGCTTTTCTCTTCCTTCCATACAGAAACCAAGTAGTCTAACTAAATTTCGGTGCTGAAGTTTGGCCAATAAAAGAACCTCATTCTTGAATTCTGTATTTCCTTGTCTAGAATTAGCTGACAACCTTTTGACGCCAATCTCTTGTCCATCGGGAAGCGTACCCTGAAAACATATATGGAATGGTAAGTTCTCTGCAAGTAGTGTTATGTATACCATAGTTTGAACAAGTTATGGTCAACAATTATCTTACTCTGTAAACAGCCCCAAATCCACCCTGTCCGAGTTTATTAGAATCAGAAAAGTCATCTGTAGCCTCTCGTATGATACTAAATCTGATTTGCAATGACTCAGAAGCGTCAATTCCATCATCATCATCATCATATAGTTCTTCTTCTTCTTGTTTAGCTTCACACAGGGAACGGTTTTGAAATAGTAAGTTTTTCATATGAGATGCTAGAGCAATATTAAAATAAGTTTTCTCCCATGTGAACTTACAAATGCGGTCTAAAATTAAACTAATGTTACTTGATATGATTTTTAATGGTTACTACTTCCTCTGTGGTTGACTATTACTTGCAGCAATTGAGTAAGCATGTTTAGAATTAGTTATTGATTTTTTTTTTTTTGCAAACTGGGCTCTTTGTCTCACCATTTAATGGAAGGAATTACTATTTAACAAACATTACGTATCTATAAAAAAATATTTAGATAAAAGTTATGATGTTAGGTTGAGTTGTACTCTACTTAAATCGTTGCAATAATACAGCACCATTAAGTAGAAAACATGTCACGTAAACCAGTACTTCCACTTACTTTCAAACTTCTTCCACGACTTCCTCGCTATTAAACGAATGTAGATAAAAATAACCACCGCGGAAACAATTACAATAGCTGGCACTGCTGTTGCTATGGCGATGATAACTGTGTTGCTTTTTCCTGCACAAATCAGAATCCTCAGTGGGACATTGCACAGATTAAGACCATTAAATATCAACAAGTCCAATAACTAATTATTAAGGTCATCTAAACACGGTTTGCTAAAACTTATTACTTTGTAGATCCTAATTCCTAAAGAAAAACTAAACTTTAAATTATTTGGTATTCAGGTGTGAGTTTGATTAGACTAGAAATAAGTTCGAACAACATTATATAAAAAAGAAGACAAAATATGTTTTCTTAAAAAGTTTGGGTTTCATGTTGTTTTGGTTTTCTTATATAGAATGATATTGGCGTCCAATTTTCCTAAAGTTTTTTTCAATCCTAAATATTGTGAAAACTGGAAACATTTACCGTTTCTTATACACATGATTGGTTTCCTCCAATAAAGAAGGACCTGATAAGTAAAATATAAAAATAAGGATGATAAAGCGAGCGCGCCATGCGAGGATTGCCGGCCTGCTAGTAAAAATTGTGTGCGGTGTCATTTTATTGATCCATTTTAGGTTGTCTTCTATAATTCACAGTCCGCATAAACTTAAAAACAGAATGGGGTGGACTGTCCGTAAAAAAGATTTTGTGTGTTAACTTACCAATAACAAAACAAGTTTGAAAAAAAAAAAAAAAATTCTTTTCTCATTCATATTTATCTATTTTTATGTTTATTGTAGTGGTATTTATGTTTAATATTTTTAAATTAACTATTTTATATTTTTGAAATGAATAGAAGAATATTGATATTTGATTTTTATCTTAATTAAATTATTAATGTTTGACAATGTTTAAAATGAAAAAAAATATTGATGTTTGATAATAATAAATATAAGTTTAATTTTACAATTTTACAAGAGAAAAAATAAAAAATATTTTTATTGAATTTTAAAACCTTATGTAGGATGGAACAAAGAAATTCATCCTAAGTAAAAATACATTCTTAACAAACAAATTCATTAATATTTTAACTATTTTAATTTTAATTTAAAATATTATAATATTATTATAAAGGGTTGTAGAATAGTGTGTTTTTAGTGTTTGCAGTGTTAACAAAACTTTTTCAATAATACAGAAGAAAAATATAGATTGATAATCTTGTTATAATATGCAACCATTTTTTTTATCTAAAATTTTAACTTTATAGTATGAAATGACAAATTTTTTTTTTTATATTAATTAGATATTGTATACTCACTTTTGTTGGGTCCTGTTATTTTGGATTCTTACATCATAATTGACACGGTGAGGGCCAAACAGTTTCAAGGATAGAACTTGTTGAAAAACAGTAAATAACATATCTTTAATACCCAATTATAAAAATCTAATAACATTTTTAATTAAAAAATAAATTAAATATAATTGAAATAATAATTTATTGGTATGTGAAATGGATGTGTTTTACTCTATGGTGTCAGCACCCTTATATAAAAGCTTTCTTTGTTGAGTGCCATTTTGGGTGATAAATATATACATGTTGTTTGAACAACTCTATCAACATATACATATTGGGTTATGGTATGTTGCACTGAAAATGATTTTTTGACACCATTACTTCGCTTCACATTCCACTAAATATTATTTTTTTAATTTTTTAATTTTTTTAATTTTTAAAATTTATTTTAATATTTTGTATTTTGCCTATATTTTTGTTAAGGACAATTTTTTTTTTTTTATAAATATTAATATTTTGTTGTAAATATAGAGTGAAGTAAGGTATCAAAATATTATAATCTATGTTTCACCCTACACCCATAATAAATATTAATATTTATAATAATTTTTTTTTATAAAAAAATAACTCCTTAATAAAAATACTAATAAATATAAAATGTTTCAAAATTAAAAAGATTATAAATTTTTATAAATAATTAAAATATTAATATTTATTGAGGTGTAGAGTGAAGTATAAAGTCAAATAAACATTTTTTATATTAAAACCAGCCCCGAAAACCACATTTAACCAAACTGCTACGCTAAAGGTGGAAGAATAAAATATTTAAATTGTGTAATAAAGTAAAAACTTTACATGAAGAAATTTAGTTCAGCAGGAGCAACTGAATTAATTAAGATAGTCTAAGCATAATTTGACAAGTGCGTACCTTCTGAGGAAGTGTTAGAGGGTGTATATGCTGCAGCCCCATAAAACTGAAGGGAAGTTTCATATCTCAGATTGCAACTGGGTCGAACAACTCTAGCTCCTATTTTACTATCACAACAATTTCCGAATTCTTCCATGGACTGAATCAAGCAGTTATTGCAATCTTGTTCAGACAAATCAGGCGTGCACTGCGCAAGCCCGAAAATGGTTTTGTCATCTGGTCCGGTTGCCTTTGCTGTAGCATATTTACTTTGAGAGTCTCCTGATGCAGCTCTGCTTCTCATCCCATCAAGCAAATCCCTTAGCACTTTATTGAACTCCTCCGCTTGCGTTGCATGATCTGAATTCCACACAAAATACGCAGGTTTTCCAGTTTCCATAAGGCCGAATATTGAGCGGTTTGAGTAGCGCAACATGCACTTCTCATCCTCGTACCAACCAATTACTTCCTTTCTGTTTGGACAAAGTTCAGTGAGATTGGCCCTGGAATCGTTAAGGCATCTGCGACATTCATCTGGCTTGATGTCTCCTCTACACAGCCCAATGGCGTACACTTTATCGGTGTTTTCACCGTTTGTGAAATTGTAGAAACCGTAATCGATTTCTGTATTGGAAATGAGAGTGGACAAAAGGGTGTTGAGGTTGGTGTGGTAGGTGCTGTTGGTGGTGTAGTTTCCTTGATCGTTGGTATCATCACAGAAGTAGTGGAAGTTTTGTGTATTGTTAACTGCACTAACTTGAGATATAAAAAATGTTATCGGAAGACACCAGAGAAAGAAAAGCAGCCTTGGCAAAAGCAGAGGCATGTTGATTGTTTTGTGATGTGAGGAATAAGAAGTAAGGAAAAAATGGGATAACAGGAGTCTCTTTTAGATAGAATAAGCTTAGTGATTAGCTCAATCGAACTTTCATAGTTGCTTCAACTATCATTGACGTTTTCAATTTCACTTTCCCTTCCATTTAGTCAGATGCAACACTTTCCATGAAATTTCAACAATTGATTAATTAGAAGAGTGTACGTTTGAGCTACATTAATTATTTTTTTTCATTTATATCCTTATTTTTGTACTTAAATTACATAAATGCATTATAATGTAAAAAATAAGAATAATTTTTTTTTTCTTATAAACAATGTATTAATTTAAAATAAAATATATTAGTTTTCTTAGGTCTCCTAAAAATATCATTAAAACTACACTTCAAAAAACAGAGGGAGTAAGTCGTAACAACGAAATTATACAAACATCTTAAGCCATCAACAATATTATACCCATTAAATATTAATTTGATTTTACACTCTTTAATTTTAGAAAATTACACTTATTTTCCTGATCTTAAATAAAATTGTTTCATAAACGGTGAGTTTCACGTATTTAAATAAAATTGTTTTATAAGAATAATATTCATATATACAACTAAAAAATTATAGAAAAACCATAAAAATGTAATTAAAAAATAATTTATTGAAATAATTTTAAATATAAAATATAAAATAGTTATTTAACAGCGTAATTCTACTAAAAATGAGTAATAAAAAAATTTATGATGAAAAAAACTAAAAGTGTCTCTAATTTGAAGTGAGTTGTGAGAAAGAATGGGTCTGTGTTCATTATTCTGCCATATGAAAAGTGTAGTATTTCCCTGCACTCGTCAAGAACTATGGCCTGGTCCACCTTCGTTTCTGTGATGTTTCTTCCTCGGATCGATAGGGAGTTACGTGGACTCATATCCATTACAAGTTTTGATAATTTTATATTTTTATGAACCTATTTTTTGTTAAATTATTATGAGAAAGAAAACAATAAACACATTTTTTTTGCCTTAATAGATAAACTAAGATGAAGAAATTATTTTAAATATAAACTCCAAGTAAGTATGCAAGTAGGTATGTCCAGTCCAGATAAAAAAAAAATTGATGTGAATAATAATTTTAATAAAATTGTATTTATTTATTAAAGATATTTATAGTGTCTTAAAATGAATATTGTTATTTGGTGTTGGTGGGTGAAGGAAAATGACATGTGTCTTAAAGTGTCTTAAATATGAAAGAAAGAAAGATGAAAAGTCAGCCGTTTGAACAGATGGAAAACGAGGAAAAACAAAGGAAAAAGATAAATTTTATCCACAAAATCTACCAGAAAACCAGAGCATCTGTGTTATTTAGGTTCCTTTAATTAATTTCTCTAATATTTCACTTTATATATTTCAAAGTTATTTTAAAAATACTTTAATTGCTTGTTCAGTTATTTTAATTTTAAAATTATAAAAAATTACACGGTCTATTTTAATAAATATTAATAAAAAAATCCAAACACTATTTTAGGTGTCCCGTTTTAATTCAGTTCATCATTCATTCACTCACTAAAGAGGGATTGAAAGTTTGGGTCCATCTCGTCATAGGAGTTACCGTATTAATTCTTTTAATTGTATAAATTTATTATTTTTATTTAAAAATTATATATGTTAAAAGTATACTTTATTTATAAATATTTTTAAGTCTTTAATTAATTAATCAATATATCTAATTAATAATTAAATAAATATATTGAAAATGATTTTATTATAATTAATAATTAAAATTTAATTTATAAATATTAATTATTTAATTTTTAGTATCTTTCAAATATTAAATAAATTATTAAAATTTTAAATTATTTTTATTTTTAATTAAAAAATAATAGACAGAAGATGTTATTACATGTTGATGAATTAAAGGTATAAAACTCATCCCCTTAAATTAGTGGCGGATTGACACAACGACCTACTTCATAACGTGTCTGAATTTTTATTTTTTTTATAACTAATATATATATATATATTATTAAAGTAATCTTATTGTTAAAATTAATTCTTTAAAATTAAACTTTCTAAACCTTCATATATTAATTATATGTATTTAAATATGGGGATTTATTTATTTTTAATTTATGTGGATTCCCACTATTTGTTACTTTATTTTATTTTTCTACTAGATTATGAATTAAAAATTTTACTTTTTAATTTTTTTATTAAATTAAAGTTAAAGATGAATTTTTATTAACAATTTATATGAGTTATTTTTACTATTGATGCTCCAAATTATAAAAAAAAAATCTGCCCAAAGTCAATAAGAAAGTCGCTTGAAGAAAAAGTAAAAGTAATAGTTTATAACAACTTTATAATTGATTTAATATTATTAAAATAAAATAAAAAAACAGATAGAAGTGTTTTTTTATTAATATAATCAATTAAGAATAGTTATAAAACGGAACATTCATAATTAATTATGATGTATTTTTTATTATAACAATAATAAATAATTGACAAATATCATATTATTAAAAATAATTTTTTATATTTATTTTTTATAATTTAATAATATATTGTATTCATTTATTGATCACAATTTTTTTCTTTTTCCTTTCTTTTATTTATTTTCTCCATAAAATCATCATAAAAGAATATGGATAGAAACATAAAGGAAGGTGCTTGAATGAAAGACAAGGGTTGTGCCACAAAGATTTGGAGATTTTTCAGTGAACATAGAAGCAAAGCATGTAAACTTAAGCTTCATATTAACACACTTTGTAGGTAGGCTTAACCAGGGACATAACAATCCAAACATTGATAAGCGTGTAACTTAAGCTTCAAATTATCACTATTGTATCAAATTCTTACGAGGATATGTCTCAGTAATTAAAGCCTCATCCACTGAATATTGACTTGTTTGTGGATTCACTCGATCCTTTTCCCTTGAATTATGCTCCGATGCAACATGTTTGGAAAGCTTCTTGTTCTACTGTCCACAACAAATGCAGGTTGATAGTGGGGAAAATAGAGGATATGTTATGTTTCATACACAATCTTCCCATTCAATTGTATTTCTAAATATTCACTACTATATGATGAATTTCTCTCTCAACGTCATTAATGTCATTGAACTAGTCACATATGAGAATAAGAATTTCATCTTATCTTCTCTCTTATTAAGTCCTTCTATTTTTTCACAATATATAGATATTAAAAAACAGTTTAAAAAAATTGTGGATTAGTTGGTTTCTGTATTTTCATTAAGATATGAGTCATCTTTAACAATACAAGAAAATTAAAAATTAATTTTAAAGAAAAAAATATTGTTACTATAATAATTAAATTAATAATTTTTTTAGTATCTAAAATGATTTTTAATTTAATTATTATAACAACTAATTTAGTCACTACAACATTAAAAGAGAACTAGACAACAAAATATTTTGAAAACATTATTTATTAGAGATTACTATATATTCATGGTTAATATTTTTTAAATCAATCAATTTACCATAGTTGATTGCTATATTGTTAAAAGAAATAATTTTCGTTTCTTTTTATTTCCTTTTTCTTTTCCTGGTCATCGTTCATCGTTCACACGTTTACGAAATATAAAAGGATAAAGGTGCTGGAATGTGGGGAAGTGGTTGACGTGAAAATAGAAAAGTTGAAATTAAACGCAGGCATTGATTAAGTGGGTCCAATTCCGTGACCTACACTGCAGAGTTTTAGTTGTCTTGTTTTTTTGTGGTGTAAAGTAAATTAAATAAAAGAATAGACTCTAAAATTAGTCAAATAATGCATTGACTTGTTAAAAGGTCTTAGTCTTCCATTCCTTACTTCACATCTACCTATGAAAAACTGTGGTCCTCTTTCATAGTGTAGTGGACTACTGCTCCTCTCATATTTTTCATCATCCCTCAGTTATTTATTTGAAAACTTATTTCAAAATTGTAAATTTAAATTAATTCTTTTTTACTTGTAAATCTAAAGTAATTTATTTTAAATTAGTAATTTTATCATTTATGTATTAGTAAATTTTTAACATCATTACAATCTCACATAAATTTGAACATTTATAAAAAAAGGTTCCTAAGATGGTAGAGGGAAGTGTTTAGTTTAATTTAATTTTACAAATTCTGTAATTAATATTTATTATTCAATAACATTTCTCCTTCCAAACTTAAAAAAAATAAAAATTTAAACAGCAGCTTATACAACACGAACATGCATAGGGAATCAAACAGATGTTGTAATTAGTAACATTGGTTTGAGATTCTTTATAATCTCAAGATATAAACTAAAGGGGTGATGAAAATCTAGCGAGGATATGGATCGGTAATTGAAGCCTCATTGAGCGAATCTTGATCATTTCTATTGGTGGATTCGATTGATCTTGTTGTCCCTGAATTAATCTCCCATAACTTCATGTCCTCAAAGATTCCAGACATAGCATCCCCATAAAATGCAGGTGCCAAAGGTACTTGCAGACTGAAAGAATGGCTATTCAACATGGGTACAACGGAAGCCATGGTGGGTCTCGCAGCTACACTGTCTTGAACGCACAGTAACCCAATATGCATGCATCTCATTATTTCACTTTCCGAACCATTGTTTAATGTCGGATCTACAATATCTGTAGCTCTTCCTTCCCTCCAACTTCGCCATGCCTGCATGCATCAATTTTTACACCTACTTAAGCTTCTTTAATTTCACACTTCCAACGCCGAAGAACATAAAAGGAAACAAAATTCTCACTTACAATATGGCGTAGATCGCCCGATTCCTCTCCATGTTGAATGCTACTGATTTTCTTGCCACTTACAATCTCAAGAACAAGTACACCAAAACTAAAAACATCTGACTTCTCTGAGAAGTGTCCATGCAATGCATACTCAGGTGCCATATATCCACTGCATCATAGTGGAGTATGAACAAACTTAGTTAAACAAAACCATTTCACAATCATCTTCGAATATTCCGCAGTTTTCAATTGCTAAACCTAAACATTAACAAGCCAAGTTTGAGTACTTACTATGTCCCAACAACTCTCTGTGTATCTTCATGAGTCTGGTCCACAACAAATAACCTTGCCAAGCCAAAATCGGCTATCTTAGGGTTCATGTCTTCGTCTAAGAGAATGTTACCTGCTTTGAGATCACGATGGATAATGCGCAATCGAGAATCTTGATGGAGGTAGAGAATACCTCGAGCAGTACCTGCAATGATTTTGAAGCGCGTATACCAATCTAATTGTGCTCTCTTGGTTTCATCTGCATATACACAAACAAGACATACATGAATCTTATGACTATGATTAAGCTAAGTGTCAAGCCATAACTGAAATAGCAGGGTATGGTCCAATTAACCAGACAAACATTCAAATTAAACCTACCAAATATGAAGTAATCAAGGCTTTTATTTGGAACAAATTCATAGACCAGTAGCTTTTCTCTTCCTTCCATACAGAAATGAAGTAGTCTAACTAAATTTCGGTGCTGAAGTTTGGCCAATAGAAGAACCTCATTCTTGAATTCTGTATCTCCTTGTCCAGAATTAGCTGACAACCTTTTGACGGCAATCTCTTGTCCATTGGGAAGCGTACCCTGAAAACATATATGGAATGGTAAGTTCTCTGCAAGTACTGTTATGTATACCATAGTTTGAACAAGTTATGCTCAACAATTATCTTACTCTGTAAACAGCCCCAAATCCACCCTGTCCGAGTTTATTAGAATCAGAAAAGTCATCTGTAGCCTCTCGTATGATACTAAATCTGATTTGCAATGACTCAGAAGCGTCAATTCCATCATCATCATCATCATCATATAGTTCTTCTTGTTTAGCTTCACACAGGGAACGGTTTTGAAATAGTAAGTTTTTCATATGAGATGCTAGAGCAATTGAGTAAAGCATGTTTTGAATTAGTTATTGAATTTATTTATTTTTGCAAACTGGGCTCTTTGTCTCACCATTTAATGGAAGGAATTACTCTTTAACAAACATTACGTGTCTATAAAAAAATATTTAGATCAAAGTTATGATCTTAGGTTGAGTTGTACTCTACTCAAATAGTTGCAATAATACAACACCATTAAATAGAAAACATGTCACGGTAAACCAGTACTTCCACTTACTTTCAAACTTCTTCCCCGACTTCCTCGCTTTTAAACGAATGTAGATAAAAATAAGCACCGCGGAAACAATTACAACAACTGGCACTGCTGTTGCTATGGCGATGATAATTGTGTTACTCTTTCCTGCACAAATCAGAATCCTCAGTGGGACATTGCACAGATTAAGACCATTAAATATCAACAAGTCCAATAACTAATTATTAAAGCCATCTAAACACGGTTTGCTAAAACTTATTACTTTATAGATCCTAATTCCTAAAGAAAAACTAAACTTTAAATTATTTGGTATTCAGGTGCGAGTTTGATCAGACTAGAAATAAGTTCGAACAACATTATATAAAAAAGAAGACGAAATATGTTTTCTTAAAAGTTTGGGTTTACAATGTTGTTTTGGTTTTTTTATATGGAATGATTCATTGACGTCCAATTTTCCTATTCTTTTTTTCAAACCCTACATAAGTATTGTGAAAACTGGGAACATTTATTGTTTCTTATACACATGATTGGTTTCCACCAATACAGAAAGACCTGATACCTTAACACTACATACAGTAAAATTAGTAATGACAAAGTGGGTGGACCATAAGGGTTTACCCGCAGCCCGCTAACAAAAATTGTGACATCGTTTCATTTTTTTCAACCTATTGATCTGTTTTATCTCGTCTTGCATAATTCAAAGTCCGCACGGGTCAACAACGGGACGGGTGGACTGATCCGTAAAAACAAAGTTTGTTTGTTGACTTAACAATAAGAAAGCAAGTTGAACTGAAAAAAAAAAAACTTTTTTATTTATATTGGGATAAGTATGTTTATTGCAGTAGTATTTATGTTTAATGTTTTTAAATTAATTATTTTTAATATTTTTGAAATGGAAGAATATTAATATTTGATTTTTATCTTAATTGAATTATTGATATTTAAGAATGTTTGAAATGAAAAATAATATTAATGTTTGATAATTTTTCAAGAGAAAAAATAAAAAATATTTTCATTGAATTTTTAAAATCTTATGCAGGTGGACAGAGAAATTCATCCCTAAGTAGAAATACATTCTTAACTGTATTTTAGAATAGTGTATTTTTACTGTTTGCACAAAACTTTTTCAATACAGAATGATCAAACTTTTTGTAGGTCCTTTTATTTTGGATTCTTACATCGTAATTGACACGGTGACGGCCCCTTAAACAGTTTCAAGGATAGAACTTATTGAGAAACAGTAAATAACATATTTTTAATACCCAATTATAATAATCTAATAATATTTTTAATTAAAAAATAAAATAAATATAATTGAAATAATAATTTATTGATATGTGAAATGGATGTGTTTTACTCTATGGTGTCACCAAGAACAATGATATATGGACAACTTGCTCCACTATACAATTCTTCTTTTATGATATAAAAAAGGGTATTTTTGTCATTTCATACAAAAATTGAAATTTTAGGTAAAGAAAGAGAGTTATATATGGAGTAAGGTTGTCATTTTCCTATTTAAAAGCTTTCTTTGTTGAGTGCCATTTTGGGTGATGTATATTTGAACAACTCTGTCAACATATAGATATAAATATTAAAGGTGGAAGAATAAAATATTTAAATTGTGTAACACAAGTAAAAACTTTACATGAAGAAATTTAGTTCAGCAGGAGCAACTGAATTAATTAAGATAGTCTAAGCATAATTTGACAAGTGCGTACCTTCTGAGGAAGTGTTAGAAGGTGGCGAAAGTGATGGCGAGGGTGTATATGCTGGTGCCCCATAGAATGGAAAGGAAGTTTCATATCTCAGATTGCAACTGGGTCGAACAACTCTAGCTCCTATTTTACTATCACAACAATTTCCGAATTCTTCCATGGACTGAATCAAGCAGTTATTGCAATCTTGTTCAGACAAATCAGGCGTACACTGTGCAAGCCCGAAAATGGTTTTGTCATCTGGTCCGGTTGCATTTGCTGTAGCATATTTACTCTGAGAGTCTCCTGATGCAGCTCTGCTTCTCATCCCATCAAGCAAATCCCTTAGCACTTTATTGAACTCCTCCGCTTGCGTTGCATTACCTAAATTCCACGCAAAATACGCAGGTTTTCCAGTTTCCATAAGGCCGAATATTGAGCGGTCTGAGTAGCGCAACATGCACCTCTCATCCTCGTACCAACCAATAACTTCCTTTCGGTTTGGACAAAGTTCAGTGAGATTGGCCCTGGAACCGTTAAGGCATCTGCGACATTCATTTGGCTTGATGTCTCCTCTACACAGCCCAATGGCGTACACTTTATCAGTGCTTTCACCGTTTGTGAAATTGTAGAAACCGTAATCGATTTCTGTATTGGAAATGAGAGTGGACAAAAGGGTGTTGAGGTTGGTGTGGTAGGTGCTGTTGGTGGTGTAGTTTCCTTGATCGTTGGTATCATCACAGAAGTAGTGGAAGTTTTGTGTATTGTTAACTGCACTAACTTGAGATATAAAAAATGTTATCGGAAGACACCAGAGAAAGAAAAGCAGCCTTGGCAAAAGCAGAGGCATGTTGATTGTTTTGTGATGTGAGGAATAAGAAGTAAGGAAAAAATGGGATAACAGGAGCCTCTTTTAGATAGAATAAGCTTAGTGATTAGCTCAATCAAACTTTTATAGTGGCTACCTTGTTCATGTATCATTTCACAAATGCAACACTTTCCATGAAATTTCAACAAAAATATCATTAAAACTCCACTTAAAAAAACAGAGGGAGTAAATCGTAACAAAGAAATTCTACAAACATCTTATATCATCAACAATATTACACCCATATTAATTTTATTTTACACTTTTTAATTTTAGAAAATTACACTTATTTTTCCGAATTTTATTTAAATGTAACAAAAGAGATGAGTGTCATTTTCTTAATTAAAATTGTTTCATAAAAGGTGAGTTTCACGTATTTAAATAAAATTGTTTTATAAGAATAATATTTATATATACAACTAAAATATTATACAAAAATCATAAAAATGTAATTAAAAAATAATTTATTGAAATCATTTTAAATATCAAATATAAAGTATTATTTATTTAACAGCGTAATTCTATTAAAAATGAGTAATCTCCTTTCTCAGAAAGCCTTTCTGTTTAAAAAATTTATAATGAAAAATACTAGTGTTTCTAATGTGCACTGAGTTGTCAGAAAGAATGGGTCTGTGTTCATATTATTCTGCCATGTGAAAAGTGTAGCATTTCCCTGGACTCATCGTGAACTATGGGATGGTCCAACTTTGTTTCTGTGATGTTTCTTCCTTGGATCGATAGGGAGTTATGTGTGGTGGATGACTCAATTCCATTAAAAGTTTTGATAATTTTATATTTTTATGAACCTATTTTATTGTTAAATTATTATGAGAAAAAAACAACAACAAAAAATTGCCTTAATAAATATCAGGATGAACTAAGATGAAGAGATCATTTTAAATATAAACTCCAAGTAAGTATGCAAGTAGGTATGTCCAGATAAAATTTTTTGATGAGAATAATAATTTTAATAAAATTGTATTTATTTATTAAAGATGTTTATAGTGTCTTAATATGAATATGGTCAGTGTTGTGTGGGTGGGTGAAGAAAAAGTATGCAAAGAATGAGTGACAATGAAGAAAGCAAGATGAAAAGTCAGCCGATTGAACAGATAGAAAAGGAAGGAAACAAAGGGAACGCGCAAGAGAAAACATCAATTTTATCCACGAAATCTACAAGAAAACCAGAGCATCTGTGTTATTTAGGTTCCTTTAATCAATTTCTCTAACATTTCACTTTATATTTCAAAGTTATTTCAAAAATGCTTTATAATTGCTTCTTTAATTATTTTAATTTTAAAATTATAAAAAATTACGCTGTCTAATTTAATAATATTAATAACAAATCCAAACACTATTTTAGGTGTCCCGTTTTAATTCAGTTCATCATTCATTCACGGCAATTGCTCCCTCCACCCAACACTTTTGAATCCCAACACAATTTAAAAAATTCCAAAAATATTCTTTATTGAAATGAAAATTCAGAATTGGAATTAAAAATAATACATTTTAAAAAAAATTATCAGAAAGACATTATTGTATTCCGAAAAAAATATTATTTTCATTTTTCCGACGGTAATTGGGTGCAGTAATATTAGTACAGGAAGCAATTCCTTCACTAAAGAGGGATTGAAAGTTTGGGTCCATCTTGTCGTAGGAGTTACCGTGTTAATTCTTTTAGTTGTATAAATTTATTATTTGTATTTAAAAAATATATATGTTAAAAGTATACTTTATTTATAAATATTTTTAAGTTTTTAATTAATTAATAATTAAATAAATATATTGAAAATGATTTTATTATAATTAATAATTAAAATTTAATTTATAAATATTAATTATTTAATTTGTAGTATCTTTCAAATATTAAATAAATTATTAAATTATTTTTATTTTTAATTAAAAAATAATAGACCGAAGATGTCAATGCATATTGATGAATTAAAAGTATGAAATTCATCCCTTAAATTAGTGGCGGATTGACACAACGACCTACTTCATAACGTGTCTGAATTTTTATTTTTCTATAACTAAAATATATATTATTAAAGTAATCTTATTGTAAAATATAATTATATAAAATTAAACTTTCTAAACCTTCATATATTAATTATATGTATTTAAATATGGGGATTTATTTATTTTTAATTTATGTGGATTCCCACTATTTGTTACTTTATTTTATTTTTCTACTAGATTATGAATTAAATTTTTTACTCTTTTAATTTTTTTATTAAATTAATGTTAAAGATGAATTTTTATTAACAATATATATGAGTTATTTTTATTATTGATGCTCCAAAATATAAAGAAATATAAATTTTCTGCCCAAAGTCAATAAGAAAGTCGCTTGAAGAAAACGTAAAAGTAATAGTTTATAACAACTTTATAATTGGTTTTATATTATTAAAAAAAAAACAGATTGAAGTGTTTTTTTATTAATATAATAAAATAAAAAACAGATTGAAGTGTTTTTTTATTAATATAATCAATTAAGAATAGTTATAAAACGGCACATTCATAATTATGATGTATTTTTTATTATAACAATAATAAATAATTGAAAAAGATCATATTATTAAGAATAAATAAATTATTAGTAATTAAAAATAAATTTTTATATTTATTTTTCTAATTAAATAATATATTTTATGCATTTATTGATCACAATTTTTTTCTTTTTCCTTTCTTTTATTTATTTTCTCCATAAAAGGCATCATAAAATAATATGGATAGAAACATAAAGGAAGGTGCTTGAATGAAGGACAAGGGTTGTGACTGTCACGGTTTGTAGAAGAGTTCGAGATTTTTCAGTGAACTTAGAAGCATGTGTTACTGTGACTCAGAGAGAGGAAAACCAGGACCTAGGTGCTTGCTTGAGGCCATAGATAGCCTTGTGTAATTGACATACAAGAGTGGGATCAAAGGAGATAAAACCTGGTGGTTGCTGCATATACACACGTTCATTTAGATCACCATGGAGGAAAGCATTATCAATGTCCACTTGACGAATAGCCCAGTTATTTGTAACAACATGTGAAAGAACAATACGAATCGTGGTGGGTTTGACTACAGGACTGAAGGTCTCACTGTAGTCAAGTCCCTCAATTTGATTGAAGCCTTTGACAACAAGGCGTGCCTTGCAACGTTGAAAGGAGCCATCTGCATGCAATTTGGTTTTAAAAATCCATTTACAACCTACCAGAGAGGCATTGGATGAGAGAGCAGTGAGAGTCCACGTTTTGTTTTTGAGGAGAGCTTGATACTCATTAGTCATTGCTTGGGACCATATAGGAGAAGGAATAGTAGAAACAACAGTATAAATTTTGGGTTTAATGATGCCTACCTTGGCACGAGTGGTCATGGGATGAGTGTTAGTAGGAGGAGGAATAGAAGGAAGACATTCAATATTACCAGTTGCAGAAGCACCAATGTCAGTAATAGAATTGCCAATGGTACCAGTTGCAGAAGCACCAATGTCAGTAGTAGAATTGCTATCAGAAACAACATGCTCATTAACAGAGTTAGTATTTGTATGAACAACAGTCAAGGTGGGTGAAATATCATGTGTGTGCTTATGAGAAACAATAAGCATAACAAAACTATTTGAGTCTTTATTATATGGAAAAGTAGTTTCACCAAAAGGAACATGACGAGAAACATTAGTCTTACCAGTGGGCATGAGACATATATAGCCTCTATTAGTTGGACTATATCCAAGAAAGAGAGAACATTGTGATCTAAAATCAAACTTATTATTATTATAGGGGCGTAAATTGGGATAACAAGCACAACCAAACACTTTGAAAACATTATAATCAGGTTTGCGTTTAAACAACATAGCATAAGGGTTATCACCATTCAACACAGGGGTGGGAAGATCATTGATAATGTGGGTGGAAGTGATGAAGGCTTCTGCCCAGAAACGACGAGGCAATGAAGCAGTGGCAAGAAGCGTTAGGCCCATATCAAACAATATGCATGTGCTTTCGTTCTACATATTCATTTTGTTCATGGGTGTAGGGACATGTAAGTCTATGGTGAATGCCATAATGTTCAAGGAAAGGTTTAAGACAAAGAAATTCTTTGGCATTATCAGTTTGAATAGAGCAAAGTTTAGAATTTGTTTGGTTTTCAGCAAAACTTTTGAATTTTTTAAACACAGAGGAAACCTGAGATTTAGTATGAAGAACGTATATCCATGTATATTTGGTGTAAGCATCTAGAAAAGAGATGTAATACCTTGCACCATTGGAAGCAGGTATAGGAGCAGGACCCCAAACATCAGCAAACACAAGTTCCAAAGGACGAGAGTAAATGGTAATAGAAGAAGTAAAAGGAAGTTGTTTATTTTTACCAAGCATACAAGCAGAGCAAAATTTGATATCAGAAGAACAACGTATATTACAATGTTGTAAAATTTGTTTTAATGTGCCAGAATGACAGTGACCAAAACTTTCATGCTAGATATTGGTTGTGAGTTTATTATCTACAAATGAAGTATGAAAAACAGAGGACATATGAGGAGTGTGCATGGTTGGAAAGGTGTAGAGACCATCCTTAAGAATTTCGCGAAGAAGAACTTTGTTTGTAGCCTGATCAACAACACAACAATGGTTAGCATGGAATTGAAAATACACATGATTGTCACGAGCAAACTGAGAAACACTAAGTAAGTTCTTGGTTATCAGCGGAACATGTAATAGATTGCGCAATAATAAGGGTTTATCCGTGAGAGAAGAACGAAAAATTGCAGACCTAGTATTAGCAATAAAGAAACCTGAGCCATTACCCATTTTAACAGTTTCAGTGTCGTTGTAAGGTTGCTTGGTTGAGTAGACAGTGGGATCTTTCGTTACATGATGTGTAGCACCACTGTCAGGGTACCAAAGTGGATCCTCAGTGGTGGAATGAATACCCAGAAGAGACGCATGGCTGGGTTCAGGGTCTGAGATCGAAAACTGAGAAAAATTAGCACGAGGAGGTGGATTGGGTTTGTGGTCATACCATTGCCAGCACTGGAGAGCAGCATGACCATATTTGCCACAAACTTGACACGTTGGTTTGGAAGAGGTCCAAGAACCACGGGCTTGAGAACGGGAGAAGCGAGAACCACGTGCAAAATTTTGGGAGCGAGAAAACCCACGACCACCACGATTGCTATGGAACTTGAGATTGGCTTTGTCATTGGTGGGATTCGAAGGCGTCCAAGTTGAGAGAGCGGCAGTGGCAGGAAAACTGAGAGGATCGAGTTGATGATGGCGTTCAAGATGTTCTTCTTGTAATAGAAGCAGAGCTTCAATCTATGCAACTTTGTAAGGATCAGTTCTAGACAAAATGGAAGCAACAAAGGGATCAAAATCAGGAGGAAGACCATCAAGAATGGTTTCAATGTGATCTTCAACAGATATTGGGGCACCAACGGCAGCCAGCGCATCCACCGCGCGTTTGATATCCAAAACATATGCGAAGATAGAACGATCTTTCTTTGGATTCTTTAAAAGGAGTTTCAATTTCTTGATCTGGGCTCGAGTATGAGAAGAAAAATACGTGTTTAGCGTCTGCCAAATCTGTGCAGCAGAGGTAAGACCCACCATTTGGGTTAAAATCGGAGTGGTCATGGACGCCAAAAGCCACGCAACCAACAAATTATCTTGTTGCTTGTAAGAGATGAAGGAAAGATTGGGGCTGAGGGTTCCATCGGCCGCAGAAAGACAGCGTGGAGGAACGTTAGTTCCGTCAAGAAACGAGGAGAGCAGCAACCCATCAACAGTGGCTAGAACCTGTTGTTTCCACAACAGAAAATTTTCGTCATCCAGTTTGAGCGGAATAGGAGTGGTAAGGTGATGTAGGGAGACGGAGGAGGAACTCTTGGTGGGGAGAACCTGGGTGGACGAAGATGATGATGTAGAAGAAGAGGAAGAAGAAGGAGCGGAAGTCATGAAAGAAAAGCGGAAAAAAAAACTCTATAGCTCATGATACCATGTTACTGTGACTCAAAGAGAGGAAAGGAAAGATTATCATATTAACTGATGTGTATTACAATGTGTTGATAAAGAAGTAATTTATACACAGAGTTACACATGGTACCTTAACAGCATGTAAACTTAAGCTTCATATTAACACACTTTGTAGGTAGGCTTAACCAGGGACATAACAATCGAAGCATCGAACAAAATAAAAAAACTACAATAAGCATGTAACTTCAGCTTCAAATTATCACTATTATATCAAATTCTAACGAGGATATGTCTCAGTAATTGAAGCCTCATCCACCGAATATTGACTTGATTTGTTTGTGGATTCACTCGATCCTGTTTCCCTTGAATTATGTTCCAATGACAACATGTTTGGAAAGCTTCTTGTTCTACTGTCCACAACAAATGCAGGTTCTGAAGGTACGGGGAGAGTGAGAGAATAGCTGTTAAGCATGAGCATAACACTAGTCATGGTTGGTCTGGCATCCATGTTTTCTTGAACACATAGTAACCCAATGTGGATGCATCTCATTATTTCATTTTGGGAACCCTTGATTAATGTGGGGTCTACAATATTTGCAATTGTTCCATCCTTCCAGTTTCGCCATGTCTGTATGAATTGCTCAAATGCATGTTCGTCAGATTTCATTCATACAGTTATTATGTGAAGGAACAAATAATTTTCTAATCCTATTATTCTGACAAAGGAGAGGGAAGATACAGTGACAAGAAAAGAAAGACTTACAATGCTCAATAGATCCTCCACTCTCTCCCCGTGACGAGAACCAATGCTTTTTCTGCCACTTACAATCTCAAGAACGAGTACACCATAACTAAAAACATCTGATTTTGTTGAAAACTGACCATATATAGCATACTCAGGTGCCATATATCCACTGCGTGCCAACCACATGCACGTTTAGTTACTCATAAAATTTATGAAACTTCAGTGTACAATATTTTACTTGACAGTTGATTCAAATTAAGCTTCTAGAACAATTATATTATATTCTCTCACTTACTAGGTTCCAACAATTCTGTGTGTATTTGCTTGAGTCTGATCTACTTGAACCAATCTTGCCATCCCAAAATCTGATATCTTAGGATACATGTTTTCATCCAAGAGAATGTTGCTTGCTTTAAGATCTCGATGAATAATTCGCAATTGAGAATCCTCGTGGAGATAGAGAATGCCTCTTGCAATACCTCTAATTGTTTGGTAGCGCATTTGCCAATCCAACCGTGTTTTCTTTATTGGATCTGTATATACATACCGAAACCATACGAACATTATAAAGCAATTTTAGTTGAGTGTGTGTCTTGAATCAAAACCAAAAGTAATAGAGTAACAGTTTAATTATGCAGATATTCGACTTTACCAAATATGAAGTAATCAAGACTTTTATTAGGAACAAATTCATAGATAAGCAGCCTTTCTCTTCTTTCCAAGCAGAAACCAATTAGCCTAACTAAATTTCGGTGTTGAAGCTTAGCCAATAAAAGCACTTCATTCTTGAATTCCGTATCTCCTTGCCCAGAATCACTTGACAACCTTTTGACAGCAATTGCTTGTCCATTGGAAAGCCGACCCTGAAAATATATCAGTCAAGGATAGTAAATCTCTTGAGACAAATTACATGATGTATCATGTTTGGATGAAGGTTTTAACTGAATGAAATTATGGTCTTACTCTGTAGACAGCTCCAAACCCGCCTTGTCCAACTTTATTAGAATCAGCAAATTCATTTGTAGCAACTCGGATGGTTTCAAAATTAAATTGCAATGACTCGGCAAATGTGACTTCATCTTCATCATCACTATCTTTTTCTCTTGTAACTTCACATGCATGAGGACAGGGTAATATTAGTGAGTATTTGAATATGATAGTGAATGCAAGAAACAAAATAACAGAGAGGTCTATTTCTCAATAATAAAAATCAGAAGGAAATGGCTAAATTTATTTCCCCTGTTACCTGGCCAGAAGTAATTTGAGCAAAACACGCTTAGAACAAAGGAATCATTTATATTTTCCTTTACTACATATGAAGGCAAATCCATGTTTAGAGCCTTAGAGACTTACTTTCAATTTTTTTTCTTGGCTTCCTCACTATCAGATATATGCAGAAAAGGCTGAGCGCTAAAATAGCACTAGCAACTGGCACTGCTATGAGGATGATAGTTCGTGACGTCTTGCTCTTTCCTGCGGAAACCAGAACCCTCAGGGCACGCATTAAGAATAACAAAAGTCCTAAAAACGCAGACTAATTTTGAACACGAACAATTACTTTCCCTTCAGCAGATGAATAAGTAAAACAACAGCTCAGACAGAGGAAAAGTATTGGTGGAAGAAAACTTCTCCATAGATTAAAAATTGAATAAAAAAGTAAGTCTTATAAAAAAGTTGATTTATTTTTGGTACAAATGTTTATGCATATGCTTTTGGTGACACCCCTTTAAATTAACTTGGAATGAGGAATAGGTTGTGAATGTAAACAGGTAGAGAAGAAGAAATACCTTGCAAATGTAAAGAAGTGTTGTTGGTTAAGCGAGAGGGTGGTGGTGCATCTGGGTCCAACTTGAGTGTAGGTCCATAGAAGATGTAAGGGTCAAATCTAATTCTGCAACTGGGCTTCAAAACATTGCCTCCAGCCTTGCCATTGCAGCATTCCGGAATTTTTGAGATAGCTTCATTCAGACACTTAGAACAATCTTCGGATGACAAATCAGGCGTGCACTGCGTGTAACCGAATATGGTTTGAAAATCTGGAGCAGATGCACTGCCTGTAGCATACTTACGACGAGAGTCACCAGACGCAGCTGTTTGTATTAGATTCCTCATCAGGCTTTGAAGCGCTGCGTTGAATTGCTCAACCGAACCCCTTACTTCCAACGTGTACAAGAGTTCCAACGTAGGTTGATTCTCCATGAGGCCAAATATGGAGCGGTTAGAGTAGCGCAAGGAGCATTCACCACCCCAGTCAATTGCCTCTTTCTGGTTTGGACACTCCTTTGAGAGAGCCGCTCTGGAATCGTTGAGGCATTTGAGGCATTGATCCCGTGTACGGTCGCCTCTACAGACCCCTATGGCGTATGCTTTGTCTGTGCCTTGGCCATGTGAGAAATTGTAGAAACCGTAGTTGATTTGGTCGTGGGTAGAGAAACTGGATAAGAGAGTGTTGAGGTTGTTGTAGTACGTGCTGTTGACTGTGTAGTTGCCTTTGCTGTTATCACAGAATGCTGTGCCTTGCGATATGATTATGGTGACACAGAGACAAAAGAGAAAGAAAATTGCAGTCATTGTGATTCAGGCGCAAGGAAGAAGGAGGATCCATGCTTACATATAAGGAGCTTTTGTTTCAGACAGTGAGAGGTTTGACCAGGCACACCTCAATATTCCGTAGAGAATGGAGACACTGAAAACCCATTTTTTTTTTTTTTTATAAATTATAACTTCCAATACTATTATTATTTTTAAATTATCAAATAAAAAATAATACAAATTTAATTAAAATATTATTATTTTAAATTATCAAGTAAATATCTTTTACTTAATGAATATAACATATCACTACTTGTTAAGTAAAATGGAAAATAAGAGAAAAAATATTTTCAAACCATTCAGTTTTTTACATCCTCAAAACAACAATAAATAATAATAATACATTAAATTAAGTTCTTTAATTAAAATATAAATTAAATTGTTGAATATAAAATTAGAACTGGAGTGAAAAAATTATAAGATATCAACTAATCACGGTCCAAATAATAATGCAGATGAAAAATATAAGGAGGATTGAAAATAAGTAAAATGGAAAATAAAAGCATTTTTATCAAAAGTATAAAATACCACTAAATCTGATTTTATCTATTTTCATTTAAGTAAATAATTTTATATTATTTTCATTATCGGTACTTTTTTTTGCTCTTCTGTTATTTTCATTCTACAAGACAATAATAACCTCACGGATTCGGATAGATTAAACATTATTATATTATTATAAGAAATAATATTATTATAAGAAGTTATAAAGTGTGTCTTTTTTTTTTATTTGTAGTGTCAAAGAAAAGTTTTCCTAAACTTAATGACATCTCTCTTGTCCCACAAACTTGCCTAATTTTCTTAGAGTGTCCATTGGTTATAAATAACATTTAAAATTATCCTCTAATCTTTATTCTAATCATACAATTCAACTTCAGTTATTAAAAACAATTACATTTTATATCTATTTATACATTATTTTTCTAAATTGATTAACAATTTTTAAAATTTTATAAGCAACTTTTTAAAACACTTTAGAAGAGTTGTTTTGCTTCAATTACTTGCGTTGAAATAAAATGCAGCGTTGAAAAAACCCGTCAGCTTGCGGCGTTGATTAAGTCAGTCTGCTACCGCGTCAATAGGTCCAAAACACGTAAAATACCAACCACAAAATTACTTTTAACTTCTAATTAAAATATCATTTTTAATATGAAACCAGTTTAAAGAAAAATAAACACAACTATGTATACATAATAACTACCATTAATTTTTTTTAAACCATATCATTTATATTATTATTCAATTTGTATACCTTATTATTTATGATATTAATATTTCACTTTTTTCTATTTTGGATTCAAACATTTTATTGTTAATATACACTATATTGTCTCTTATTAAAATTTAACTTGCTATATTTATTTGAATTTTTACTAATACTTTTCATATTAAGAACTTATAAAGTTATGTTTTATTTATATTTTAGTGTTATAAAGCTATGATTTTATTTTTGTTCAATATTGTTTTTATACTATTTAATTATGATTATTATTATTTGTTTGATTGCAATCCAAATGCGATGGAATTAATAAATATTCTTCAATTTGGTATATCGATTCTCCTGATTTTTTAAAACATTAAATATTATAGTAATACCAATGTTTTTTTAAATTATAGTTTCTTTGAATATATTTAAAAAATTTAATAATTAAATGTAATTAATTTATAAAAGGTAAAAAATTACATCTAATACAACTTTTATTACATATTAGACTGTTAATGATTTTGTATAAAAAATCAATTTTATTTATAAATTGTATCTATTAATAATTAATTTAATTAAAATTAAATAACAATTTTAAGGTGATCAAATTATTCATATTTTAATATATGTTATATATAGATTTGATTAATATAAATGAGATATTAAATTATTTTAAATTAATAAAATATTTCATGAAAAGATCTTTCAACTCAAAGATGACTTTTAAAGAAAAAAATAACAATGAAAAAAAATATTAAACTACATAGCATCTTATATGATTTAATTTGACTCTTGTAATAGAATATGGTTAGATTTAAAATAACTCGTAACATAAAGTTAAGAAATAATATAGAAAATATTAATTTTATGTACATATTCCTATTAAAGAAATTCATAAGTAGCCTTTCTCTTCCTCCGAGTATAAAGTACCAAAGAGTCTAACTTAAGTAGCAAACTATCAAAAACTAATTAAGGGATATTTCTGGATATTTGAGAGAACATTTCGTAAATACATCAATAATTAATAAAAATAAAATTGCATATTAATTAAAAATATAAACTAATTAAAGTACAAGAAAATCATTAATTAAAAAAGAAGATGGTGATATCACATGATGAATGAATCCAACATCTAGCGAGGGTATAACTCAGTAATTGAAGCTTCATTTTCTGATTCTTGAGCTGATTTAAGTATCGCTTCACTTGATCCTGTTTCCCTTGAATTATACTCCCATGACTGCGTCTCTGGAAGGCTTCTAGTTCTACTGTTCATATAGAATGCTGGTTCTGCAGGAATTGGGAGACTCAGAGAATAACTGTTAAGCATCAGTACAATGTTAGCCATGGTTGGTCTGTCAACTAAATTTTCTTGAACACAGAGTAAACCAATATGGATGCATCTCAGCATTTCATTCCGTGAATTGTTGTTCAGTGATGGGTCTACAACATTTATAGCCTTTCCCTCCTTCCAGCTTCTCCAAGCCTGCAAAATTTGTTATCAGATCATGGATTCACTTCTACATTCTTGTTTTGGAGCATTAATCTTGTAATACATAATTATTTTAAGTGGCCAAGAAGAAACAACAGTGACAAAAGAAAGACTTACGAAGCTTAGTAGATCCTCCATATTCTCTCCATTATTAATTCCACTGTTTTTCTGGCCGCTTACAATCTCAAGAATCAGTACACCAAAACTGAAGACGTCTGATTTCACTGAAAACTGTCCATGCATTACATACTCTGGTGCCATATATCCACTGTATTCCCATAAGGTAGAATTTTAGTCATACCTCATAAATTTCAGTTCCTAATGCCAGTGGTTTTCTTAACAAAGCTTTAATTTCTGAATTCAAAATTGCTATAAAAGTATTTTATACTAACACTCAATCATACAAAGTTGAACGATTGAAAAGTAATGTTAAAACTTCTGATTGATAGTTTATGGAAATTAAAGTCTTACATAAGCTATGTTTGTAATACTTACTAAGTTCCAACAATTCTACTCGTATTTGCTTGAGTTTGATCCATTAAAACTAGTCTTGCCATACCAAAATCTGCTATCTTAGGATTCATCTCATGGTCCAAGAGAATATTACTTGCTTTCAGATCACGATGTATTATCCGAAGTCGAGAATCTTCGTGAAGGTAGAGAATGCCTCGAGCAATACCTCTAATGATTTTGTAGCGCTTTTCCCAGTTCAATTGTGGTTTCATGGTTGGATCTGCATATACATTCACCAGTTTTAACGCTATATCAATAACTAGGCATTGTCTCAGACCAGAACTGAAATATAGAGAAACATTATAATTATGCAGTCATTGAAACCTACCAAATATGAATAGAAGGCTTTTATTATATCTTGAACCAGTACCACGGTAAGTGTAATAATCAAATTATGCAGATGTTGAACTTACCAAATATTAAGTAATCAAGACTTTTATTAGGAACAAATTCATAGACAAGTAGCCTTTCTCTTCCTTCCAGGCCGAAGCCAAGTAACCTAACCAAATTTCGATGCTGAAGCTTGGCCAATAAAACCACTTCATTCTTAAATTCCAAATCCCCTTGCCCAGAATCCCTTGAAAGTCTTTTGACAGCAATCTCTTGTCCATTAGAAAGCTGACCCTGAAAATAGACGATTCAAGGATAGTAAATCTTTCTAGGCCAAGTTACAGGATATACCATATTATGATGAAGAGGTGTTATTTTTCTGAATGAAAAGTGAAATCTTACTTTGTAAACAGCTCCAAACCCGCCTTGTCCAAGTTTATTAGAATCGGCGAATCCATTGGTAGCAATACGTATGGTGTTGAAGTTATTTTGCAATGGCTCAGTAAATGAAATTTCATCTTCATCACTTTCTTCTTCTCTTTCAACTTCATAAGCATACAGACTCGAGTGAAATTTGAGTTATTCAAATGAGACAATTAAATGCAGTAAAAAAACATCGAGAGTTATAATTTCACAATTGATAACCAGAAGCAAATGGCCAGGTTGATTTCCATATCTCTATGGTATGATACTCTATCGCATCAATGGATTTTCATGTCATAGAATCTAAGCTCCCTCAGAAAGAGTTCATCAGTTATGATGTATGTTAGATTACTGCTCCATTAAATTCTAAGACTAATTTTTATAACAAAGGATGGAAAATCCAAGTTAGACTCACATTCAATTTTTTTTCTTTGCTTCCTCAGTCTTAAATAGATGCAGAGAAGAGTGAGCACCAAAACAACACAAGCAACTGAAACTACTATGGCGATGATAGTCCGTGATGTGTTACTCTTTCCTGCACCAATCAGAATCCTCAGTCCATGGATTAAGATTAATAAGTACAAAGTTAAGGTCACCGCAAATTCAAAAGCACTAAAAAAAGTTGTGATCATTAAGACGTAAGCAATTTGAGTAAAACATAAGAAATACCTTGTGAAGAAGAAGTGTTGTTGGTGGACGGTGACGGTGGCGCATCGAGGTCTATATTCAGCGTAGGGCCATAGAAGGAGTAGGGGTCAAACCTAATTCTACAACTGGGTTTTACAACATTGCCTCCGGCCTTGCCACTACAACACTGTGGGATAATTGAGATAGCTTCATCCAAGCACTTAGTGCAATCTTCGGATGACAAATCAGGAGTACACTGTGCTTGACCGTATATGGTTTGAAAATCTGAACCATAAGCACTGGCAGTAGCATACTTACGGCGAGAGTCACCTGATGCAGCTATGCGTGTTAGATTCCTCATCAAGCTCTCCAGCGCTGTATTGAATTGTTCCACCGAACCCGTAACATTCAAATTGTAATAGTTATTATTCGTGGGTTGGTTTTCCATAACGCCAAATATGGAGCGGTTAGTGTAGCGCAACATGCACTCTACCGTCCACCAAATGGCCTCCTTCTGGTTTGGACAACGCTCTGCCAGAGACACTCTCGAATCATTGAGGGATTTAAGGCACTCATCGGGCTTAAGATCGCCTCTGCAGAGCCCAATGGCGTATACTTTGTCTTCACCTTGGCCATATGAGAAATTGTAGAAACCGTAGTTGATTTGTGTGTAGGAAGAGAAACTGGATAAAAGGGTGTTGAGGTTGTTGTGATAGGTGCTGTTTATTGTGTAGTTGCCTTTGGTGTTGTCACAGGGTGTTTGGGCACTGCTTTGTGCTAAGATTACGATGACACAGAGACAACGGAGAAAGGAAAAGAGGGTGAAAGACACAGAGGCCATTGTAGTTGCCTTCTTCTGTTCTGAATTCTGATCCAACCCTTACATAAGTTTTTTGAGTTTGACTGTTTCTTCTGTTGTTTGATGTGAAGTGTCTGATTGAATACCACCTAAGTCTTCTTTCAGTCATTAGAAGGGAATAAACGTCACCTTGTATGTAGAATTTATAGAGTGGATTTTGTTCAACAAGAACTCATTATTTTTCTATATTTTGAATTGATAGATGAAAATTTATTACAAAGTATTTTGCTTTGTTCACAAATGTAAACTGAATAAACCATATACAAATGAATTGCCTTGTAAGTTGCTTCGAAAAAAACCAAGTAATTTAGGTGTTGAAACTTGACCCCTTTGAATATAATCACTTGTTTTTTGAATTCGTCATCTCCTTCTGCAGAGTGGGTGAGAATTAACGCAGATTTGAATGAAAGTATACACTTTGCAATTAATGTTTTACAGTTTAAACACAAAAGAGACCATCCTCTTGTTTTGGTATTTCTACCTGCTCCTCACCGCTTATAAATATTAGAAAATGTCAAACTTTCAAGCGCGTGCTCATGTACAAATATCACATTTTTGCCACCAATCTAAAGATAATCAAATGAAAAAATTATTACCATTAATTTCTCCATGTATTAGCCTCATTATCGCTATGTTTGATAAAATTATCTCGAAAATGAAAAATTAATTCGTAGTGCAAAAGCTGTTAAATTAGTTTATTATATCATAAATATTTTATAAGATTATTTATCAAGTTATTAGTTGACAAATATAAATGATAGAAATTGATGTATTAATTTTAAAATTTAAAAAAAGTCAAACCAATTTCTTTTATTAAATGTTTTAGTTTCAATCATTTTTTATGTTATGTAATTTACTATTCATCTTAAGTTATATTTTAAAATATTCTCTTCAATTAAATTTTAAATAAAATAAATATCATATATTTAAGTATATATCATACTTCCAACAATATGATTAATATAATGGTTAGAAAAGTATAATATAAAAAACTGTCATCTATCAATACCAATATATTCAAGTTTAATGTTAAAATAATAAATAAATATTAAAAATAGTATAATATTTAAAATAAATATTTAAATATAAAAATATAAAAACTATTTATATATTTATATATTTATTATTATGAGTTTCTGATGTAATAGAAGGTAAAAGTAAAAAAAAAAAGGTATAATTTATAAAAAATAAAATTTATCATACAACGAAAGAATATATATATATATATATATAATATAATATAATATAATAAAAATATAAGTTATAAAAAAGATAATGAATAATTTAAGAATGTAAAATAAAATATAAAAAAAAGTTAGAAACTAATATTTTTTAAAAATGTTACTTTCAAGTAGGTTTCAAACCGTAGTTACAAGGTCGGCTTCCTCTCATAGTGACTACTTCTATTTTCGTCTTCTTGTCCTCCCGGCTTCTAGGCTTAATGATTTTCGATTTGTACTTCCTTCTTCAAGATGAATAGAGTGAGGTACCTGCGAATGTGCTCCGACGCTCAAGTTAGTCTGAGTACAATATGCAGGTGAGTTAAGAGTGAATGATTACCTTTGATGTTGGGTCTCCTCTTATATTTATAACTTGGCAATTGCTTCCTGCACCATATCACTGCACCCAATCATAGGGGAAAAATCAAAAATACCCTTAAAAAAATGAGGTACATATAAAATTACATTTCGGACCCCTTTTTCCGGAACACAATAATCTCTTCCGGATAATTATTTCCGGAATGTATTATTTTTAGTTCTGGACTTTTTTATCCGGAATGAGATTTTGATTTTTTTTTCCAGATTTTTATATCCAGAACACAAAAATTTCTTCCAGAATTATTTTTCCGGAATGCATTATTTTCAATTCCGGATTTTTATTTCCAGAATAAAGGGTATTTTTGGAATTTTTGAAATTATGTTGGGTGCAGGTTCAAAAGTGTTGGGTGCAGGGAGCATTTGCCTTATAACTTTGGGATGAACTTCATCTGTTATGGACCTGCACTTGGATTCAGATGAGGGCTCAATTGTATCTTAATCATAGATTATAATTAAACTGGTTTAATTACAGCTAATTATGAATTTATTATCTATTCTTAGGTTCATTCGACTTGTCGATCATTCGGCCACTTGGCCATCCAATAGTACACTAGCTATTGAAAAATATTTATTTATTAATTGAACTACTAATAAGCTTAAACAAGTCTTCTGCTAATAAGGTTGAAATGAACCATATAATCCAGCAATCATTTAGCTGATAACACTCCCAAACGATAAAACATACACTAAGGCCAAATTGTATTTGTATTCACCGAGATCAGAACCAACGAGTAACAAAATACTCTATGAGCAAACACTACATACCTCCTTTAACAGAACTAATAGCGAAAAACAAAACCAAACAACGATAGTTTTATTAGCTTACTGATAGCATGTATTTATATTTAGTATGTGATGGAAAAATCATGTTTTTTTTTCCTTTGTACTATAAAATAAAAATAAAAATACGACTAGTGTAATTCTTTTTATATTGAGTGTATAAAAATTATACCCGTTTTATAAAAACATAAGTAGAACATATTTAAAAGCATAAATATATCTAAATGTGCTTGACTATCTAATGTGCTATATAATTTATATCATATTTGATAAATGGTTTCATTAGACTAGTCTCTTAATGTTTGTTGAGTTCTGGATTGTTTTGTAAAATTGTCTAGAATTTGCTTTGTAATGAGAAACATTGTTTGCATATTTTTCTCGTTAGACTTGATGTGTTTCGTGTGTGTTATAATAATATTTACATTAAAAATATTCAATAGAAGTCAACTTCTAAGTTTAACTTGAGTGAGAGTTGACTAAGAGAGAAACAGCTAAGTTGTAAGTTCTATTCCTATGTGGACGTGGATTAAAATTTGTTAATACTATAACGCTAATTTTTTTTTTTTTGTGATTTTCTCTTCTTCCTCAATTATTGTTTAACTTCAATAGTCTAGTTTTGTGATTTCTCTCTAATTATTTCTATTTGTGACAAACATTTTGCATTGAATTTGATTGAGCTATTTCTTTATAAACTGGTTTGGTGACCGTAAAATTTCAATCATCGTGATTTTGTTGAGAAATCCATCACTCTAAATGATTTCGGTTCGTGAGGGTTGAATATGCGAACTTTTCCACTTTAACAAGGTCTCTTTAAAGTTTTGAAAGATGAATCTAAGTTTGTGGTATTCATGGCGGAGAAGGACAAGATAATATTGTTTGAGAGAATCACAATGGAATTGTTGTTAGCCTTGATGATAAGGTGTTTAAGAAAAGACTACAACAAAATTATGTACAAAGCTTGAGAACTTCTACATGGCAAAGTTCTTGGTGAAGAGTCTATACCTAAAATAAGCCTTGTACTCATCATATACTAAAACGAGCCCTGTACTAATATAAGATGAGTTGTGAAGAGGTTATTATAGAACAACATGATGATTTCAACAAGTTGATCCTTGTTATTTCTAGAAATTTTAGAGAGCATTTCCTAAATACATCAATAATTAATAAAAATAAAATTGCATGTGATGGTCATATATCAGGTTCCAATCTAAGGTAGTAAAAAAAAATGTATTTAAACAAGATTTGTCACTCTATAAGACATTGTATTTTGGTGTAAGAGAAGAAACATGGATGATGAATATCACCTAGCGAGGGTATAGCTCAGTAATTGAAGCTTCATTTTCTGATTCTTGAGCCGATTTACGTATTGATTCACTTGATCTTGTTTCCCGTGAATTATAATCCCATGACTGCATCTCTGGAAGGCTTCTAGTTATACTGTTCATATAAAATGCTGGTTCTGCAGGAATAGGGAGACTCAGAGAATAGCTGTTAAGCATCAGCACAATGTTAGCCATGGTTGGTCTGTCAACTAAATTTTCTTGAACACAGAGTAAACCAATATGGATGCATCTCAGCATTTCATTCCGTGAATTGCTGTTCAGTGACGGATCTACAATATATATAGCCTTCCCCTCCTTCCAGTTTCTCCAAGCCTGCAAAATTTGTCATCAGATTATGGATTCACTTCAACATTTATGTTTTGGTGCATTTAATCTTCTAATCCGTAATTATAATGGTGATGAAGAAATAACAGTTACAAAAGAAAGACTTACGAAGCTTAGTAGATCTTCCACATTCTCTCCATTATTAATTCCACTGTTTTTCTGGCCGCTTACAATCTCAAGAATCAGTACACCAAAACTGAAGACGTCTGATTTCACTGAAAAATGTCCGTGCATTGCATACTCCGGTGCCATATATCCACTACAGACCAATCATGACAGGATTGTTATTTTCGTTCTGTTTCAGTTACTAATGCCATTGGCAGCTTTGAATCTGAATTAGTATTAAAAAAATTTACGCTATCACAGCCATACGAAACAGATTGATTCTAACAACTACCTGAGATTCAAACTCTTTAAAAAGTTACTAATTCATGATTTGTTGAAAATTAATGATAAAAGTTCTCTTCAATTGTTGATTGAAATTAAAGTCTCAACCATCAACAAGCTATAACATATTGTAATACTTACTAGGTTCCAACAATTCTACTTGTATTTGCTTGAGTTTGATCCATTAAAACCAGTCTAGCCATGCCAAAATCTGCTATCTTGGGATTCATCTCTTGGTCTAAGAGAATGTTGCTTGCTTTGAGATCTCGATGGATAATTCGTAGCTGAGAATCTTCGTGAAGGTAGAGAACACCTCGAGCAATACCTGTAATGATTTTGTAACGCTTTTCCCAATCTAATTGTGCTTTCATTGTTGGATCTGCATATAGCCGCCAACAGTTTTAACGTTATGAATAATTAGGTGTGTGTTGAGCAAGAAGGGAAATATAGAAGAGCAATTATAAAGTTACCAAATATGAAATAATCAAGGCTTTTATTGGGAACAAATTCGTAGACAAGTAGTCTTTCTCTTCCTTCCAAGCAGAAACCAAGTAGCCTAACTAAATTTCGGTGCTGAAGCTTGACCACTAAAACCACTTCATTCTTAAATTCCGTATGTCCTTGCCCGGAATCTCTTGACAGCCTTTTGACTGCAATTATCTGTCCATTGGGGAGTCTACCCTGAAAATATGTCTCTCTTAGTAAATAATTTGCTAAGTGCTGTTATAGCATGTTTTGATGATGTGTGTCGGAATCAACAGGGTTACTTACCCAGTAAACTGCTCCAAATCCACCTTGTCCAAGTTTATTAGAATCAGAAAAGTCCTCGGTAGCAACTCGTATTGTGTCAAAGTTGAATTGCAATGATTCAGCCATTTTAATTTCATCCTCATCTTCAACGTCATCTTCTTCTTTAACTTCACGAGGGAAACGATTTAAACAAGTTAGTTTTTCTTATACGTTCGAAGAACAATACCGCTGTGGGTGGTGCATTCGGGGGATGTTCGTCTGCTTATAACTTATTGTAACAATATAGGAGTAAATTAAACATAAAATATCACAATAAATTGATAACTGGACTTGCCTGCAAGATTTTTTCTTGCCTTCAACCTCCTTAAGTATAGGAAGAGAGAAATGAGGAAAAGAACAACAACAACAGTAGGCACAACTACCGCAATGGCAATTATTGTTGTGTTGTCACTTTCTGCAGAAACAAGAATCCTTTGCCGGGTAAGAAATTTCAAGGATGAAGAATTGAAAAATACCAAAATGCCTAATTACAAGTTAGTTACAGAGGAAGTGGGCAGTGTAAATAGGCTATAAGGAAAATTGAGAAGAAAAGTAAGTACCTTGTGAGGAAGTGGTATTGGTGGAGGGAGGAGGTGCCTCCGGATCTGTGTCTAATGTAGTTGGATTTCCGTAGAAGCTGTTAGTTTGGAATCTAATATTACAACTTGGTCTAAGAACTCTACCACCTATCTTGCCATTGCAGCAGTTTGGGATCTCTGAGATAGCCGTATCTAAGCATTGAGTACACCTTTGCTGAGATAAATCAGGGGTGCACTGCACAAGCCCATATATGGTTTGAAAATTTAAACCAGTTGCATTTTCCGCTGTAGCATACTTACGACGGGAGTCACCTGATGCAGCTGTGTCTATTAGGCTCTTCATTAAGTTCCCGAGCACTTCATTGAACTGATTCGCGTCTGTTGCATTTGGTTGGTTCCACATGTAATAAGTAGGAGAAATTTCCATTTGATTGAATATTGTGTCGTTAGAGTAGCGCAACATGCATTGATCGGACCACAGAATTGCCTTTTTCTGGTTTGGACACCTCTCTGTTATATCGACTCTGGAATTGTTGAGGCAGCTGCGGCACTCCTCTGGCTGTTGGTCTCCTCTGCAGAGCCCTATGGCGTATACTGTGTCAGTGTTTTGGCCATATGAAAAGTTGTAGAAACCGTATTCAATTTGTGTGTTGGAAGAGAGTGTGGATAAAAGCGTGTTGAGGTTGGTGCTGTAGGTGCTGTTGGCTGTGTAGTTGCCGTGGCCGTCGTCACATATAACGTTCTGGGCGCTGCCTAGGGATATAAATTTTAGAAATGTAAAAGAAAGAAAAAGAATAAGCATGAAGGAGAGTGCTGCCATTCTGATATTTGTGTGGGTAATCAGATTCAGATTAACAAAGAGAATATTGAAGCTTTGGGTCATATACTATTCATTTCTAATTTTGATTCCATACTATATCTATGGCATTCTTTGATTTTTATGCTCTATTTATTGAATAAATGTTTACATACTATAATTTAATAAGTGGTTCAATCAAATAATGCATTCTTAATTCAATCTAAGTGATTTTGTATTACGACATTTGAAGGAAGGTAATAACAGAGTCAACAGCGACCGAAGTACGTAAAGAGAGAGGAGGAAACACGAATAAACTAATACACTGTTTTGAGTCGGAGTACCAAGAAAAGATGCAAGAAATGGCAGCCATAGGTATGATAATGTCCATTGCCCAAAGATTCCTTCTGACACTTTATAATCAAAATTTCCATCCATCATTTCCAGGATCATGCCCCTTCGTCTACTTGTCATTTAATGTTACATATTTTATAACTAGTAGTAAGATTTCGATATATTTTAATCATAATCAAATAATTTAACGTTGCCTTCTCTTATATCAATTGACACTTGAAGAGTAAACAAATATACAAATATTTTTTATTTTTTTTAAAAGAAGGCTTTATGGTCAGACCTGTGAAGGTGTACCTTTTAAAGAGTAAAATAATAATAATAATGAGGCGCAAATTGTTGAAAATTTTCAATGGTCAGAGTTGTAGAGTTATGAATGAATTAGCCGACGCGGACAGAAAAGCAATATGGGTAAAGTTGAGAGAAAAACAAAGAAAGATAGATGGATGAAGAAGGAGGGAAGCACCTAGTTTGCAATAAAATAAGAATGTTTGAATTTTAATGTTTGAAAAATAAATTATTATACTATTTAATAATTAATCTAATAAAAATTACATTTAATCAATTAATTTTATTATATATTTTTATATTAATATATAATAAATGATAATTAACTATTTTTAAATATATTTTATTATTATAATAAAAGAATAATTAAAATAATAAATAAAATAAAAATAATTTTTATACATTTTGTAATTTATTTTAATATATATTTATTGTAAATATAATTTTTTATTTATTAATTTTTTTAATAATTTTCCATTTTAATTAAATTTTATTTTAATTTATATTTATATTTTTAAAAAACTTTTTTGACATTAAATTGTTTTATAAATATTTTTTAAAATATATTAATATACAATTAAATTTATTTTATTCCATCAATCAAACTTATTATAAACTTTTTTTCTCACTTTTTTTTTTCTCAATTCAAACAATTTCAATTTTGTCTTTTTTTTCTTTTTCTCTCTTCTTTTAATTTAGATTAGTTGAGTTAGAAAAGAAAAAATGGATGGATTATGAAACCTATCATTAAATTCAACCTAGGTAAAAAAATAAATAATACTGTTGACTACTTCATCTGATATTAAAAAAGTAATCTACAAAATATGTTGGTGAATATATTATGTTAATTATAAAGAGAAAAAATTAACATAATTAATTATAAGTATTTATATAAAACATCTTAATTTTTAATCTCTCACATTTATATGATTTTATTTCCAAAGTCGAATTTGGAGTATTATGTCGTATAAATAAATTTTTTATTTTATGTAATTTCTTTTAAAATTAGAGATTTATAAGCTCTATATATAAGATAGGTGTATTGCGTAAAAGGTTATCATTTTTTAAGAGTATTTCTGAGAAAACCTGTAGAATATACCAAAAGTATCGCACTAATAGTTTTCATTATAAAAAAACATTACATCCACTTGATAATTATTTTAATAATATAATAATATATATTGATATTTTAATTGATATATTTTAGGCCTATACGAGCAAAGGGAAGTTTGGGCATTGATGATCATACACCCAAAGCTTCGATATTCTGTTTGTGATTCTGAATGGCAGCGCTCTCCTTCATGCTTATTCTCTTTTTTTCTTTTCCATTTCTTGTATCTCTTGGCAGCGCTCAGAAGTACGTATGTGATAAGGGCGGCAACTACACAGCCAACAGCACCTACAGCACCAACCTCAACACCCTTTTATCCACACTCTCTTCCAACACACAAATTGAATACGGTTTCTACAACTTTTCATATGGCCAAAACACTGACACAGTATACGCCATAGGGCTCTGTAGAGGAGATCAACAGCCAGAGCAGTGCCGCAGCTGCCTCAACAATTCCAGAGTCGATCTAACACAGAGGTGTCCAAACCAGAAAAAGGCAATTATGTGGTCCAGTGAATGCATGTTGCGCTACTCTAACGACACAATATTCAATCAAAAGGAAACTTTTCCTCGTTATTACTGGTGGAACACAGCAAAGGTAAGAGAAGTGGATGTGGATCAGTTCAATGAAGTGCTAGGGAACTTAATGAAGAGCCTAAGAGACATAGCTGCATCAGGTGACTCCCGTCGTAAGTATGCTGCGGGAAAAAATACAACTGGTTTAAACTTTCAAAACATATATGGTGTTGTGCAGTGCACCCCTGATTTGTCTCAGCAAGATTGTTATCAATGTTTAGATGGGGCCATCTCGGAGATCCCAAACTGCTGCAATGGCAAGATAGGTGGTAGAGTTCTTAAACCAAGTTGTAATCTTAGATTCGAAAGTAACAGCTTCTACGAAAATACAACTACATTAGACCCAGATCCGGAGGCACCTCCTCCCTCCACCAATACCACTTCCTCCACCAATAACACTTCTTCCACCAATAACACTTCCTCCACCAATACCACTTCCTCACAAGGTACTTCTTTTTCTTCTCAATTTTCCTTTAGCCTTATTATTGCATTTCACCCAAACCTCACTTCATAATCCACTTTTAACACATTTTCTTCTTTCTGGAGTTGTTTTCCTTATTCATCCCATGGAGTTTAAATTATTGCCACTGCCCACTTCCTCTGTAACTAACTTGTAATTAGGAATTTTGGTATTTTACAATTTTTCATCCTTGAAATTTCTTACCGGTCAAAGGATTCTTGTTGCTGCAGAAAGTGACAACACAACAATAATTGTCATTGCCGTAGTTGTGCCAACTGTTGTTGTTCTTTTCCTCATCTGTCTCTTCCTTTACTTAAGGAGGCTAAAGGCAAGAAAAAATCTTCCAGGCAAGTCCAGTTATCAATATATTTTTATGTCCAATTTAATCCTATATATTCATAGTAAATTAGAAACAGACAGACACCCCCGAATGCACCAGTAGCGGTTTCGAAAAACTGACTAGTTTAAATCTGTTTCCCATGTGTAGTTATAGAAGATGATGAAGATGAGGATGAAATTAACATTGTTGAGTCATTGCAATTCAACTTTGACACAATACGAGTTGCTACCGAGGACTTCTCTGATTCTAATAAACTTGGACAAGGTGGATTTGGAGCTGTTTACTGGGTAAGTAATCCTATTGATTCAGACACACGTCATAAAAAATATGCTATAACAGCAGTTAGCAAATTATTTACTATACCTGAGAGAGAGATATTTTCAGGGTAGGCTCTCCAATGGACAGATAATTGCAGTCAAAAGGTTGTCAAGAAATTCCGGGCAAGGAGATACGGAATTTAAGAATGAAGTGGTTTTAGTGGTCAAGCTTCAGCACCGAAATTTAGTTAGGCTACTTGGTTTCTGCTTGGAAGGAAGAGAAAGACTACTTATCTATGAATTTGTTCCCAATAAAAGCCTTGATTACTTCATATTTGGTAACTTTATAACTGCTCTTCTATATTTCACTTCTTGCTCAATAAAACCTAATTATTCAGAGTTAAAACTGTTGGCGGCTATATATGCAGATCCAGCCATGAAAGCACAATTGGATTGGGGAAAGCGCTTCAAAATCATTACAGGTATTGCTCGAGGTCTTCTCTACCTTCACGAAGATTCTCAGCTACGAATTATCCATCGAGATCTCAAAGCAGGCAACATTCTCTTAGACGAAGAGATGAATCCTAAGATAGCAGATTTTGGCACGGCAAGACTGGTTTTAATGGATCAAACTCAAGTAAATACAAACAGAATTGTTGGAACCTAGTAAGTATTACAATATCTTATAGCTTGTTGATGGTTGAGAATTTAATTTCAATCAATCATCGAAGAGAACTTTTATCAATAACTTTTACCAAATCATGCATTAGTAAGTGTTTAGTTTGAATCTCAGGAAGTTGTTAGAATCAACCTGTTTCGTATGGCTGTGATAGCGTAAAAACGTTTAACACTAATTCAGATTTAAAGCTGACAATGCCATTAGAAACTGAAACAGAACGAAAATAATAACCCTGTTCATATTGGTCTGTAGTGGATATATGGCACCGGAGTATGCATTGCACGGACAGTTTTCAGTGAAATCAGATGTCTTCAGTTTTGGTGTACTGATCCTTGAGATTGTAAGCGGGCAGAAAAATGGTGGAATTAGTAATAGAGAGAATATGGATGATCTACTGAGCTTCGTAAGTCTTTCTTTTGTCACTGTTATTTCTTCATCGCCATTTAAAACTATGAAGTGAATCCATGATCATGATGTGATGACAAATTTTTCAGGCTTGGAGAAACTGGAAGGAGGGGAAGGCTATAAATATTGTAGATCCGTCACTGAACAGCAATTCACGGAATGAAATGCTGAGATGCATCCATATTGGTTTACTCTGTGTTCAAGAAAATTTAGTTGACAGACCAAACATGACTAACATTATGCTGATGCTTAACAGCTATTCTCTGAGTCTCCCTATTCCGGCAGAACCAGCATTTTATATGAACAGTAGAACTAGAAGCCTTCCAGAGATGCAGTCATGGGATTATAATTCACGGGAAACAGGATCAAGTGAAGCGATACTTAAATCGGCTCAAGAATCGGAAAATGAAGCTTCAATTACTGAGCTATACCCTCGCTAGATGTTGGATTCATTCATCATCCTTCTTTCTTCTCTTACAACAAAATACAATGTCTTGTAGATGGCAAGATCTAGTTTAAATACATTTTCTTGTAGTCTAATTAATTTATATCTTTAGTTAATATGCAGTTTCATTTTTATTAATTATTGATGTATTTATTAAATGGTCTCTAAATATCCAGAAATATCCCATGTTCGATATTATGATATGTCCGTATAATGATTTACTATGTGGTGGTCAGATAATTAAATGATTTAAATATGACAAATTAATGTCTGAAAATATTTAAACACAACAATAATCAAGAATAAAATATTCCTGCTGCATAGGGATGGAAGAAGTGTATATTTATTTAGTTTTTCACTGACTTATCACATGCGAAAAAGGACGGTTCTCGGAGTTTACGACAAGAAAATACGTTTTAAAATAACTCGACACCAATAAAATAAAATAGAATATTTTTAATGTACAATTTTAAATAAATTTATTTTTTAATTTAAAATATCAATATATATTATTATATCATTAACAATAGTGGTCAATAATTTCTTTGATTTCGTATTATTTATTTTTAATTTCGATTTCATACTATATCTATGGAAGCCTTTAATTTTTATGTTTTATTTACTGAATTAATATTTACATTCTATAATTTAAAGGAAAAACAGTGGTTCAATCAAATAATGCATTTTTTAATTCAATTTAAGTGATTTTGTATTATGCAGTCAAGATTACGAACTTTGAACGAAGGTGGTGGGAGTCAACGGCGACTGAAGTGAGTAAAGACAGAAAAGGAAACAAACACTACCAAAAAAATAAGCTGTTTTGAATGGGAGAACCAAGACTTTTTCTTTTGTCTAGAAATTACAAATATAAATTAATGGTAAAATAAACTTAACATTTGAAAAGCCCATTTTATTATTTTCTTTATTAGTAATTGGCTATTGTGACATGTCTTACTAAAAATATTATTATATTTGTCTTAATTATGTTTAAGTTGATCAAATTTGGATGAATATGAATATGGTTTTGATACCAACTGTTTTTAAAAATCTCAAATTTAAAAATTTACTGTTTTAGTTCTTTAAATTTATTGTTTAGAAACTTGAAATATTTTTTAGAAAATTTAAACAATGAAATAGTTTTTTAAAAAATTGAAAAACTTAAATCAGATTTATTTCAAAATTTAAAGACTAAAAATATAAGTAAAGTTAAATTTTAATGTTTAAAAAAAGTGCATCGAACTTTTTTTATGTTTTTCATATCTCCTTCGTCCAACTATTCATTCAAGGATTTTTGAAAAAGTCTACACTAAATGTCATCCATAATTTTATTTTTATATATAACTTTTACTTTAATAGTAATGTAATCTTAATGAATTTTACTTTAAATTAACACTACAAGAACATCATGAAATAGAAACCAATTTTTAGAAACCTAAATAATTAGTTGCAATAGAAGACTATTTTAGAAACTAAAAAAATAGTTTCTAAATTAGTTTATAATATTGTTAAATAGTTTTTAAATTGGTATCTAATTAGCAATCAAGGTTTTAACTATCAATTATTTAGTTTCTAAATTTGGTAGCAAAAATCTTGGTTGCTAATTAGATACCAATTTATAAACAATCTAACAATTATAAAAACTAATTTATAAATATTTTTTTTAAGTTTCTAAAATGATTTCTAATTTAATTACTATTGCAACTAATTATTTTAATCTCTACTGATTTTTATATTGATTTTTATTTCATAATTTTATTGTAGTGTAATTTTATCTTAATTATAAAAAAAAAGACATATCTTAATGTAAATAATTTATTTTGATAATTTTTCTTTAATTTTCTTTTGGTTTACCGTTTTTCCTGTAATTTTTTTATCTGCAAAAAATTAATAAAATAAAATGAGATACTTAAATATTAAAAAGTGTCCCAAATTTTATACATAACAAGTTCTAGTTAAAACAAACAACAATAACATAAAAGAGTTAAGGTTTAAAGCACTTAACACTAAAGGGGTTAAACTAAAGAGGAATCTCAATCCAAAGAACTTGATCTGCACATAAACCAGCAGAAAAACAGACCACTGTAATTAGCAGTTACTGGAAAGACGCGAAATAAGAAATCCCTCCCATCCCTTTTCATCTTGACAGAGCCAGCTGCATCTTAAAGCATCATAAAATGGCAAGAAGGAGACCCCAGCCTCTACTGCTAGATAGATTCCATAGCCTCTTACTTCGTACTTCATGTCATAATCACTACTTTAATCCTGCTAAATTCTTGATTTCACCTTGGAACTACCTCAGCTGCCATCAAGTTTATCTATAACAGCAGCAACCACTGAGTGAACTAGTCGCACCAGCATTTCAGCGTGTAGTACCCTGCATCCCTGCAATTTGATTATGTTGTACCCGCATAAACAAGACTGTTCTTACTAAGATGCTCGTCACCCTATTCTTGTGCGTCCTTGGAAGCAAATCTTTCAAAGCATTTGTAATAGGCGTTGCCATCAAAGCAAACTTGGATATGGGATTAACCAAGGTAGTGTATATTGCTAATTTTGAGCTAACTTTGTCCAGAGAGGCAGGTTTAATGTTACTTGTCATTCAACCTTATCACCAAACATTAAATAACCAATTATAGCCATGGATGCATAACCCACAGTGGTTATGATAAAACATACAAGCAGGACGTTAGAGAACTGATGTTTGTTTGTCATAGAATTGTACAATGTGGGAAACAGAGGATGTGCACAGTAACAAAATGCATACAAGCTAACAGCTGTGGGGAGAACATTCCAATTCACGAGAGTTCCTTTCTGCTGAAAACCAACTCCATCAACTGTTGCAGTCCATATTATTGAAAGGATGATGACAGCAGAAGCAAAGACTCCACTTGCAGATAAATAAGAGAGTAGACTCAAGTTATCCAACCAAACTGTGGGCAAGATGATAAGGGCAACCATTATCACAAAGAATTGCTTCCCACCAATTGCTAAGCCACCTATAGTTCCTTAAGTTTATTTTCATGTAATAAAAAAAGTTAAATACTGAAAGCAAAATTGCCTATTTTTTGAGTTTGACTGTTTTTTCTGTTGTTTAATGTAAAGTGTCTTCTTTCAGTCATTGGAAGGGAATAAACGTCACCTTGTATGTAGAATTTATAGAGTGGATTTTGTTAAACAAAAACTCATTATTTTTCTATATTTTGAATTGATTTAGATGAAAATTTATTTCAAAGTATGTTGCTTTGTTTACAAATGTAAACGGAATGAACCATATACAAATGAAGTGCCTTGTATGTTGCTTCGAAAAAAACCAAGTAATTAGGTGTTGAAACTTGACCCCTTTGAATATAATCACTTGTTTTTTGAATTTGTCATCTCCTTCTGCGGAGTGGGTGAGAATTAACGCAGATTTGAAAGAAAGTATACACTTTGCAATTAATGTTTTACAGTTTAAACACAAAAGAGACCATCCTCTTGTTTTGGTATTTCTACCTGCTCCTCACCGCTTAGAAATATTAGAAAATGTCAAACTTTCATGCGCGTGCTCATGCACAATATCACATTTTTGCCATCCATCTAAAGATAACCAAATGAAAAAATTATTACCATTAATTTCTCCATGTATTAGCCTCATTATCGCTATGTTTAATCAAATTATCTCGAAAATGAAAAATTAATTCGTAGTGAAAAAGCTGTTAAATTAGTTTATTATATCATAAATATTTTATAAGATTATTTATCAAGTTATTAGTTGACAAATATAAATGATAGAAATTGATGTATTAATTTTAAATTTTAAAAAAAATTCAAACCAATTTCTTTTATTAAATGTTTTAGTTTCAATCATTTTTTATGTTATGTAATTTACTATTCATCTTAAGTTATATTTTAAAATATTCCCTTCAATCAAATTTTAAATAAAATAAACATCATATATTTAAGTATATTTCATACTTCCAACAATATGATTAATATAAGGTTGAAATTAACCATGTAATCTAGCAATGATTTAGCTGATAACACCCCGAAAAGATAAAATTAAACATACACTAAGGCTAAATTGTATTTGTATTCACCGAGATCAGAACCAACGAGTAACAAAATACTCATGAGCAAACACTATATACCTCCTTTAACAGAACCAATAGCCAAAAACAGAACCAAACAACACAAGTTTTACTAGCTTACAGATAGCATGTATTTATATTTAATATGTGATGGAAAAATAATGTTTTTTTTCCTTTTTATTATAAAAATAAAAATACGACTAGTGTAATTTTTTTATATTAAGTGTATAAAAATTATACCCGCTTTATAAAAAAATAAGTACAACATATTTAAAAGCATAAATATATCTAAATGTGCTAGACTATCTAATCTGTTATATAATTCCTACCATGTTTGATGGATGGTTTCATTAGACCGTCTAATCTCTTAATGTTTGTTGAGTTATGAATTATTTTGTAAAACTCTGTAGAGTTTGCCTTGTAGTGAAAAACATTGTTTACATGTCTTTCTCGTTAATTTAGATGTGTTTCGTGTGTGTTATAACAATATTTGCATTAAAAATGAAACCTTATTTTTTTTTTTTTTTTGATCAGCAATAAATAAATAAAATTAAGAGGGATACTTCAATAGAATTTAATGAAACCTTATACCTTCAATAGAAGTTAACTTTTGAGTTTAACCTTAGTGAGAATTGGTTAAGAGAGGAATCATTAAGTTGTAATTTTTATGGTATAGTAAATTTATCTGTAGACGTGGATTAAAGTTAAATAATATTACAACCGAACCATGTTAACTTTTTTTTTTATGATTCTCTCTTCTTCCTCGCTTACTGTTTAACTTCAACAATCTAGTTTTGTGATTTTTCTGTTATTGTTTCTATTTGTGTGACAAACGTTTTGTATTGAATTTGATTGAGTTATTTTCTTATAAATGGTTTAGTGAGCATGAAATTTTAATCATTGTAACTTTGTCAAGAAATTCACCATTCTAAATGATTTTGGATTGTGCCGGTTGAAGATGAAACTTTTCTAGTTTAACAAGGTCTCTTTAAAGTTTTGGATGATGAATCTAGGTTTGTTGTATCCATGGCGGGGAAGGACAAGATAACATTGTTAGAGAGAGACAAGTCTTGAAAGAAAAGACTACAACAAAATTATAGACAAAAATTGAAAACTTCTGCATGGGAAAGTTATTGGTGAATATTCTATACCTAAAACAAGCCTCCTATTCATTCATATAAGATAAGTTGCGAAGAAGTTATTATAGAACATCATCATGATTTCAACAAGTTGATTACTTGTTATTTCTAGATATTTTAGAGAACATTTACTAAATACATCAATCATTAATAAAAATAAAATTGTATATTAATTAAAGATATAAATTAATTTGACGACAAGAAAATCATTAATAAGCTAAATGATGGTCATATATCAGGTTCCGATCTAAGGTAGGAAAAAAAAAAGTATACGACATTGTATTTTGGTGTAAGAGAAGAAACATGAACGATGAATATCATCTAGCGAGGGTATAGCTCAGTAATTGAAGCTTCATTTTCCGATTCTTGAGCCGATTTAAGTATCGGTTCACTTGATCCTGTTTCCCGTGAATTATAATCCCATGACTGCATCTCTGGAAGGCTTCTAGTTCTACTGTTCATATAAAATGCTGGTTCTGCCGGAATAGGGAGACTCAGAGAATAGCTGTTAAGCATCAGCATAATGTTAGTCATGTTTGGTCTGTCAACTAAATTTTCTTGAACACAGAGTAAACCAATATGGATGCATCTCAGCATTTCATTCCGTGAATTGCTGTTCAGTGACGGATCTACAATATTTATAGCCTTCCCCTCCTTCCAGTTTCTCCAAGCCTGCAAAATTTGTCATCAGATTATGGATTCACTTCAACATTGATGTTTTGGTGCATGTAATCTTCTAATCCCTAGATATAATGGTGATGAAGAAATAACAGTGACAAAAGAAAGACTTACGAAGCTTAGTAGATCTTCCATATTCTCTCCATTATTAATTCCACTGTTTTTCTGGCCGCTTACAATCTCAAGAATCAGTACACCAAAACTGAAGACGTCTGATTTCACTGAAAAATGTCCTTGCATTGCATACTCCGGTGCCATATATCCACTACAGACCAATACTGACAGGATTAATATTTTCGTTCTATTTCAGTTACAAATGCCATTGACAGCTTTAAATCTGAATTAGTATTAAAAAAAAATTACACTATTACAGCCATACAAAACAGATTGATTCTAACAACTACCTGAGATTCAAACTCTTGAAAAAGTTACTAATTCATGATTGGGTGAAAATTAATGATAAAAGTTCTCTTCAATGGTTGATTGAAATTAAACTCTCAACCATCAACAAGTTATAACATATTGTAATACTTACTAGGTTCCAACAATTCTACTTGTATTTGCTTGAGTTTGATCCATTAAAACCAGTCTTGCCATGCCAAAATCTGCTATCTTAGGATTCATCTCTTGGTCTAAGAGAATGTTGCTTGCTTTGAGATCTCGATGGATAATTCGTAGCTGAGAATCTTCGTGAAGGTAGAGAAGACCTCGAGCAATACCTCTAATGATTTTGTAACGCTTTTCCCAATCTAATTGTGCTTTCATGGCTGGATCTGCATATAGCCGCCAACAGTTTTAACGTTATGAATAATTAGGTGTGTGTTTAGCAAGATGTGAAATATAGAACAGCAGTCATAGAAGGTACCAAATATGAAATAATCAAGGCTTTTATTGGGAACAAATTCGTAGACAAGTAGTCTTTCTCTTCCTTCCAAGCAGAAACCAAGTAGCCTAACTAAATTTCGGTGCTGAAGCTTGACCACTAAAACCACTTCATTCTTAAATTCCGTATCTCCTTGCCCGGAATTTCTTGACAGCCTTTTGACTGCAATTATCTCTCCATTGGGAAGTTTACCCTGAAAATATCTCTTTCTCAGGTATAGTAAATAATTTGCTAACTGCTGTTATAGCATGTTTTGATGATGTGTGTCTGAATTGAACAGCGTTACTTACCCGGTAAACAGCTCCAAATCCACCTTGTCCAAGTTTATTAGAATCAGAGAAGTCTGCTGTAGCAACTCGTATTGTGTCAAAATTGAATTGCAATGACTCAACAATTTTAATTTCACCTTCATCTTCATCGGCATCTTCCTCTTCTTCTTTAACTTCACGTGGGAAACAGATTTAAACTAGTTAGTTTTTCGAATAGAAGAACAATACCGCTGTCGGTGGTGCATTCGGGGGTGTTTGTCTGCTTCTAATTTACTTTGACTATATAGGATTAAATTGGACATAAAAATATATTGATAACTGGACTTGCCTGGAAGATTTTTTCTTGCCTTTAGCCTCCTTAAGTAAAGGAAGAGACAAATGAGGAAAAGAACAACGACAACAGTTGGCACCACTACGGCAATGACAATTATTGTTGTGTTGTCACTTTCTGCAGAAACAATAATCCTTTGCCCGGTAAGACATTTCAAGGATGAAGAATTGTAAAATACCAAAATGCCTAATAATTGCAAGTTAATTACAGAGGAAGTGGGCAGCGGGATGAATAAGGAAAACAAAACTCCAGAAAGAAGAAAATGTGTTAAAAGTGGATTATGAAGTGAGGTTTGGGCGAAATGCAATAATTAGGCTATAGGAAAATTGAGAAGAAAAAGAAGTACCTTGTGAGGAAGTGGTATTGGTGGAGGGAGGAGGTGCCTCCGGATCTGGGTCTAATGTAGTTGTAGCTCCGTAGAAGCTATAAGTTTCGAATCTAATATTACAACTTGGTCTAAGAACTCTACCACCTACCTTTCCATTGCAGCAGGTTGGGATCTCTGAGATAACCCCATCTAAGCATTGAGTACACTCCTGCTGAGACAAATCAGGGGTGCACTGCACAAGCCCATATATGGTTTGAAAATTTAAACCAGTTGCATTTTCCGCTGTAGCATACTTACGACGGGAGTCACCTGATGCAGCTGTGTCTTTTAGGCTCTTCATTAAGTTCCCGAGCACTTCATTGAACTGAGTCGCGTCTGTTGCATTTGCTGTGTTCCACATGTAATAACGAGGAGAAGTTTCCATTTGATGGAATATTGTGTAGTTAGAGTAGCGCAACATGCATTGATCGGACCACATGATTGCCTTCTTCTGGTTTGGACACCTCTCTGTTAGATCGACTCTGGAATTGTTGAGGCAGCTGCGGCACTCCTCTGGCTGTTGATCTCCTCTACAGAGCCCTATGGCGTATACTGTGTCAGTGTTTTGGCCATATGAAAAGTTGTAAAAACCGTATTCAATTTGTGTGTTGGAAGAGAGAGTGGACAAGAGGGTGTTGAGGTTGGTGCTGTAGGTGCTGTTGGCTGTGTAGTTGCCGTGGCCGTCGTCACATAAAATTTTCTGGGCGCTGCCTAGAGATATAAATTTAAGAAATGGAAAAGAAAGAAAGAGAATAAGCATGTAGGAGACGGCTGCCATTCTGATATTTGTGTGGGTAATCAGATTCAGAATCACAAAGAGAATATTGAAGCTTTGGGTGTATGATCATCAATGCCCAAACTTCCCTTCAGTCATATTTATAAAACATACTATTCATTTCTAATTTTGCTTCCATACGATATCTATGGCTGTCTTTGATTTTTATTCTCTATTTATTGAATAAATGTTTACATACTATAATTTAATCAGTGGTTCGATCAATTAATGCATTTTTTAATTAGGCCGTCAAGATTACGAAATTTGAAGGAAGGTGATGCCAGAGTCAACGGCGACCGAAGTGCGTAGAGACAAAAGAGGAAACAGGAACAAATAAATACTTTTCTTCTGTTTAGAAATTAGAAATATAAATTAATAGTAAAATAAACTCAACATTTAAAAAGCCCATTCCTATTATTTTCTTTATTAGTAATTCGCTATGGTAACAAGTGTCACTAAAAATAAAAAATATTATTATATTTTTTTAATTATGTTTTACTTTATCAAATTTTGATGAATATAGTTTTGATCCCAATTTTTTAAAAAATTCTCAAATATAAAAATATAGTGTTTTAGTTCTTTAAATTTATTATTTAAAAATAAAATTAATTTTAAATTTTAAATTTAGTTTTCAGAAACTTGAAATATTTTTAAAAAAAAAATTTAAGGACTAAAATATTTTTTCAAAAATTAAAAAACTTAAATGAGATTTATTTCAAATTTTAAAGACTAAAAATATAATTAAAGTTAAATTTTAGTGTTTAAAAGAAAACATAATTCTTTTGATGTTTTTAATATCTCTTTTGTCCAACTATTCGTTCAAGGATTTAAAGAAATTTATATTTTTTAAAAATATAATTTTATTAGTAAAATTATATAATATTGAAGCATCAAAATGAAGGAGCTTTTCACAAATTTTATTTAGTAAAATAAAAAGTAATTTATAATATTCTACACTAACGATATAACTAGGTTTTACAAAATGCATATATTGTTTTATGATTAAAAAATATCCAAAAATACATATACTTTGTAAATTATAATTACTCAATTTATTTTTACATTATAAAAAAATAGTAGAAACAGAATTCTTACATTTGTGTATCCGCATTCTTATTATTATTCATATCTTTCACACAAAAATTCTATAAGAAACACGATCTCCTTTCAAAATTCTAATTTACCAAAATCAAACATATATAAGTAATTCAACTACTCCAACTCCACGAATAAAGAGAAATAGCAATGAATTGAAGTTTAATCCTTAAATCCCTCACCACTTCAATCTTCTTCCATCTCTGATCCAAAAAACAATGGATGTGCTAAAATATGTGGTATCGTTGAGTTTCTCTCATTCTCCTCTCCTCTTCAATTTATTCAACTGTGAGCAACGCAATAGAGATCTCGATCGATCTTTCTCTTAAAAGATTTGTTCACCCAGGTTCAAAGAGATTTGTGGTGTGGACTACATATGGTACAACTCATTGTTTTAAATTCTATTGGAGTGGAATGGAGCAGACAAGAGTGAGTGAATATGAAAATTATTTCTTTGATATGTAAGTTTTGGGTGTGGTAACCGAACGAGAATGTGCTCTCTCTTTTTACTGTTGTTGTCTTCTTCTTATTATTGATATTAATATTCATATTTTTTTCATTTTATAATTTATTTATTTATTTTAATATTATAATTTTTTCTTTAATTAAATTAAAAAAATAATTAAACTCAAATTACTTTTCCAATTTAATTCTAACAACGTAATAAATCTTAAAATTATTTCAATTCCCTATAACCTTCTTTTATATTTTCATTTTTTTTCATTGCTTTTAATTCCCATCAAGAACTATACGAATCCAAATTTGTATGTAAAAATCCGTATATAATGCTCACTTTACATACAGATCTGGATCTGTAAATCGGTATGTAACACTTACTTTACGTACGGATCTGGATCCGTATGTAATGTTCACTTTATATACGGATCTGAATCCGTATGTAAAAATCTGTATGTAACGCTCATTTTACATACGGATCCAAATCTGTATGTAAAAATTCATATGTAATGCTCACTTTACATGCGAATCTGAATCCGTATGTAATAATCGATATGTAAATAACAAATTTCTTGTAGTGTTAGGACACCTTCTTAACATCACTTTAAAACGTTCCCAAGCTTCACAAAAAGGTTCATCTGACCCTTGCTTGAATGTGGAGATATCATACTTAACTTTGATATATCGAGAAAGTGGGAAGAACCTATATAGGAATTTCTCTTCTACATCGTTCCAGCTACTTAAACTCTGGTTTGGATGAGACTTTAACTATTCTTTTGCTTTGTCTGCCAGTGAGAAAGGAAATAGACGCAAATAAAAAAATTCAATATCATTTTCCTCAAAGCCCATGGTCTTAACCAACTCATAGAATGTGGAAAGATGAGTATAAGGGTCTTCATGATCCATTACAGTGAATTTTTGAGTGTTGATTAAGCTAAGAAAAGTTTGCTTCATTTCTAATGATTTGGTGGCAGAAGGCATGGCTATGCTGCAGAAATGCCTCGGTCCTTGTTGCATGGCTTAGTCTCTCAATGTTCTTCTAGGTGGATTTTGTCTATTATCAGTCATTTGTAACTTTGTTTGATTGTGTGAGTTGAAAGTGTTAGAAAATTCCTCCTTTTGCTTGTCCTTCCTTCTTCTTTTCTTTCTCTTCTTACTCTAACTTCTTCTAACTGTCTTCTCAATTTATGGGTCAAATTCCAATTGAACTTCAGGAACCTATCCTCGTAATAGCATATATCTAAGACAACTCAAGCAAGGATTAGCACAGGATAAAAGAATAAGATCTACACAAGTGTCTATTCACAAAGAAAACAAACTATTCACAATACTTATACTTTAGAAATTCTTAAAAGAAATTGTTCCTCGACAATGGTGCCAAAAACTTGTTGATTTATCCCGACAAGTATACTGAATCAATTGTAATATAGTATTACTTAAAGTACGAATGTCGAAATCACAGGGAACAATTTTAATTAAGATGTTCTGTTATAAAACTCATCAAGTATAGAAAATGACTTTGAGAACTTTTTCATAACCAAATTAACACTTTTACCATAAATAACTCAAAGTTTAAGATGTGATTCAACAAGTAACGAAACTAACTTATCAAATATAGATAAAAAATACTTGGGATTGAATTGCGTCTATCTCAATCATCGGTATCTTGGAATAATACAATATATAATACTAAAAAAATACTTATTCTTTATGCTTAATTTAAATTCATTCACCTTGATTCCTCACCGATGAAATTCAGAAGATAATTTCTCAAATATTGATTCCTCAGATATCTAACAAATCATCTTGCTTTATGAAAAAAAATTATGATGCAATTAATAACCTGAAATTTATTCCTAGCATTACAAGTTATCAAATATTTTCGTCTATTTCAGATCCTTAAAAATACTTTCCAGTTAAATTTAAGGATCAAAATCAAGACTCCATTTATCAAATAGAATCCAACAATAAGCATGAAACGAAAATACCAAGAACAAGTAGAAAAGAGAATATTATATATATATATATATATCACCAAGAATACATTTGACCAGAGTAGATTACATTCAATCTCAAGTTTGAAAGCACTTAGCCGCTCATGATAGCTCCTTCAATCTTCATTCTTGATCTGGATTGCATAAGAAGGGCTAATCTGAGCAAGTTCTTCTCCTAAGAAGAGAGTTTTCTTCTTCTTCTTCTTCTTCTCTCACTAATTTCTTCCAATCTCTTTCATCTTCTTTTCCATCGCCTTTGCTTTAACTCTGTTCCATAATTTATTTAATGAAATTTAGCTCAAGCGAGCCAATCTAGTTTAGGCTAGATCATTCAGTGCTATTTTAGCTTGGACGAGCAATTCTAGCCTGAGCTAGATTAATACTCCACCATTAATTTAATCTGGATAATTTTAGCCTGAGTTAAATCTTCTAGCTTGAGCGAGATGTTTCCTTTAAATTTTCCTTCTTTACTCCTTCTTGTGATCCATTTAAGTCTTTGCTTTCTTCCTTTTAATGCTTCATATTCATATGAAATTTACACAAAAATTGAGATTAAATTTCTTCATTTGTTTCCCGGTTCAAAATATATAATTGGGTTCAATAATTCTCAGATTAAAGTAATTTTCTGACATTAAGCAACAATTAAGTTCCAAAGTATTCTATTTTCTCAATTATAAATACTACACATTGGCACTTGTCATGTGTGTGTTATAACAATATTTGCATTAAAAATAAGACCTTGTACCTTCAATAGAAGTCAACTTCTGAGTTTAACTTGAGTGAGGGTTGGCTAAGAGAGAAACCGCTAAGTTGTAATTTTCATTCCCCTGTGGATGTTGATTGAAGTTCGTTAATACTATAATCGAACTACGTTAACTTTTTCTTCTCTTCTTCCTCAATTATTGTTTAACTTTAATAGTCTAGTTTTATGATTTCTCTCTTATTGTTTCTATTTGCATGGCAAACATTTTGCATCGAATTTTATTGAACTATTTCCTTATAAACTGCTTTGGTGAGCGTGAAACTTCGGTCATCGTGATTTTGTTGAGAAATTCATCACTCTAAATGATTTCGGATTGTGGCGGTTGAACATGCAAACTTTTCCAGTTTAACAAGGTCTCTTTAAAGTTTTGGAAGGTGAATATATGTTTGTTGTATCCATGGCGGAGAAAGACAAGATAACATTGTTAGAGAGAAGTCACAATGGAATTGTTCTTAGCCTTAATGATAAGGTGTTGAGATAAATCTCGAAAGAGAAGACTACAACAAAATTATGGACAAAGCTTAGAACTTGTACATGGCAAAGTTCTATACCTAAAACAAGCATTGTACTCATCCTAGACTAAAACAAGTTGATCCTTGTTCTTTCTAGATATTTTAGAGAGCATTTCCTAAATACATCAATAAATAATAAAAAAAAAATTGCATATTAATTAAAGATGGTCATATATCAGGTTCCAATCTAAGGTAGGCAAAAATAATGTATTTAAACAAGATTTGTCACTATAAGATATTGTATTTTGGTGTAAGAGAAGAAACATGAATGATGAATATCATCTAATGAGGGTATAGCTCAGTAATTGAAGCTTCATTTTCTGATTCTTGAGCCAATTTAAGTATCGGTTCACTTGATCATGCTTCCCGTGAATTATACTCCCATGACTGCATCTATGGAAGGATTCTAGTTCTACTGTTCATATAAAATGCTGGTTCTGTAGGAATCGGGAGACTCAGAGAATAACTGTTAAGCATCAACATAATGTTAGTCATGGTAGGTGAAATGCAATAATAAGGCTAAAGGAAAATTGAGAAGAAAAAGAAGTACCTTGTAACAGAGTTGACGTGAGTCTATGGGATCGGTAGAGCAAACCTGCTGAAGCTTAGCAAGGAGTCGAAGAAAGAAACCCTAATTAGCAAGAGAGAAACAAGAAGCGAGTGATAGAGAAACCCTAATGTAGTATTGAAAAGAACAGAGATAGAGAAGGGCAACAGTGTGAAAAATAGAAGAAGAAAAGAGAATGAAAGTCAATTCTGATATTATTATCTGATATCTCATAACAGTACACGTAGAATATATGGTGCTGGAAAGAGTAAAAACAGAAAGCCTACAGAAAGCCTAAAAACAGAAAAAGCCCAAATATGCATGGGCCCAATAAAAACAGAGCATATACTTTATCACCCCCCCTCAAGCTGGGAGTATAAGTTCCTCATTCCCAGCTTGGATTGAAGCACGTTGAAGGTGGAAGGAGGTAAAGGCTTGGTGAAGATATCTGCTGTTTGCATGGAGGAAGGGATGGGGAGTAGTCTGATCAGGCCAGCTTTTAGTTTTTCCCTAACAAGATGGCAGTCGATTTCTATGTGCTTGGTTCGTTCGTGGAATACTTGATTGGAAGCAATTTGTATGGCTGACTAGTTATCACAGTAAAGTGTGGCGGGTTGAATAAGAGGAATGTGGAGATCATTGAGCAGATAGAATAACCATTGTATCTCGCAAGTGGTTGCTGCGAGAGTTATATACTCAGCTTCAGATGAACTTTTGGATACAGTCTGTTGCTTTTTCGATTTCCAGGAAATGAGAGAGTCACCAAGGTAAATAGAGAAACCAGTAACTGATTTTCTGGTCTCAGTACAAGCTGCCCAGTCGGAATCACTGTAAGCCTTGAGCTGGGTTGTGCTTGCTGCTGAAAGAAAAATCCCATTACCAGGTGCATTCTTGAGGTATCTAAGAATAGGAAAAACTGCTTGATGATGAACTGTGGTGGGTGCAGAAACAAATTGACTGAGCTTGTTCACACTAAAGGCAATGTCAGGCCTTGTGTTTGTCAAATAGATAAGGCGTCCTAGCAATCTTCGGTAAGAGGAAGACTCTGCAGCATCAAGAGGAACACCTTGAGTGCTAGATGGAGGTGAAGAATGAACCATGGGTGTTGGAACAGGTGCACATCCAAGCATTCCTGTTTCATGAAGAAGGTCCATGGTATATTTGCGTTGTGAAAGATGAATTCCAGTGCTGTTTCTGGCAACTTCCAGACCAAGGAAGAAAGTGAGATCGCACAAATTCTGTATTTTAAACTGTTGATGCAGCAGATTGGTGATGTGGGTGATTTCCTCAGTATTATTCCCGGTGAGAACAATGTCATCAACATACACAAGAAGAGCAGTTATCACTACAAGAAAATCATGAAATAGAAACCAATTTTTAGAGACCAAAATAATTAGTTGCAATAGTAACTAAATTAAAGACCATTTTAGAAACTAAAACAAAAATTGGTTTCTAAATTAGTTTCTATTATTGTTAAATAGTTTCTAAATTGGTATCTAATTAGCAACCACGGTTTTAGAAACCAAAATTAGAAACTAAATAATTAGTAGTTAAAACCTTGGTTGGTAATTAGATACTAATTTAGAAACTATTTGACAATAATAGAAACTAATTTAGAAACCAATTTTTGTTTTAGTTTCTAAAATGGTCTCTAATTTAGTTATTATTGTAACTAATTATTTTGGTCTCTAAAAATTGGTTTCTATTTCATGATTTTCTTGTAGTGTATGTGATGATCAGTAGTTTTTAAGAATAATGAGTTATCAGCAACAGATATAATATAGCCATTATTAAGTAAAAAACTGGATAATTTTGCGTACCATTGTCTGTCAGCCTGACGTAGACCATAGAGGGAGAGTTGCAGTTTGCAGACAAAATTTGAATTAGGAACAGCAATTCCAGGTGGTGGCTTCATGTAGACCTCTTCAAGTAACTCTCCATGAAGAAAAGTGTTGTTAACATCTAGCTGTTTGAGATTCCAGTTATAAGATGCAGCTAGTGCAAGTAACAAGCGCAGGGTGGTCAACTTTGCTACAGGGGCAAATGTGTCAAGGAAGTCGAGACCTTCAAGTTGTGCGTAACCCTTGGCAACGAGGCGTGCTTTGTAACGATCAATCGTGCCATCAGATTTGTGTTTTAGTTTGTAAATCCATCGACATCCAATTGCTTTCTTTCCCGATGGCAGAGGCATAAGAATCCATGTATGATTGGTCGAGAGAGCTTCCAATTCGTCCGTCATAGCCTTTTTCCAGCAGTCATGTTTGGAAGCATCCTCGTAGTTTTTGGTTCAGTAAAAGAGGAAAAGGAAGCAATAAGACTTTTAAAATTAGGAGATAAATCAGAATATGACACAAAGTTGTTAATGGGATATTTAGAACTTACACTGTTTGTAGATGGCAGATCAGTATTGAAATCCTGAAGGTAAGCTGGAGGTCTCTTGACCCTGGATGATCTCCTTGGTGGAGTAGTATTCATATTTCCAGTGGGTATAATGAGCTCAGTAGCAGTATTGCAATTATCAGGAAAAAAAATCATAGTTTGAATTATAAGACTGTGGAAGAGGCAGAGACAAATTGTTGGGACTATCATTTTTATCATCTTTCAAATTGTATGGAAAGATATTTTCATAAAAGACAATATGTCTTGAGATCTCAATGTTATGATTTCTAAGATTAAGAAAAAGGTAACCTTTAGTATGAGGTTGAAAACCTAAAAAAATACCTGACACGGATCTGTCATCAAATTTCTTTCTATGAGAAGTAATGGTGCTAGAGTAACAAAGACAACCGAAAACACGCAAAGAAGAAATATCATAAAGAGAGCCATGTAACTTTTCATAAGGAGTCATGTTTTGCAATAAAGGGGTTGGAATACAATTAATGAGTAAAACAGCATGCAAAACAGAAAATTGCCAAAATATGGGGGGTAAATGGGCTTGAAAAAGCAAAGCACGTGTAACATTAAGAATATGCTGGTGTTTATGTTCGGCAATACCGTTTTGTTCCGGTGTCTCAACACAAGTTTTTTGATGTATTATGCCTTTAGAAGAAAACAAATTAGTCATGGCAAACTCAACACCATTATCAGAGCGTATAGTTCTTACAGTGGTGTTAAAATGGTTTTCAACATAAGATAAAAAAACTAATTATGTGTGTTCTAACTTCAGATTTTGTGCACATAGGGATTACCCAAGTATAACAAGAAAAATCGTCCACAATAGTTAAAAAATATCGAAAACCATGCATGGAAGTAATAGAACAAGGGCCCCAATTATCCATATGTAAAAGATCAAAGATATTAGAAGTATTGGAATGACTTAAAGGGAAAGAGAGTTTTCTTTGCTTTGCTCTATGGCAAGTATCACACAAATAAGGTTTTTGAACAGAAATACAAGGGTATATAGATCTCAAAACATGCAGTCTTTCATTAGAAAGATGTCCCAGTCTATTGTGCCACACATTAACATTCTTAGAAACACAATGAATAGAAGGAATGTATCTGTTTGTCAGATTTCTTTGAAAGATAGAAGGATGAAAAATATACAAGCCATTTTTGGCCTCAACTATACCAATCTTCTCTTTCGTTAAATTGTCCTGTATCACACAATCCTTAGATGAGAAAATCAAATGACAGTTCAAATTTAAAGCAAGTTTGGATGCAAAAACAAGATTGAAGGTAAACTCAAGCACATATAGAACATCAGTAAGGTAAAGTTTATTACTAAAAGTCACTATTCCAGAACAACTAGTATAAAACTGATGACCATTCGGCAAACTAATCAGGACAGGTTTTATAATTTTATATGATGTAAAGTCAGATAAGCAAGTACAAACATGATCAGTTGCTCCTGAATCTAGTATCCAAGAACCTTTAACAGTAGTATAGAGATTAGAGAAAATGGCATTACCCGTTGAAGAACCCTTTTGATCTTTATTGACAGCGAAAGAGCCCACTTGATTCAACTGTACAGGGGGCTGGTTCGCAACACTATTGATGGAGTTTTGTTTGATCAGCGCTGATAAAACTTGATATTGTTGGGTGATAAGTGTCTAATTTCAGTAATATTTCATATTAAAATATAGGCACTTATGAGGATTTATTGCTAATTTACATATAAAATAATCCCTAATTTATGAATTTATACCTTTTTACATTTTTTATGATCTTTATTTGAATAAGAGTATTTTATTCCCAAATTTGGTGTTAATTGCAGATTTCTAAGGAAGATTGGAGATTTGGATTAAAGATGAATGATTTGAGCTAAAAAGATAAAGATAGAAGGTCCCAGAATGGAAAAAGATGCAAAGGAAGATTGTGCCTTTTTTTTATGTTTTATCATTTAGCCCATTAGCGCGACACAATAAACAACCTAACCCTAGAAAACTAGGATAAATAGAGGGCTAGAGGCTCAACCTTAGTGCGCCAGATTGAGAGGAAAACACCATAGAGTGAATTGTAACCCAATTGGGAGAATGGAAGGTGATAGAAGTATGCGTGGCTAATTCTACCCTTTGGGATTGGGAGTAATCTGCTCAAACTCTTATGTATTGAGGTGATATTTTATATATTAATATTCAGTTCTTGATTGATTATTGGTATTGTTGTTTTACTTTTAATTCTCCGTGACAAATTGAGAATCTTAAATCTGACCGGGAGGTATTTTTAGGGTTCGGACCTAAACAACAATGCTTAACATATTTGAGTGCTAGGAATAGACTTAAAATGTTAATTGCTATTAAACGTCTAAGCTTCGTTCTAAGTTGTTCTTATAATTATGCGAGGGATCGATAGTTAGGGGACATTCTTAAGGATTTTATATGCGAGGAATCGATATAAATGATTTTTATACGGGCATCAATTTCAATCGAAGAACTTAATATTGACATGCTAATCAAAATACTTGAGAGTGAGAGAGATGAAACTAATCCTTATTTTTCCAATTGAAACAACTAATTCTTTGTTTGTTTTCTTATTGATCAGTGCCAATACAATTAATTCAAAACTCTTTTAATTGTTCTGTTTTTATATTTAGCGATTATTGTACTCGATAATTCACTGTTCCTTGTGGGATCGATATCCGTCCTTAGGGACAATTATTACTTTTGACAAACGCGGTGCACTTGCCGTAAAAAGTCATCAAGTTTTTGGCGCCGTTGCCGGGGAACAGATTTGATTTGTTGAGTATAATTTCCTAAATATTGTAAATATTTTATTTTTATTTTTATTTTTTTGTTTGTTTTGATTTTGTTTATTTTATTAAAATTAGATTTGATTTTATTTTATTATAGATTTGCTGTTTTAAAAAAAAGAAAGTTGTTGATTTTATATTATTTTCTTTTCTTTTCTTTACGTTATTTAATTTAGTTTATTTTTATTTTATTTTGTTTTGATTTTGATTTTGTTTTATTATATTTTATTTTAGTTTTTTTTAGGATTAGTTTACGTAGTTTTATTTTTATTTATTTGTTTTAATTATTATTTTTTACTAGTCTTAAGTTTTATTTTTACGTAAGCTAGTTAGAAATTTTGTTAGTTGTTTACAATTATATTTTTCAGTTTTATTCTTGTTTAGCTTTATTTTATTTATTATTTTATTCCTAGTATTTATTTTTTATTTTTATGTACGTTATTTCTTGTTTTTATGTTTTCTTTTATTCTGTTTTTAGTTTTGGTTTTATCTGTATATATTGTTTTTAATATTTTTGTTATTTTTCTCTTAACGTCATTTTAGTGTTTTATTTTTATTTTATTTTGCAGATTTTATTTTTATTTTTTTTTATTTTTTTTATTTTTTTTTAAAAAAAAATACTCTGTTTTTTTTTTTCTCACTAATATGTTTTAGGAAGAAAGCAACATGGCAGAAGAGCAAGCACCACCTCCTAAGAGGACACTTGGAGATTATGTCATGTACCAAGGACCAAGGCATTATTCTAGTATCGCAATACCTGCTACCGCTAAGGCCTTGAAAATAAATCCTAATTTTCTCACTATCATCATTACTCATCAATTCAAAGCAATGGATCATGAGGATCCATGTTCACATTTGTCTACATTTTATGAATTGGTGGGAACAATGGGCTTTCAATCAAGTGATCTTGAAAATGCTTATATGCGTTTGTTTTCTTTGTCATTGGCAGGAAAGGCTAAGGATTGGCTCAGATCATTTCCAAATCAGAGTCTCACTAGTTGGAAGGAGGTAGAGGAAAAATTCCTGCAAAGATTTTTTCCAATTTCTCGCTACATCAAAGCAAAGTCTGAAATTTCTGTGTTCAGACAAGGAGTAGATGAATCATTCTGTGAGACATGGGAAAGATTTAAAATGTTACTTAGAAAATGCCCAAATCATGGGTTTGAAGATATTGCTCAACTGAGCATATTTCTCTCCGGTCTCAGATCTGACACAAAGATGCTCCTAGATGCTGCAGCTGGCGGCACAACGATGACTCTTGATGTAGAACAAGCGACAAGGATTATTGCTGCATTGGCGTCAACTGATTATCAATCCCAACATGATAAACAAAATACTCAGAAGGAAGGTTCGTTAGAAGATGCACTCTTGGCTCAAAATAAAATTCTGACACAACAGATTGAGCAACTAACCGCACAAATGGCTAAATTGTCCCAACAGTTATATGTTGTGCATTCATCTCAAAGCCAGAGTCACTCAATCATGTGTGATTTTTGTGGAGGTGATCATCCTAATGGACACTGTTCTTATCTGAACAATTCACCTGAAGTTGAGGATCCATTCATGCTTGAAAGAATGAGTAAAGTTGAAGAAGCCCTAACAAAGCTTGTGATAATGGAAGAAAATAGCATGGCAACAATCAGGAATATAGAGATCCAAATGGGAAAAGTGGCCAAACAATTTGAAGAAATACAAAGTGGTCAGTTTTTAGTTGACAACCAAACCAACCCAAAAGAGCATTGCAATAAGGTAATAGCTGAAAAAGAAGATGAGACTGAGGAGTTAGAGAGAGAAATGAAAAGAAGTGAGGAAGAAAAAATTAAAAATAATGAGAGAAGTGTTCTTGAAAAAGATTTATCATATCCTCATCCTCCTTCAAAAATAGAGAAGGACAGAAAATTCTTTGACAAATTGCTCCCTAGGAATTATTTTGCAGGAAATCTGAAGCAAGATTCAACATTTGAGAGATTTCTAAAGAATAGGAGCTATATTGAAGAGAGAAATAAAGAGTTGGAGGCTAGATGCAGTGTCATGACTCAAAGGAACTTGCTTCAAAATTCTAAGAACTTGAGAGGTTTTAATCTTCCCGTGTCTATAGGTGCTTTATCTGTGGACAAGGCTGCACTGTATTTAGGCGATTTGGAGGTTCAACCCACCAAGATGCAGTTGGCAAAAAGATCCATCAAAGATCCTTATGGTGTGGTTGAAGATGTTCTTGTAACGAGGAAGAATGCATACAACATGATGCAACAAAGAGAGTTGTCCATCTTGAAATAAACAGGCGTCAAGCTAGATGACGTTAAACGAGCGCTTACTGGGAGGCAACCCAGTCCACATTTTAGTTTTATGTTGTTACCTTTGTTTATTTTATTTTTCAAAAAATAAAAATATAAAAAAATCAATCTTGTATGCCTCCTAATCATTTTGCAGGTTATGTATTTTGACCTGAGGACAGGTTCTATTATTCAGGGGGGCAGATCCAGTAAATGAAGCAAGACTGTAGATAAAGATTTTAACAAAAAGCTGGATGACTTCTTAAGAAGAGAGGATTGAGCAAAAATATGGTTTTATCTTTCTAATTCTCTTTTCTTTTCAAATTATTTGAATTTTGTCTTATTTTATTTATTTTATTTTTCAGTTATTTTGTTTTCTGTTTATTTGCTTATTTGTTTAGTTTGTTTTTATTGCTTATTTTAAATAAATTTTCTGGTTTGGTAGTTTGGTAATTTAAGTCTTGAATTATCTTTCTTGACTAAATTTCAGTTTTAATTTGTTTGTTTTCTAGTTTTTTTTTTCTTTTCAAATTAAAAAGAACTAGAATATTAATTTTGAATTGTGGAAAAAAGAATTTGTGTTTAAATATTAAGTAGTGAGATGAATTAGACACAGGTTAGAAAAGAAAATATGATTGAATCCCTATTCAAATGTAGTTAAAATTATGATACATGAAAATTTAACAGGATGATTGATTAGGACAGATAATGACAAGACAAAAAGGAATGAGACCATTGAAACCAAGTGAGTGTGTGAACCTTAAACAGTTTTGAGAGTTTTACTGATGATTTGACAGTTGTGGTTGCTTAATTTTTATTTTTGTTGCATCATAAAAGAGCATGAAGATGATTGAGGCATTTGTTTGTGTTAATTAGGAGCCAGGGCCAAAAAGCCAACCTTTATATTAGAATTCCATTTTTTTTATCCCCTTTGGGCCAAGAATTTTTTTGTTAATATTGCACCTTAACCTTTATTGATATAATTTCCTACCCTTTAGCATGTTTAAGGAAGGAGAACATAGATGCAATACATATAGAAAAGGGAATGGTTGGTTCTGATTGTGAAAGTCAAAAAGTTGAAAATAGGAAGAATCTTTTCCTATTATTGAAAAGAAAAAAAGGAACAGAAGAATAAAAATAAATAGAAAAGAAAGATAGAAAAATTTCATGAAAATCATGAAAAGTCAGAAAGAAAATAAGGGAAAATGTGACATCGAAAGAAAGTGGTAATTAGATAACATATATGTTCTCTATAATTGAATTGTAGATATGTTCTTCTTCTTTAATATGTGCATTTTGTTATCTAAGAAAAACCAATATTTTTTGGAAGCCCAACCTCATTACAACCCTGGAAAAGACCTCAAGATTCATGTTTCTAATATGTTTGTGATTTGAAGATGAAATGAAAAGCAACTGTGATTTGTTATGATTCAGTGAAAATAGAGAGAAACAAACACTTACCCGTGAGCATATGAGAAGATATTCCTTGATGAATTGTCATTTATTTGTTTTGATTTGATTCTGGAAATTGATTGTGTCTATAATTTTCTATATTTGAATTTGGAAGCATCATAAGTTTCTAATTTGATCTGTTCTTTAGTGAATTAAGCTATTTGATATTTAAATTCAAATATATTCATTTACTTTGCTTGAGGACAAGCAAGATTCTAAGTTGGGGAGAGTGATAAGTGTCTAATTTCAGTAATATTTCATATTAAAATATAGGCACTTATGAGGATTTATTGCTAATTTACATATAAAATAATCCCTAATTTATGAATTTATACCTTTTTACATTTTTTATGATCTTTATTTGAATAAGAGTATTTTATTCCCAAATTTGGTGTTAATTGCAGATTTCTAAGGAAGATTGGAGATTTGGATTAAAGATGAATGATTTGAGCTAAAAAGATAAAGATAGAAGGTCCCAGAATGGAAAAAGATGCAAAGGAAGATTGTGCCTTTTTTTTATGTTTTATCATTTAGCCCATTAGCGCGACACAATAAACAACCTAACCCTAGAAAACTAGGATAAATAGAGGGCTAGAGGCTCAACCTTAGTGCGCCAGATTGAGAGGAAAACACCATAGAGTGAATTGTAACCCAATTGGGAGAATGGAAGGTGATAGAAGTATGCGTGGCTAATTCTACCCTTTGGGATTGGGAGTAATCTGCTCAAACTCTTATGTATTGAGGTGATATTTTATATATTAATATTCAGTTCTTGATTGATTATTGGTATTGTTGTTTTACTTTTAATTCTCCGTGACAAATTGAGAATCTTAAATCTGACCGGGAGGTATTTTTAGGGTTCGGACCTAAACAACAATGCTTAACATATTTGAGTGCTAGGAATAGACTTAAAATGTTAATTGCTATTAAACGTCTAAGCTTCGTTCTAAGTTGTTCTTATAATTATGCGAGGGATCGATAGTTAGGGGACATTCTTAAGGATTTTATATGCGAGGAATCGATATAAATGATTTTTATACGGGCATCAATTTCAATCGAAGAACTTAATATTGACATGCTAATCAAAATACTTGAGAGTGAGAGAGATGAAACTAATCCTTATTTTTCCAATTGAAACAACTAATTCTTTGTTTGTTTTCTTATTGATCAGTGCCAATACAATTAATTCAAAACTCTTTTAATTGTTCTGTTTTTATATTTAGCGATTATTGTACTCGATAATTCACTGTTCCTTGTGGGATCGATATCCGTCCTTAGGGACAATTATTACTTTTGACAAACGCGGTGCACTTGCCGTAAAAAGTCATCAAGTTGCTGTGAATACAGAAGGCATGTCCCCATTTATCTGTTCTTGTTGACAAATTTCAGAAGAAACATCATCAGTCACATTAGCATTGAGTAAAGGAGTGATCCTGCTATTAGGTGCGTTATAACCCGGAGGGAAACCATGTTTCCTGTAATAAGTATCAATGGTATGACCATTCTTGCCGCAATGGGTACAAATTTTCCTATTGCTATTGAACCTAAAATTTTTATTTTCCTGATTGGGGAACCCCACCTTTTTGAAACAAATATTCTCAGTGTGACCAAATTTTCCACAGAAAGAACAAGTAGGAGTAGAATTACGAATGGCACTAGTATGGTTAATATTCGGAATCAGAAAGTTATTTTCTAATTGACGTTCTTGATGTGCCACCAAAGAAAAAAATTTAGAAATAGGTGGTACCGGTTCCATAAGGAGAACGTGCGATCGAATGTTGTTGAATTGATTATTGAGCCCACGTAGAAATTGCATAGCTTGGTCCTCGCATTTTCTTTTAATGATATCAGACGCTACAGAGCAAGTACACTTAACTCGACAGACACATATAGGGTTAGGTCGGAAATTATCAAGCTCATCCCAAATAATTCTGAGTTTTGTAAAATAATCAGTTACAGATAAGTCGTTCTGACTCAAACAAGATGCCTCAGATTGCAAATCAGAAATCATAGAAAGATCACCTTGCGAATATCTAGTTTTCAAGTCATTCCAGATATCGATTGCTACATCCATCCATATAATACTTTGTCTAATAGGGAGAGATACCGAATGTACTAACCACGAAACAACCATGTAGAGTCGTTCGTTGATGGACAAGGGTGAGTACCCAAAACGAATTCCACCTTATTCTTCGCACTCAGCGCTGTTACGATGGACCTGCTCCAGGAATGGTAATTCGTCGAGTCAAGCACCGGCGAGACCAATGAAGCTGCTGGATTCTCACCAGGATGGAGATAAAGGTAACTGCTTGTGGAGGGTTCCAGAGTAGTTGTTCGCCCTTCCGCCATTTCGCTAAAAGAAAACCAGAGACAGGTCGTAAGTACATAAAAGATTCATAAAGAAAGAGAAGACGAAAGAGGAATAGAGCGCGCAGCAGAGCTCTTCAAAGGAAGAGCTTTGATACCATAACAGAGTTGACGTGAGTCTATGGGATCGGTAGAGCAAACCTGCGGAAGCTTAGCAAGGAGTCGAAGAAAGAAACCCTTATTAGCAAGAGAGAAACAAGAAGCGAGTGATAGAGAAACCCAAATATAGTATTGAAAAAGAACAGAGATAGAGAAGAACAACAATGTGAAAAATAGAAGAAGAAAAGAGAATGAAAGTCAATTCTGATATTATTATTTGCTATCTCATAACAGTACACGTAGAATATATGGTGCTGGAAAGAGTAAAAACAGAAAGCCAATGATAAGTGTCTAATTTCAGTAATATTTCATATTAAAATATAGGCACTTATGAGGATTTATTGCTAATTTACATATAAAATAATCCCTAATTTATGAATTTATACCTTTTTACATTTTTTATGATCTTTATTTGAATAAGAGTATTTTATTCCCAAATTTGGTGTTAATTGCAGATTTCTAAGGAAGATTGGATATTTGGATTAAAGATGAATGATTTGAGCTAAAAAGATAAAGATAGAAGGTCCCAAAATGGAAAAGATGCAAAGAAAGATTGGGCATTTTTTATGTTTTATCATTTAGCCCATTAGCGCGACATAGGAAACAACCTAACCCTAGAAAACTAGGATAAATAGAGGGCTAGAGGCTCAACCTTAGGGGCGAGATTGAGAGGAAAACACCATAGAGTGAATTGAAACCCAATTGGGAGAATGGAAGGTGATAGAAGTATGCGTGGCTAATTCTACCCTTTGGGATTGAGAGTAATCTGCTCAAACTCTTATGTATTGAGGTGATATTTTATATATATTGTTGTTTTACTTTTAATTTTCCGTGACAAATTGAGAATCTTAAATCTGACCGGGAGGTATTTTTAGGATTCGGACCTAAACAACAATACTTAACATATTTGAATGCTAGGAATAGACTTAAAATATTAATTGCTATTAAACGTCTGAGCTTCGTTCTAAGATGTTCTTATAATTATGCGAGGGATCGATAGTTAGGGGACATTCTTAAGGATTTTATATGCGAGGAATCGATATAGATGATTTTTATACGGGCATCAATTTCAATCAAAGAACTTAATATTGACATGCTAATCAAAATACATGAGAGTGAGAGAGATGAAACCTAATCCCTATTTTTCCAATTGAAACAACTAATTCTTTGTCTGTTTTTTATTGATCATTGCCAACACAACCACTTTCAGTACACTTTTAATTGTTTTGTTCTATATTTAGCGATTATTGTACTTGATAATTCACTGTTCCTTGTGGGATCGATATCCGTCCTTAGGAACAATTATTACTTCTGACAAAGTGGTGCACTTACCGTAAAAAGTCGTCAAGTTTTTTATTCTCCCAATTGGGTTAAAAAAACAAAAAGCCTACAGAAAGCCTAAAAACAGAAAAAGCCCAAATATGCAGGGGCCCAATAAAAATAGAGGATATACTTTATCACCTTGTGAGGAAGTGGTATTGGTGGAGGAAGTGTTATTGGTGGAGGGAGGAGGTGCCTCCGGATCTGGGTCTAATGTAGTTGTATTTCCGTAGAAGTTGTTACTTTCGAATCTAAGATTACAACTTGGTTTGAGAACTCTACCACCTATCTTGCCATTGCAGCAGTTTGGGATCTCTGAGATGGCCCCATCTAAACAGTGATAACATTCTTGCTGAGACAAATCAGGGGTGCACTGCACAAGCCCATATATGGTTTGAAAATTTAAACCAGTTGCATTTTCCGCTGTAGCATACTTACGACGGGAGTCACCTGATGCAGCTATGTCTCTTAGGCTCTTCATTAAGTTCCCGAGCACTTCATTGAACTGATCCACTTCTGTTACATTTCCTACGTTCCACCAGTAATAAGTAGGAGAAGTTTCCATTTTATGGAATATTGTGTCGTAAGAGTAGCGCAACATGCATTGATCGGACCACAGAATTGCCTTTTTCTGGTTTGGACAACTCTGCATTATACCGACTCTGGAATTGTTGAGGCAGCTGCGGCACTCCCCTGGCTGTTGATCTCCTCTGCAGAGCCCTATGGCGTATACTGTGTCAGTGTTTTGGCCATATGAAAAGTTGTAGAAACCGTATTCAATTTGTGTGTTGGAAGAGAGAGTGGATAAAAGGGTGTTGAGGTTGGTGCTGTAGGTGCTGTTGGCTGTGTAGTTGCCACCCTTATCACATATGTACTTCTGAGCGCTGCCAAGAGATATAAGAAATGGAAAAGAAAAAAAGAGAATAAGCATGAAGGAGAGCGCTGCCATTCAGAATCACAAAGAGAATATTGAAGCTTTGGGTGTATGATCATCAATGCCCAAACTTCCCTTCAGTCATATTTATAAAACATACTATTCATTTCTAATTTTGCTTCCATACGATATCTATGGCTGTCTTTGATTTTTATTCTCTATTTATTGAATAAATGTTTACCTACTATAATTTAATCTGTGGTTCGATCAAATAATGCATTTTTTAATTAGGCAGTCAAGATTACGAAATTTGAAGGAAGGTGATGCCAGAGTCAAAGACGACCGGAGTGCGTAGAGACAAAAGAGGAAACAAGAACTAACAAATACGCTGTTTTGAATTGGAGTACCAAGACTTTTCTTTTGTTTAGAAATTACAAATATAATTAATAGTAAAATAAACTCAACAGTTAAAATGCCCATTCCTATTATTTTCTTTATTAGTAATTGGCTATTGTAGCAAGTGTCAATAAAAATAAAAAATATTATTACATTTGTTTAATTATGTTTTAGTTTATCAAATTTGGATGAATATAGTTTTGATCCCAATTTTTAAAAAATTCTCAAATTTAAAAATATAATGTTTTAGTTCTTTAAATTTATTTTTTTTAAATAAAATTAATTTTAAATTTAGTTTTCAGAAAGTTGAAATATTTTTTTTTTTTTAAAATTAAGGACTAAAATATTTTTTCAATAATTGAAAAACTTAAATGAGATTTCTTTCAAATTTTAAAGACTAAAAATAGAATTAAAGTTAAATTTTAGTGTTTAAAAGAAACATAATTTTTTTGATGTTTTTCATATCTCTTTCGTCCAACTATTCATTCAAGGATTTAAAGAAAATTATATTTTTAAAGAATATAATTTTATTTAGTAAAATTATATCCCAATATAAGCATAAGTAATGAAGGAGCTTTTCACAAATTTTATTTAGTAAAATAAAAAGTAATTTATAATATTCTATAATAGCGAAATAACAAGGTTTTATATAATGTTTTATGATTAAAAATATCTAAAAATACTTAGACTTTGTACATCATAATTACTCAATTTATTTTTATATTATAAAAATTAGTAAAAATACAATTTTTATGTATTATTTTTATTATTATTTGTATCTATCACACAAAATTTCTATAAGAACATGATTCCCTTTAAAGCTCTAGTTTACCAAAATCAAATATATATAGAAGTAATTCAACTACTACAACTCTACAAATAAAAAGAAATAGCAATAAATTGAAGTTTAATCTCTAAATCCCTCACCACTTCAATCATCTTCCATCTCTGATAAAAATGGATGTGATGAAACGTGTTATCATTGAGTTTCTCTCGTTTTTCTCTTCAATTTATTCAACTTTGAGCAATGCAAGGGAGATCTCGATCGATCTTCCTCTTAAAGGATTTGTTCACCAAATTTCAAAGAAGTTTGTGGTGTGGACTACGTATGGTATGGTACAACTCAAGATGAGCAGAGATTGAGTGAAGATGTAAGTTATTTCTTTGATATGTAAGTTTGGGTGTGGAAATCGAGCGAGAGTGTGGAAACCGAGCGAGAGTGTTATCTCTTTTTGTTGTTGTCTTTTTATCCTCTAAAACAATTCTCATAAGAAATTGTTTCTTATACAATTTAAATAAAGACATAAGGGAGGGGAGGGGAGGGGAGGGGAGGGGAGGGGAGGGGAGTTAACGGAAATATTCACAATTCAATTTTTACATAATTTCAAATAAAATATATTAATAAAAGTAAAATTAAAAAAAAATTATGTATTATAAATATTATATAATGTTTTCATTATTAATATTATTAAAATATAAAATAATAAAATTATAAGTATTTTATTTTTTATTTCTATAACTTTTATATTTATTTATAAAATGTCTTATATAGATAACAATATTTTTAAATGGAATAAAATAAAAAGTTATTAAATATATTATTATAAATAAAACCTTGTGGAGACAAATTGTCTCCATAAACTTCCAAGTGGATGTCCCACAGGTGTGAAGTGTTGACTTTTATTGTCGGGAAAAATCCTTTATGAGATAAGTAAAGTATAAGTTTCACTCTACTACAACAAAAAACCGACCCCTATCCAACTAGGAGAATGAAATGGCACAATTAGGGATTTTCAGCATCATTTTCTTGTCGAATAAAGTACAGAATGTTAATGAGAAACTTAATCCATGCATAAATGAAAAGTTATAAAGAATCCAGAACAGACCAAGAACTGTATCATACTCGTATAGGTATAGCCAAACATTTTTGCGAGCAAATGAAGAGTTCTAAGCAGATAAGTATCGGTGGCTGGCTAATTAAAAACTATGCAGCCCCACCCGCATCCATCCTAGTCTCCCTTCCTTATAAAATTCAACAAGGAAGAAAGAAAGCAAGACTCAGTGTGGAAGTCATCCACAAGTTTTATTTTTCCATCTCCACCCAGTATTACTTTATTTACAAATCACAAAACTACGATAGTTTAATTTCTGAAGTGAGATTTAAAGCTTACAAAAGAAATAGCGGTTGAGGGCTGTTTCTTCCTGCAACTGCCTACCTTCTTCTCTTACATCTATAGATTTTCGTATTTTCAAAACTACCCTTTTATAATATCCTGGATTACATAATTCGAAAGTTATTTTTTAAATTTGTAATTAGCTTTTGGATTATATAATCCAGAAGTCTTTTTTTAGATGCATGATTACTTTACGGATTACATAATTCAGAAGTCTTTTTTAACTTCTAGATTATGTAATCTGGAAGTCTTTTTCTAAATGCGTTTTCAGATTACATAATCCGGAAGTTATTCTATGGAATGACACCAGAACAATAAAAATATATTTTCATATTGTGTATGGAGGTGTCAGAAGATATGGAAGTGGAAGTGGAGGAAGAAACAGTCGCGGTTGAGTCAAGGGGCGGGTGCCGGAGGCCCAAAGAAAAGAAAATCGGTTTCGTACCTCACATAACAGCTAGGTCTAATAATTCTAGCTCCTATCCTGTTATTACAGCACCGCGGGAGTTCAGCGATGGACTGGACCAAGCAGTCAAGGCACTGAGGCCCAGTCAAATCAGGGGTGCACTGCGCAAGCCCAAATATGACTTCCTCATTTGGGCCCGTCGCAGTGGACACCGCGTATTTCCGACCACAGGCAACCGACGCTGCCGTGTCTCTGAGGCCATCCAGAAGCTTCTTCACCACTCGATTGAACTGGTCGGCGTTGGGTGCGTCGTTGAGGTTCCACACGAAGTAAGCAGGTCCGATTTCGTCGAGGCCCGTTATGGTGCGGTCGGAGTAGCGCAGCATGCACTTCTCGTTCTCGTACCATCCAATGGCCTCCTTCCGGTTGCGGCAAACGTAGGTGAGGTTGGCTCTGGTTTCGGTGAGGCACTTGGTGCACTCTGTTGGCTTGATGTCACCTCTGCACTGCCCAATCGCGTTGGCTCTGTTTTTGCCCTGGCCGCTTGAGACGCTGTAGAAACCGTTTTTGGAAGCATGGAAAGTGATGATGTTGAGAGCGTTGTTGAGGTTGTGGCTATAGAGGCCATTGGTTGTGTAGTTTCCTCTGTCGTTGTTGGAGTCGCAGAAATAGTGGAAGTCTTGTGAAGTTACGTCGGCTTTGGCTCCAGATATGATCGTAGCTATGAAAAGCAGAAAACAAACAAACCAAATCAAGAAACAACAATTACCCATTCTGCCTGTGCTCTTCCAATAACAACTGATAATTGGATGCTATCGATAAGCTTTTATAGCTGAGGATTCAAACCTCATTACATAACTACTATCTTATCATATTATAAATAAAAATAAATCATATTTAAAGAAACTAAAAGCAATTTTCATCACACAAATAAATCAAAACTCACTTGTTTTAAAAAATAACTATTTTATAAAATACTTTCTCATTCCATTTCATTAAACTTTTATTTAGTCAAATTCTCTTTGAACCTCCATTCCTTATGTTTTTTGTTTTTATTTTTAAAACACTTGTGGTGGTGGTTGCTTGATTATTGTTAAATATTAATAGTTGATGTAATATGAAGTCAAAAAACTAAAACAAATTAAAAATCAGTGAGTGAGATATAAAATTGAAGTACAAAATTTAATATAAAATACAATAAATCTTTCTGTCAACTATTTTATTCACTTTCAAACGATGAAATTATTGTATCAAACATCAGAAAAATATACAACTAAAAAAGAGATATGAAATGCAGGATCTCCTGAGATTATTTAAATTTTTTTAAAAAGTTAAAACGAACTTTTAACCATTCATGGAGAAGTACAGGGAGAAGAAGTGGAGATCGGAGAAGTATTTGCCTTTATTTCTTAGTAATTCACATTTTTTATAAATAGATCTTTTTTTTAAAATTACATAAATAAACTCTTCCAAATTTTATTTACATAATATTTAACTTAGATTTTTCCACAAAGATGGAGTTTGATAATCCTACAGAGAAAGAGCATGTTATGTTTACTCATAGCTGGCCTCCACTAATTGCATGTGTGCAATAACACCATACCCACTATGATGATAGTGCATGGACTTCGTTTATGATTTAATTCAATTAACTTTTTCTTGTATGATCTAATTAATGGAAAATATGGTGTTAGGTTTTAGCAGCAAAAATTGGGTTTTCTTTCATTTTTTTTCCTTCAAATCAAATTCAAATAATGGTCATAAAAATAAATGGAAGATAAACAAAGAAGAAATCAGAAGAAAGAGATGAAGAAAATTGGGTATTTGATGGATGTGTAATTGTGTCCACAAGCTTATTCACCTAATAAACAAATCCAATTTGCAATAAAAGAAACTGGAAGAGTACATTGTATAATCATATCTGGCCATCAACTTTCAGCGTGGTGCTTGCATGATCATCGCAATCAGCTTTTTTTTTTCATTGATAATAAAAAATCAATAAATGTTGAAAGTGGTTCAACCATATAAAAAAACACAAGCCAATTGAAATGAGGATAATTAAAATCCATTAAGATGCACAATTATGATGTATTAAATTACGAAATTGGGTACTGTTTATAGACCATTTTTGCAAAATTATAATAATACCTTTAAAAAATAAGAAAAAAAATGTTGCATGGACAACCAATACTTTTATTCAAACTCGTTTTAAACCAAAAAATCTTATAATTTTATTTTACTTCCATTCCATTTCTCCACAACTAAAAATTCTTTCATTCTATTTTATGCATTTTAGGATTATTTTTGGGGTGGGGCTTTTCTTGCCTAACCATTCAGCAAAAGTAGATTTAAGTTAGGATAAGTTATATAAATTATATTTATTTATAGAATAATTTGTGGGGTATTTAGTTTGGTGGAAAGTCAACTTTGAGAGGCTTGGTGGCTCTGGTCTATGACAACTACCAATGGCTGGATTGCATTACATTTTCAAGTCAGCTCAGGTCAATGCATTTATTTAACCGTCTCTCAATTTCCCTTTTCCCAATTTTATCTAAGTTCATCCTATTATATTGTTTATAAGATTTTTTAAAGTTTATTTTAATATAAGCTTTTTAAGACACATTTTATTAATTTGTATATTACACTCTCATCATGACTATATATTGGAACCAAAATTATATTAACCAAAAAATTGGATGGTTCAAACGAGCAAGGAAGATGCAACAGATTCTAGTTTAAACAATATATTTTCCCTAAGAATTATATTTTGGTTAAAGAAATTAAATTTATTAGTCTGAATGGCTATATCACCAATATGATACAAAATTTAACGAGGAGATTGCACAATAAGCAGGTTACATTAATTAACGGTTTATTAATTTAATTGCTTAGAATTATGTAATATCAATATTTTGTTAATATGAACTGGAGAAACTTTGACTAATTATGATAAAGATTATTTCTAGAAAAGAACTTTAGTCAACATTTGTTGCTGACAAAAAAAGTCAACATTTGTTGCTGATCGAAAAAGTCAACATTCGTAAACAATTCAGCCTAAACAGACTGACGAAAGATGTAAGAAAATAGCTCAATCAATGTTATCCAAAAAAATATAGTTAATTGAAACTAACTTCGACTAAGAATTCAAACCAACTTCAACTAATTTCTATTGAGAAAAACTATACTCACATCAATTAGAAAATTTTGAACCGACTTTAATAAAAAAAATTAATTAGAAACATTTGAACCGTTTTTAATAAAAAATTACGTTTATTAATAATGATAGAAAAGTATCACCAACTCGTATTTTACATTATTAAATATTCTTTAACATTAAAATATTTTTTTTATTTTATAATAATTGAAATACTCCATTTAATTATAAGGAACTTGAAATTCAATTATTCAAATTTTCTTGTCAGAGCAATTTAAAGTAAAAATATTTAAAATGTAATATATTTAATTTTCTATCGACACGGTGTAAAACAATTTATTATCAGTTATTTTGGAGAGTGGTTGGTTCTGAATAAACAGAAAGGCATGGGGAATCTGGGAACCAGATTTTGAACATCAATAGTACTAAAGAGACACGTTAGTGTAGAAAGAGCAGAACCAAGCTGCGCTAATAGAATAACCATAACATAAACTTCAGGAGCAGCTGAAAGACATATCACAGGTTTCGGTTTCAGATTAAACAAAGAGAAAGTGTGGTTTATTCAAACAAGACATTGCGTGAAAAAATTACATGAGCTCCAAGACTGTATTTAAGTTTAAGACTAAAGCATTGATGGTGAATGAATATGAATTCCGTGACCAAAATCTAGCGAGGATACGGCTCAGTGATTGAATTCTCATTTTCTGACTCTTGAGCAGATTGGTTTGCTGTTGCCCTTGAACTATGCCCCCATGACGACGTGGCTGGAAGGCTTCGAGCTGTACTGTTAGCATAAAATGCAGGTTCAGAAGGAATGGGGAGACCCAGAGAATAGCTACTGAGCATGAGCATAATGGTCGCCATGGTTGGTCTGTCAGTTAAATTTTCTTGAACACAGAGCAAACCAATATGTATGCATCTCATCACTTCATTTCGTGAATTGTTTTCCAATGATGGATCTACAATGTTTACGGCTGTTCCATCCCTCCAGTTTCTCCATGTCTGCAAAAATTTGTTACTAAGTGACTGGTTCCACCAATGTTTTCGCCATGTAATTTTCTAAAACATATTTTTAATGACAAAGAAATAATGAGGAGAAAGTAGCACTTACGAAGCTTAGTAGATCCTCTACATTCTCCCCATGACGAAAGCCACTGTTTTTCTGGCCACTTACGATCTCAAGAAGCAATACACCAAAACTAAAGATATCTGATTTCACCGAAAATTGTCCTTGCATTATATACTCCGGTGCCATATATCCACTACATACCACAATGAACAGGTTGAATTAGTCAATCTCTCCACTATCATAATTTTTCATTCAGCTTCGGTTGCTAATGCCAGTAATGATATTCATAACAAAGTTCTAATTTGAATTCCTATAACTGTGAAAGTAGTTTACATTATCACTCAACATACATTATTATATCATTATAAAGGCTTGATTCCTACAACCATTTCTTAAAAGTCATACTCTGAACAATTTAGTAATAGTACATGATGATTATGATTAGGTGATAATACTTACTAGGTTCCCACAACTCTATTTGTATTTGCATGAGTTTCATCCAGTAAAACCAGTCTTGCCATGCCAAAATCTGCTATCTTAGGATTCATCTCTTCGTCTAAGAGAATATTGCTTGCTTTGAGATCACGATGTATAATACGCAGAAGAGAATCTTCGTGAAGGTAGAGAAGCCCTCGGGCAATACCTCTAATGATTTTGTATCGCATTTCCCAATCCAACTGTGCTTTCTTGACTGGATCTGCATACAACCAAGAGTATTAGTGGTATATATGTGTGTATAAATATATGTATTAGTCAATAAGACCTACCAAATATGAAATAATCAAGGCTTTTGTTAGGAACAAATTCATAGATAAGTAGTCTTTCTCTTCCTTCCAAGCAGAAACCAAGTAGCCTAACTAAATTTCGGTGCTGAAGCTTGGCCATTAAAAGCACTTCATTCTTAAATTCTGTGTCTCCTTGGCTGGATCCACTTGACAACCTTTTGACTGCAATCATCTGTCCATTGGGGAGCCTACCCTGAAAATATATCTCTGTCCGGTTAATATTTTAGTATGGTATAGCATGTTTTGATTGAAAAACGATGTGCATCTGAATTCGTCAGAGTTATTTACCCTGTAAACTGCTCCAAATCCACCTTGTCCAAGTTTATTAGAATTAGAGAAGTCTTCTGTAGCAACTCGTATTGTGTCGAAGTCGAATTGCAATGACTGAGAAATTTCAATGTCGTCATCATCATCATCTTGATTAACTTCACATGGGAAAAAAATTTAACTAGTGAGTTTTTCAAATATGTTACAACACAAGCACAATAATAGTGCAGTCAGAATGGGAAATCGGGTGGTACAATTTCTGAAACAGAACATAAAGGGTATATAAGCCTCTTTTTTACATTCTCAGCGGCTACTTTACTCATGCTTTCAATAACTAAAAAAATCATATTTTGTCTGTTTAATAGATTTTATGTAGTTCAATAACAATTACTATTTATAGGAAAAAATACTCTGAAGTTATGACGGATCATATATGCACTAGACACTTGAAACTTGCCTGTTGGACTTTTTCTTGCCTTCTTCCTCCTTAAATATATGCAGAGACCAAGGAGGGAAACGACAGCAACAACAACAATAGAAACGACAACGGCGATGACAATTGTTATTGTGTTGTTGCTTTCTGCATAAACAAGAATTTTATGCGGGGTGAGCGAGGCATTTCAAGCAATAGGGATGAAAAAATATCAAAATGTCTAACAATGACAAGTACCTTTGGGGGAAGTGTTAGTGAAGGAGGAAGGAGGTGGAGATGGTGGTGTTACATCAGGGTCTAATTTAGGCGTTTGATCGTAGAAGATTGCGCTTTCGAATCTAATATTACAACTTGGTCTGAGAACTCTACCACCCATCTTGTTCCCACAACACGATGGGATTTCTGAGATAGCCCCATCCAAGCATCTATTGCAGTCTGTCTCAGACAAATCAGGGGTGCATTGCACAAGACCATATACGGTTTGAAAATTTGCAGCAATTGCACTGTCCGCAGCATACTTAAGACGAGAGTCACCTGATGCAGCCACGACTGTGAGGTTCCTCATTAAGTTGGAGAGTGCTTGGTTGAACTTATCTGCTTCCGTTACATTATTAACGTTGGTCAAGTAGAAGCCAGGAGAAGATTCCATGACCCCGAATATTGTGCGGTGAGAATAACGCAACAGGCATTTGCTAGTGTTCAACCACAGAAGTGCCTCTTTCTGGTTTGGACAAAGCTGTGTGATTGTGAGTGCAGAATCGTTGAGGCACCTGCGGCACTCATCTGGCTTAACATCTCCTCTGCACAGCCCAATGGCGTTTACTTTGTCATTGTTTTGACCATGTGAGAAATTGTAGAAACCATAGTTAATTTGTGTGTGGGAAGAGAGCGTGGATAGAAGGGTGTTGAGATTGTTGTGATAGGTGCTATTGATTGTGTAGTTCCCTTTGTTGTTATCACAGTATTCGGTGTTAAACTGGGCGCTGACTTGAGATATTAGAGAAGAGAGAAGCAAAGAAAGGATGCAAGAAATGGCAGCCATAGGTATGATAATGGCCATTGCCCAAAGATTCCTTCTGACACTTTATAATCAAAATTTCCATCCATCATTTCCAGGATCATGCCCCTTCGTCTACTTGTCATTTAATGTTACATATTTTATAACTAGTAGTAAGATTTCGATATATTTTAATCATAATCAAATAATTTAACGTTGCCTTCTCTTATATCAATTGACACTTGAAGAGTAAACAAATATACAAATATATATATTTTTTTAATTTTTTTTAAAAGAAGGCTTTATGGTCAGACCTATCTATATCTCCGACAATGATGTGAAGGTGTACCTTTTAAAGAGTAAAATAATAATAAAAATGAGGTGCAAATTGTTGAAAATTTTCAATGGTCAGAGTTCTAAGAGTTACGAATGAATTAGCCGACGCGGACAGAACTGCAGTATGCGTAAAGTTGTGAGAAGAAAGAACAGATAAAAAAAAAGAAAGAAAATAGATGGATGAAGAAGGAAGGAAGGGTTTGCAATAAAATAAGAATGGTGATTAAACCACTAACAATAAAAAAAATATATTGAACATATAAAAATATTTATTTATTTTTTAATTTAAAATTTTAATATATGTTATTAAAGTTGGTTGTTTAATGAAAATATTTTTTTAGTTAAATAATAAAATAATGTAAGGACTGAGTCAATAACATTATTTTTTATCACAAGTAAAATAAATGAAAAAAAAACAAAAAGTTAATAGAAATTAAAATTATTTAAGTACTGTAACTTTATTTTGTCTGATTTCCTTTAATTTATCTAAATTCGGTACACCTAATAATCACAAAAATAAGAAAATGTCTGTTATTTAAGATCAATTTAAGAAAATATAAATTTTAAAAATTAGAAAATATTAATTAAAATCTAGAAATTAATAGAACAATGAATTAAAAAATATAAATATACCTTTTATTATGAATAAACGCACAAAGATTTTGAACGCTCTTACAACAAATACAATTTTTATCAGTTTTGTATGTATATTATGTTTTTTATTTTATTAATCAGTCTAATATGATCTTGAATGCTCTTACAAAAAATACAATTTTTATCAGTTATATATATTATGCTTTTTTTCATTAATCAGTATAATATTAATGTTTACTCTAGTATAATTTATTCCTCTATTTAATTGTTATAGAAGGATGTTGCACAATAGTAAAAAGAAAAATATTTTTTGGCACCATAGTTCCCTTTACATTCATTTGACAATTGTTTTTATAATAAAATATTATATTAAAACAATAGAAATATTTGAAACTGTCAAAATAACATGAATCTTTTCATTGCGTTAAACTTTTTCCAAAGCATAATTAATAAAAAGTTATACAAAAAAATCCATTTAATTGTATTTAATCGTCAAATTACACAATTGTACATTTTAATCCATTTTCAATTACATTAATGAAACTTTCTCTTTATTCTACTACCTCTTTGTTCCCAACCAAGAAAAGACACGAGGTTCCAATTTAGATGGAAAAAAAATGAAGAAAATTCGATGGGAATTTATTTTTTTAACTTTTCACTCAAATCATCAAACCAATGAAGAAAGTTTCAAATTTATACATAAATCAGTTATGATATAATTGTAATCGATTATGTAAAAATATTTCATTATATTTATTTTAAACTTATACTAAATAAATAATAATATTATAATGAATAAATAATTTGAATTTTAATGTTTAAAAAATATTTTTTTTACTATTTAATAATTAATCTAATAAAAATTACATTTAATCAATCAATTTTATTATATATTTTTACATTAATATGTAATAAATGATAATTAACTATTTGTAAATATATTTTATTATTATAATAAAAGAATAATTAGAATAAAAATATTAAAATAAATAAAATCAAAATAATTTTTATTAATTTTTTGTAATTTATTTAAATATATATTATTGTAAATATAAATTTTTATTTATTAAAATTTTGTAATATTTTAATTGAATTTTATTTTAATTTTAATTTATATTTTTAAAAACGTTTTTGACATTAAATTTTTTTATAAATAATTTTGAAAAGATATTTTAATATACAATTAAATTCATTTTATTCCATCAATCACACCTATTATAAACTTTTTTTTCTCACTTACCACTCTTTTTCTTTTTCTCAATTCAAACAACTTCAATAATTTTTTTTTCTTTTTCTCTCTTCTTTTAATTTAGATTAGTTGACTTAGAAAAGAAAAAATTGGATAGATTATGAAACCTATCATTAAATTTAACCTAGGTAAAAAAATAAATAATACTGTTGACTCCTTGTTCTTACATTAAAAAGGTAATCTATTGATTTAGTTCTCCCATATATATTTATTTATTTATTTATATATATATATTAATAATTTTTTTTAAAGTGATGGTAAATGATTATTTTTCCGGTATCAGTATAACTGAGATAGATGTTAGTAACACTTAATAATAAGAAAACTTTGATTTAAAAAAATATATAAAACATCTTAATTTTTTATCTCTCAAATTTATATGATTTTATTTCCAAAATGGAATTTGGTATTATGTAGTATAAATAATATTTTTATTTTATGCAATTTCTTTTAAAATTAGAGATTTTTAAGCTCTATATAAGATAGATGTATTATGTAAAAGGTTATATTTTTTAGAAGTATTTCTGAGAAAACCTGTAAAATATACCAAAAGTATTGCACTAATAGTTTTCATTTTAAAAAACATTACATCCACTTGATAGTTATTTTAATAATATAATAATATATGTTGATATGTTAAGTTAAAATATTAAAAAGTTATAATAAAATATGAATGTTTTAAGTATAATAGATATATTTTAGACAGCTATGATCTATATAAGCAAAGGAAAGTTTGGGCATTCATTATCGTACACCCCCAAAGCTTCAATATTGTATCTGTGATTCTGAAATATCAGAATGGCGGTCTCCTTCACGCTTATTCTCTTTCTTTCTTTTTCATTTCTTATATCTCTTGGCAGCGCTCAGAAGTACATATGTGATAACCGCAGCGGCAACTACACAGCCAACAGCATCTACAGCACCAACCTCAACACCCTTTTATCCACTCTCTCTTCCAACACACAAATTCATTACGGTTTCTACAACTTTTCATATGGCCAAAACACTGACACAGTATACGCCATAGGGCTCTGCAAAGGAGATGTTGAGCCAGAGGAGTGCCGCAGCTGCCTCAACAATTCCAGAATATATCTATCACATAGGTGTCCAAACCAGAAAAAGGCTATTATGTGGTCCGGTGATTGCATGTTGCGCTACTCTAACGACACAATATTCCTTAAAATGGAAACTTCTCCTACTTATTACTGGTGGAACGTAGGAAATGTAACAGAAGTGGATCAGTTCAATGAAGTGCTCGGGAACTTAATGACGAGCCTAAGAGACATAGCTGCATCAGGTGACTCCCGTCGTAAGTGTGCTGGGGGGAAAAATATATCTGGTTTAAACTTTCAAACCATATATGGTGTTGTGCAGTGCACCCCTAATTTGTCTCAGCAAGAATGTTATCAATGTTTAGATGTGGCTATATCAGAGATCCCAAACTGCTGCAGTGGCAAGATAGGTGGTAGAGTTCTTAAACCAAGTTGTAATATTAGATTCGAAATTTATAGCTTCTACGGAAATACAACTACATTAGATCCGGAGGCACCTCCTCCCTCCACCAATACCACTTCCTCCATCAATACCACTTCCTCACAAGGTACTTCTTTTTATTCTCAATTTTCCTATAGCCTAATTATTGCATTTAACCCAAACCACACTTCATAATCCACTTTTAACACATTTTCTTCTTTCTGGAGTTTTGTTTTCCTTATTCATCCCATGGAGTTTAAATTATTGCCAGATCTTACTGGTGCTTATATACACTGCCCACTTCCTCTGTAATTAACTTGTAATTATTAGGCATTTTGGTATTTTACAATCCTTCATCCTTGAAATGTCTTACCGGGCAAAGGATTCTTGTTTCTGCAGAAAGTGACAACACAACAATAATTGTCATTGCCGTAGTGGTGCCAACTGTTGTCGTTGTTCTTTTCCTCATTTGTCTCTTCCTTTACTTAAGGAGGCTAAAGGCAAGAAAAAATCTTCCAGGCAAGTCCAGTTATCAATATATTTTTATATTTTTATGTCCAATTTAATCCTATATATTCACAGTAAATTAGAAACAGACAAACACCCCCGGATGTACCAATAGCGGTTTCGGAAAACTGACTAGTTTAATTCCGTTTCCCATGTGCAGTTATAGAAGATGATGATGAGGATAAAATTAACATTGTTGAGTCATTGCAATTCAACTTTGACACTATACGAGTTGCTACCGAGGACTTTTCTGATTCTAATAAACTTGGACAAGGTGGATTTGGAGCTGTTTACTGGGTAAGTAACCCTGTTGATTCAGTCGCACATCATAAAAAAAAACGTGCTATAACTGCAGTTACCAAATTATTTACTATACCTCAAACATATATATTTTCAGGGTAGGCTTTCCAATGGACAGATGATTGCAGTCAAAAGGTTGTCAAGAAATTCCGGGCAAGGAGATACGGAATTTAAGAATGAAGTGGTTTTAGTGGTCAAGCTTCAGCACCGAAATTTAGTTAGGCTACTTGGTTTCTGCTTGGAAGGAAGAGAAAGACTACTTATCTATGAATTTGTTCCCAATAAAAGCCTTGATTACTTCATATTTGGTAACTTTATAACTGCTCTTCTATATTTCACTTCTTGCTCAATAAAACCTAATTATTCAGAGTTAAAACTGTTGGCGGCTATATATGCAGATCCAGCCATGAAAGCACAATTGGATTGGGGAAAGCGCTTCAAAATCATTACAGGTATTGCTCGAGGTCTTCTCTACCTTCACGAAGATTCTCAGCTACGAATTATCCATCGAGATCTCAAAGCAGGCAACATTCTCTTAGACGAAGAGATGAATCCTAAGATAGCAGATTTTGGCACGGCAAGACTGGTTTTAATGGATCAAACTCAAGTAAATACAAACAGAATTGTTGGAACCTAGTAAGTATTACAATATCTTATAGCTTGTTGATGGTTGAGAATTTAATTTCAATCAATCATCGAAGAGAACTTTTATCAATAACTTTTACCAAATCATGCATTAGTAAGTGTTTAGTTTGAATCTCAGGAAGTTGTTAGAATCAACCTGTTTCGTATGGCTGTGATAGCGTAAAAACGTTTAACACTAATTCAGATTTAAAGCTGACAATGCCATTAGAAACTGAAACAGAACGAAAATAATAACCCTGTTCATATTGGTCTGTAGTGGATATATGGCACCGGAGTATGCATTGCACGGACAGTTTTCAGTGAAATCAGATGTCTTTAGTTTTGGTGTACTGATCCTTGAGATTGTAAGCGGCCAGAAAAATGGTGGAATTAGTAATAGAGAGAATATGGATGATCTACTGAGCTTCGTAAGTCTTTCTTTTGTCACTGTTATTTCTTCATCACCATTTAAAATTATGGATTAGAAGATTACATGCTCCAAAACATTAATGTAGAAGTGAATCCATGATCATGATCTGATGACAAATTTTTCAGGCTTGGAGAAACTGGAAGGAGGGGAAGGCTATAAATATTGTAGATCCATCACTGAACAGCAATTCACGGAATGAAATGCTGAAATGCATCCATATTGGTTTAATTTGTGTTCAAGAAAATTTAGTTGATAGACCAACCATGGCTAACATTATGCTGATGCTTAACAGCTATTCTTTGAGTCTCCCAATTCCTGGAGAACCAGCATTTTATATAAACAGTAGAACTAGAAGCCTTCCAGAGACGCAGTCATGGGAGTATAATTCAAGGGAAACAGGATCACGTGAAGCGAAACTTATATCAGCTCAAGAATCAGAAAACGAAGCTTCAATAACTGAGCTATACCCTCGCTAGATGTTGGATTCATTCATTATCCATCTTTCTTCTCTTACAACAAAATCTAATGTCTTTATGGCAAAATCTTGTTTAAACACATTTTGTTGTAGTCTAATTAATTTATATCTGTAGTTAATATGCAGTTTCCTTTTTAAATTGTTGATGTATTTATTAAATGGTCTCTAAATATCCAGAAATATCCCATGTTCGATATGATGGTCTCTAAATAAGTCTATATAATGATTTACTATGTGGTGGTGAGATAATTAAATGATTTAAATATGACAAATTAGTGTCTGAAAATATTTAAACACGCAAATAAACAAGAATAAAATGTTCCTGTAATAATAGCTGCGGAGGATGGAAGAAGTGTATATTTATATAGTTTTTCACTGTCTTATCACATGCGGAAAAGGACGGTTCTCGGAGTTTACGACAAGAAAATACGTTTTATTATAGAGGGGTGATAACTCAGAGACAAATAAAATAAAATAAACTTAATGTATAATTTAAAATAATAATATTTTAAGTTGTTAGATATCCTATGTTCTCTCTAAAGAGATAATTTATTGTATATAAAAGGATACAAATCTCATAACTAAGATTGAATTAGAATTAAAATCTAATTTATAATATAAATAATTTTCTTTCTTTTTAACTTAAAATATCAATATATATTATTATATTATTAAAATAATTTGTTTGATTTCATATAATTTAATTGTATTTTTGTTTTCATACTATATCTATGGTAGCCTTTAATTTTTATGTTCTATTATTGAATTAATATTTACATTCTATAATTTAAAGAAAAAACAGTGGTTCAATCAAATAATGCATTTTTAATTCAATTTAAGTGATTTTGTATTACACAGTGAAGATTACGAACTTTGAACGAAGGTGGTGGGAGTCAACGGCGACTGAAGTGCGTAAAGAGAGAAAAGGAAACAAACACTAACAAACAAATAAGCTGTTTTGAATTGGAGAAAGACTTTCCTTTTGGGCAGAAACTATTATCTTGACCCGTACCCGTGCAATGCACGGGATTTTTTTTAAAATATGATATTTATATATATTACATTAAATTTGTTTTCTTACATATAATATATTAAATTATAATATTAGTTATAATAATTTAAAATTAAATAAATTAAGAATGATATAAATTAAAAATAGATACGATTGGTATATTAAAAACACAATATATAAAAAATTTAACAATAATTAATAATTTAAAACACTTAGAAGATAATCAAATGAAATGAACTATGAGGTATATTTATTTTTTATAACAATAATTAACAACAGGATCATATATGTAAAATTATATACTTAATTTATAATATTATAATATTAAAAAAGTAAAGAGAAATAATGTTGATATATTACATTCAAAATTACATCAATTATTACTAAATAATTTAAGAATAGATAAAATTGACCAAAAAGAAAGGTATTATGACCAAAATTATTGATCAATTCAGGATGATGGTAAGTCTCTCATTTGAATATCTTATTTTCATGATGACATGTAATGTTAGAAAAGTAATTAAATAATATTTATTAAATACAAAAATAATAAAATACATTAATTAAATATACATTTTATTTGAATACTCTTCTCTTCATAACAAAATGAGCTCTCTGAATGAAGTTTTATTTTGATATGACTATATTTAATTCTTTTGATAGTTGAAAGAATAAACAATGTGATATCTGTCAGATACAATATGCGTATGAGGTAGTAATGAAAAATGAAAATTTAAAAATCATATATTGGTGGTTGCCTTATTATGCATGTTAACCACATAAAAAGTGGTAAACACATTGTTCTAAAGACAACAAGTCAGAACTTAAAATGTATAATCGTACATGTATGCATGATTTTGGAAAACATTATATGCTTACTTCTTATTATTAAATAAACACTTTTGACATAATACTTGTCACACAAGGCAGCATATGATGAATTATAACAATTATTGTTAGAGAAATAATGCAGCAAATTAATTACTTTTTCACAACTCTATTTAACACTCAATTCAAACAACAATTTTGTAACAATTTTCTGTAAAAATTGTACAATAATATGCAGAACAACACTTACAAAATAAGATGTACTGTTAAATAGATGCTTTTCTTTAGGTGCTATAATATGAGTGTTGATCAATATTATATTTAATGTCAACACATCTCAATTAGCACAACACGTTAATTGCATTATCGAAAAAAGTAAAAAATAAATAAAAAATCTGAATGTAACCTTGGATAGTTAATAAACACATGGAAATATTTAAAATTATGAAGAATGATTGAGTACCTGTCATAGCTTCTGTGTCAGTAGTTTAAAGAAAATATACAACTCAAGTTAATAGTTATAGAAAAAATAAGATAAAATAATATAATACAATAAATTTAATTAACAAAAACGTCTATTAATTTTTGTTCATGTCATTTGTGTGGTGACTGTTGCTTGTTTTTGTAAACAAAAACAACCAAAATCCTGTCTGAATGCACTACAACAATTAGTTATTTTAATTCAACTAATCTTTTAATGCATAATTTAACGTTTGAATACTTTAACTAATATAAACAGTATATCCAAAGAATGTTCATATGCAATGTATTGTTATATGAAACAAACATAACACAAAAAAACGCATTTGAAGTCGGATCACTTTATTTAGGAAACATTATGTAACAACACATGTGTAAAATATTATAAAACAGAATTTGTGTAAAGTATAATAACTTCATTATTTTCTGTAGTGAATATGCACTTCTATGTTACTAAGTACAATGAAATTCATGTATTAAAACCATTTAGAAGAAAATAAATTATCAAACTAAAATTATAGACAATTAAAATTATTAAATTATTAAAAAGTTATAGATTTATAGATTTATACCTTTTCTGGTTATCCATTATAGTCTTGCTGAAAGATTTACTATAAGAAATAAGAAGAAACATGTTATTACAAAAAACAACGTATATAAATTGTTAAATTCATCTTCATATATTAGAACAAAGAGATGAAAAATAAGAATAGTTTTGGATTACAGAATTTTCATACTGGATATGTATGGATGTAACAATATGTTTCAAACATTTTTAAATATTTCTTGTAAACTAGTTGAATTATTAGTATTTCCATTATCATCCAAAATCAATATTTCAACTCTTTCTTGGATTTCACTTTGGAAACAACAACATATAACTGTCCATATGTAAACACTGGACGTGGTAGATATATACCAACTTTATTAAGCTTTGACCTTGAGTTTTATTTATTGTCATAGAAAAGCATAAGGATATTGTGAATTGTCTTCTATAAAACTTAAAGGCAGACCTAATTCAGAAGGAGTCAAGTTCATTCTAGGAATAAATATTTTATCACCAATATTTTTTCCAGTAATAACTTTGGCACCAATAACATTATTCCCCGAGTGAATTACTTGTAATCTTATTCCATTGCAAAGTCTATTGGCTTGATCAATATTATCAATTTCAGGCATCTATTAAAACCATCCGTGTTGACAACGAATTGGATTTATTTCAATGCGTAATTTTTTTCTCAAAAAAGGTATTGAATGTCAACGTACTTGCGTCTACACTCCTTAACAAAATGGAGTAGTAGAACGCATTTTAAACACAAAATGAGTCCTCCTATTTCAATCCCATTTACCATAAGAATTTTTGGGAGAATGCGTTTCAAACGTCACATATATCATTAATCGCTTGCCATCACCTTTACTAAAAAAATAAATCACCTTTTGAGATGCTATATAATCGTCCACCTTCACTTTCTCACCTAAAAACTAAAAACTTTTGGTTGCCTCTGTTACACAACTGTTGTTTTACCTAAGCAAAAATTTGATCAGCGCACTCGACAATGTAACTTCATTGGTTATCCTCTCAATAAAAAAAAGATACAAATTATTTGATATAGATGCAAACACTTTTTATTTACAAGTTGGGATGTCACATTCCATGAAAGTGTTTTCCCATTTTGGCAACAGTCTCAGACGCGCAATCCTCACCTTTATTACAAGATATTTTGTCTGCTATTGACATTGACTTACCCATTTCTGTCCAACATTCACTCGATCCACCATCTTCTCCTACTTGTTGATGACTTTTTACGGCAAGTGCACCGCGTTTGTCAGAAGTAATAATTGTCCCTAAGGACGGATATCGATCCAACAAAGAACAGTGAATTATCGAGTAAAATATTCGCTAAATATAACAACAGAACAATAAAAAAGAGTTTGAAGTGATTATGTTGGCACTGATTAATAAGAAAACAAACAAAGAATTAGTTGCTTCAATTGGAAAAATTGGGATTAAGTTTCATCTCTCTCACTCTCATGTATTTTGATTAGCATGTTAATATTAAGTTCTTTAATTGAAATTGATGTCCGTATAAAAATCATTTATATCGATTCCTCGCATATAAAATCCTTAAGAATGTTCCCTAACTATCGATCCCTCGCATACTTATAAGAACAACTTAGAACGAAGCTCAGACGTTTAATAGCAATTAACATTTCAAGTCTATTCCTAGCACTCAAATATGTTAAGTATTGTTGTTTAGGTCCAAACCCTAAAAATACCTCCCGGTCAGATTTAAGATTCTCAATTTGTCACGGAGAATTAAAAGTAAAACAACAATACCAATAATCAATCAAGAACTGAATATTAATATATAAAATATCACCTCAATACATAAGAGTTTGAGCAGATTACTCCCAATCCCAAAGGGTAGAATTAGCCACGCATACTTCTATCACCTTCCATTCTCCCAATTGGGTTACAATTCACTCTATGGTGTTTTCCTCTCAATCTGCCACACTAAGGTTGAGCCTCTAGCCCTCTATTTATCCTAGTTTTCTAGGGTTAGGTTGTTTATTGTGTCGCGCTAATAGGCTAAATGATAAAACATAAAAAGGCCCAATCTTTCTTTCTTTCTTTTTTTCTTTCATTCTGGGACCTTCTATCTTTATCTTTTTGGCTCAAATCATTCATCTTTAATCCAAATCTCCAATCTTCCTCAGAAATCTGCAATTAACACCAAATTTGGGAATAAAATACTCTTATTCAAATAAAGATCATAAAAAATGTAAAAAGGTATAAATTCATAAATTAGGGATTATTTTATATGTAAATTAGCAATAAATCCTCATAAGTGCCTATATTTTAATATGAAATATTACTGAAATTAGACACTTATCACTCTCCCTAACTTAAAATCTTGCTTGTCCTCAAGCAAAGTAAATGAATATATTTGAATTTAAATATCAAACAACTTAATTCACTAAACAACAAATCAAATTAGAAACTTATGATGCTTCCAATTTCAAATATAGAAAATTATAGACACAATCAATTTCCAGGATAAAATCAAAACAAATAAATGAAAATTCATCAAGGAATATCTTCTCATATGCTCACGGGTAAGTGTTTCTCTTTATTTTCACTGAATCATAACAAATCACAGTTGCTTTTCATTTCATCTTCAAATCACAAACATTTTAGAAACATGAATCTTGAGGTCTTTTACAGGGTTGTAATGAGGCTGGGCTTCCAAAAAATATTGGTTTTTCTTAGATAACAAAATGCACATCTTAAAGAAGAAGAACATACCTACAATTCAATTATAGAGAACATATATGTTATCTAATTACCACTTTCTTTCGATGTCACCTTTTTCCTCATTTTCTTTCTTTTCATGATTTTCATGAAATTATTTTCTATCTTTTTTTTTTATTTCTTTTGCTTCTTCTGTTTCTGTTTTTTTTTTCAATAATAGGAAAAGATTCTTCCTATTTTCAACTTTTTGAACTTTCAAAATCAGAACCAACCATTCCCTTTTCTATATGTATTGCATCTATGTTCTCCTTCCTTAGACATGCTAAAGGGTAGAAAATTATATCAATAAAGGTTAAGGTGCAATATTAACAAAAAATTTCTTAGCCCAAAGGGGATATAAAAAAAATTGGAATTCTAATATAAAGGTTGGCTTTTTGGCCCTGGCTCCTAATTAACACAAACAAATGCCTCAATCATCTTCATGATCTTTTATGATGCAACAAAAATAAAAATCAAGCAACCACAACTGTCAATTCATCAGTAAAACTCTCAAAACTGTTTAAGGTTCACACACTCACTTGGTTTAAATGGTCTCATTCCTTTTTGTCTTGTCATTATTTGTCCTAATCAATCATCCTGTTAAATTTTCATGTATCATAATTTTAACTACATTTGAATAGGGATTCAATCATATTTTCTTTTCTAACATGTGTCTAATTCATCTCACTGTTTAATATCTAAACACAAATTCTTTTTTCCACAATTCAAAATTAATATTCTAGTTCTTTTTTATTTGAGAAAAATAAACTAGAAAGCAAACAAATTAAACTGAAAATTTATTCAAGAACGATAATTCAAAACCTAAAACTAACAAACTAACAAAAACAACAAATTTATTCAAAACACAAAATAAGCAATTAAAACAAACTAAAAAAATAAACAAATAAAAAAAACAAAATAACCAAAAAATAAAATAAAATAAATAAAAACTAAACAGAAAATAAAATTTAAATAATTGAAAAGAAAAGAGAATTAGAGAGATAGAACCATATTTTTGCTCAATCCTCTCTTCTATTTTTGCTCAATCCTCTCTTCTTAAGAAGTCATCCAGCTTTTTGTTAAAAATTTTATCTATAGTCTTGCTTCATTTGCTGGATCTGCCCCCTTAACTAATAGAACCTGTCCTCAGGTCAAAATACATAACCTGCAAAATGATTAGGAGGCATACAAGATTTTTTTTTTTTGAAAAATAAAATAAACAAAGGTAACAACATAAAACTAAAATGTGGACTGGGTTGCCTCCCAGTAAGCGCTCATTTAACGTCATCTAGCTTGACGCCTGTTTATTTCAAGGAGGATATTTATCTTGTTCCACCCGTGCTTTTGTTATCACTTTTATCCGTCTTGAATATGGCTCTTCAACTTCAATTTTTCCGTCTTTCTTCAATTCCTTGATGACCCATAATTTTCTTGTTTTCTTCCTTCCTCTACCCCTACTTGCGTTGAGCATGATAGGTTGTCCTGGACGATACTCCTCTCCTTCCACTAGCTTTCCTTGATTGTCTCCTTTTGCCTCTAACTTTTCATGACGTATAACTTTCTCCTTTGACTTTGAACTCTTCATCTTTTCACTATTTCTTGGAATTTCCTCTTGTTTCCCAGTCTCATCTGTAGTACACTTGGTTACATCATTAAAAAGATTAAATTTTACCTCTTCATCATGAGACCTTACAAGAATTTCTCCCTTGTCAACATCAACTATGACTTTAGCAGTTTTCATTAAAGGTCTGCCGAGAATCAAAGGGACATCCTCATCTTCTTTCATGTCCAGGATAACAAAATCCACCGGAAATATGAATTTGTCTATTTGCATAAGGACATCTTCAACCACACCATAGGGATACTTCACTGTTCTGTCAGGCAACTGTAACTGCATCTTGGTGGGTTTAACCTCCAAGTTACCTATATGTCTTAACATGGATAATGGCATCAAATTTACACTTGACCCTAAGTCCAATAAAGCATTATACACAAATAAATTACCAATTGACACAGAAATAGTAAAACTCCCTGGATCCCTGAATTTCTTTGGCAAAGTTTTTGAGAAACTGCTCCCTGCTTCCTTCTCTCCATATTTATTTTTAAAACAACATATCTTCCTTCTAACTTCATCAAAATATGTCTTTTTCTCTGGCCATCCTGCAAAATAATTTTTTGGAAGCAAATTGTCAGAAAATAATCCTTCCTTTTCTTTTTTTATGTTCCTCTGGGATATTTCTTTTGCGATTTCTACAATTTCACAATTTTCTCCCTCTTCCTTATTTTTTTCCTTTTCTTTTTCAACCTTCACCATCTCACCATTTTCTTCTCTAGTTTTCTCATCACCTTCAGTAGTGATGTTATTGCACTGCTCCTTGGGGTTGATGGTAGTGTTAGCTGAGAATTGGCCAATTTTCCCTTCTACAGTTTGTGTGAGTTGTGACATTTGTTTAGCTAGCTGTCCTATCTGAGTTTCCATGCTCCTAATCATAGCCATACTATTTTCCTGTGTACTCACAATCTTTGACAAAACATCTTCCACTTTATTCATCCTGTCAGGAATAGATGGAGAATTCGATTGATGTTGTTGTTGGAAAGGCCCTTGCTTGTTGGATGAATTATAGTCTTGCTTCCATCCAAAATTCTGATTTTGATTATTTTTCCAACCTTGAGGATAATTGTTAGAAAAACCGCCTTGCCTTCCTTGATTGCCCATATAATTCACCTCAACTTCGGATGCGTTGTTCTGATAAGAACAGTGACCATTAGGATGATCACCTCCACAAAAATCACACCTGAGAGGTACATTCTGACTTTGGAGTGATTGAACAACATGCAACTTTTGGGGTAATTGGGTCATATGTGCGGTCAGTTGCTCAAGTTGCTGTGTCAGAATTTTGTTTTGAGCTAGCAATGCATCTGCAGTGTTTAACTCCAATACTCCTCTTTTTTGATGATTTTGTCTATCATGTTGAGCTTGATAGTCAGTTGTGGCCAAAGCTTCTATAATCCTCGTTGCTTGATCTGCATCAACAGCCATCATTGTGCCACCAGCCGCGGCATCTAGGAGCATCTTTGTATTTGATCTGAGACCATTAATAAATATGCTCAGTTGAGCAATATCTTCAAACCCATGGTTTGGGCATTTTCTCAGCATCCTCTTGAATCTCTCCCATGCCTCACAGAAAGACTCTTCTACCCCTTGTCTGAACATAGATATTTCAGACTTAGCATTGATGTAGCGAGAGATTGGGAAAAATCTTTGCAAAATTTTTTCCTCCACATCCTTCCATTTGGTTAAACTCTGATTAGGATGAGATATAAGCCACTCCTTTGCTTTCCCTGCCAAAGAAAAAGGAAATAAACGCATGTATATACTCTCAAGATCACCTGATTGGAAACCCATAGTTCCCACCAATTCATAAAAAGTAGCCAAGTGTGTATGAGGATCCTCATGATCCATCGCCGTGAATTGATTGGTACTAATGAGGGTAAGGAATGCAGGCTTCATCTCCAAGGCCCTGTTAGTTGCAGGCACTGCAATGCTAGAAAAGTGTCTAGGCCCTTGATGTATGGCGTAATCTCCAAGAGTTCTCCTAGGAGGTGGTGTTTCCTCCCCCGCCATGTTGTTATTCTCCTGAAAAATATCAATGGAAAAAGAAGAAGATGTTGAAGAATACTCTCTATTATCTTCTTGATTCTCTTTTGTCTTTGATTTTCGATTTTTTCTGGCCACCTTCTCAATTTCTGCTTCAAATAGCAAGTGGTCTTCTGGAATTTGACCTCTCAATATCATATAAAAACAACCAATGCAAGGGTTAGAAGGAAAAAATCACAAGTAATAACCCCAATTTTATATTTTATATTATTATTTAATTTTTTTTTATTCAAAAATTCAAAAATAAACAAGAATTTAAATAGCTAACTAAAATAAAATCAATAAACTACAAATTAAAACTTAAAGATAAAATAAAACAAAAACAAAACAGTAAAATGACACTAAGAAAATAAAACAAAGATATTCAGAAAAAAAATAAAAATAAAAAATATAACAAAAATAAAAATAAAAATATATAAATAAAATAAAAACTAAAACAGAATAGAAGAAAACAATGAAAACGAGAAATAACTAAAATCAAGAAATAAAAACAGAATAAAATAAATACTAGAAATAAAAACAAAATAGAATAAAACAGATAAAACAAAACGTAAACAACTAACGTAAAAATACAAGCTAAAACTAGTAATAGATAAATAATTAAAACAAATAAATAAAAACTACCTAAACCTAAATAAAACTACGTAACTAAACCTAAAAAGAACTAAAATAAAATAAAATCAAACTAAATCTGAAAATAAATAGAAATAACTAAAATCAAAATAAGAATTAAAATAATAACAGCAAATCAGCAAACTAAAATAAAATCAAATAAAATAAAAAAGAATCTGTAAAAAAAAATAAAAAAAATAAAAACAAATCAAAACAATTAAAATATTCACAATATTTAGGAAATTATACTCAACAAATCAAAACCTGTCCCCGGCAACGGCGCCAAAAACTTTTTACGGCAAGTGCACCACGTTTGTCAGAAGTAATAATTGTCCCTAAGGACGGATATCGATCCCACAAAGAACAGTGAATTATCGAGTAAAATATTCGCTAAATATAACAACAGAACAATAAAAAAGAGTTTGAAGTGATTATGTTGGCACTGATTAATAAGAAAACAAACAAAGAATTAGTTGTTTCAATTGGAAAAATTGGGATTAAGTTTCATCTCTCTCACTCTCATGTATTTTGATTAGCATGTTAATATTAAGTTCTTTAATTGAAATTGATGCCCGTATAAAAATCATTTATATCGATTCCTCGCATATAAAATCCTTAAGAATGTTCCCTAACTATCGATCCCTCGCATACTTATAAGAACAACTTAGAACGAAGCTCAGACGTTTAATAGCAATTAACATTTCAAGTCTATTCCTAGCACTCAAATATGTTAAGTATTGTTGTTTAGGTCCAAACCCTAAAAATACCTCCCGGTCAAGATTCTCAATTTGTCACGGAGAATTAAAAGTAAAACAACAATACCAATAATCAATCAAGAACTGAATATTAATATATAAAATATCACCTCAATACATAAGAGTTTGAGCAGATTACTTCCAATCCCAAAGGGTAGAATTAGCCACGCATACTTCTATCACCTTCCATTCTCCCAATTGGGTTACAATTCACTCTATGGTGTTTTCCTCTCAATCTGCCACACTAAGGTTGAGCCTCTAGCCCTCTATTTATCCTAGTTTTCTAGGGTTAGGTTGTTTATTGTGTCGCGCTAATGGGCTAAATGATAAAACATAAAAAGGCCCAATCTTTCTTTCTTTCTTTTTTTCTTTCATTCTGGGACCTTCTATCTTTATCTTTTTGGCTCAAATCATTCATCTTTAATCCAAATCTCCAATCTTCCTCAGAAATCTGCAATTAACACCAAATTTGGGAATAAAATACTCTTATTCAAATAAAGATCATAAAAAATGTAAAAAGGTATAAATTCATAAATTAGGGATTATTTTATATGTAAATTAGCAATAAATCCTCATAAGTGCCTATATTTTAATATGAAATATTACTGAAATTAGACACTTATCACTTGTCAACAATACTAGGGCCACAAATGTTGTTATTTAAATGTCGTTATAACATTACATAACTTACTACCCAATATATAAACAATAAAATTAAAAAAAAATAAAAATTATGACGTGGCATAAGTCGTGTCAAGTTGGCACGACTTCAGTATAACAGGGCAGAAGTCGTGTCAAGTTGGCACGACTTCAGTATGACATGACATAGTCGTGTCTAATTGGGACGATTTGTGCATATGAAGTCGTACCGAATTGACACGACTTACCTAAATTTGTAATTATTTTTAAACGGACCCCATTTTAGTAAAAAACAAAAAAAAATAACCCCATCATAATAAAAAAACCCTTCTAAATAACATTGCCACTGTTTTGTAATTTCTATGTATCATTCTATTGTTCCGTTTCCTGGCTAATTATGTCTCAGTGATAGATTACAGAATGAGTATGAATCTCTTTTTACATGTTTATCACTGAGCTTTAGTTTACAAATTAATGCCTCGTGAAGTACATGTTAATACAAGTCAAAATAGTAGTAAGTAAAAGTATCTAAAAATTATAATTTTAAATATGTATTATGTCATTTTTTTGTACATTTCATAAATACGAGATTAGATAGTTTCTTTTTCTTAGGTGTTCTAATGCTTATGTGTTTAAAAATTATAAAGAGAGATGTGTATAAGGTGTTTGCGGTGCTTTACAAAATTGTTGACAAAATAATAATCAATATTGTTCTTATTGTTTGTGTATTGAATTTAGTTTAATTGAATTCTAATTTTTTGTAACACTGTTTATGACATAATGATCTATTAGTGACTCAAGCTTTTTTTTGAATAATGATGATTAAAATATGTATGTGTAATGTAATTTGTATCTAAAAGTAAAATATCTTAAAACTGTTAAAAAGTATATTAGTAACACTTTTTTAAAGTAAAAATGTAATAATAACTAGCAGACTGGTATTCAAAAAGCAAAGACATGACAATCATCAATGTTTTGTCTTGAGAAGCATGATAGAGTAAAAGTAAATAAGTAAATTAGGTAAGTATGACTTTGATTGAAAGTAAATACAAGTAAAAGAAAAAGTACCTAGATTAAATGTAAATTAGGATAAGGATGTAAGGAATAAAATTTGCAATGAATGGGATTCAAGATCAGGTTACTTAGTAACTAAAGAAAATTTAATCACTACACTAAACACATACACCAAACACATTCTTTAGTATTATTATGATTTTTATTATACTTATTATTATTAATAATATTAACAATATTAACAATATTAATAATATGAAAATAATATTAATATAATATTAATAATATGAATATAATATTAATAATATGAGTATAATATGAATATAACATTAATAATATGAATATTAATACTAATAATATTAATTATAATATTAAAATTATAATATTAATAATAATAAGTATAATAAAAATGATAATATGACCAAAGAACTTGTTTGGTCTAGTGGTTAATTCTTCCCTAGTCACTGGAAGGACTTGGGTAACTAAGTTAGGAGCAGCCTTGGAAATGTTTAAATGTTTTGTACGTAGATAAATGATGCTTTATGCATATGTCCCGACTTCAGTTCAAAGGGTAGTTAATGGATTTTAATTGATACATTTGGTAATGAACATGTAGAATAATGGATTGGTGTTGGATGTATGACATGCTTGATCCTTCAAGGAGACTTAGGAAAGAGTTGGGATAAGGCGTCCTTGTGTCAACCAAATGAGGATAACTTACCTCATTCTTCAAGCAGCCATGATCAAAGCAAGGTTTATCATGAATATAGACTAAGTGAGGGTTTGCCCCTCTTTATTTTAGGAGGAAGTTTGCTTTTAGTTAGGACGAAAATGACTCCATCCTTACTCTAACAATGAGAGTTAAGCAATCTCTACTAGCTTCAAACTAGAGAGGATTAAGCCTACACAAGTAGTTGCAATCCCTCGCTCAAAGATTAACGTCCAACTTTTTAGCTTCCCCTGTCTAACCCAAGCTAAAGGACATTTAGTGTCCAAAATCCAACATTTGTGTCCGTATTTGGCAGGTGCTATATGTTGGGTTTCTTGTGATGACTCTCAATGAATTTTCTTTCAATTTAAAGTATATTTTTTAATTATGGTCATTAAAATTAGTATTATTTATCAATGGATGGTACTTAGAATTTTCTTTATATATATCAACTTTTTTTAAACTAATATTATAAATAATTTTTTAATCATAAAAATTTCTACACTTTTCGAATCATAAAAGAAAAAAAGAGAAGAAATGTTTCTTTTGTTGGTTGCTAAAGTATTCGTCTTCGAAATGTGTCATTAGTGTTATTTAATTTCCTTATTTACAAGTCACCTTCATTTTTCTTTCTAGAAGGATAATTTATTCTTAGAAAGAGTCATGGAAATAAATATGTAAGACGTTGCTTTTCTTCCAACCCTATTTTTATGTATCTTTATGTTCTCACTAACCAGATTGAATTGAATTCTATATTTAAGAAGGATTGGCATTCAACCCAATTTGATTCCATTATTAAAAACTATTTAATAACTTCTAATTCTTCATACAAAATTTTACTTAAATTATAAAAATTATCATTATAAGTGTTCCAGACAAGAGTATTGGCGATCTAAAACTTAAAATATTCAGTTGAGGTTGATTAAATTATGAGATGATCACTGATCGTATCCTAGCAAGTTTCATGGGCTTTAAGGAAATGAGGGGACTCCACCTACAGATGATACCCTGACGCTAAGTCAGTAAGAGCATAAAATATAATGAGTATAGTGTAAAATATGAGTTGAAAGTACTCCATGTGTTGTTGTGTTACGTGATTTGTTTTCTTTCCTTTATATAGAGTAGTGTTCTCCCCCTTCTCCTTGTATTTGGTCTTATTATTGACTTAATTCAGTTATAAATGTTGACTCCTATTTAAGACCGATTATCCAGATCCCTTGATTTGCGTTGATACAACATTAATGTCTTTAAATATAAATATCGGTAGACAACATGTTTATATGTAATACGAGCTTGACCCATAACGCTACATAATGCTCAACTTCCGAACATACATATAAATCTCTAAGCATCTAGCTCGTTACCATGGAGGGTAAACACCCTTCCATGATTTTTTCAGCTGGTAATGGACCGAGCATCTAGCTCAGCACCTTGGAAGGTAAACACCCTTCCATGGTTTTTTCGGCTGGTAATGATCGAGCATCTAGCTCGACACCATGGAGGGTGAACACCCTTTTTTTTTTTTCCAAATGGTGATGAACCGAGCATCTAGCTCGGCACCATGGAGGGTGAACACCTTTTTTTTTCAACTGGTAATGGACTGAGCATCTAGCTCAACACCATGGAGGGTAAACACCCTTCCATGATTTTTTCGACTAACAATGGATCGAGCATCTAGCTCGGCACCATGGAGGGTGAACACCCTTCCATGTTTTTTTCAGCTGGCAATGGATCGAGCCTCTAACTTGGCACCATTGCCCTTCCATGCTTTTTTCTTCATATGAATAAACCAAAGTTGCCCCCCTACAAATTGAAAACTTGTACACCATGTAGTATATTGCATAAGCAATCTTATTTTCAATCAGCATAAATTTGAAATAAATCAAATTGTACCAAATACAAATTAGACAAATCAACAAAATTTTTACAATTAGCTGTAATAAAAATGTAGATTAGTCATGCTTTATGTTCTTGGTATAAGTCTCCTATCCAATAATTTAGAAATAACTAAATGGACACTCTCCAGTGGAATGGTTATGGTAAGAGAAAATGTTCAAAAACATAAGTATTCTATATTTTTTGTATCTACTAGTTGTTCGGATACAAGAAATCATTTTTAATTCTTGAACTTCGACATTTTTAATTTAATAAACTTTCTATCAAATGGATTTTCAAAATTTATGGCATTCATTATTAATTTTTGTTGTTGAAAATATAATTAATAATGAAACAACATAATTCATCCCTAGTACAAAATCTTATGGCCCATTAGTGCAAATTGTCCGTCCATTCTTTTAATTTTGGTATGCAAAATAAAGTGAATAAATAGTGTATGCATTCTCACTCAAGATAAAGAATAAAAATTAAAAGAAGTAAACTTGGTGAAATTTGTACCTCTATCATTATTTCTCTCTCTTTCACTTTTATATTCTTTTTTTAATAAAAATGACATTGTAATATAGTGATTTTTTATAATAAAATATGATATAATCTTAAAAACTTTGAGAAGAAAAAAGTATGGATGAATGAATAAGTTATATTGGTAAATAAGCAATTTTTTTTAAAAAAAATCTATTATAAAATTAAATAATATTTTAAAAAAATCATAATACTGTGTATAAGTTTTGTAACGTATATAGTAGCATAAAAGATAATTTTACTGTAAAAGAAATTCACCTAATAAAAACATATTTAAACACTCAGTAAACATGCTGATAAACTTTCAGGGTGAAAATACTATTTTTTTTCCACTTTTCATAAATTTTAAAAGCTTAAAAAGTTCATCTGTGTATATAGATTATATTGAATGAAATTGTAAAATTTAGGAAAATTTTTAAACATAACATTTCTCTTCTACTTTTCCAAAAACATCTCTTAAATATTTTAACCAAATAAAATCCAACACAGGACAAATTCAACCAATAAAAAATAATATCATTTAAGAATAGTAAAAAAAAATTTAAAATTCAGAAAAATTACCAGAGGTTGCGAAACTATGGAAATGTATTATACACACCATTTCACAAAAATTTCACAAATATTTCCAAAATTCTCTTTACCCAATTCTTACCAAATATACTTTAAAATTATTAATTTTAAATTTCCGCTCCTATTACAAATTTAATTTAATTTTACTCTCTTTATAATGATATTTTTTTTGAGTTTTAATTATCTTTTATCTATAAAATTTTCGAATAAATTTATGTGATAGAGCATGAACACCAAATCAATGAATAGTATATATGACATTGAGTATAACGATGTGACTCTTTTACTCCATTCATCTATTCATATGTTTTTCCATTATTATTTGGGTTTTGTGTTCAAGGTGATCAATCATGAATAAAAAATAATGAAATATAAATTAATATGCTCATTAAAAATTAAAGGCAATGTCGGTGTACCTAGCACGGTGGCTGCAAACTATATCAACTATGGTAAAACAGTCCCTTCATGGGTGGTGTGTGCTACCTTGTGGAATAAGGAAAATTTTACATATATATTGTGAAGGTAAGAAAAGTTTTATCTGTCTCACGATGCGTGCCAAAATGTTCCAAACAAAAGTATTGACAATCTAAAACCTAAAACATTTAGTTGAGGTCGGTTAAACTCTGAGATGGTCACTGATCGTATCCTTGCAAGCTTCTTCACGGACTCCAAGAAAATGAGGGGGATCCAGCTGCAGAAGATACTCCGACGCTAAGTCAGTAAGAGCATAAAATATAATGAGTATAGGGTAAAATATGAGTTGAGAGTACTCCCTGTTTTGTAGTGTTATGTGAGTTATTTTCTTTCCCTTATATAGAGCAATGTTCTCTCCCTTCTCCTTCTATTTGGTCTTATTATTAGCTTAATTCAGTAATAAATGTTGTCTCTTATTTAAGGTTGATTATCTAGGATCTCTTGATTTACGCTGATACGACATTAATGTCTTTAAATATGAATATCGATAGATAACTTGTTTATACGTAATATCGAACTTGGCCCATGACTCTACCGTCCTAGCCTAGACATAAGTCAATGAGACTAAAAACTAAGTTTATTCTGACAATTTCCAATCAATCTACATATCTCTTAACATTGGACTTGACCCATAACACTACAATAAAATACAACTTATATTTTTTTAAATAATGTAAAATTATATATTTTCTTAAACAAGAGATCAGTTATTAAAATTAACTAATTAAATAATATCACGTTAAAACCTCAATGAATGGAATAGATACCTATACACCTTAACGGTAAACAATCAGAAATAGCAAAATCGCCTCAACGAGAATCTCTGCCACAAAGACACACCAACAAAATCAATGTCCCTAAAGATAAATGATAAAAACAGAGAGAAGAGAGAGTTGAGAGTATAATCATCTTTATTTAGTTTTTCTCTTTCTTTATACATAATCCCTCTTGTACTAACCTACAAAGGTTAATTAATAAAAATGAAATTGCATATTAATTCAAGATATAAACTAATTAAACTACAAGAAAATCATTAATAAACAAAGATGATGGTCATATAACAGGTTTCAGTCTCAGGTTAGGGAAAAAATGTATTTAAACAAGATTTGACATCGTATTTTGGTGAAGACAAGAAACATGAATGATGACTGAAACCAACATCTAGCGAGGGTATAGCTCAGAAATTGAAGCTTCATTTTCTGATTCTTGAACTGATTTAAATATCGCTTCACTTGATCCTGGTTCCCTTGAATTATACTCCCATGACTGCATCTCTGGAAGGCTTCTAGTTCTACTGTTCATATAAAATGCTGGTTCTGCAGGAATAGGGAGACTCAGAGAATAGCTGTTAAGCATTAGCACAATGTTAGCCATGGTTGGTCTGTCAACTAAATTTTCTTGAACACAGAGTAAACCAATATGGATGCATCTCAGCATTTCATTCCGTGAATTGTTGTTCAGTGACGGATCTACAATATTTATAGCCTTTCCCTCCTTCCAGTTTCTCCAAGCCTGCAAAAGTTGTCATCAGATTATGGATTCACTTATACATTAATGTTTTGGAGCATGTAATCTTCTAATCCATAATTTTAAGTTGCAATGAAGAAGTAACAGTGACAAAATTAAGACTTACAAAGCTTAGTAGATCCTCCATATTCTCTCCTTTATTAATTCCACTGTTTTTCTGGCCGCTTACAATCTCAAGAATCAGTACACCAAAACTGAAGACGTCTGATTTCACTGAAAACTGTCCATGCATTGCATACTCCGGTGCCATATATCCACTACAGTATGAACAGGATTATTATTTTCGTTGTGTTTCAGTTTCTAATGCCATTCACAGCTTTAAATCTGAATTCTTGTAAAAGTTTTTTACGCTATCACGGCCATACGAAACAGATTGATTCTAACAACTTCCTGTTATTCAATCTCTGTGAACAGTTACTAATTCATGATTTGGTGAAATTAATGATAGAAGTTCTCTTCGATGGTTGATTGAAATTAAAGTCTCAAACATCAACAAGCTATAACATATTCTAATACTTACTAGGTTCCCACAATTCTACTTGTATTTGCTTGAGTTTGATCCATTAAAACCAGTCTTGCCATGCCAAAATCTGCTATCTTAGGATTCATCTCTTCGTCTAAGAGAATGTTACTTGCTTTGAGATCTCGATGTATAATTCGTAGCTGAGAATCTTCGTGAAGGTAGAGAAGACCTCGAGCAATACCTCTAATGATTTTGTAGCGCTTTTCCCAATCCAATTGGGCGTTCATGGCTGGATCTGTATATATAGCCGCCATCAGTTTTAACTATGAATAATTAGGTTTGTAATGAGCAAGAAGTGAAATATAGAACAGCAGTCATAAAAGTTACCAAATATGAAGTAATCAAGGCTTTTATTGGGAACAAATTCATAGATAAGTAGTCTTTCTCTTCCTTCCAAGCAGAAACCAAGTAGCCTAACTAAATTTCGGTGCTGAAGCTTGACCACTAAAACCACTTCATTCTTAAATTCCGTATCTCCTTGCCCAGAATCTCTTGACAACCTTTTGACAGCAATCATCTGTCCATTGGAGAGCCTACCCTGAAAATACATCTCTGTCAGGTATAGTAAATAATTTAGTAACTGCTGTTATACCATGCTTTTTTACGATGTGTCTCTGAATCAACAGGGTTACTTACCCAGTAAACAATTCCAAATCCACCCTGTCCAAGTTTATTAGAATCAGAGAAGTCCTCGGTAGCAACTCGTATTGTGTCAAAGTTGAATTGCAATGACTCAACAATGTTAATTTCATTCTGATCTTCTTCATCTTCTTCTTCTTTAACTTCACATAGGAAACGGAATTAAATTAGTCAGTTTTTCGAATACGTTCGAAGAACAATACCGCTGTCTGTGCATTCATGGGGCCTTTTAATTTTTTAAACCAAAATACAAAAGGTATACAACTCCCTGTTTCTATTCAAAATATACGTGACTTACACTTATCGAAGATTTTCATATTCAGTCTGTTTTGCATGTATTTAGTTATTATTTATAGTTAAGAATTACTATATATTATGTCAGATCATATATGTCTATCTACAAAAAAGATTTGTCCGTTTAGGATTTGTTTTAACAATATATAGGAGCAAAATTGAAAATAAAAATGTGACAGTAAATTGATTACTGGTCTGGCCTGCATGATTTTTCCTTGCGTTCCTCCTCGTTAAATACAGGAAGAGACAGATGACCAAAACAACAGCAGCAGCAGGCACAATTATGGCAATGACAATTATTGTTGTATTACTACTTTCTGCAAAAACAAGAATCCTGTGCCGTGTTAGAGACTCGAAGGATTAAGGACAATAAAACAGCACAAAATGGAAAATGATAAAAGTGGATCATGAACTCAACTGTAATTATTAGGCTATTAGCAATTAAATATAATGATAAGTACCTTCCGGGGAAGTGTTAATTGTGGATGGTGGTGGTGTCTCAGGGTCTATTATCGTGGTCTGTTCGTAGAAGCGGTAGTCTTCATATCTAATATTACAACTGGGTCCAACAACTCTACCACCTCTCTTTTCGTCGCAGCAAGTTGGGATTTGTTTGATAGCCTCATCCAAGCAATCATTGCAGTCTGTCTGAGTCAAATCAGGGGTGCACTGCACAAGACCATATATGGCTTGAAAATTACTAGTTGTGTTATCATCCGTAGCATACTTACGGCGAGAGTCACCGGATGCTGCTTTGTCTTTGAGTTCCCTCAATAAGTTTTGGAGCACTCGATTGAACTCATCCGCTTCTGTTGCATTGGCCGTGTTGTACGCAGAAAAATCAGGAGAAATGTCCAAGACCCCAAATATTGAGCGGTTTGAGTAGCGCAACATGCAGTGGTCATTATATATAGAAGCCTCTTTCTGGTTTGGACAAAGCTGTGTGATATTGCCTCCGGCATCTTTGAGGTAACTGCGGCACTCATTTGGCTCCACATCTCCCCTGCACAACCCAATGGCGTTGACTTTGTCAGCGTTTTGACCATGAGAGAAGTTGTAGAAACCATAGTTGATTTCAGTGTTGGAAGAAAGAGTGGATAAAAGGGTGATGAGATTGGTGTTATAGGTGCTATTGGCTGTGTAGTTGCCGTTGCTGTTATCACAGGATTGGAAGAGATACTGGGCGTTGGCTTGAGATATTAGACAACAGAGAAAGAAAAGAAGCATGCAAGAAACGGCACCCATCCCATAATCAGGATAAGGAACAACGTTAACTGAAGCTTTGCGTATTATCATGAATGGTGCTTTCACTTTATAACCAGAATTTCCTTCGGTAAGTTTCTACATTTTGTTTGTAGTTTTCATTGAATATATAACATCTTTTGATACCGTGTGTTTGGTAGCTTTTCATTTCAAATGGTTACTAACTAAAATAGAGTTATGATTAATTTTTGTTCTTATAAACACGAGTTGCTTACGCTGAAAACTACGCGTAGTCTAGAAAAAAAAATTCTAGCGTTAAATATATGGAGTGATTTTGTTTAGAAATTATAAATATAAAATACATTTAACATTTAAAAGAAGAAGTCAAGGCTTAAACAACATTATTTAAAGGCGTTGAAATTATTTGAATTTTCACCTTTTACAATAGAGTTTCTTTTAATCGTCTCTCATTTATTGGAGCTGTTCATCTACTATAGACGTCTTCCATTTTTCTTTAGTTTATGAAAGAAGAAAAGATTCAAAGGAGTAGAGCAGGAAAGAAAATTAATCAATCAATTTCGAGGCTATCTTACTTTTTATTAATTTCACAAAAAAAAAATCATAAAATAAATCAATATTTAGTGATAAAAAATAATTAGTTGTTATAATGATTAAATTAGATATCATTTTAGAGACTAAAAAATATTTTGATTTCTAAATTAGTTTATATTATTGTTAAATGGTTTCTAAATTGATATCTAATTAGCCACCAATGTTTTTGCTACCAATTATTTAGATCCTAAATTTGGCAGCAAAAACTTTGATTGTTAATTAGACACCAATTTAGAAACTATTTAAAAATAATAAAAAACTAATTTAGAAAACAATTTTTTTAGTCTAAATGGTCTCTAAATTAGTCACTATATAACAACTAATTATTTTTTTTCTTTAAAAAATAGTTTTTATTTTATGATTTTTTTTTTAGTGTTTCTATTCATACGTCTAAATTATTTTTCCAATTCATATGATATTAAAGAAACATTTTAGTCCTTGCTAGCTTTTTAAATAACACGACTGTTTTTTGTTAAAGGTAAAAATCTTTCATGAAAAATATTCATTTTGAACAAGTCCTTTGTTATTATAATTCACTAAATTATTTTTGGAGGCACACCAATACTCTGTAAAAGGGCGAGTTTGTTGTTTTAAAATTTCCAGACACTATATAAAATTTCACATTATTGTTTTCATTGATATTGGTACATAATTTCTATAAAAAGAAAAAAAAAGTACTGTAAATTAGTCGATTCAATTTATTGATATATATATATATATATATATATATATATAATTTGAGGTGACAAAATCATATTTTATTAAATTCTTTAACTTGAAAGCTGAATATACATGTATTGTTATTCCTGTGTTTTTAAATTTTCTGCTATACATTAAACAACTCCACTTAATGTATACACTTTTTTTAGTTAAAATATTATTTGAGTAGTTTTTAATGGGTGCCATTTTTGAAACAGTCTGAAGGAAAAATGTGGAAAAAGTGAAATAGATTTAAAGATGTTATCTAAAAGTCTCACATATATAAGTAATTTATTTGGCTTTGACATCACTGGTAGCTATATTGATGGATTCAAGAAGAGAAGTTACAAAAGAACGACACCTTCTTAAAAGGTTGCCTGAAAGAGACGGAACTGACACGTTCAAATTTACAAATCCAAACAGAGAAAATGAAGACGAAAGCTTCAACGTCCATTCTTTAACAGTTCATCATGTTTGGGGAGGATGTATTCATGCTCTTTCAATAATTTTAGTCCTCCTTCCCCGATATATTAATATATTATTTTCTTTTTTTCAAGATAAATAATTAAATAAACATGTCTCTTTTTGGATAAAAAAATAGAAAATATTTTTTTTACATGAAATTTGAATTTTTATGATAAAATATATTATTTGAATAATAAATTAAAATTTTAGAAATTTATAAGAATAAATCATTTAAAATAAAATCATTTCACTTTTCAACTTAAAAAATAAAATTTATTTTTATGTTTTCTCTCTTTCAAATTTACCTTTTTACATATTATATCTCTAGTTTAAATTTAGTTGAGATATTATTTACTCAACTTCATTCAAAACATTGACTTAATTAGGTACAGATTAGCTCGATATGTATTTTTTTGATTAATCTCGATGAATTTCCCTTCAATTTAAAGTATATTCTAGTTTTTTTTTTAAATTATGGTCATTGAAATTAGTATTATTTATCAATTGATGTTACTTATAATTTTCTTTATATCAACTTATTTTTAAATTATTATTACAAATAATTTTTTAATCATAAAAATTTCTACACTTTTCGAATCATAAAAGCAAAAAATGAAAAGTAGAAATGTTTCTTTTGTTGGTTGCCAAAGTATTCGTCTTTGAAATGTTGGCATTAGTGTTATTTAATTTCCTTATTTTCAAGTCACCTTCATTTTTCTTTCTAGAGGTATAATTTATTCTTAGAATGGGTCATTGAAATAAATATGTAAGACGTTGTTTTTCTTCAAAAACACTCTTTTTATGTTTCTTTATGTTCTCACTAAGCAGATTGAATTCTATATTCAAGAAGGATTGGCATTCAACTCATTGATTCCATTATTAAAAACTATTTAATAACTTCTAATTCTTCAGACAAAATTTTACTTAGATCATAAAAATTATCATTATAAGATACAAATTATATATTTTTAAATAATGTAAAATTACATCTTTTCTTAAACAAGAGATCAATTGATAATACAATAAATTAATTAAATAATATCACTTTGAAAATTCATACACCTTAACTATCAGAAATAGAAAAATCGCCTCGACAAGAATCTCTGCAATAAAGATCAATGATAAAAATAGAACAGAGAGTTGAAAGTATAATAATCTTTATTTAGTTTTTCTCTTTCTTTTATATATATATATATATATATATATATATATAAATGTGTGTGTGTTTATTACTTGGAGATTAAAAAAAAAAGCTTTCCATCATGCAAAAATACATTTTCCTTTATCAAAACACAAACACTAAATTTTAAATGTATAATGTATAAATATATTATTTTAAAAGTAATTGATATTGAATCATTGAAATTGGTTCGAATTAAAAAAATAAACCTGAAATAAAATTAATTTGATTTGAATTTAAAGTTAGAAAACCAATTTGATGAACTTATATAAATTAATTTAATTGATTAATTATTTCAATTATGAAGATCATCATAAAAAAAAATCAATGACGTCCATTCTTTCTCTTTATTAACTTCAACCATCTAAAAAAATGGTTAGTTCTTTGTTACAATTCATATACTAGAGGTGTAGACAAGGTATATTACATAGAATAATCATCTAATTCAATAAAAAAAATTGTTTGAATTGAATTGTTTTCATCAGAACCAATCCAACTGAATTAATTCTTAATTTTATCGAATTGAATTGAATCAATTAACTTACAAGTTTTAATTATTTTTCTAAAATTTATAATTTTAAATATTTATGTTATATTTAAAAAAAAGATTATATTATTTAATGTTTAAATTTTTTAATAATTTAAGATTTAAAAAATATTTAGTTTAATGCCATCACTTAGAAAACCCAATCCCTATATTATCATATACAAACAAAACAAGGCTTCTGGAAAAGCAAGTTCAACATATACGAAAGCTTGATGGAAATGACAAGTGCAATCAATTATTTATTAAACAGAAGCACGTAGGAAAAAAACACAATAATAAGTGTAAGAACAATACATAATAAATTTATTCCTAGCAGTGGCATATACAATATATAGCTAATAATGGCCACCTTTATTGAGTCTATTACAATGATTAGGAATAATTTTCTATCAGTATTATATAGATGGATAATATGGTGGAAGTGTGACGCATCACATTAACGGGGATGGTGCTGGTGCATATGCAGGTTCATCATAGAAGGTGTAATTTTCATATCTGATATTGCAACTGGGTCTGCCAACCCTACCACCAATCTTGCCTGTGGGGATTTCTGCGATAGCCCCAAACAAGCAGTGGAAGCACTCTTGTCGAGACAAGTCAGGAGTGCACTGCACAGCACCATATATGGTTTGAAAATTTGAAGCACCTGCACTTGCCGCTGCATACTTGCGACGAGAGTCACCTGATGCAGCTATGCCTGTTAGAATCCTCATCAAGCTGCTCAGAACTTGATTGAACTGGTAAACTTCCGTTGCATTGTTTGTGTTATACATATAGTACGAAGGTTTAGTTTCCATTAAGCCAAATATTGAGCGGTTTGAGTAGCGCAACATGCACTTGTCATGGTACAAAATAGCCTCTTTCTGGTTTGGACAAAGCTGTGTGAGATTGTCTCTGGCATCGTTGAGGCAACTGCGGCACTCGTCTGGCATAACGTCTCCTCTGCATAGCCCAATGGCGTTTACTTCGTCACTGTTTTGTCCGTAAGAGAAATTGTAGAAACCATAGTTGATTTGTGTGTTGGAAGTGAGATTGGATAAAAGGGTGTTGAGGTTGGTTTGGTAAGTGCTTTCGGCTGTGTAGTTCCCTTTGTTGTTATCGCAGGATACATAGTTATACTGGGCGCTGGTTTGAGATATGGCAATGAAAAGGAAAAGGAGACAACAAAGAAAGGACCTAGAGGACACAGCAACAACAACAGCCATTATGGTTGGTCTCTTCCTTGGAGTAGAAAGTAACAAATTCAGGCTTCAGAGATTTATGACATTCAATGTCGAGAGAGTGAAGTGATTTGCTGAGTAAAGTTTGTGTTGTTATTGCTGCTTTTATAACGCAATTTCTTTGCATTGGAACCGTGTTTGAAACGAAACTTAATTGCACAATTCAAATGGCGGGACGCGGTGACATACATGGAAACTGTAAAATTGAGACTGGTAGTGTTTTCTGTGGCCCAAATCAATGCTTTGAATTTTGATTAATAACACGTAGTCATTTCTACTTTGTAGGAATTAATTTTTTTTTTTGTTGTAATTGATTTGTTAAATGTTTTTCAATTTAGAAACTTCTCTAGATTCGCCTCAGATAACATATTAGTCCGATATGATATCTCATAAGTCTAACAAATATTCTTTACTATAAGTTTTAAATGATTCTGAAACCATATTACAAAATGGATTTTAAGTCTAACTCACTCTCATTAAACCGACTCATAACGTGAGGTTTGCATCCACTTATGTACAATTAAATACTCTAATCTCTTTTTCGTGGGAGTATGGGAGAATTTATTGGTGCTTTTTCAGCGTTTTTTGAAGTTCAAACTGCTTTGGTTGCTGAGTTTTAGGGAGTTATACATGCTATGGAGGAAGCTCAAAAAATGGGACTTACTAATGTCTGGCTTGAATGTGATTCTACCTTGGTTTGTGCTGCGTTTACTGCTAGGACTAATGTTCCGTGGATGCTTCAGAATCGATGGAATACTTGTCTTAATTTTTGTGGGACAATCAGGTTTAGGGTAACTCATATTTTTCGTGAAGGGAATGCGTGTGCTGATAAGTTGGCTAATTTAGGATTTATTCATAGAGAATCTTTTCATTGGTATAATAGACTCCCAACTAGTCTGTTCTTAGAATTCTTTATGAATAGGTATAATCTACCTATGTATCGTTTGTGTTAACATATGGGTTTTGGTCTAGTCCCCCCATATTTTTGTATTTTCTTTTTTTTTTCTTTTTTTTAATAATATTTTTTTTTCATGTGATGGCAGATGATTGTTGTTTCTTGAGGTGTCAGCTTAGCTGAGATGTCAAGTTGCATAGTGATGCCTAACACGAAAACTTTATAAAAAAAAATACTCTAATATCTTGTTGACGTAAATTTCCAACATTTTTTATTTTAAATTAAGGTAGATTTATTAAATAAAAAATAGACCTACTAAAATTTGTATTTTTTTTATAAATTTTAATCAATAGTGAAAAGTATATTATTAACATTCTTTATATTTTAAATAAGCTAGACATCTAGATATAATCTGATAGACTTGTCTCTCTTTTACTCCGTTTTTCTTCAAATACATTTCTTTTTATTTTTCATCATATAACTTCAATCACGATTGCAACAACAAAGGAGATACTATTTGAAAGTCTGGGTTGGCATGAAGGAAGGTTCTATATTGGTGACACTATGAATTTTTTCTTCTGCATACATTCCTACACTTGAGCAAATCCATGAGGTCATCTTTGAACCCCCATAATTGGAAAAAAAAAAAAATTAGCAATATAAAAAATATATTGTCCTTTATTGACTTATACTTAGCTTTATAAATTTCTAAACAAAAATATGTAAGTTATTAATACACCATATTCAACTCAAACTTTAAAAAAATATTTAGTTAGATTCTAGAAGTCACCTTATTACCTTAACTTAATTGATTAGACTATAAAGGTCAAACCTTTCCAATAGGACTAACTTCATAACAGAATTCTTATTATATTGCCTAGATTTACACACGTTAGACCAAACTTTTAATTAAAAAATTATTATAACAAATTTTAACTCAACGTTTTTATTTTGAATATTTATTTTACATTAATATAACACTTAATGGAAGACAATAAATACTTTTTTCTTTCCTATAATCATTTCACTTTTTTATATATAATTTTTTTGTCATGTTTTTTTTTTAATATTTTTACTCTATAAATTATGTTATTTTTGTTTTTAATTTTCTTATGACGTGATATTTTATAATGTGACACATAACGTGACACCAGTTTTCCATTCATTCCAACGCCAAAAAAGACGTCCTACTTCTTTTTAATTAAAGATTAATTCTTCCAACTGCTTGTACCATTATTCCAAAATGTATTTTTAATATTCTTTTTATATATGCGAAATTCTATCCCAAAATATAAATTAAAATTAGTTTCAAAATTAGTTTTCTGAATATTTAAAAATGTTTCTGAAATAATTGTTTTGGACCATAAAAATATGCACTCAATTCTGGAGTTATATTTTTGGAATATAAAAATACATTTATTTAATTTTAAAATGATTTTCAAAATATAAAATATATTTCAAAATGATCATTCCAAAAATTCTATATACTAAATTTTAGAATAGTTCTATGTGACACATAAAGGGTTGTCACATAATATAGACTTCAAGGCCAACAGAAGGTGTGGCCTATTTAATCAAGACTATTGAGAGTAAAAAACAATCATTCAACAACAATTTTTTTTATATAAAATAAAATATTATAATAAAACAATATTTTTTGGATATCAAGTATTATATATCCAGATATGACTTAAAAATTGGCCCAGGTTTCTATATTATTTGGAGGAACGGAGAACACGAAGTACCGTGAGATTTTTATTTGTCCTCTGTTGAATTTTTTTAAAAATGAAATAATCTAAATCATGGTAACAAAAAATTTTAATTTTTAAATTTTAAGTATCAATACATGAATATTTTTTTAGTTCCTCTAAAAATAGTCCGTTTTCATTTTGGTTCATATAATTTTCTTTTCTTTTCTTTTCATTTCTAGAAAATTTGGAATAATTGCTTTTAATACTTATAGAATGTGTGAATTTTGTTTTTAGTTTTTATTTTTTTTATGATTTTCATCCTTCAAAAATTTCAAAATCACCAAAGAAAAAAAGAAAGAAGCGAAGAAGATTTTATAAGCACTAAAATTATATTTAAGTCTAAGCATTTAGTAAAGTTAAATAATTAAATCATGAAATATAAACTTAATTTCTTCTCCATTCTCTTCTTTTCTGTTAAAAATTAAACCATTGAACACAAGTTTATATAAAAGGTTTCTTCCTATTTCTCCATCAATTTCATACCACTAGACATCATGTCAGTGATCAATTTAGAAAGTGTGAGATTTTTGCTCTTTTGGTGGAATTGGATATTTTTGCTCCATTTTAGTAATTAATTTAAATTTTAATTATAGCGAGTTTCATTTTTTTGAAGAGGAATTATAGTGAGTTTCATAACTCCAAATGCAAAGACAATGAGTTTCAAGCTCGAAACATAAAGACTAAATAATGACAAACAAATTTCAATTTCAGATATTTATTTGACTATTTTTTTCAATTTGAAATAATACTATGCCCTACAACTGCATGAACATTTATTCAGTTCACAGTAAGTTCAGCTTGAATTTCCATTACCATTAAAGGTTGATGGTGGAAGTGGGAGGGCATCACAGTGACGGTGCTGGTGCATCTGCCGTGGTAGAAGGTTCATCATAGAAGCGATAGTTTTCATATCTAATATTACAACTGGGTGTTGCAACTCTACCACTAATCTTGCCGCTGCTTGTGATTCTTGAGAAAGCTTCAACCAAGCACCGGTTGCAGTCTTGTTGAGATAAATCAGGAGTGCACTGCACAACACCATATATGGTTTCTAAATTTGGTGCAGTTGAATTTCCCGCAGCATACTTACGAAGAGAATCACCTGATGCAGCAGCTATGCCTGTTAGATTGCTCACCAAGTTGTCCAACACTTGATTGAACTGGTCCACGTTGGTTGCATTGACAAACTCCAACGTATAAAACAAAGGTGAAGTTTCCATGAGGCCAAATATTGATCGGTTTGAGTAACGCAACATGCACTTGTCATACCACCCAATTGCCTCTTTCTGGTTTGGACAAAGCTGTGTGAGAAGGACCGTTGAATTGTTTATGCAGCTGCGGCATTCATCTGGTTTAACATCTCCTCTGCACACCCCAATGGCGTATACTTTGTCACTGTTTTCGCCGTAGGAGAGGTTGTAGAAACCATAGTCGATTTGTGTGTTGGAAGTGAGATTGGACAAAAGGGTGTTGAGGTTGGTGTGATAAGTGCTGTTGGCTGTGAAGCTGCCTTCATCACTGAGACAGAAGTGATTTAGGAAACTTGGCTGCGCGCTGGCTTGAGATATGATTATGAAAAGTAGGCAACAAACATAGGAATGCAACCTTGAGGAAACAACAACGGCCATTGTGCTTGCGTTTTCAGTGATTAATTTGGTGAGTAAAATCTGTGTTGTGGGTACTTTATATATAAGCAAAATTTGTTTGGCACCTTGTATGAAACGAAACTTCACTACTGAATTCGAGGAAGAGGTCACGTATTATGGGAACGGAAGAAACTGTAAAACTGAGACTCAGGCTTGTGTGAATGCTTTGAATTTTTCTTTTTAAGACGAGGGAAATGCTTAAACATATTGTCATTGTAATTTGTATGCTTTTTAAATTTAGAAACTTGTCTGAATTTGTTCCTGCTTGGGTTAGAAGACCATGTCAACTACGTATCACTATTGAAAGAAAAAGTTATTTTCCGGCTCAGTAAAACAATACCAAGTCCTTATTTTGACTCGTTACCCTGAAAATATATCATAGTCCAGTATCGTATCCAAATATACCATGTTTAGGATGAAGGAGTAATATTTTTCAGGATGAAAAGTGCCATCTACTCTGTAAACAACTCCAAACCCGCCGTGTCCAAGTTTATTAGACTAAGCTAATTTATTTGTAGCAACTCGTAAGCTAAATCCCTGTTAGATTTACATTCAACCTTTTCTCTTGGCTTCCTATTAGTAAATCCCTGTTAGATTTACATTCAACCTTTTCTCTTGGCTTCCTATTAGAAAGCACCAAGTATCTGTTTGCCTTGTTACATGTAATTGCATTAACGATCATTACATTTGACTATAATCATGTGATTCATATTTAACGAGGGTATAGACTACTAATTGAAGCCCCGTTAGTTGATGCATCAGCACAGAAACTTTTCTGCTCATTTGACCCTGTTTTCATAGAACTACACCTCGAAAACTGGATGACTGATGAACAACTATTTTTCATAAAATAAGCAGGTTGCAATGGAACTGGTAGAGTAAAAGAGTGGCTATCAAGCATAAGCACCACTGATGCCATTGTTGGTCTATCAGCAGCCTTTTCTTGAACACAAAGTAGTCCAATGTGAATGCATCTCGCCATTTCATCTCTGAAAGCATTATTTAAGGTGGGATCTATAATATTATCCGTTCTCCCTTTCCTCCAGTTTTTCCAAGCCTGCAAGAAGTTCATATGAAAAAACATTAGCTCCAGTTTTTCACTTCTACCATTTTAAGTGGATTAGTTAATGCCTAATTCTCCATTATAAACCTTATAAAGATAGAGAAGATAAAAAAAATGAAAACATACAAAGCTTAGTAGATGCTCCACATTCTCTCCATCACGAACTCCACCATTCTTTAAGCCGCTTACAATCTCTAGCATTATTACACCAAAACTGAAGACATCTAACTTCATCGAGAGTTTTCCATGTCTTGCATACTCAGGTGCCATGTATCCACTGCATGTCAATAAGAGCAGGCTCAATTACGTACAAACATTACCTGTTATTTGGACAATAGTCCATGCTCCTCGTCTGTATTAGTTAAGGAAACATATTAGAAACTGAACAGCTTATAATATTTTGATACTTACAAGGTTCCTGCAATTTTACTTGCATTAAACTGAGTTTGATCCACATTAAAAAGCCTTGCAAAACCAAAATCTGAAATCTTAGGATTCATGTCATCATCTAAAAGAATATTGCTCAATTTGAGATCTCGGTGAATAATCCTCTGCTGAGAATCCTCATGAAGATAAAGAAGCCCACGTACAATGCCTTTAATAATACTGTAGCGTTTTTTCCAATCCAAATGTGCTCGCCCGATGTGATCTATTTGCCAATGAGTACAATCACTTAATGTTTTAAACTAGAGTCAAAATCTTTCTTCATTTAGTCATGCAAAAGAAATTATGTGATTGACTGGCTGTATAAAGTTAAAGTTAAATAAACATACCAAATATGAAGTTGTCAAGACTTTTGTTGGGAAGAAACTCGTAGATAAGGAGTCGTTCTTCACTTTCAAAACAGAAACCAAGGAGCCTAACTAAATTTCGGTGGTGAAGCCTTGACATTAATAGCACTTCATTCTTGAATTCAATATCTCCTTGGCCAGAGTTTCTACATAACCTTTTGACTGCTACTACTTGTTCATTGAAGATCGTCCCCTGAAGATTTCATGGTAACAGTGTTTCACGATGTAAAATTGGCCAACAATAACGTTTTGACATTAAGATAAATTTAATTGTAAGGGTGCAATGTTTACTTTGTAAACAGGTCCAAATCCTCCTTGTCCAAGCTTGTTTGCATCAGAGAAGTTGTTTGTAGCGACTCTGATGATGTCAAGGTCAAATTGTGATGACTCTAATTGTCTAATTTCGTCATCAACCTTAGCTTCATCTAGATGGGGGAGATAGTTTTAAGCTATAGTTTGTCAAATCGAAATCAAAACTGCAGCATGCAAAAGTAAAATTTCCCAAGACAATTATTCAATAGATGAAGCACTACATGTAAGCAATTCATTTCTTGAAAATAGTTATATTCCCCTTTTGGTTTTTGTTCGTAACTCCCGATTAGTAAAGTTATTTTAGAAAAAATATCTCTTGTATGCCATATCCCCTTGTCAATTCCAAGAAAAAAGAAAAAAGAACATTGATTCATCTTGAAGTAGGTGTCACACGACCTACCTAAGTAAGAAATCACAGGAAAAAATATTGATTCTTTACACACTATGAAGCTCAGACACTTCTCTTAAGTAAACATCTGAACTTACTCTCAAAATATTTTCTTGGCTTCCTAACTCTTAAGTAGATGCAAGTAGAAATGAGCATCCCAATAAAGACAACAATTGGCACAACGTACTTGGCGTTGACAGGTTGCAATCTGTTGCGTTTTCCTGCATAAAAACAGAACATCTCTTCTGGGTAAAATAATCCTCGTCAGGGAGATATCTCAATTTAGTCAGGAAACAGAGAGACAAGGAATTGAAGATGCCACTAAGGTGCTGGAATTTTTAAGTCTAAAATACCTTTAAGTACTTGGTTGAAATGTTCTCCATTTTATCTTTCCTTACATTAGAATAACATTATATAATAATAAAATCTCCCTCAACATATATGTCTGAGAGGTTTAACTTGACTTATGATGTACTAAATTGGGGATCAGTATTGTAATTCAAACCATGCTGCAAATTGTAACAATTAATACCATGATAAGTACTCTCTGAGGAATTTGAAGTGGTGGAGGGTGCAGGTGACGATGAAGGAGGAGATGCTGATCCTTGTGGTGGCAATTGTAGTGTTAGTGTATCCGCAGTAGGCTCATAGAAGCTGGAGTTCATATATCTGAAATTACAGCTTAATTTAATAACTCCGCATCCTGATCTGTTATTACAATATTTGGATATTTCTGAAAAGGCACCACCTAAGCAGTCGTTGCACTCTGCCGCTGTCAATTCAGGTGAGCACTGAACAACGGCATATAAAGTTTCAGAACTCGGAGTAGTTGCATTTCCTGCAGCAAATTTGCTTCTGAGATGGGAGTCAGTTGTTGCAGCTTTCTCTCTTAGTTTTGACAGCAACTTGTTCAGCACATAACTGTACTGATTCCAATCTGTTACTTTAGTTTCCCACAAAACATAGAAGAAGAAATCAGAGTCTTGGTAACCAAGTATTGAGTAATCTGCATAGTGTAACATGCATAAATCATATCCTCCCACCGCTTCCTTCTGATGTGGACAGTACTTGAGGAGAAGGGAAGTAGAATTGTTTAGGCAAGTAAGGCAAGTATGTGGGCTAACATCTCCTCTACAAAGGCCAGTTGCGTAGACTCTATCAGTGTCTTGGCCATAGGAGGAGTTGTAGAAGCCATAGTCAATTTGGGTGTTATAAGTGAGCCTTGAAAGAGCAGCATTGAGGTTAGTGTGGTAGGTGGTATTAGGGGCATAGTCTTCACTTTGGGAGCAGCCTGTGTAATTGTATTGGTAGTCTGGCTCGGCAATAGCTTGAGATATAAGAATACCAAGAAGGGACAGGAAAAAGGGCACTGTTTCAGAGACCATGCTGTACAATGTTGAGCTATTAGATTTCAGGCCTCAAAACTACATATGATTGGAATTTAAGGCAGAGAAAGAGTGAAGAGCTAGGAATTTCAACCAAAGTGAGTGACACTTTGTAAGGTAAGGAAAGAAAAATAAATTAATTTATCATTACAAATTGAAATTCCTCAAATAAAATTATACAAAAAAACTCATTTAAATAGAGTAAGACTTTCTTTCTGTTATTTTTTTCTCTGCTGGTTTTTTTTTCTGCCAAACACGTACAATCTAATGATTTATTGTTTTGAATGCTAATTTTTAGTAATATTTTACAAGTCCATTCTTCACTAACAGTATCATAATTATAATTTTTTAATTAAAAATAACTAATTTGTTCTTTTGAAAAATGCCAGTCCAGCTGAAAGCTGTTATCAATACTGCGACAATTTAACAATTTGTCTTTTACCTACAATTTTTGCGATTAATAATTGTCAATTGTAAAAACAAGGTTGCGTACTCATCCCCTGGTCTTTCTGCCCACTCCTCACGTCTTAGAAGATGTCAGAGTTTCATCTTTCATGCGTATTGGTCACGGACAGTAACTGTTGGACCAAAAATTCAAACAGACAGTACTGGTCCTATTTTTGTCATAAAAGAAAATTAATTATCCATGTTAAGATTATTAACATTAAGTTGTCATGACATTAACATAAGTATATACCCTTTGAAAATTGACCGTTGAATTTGTCTTGCATGGAGTGGAGAATGGACACCTTCCAAGTCAATGGTGGACAATACACTATTAGATACAAATTGCAAACTTGACCTGTTCTCTTGATAATAATCCAGATCCTCATCTGTATTACTCAAGGATACAGATTAGAAACTAAAATGCTCTTTATATCTTGTAACTTACTAGGTTCCAGCAATTTTACTTGCTTTAACCTGAGTTTGATCCACATTAAAAAGTCTTGCAAAGCCGAAATCTGAAATTTTTGGATTCAAATTGGCATCTAAAAGAATATTACTCAATTTGAGATCACGGTGAATAATCCTCTGCTGAGAATCCTCATGAAGATATAGAAGGCCACGTGCAATGCCTTCAATTATTTTGTAGCGTGTTTTCCAATCCAAATGTGCGCGCTTGATGGGATCTACATGCCAACACGAGTATAATCATTCGAAGTTTTTTTTAAACTAGAGTTTAAACCTTTCTTCATTTAGTCATGCAAAAGATTTAATAATGTAATAGACTTCCAGTTTAAGAAATCAACTCACCAAATAAGAAGTTGTCGAGGCTTTTATTGGGTAGAAACTCATAGACAAGGAGTCGTTCTTCTCTTTCAAAACAGAAACCAAGGAGCCTAACTAAATTTCTGTGTTGAAGCCTTGACATTAAAAGCACTTCATTCTTGAATTCAGTATCTCCTTGGCCAGAGATGCTACATAACCTTTTGACTGCTACTTCTTGTTCATTGAAGAGCTTCGCCTGATTAGTAAAAGACTGACAATGTTTTATGGATGTAAAATTGGCCAACAATCTGGCCCTACATCGTTTTGCTAGACAGATAAATTTAATTGTAATAATGCAATGTTTAGTAAACATGTCCAAATCCACCTTGTCCAATCTTGTTTGCGTCGGAGAAGTTGTTTGTACCGACTCTAATGGTGTCAAAGTCCATTAGTGACGACTCTAATTCTCTAACTTCACCATCAACCTTAGCTTCACCTGGAGGGGGGAGGGGTTTTTAAAGTAGTACATGTAAGCAATTGATTCTTGAAAACTGTTATATTCTGTCTTTATTTGGTTCTGTTCTTAACTTATGGTTAGTACATATTTTAACAAAAAAATCCCATTCTTTGACATATCCTATGTCAATTTGGAGAAAATTAAAACAACTCTTTTTTTCTTCATATTTTGATTAGGTCTCAAAGGACCAAAGAAGAAAATACTAATGGACTCTTACATCAAACGTTAAATAAATATTTGAACTTACTCTTAAAATGCTTTGTTAGCTTCCTCACTCCTAAATAGATGAAAATGAAGATCAGCAACCCAATAAAGACAACAATAGGCACAGTGTATTTCGTGATGACAGATTTTGATTTGTGGCTTTTTCCTGCATAAACCCAAGAACTCTTCTGGTTAATATAATCTTTATCTGGAAGACGATTCAATTTAGTCATTAAACTGAGTCGAGAGACAAACAATTCAAAATACCACAAAGCTTCTGGATTTTTTAAGTCTGAAACACCTTTAGTACTTGGTTAAAATCTTTTTCTTTTTCTGCATTGGAATAACAATAAAAAAAATCATCTCGGTTTTACTTGTGCCAAATAGATGTTGCTTGAGGATAAAAATATTCACTTCTAGCCATGTAATAACTAATACCATGATAAGTACTCTGTGGGGAATTTGTAGTGGTGGATGGTGAAGGTGAAGGAGGAGGAGATGGAGATCCTGGTGGTGACAACTGTAGGGTTTGTGTATCAGCCGTAGGCTCATAAAAACTGAAGTTTTCGTATCTGAAATTACATCTGAATTTAATAACAACTCCACCTGATCTGCTACTACAACATTTTGGTAATTCTGAAATGGCGCCACCTAGCAGTCATTGCATTCTGCAACCGTCAAGTCCGGTGCACACTGAACAGAAGCATATACAGCTTGAGAATCCGGACCTGTTGCATTTCCAGAAGCATATTTACGTTTCAAATAGGAATCAGTTGTTGCAATTTTCCCTTTTAGTACTGGCAGCAACTTCTTCAGCGCATAACTGTACTGATCCCAGTCTGTTACATTGGTTTCACTCCGCAAGTAGACCCGGAAATCAGAATCATAGTAACCTAATACTGAGCGATATGAATAGTGCAACATGCATTCACCATATCCTCCCACTGCACGTTTTTGATGTGGACACTGTTTTAGGAGAAGTAAACGAGAATTGTTGAGGCAAGTAAGGCAAGTAAGTGGGGTGACATCTCCTCTGCAAAGGCCAGTTGCGTAGACTCTATCAGAGTCTTGGCCATAGGAGGAGTTGTAGAAGCCATAGTCAATCTGGGTGTCGGAAATGATCCTTGAAAGAACAGTGTGGAGGTTGGTCTGGTAGGTGCTATCAGGGGCATAATCTCCACCTTCTGTGATGCAAACAGCGTATGGATATTCTGGTTTGGCATTAGCCTGAGATGTGAGAGTAAAAAGTAGAAAAAGGAAAGAAAGAACTCTCGGAGAGAGCATGGTGTAGTAAGATGTTGTGATGTTGCAGGTGTTTTCAACAGTGTAAAGGATGTTTCCACTGACACTGTTAACAATGTGCGGTGATTCGTTTTCAATATTTGTTGAGGAAAAGTGTGCTTACTTGCGACCTGACAATTAGTTTGTGTTTGAACCCGAATTTTAGAATTAGTGGTTCACTTCACCACGGATGCATACCATATCCCTGTTTCTTAATTATTGTGTAATAACCCATTAACGGTTAGGATTTGACCTAATTTTAGGTACGCACATAGTTGTCTGGAGAGGATTTATTTGCTTTAGCACACTCAAGACCAAACTCTAGACAACTGGAAGCTTTGGCTATGAAAGCCAGACATTATTGTACCTACCCTCTATAAGTGTGTTTGTTACCAAGTATGAAATATACGAATTCAATTGCGTTACGGTAAACTTTGAAAACTAAATTACATAAGGGATTAAATGAATTTTATAATTTGAATGAAAATAACTTTTTATATATTAATTAACTTGTATTTAATTTATTGAATTATTTTTTTTATAAATAGAGAAGAAATTCTTACCAAGTTCATTTTATCGACAAAAAGAACATATGTAAATAGAAAATTGAGAATCTTAATAAAGTATTTTCCGGGTAATGGGTACAGTAAAAGAAATGAGAGAAAGAAAGAAAAAATTGGAACAAAAATTCTACAAGTGACACTTCTATCCATAAACTCTAGCGAGCAAATGGCTCGGTAATGGAAGCCTCGTTTACTGATTGAATATTTGGTTCATTTGATTGAATGACTGATAAACTTGTACTATCAATGGAGAAAGCAGGTTTTGAGGGCAATGGTAGCGTAACGGAGTGGCTGTTAAGCATGAGTGCCACAGAAGCCATGGTTGGCCTATCATCCCCTTTTTCCTGAACACAAAGCAACGCAATGTGTATACATCTCATTATTTCATTGCTCGAACCACTGATTGTGGGATCAACGATGTTTGACATTGTCCTTTTCCTCCAGGTTTGCCATGTCTGCAAGTAGTTGATCAATATTAGAAATATTGATTCAGATTCAATCATAAAGTTTATAATTCCATAAGTAACATGTTCAACCTTAACTTCTAAGTGCAAGGAAAATAAGTCATTAATAGAGTAATGATTACTTACATAGGTTAGAAGATCCCCTTCATTCTCTCCTCTTTGTACCCAACTGTTTTTCTGGCCACTTACAATCTCAAGAACCAATACTCCAAAACTAAAAACATCAGATTTTACTGAGAATTGTCCATGGATAACATACTCCGGTGCCATATATCCACTGCATGTCAACATGGACGACCACATTAGCTCCATTACATACAAATATTAGCAAACTCTGTTAATTAAGATCACCTTTACAGATCCTTTTGTTTTAATTGAAGACAGTGATTAGTATAAATTATTTGTCATAGAACATTCTAATAGTAATACTTACTAGGTTCCAACAACTCTACTTGTATTGGCCTGACTTTGATCCACTTCAAATAATCTTGCCATGCCAAAATCTGATATCTTAGGATGCATCTCTGCATCCAAAAGAATGTTGCTTGCTTTGAGATCTCGGTGAATAATCCTCACACTTGAATCCTGGTGAAGGTAGAGAAGACCTCTAGCAATGCCTATTATAATTTTGTATCGCTTTTCCCAATCCAATTGTTCACGCCTGTCTTCATCTTCAAAACAAAGCCAAGATATAATATTCCAAATGAGTTAGAGTGTTTATAAACGATGAACAAATGTTACAGTTCCGTAGCCAAAAAAATTTACTAACCAAATATAAAGAAATCAAGGCTTTTGTTGGGGACGAATTCATAAACCAGAAGCCTTTCTCTTCTTTCCAAACAAAATCCTAGTAGCTTAACTAAATTTCGATGCTGAAGCTTGGCCACTAACAACACTTCATTCTTAAACTCTGTGTTTCCTTGGAGAGAATTCTTAGACAACCTTTTCACTGCTACTTCCTGACCATAGGAGAGCCTACCCTGAAAGTTTAAAGTTGATGAATGTAGGTCAGGGCAACCAGCCTATCAGGTTGTGTAGATGAGATTTTCATTTTTATGTGACACTGTTATATGTACCTTGTAAACAGGCCCAAATCCTCCTTCTCCTAGCTTATTTGCATCAGAGAAGTTGTTGGTAGCAACCATGATACTGGCGAATTCCAATGGTAATGTCTTCGTTGACTGAATTTCGTCATCATTTTCAGCTTCAATTGAGAATGAGTTGCAACCAGTCAGTTTTCCAAATGGAATTTTTGTTCATTTTTGGAATAGCCAATTTGTTTTCGTCAATGATAGTATTTTTATGAGAACTAGATAGAACATAAGGATGCAATTTTAAAATATTGTTTACTTTTAACATTTCAACTATTTACATTGTGGCAATCACTCAAATAAATTCTAATTATTCAGATTAAGCTGCTGTTAAGCCAATATTTTCTACACTTGAAAAGCTGTATTATATGAACACTTACAAGTTGCAAGTGACTTTTCTTTCAGTTTATTTCTTACCGATTGTGATTGAACCATGCATTTTTTCAATAATGGAAGAAGTGTTTCATATTTCATTCCGCTAAAATGCAGTGACTAAAACTCTAAGACATTAGTCAATTAGACTAAATAGATGGTTTTTTATTTTGTTGTTAGAGAGTGGCAACCACAGTAGACCTTTCAGAGAGAATCCCATGTTAGCTTACCTTCAAATTGTTTCCGACAACTCCTCATTCTTAAATTGATGCAGCAGATAAGGTTGACTAGAATGACAAAGGCACTAATTGTCACAGCTATTGCTATTACAGATCCAGATACAATTATCTTTCCTGCCAAAACCGAATTCATTCGATGTTATAAATACATATTTCTAGGAATAAGAACAATTAGTCCTCATGCAGCGCAAGTTTTATCGAAATTTCATTAAAAATGTGGTCATCAACAACTAATTTTTTTTGTAGAAGTCGTGTCTAGGTCTTACCTTATCATAAGAAGAAACTGGTTTAAGTTGAATTACTATTTCCCGTTACCTTTCAATTAGCATTTACCTTTTGTTGATGCCTGCGGTAGTGGTGGTGGTGATGCATGTGTTGTTGCAGCATTGATAGGATCATAGAAGGGGAATATCTCATATCTGATGATACAACTGGGTTTAAAAAATTTAGCACCTTTACTGCCATTACAACATTGTGGAATTTCTGAGATAGTCTTAAGCAGGCATTCATCACAGTGTTTTTCTGAAAGGTCAGGTGTACACTGCACAAGACCAAATATAGTTTGGAAGGCTGGTCCTGAAGCATTTGCTACAGCAAACTTACGCAGAGAGTCGCCTGTTGAAGCTTGGCTTGTGAGGTTCTCTAGCAAGTTCCTCAGCACTTCGTTGAAACTATCACCATCGGTTGCATTATAGGTCCGCTTAGAGAATCCAGGTGTGGCTTCCATGGTCTTGAATATTGAGCGGTTGGAATAGCGTAACATGCAGTAGTCATACCACAAGATCGCCTCCTTCTGATTTGGACACAGTTGCGTGAGAAGGACTTTGGAATCACTCAAGCACATGCGGCAAGCATCTGGCTTAGCATCTCCTCTGCACAGCCCAATTGCGTTAACTCTGTCACTTTCTTGGCCATATGAAAAATTGTAGAAGCCATAGTCAATATCTGTGTTTGAAGAGAGGTTGGACAAAAGGGTGTTGAGGTTGTTGTGGTAGGTGCTGTTAGCAGTGTAATTACCCTTGTGATTCATACATTGGTGTAAATGAAATACTGGTTGGGCGTTGCATTGAGATATGGATATGAGTTGGAGAAAGATAAAAAGAAATATGGGCATCCTGAAAAACAAGGTCATAGTTGTGAGGTTGGAGAAAAGCATAGAGAAAGAAAGGGAAGAATGAAGATTGAAGGTTATGTAGAATATGACTTAAAACATTCACAATACCTAAGTGTGGACATGAAGGTCTGTGCATGTGATCATTACTGCTTTAAAGATAAAAACAAGATTCCCTGTGTTTACACCTTTACGCGTTTACGCATATTGCCAATACATAGCCTCGTGTTACACACACTATCATAACACTTGCTTAGCCTCGTGTTACACTACACACATGTATGACAGAATATATGTCTAACCAGAAACCAAATGGTAGTAAAAAAGTTAATAAGCTGAAATTGATGAGCTATTCTTTAGGCCAAGTATTTCTTACTGTCACATGCACATGCAAATTATCATATTCAAAACCACATTTTTCATATCATAAAATTACAATTTCTATTACTATTATTTTAATTCCAAACTTAATTTTTATTATTGTATTTATTTTTAAATTCATCACATCAAGAATTGTAAACCACTCTAAAATTCTAAGGGTTGTCAAAGTATTATTTTTCTATAAAAAAATGTTTTCATGAAAATATATAGAGTTGACACTACAAGTAAATCATGAAATAAAAACCAATTTTAGAGACAAAAAATAATTAGTTGTTATAGTGACTAAATTAGAGACCATTTAAGAAACTAAAAAAATGGTTTCTAAAAGTGGTTTTTAAATTGGTATTTAATTAACTGTCAATGTTTTTGCTATCACATTTAAAATTTAAATAATTGGTAGTTAAAACTTTGATAGCTAATTAGATACCAATTTAGAAACTATTTAACCATAATAACTAATTTAGAAATCAAACAGTTTTTAGTCTCTAAAATGATCACTAATTATTTTTTTCTCTAAAATTGATTGTAATGTGGTTGGTCCACTCAACAAAATAATCTTGACTTCAGTTGATTTGAATTTCTAATTTTTTTTATTAAATACAAGTTAATTCACTTTTTATCGGATTAGATTGAATCAAGTAAATTGGGTCATTTAATTTTAAAATTTATTATTTTTCTAAAATACATAATTTTAAAATAATTTTAAGAAAATATAATGATTTTTTTAAAAGTAGACACTGATATTAATATTTGAATAATTGAATTGTTTAATATTTTAAAAATATATATTTAAATGAGTAATATAATTATATTATTATTATTTAATAATTTTAATATAAAGAAAATTCATTCTCATATTTAAATTGAATTAAGTGATTGAATTATCTAAAATATTGTCCAATACATGGGACTTGGGCATAAATATATTTATAACCCAGTTTAAAATAAAATGAAAAAGGAAAAAATACTGAAATCTCTAAAATTTACTCTTTTTTATAAATGTCTTAAACTGTAATGTACTCTAGTTAATTTTTAAATTTTATTCTAATTGATTTTTAAACTATACCATGTTTGCAAATTTAAAAAATAATTACCTTAATTTTCAATTCTATCTTAATTAATCATTAGCATGGACCTTTTATTTTATAAATAGATATTGATACTAGATAAGCGTTAAACTAACTATTATTAATAAAAAGGAAATCTGAATCGTTTATTTTATTTTAAATCCTAGTCCTTTATTAGTTATCTTATAAATAATCGCTTATTTTATTTTCAAAATAATATAATTTATAATAAAGTGTAGAATTAAAAAACCAAATAATTACTTTTTTAATAGTTTTTTATTATATTTTCAAAACGCATATTTTTGTTTATTTGAATATATGAATAAAAAAATTACGTTTTGTATATTATTCAATAATAACATAAAATTATCCTCCCGTTAAAAGTATTTGAAATAATTACTATATATTAACGTAGAAATCTATATACTATGACATTTTTTAAATTTCAGATTGTTAATTACTATTTTTAATATTATTTTTTATTTCAATAAATTAAATTATGATATTAAATCACAAATATTACACATTGGAAAATAATGTAGTTAACGATAGTTAAAACTGCAAATCAAGGTAAAATATAATCCTGTTCAATATATTTTTTTTATAATGTATACATACTTCTATAAATTAGTTATACAAGTATAACTTTATATATATATATATATATATATATATATTTAATTATCTACCCGTATATGAAAATACACATCAGTGTAGTCCAATAAAATTGGATATAATCCAATAAAATTTGAAGGGATCGTATAACTTGAATGCTTATATGATAATAGTTAATGAATGATATATTTCAAAAATTTACTTTACCTATATTTTAACATCATACTCATAAAAGTCTATTAAAAAAATTATAATAGTTAATTATCATCTTCTTTTAATAATTTCAATTATTTTGTTGTTGTTCTATTTTAGACACAATAACTATGCGGAAGGAGTTTAAGCTTCCTCATAACATATATATCTATATGATAAATTCTTCTTAGATAGATTTTGTAGTAAATACATATATAATAATTGATCGCAATTATTATAAATGACAAATATGTTAAAAGTAATAAATAATATAATAAATGCATGCTTAAAAATTCTACTATGGGAATGACAAAATAAACTACCTTTGTAAAGAAAGTTAAAATAAAATTTAATAAGATTTTTAAATATAAAAATAAATAAAAGATAAGAAACTTAAAAGCAATTAAAAATTGTTACTTAAAATAATGTCTTCAAAACACACAGTAGGCTATTAAACAATTATATGCTAGTATTAGAAAAAGAGAATCTTAGATAACGTATAATGATTACAGTTAATAAGAAATTGTTAACTGAACTTGGAATCTACACAAAGGTCACTTGGAACCTTCACTGATGCTTTGGCAGATTGAACATTTGATTCAGTTTATGCTGTTGCCACTCACTGGATCATACTCTTCTGATTGAATGACTGATACATTTCTGCTTCTAACGGAAAAAGCAGGCTTAGAGGGCAATGGAAGCGAAACAGAGTAGCTGCTAAGCATGAGTACAACAGACGCCATGGTTGGTCTATCAGTGACTTTTTCCTGAACACAAAGCAACGCAATGTGAATAAATCTCATTATTTCATTTCTCGAACTGTCTATAATTGTTGGATCAATAATGTTTGACACTGTTCCTTCCCTCCAGTTTTGCCATGTCTGCAAGCAGTTGATCAATAATAGAAATATTGATTCAGATTCAGTCTTAAAGTTTGCAATTCTATAAGAAACTAATGGAAAACAAGTCATTAAAAGAATAATTATTACTTACATAGGTTAGAAGATCCCCTTCATTCTCCCCTCTACATGCCCAACTGTTTTTCTGGTCAGTTACAATCTCAAGAACCAATACTCCAAAACTATAAACATCAGATTTCACTGAGAATTGTCCACGGAAGACATACTCTGGTGCCATATATCCACTGCAAGTCCAAATGGACGATCTCATTAGCTCAGTTACATACAAACATTCACAACTTTGTTAAGATCATCTTTAGAGATCCTTTTGTTTTAATTGAAGACAGTGATTAGTATAAATTATTTGCCATAGGGCATTCTAATAATTACTAGGTTCCAACAACTCTGCTTGTATTGTCCTGAGTCTGATCCACTTCAAATAATCTTGCCATGCCAAAATCTGATATCTTAGAACACATCTCTGCATCTAAAAGAATGTTGCTTGCTTTGAGATCACGGTGAATAATGGTCAAACGTGAATCCTGGTGAAGGTAAAGAAGACCTCTAGCTATGCCTCCTATAATTTTGTGTCTCTTTTCCCAATCCAATTGTGCGCGCTTAACTTCATCTTCAAACCAAAGCCAAGATACAATATTCTCAACGAATTAGAATGTTTATAAAGGAAGAATAGATGGTTCAGTTCCGTTAGTTTTGACTTACCAAATATGAAGAAATCGAGGCTTTTGTTGGGAACAAATTCATACACCAATAGCCTTTCTCTTCTTTCCAAGCAAAATCCTATCAGCTTAACTAAATTTCGATGCTGAAGTTTGGCCACTAACATCACCTCATTCTTGAACTCTATGTCTCCTTGGAGGGAGTTCTTACACAACCTTTTCACTGCAACATCCTGACCATTGGAGAGCTTACCCTGAAATTAAATTTTATGAATGTAACTCAGGGTAACGGCCTATCAGGTATACTAGTACATTTTGTAGATGTGATGTGCATCTTTTTGTGACAACGTTATATTTACCTTGTAAACAGGTCCAAATCCTCCTTGTCCTAGCCTATTTGCATCAGAAAAGTTGTTTGTAGCAGTCATGATTGTGGAGAAGTCCAATTGCAATGTCTCTGATGATCTAATTTCATCGTCATTTTCAACTTGAACTGGAAATGAGTTGCAACGAATCAGTTCTCCAAATGGAATTCTGCTTCTTTTTAGGAAAATCTTCTGATTACAGTCGTTCACTTGCTTATTTATGATAATAATAACTTTATTTTGGGAACTTGGTAGAACTTAGAGTATAAAATTTATATATGTCGACTATTTACATTATGTCAATCAGAAATTCTACAGTGAATTATTTAGAATAAGCTGGTTTTCAGACATCTTAAAAATGTTTCTACTCCATCTCCAATTGCATTTTATTATATAAACACCTATTGCTGCAAGTGACCTTTTTTTCATTTTACTATTTCCATTGAACCATGCCCTTTTTTCCAACAGTGGAAGAAATTTCATATTCTATTATTCTGCTAAATAGCAACTAGAATACTAAAAAAAGTTATTCGATAACTCTACATTCCAAATTCATATTTTGTCATTTTGTGGGTAGCAACCATAGTGGACTTCTTGAGTTTTACCCTATAAACTCCATTGCAGACAGCAAATGATTAAAATCAACAAATAACATATTAAAAGAGAATGTTATGTTAGGTTACCTTTAATCTGTTTCCGTGACTGCCTCCTTAAATAGATGCACATAAGAATTACTAGTATGAAAAAGGCTATTGGCACAACTATTTCTATTACAGTTACAGATGTGTTGCTCTTTCCTGCCAAAACAGAACTCAATCTTATTAATTAGTTTATTTCTAGGATTGAGGATAATAAATAAATTAGTTCTCAACAAGTCTAATCACTTTCCTGGAAAAGGATTTCATTAACAAGTGTTTAAATTTTGTAGGTTTAGAAACGGTAAAAATACACTCACTTATTTCTTAGAATTTTTTACAATCATAAAATTAGCATTTCAAGAAGGATTTGATGTTTACCTTCTGTGGACAAGGTATCTGTTGACAAAGGAGGAAGAACAGACACCTTTGGTGCTGGTGCTGGTGCTGGTGGTATTTTAACATCGGTAAGATCATAGAATCTGTATATCTCATATCTGAAGTTACAACTAGGCCTTAAAATTCGACCACCTCTCTTACCATCACAACATTGTGGAATTTCTGAGATAGCCCCAGTCAAGCATTCACTGCAATCTTGTTCTGACAAGTCAGGTGTACACTGCACAAGACCATATATAGTCTGAAAGACTGATTCTGAAACATTTGCTGCAGCAAACTTACGCTGGGAGTCGCCTAGTGTAGTAGCTTGGCCAATGAGGCTATCTAGCAAGTTCCCCAACACTAGATTGAATTGATCAATATCTGATGCATTACCAGGGTTCCACAAAGCGAAACTATGTGAGGTTTCCATGGTGTTGAATAGTGAGCGGTTGGAATAGCGTAACATGCATTGATCATACCAACCAATTGCCTCCTTCTGATTTGGACACAGTTGCGTGAGAAGGACTTTTGAATCATTCAAGCATCTACGGCAAGCATCTGGCTTAACATCTCCTCTGCACAGCCCAATTGCGTTTACTGTGCTACTATCTTGGCCATATGAAAAATTGTAGAAGCCATAGTCGATATCTGTGTTTGAAGAGAGGTTGGACAAAAGGGCATTGAGGTTGTTGTGGTAGGTGCTGTTAGCAGTGTAATTACCATTGTCGTCGATACAGAAGCTGCCTAAGAAACTTACTTGAGCATAGGATTGAGATATTGTTACGAGCATGACAAGCATACAAAGGAATAGGGTCATTCTTGAGACCATTGCCACAGTTGTCCGATTGGAGTAAGGTAGTGAAAGAAAATAAAGGGAAGATTTATTGTTGATACCATTCAGCAAGTGTGAACATTAACATTTAACTTTTGACCTGAAGGTCCGTGTAAAATTGCCTTGCCACCGTTTACGGGTTTAAGTATCATTGTCATTAAGAAAGTTGGTTGAAAAGAAGAGGGCAAAAACTAGCCTCATGTTTCGAACCAAATAGGAAGGAACTGGTATCCAAGGTCATGCATGGACCCTCTCAATATCAACAGATTAGAAACTGGTGAGTCCCACTTGCCTAAAAACTGAGATCTCTATATTCACCTTATTAATTCTTAGTTCCTAACACTTTTCCATTTAGAAAGCATAGTTTGGTCACTCAGTTGACCACCAAGCTTCAGCTGGACTTTGAACAATTCTGTATTACAAAAACTTCATGGAATGTGACAGCAATCACTAGTATATGCCATAGATTACTTTTAGATACATAATTTCAATTGAGTAATATATTTGTTATTTTACATACATGAAGTAGTTATATTTTATTTCATTTTAATAACATTATTTTTTTTAAATTAATGTTCTTACTTCTCAATTTACAAATTTATTTTCAATGTTTTATTTTTAAAATATATAATATAGTTTAACTCTTATAATTTATCCTATCTTTAAATATAGACAAATATTAACATATTTAATCTTTAGTACAATAAAAAAATTAATACAATTTTTTAATTCTGTTTGTTTTTATTTAAAATTTGCTAATCTGTTGATATTTAGTAATTTTTACATGTTTTTATTAAAATAATAATAATTATTATTATTATTATTAATATACAATAAAGTTTGGAGAGAGTTTTTTTCCCCTTTATTTTTTGTTTTTTAAATTTAAATTTTTTTATTCTTTCAAAATTAATTTTAATTTTTTCCTTAATAAACATACTTAATATGTTCAATTACCTTCTAACACAATTGAATCAAAACTAACGAAACTAAAAAAAATTACTGACATTAATTTTTTTATATTATACTTAAAAACAAAATATATCGATATTTATTATACTGAATCTAGTACAAAATATATCTATTTTACTTTGGAATGTGTTGTTGATCCGGTTTTGAACACAAATTTTAATGATTAAATACTTTTAAGTATTTTTCTTCCAAATATCTGGAGTATCGTCTTCAAATCCCGGAACGTAAATGGTGGTTCGTAAACTGGTCAACAAGTCCCGGTTTACCGTTTGCGAAGGGGTGTGAAAAAACAAGATAACAGGCCCATACAATTAACCAATCCATTATAAAACTAAATCCCATCATAAAAATTAAACCGTTTTGGAAAACAAGGATCAAATAAAATTATGGATGAATCAATACTAATAAAATTATTAGTAATAAAAATATTATGGATTAATCAATACTAATAAAATTATTAAATAATAAATGCACAGATATATAGGAAGAAGATTAATTAAATTATTTTGATATAAAGGTTAATACATTGTTTACACACTTTATAGTCACTAAAATTTATAAAACTATAACGAGTTCGCGTTATTTTTAGATGTTTTCATTTTGGTGACACTCTACTTTGTTGGAGATCCCACATTTACTAGAAATTAAAACATTTCATTATATAAATGGGTGCAAACTTTATGAGCTGGTTTTATGGGATTGAGTTAGGTTTAAAGTTCACTTTGTAATATGTCACATATGTTGAATGTGGTATATAATATATATTTAAACAAAATTAAAAATGATGAACAAATTTAAAAGAATTTTAAGAATGGAGTGAGGGTGTAGAGCTTTGTTCTATTGAAGAGGAAATTTCGTTGATAAATGTAGAACTGGTGCTGAACTCTCCTGCAACCATTTTCTTCAATATTTTTTTATGCACAGTGTTCGTCGGTTCTCCTGGATATGGCAAGTCAACTGATGGATTACTGAGATAGGAAATAACTTCTGCCATTGTTGGTCTATCGTTATGTTTATCTTGGACACACAGTAGACCAATTTGAATGCATTTCAGCACTTCATTGTGGTTGCTAGATTCTTCAATATTTTGGTCCAATATTTTTAAGGGTGTTTCATCTCTCCAGTATCTCCAAGCCTTAACAATTTTAGATATTTAAATGGTTAGTTTCTTCATGCATTTTTTCAACAAGAAAAAAGTTAAAAAATAATATACTCACATCACTTAAGAGATCATCCACGTCATCCGATAGTAGTGAGCAACTATTCTTTTTTGAGCTTATGATCTCCAAAACTATAACTCCATAACTATAAACATCAGATTTTTCAGAAAATTGTCCATGCATAGCATATTCCGGAGACATATAACCACTGGAAAAAAAATCACCACTAAATTAAAAATGTAATGAAAAATATAAGAATGAAGGTTAAGATAAAATTGACAAAAACTACCTAAAATAATCTTTCTCATAAAATGTAGATAGGTTTGCATAACTATTAATTTAAATGAGATAAGTTATTGAATATTTAACATAAGTAATTTTATGTGTATCAAAAGAGCAACAAAATATTTTGAAATGCCTAACATGAGATCTTTTACAAGAAAAAAAAAAGAGCAACAAAATATTTTGAATTAAACATTAATTCTAAACTTTAAACATATTCAAAATAAATATGTTCATGTTAATTTGAAAAGGTAAATATAAAATGTATATAATGAAAAAATAAATAATAAGATATATAAAATAAAATACTTACTATGTTCCAACAATTCTATTTGTACTTCCTTGATCTTGTTCTAAAGCAATAATTCTTGCGATGCCAAAATCTGATATTTTGGGATTCATGTTATTATCTAACAATACATTACTAGATTTAAGATCACGATGAATGACTTTCAATCTTGAATGATCATGTAGATAGAGTATTCCTTGTGCAATTCCTTGAATGATTTTGTAACGTTCAATCCAACTAAGCAATCTAGTCTTGTGACTATCTGTAAATATGTAATCAAAGAACTATTAATAAAAAATAATTAAACATTTATTTCCAACTTATAAATATTAAATTTCATCGAAAAATATGGTGAAGAAGTTGATTACCAAATAAAAAATAATCAAGACTTCTATTGGGTACGTATTCATAGATGAGTATTTTTTCTTGATTTTCCAAGCAAAATCCAATCAAAGTCACTAAATTTCTGTGTTGAAGTTTAGCTATTAGTAATATCTCATTCTTAAACTCTAGGACACCCTGTCGAGAAGTATGAGAGAGTTTTTTCACAGCTATATGTCTTCCATCCAAGAGAATACCCTGAAATTATTATAACCAAGCAATTAAGGAAGAACAAAATAAAGAAGAAAAACATTCATACTAAGGATTAACTAAATAAAAAAGAAAAACATCCATGGGCTTAATTTTCCTTATGTTACCTTACCTTATAAACCTCTCCAAATCCTCCCCTGCCAATTTTGTTCTCATATGAGAATTTCTTTGTAGCTACTTCAATGGTTGCCAAACTAAATTGCAATGACTCTAAAGTAGCACTGTCATCCCCAACTGAGAATAAGATATATAGGAATTTCAGTCTTAATAATATAAGTTACAAATATCTGCTCTTAAAGCTTCTAAAACATAAAAGGTGGATTTGACTTTGTATTTCAACTTACAGTTTTCTTTTAAAAGAGTCTTATAATTCCTCCTTGATCTTCTCACTAGGAAATAGCCACCCGAAAAAACGAGAATTGTAGCAGCCACCGCAACCACAACAATTATGATAGTTCTTTGTGAACCAGACTTCTTCTTTTCTGCATAATTTGTTTTTGAAAAAAAATCAATATTCTACTTCAAGAAGTCGTAATTTCAAAATTGGAATAGGACTTCAAGAAGTCGTAATTTCAAAATACTATTTTTAACATGAGAATAGAATTTGTGTTTCAATTATATGACTTTAATTTGTTATTATTTTTATTTTTAATAAAATAATATGACTTTAACTTTGAAAATTATTTTATTTTATTTTGGTAGGAGTTAGGCGATTAATGAACATTCAATATTATGAAAAGATCATACGTAAATGCTTAGAATTATAAGTTAGATAAAACATCATCATTATTCAAAGATCCGAAGAGCAGCCATGCATTAACCGCACGGCCTCTAAAAAAATAAAATAAAATAAATTTAAAAAATAATTTGGTGCATTCATTATAGGACTTTATTAAAAATAAAATCAAAAATAAAAAATTGGTAAATTTTAAAATAAGCACCACAGATTCGTGAAAAAAAAAAATCTAAGTCTTATACTCTCGTCCTTTGAAAATCTTTCACACAAACCAAAATTTTCAACTTAACAGTTGAGACAGTTGAATCAACTATTAAGATCAATGCGTATAAATGTCTTTTTGCTAAAATGAATTACATAAAACAGGTTGAAATCTCATAAAGAAACTAGCATTCAACGATTGATTTGACCCAATTCATTGACAATCTTCCTCCATATTAATAACTCAATAAATATTAATATTTTTGCAGAAATTTATAATTTTTTTAATTTAAAAAAATCTAACACTTTACATTTTATATTTTCAATGAAAAGTTTTTAATTTTTTTAATAAATACTAATATTTATTATGATTATAAGATGGAATACGGTTATCAAAATATCATAACTCTTGAGTCTTGAAAGAAAAACAAAGAATTATTTATCTTTATAGATAGTAAAAGGTTTTCAACATAGCACTCAAATAAAAAATAAATAAAGTTAGTCACCACACCACAATGATGAAGATATTACAATTCTATAATGTTACAGTGATTTTGCATTTTTGATTTGACATAGCATTTTTGTGATTTGTGAATTTGTTACCTGAAGGAGGGGGAGGAGGAGAAGGAACCGGAGACGACGCAATGCTAGTGTTGTAAAACTGGTAAAGATCGTATCTAATGTCACACCACGCAAGAAGAGCTCTAGCACCTTGCTTTCCTTGGCAGCACGTGCCAAGCGTTATCGACGCATTCACCAAACACGCTTCACACTGAGCATTCGTCATGCCGCTCGCACACTGCGCCAACCCATACACGCGCGAAGTGGCGGTGAAGTTCATTTCCCCGATGGCAAATTTCGACGCTGACTGGGAACCCGCAGCTTTGGTAGCCAAACCGCTCAACAAGCTTGACAACGTTTGATTGAAGCTTCCCCAATCCGAGGTGGAGATGTTCTTGTCGTCCCATAAGTTGGCTCTTGGAACCACGCTGGTGGGGCTGAAGTAGCGGTCTGTGTAGCGTACCATGCACTCGTCATACCAGATTATGGACTCTGTCTGGTTTGGGCAGCGCCGTCTTATTTCTGTGACTGCGGTGGCGACGCAGTCGTTACTGGTGGCGGAGAAGAGGTCCGCGCGGCAGAGGAAGAGGCCGTTGACGGCGTTGGTGGATCCGAAGCCCATTGTGGTGGTGTAGGACACAACGCCTTGAGTGGCGTTGGAGGTGAGAGAAGCGAAGAGGACATTGAGATTTGTTTGAAATGTGGTGGTGTTGGATTGGTAGGATGCGTTTTTGGGACAGTAAATGTCGTTGTATTTCGGAGTTGCTGAGGTTAATGGTGTAAGGGATCCTAATAGGGAGAGGAGAAGAAATGAGATGAAGCAATTGCTGTTGAAGATAATCATTTTGGTGATATATGATTATGAATTTGATTAGTAGAAACCCATTCACTTGGGAAATATTATGGTGAAGTATTTATGTAACTTCTATATTTTGATGAATTGGGTGCGTTGCTTGTTCTGTTTTTGGCTCTTGTGTGTAATGAGTTAGGTGCACGAGAAGAAGAGTGGCACAAGAAGCCTTCTAGTAGAAGCATCCAAGGTCCGGTCTATTCTGCACACCCCAAAACTTTCAAACCACAAATTTTTCTTTTTCTTTCTTCGTATTTTTATTCACTTTATCGTTAATGGGGCCATGTAATGGTTACTTTCGTATTTTGACTTTCAACTCCCTCGTTCCCTCTTATCTTTTCCAATAACAAATTAATGGATAAATTGAAAAAATAACAAAATGACATTCACAAAATTTCATTAACGACAAAATTACAAGATAAAAATACTTAAAAAAATAAATTCTTTTAAATACACCATAGAAATTTTTTGTAATAAAATTTTGGATTAATTATATTTTTCATTTTATACTATAATGTAAAATTAATTTTTGTTCTTAATACAAATTTTAACTCTACTAAATAATTGTACTAAAAAATTATTGAAATAATTTCTTATCAATAAAAGTCAACCATTGTGATTTCTAAGCACTGGTGACATTAATACAATGGTGACATTAGCGCAGCTGTTCTTGGACTAACTGTTAATTGTTTGACCATAGTCCAAACCAACCATAGGTAACATATCTGCCTCCCATCTCATGTTTCTTACAAAATATTATGCTGTTGTTTTAACCTTTATGTTTCACCCAAGTTACCAATCTGGATCGTTAGTTTTATTTTTTGGACATAAAAATATTTTCAAAATTTAAAATAAATTAATTTGCTTGAATTTTAAACTAAATTTTTATTGTACAATTAAAAGAAGATTGCTTTTCTTGAAAATAAGTTATTTCATATTTATCCAAATGTCATTTGGCTAAGCTTCGGTTTCAATTCAAACAAGCGATGGAGATTGACAAAGAAAGAAAAATGTATTCTGACTTTGTTTGATACAATTTTAGGAAGGAAATAGAAGCATAAAGGTATGGATCCCATTGTTTTATTCTCTGAATTTGGATGAACAGAGCATACAAGTGTTTGTGGTTGCCTAAAATACCAAATTATTCTTATTTTTATATTTTTTATTTTTTATTCCAGATATTTGCGTCCGAATATTTGACATTTTACTTTCATCTCTCATCCCACACACAAAATCATTTTTTTTTTCTTAAACACGATTAAACCAAAAGAAGAACTAACATTGGAGACATAGCAAGAACTATTAAAAGATACCCACAAGTAACAATGTTAACATCACATCAAACTACCATTTACAAACAGTGAACAAGACTTTTAAATAACAAAAAGGCACAAACAGATTATTAGAGCCGAAAAATCTATAATGTAGACATATCAATCTCTCTCCATCATAAATAACAAAATAAAGTGACAAATAGCAGAGCTTGTATTATTTTTTTTTATCAACAAAACAAACTCTTCTTAATTAATATGCAGAGCTTGTATCCCTTTTTTTTCTTTGAGTTAAAGTTGGCAAGAAAGTTATTCTATTTTGTTTCCATTCTTACAAATAATTTTAAAAAAAATTACATTAATTCTAATGTATTTTTATTCTTGTTATTTGTGTAGGAAATAATAAAAATTATTCATTTTTATTTTAACCAATTCCTAGTACATATTTGACGGAAATAAAAAAGGTGTACTTTTAATCATCTTTTAAAAAAATATAGTAACATTATTTTACCAGCCAGGAAGAAAAATGTAATAACATAATATATTTTTCAAATTAAACATTTCCTTCTTTAAGTATAAGAGTATTTTTTTTTATTCAACAAAGAATAAATAAGATAAAATAAAATTTTAGAAATGGCTTTCTTATAAAAAAAATCAAACCAACCTGACCTACAAAAATTTATGAGACTCTGCATACCAACAAACAAATCATCAACTATACATAAAATACACCACATAAAAAAATTCAACAATTAAACTGCTCTCAAATTATTCTATCAAATTTTTTGTAATCAATCTTTAGTAAAAATTAGTGGAGATTTTATAACTAGCTAGGATGTACAATTTATTTATATACAACTCTATACATATACTACCGAGGGATAAATATGGTGACAGACATTTCATTTTTTGACAGTGCAGAACCTGAACTAGATCCTCCAACTAGCATCCTTTGAACTATTCCACTTTGATTACAATTTATGGGTTTTTCAGGCAATGACAACTCAGATAAAGAGCCACTGAGATATGAAACAACTTGTGTCATTGTAGGTCTGTCCTGTGGCTTCTCTTGTACACATAATAAACCTATTTGGATGCATTTAACCACTTCACTGACATTGCAAGATTCCTTAATATTTTGGTCTAATATGTTTATTGGTGTCTGATCCCTCCATTGATCCCAAGCCTGCAACAAATTCATAAATCAAAAATTAATTGGATCTTTGCTTTCTTTATGCCTAATTAGCATCAATTAATAATTAATGTAAAATAATCTCCAAAGAAATAAATACTTACATAACTCAAGAGGTCTTCATGATCTGAGAAAACATGTCTAGAATTTTTTTTTCCGCTAACTATTTCTAACATTATTACTCCAAAGCTAAACACATCTGATTTTTCCGAAAAATTTCCATACATTGCATATTCCGGAGACATATATCCACTGTTAAAAAATATCAACATTAAAGAATGAGTATATGTTAACAAATTAAAATGTATCTTTATAAATAAAACAAAAGTTGTATTTGAAAAGTTACTTACTATGTTCCCACAATTCTGTTTGTTTTTCCTTCATATTGATCTACCGCAACCATTCTCGCCATTCCAAAATCTGAAATCTTTGGATTCATGTTATTATCTAGTAATACATTACTAGGTTTGAGATCTCGATGTATAACTTTTAGTCGTGAATGTTCATGTAGATATAAAATTCCTTGTGTAATTCCTTCAATAATTTTGTAGCGTTGTGACCACTTCATTTGCCTACTTTTATCAGGATCTGCAAATGAAATATTGAATGTAAGAACAAAGAAAATATAAGAAAGTATTTTTTAAGTCAGCACAAGGATTATAAATTTCAACAATAAATAGGAACTTACCAAATAGAAAGTAGTCGAGACTTTTATTGGACACAAATTCATAAATAAGCATTTTTTCTTGTGCTCCCAAACAAAATCCTAACAATGTCACTAAATTTCTATGCTGAAGTTTTGCAATTAATAAAATCTCATTCTTGAATTCTGCTGCACCTTGGCCTGAACTATGAGAAAGTCTTTTAACTGCTATTTCTCGTCCATCTGGAAGGATACCCTAAAAGCACAAACAATTCAGGTTAAATACAAGAAAAACAAATAGAAACAAACATGTTTATATTTTTTATCACACTTTATCACCTTATAAACATCTCCAAATCCACCTTCACCTATCCTGTTTTCAAGTGAAAACTTCTTTGTGGCAACTTCCATTGTGGCTAAATCAAATTGTAACGATTCCAAAGTGGAACTTTCTTCCCCAACTAGAGGAACATCCAAGAACAGAAATTAGTAATTTTAGGCGTTCAAAGAAATGGAAAAGGGTCAGGCTTTCTTTTTCAGATTACTTACAATTTTCCCTTAGAAGAGTATTGTATTTCTTCCTCGATCTTTCGAATATGAAATAGCAGACACCACATAAGAGAATTATCGACACAATAACAAGGGCAACAATGACGAGTACTCGTACTACATTATTGTTACTTCCTGCATAAATAATTGCACGAAAAAAAAAACAGGCTTTAGTAATTACAAAGGGAAAGAAAGATGATGATTCATTATATATGCATACACCAAAAAGCATGGCACTATAACTATTTGGCATTCAACTAATCTTGATCAATATATTCCTTAACTTAATTATAAGGTAATTTCTCTGGTATCCTCTCTGAAATTGATGAAGATTAGTGTGCTACGGTCACTTGAATTCAATTCACGAACCCTAATCAATTTTTCGAATTGATGAAGAGCAGTTCAATCTCCTTCCGTCGAGTTCATACAACGCAGAACCGGTGACATCTTCTCTGTTTCATATTTGTAACCTCTCCGTACGCCTCCAACACCGTCGTCATCATCGCTGGAAACTGTACTCGTCCAATATTTGTCTCCGTCGCCAGAATCCCTACACTGCCATTTCCGTTGTTTGCCGTTTTACTATCGCCTCCAGCTCCTAATGTTGCATCTCAATCACCGTCGTTTTCATTTGCCACAGTACCTGGAGCGACGTCATTTTCGCCTTTTGGGAAGCGGCAATGACGAGGACGAAGGAGATGAGAGACATCGATATCGTGTCTCAGCCGCCAAAGAAGTCAGGGAGGAGAGACATTGTTATCGTTACCGCTACTGCTTTTGATGAAAACTCACTGCCGAGAGGTTTTACAAAATGATACTTCCATCCAATCAAATGTTTCTGATGCTGAGAGGAAACAGCGATAGCTATATATAGGATTCAATAGAAGTGCGAGGGTTTTCCAAGATTTTCTATATTCAGATGGCCATGGAAGAGGCACAGGCTTTTCTTAACCTTCTACATGTTTCTATTATCTATAACCTTCAACATGTTTTTATTAAAACCAGTTTTCTGATTTCTTCTGCCACCGGAGACGGAAGCGATGATAACGATGATTGTTCCTCCATCGTCACTACCCCCTTCCGTCACGACAGAACCAACATTGGATGAATTCGACGGCGGAGTTAGAGGCTGCTGTTGACCGATTTGAAAATTTGGAAATTAGAATTGGATGATTCCAAACTAATGAGATGGAAAAAAGAAATAATCCAAGTGTAAATTAAATTAATAAAAAATATTATAGTATTAGTATTTCTACTTTCCACGGGTACAAATGAAATTATATGAAATACAGAATAACGTTGCTGATTAATCTAAGTGAAGATAAATGGAATAAATATGATCTTAATTAGAGTAACATCAAAATAGGTTTTTGAGATAGTATACACAAAAAATAGAGATTAGCGATTAGTGTAATACATTATACTCAGGTAATTTCATTAACATAGAAAAAATTATATATACTATTAATATACGAGTAATTAGGTTTAAAAAAAATACCTGATGAGGGTGCTGACGTGGCGCTCGTATTGTAAAACTGAAACAATTCGTATCTAACATTGCACCACGCAAGCAGAGCCCTGGCGCCCTGTTTTCCTTCGCAGCACGATGGAAGAGTTGAAATGGCGTTTTGCAAACACTCTTCACACTCAGTACTCGTTAAGGTCGGCTCACACTCCGTCAGAGAGTACACCGTTCTCTGAGACGAGGATCCGGCGAATTCTCTGTCGCCGGTGGCGAATTTTCTCGCCGAGTTAGAGCTCGCAGTCTTTTCCACCAAATCGTCCAACAAGCCGAACAACGTACGGTTGAAGCTGTCCAAGTCGGAGGCGGATATGCTTTTATTGTTCGACAAGCTGGCTCCCGGTTCGGTGGCGGCGGGGCTGAAGTACCTGTTTGTAAAACGGAGCGTGCACTCGTCGTACCATATTATGGACTCTGTTTTGTTGGGGCAGAGTTGTGTTATTTCGGCGGCGGCGGTGGTGATGCAGTCGTTACACGTGGTGAGGGAGACGTCGCCGCGGCAGAGGAAATAGCCACTGGCGACACTTGCGGTCCCCAAGCCCATGGCGGAGGAATAGGAGCCGTCGGATTGAGAAATGTTGGAGACGAGAGATTCGAGTAGGACTCTGAGATTGGTTTCGAATGTTACGCTGGAATTGTAGGACGCGTTGCTTGGGCAGTAATTGTAAACCGGAGCTCCAGAGGAACAAAACGGTTCAATTCCGAACAGAGACAGGAACAAAAGAAAGGTTACAAGGTTGTTGGAGATGGAGAGGAACATGTTGCGCGAAAACATTGTTTCGCGCACAAGATTTTGGAATTGGAATAGTAAGTGTAGTTTTAACTAAAAATTATTGTAATTATAAAATGATAAACTCTCAGAATATGTGTTTTACACATACACTTCCGGCCCCATTTTCATTGCGTGATGTTGGACAAATTGAATTTGGCTGTGCATCATGTAGATCTAGAAGCAACCCAACAAAGAACTAGTCAACTCATTAAAAATTCAGAATTGAAGTTTGAAAAGCTTTAGGTTGTTAACAATCATTTCTCACTATCAACTTTTTTTTAAAATTTTGCATTTCTTCTTGTGTGGGTGGAGAAAGCATTTTTCACATCTACCTGAAGATTCTTGATTTTTTTTTTTCGGAATGATTTGGTTGGGAAGTTAATTTGGAGTAATTAATATTATCAAAACATAAATCATGTTTAGCTGATCTGAACATATTTATAGAAGTGTGTTAAAGTCAAGAAAATAGAGCATTCACTCTAAATCAGAAACATAAGGATTTTAAGTCGATTTTTTTTTTCAATCTTATCTATTCTTTTTATGCTTTACGTGCTGTTACTCTTTCTCTATTTATTTATTTTCTTTAATATTAAATTGATTTTACACATTAATGTAAATTTTTATTATTCAAGTTATTTTGATATAAATAAAATAATAAAAATTTTATATTTTATATTTATTTTTTATTAATATCACTACAAGAAAATCATGAAATATAAACCAAATTTTGGAGATAAAAAACAATTAGTTGCTATAGTGACTAAATTAGAGACCATTTTAAAAACTAAAAAAAATTTGGTTTCTAAATCTATTATTGTTAAATAATTTTTAAATTGATATCTAATTAGCAACCAAGTTTTTCTACCAAATTTATAAACTAAATAATTGGTAGTTAAAACTTTGGTAACTAATTAGATATCAATTTAGAAACCATTTAACAATAATATAAACTAATTTAGAAACCAATTTTTTTTAGTTTCTAAAATGGTCTCTAATTTAGTTACTATATCAACTATTTATTTTTTTCTCTAAAATTAATTTATATTTAATGTTTTTCTTATATTGTATTATTTTTAAATTAATTTTTTTATTTTTTTCGTATAAGTTTTTAATTAATCAGACTCGTCTTGTAAAATCACACAATTCTCATCCTTATTCTCAAATTTTAAAGACTTAGTAATCAGACCTGACATATGGTATATGACACTGTATAAGTTATTATTTAGGTGAGTAGTTTAATACGGTTTTCAATATTAACTTTGATTTAGTATGACAATATAGACTGATAACATATTTAAATCAGTTTTAATTATTATTTATTTGTTTCTTTAAGTTTTCAACATCGGTTACCAAATTATTCAAGATCATTTAACTTTATTAATCTTCGTATAACTTGTCAAAATGACATCGAATAATCAATGGTCTCGAGATATCGACTCAACTATAATATTAATTCACATGTTAAATGTATTCAAACTATGTGGAGTAGATCGACTAACATATCGGCGTACACATAAGTTTATGATTAAAAATAAGTTACCAAATAAAATGAGCAAAGAGTAAAAAGAAGGTACCAGTAAGAGAGATCTCCTATTCATTCATAATTCTAAACTGACCTATTTTAAAACCTTTTCTGAACGACAAAAACAATAAATGAACGGCACTTCAAGTAGGGTAAGGGATAAGAAAGGACTTCAGAACCCCTTCGCTGACCGCAGCCTTCTCCTATCTCTCACGTTCAACGCTCTATTGTGAGATAAAACTTTCTAATAACTATTTTTCCCCGGGTTTAGTATTAAATAATTCAAGTACTTTCTTAAATATATATGTTGATTTTAAGGTTGGGGTTTTTAGGGTTATTTTTTATAATTAAATATTTAACTTATTTAGTGGATAATTCGTCTAATAAAGCTTCAATAAAAAATGATATGTTCGATTTCAATGTGCTCACGTTTTTTAGTATTAATACCACTGGTAAAGTTCTACATCTTCTTCCTTCACCAGGTTGGGTTAAAATTAACCTAGGGGGTAAATATCCTAGTATTGCTACTTGTGAAGGTCTTTTTCATGGGAGTATGAAAGAATTTATTAAAACTTGTTCTGTGTTATACATGTTATGGATCATTAATAATAATAAAAATAAATACTAATTTATGTTTATAGATTCAAATTTTATGCTCTATTTAATTTTTTATTTTTTTCATTCTTAAAAAAATTTAAACTAATTTTTTTTAATTTATTACTTTTTTATTTTTATTTTGTAAAAACTCGTTTCTTTATTTATTAATAACTATTTTAAACATTAAAAATATTTATTTTTTTATTACATTCTAATTTAAAATTATTAATTTTTTAAATTTATTATTATTTTTACTTTTGAAATAATGTTAGATAGAGAAATAAAAACAAAAAGGTGTTAAATAGAAAAATAAAAATAAAAGGATGTTAAATGAAAAAATAAAAGTGTAAATAATGTTACACGAAGAATTAATCTGAAATTGTATCATCTATTTAACAATAAATTAATATAAAGAGCGTAAAACTTTAACACTATTAAAAAGACAAAAAATATTCACTTAATAATCTAAAATAATAATTTTTTAATTATATGTATTTTATTTTTAAATAAAAATCTTAATATATATTATTTTAACGTTAAAGTTGGTGGTTAGGAGGATGTATTTTTTTTAGGGTTCTAAATTATTATTTTTATTTCAAAATCTCATTGTAAAAGAAAAATAAAACTCATTCGGATGCCTTATTAATTCACTAATTAAGTAAAAAAAAAAAAAGCTTAGAAAGTTGGCCTACCCTTCCGTAACATCACTGCAAGTTGTTATTATAACACATCCTAAAAAATAAAATATGAGGTTATCCAATTGGTATTCGCCGTTGACTTATAATTTTTAACACCAGATTTTGTTTTATATTCTGTATTCAATGCCAGATATCCAAAGTCTTTAATACTCTTCAATCACGATATCTCTCTCTTAAAGAATATATGCTCTCACTAAAAGTAATCAAATTTTCAATAAAGAGAGTCTTATGTTTACAATATTTTATCAAATTATAATTGAAAAGAAAAATATTTTTTTATTAAAATAAAATAGTTTTGAAATTATATTGTGTTATATCGATATTTTTCTACTATTTTAAAAGTGACATTTTTTAATAAATATTTACTTGAGATATTATTATAATAATATTTTATATTTTTATATAATTAAAATATTAATTTATTTAGTTGTTAAATGAATTTACCAAATTAAGCCGACAACCTTACCGTTATGATCAGGCCAATAACACTCTTTTTTCAAACTTTTTTCTGCTTTATTCGATTTGAGACTCCTTTATAATTAAACAGATGGAGGGCCCCACCATCTCCAAGGTTCTTGTTGCAGGCAAGGAGAAGGTGATATCCAATACAGTATTAGGTTTAGTTAAGTCGTTCACTCCAATGACTCCATCGTACTCCTCCTTGTTGCTCCGCTGACCAAACCGACAAAAGATGGTGCTTTGAGTTGCACAATCAAGTTCGAGGATACTGTCACTCGTTAAATTTTTTTAAAAAAAAACAACTATTTTTAATTTAAAACACATTAAATAATGGGTCGTATTTTTTTTTATATTTTGTATTAGTGTGTTGAACAGGAACAAATACAATGAGATGCAAGTATACGAAAGATAGGAGGCAAATTCGAAGTTTTTTTTATTAAGGAAGCATTAATCATAATAAATATAATAAAAATCATAGTAATATTAAAAAATTTGTTTGAATAGTAGTTAAATTTTCTTTAATCAGTGAAAGAACTTGGTTTCGAATCTCACTACAAATTTTATAACCTACACAAGAGGCCTTCAAAAGAAATTCTTATTTGAATCCAATCCATTGCATCAAGAGTTAGGCATGTTCATCTTTCTCAAACCCATAAGAATCTTCCTCTTATCTTGTTTTGAACCTGATAAAATATATTTGGATGAATTTTTTTAATAGACCTTTTGGAGAAAAGAATAACAAAATAAAATAAAATATTTTTTAATAAATAAAAATGAACTTATATACAAATTAGAAGTAATAATTTAAAGCAATTATATGAGAAGTTAGTCCCAACATATTTTACATCTATGTTTAAAACATGACTCACAAAGACCGAAATTATGTCAGATCAATTTGTGACTTTCAAGGAGAAGAAAAGAGAGATTTTGAAGTTTCTAACATTTCTCATTTCCCCTAGATTAAAAGAAATTTTATATATTTTCTCCATTTCTTGTAACTTTTCATTTTAATCCTTGAAACACATGAATGACAAGAAAATATGCACGGACAAATTTACTAAGTTAATGCATGAAAAATTTACAAAGTTATGTTTTCTTTTATTGAGAATCAGCTTTATGGGGGATTTTTTTTTAGAGTTAGAGGACCTCGAGTGCTCAGTTTTTAATATATTTATTCATTTGAAAGAAACTTAAGTTAATGTATATGAAAAATGTCTAAATGGTTATAAAGATCTATATGTGATAAATTTTATGTTTTTTTTCTTCGGCTGTTGGGCGGGCTGCATGTAGCCCTCAGGCCCACTTTTCTTTTTACACCTATACTATATATTCTCTACTTGTACCCAGTTTCATAATTAGATCAATAAAAACTTTCTCTCTCTACGTTCATCTTTCTTTTTCCTCTGCTTGAGTTTTCCTAAGTTCATTCATTTTCTAGGGTTTATAAATTATTTATCAATAATAAAAACTAATTTAAAAATTAATAATTTTTTTATTTTTTAAAAATGATTTTTACATTGTATAGTAATTAATTATTTTTGAGATTTTTTTTTAGTGTATCTATATCTATTAAGATTAGTAGAATTCATATGTAAAAGAATATATAATTTTTTTACATTATTTAAATCAATAAAGGTAAACAAATTTGATATGTCACATTTGTTTAAACTTAAGTTAGTCAGATAATAAAGATGAGTTATTAGACCCGGAACTAGCATTTGTGAAAAACTTTTTACTTTACTGAAATAGTTTATATGTTTTGTATAACTTTATTAGTTTTACAGAAAATATTGCAATCAAATTTATAAACAGGTTCTAATATTATAATTTTTTGTTAATGTCTGTATTAGATAAACTTCTAAACAGAGACAAATAAAATATTTTTATATGTTAAAAGTAAACTATATCAATGAGTCATAGATAAACTAATGCAAAAAAATTACAATATATATATATATATAATCTTTCTCATTTCTACTAAACGGATCAGAGTCATCAGTAGCATGCTTTATAGAATACAAAAAGGGTTCAATTAACTGAGATTGATCACAGCCTTTAACGGGGATATACTTCAGTGATTAATGAATCACCAGCAGAAAAAGGGACTGAAGAAGTGTTGGAGTGATCAGAATCAAGCTGCTGTCTTAATCTGTCTGTTGTTGCTCTTCCTCTCACAAAAAATGCTGGCTTTCGAGGCAACCCTAAAGTTACTGAATAAGCGTTCAACGCAAGCATTATTGTCGCCATTGAAGGTCTCTCAACTGGGTTTTCTTCAACACATAATAAAGCAATATGGATGCATCTCTGAACTTCATTTCTAGAATAAGAACCTCTCAGTTTTGGGTCCAATATCTGGAAAGGTGTTTGATCTATCCAATTCTTCCAAGCCTGTGCCAAAATTTAGTTAGATACACACATATATATATTGAAAAACCTGGCACTCCTAAACAACTAAAATTCCAATATCTTTTCCTCCAACCATTTTCAGCATAATCCGACCTAACTAAACCAAAAACATGTTCAAAACTTACAAAGCTCAAGAGCTCATTGTCGTCATGTGATCGATAATAACTACTGTTCTTCTTGCCACTGATGATCTCCAAAACCAAGACTCCAAAACTGAACACGTCGGATTTCACTGAGAATTTCCCATGCATGGCATATTCAGGAGACATGTAACCACTATAAATGAAAAAAATTGTTAACACGTAGATTCCAGCAAATAACACGCAAGATTTTCAAATGGGGAAATGAAAGATATTCCTGTTAGAAACAATTCTTTCAGCTGGTATAAGCTATACCATAATCTACAAGTTAACTTACAAAGTTCCAACTACCCTTCCTGTTCTTGTATTTTCTCGACTTTGATCTCCATGAAAAATCTTTGCCATCCCAAAGTCGGAAATCTTTGGATTCATATCGGAATCTAATAGAACATTAGATGCCTTGAGATCACGGTGTATTACTTTTAGCCGAGAATCTTCATGGAGATATTGAATTCCACTTGCAATCCCTACTATAATTTTGTAACGTCTTGCCCAGTCTAGCCCTCCTTGGTCTTCGTGCCCTACAATTTATACAAGATCGTAATATTCCAGAACAATTAGTTCATACAATATCTGCAAAAAGCTAACCAGAGCAAAAGGGTTCAAAACAACAAACCAAATAGAAAGCGGTCAAGGCTGGAATTTTGGATAAACTCGTAAATCAGTATCTTCTCCGTTCCCTCCATGCAAAATCCTAACAGTCTAACTAAATTTCTGTGTTGAAGCTGAGCAACAAGTAGAACCTCGTTCTTGAATTCTCTGTCACCTTGGAGAGAGGTTCTTGATAGCCTCTTCACAGCTATCTCTTCTCCATTAGGAAAGGTACCCTGAAAGCATTCTTCAGATTACCAAAGCTATACACACTATATGTATATGTTATTACCATAATAAATTTATTATTCATACCTTATAAACCGCACCAAATCCACCTTCTCCTATCTTCATCTCATTTGAAAAACTATTTGTGGCTGCTTCGATTGTAGCCAAGTCAAAACGCAAAGACTCTTCCTCACTTGCTAAATATCTCCTAACTGCATTAAAAAGCAATGTAAAGTTATAACAGTTGCAAAAATAAGCACATATGAAAACTTCAACTTCTATTTTCTTCAGAAAAAGAAAAACATTACTGCTATCATTCACTTCCTGGACATCCTCACGGTTTTTTCTTTGCCTTCTTCGCCACCAACAGCATCCTATAAACAAAAGCGCCGCCAAAATAGCAATAGGGATAACAATTGCCACAACCATCAATATACTTTTGCTACCTGCCCAAGGAACCTCTTTTAAAACATGCAGAAAAAAAAGAGAAAAAGACCAATACTATTCAAACCACAATAAAATACTATTTTTCCTAAATTAGATATTTGATAAATTAAATATTTTGGTTTAACTTCTTTTTTATTGTCTGTGTCCCTTTTATTTCTCATATATTTATCAAGTTAAAACAAGTATTACATGATATGGAGATATTATTAAACAAAGAATATGCATTAAATCCCTTATTTATACTTATAAGATATATCATCATATTTAAAAAAAACATAGAAGTTATTATGATAAAAAAGTTTTAGAAATAAGTTAATAGAGTTAACCTAATAAAGAACGAAACAAAATAAATATTTGTTCAGAAATTTAAACAAAAGTCTAATAGTTGCTCAAATACAAAGTTAAAAAAAAATCAATTAAATTAATTATATATTAAAGATTATACTTTTTATTCTATCATATCCATAAATACCTGTGGCCCCAATATAATAGAACCAACTTCCTCCTTAAAGACCACAAAAACTGAATCACAAAACAACGTTGACTTAAGAATGAAATTAGTAAAAAAAAATAAAAAAATAGTAGACTCTTAAAAATTACTATTACTGGACAGTTTAAATCTCTTTTATACTATCATTCAATTATAAATTATCCTATTAAAAATCATGTTACTTATTTTAATTTTACATTTGTCTTAATTTTCAAACAAAAACATGTATCATTAAATTCCCTCATATATGTAACTATACAACTTAACTGTTATTTAAGGGAGAAAAGATCATAAATATAGTGAAAATCACATGAAAATGAATGTAACTAGCACTTGAAAAATCTAATATATTATTTACTCATTTTTTTCAAACGTTAATTATAATTCATAGTATGTATGAAATAAATTTGAACTTGAATAAGTACAAATTATTCAATATTATGACTCAAAATTAAAAATAATCACAGCTTTTGGAATGACCAAATTGGCAAAAAGTTTAAAAGATAAATAAGAAAATATTTTTTTTAGATAAAAAATAAAAGTGAATGTCAAAACAAGATAAAATTATAACTACGATAATTTCTTATAGATTCATCACAAAAATTTCTGTACACTAAACAATGTATCAAAATTATATAATAAACTAAAAAGCAGAAAACTTAAAAAACTGAAGAATGAAAAAGGAGATTAATGTACTGAGTTAAATCGTTTTAGAACTACTGAGAAAAACAATGGATGAAGAAACTTTGCTTAGGGGAGAAGACTCATTCTCAGTGGAATTGTATACCTGAAGAAGACTCATATAATATGCATACCTGAAGAAGGAATGAGAATCATCGCAGTGGAATTGTATAAAAAGGGATACAGTTGGTATCTGATGCTACATATGGGAAGCAGAAGCCTTGCTCCTCCGCTTCCGTTGCAACACGACGGAATACTTGAAATTGCGTTTTCAAAGCACGCCGCACAACTACCACTAGTGGCGTCAGGCTCGCACTGCGCCATTCCGTACAGCGTTTGCGCGCTCGTCACACTCACCGTACCTGCAGCGAACTTCTTCTCTCCCATGGAACTCGCCGAAGCTTTTTCCTCCAAACCTTTTAACAAGCTCAACAGTAATTGGTTGAACTGGTCGTGATTTGAGTTAACGATGCTTCCTTCGTCGTTGAGGGTAAACTTGGGAACCATGTTATCATATTGGAAGGTGCTGTTGGAGTAGATTAGCGTACACTCATCGTACCAGATATAGGACTCGGTATTATTGGGACAGAGGCGCGTTATGTTCGCTGCTGCGGCGGCGATGCAGCTGTGGCAGACGGTTTCGTTGACGTCGCCACGGCAGAGGAAACGGCCGTCGATGTCGTCGGGGGTGCCTTTAGCGACGGAGGTTCGGAGGAAACCGTTGTTGGAGGGGAGGGAGGAGTTTGAAACAAGAGAAGAGAGAAGGGTATTCAAGTTAGACATAAATTTGGTGTCGGATGCGTAAGAGTTTTGGTCGGAGTTTTGGTCGGAGCAGAAGTGGGCACTGTAAACGGGTGGTGATGCAGTTGCATGAAAGAGCATACATAACAGACATAGTGATTGAAGCGTTAACGAGGTTGCACAGAAGTTGGAGACTAGCATGTTGGATTGAAGAATTAATCGGAGAAATTGTGTAGCTTATGTTTTAAGATTATGATAATGGAAAACCTTTGTTGTTATGTTCTGTGTTTAGATATTCTAGCTTCATTTTGGACCGGAATGAATGACAACCATGTGATTATTGAGTGGGGGCTTTTGCCGTCATTATTGCAGATAAATGGACATTTTGTTGACTAAAAAGTCGAGCAAGGAAAAAAAAATAATACTTAGGACTTTGTCATCTCTTAATAATGGTTTTGAATTTATATATATAATAAGTATATATTCAGAAAATTATTAATATATATTTTATAATTTGTATTTTAATTTTTTTTAAAGCTAGAATTCCTGATTTCCTACCTTTCGTGTGGTCTTCTTCGCTATAACAAATGTATCGTCCTCTGATTTGTGTGGACTTTCACTGCAACCACTGCTTCTATGCATGCTCCTTAAAAGCACTTTGTTTACTTATAAATATAAATTCTAAATTATTTAATTTTTTTCATAATAAAAAATTAAAATAAATAAAATTTTGAAATTATTTAAAAATTTAAATAAATATAAATCTTAAATTATTTAATATCCTATTTAAATACAAATATAAAATAAATAAAATTTAAAATATATAAAATAAATAAATAAATTTAAATTATTCAAAATTATAAATAATACAATCCTAAATTATTTAAATAAAAATCTTAAATTTTAATTTTTATCCTGTATTTGTAATAATTATTATTTAAGATAATTATATTATCTCTGGTACTATAAATAATTAAATATTAAATCTTAACTTTATCAATATTATTATTTTTATATTTATTTATATTTTATAATTAATACTATTAATTATTATTATTTATTTTATTTTTTATTGTTTATTTTTATTAGTAATGTTATTAAATATTTTTATTATATAAAAGAAATTAGGTTTTATTTTTCTTTCTCATTCTACTGCTTCTCCTTTTATTTCTACTTTTATTTATACTTTTACTTCAAGTGGACAACTAGAATTAGGTCCAAGAACATTCAACTCATCAACCACCACCCTCAAAATCCCAATTCCCACTCCTCCCAAAATATTAAAAAAAAATTGATAAATCCGTCGCGGTGGAGTTATGATTTGAATTTCGTTTATGGGTATATTGATCTGTTTAACTGTGTAATGTTTGGTGTAGAAGGTGTGAGTCCTGTTTTTAGTTTTCGTTTTCGTTTTAGGGTAGATGGTATCTGTTTGATCATGTAATGCTGGTGTAGTGTTCCTGTTTTCGTTTTTAGGGTAGACGGTATGTGTTTGGCCGTGTAATGCTTGGTGTAGACGGTAGACGGTATAGGTAAACAGTCTCTCTTTGGCCTTTGGCGGTGTAATGCTTGGTGTAGATTGTCTGGGTCTCTATTTTCGTTTTTTGGGTACAAGTCTCTATTTGACCGTGCAATGCTTGGTGTAGACGATCCAGTCCTGATTTTGTTTTCGTTTTAATATACCTTTTTATGCTCTCTCTTCTTATTCTCTGTTCTTTTTCTCTCTTCCTCGCCTTTCTATTTGTTTCTCATTTTTGACAAGATATTTTCTTTATGTTGATTATTTTCTTTTATCATGATGTCTACCAAGTGGCAACCCACCAACATCTCCACCTTCGCCTGAAATGCACCTAACCATTCACTAAAAGCAGAAGCATTTCAGTGATTTCACTGATGTCACTTTCCTCTCATTTCTCTTCAGAATAGAGCCCCACGCAAATCCTTGATTGTCCTTCTTCCTTAACGGGAAAAAGTAACATTGTCTCCTCAAAATCCCTCTTAGTGTACAGTACATAAGTGAAACGCACAAATGCAAGTTAACCCAAAAGAATATAGGCAATCGAAACACAAATTCCTCTTCGCTTAGTTTCGTGTTTTCAACTCGCGTTGGGAACGAGCTCCCATTAAATCGACCAAACATGGATGACACTGCTGATCCTAGGGATCTATGAAATTTCTAAAAAAGTTATTTAGAGAAAATAGAAAGGAATTGCCTTTAGTACTTCTTTGTGTTAAAGGTATGATGGGTAAAATGAAAAGGAAGAGATTTCTTTGACATTAGACACAACAGTAAAAACAATCACTTCACTATATTATAATACTATTATAATATTTAAAATTAAAAATAAATTAAATATAATTAAAATATAATTTTATTAAGTTTAGATAATATTATTTTCTACTCGGTATGTTGTTAACATATCACTACTCCAATGAGAATATCTTAAGGAGACATTTAAACCATAACTTAAATGGATGAAACAAAAAAAAGGTCTACTTTAATTTAGATACAACTGATCTACTTGATCAAATTCACTTTACCAGTTTTTTGCATCAATTTATATCTATTATATTAAATCTATAAGGTTAAGTCAAACTCGTACCACACTGAAAAATATCCACAAAATTGAACAGTAAGTCCTGACTTTTCAAACTTAAGGCATGGCCCTGCCATAGAATGGGACCTCAATTTCCTTGCACAAGGCTCTTTGAAATGCTCACAACAGTCAAAGCTATATACTTTATTAAACCGAGACTATAGGCTGCATAAACTATGAACCCAGTTTGACATCAGAACCATAATTTAAAGTGATCTACCATTAGGATTATACACTAGCTAGTATCTGTATTGCAGTTCTGGAGAGCTAGATACTTGCATTTAGGAGCACTAACTTTAACCAGCATAATGCGGGCAAGAAAAAATAATCCCTCATCAAATCAACCCAATGCTTCAAAACCAACATGGCTCAGGATTGTAAATTATTCAGGTATTTATCTTGCTTTATCTACTCTGCATGTTCATCCAGCACGAAGCATGGATAGGATTCCTTTAATATTTACTTTACAAATCTGCTAGAATAGTACAACAGATACACCATAGTTTGACAAGATTTCAGCATACACTAGATTGATTGAAGAAAACTTAAAATCATCATTTAGCGAGGGTATACTTCAGTGAGGGATACTTCATTCACAGACCATGGAACTGAACAGGAAGTAAATTGATCGGTGGTAGACTGATCAGATTCAAGTCCTTGGTTAAGCCTGTTAGGACCTCTTCCACGCAGAAAAGATGCTGGTTGTCGTGGCATTGACAAGGTAACTGAATAACTATTCAGCATAAGTGCAATGGTGGCCATTGATGGTCTGTCAGACGGATTTTCCTGAACACATAATAAACCAATGTGGATGCATCTGTTTACTTCATTTCTCGAACAAGAACCTCTCAGAGCGGGATCCAGAAACTCCATAGTTGTTTGCTCTGTCCATTTCTTCCAAGCCTGTGGTAGTATAATGTTAGTATTTAAACTAGGATTGTCTCATTTCCTCACCCACTGAAATAGTATGTAGCTAGGAATTGCAGCTAAGCATGGCATCAGCAGAGCAGAAGAAAGATACTATTGCTTATACTCACAAAGATTAAGAGGTCATCAGCGTGATTGGATTGATAAAAGTCAGTATTCTTCTTTCCACTCACAATCTCCAAAACCAAGACACCAAAGCTGAACACATCTGATTTCATAGAAAACTGACCACGCATGGCATATTCTGGAGACATGTAACCACTGTAACAACAGCATAATCCAGTTATTTAGAAAGAAAAAAAAAACAAAAATTCTGGAAAGAACAACCAAAGTTATAAATGCAAGAGGAGATGACTTTAAGACATTGGACTTACTAAGTCCCAACTATCCTTCCTGTATTTACTTGAGTCTGATCTGCCTGGAAAATTTTTGCCATGCCAAAATCAGAAATCTTTGAGTTCATATTTTCATCTAGTAAAACATTGCTAGCTTTGAGATCACGGTGAACAATTCTAAGTTGAGAATCTTCATGTAAATAAAGAATTCCTCTAGCAATGCCAACTATAATCTTGTAGCGTTTTGACCAATCTAACTCTCTTTGCTTTATAGAATCTACAAAATGTCAAAAAAAAATGAAATACCCAGATTAAAATAGCAAAATTACAACAATTTCTATTTACACAAAGCCATTAACCCTCCAATGTCGATGTTCAATGAAGTGATTCTGTTTATGAGGTGTCATATTAGTCTGTTGAGGGAAATCAATCACTGCACTAATTGAGATGTCACATATAAGAAAAGTACAAAGATACATACCAAATAGAAAGTAATCAAGGCTTTTGTTTGGTATGTATTCATAGATAAGAATCTTTTCCTGGCCCTCCAAGCAAAATCCCAATAGTCTCACTAAATTTCTATGTTGAAGCTTGGCAACAAGGGCAGCTTCATTCCTGAACTCTACTGCGCCCTGCAAGGAGGTTACTGACAACCTCTTCACTGCTATCTCCTGTCCGTCAGGGAGGACACCCTAAAAAAGGCATTGGAATGGACCAGTTAACTACTTTATCATAAAATGAAATATGTTTACTCAAGATTTAGCATAAACTTGCTTCATACCTTATAAACCACCCCAAATCCACCTTGGCCAATCTTGTTCTCATCCGAAAATCTGTTCGTGGCAGCTTCAATCGTAGCCAAGTCAAATTGCAAGGACTCCACATCGGTAAGATCATCAACAACTATACAGCAAAGAAAGACAGTAATCATCAGCAACCCAATTAAAGGCAAGTGAGACAGATTACATGAAACAATCACTTTGAAGAAGAAAGAGAGATTACTTGAATCCTGGCGAAACGAATTAATGTATCTATTGCTTGCCCTCTTGCGTAGGAAGCAGACGCCAACAATGAAAAGTACCACCGCAACAACAATTGGGACAGCAATAGCCACAATTATAGAGATACTGCTTTTTCCTGTACAGGTTCATCACTTTCTAAGACACCCATTAACAAGGTTGATGGAATTTAGACACTGACAAAGCTGAGATTCACTTCTTTTAAGTACCTTCAGTCTTATTCTACAGCCAGAATTATAGTTTTACCTTGATAATTATACTGATCTTTAATGCAAATTATAAATGTAAAACTCCAATTTGATTAGAGAATACTAAATTATTAAGGAACTGCATATGAGCTTAGCACATGTTAATATGCTGTAAAACTTTGATACCTGAAGATGGGGAAAGAGACTCCGGTTTAGCAGATTCGGCGGAAACATTGTAAAAAGGGTACAATTCATATCTGACATTACAACTAGGAAGCAAGTTGCGTGCACCTCGCTTTCCTTCACCGAGGCTACTGATGGCGCCTGTTAAGCACATGTTACAATCAAAGGCGGATAAATCAGGCCTACACTGCGCCAGGGAGTACAGAGTCATTGAGCTCGTGAAAATCGCTTCTCTTGTGGCGAACATTTTAGCCGAAGGAGAATTCACGGCATCCTGCGCCACACCCTTCAGCGTGGATGCAAGAAAATTGATAAAGCTAGTAATTTCGGAGTCAGGAACGCTCTGTTCGGAACTGTAGTCAATACTTGGGACTATGTTGTTGAGGAAGGAAAGGTTGGAGTAGCGCACCATACACTCGTCATACCATATTACAGACTCTGTTTGGTTGGTGCAAAGGCGTGTGATGTTGTCAGCCGCGGCGGCGACACAGTGGTGGCAGACGGAGGGGGTGACGTCACCGCGGCAGAGGAAGAGCCCCTTGACCTCCCCAGGGGCTCCAAGGGAGATGTTGGTGAGGTAGTAACCATCGTGGAGGGTGGCGTTGGAGACTAGGGATGAGAGGAGGATGTTCAAGTTGGTTTGGAATGTTGTGTTGGGTCGGTAAAAGGATCCATCGTTTGTGCAGGCATGTCTGCTATATGTAGGAGCAGCTTCACTTGCAAAGTTTAGAAACACAAACAGGGAGAGAATTAGCAAGTGGGTTGAACACGATTTCAAGATGAACATCTCGAAGAGGTAAAATAAGTAGATTTTGTTCTGACACTTAATGTTTCAGTGTAATTATCAGATTCTGGTGGGGTGGATGATGATGATGAGTCTTATAATGACGAGTATTGTATACAAGTCAATGTTAGCTAACGCCAAAGACTTTACCATTTTGCTAAAAGTTAAATCAAATATTGTAAATTTTGAACGATTTGAAGAAAATCAAACAGTGTCTCTGTTTTGTGTTACAGTTCTATAAAAAAAAATGATTAAAGTACTGAATAGTTTGGCGGAATTTACCTGATGTTGATGCGTTAAGTGTAACACAAATTCGTAAAATAAAGTATCTTTGACAACTGTTCTTGAGCTGATGCAAGGAAAGGACCAGTGTGGGAGGTGGGTAAAACAAAAATACTCGTTACATAGGTGCGAACTTGGATTTTTCCTTTTTAAGTTTCGCGCAATAAGTATTGTATTTTTCGACTTTTTATTTTTGGCTTCTTCTTCCTCCACCCCTACATTTTTCTTCCTGCACCCCCCACAATTTACTAAATTTCAAAACTGGTCTTAATCTTTTATTTGAAAAAGGACACCGTGATTACTGAAAATAGGGATTTGGGAGTGTGCTACGGATTCATCAATTCGAAACTGAATAAGTTTTTTTTTCCAAATGAGGGGGTGTTCTGGAAGCAATTTTTGAATAAATTATTGATTTCCGGATTCCTGAATCCGGAAGCCTAATTCTGTTACGGATTCGTGAATCCAGAATGTTTTTTTTTGAATTACGGAATTCTGAATCCATAATGCATATTTCTGTTACGGATTGGTGGATCTGGAATGCTTTTTTTGAATGATAAATTTTTGAATGTGAAATGCATATTTTGAATTACAGATTAGTGGATTCGAAATTTTACTGGAAGTGCAAATCCGAAATTTTTCCGGATTCCATAATCCATAATGCAAAAAAATAAATACAGTTCAAGTGCATTTTAGGGTTTTTAAAAAATAATTGGGACAATTTAGTCTTTGCATAACATTGTGGGAGTGTAGGAAGAAAAATGTAGGGGTGCAGGAAGAAACTACCTTTATTTTTTTCTTTGTAGCTTTCTACCATGTAATAGATATCTAATTTAAATGTTATCATTAATTTTAAAATTCCAACATAAAATAATATTTTGAAATTTTAGAAGATAAAATCATATTTTGAAAGTTTATTTAAAATATTTATTTCACTTTTATATTTTAAAATTACTTTGCTTGAGATGTGAAGTATTTGACATTAATAATTGACTTTGATAAATATAGTTTTCCTTTCTTTTTAGGTACATATAAGTCTTGATAGAGATGATTTAGAATATAAGTATGAAAGACATTTCGGACTCAAATTAGTATTTTTTTTTTTCAAAATAACCATGTGTGTGGTCTTAACAATAATTTATATTTTTAGGACATTCGAAATAGGTTAAATTGCAAGACATGAGTCCAAATCCTTTTTTCAAAATACTTCCTTGACTTTGAAGTTGTTCGGTTTTAAAGAAAGTATGTTCTTGATATTGTAAATAATGTTGCCATGCTAACTTGTAAGTCTGTTTCTACTCTCATACATGATGAAACAAGACTGCATCAAAATTTTGATCTCTCTTGGTGATACGGTGCCTTAGTTTTTCAAAGACTCATCGAATAGTTGATTTATTTGATGGAAATCAGGCTAAACATAATCTTTGTTATTCAAAAATTTCAATCAATTTATGTCTAAACCTACTTCTGCACATAACAAGCTACTAATTATATTCTCGATATATCAAGTAAGCATTAGATTTTGGTTTCTTCTTTTCTTCAACTAACACTCCTCGATTCTCAATTGAAGGCTTTTAGTTATTCTTATTGGATTGAATACATTGATGCAAGAAGATTCTTTACATGTTATGGAATCAACGAACAAACAATATTATATTATAATTCTTCAAAAACTTGAATATTGAGTTTTAGCTAGTATCACCTGTGAACTTTAGTGAATTACCTAATTTTCACGTGAAATACAATCAATCAACTCTCTTATCTCTTCATATTATTGTCAATCTGATGTTTTGATGTTACATGAACAACGCACTAAATATACTAAAATTGATCGTCACATTATGCATCAAATAAACCCAAGGTCAATTTCATTATTTGGGGAATGCACTAGTATCGATTATTGCGGTTTGAAAAAGGAACTTCATTCTATAGTAGCAAGCAACACTCCTGTTATCTTGACATTTTGCACCCTCAAAACAACTTCCCTTGGAACAAATTTAAAAATCATCTTACCTAATCATCTCAAAGAAATTTCCGGCCAAAAGGCTAGAAGCTTTTTTATATAAAGTTTTGATATGTTGAGTATCACTACATACAAAAGACATGTCATGTAAATTATCATTCATTATATTATCTATAATTTGCAGCATATCAAAATAGTACAAAAAATAATACAAACATGACATATCAAAATTAATCCTCATAACACTTGACAAATCAAACTATCATATATGGAAAATTATTAATGCCTCAAGGGTCTATGTACAACTGGACTGGGGTGGATTTGTTCTCCTAACAGAGCAGATCAACAACTCTCTGGATATGAGAAGATGTTCGGTTATGACTTTTCGCCTATCCTTTTACATTTCAAGATTTAAAGAGAGAAGTGTCTCTTTCAATAAATGGTTTATTCAAACTCTACCACACTGAAATGTGTCTGCAAAAATGAACAGTAAGTCCTCAATATTCAAACTTCTGGCATGCCCCATTAGAATGGGCAACCTCACTTTCCTTGCACAAAACACGAGTTTTTACTTATAAGGCTCTTTGAAAGACGGTCGCAACAGTCAAAGTTGTATATAGTTTCATATACTGGGATTATATAGCATGCATAAATTCTCAATCCAGAGCCAGTTAACGTCACAATCATAATTTGAAGTGATCTGTTGCAGTATTGGAGAACTAGATACTTGCATTTGAGCATGATGCAGACAAGAAACAAGAATCCATGAGGAAATCAACCCCTATGCTTCAAAAGAAGATTGGTCTACATTTTCATCCAGCATGAAGTATTTTAAACAGAACCCTTTGAGCCATTTAGGTTTACTCTGTATATCAGTTTGGTACGTTTGAAAGTAACACTATAGTTTGAAAGATTTGATGGTTCACTGGATTGATTGAAGAAAACATTAAAAACAATCCTTTACCGAGGGTATAATTCCGTAATGGATACTTCATTCACAGACCATGGAATTGAACTAGTGGTAGACTGGTTGGTGGTAGACTGATCAGAGTCAAGCCCTGGGTTTAGCCTGTTAGGACTTCTTCCACGCAGGAAAGATGCTGGTTGTCGTGGCATTGACATGGTAACTGAATAACTGTTCAGCATAAGTGCAATGGTGGCCATTGATGGTCTGTCAGATGGACTCTCCTGAACACATAATAGACCAATATGGATGCATCTATTTACTTCATTTCTTGAATAAGAACCTCTCAGAGTTGGATCCAGAAACTCCATAGGTGTTTCCTCTGTCCAATGCTTCCAAGCCTGTGGTAGTGAAATGTTACTATTTAAACTATGAATATATAATTTCCTCACCCACTGAAATAGTGTGTAACTAAGAAAAAATTACTATTATTTATACTCACAAGAGTTAAGAGGTCATCAGCGTGTTTCGATTGATACAAACCAGCATTCTTCTTGCCACTCACAATCTCCAAAACTAAGATACCGAAGCTGAACACATCTGATTTCTCTGAAAATTGTCCACGCATTGCGTATTCGGGAGACATATAACCACTGAAAAATAACAATATAGTCAGCAATTAGAACTGAACAATAATTTTTTTGAAAAAACATACATTTTTTTCCTTATTCTTAACTTAAGTAACGATATGTTAAAATATGGGAGAAGATAAACATAGACATTATACTTACTATGTCCCAACAATTCTTCCTGTCTGTACTTGAGTTTGATCTGCCTCGAAAATTTTTGCCATACCAAAATCTGAAATCTTTGGATTCATATTTTGATCTAGTAAAACGTTACTAGCTTTTATATCCCGATGTATAATTCTAAGTTGAGAATCTTCATGTAAATAAAGAATTCCTCGAGTAATACCAACTATAATGTAGCGTCTTGACCAATCTAACTCTCTTTGCTTGACAGGGTCTACAATGTTTGCAAAAAGGAAATACCTATATTAGCAATAGGAAAGTGACTAAAATTTCCGATTACACAACTGTTAACTTCCTTCAACGTGACTGATGTTTAATAAGGATAAAGGTATCATCCATCATGTGAATAAATGAAGTGATTCTGCTTATGAGGTATTATATCAGTCTATTTAGGGAAATTAATCACAGTAGAAATAGTACATACCAAATAGAAAGTGATCAAGGCTTTTGTTTGGTATATATTCATAGATAAGAATCTTTTCCTGGCCCTCCAAGCAAAATCCCAATAATCTCACTAAATTTCTATGTTGAAGCTTGGCCACAAGGGCAGCTTCATTCCTGAACTCTACTGCACCCTGCAAGGAAGTTACTGACAACCTCTTCACTGCTATCTCTTGTCCATTAGAGAGGACACCCTAAAACAAGCATTGGAATAGACCAGTTAACTACTTTACCTTAAAATGAATTATGTGGTACTCATAATTTAGCACAAAAACGTTTCACACCTTATAAACCACCCCAAATCCGCCACGGCCAATCTTGTTTTCATCCGAGAATCTGTTTGTGGCAGCTTCAACTGTAGCCATGTCAAATTGCAAGGACTCCACATCAGTAAGATCATCCACAACTACACAACCAAGAAAGACAGTAATAATCAGCAACCAAATTAAAGTCAATGGAAACAAATTATAGGATACAATCACCTTGACCGAGAAAGAGAGATTACTTGAATCCTGGCGAAAAGAACTAAGGTATGTATTACTTGCCCTCTTACGTAGGAAGCAGACGCCAACAATGAGAAGTACAACCGCAACAACAATTGGGACAACAATCGCCACAATTAACGAAATTCTGCCTTTCCCTGCACGGTTCATCACTTTCTAAGACACCCCAGCAACAAAAAATTAACCAAGTAACTGCATTTGATACCTGAAGATGGAGAGAAGAACTCTGGTTGTGTGGAGACAGAGGAAACATTGTAAAACGGGTACAATTCATATCTGACATTACAACCCGGAAGCAGGGACCGTGCACCTTGTTTGCGGTCACAGCAGTTTGGAAAGGAACTGATGGCGCTTGAGAAGCACGTGTTACATTCAGAAGTGGACAAATCGGGAGTGCACTGCGCCAGTGTGTAGATCTTCATTGAGCTCGTGACATTCGCTTCTTTTGTAGAAAACATTTTCCCCGAACTGATAGCTTCTTGTTTCGCATCATTCAACGTGGAGGCAAGAATATTGTTGAACTGTAAGTAGTCCGAGTCAGGGACGCTTTCTACGTTTAATAAGTTAACCCCTGGGACTATGTTGTTGAGGACGGAACTGTTGGAGTAGCGCAGCATGCACTCGTCGTACCAGATAATGGACTCTGTCTGGTTGGTGCAGCGTTGAGTGATGTTTTTTGCTGCGGCGGTGACGCAGTCGTGACAGACGGAGGGTGTGACATCGCCGCGGCAGAGGAAGAGTCCCTTGATCTCTCCAGGGGCTCCGAGTGAGATTTTGGTGCGGTAGAAACCGTCGTGAAGGGTGGCGTTGGAGACAAGAGATGAGAGGAGGAGGTTCAAGTTGTTTTGGAATGTTGTGTTGGGTCGGTAAAAGGATCCATCTGTGCAGACATGCGAGCTATATGTTGCAGCTTCACTTGCAAAGTTTAGAAACACAAACAGGGAGAGAATTAGCAACTGGGTTGAACACGATTTCAAGATGCACATGTCGGAGAGAATCGAAGAGGTAAAACAATAATGAATTGTTTCTTTCTTCTTTGGAAACAGGTTTTGTTGTTGCGCCTAATATTTCATCATGTCCATTTCGATGAAGATGAGTTTGCTGAGAGAAATGCGAAGTCTTCACCTCAGGAGAACCACAAAGACTTGCTCGCCACAAGTCAATGAACAATTAATGTGAAACTTCTTTTTTGTAATAATAGTAAAAAAAATAATGATTTGATGCAAATCTAAAAGTATCACTAGGTTTCCATTTTATAAACGATTGTAAAAATTTAATGAGTGGTTAAATCGACAATTAGATATTTAAACTTGCTAGCGTTATGAATTTAGATTTGGGTTCACGATATATTTTGTTATTTAATTATTATCATTCCACCAATTTTATTTGTAAAATTTTCCCACATTTTATCGTCAATTTTTTTTAATTTAAACATATTTTATCGGTCTATTAAATTTATAAGAGTGATGATATTTTACAAAAAATATATAAAAAATTAAAATTACACCTTTTTTTAAAGGAAATTAATTTAGTTAGTGAATGTCTAAAAAGTAAAAAAAGAAAAAATTGATCTTTAAATAATAATAATAGTAATAATAATACATATTTAACGTGGTTGAATGTACGAAACCTTAAAACATTTACAGAAACAATAAAAAAACAAGATAAATAAATTTTAAAGTAAAAAGAGACTTATTCTAAAATAAATTTAAATAAACCAGAGTAAATTTTGGGGCCGACAGTAACTTATTATAATAGAATAAAAAGACTGTGGAAAATAAAATTAAGATGAAAACGTCTAAGGGAATAATTACATAAAAAAAAATAAGATTTAGAAAATATTAAAAGTGGAACTCACATGGTCATTAATTGAATATCTAACTCTTATCAAAACACAAACTCAATGAATATATCACTCATTTAATTTGTGTATATGGGTTTGGTTTCATTTTCATTTTCTTTTTCTTTTAATAGTTTTCAATAAGATGAGATATAATTGATAAGTCTTGAAGTGCTAGCTTGACTTGGGTGTCAAAATTATATAATAATGTCCACTATATAAGTTTTTTATTTAAAAAAAAAAACTACTTTGCCGATAAGAAAAAACCAATTGTAAATTAAAACATAGTTTAAATATGCATTTTTATAAGGTTAGTTATGTGTGTTAAAAATATAACATGTTAATAAATTAATAATTACAATGGTTGTCTTTTTCTCTACCTATCATATATCAGTGTTTCCAATAATAATTAATTAGTGTCTGTTTGATTAAAATTACAAACAGTGTACAAAATTTTCAATGTTACAAAGTTTATAATGATGTGAGACCAATCGGTTTTTCCATGGCAATATAGCGTGTTTATTAGTTTTGATGGAGAAAGAAGTGAGAATAATCAAAGGAACGGACTAAGAATCCATGGTCAAATTTGGCGTCTACCAATAACTAAGATCACTTGCAGTTCAGAAATGTATAAGTGTGTTGTGTGTGATAAATTATTCTATAATCTAATATTTTATTAGATTGTATTAGTTTTATATTGATTTATTTATTTTCTAAACTAACGGTTGGATTAAAAAGTTCCATTCTCATAAATTATAATATACAAAATCTTATATTAATTTTTAATTATTTAATTTTAATTTAAAAAATTGATATAAATAATCATTATAATATAATTTAATAGATAAAATTTACCTTTTATAAAATATTTATAATAATTAATATAAATAGAAACAGTAAGAAGTACCAATAACTCGTGGTTCACTAATCTGCACTACCAATTGCCAAGTCGCCCTGTTAAACCATCTGATGCGGCCGCATGATGTGTTTTTTCGACGGATTCGAAACATAAAAAACGATGATTACCAATACAACTTCCTAAACACTGAACTATCTGATAAGAATAATCAAGGTTGTCTTGCATTACGCCCTTCCAAATTAAACTACTCATTCTTACCATCTATTTTGCTATTCTTTGCAGCATCAGTCGCATCTACACCTCAGAATAATTCTGTTATTCAGCCCCAAAATCAAACACTCAGCATCGACCACAACATGAAGCTAAATTGGAATAAAAGAATTCAAGTATTGTTACCGTTTTCTTCCATAATTCTATCACACTCTTTGCTTGCTTTCTCATGACACTACATATCCCAAAGGTGAAAAGCACCATCGCAGCAACAATAGGGATAACAAATGTAAGAATCACTTCAACATCACTCCGTCCTGAGCAAACATCAACACAATTCATTCATTCACTACTCAAAATCAAATAAGCACAATATACTACTTACTAGCAGTGTACCTGAAGGACGAGGCTTCACAACCGGTGGGGCCAATGTGTTACTGCTGTTGTAAAATGGATACAGTTCATATCTGATATTGCATCCAGGAAGCAACACTCTTGCCCCTCGTTTCCCATCACAGTAATTCGGAACATACGCAATGGCGCTGCTAAAACACATCCTGCAATCGAACAAGGACAACTCTGGCGTGCACTGCACTAACCCATAAAGGGTCATCGAACTAGTGAGGTTCACTTCCCCTGTCGCAAATTTCTTATCTGCGGAATTCTTAGCTTTCGTTGCCAGAGAATTCAGCAGTCCCGCAAGCAACTCGTTGAATCGGTCAAGGTTAATGCTAGTCACGCTTTTGGAATCAGAGATGTCCACTCCTGGTATGATGTTGTTGAGGTATTGGTTGGAGTAGCGTACCATGCACACGTCGTACCAGATTATGGCCTCCTTCTCAACCGGGCACCGGCGTTTTAGGTCCGCTGCTGCGGCGGTGACGCAGTCGTGGCACGCGGCGGCGAGGGTGTCTCCGCGGCAGAGGAAGAGGCCCTTGACGGCGTTGGGGGTTTCGCCGGCAATTGTTGTTTTGTAGAATTGGGTGGCTTGAGTGGCGTTGGAAGAAAGGGAAGAAAGGAGGAGGTTGAGGTTGGTTTGGAATATGGTGTTTGTTTGGTTTATGGTAGAGTCTGTGCAGACATGGGAACTGTATATTGGCGTTGCTTTGGTTGAAAAGAATAAGAAACTAAAGAGGAAGAAGAAAACTGAGGGAATTGCTAAGTAGTTGGAATGAGGCATCTTGGTGATGCTCGTTTGGAGAAAGATTTGCAATTCGTCAATTGTTTTTCCTATTTTATGTTTGCAATACTTTGTTTTAGCAGTTTGATCAGGGTAGACAGTGATATGATATCCGTACATAACCAAAGATATCCGTACATAACCAAAGAGAAGGGGTTTGAATAGTAAAATTGTACAAGAACCCGGACGACCGAAAATATAAATTAATAATATAACGTAATAAATATGTAGCAAGAAAACACTTATAACTAACGTTGAATGAGTTAAAGACATACTTCGAAGTACACTCCCGTAATATCAGGAAGCTACTACACACGATCTGAGGACTACTACACACGTCTTGGTGAATTAATTATCTGGCACACACAAGTGGAGGCCCAAGTCAACCTATAAGTAAAACTTCTGAAAGGAGAAAATATACGTTTTTTATATCCTGAGAGAACAAAACAAAACACTAGAACTGACTTAAGCATCAGAGTGCAATCGCAGGTACCCTTACCGACCGACGGAGCACACACAGGAGAGGCAGAACTTCAAAGAATTTGAAGACTACCAACACGACAACGAATTGTGTATCAAGTGAACACAATTATAAAAGAGTTTCCACATTTACAAACACCTGCAAAACCAAGAGAAGCAAAGTCTATGTCCAATCATTTTAAGTATAGGTGGTGGAAATAATTGTGATGTGAAGACAAATGAGGGTTCGGTTTCGTTGGCAATGACGAAAAATAAAGCATCAATTGTTGAGAAAGATGGCAACGAGAACACTCAGATGTGAACTGAAGTCAAAGACAGTTAAATATCTTAATTAGCGACGGATTGATTGGTTATTTGGTTAACTAACAAGTTTCCACAAGTTTCTTATAAACTTATTGTAAAAGAGAAAAATAAAAAAGACTAATTAATTTTAAAAGGTTCTTTTTATAGATTTTTAATTTATATAGTTTATATGTAAGTTAATTTTGATTTATAAAAGACTGTTTTAAAAAAAATCAGGGGAAACTCGTAGATAAATACCCAAGTCAAGTTTGGCTGCTTACAAATAAATTGACATGGACGATGGTAATCGATTTCATGACTTTATGTGTGGTTATCTTCTTCTATTCTGGATCGTCTCTTTCAACTAGGAGAGTAGAGAATAGTCAAACGACAAACAACTTTACATTTTTGTTTTTTCTCGTATGGACAAGAATTTAAGTTTTTTTTTTCAAAAACAATTGTCCAAAAATAACTCTTATTTTCATTTTTGAATGAGATATTTAAATATGTGATCTTATCTTATAATGTCTTCTAATAAATTATCTTGTCTTTGAAAATATTTAATAATACATTTACTAATAGAAAGAAGAAATATTTTAAAACTGTTACCTAATAAATATCTGGAATCCGTAATTTTTTAACATGTGAGAAATATCCTTAAACTTTTGGGAGGAAGTGGTACTGATAACACTCTTTAATTACATCTCTGAAAAATTAAAAAGACTAATTAATTTAAAAAGGTTCTTTTCAAGTTACATCGAAATGCGAAATTAAGTAGGATATGATCTCTCTATAATATGATTAATTCTATTCAAATTACATCAGAATACGAAACTCTGTTTGTTAAGATCACTCTGTAGAATTAGAAGCATAGTCCTGTCCTGCTCTCTTTGTTTCAAAACTTTTTCTTTGCGTATCTGCAGAAAGTTGAAAATGATTCTTCTTTCTTGCTCTTTTTTACTTAAGTACCAAATACCCACCACAGCCCAGTCACAGTAATTGAAACAAAAGTTACAGTTCCTATCTCTGATGAGATGCCTCTCTTTCCTGCTTCACCTAAAGACAGAAAAACAGGTCATTAAGTTCAGTGAATTGTAACGTAATACTGCTTCACCTGATACTTTTGTCTATCTAAGCCCACCTCTTGCAGCAAGAATATTTTGACACTCAGGGAGTTCTATTCTACATGCTTTTATTCTGTCTCCTCACTGCACTTTTCTTCTTCTAATTACATGAATAAATAAATAAACCCTGTTTCAAATATATATATACTCATTCGACTTCCATTAAAATATGATTATGAGTTTTTGTATTATCTTAAATAGTAAAATATCTTTTAGGTATTCTTTTACTGTTTGAGTGTGTGTATATATTACAACATTCTTTTACACTTTCTTATTACATCTACCACATTTTCTATAAGTGTGTTTTTTTCCTTGTTAACCTAGTCTGACCTAAACCAGTTATTCGCATGATGTTCCAGTTTAAATTCATAACACTAACAGTTGGAAGAATTTGTAGAATTTGGCATTACCTTTTTTGATAGTAGAATTTGTAGGACTGGGAATTCCTTGAGGTTCCGGGGAATCCATTCTATAGAAAGGATACAGCTCATACCTAAAGTTACAACTTGGATACAAAACTCTTCCTCCTTGGCTTCCAGGACAACACCATGAAAGATCACCAATCACACCACTCAGACAGCTTCTGCAATCTTGGGGTGACAAATCCGGTGTGCACTGAGTGAGACAATAGAGGGTCTGAAACACAGAGATATTAGCTTGTTTTGTGGCGTATAACTTGGCACCATTAGAATTCGCTGCCTCGTCTGCGGTTTCATTCAAGGTGGTGTACAACAAACGCAAGAAGCTTTTTGTGTGGGAAATGTTGGCAGTGTTCCGTAGACGCATTCTGGGCCTTGTGTCCACCGTGGAGAAGAAGTCCCTGTTGGAATATCGAACCAAACATTCGTCATACCAAATGATAGCGCTTTTGGCAAACTTGCATGAATCTGTGTTTTGATTGCCGAGTCTTTGGGTGGCGTTCAGCACACACTGTTGACAGAGCTGAGGGGGCACGTCGCCACGGCAGAGGAAGAGACCGTAGACTGTGTCGGAGGGGCTTCCGCCGGATACGGTGGCGTTGCGAAATTGGGTGTTTGAGGTGGCGTTGGAAGATAGGGAAGACAAGAGGGTGCGGAGGTTGAGTTGGAAAGTGGTGTTGTAGGTGAAGGTTTCGTTGGTTGTACAATTTTGGCGAAGGAAAATAGGGACATCTGATGCGTTGGTAGTGGTAAAGATAAGAAACAGGAAGAAGAGATAAACAGTCATGGCGTGAAGCTGTTACTATTGTATTTAGTTTGTTTTGTAAAAAATGCCTTAGATTGCTGATTCAATCGATAAAATTGACCACAAGTGGCGTTTTACTGTTCTTGATGCAGGGGAAGTCAATGAAGCAAGTCAAGGTTTTCTTCTGTCCTCATCCAGATTTTGTTTTGGGAATACAGCTCTACTAATTATCTTATCTTATTTCTCTTAATGTTTTTGAAAGTTAGTATACAGGGAAGCACCATGCACGACTTTTGCATTTTCTTTTTATCATTTCACATTTACAATTATTGTGAGATGATACATTGAGAACCTGATACAACCACTAACTAATGATATAAGAAAAAGGTATTTTTATCATTTCATTCAAAAAATTAAATGATTTTTTAGTTAAGTTTGCTTGACGACATAGACGTTATAGGCATGTACAATACATATTTAGTTAATGATTTTTTATACACTTAATAATTATAGTAGTTAACTTTATAATGTAAGAGACAAAATAGTTAAACATAATTGAAGACACAAAATAGGTACTGCCATTATCACTTTTCCGACCCGCAACCTTGCTTAACATGATTAGAATAATATTTATAAATGATTTATGAATAAAATCTGTCACTAAATTTATTAACGATAATAAACGTAAATTATTATTTTTTATGAGTTGGGTTAGAGTTAATTTTGATATAGTTATTTCAAACTATTAAAGACAATTCTGATATACACTAACAATTATATTCTAGGTTTAAGATTATCAATATTTTTATATTTAAATTATTTTATATATACTTCCTAGTGCTTTCTTTTATATATATATATTAATATCTTTTTCTCGTTGTTTGTTGAATTTTGTTATTGACTTTCTTCCAAATAAATACAATCCTTTATTAAAAACTGATTATTCGAAATTTGTGCTATATGAAATTAAACCTTAAAAACAAGATCGACAAACAACCAATTAACGTAATATTAGACTCGACCATGACATTACAATAAATTTTAATTAAATTGAAATTAGCAGATTACACTAGAAAAAAATTCACTCTAAAGGCATGTTTAATTTAACAATTTACTCTAAAGACATGTTTAATTGAGTTTATTCATGAGGACATATAGATTAAAAAAATGAACTTTTACATATCTTAAAATTATTTTATATATAAGTTAATTTTTAAAAATTGTTTTATATAGTATTTTTTAAATTTCTTTAACTATATATATATATATATATATATATATATATACTAGTTTTAACTTAAGAGTAAATTCATTTCATTTATTTATTTATTTTATTTTAAAACTTTTTATAAAAAGAAGTTGATCGAACAATTTAAAGATCAACAAAAAAAATATAATATAATTAATTTCATAATTAAAAGAATAAACGAATGTCTAATTTTTCGTCAACTTGTCAACTAATTGAAAAAATGAAGTATAAACTCTCCACTTTAAAAGGTATAAATCCAATATTATCTTTGACTTTAGATAAAAAAAGAAGAAGAGATAAATTATTTTTTTATCAACAGAAAAAAAGTAATAAATTATTATAATTTTATTGAAAAGTTATCTTTAATAAATAGTATAAATTAAGTGTATAAAGTTGAACTTTTTTAGTAGGAGATTTGTCAACATCATTCGGTATTAGTGTCAATTTTTTCTTGAATTTAGAGCTTTTTATGTATAATTAATTATTTTTAAGGTTGTAATTAAATTCCATAGTTTATAATTTTTTCTATTCTTTAGTTAATAGGTCCCTTTTAAATTGAGTGGATTCAATTTCACCTCATCTAAATATCTTACAAGTCTCAATAATATTGGTCCACCCATAATTTCATTCATTCACGTGATTTAATGATACTCGTGGACCCTTTTAACTTTATTCTTTCCTTTTTCCTTTTTGCTTTCAATCATAACAAAACGCATATTGAATACATTATGTTTTTAGTTTTCCTTTAAATTAAAAAATGAGTAAAATGTAGAATTCTAATTAATTTAACATCTATCAATCTGAGAGATTAATTATGTTTCTCAATCAAAAAAAATCAAGTCTTATAAATGGAGAAAACATGCAATAAAATTTTGTTTTGACAAGTGAGTTAATATTCACTCAAGTTAATCAAAGAATAAAATCATTTTAAAAATAAATTAGGTTGTGTAAGTGCTAACCTCATCCAAGGATCTAGGTGGCTTCATTAAAACTGTGGGCCCTAAGTTGGAATTTTCTTCATGTTATTGCTTCAATTCTTTCCAATGTCCATCAATTCGTTCCAATGTCTTTTTAGGGTAAATTCTGTAATTATTGTCAATAATTAATCATTATTATTCTCCCTTTAAAAGTCTCAATCTTCTCTCAAATTAATTTCGTTACTTCCTTCCATGAACTGATAAAGCTTTTAGATAACCTTTTCAATTACTACTTGTAAAAAATCAGTACAAAAAGCAAATTATAATTTTGTGTCACAAGTTAAAATTTAAACTTATGCTACATCCGAAGGGGGAGAATTTTGCAACATCCTCTTAATAATCTTTCAATATTAATATTAAATAAATAAGAAAAACATAAAATCTGTGATATCTTTTTCAAATTGTTATGAAGGAAAAACTTAAGCTGAAATATGTAATCAATTTAATTTGATATAACATATAAGAATACTATCTAGGGAAGAATATGGTAGTAGACATATTATTTACAGAGGAGGAGAAAGAATGATTGGTGGAGTAACCTGATGATGGTTGATGTTCAGTTGAATGTCTTCTTACTCTGCCATGCATGAAAAACGCTGGCTCTAAAGGGATTGGAACTTGAACTGAAGTGTTGTTAAGATATGAAACGATGGTTCCTATTATAGGTCTCTCATCAGGATTTTCTTGCACACACAATAAACCAATCTGTATACACTTTTCAACTTCGTTTGGACAATAAGATTCTTCAAGAGCTGGATCCAACAACACAAATGGCGATTCATCCCTCCAGTTGTTCCATGCCTGAAATTAATTTTTGTTTGTCTCTTTTAAACTATGGTTCCGACAACAACAATGAATTAGAACAAATAAGAATTGAATACTCACATAACTCAAAAGATCATCAACACGATGTGATTCAAAAGAACAAGAATTCTTCTTTCCACTAATAATCTCAAGAGTCATAACTCCAAAACTGAACACATCAGACTTGTCAGAAAATTTTCCATGCATGGCATATTCAGGAGACATGTACCCGCTGAAAAAAAGAATAAAGAATGCAGAAAACAATCAGCATGAAGATAATACACATTTATAACGTGTTTGGTCACAATCCACATTTTCAACATTAATTTAACCTGAACCTATCACGTTTCTTATGATGACAAATAAACGAAGAACATAAATAAGAATTTACATTTGAAAGAGATAAGGTTTTGCAGCTTACTATGTACCCACAACTCTTTTCGTACATCCTTGAATATGATTTGTATCTACCATCCTTGCCATGCCAAAATCGGAAATTTTTGGATTGATGTCATTGTCCAATAGAACATTGCTTGGTTTGATGTCACGGTGTATAATCTTAAGACGAGAGTCTTCATGAAGATAAAGAATTCCTCTTGCAATTCCTTTTATGATTTTAAACCGCTCTGACCAAGTCAATACTCTGCGTTTTTGGGAATCTATAAAATACCATTAGTCCACTACATTAGAAGTATAAATCAATTTTTATTTCAAATTCGATTAAAATTGCAATATAAAACTCAGAGTAGAAACAAAAACTGAAATGTCATACCAAATAAAAAGTGATCAAGGCTTTTGTTAGGCACGTATTCGTAGACAAGTATTTTCTCTCTGTCTTCTTGGCAAAATCCTATTAACCTTACCAAATTTTTGTGTTGAAGTTTAGCAATTAACAACACTTCATTCTTGAATTCCTCCTCTCCCTGCTTAGAATTTGTTGACAATCTCTTTACAGCCACTTCTTCTCCGTTAGGAAGGATTCCCTATGATTACATGCCATTAGAATAGAACAAGAAAACTATATAGATGACACATTAATCATCGCATTTGTGTTACCTTGTAGACTTCTCCGTAACCCCCTTTGCCAATCCTGCGCTCTTCAGAAAACTTGTTTGTTGCTGCTTCAATTGTAGCAAAATCAAATTCCAGGGACTCCAACACACTGATTTCTTCCCCAACTGCATTACAATTCACAGAGCAGTTACTAGAAATACTCACAGCAAGTACATGTAATTTATAAAATAAAAAAACTAGAGACTTTTCTACTAAGCTCAAATATTGAAGATGATAATAGGTTTATTGAGATTACAGTTTTCTCTGTGGTCGCTGGCCTTGCGTTTCTTTCTCCCTTTTATCCAGATGAAACCGTAGTAGCCAAAGCAAAAAAAGATTACCAAAAGGGCAACCAAGACAACCACTATCACAATCACTTCAGTGCCAATATTTCCAGAACCTGTCAAAACGTGTCATATTGACAAACCACACACCATCAACAACATTTCAACTTTTCTTTTGTAGAAAAAAATAAATAAACTAATCATCAATCTGAATACAGCACATATTCGACAAATATGCTAATTATTTGAAGTCACTGTTCATTATTCATGCTTGCTGTCACCAAACAAACCCGCAATTTATGAAGAGTTTTCTGTCTCAGTTCAGGTGCTTTAATTAAAACTTCTGGTTGTTATATTAGAAATCAAATAAGTAAAGTATTTTTTCCTTCTCTAATTAAAATCTTTTGCTTTCTTTGCTCTCTTATTCTTTCCAACTTATAAGGCAACATCGAAATATGTGAATGATGGCCACTACAATATTTACAGTAACATTGACCACATTGATCTCTATTCTTGAATTTCAAGGATTGTGACTAAACTGTGATTGGTTGCAAATTAAAACTTTGATTCTTTCCACTAAAACCTTTCTCTCTCTCCTATCCTTTAAACCAAAGAATATACATTTTCATTGGAGAAACAAAAGAAAACAAATTTACCCTTAATCATTGTTGGCGCGGAGGTTCCTGAATGCTGATAAAACGGATACGTTTCATACCTAACAATGCAACTGGGAAACAGAATACTTGCCCCTATGCTCCCTCCGCAACAAGACACTGCGAATTCCGCCGCCGCATCCGCGATACACCGTCTGCAATCTCCGGCCACCAAGTCTGGTGTGCACTGAGCGAGGCCATAGACGGTAATACTCGCAGAAGCGTTTTCTTGCTTAACGGCATAAGGATTATTAGACCCTTTAAGAGCCAGTGCTGCTTGATTTGGAAGTTCATCAAAAATGGACCCTAAAGCATCGTAGAATCCACTACTGTGCAAAACAACAGGATCCCCCAACGGGATATTGACCTGGTGCCTCGGCCACTCTTCCATTTTGGAGAAGAAGAACCTATAAGAGTAGCGCAACAAACACTCGTTGTACCAAATCACAGCCTCTTTCGATGTGGGACACGACGAGGCTATGGTTTGTGTCGCAAAACCCACACACTCTCTGCATAGAGCAAACGGGACGTCTCCACGGCACATGTAGAGGCCATAGACGGTGTCCGAATCCTCCCCTGACGTTGTGTTGAAGAATCTAGTGTCGTTGGTGACGTTGGAGGAAAGGTAAGAGAGAAGGGTGTTGAGGTTGGCGTTGAAGGTGGAGTTTGGAGTGAAAGTGTGGTTGCTGGTGCAGCTAACGTTGTTGAAGACGGAAGCAGATGTTTCTGTAACGGTGAGCACAAGGGTGCAAAAGAGGAAGAGTTTTAGATTATTTTTGGACTTGGTAATCATGATTCTGTTGCGCTGAAAATTTTCTGCACTGACTGAGACGAAGAAATGAGTGATGGCAGCATGCAGATGCGTGTGAAGGGAGACTTAGTCGGAGACGGCGCAGTGTATGAATTGGATTGTGATTTGTGAGCACAAGCAACAAAGTAAAACGTGACTAGTTTAAAGAAGAAAGAAGGAAATTCAAAAATCTAATCTCTGTGCATTAATTACTATTATAGAAAAGTTTTGTTGACCTGTGAATCATAAATAATATATATTTCACATTGTTTTTAATAATATAATAATATGCTTAAATTAAAAATAAAATAAAAAGAAATAAAATATTAATTTAACAAAGTGTGAAGTGTATATTTTTATTTTTTTTATCAAAGAATAAAATTAAACTTAAGAGTAATACAAAAGAGGTATTCTAACCTTTTTACATTACCCAAACCATGTTAAGATCACCAAATAAAGAAAGAACACCCAAGATGTTGAAGAAGATGTGTGCTGCTACCTACAGAAAACTAAAAGAGCCTTGCACCAGTAGGCACCTGCCTCTATTGGACTACTATAAGGGATGCAAACTGCAGCTTCAATGCCTCCAAAGTTCACCGTCTTTAGTGTCTTCCAATTGGTCCATATTGAACCTTGGCTTCACCCTATAACAACTAATTAACTATATGGTCTGCAGTATCTTTCAAACCTCAAAACAAGATGTAAGCAACTAGTTGATTGGGAAAGCAAGTGTGTTGAGAGAGCATCCACTCTCTAAAGCAAATAAATCTGCACACATAATTTCTGATTTAAAAAACAGTCCCTGCTGCTACAAAAAACTCCCACAAAGTTATTCCTCCAAGACAAATAGCTATTGTGACCAGCAAAGATCTTCTTGGGTACAAAATCTGCACCAACCAGCTCCCCGCTATCCATACCCTTATTATAAATGTCATTTTCCTTCCTTATATTGCGTGGATAGTTTGGTTAAAAAAAATTGAACATAGATAAGTTGTATTTAGGAGTGACAAATTTGAAATAGACAAATTGTTCACTTAAGCACTATGTAGCATAGATATGGATATGAACACCGACACGACACGGATACAAAGATACTTATAATCTCTAAAATGTAAGATAGGAGGACACAGATCTATATATTATATAATTTTGAATTATATAAATTGAAAATAAATATTTATGTGCAAAAGTATGTTTCAGATTCTTTTGGGAGCAAAAATATATTTTTCATGACTAGTTCAAAAGAATTTGTTCCTTATTTTTATAATCATAATAAAAATTTATACAATAAAATTGAGTTTTTAAAAAATTATTATATTTATACCTTTTAAAATTGTGTTAGAACCGTACTAGAATTTTTAAAAATCTAACAAATATTTTTTGAATTGAACACTTCACCGATAAGTGTCCTACGAGTGTTAACACCGATACGTTTATCCAACACGAATACGCTATTTAAGATAAGTGTATGAGCCTCATAGCTTAAGCATAACTTCTTCTTCTTAAATTAAAATTAAATTAGGTATTCTTTTACAAATCACAATTTGGTATTAATTTTCTTAATTTTTTTTATAGAAATTGTGTGTAAAGTTATGATTACTTTATTTATTTTTAATACGTGAAGACACAATTTTTTCATTTTAACTTTTTTTAAATGTTTTTTTATTTTGTTAAATAAAAGTCGAGAATTAGATCACGACTATAGGTTTTTATTTTTTTAGAAGTCGGTACATCGCTTTAGAAAAAAAAAATCGTTTATGGTATTATTTTTGTGAAATATTTTTGTTTTCATATTCTTTTATTTGATTTTGTAAATTATATTGTATCTTACTGAATATAATTTTTTTTAAGTTAAGTAAATGTGTAAAAAATTATAAGTGTAATGTATGGAAATAAGTTTATTGATTAAATGAATGGTGCTAAAGAATTATAATATAAGAAATTTGTTATATAAAATTTTCACTGTTTAAGTGAGTAGTTGTAAATATGAAGAGGAATAAACGAAAAATATGTGAGAACAAGGTAGCCTAAGTGATTGAATATGCATTCAGTTACATAGCCCACACTATCTCATACATATAACATCTATAACCAAGACCTGAACACGATGTAAAGCTCAAACTCAATACATTTAATTAATTCATTTGTACATCAACTCACTTAACATTTAATCCTTCAAATAGTATAAGACAAGAGACACACCCAACTCAACCACAAACATCTTATCAATGTTGGATATTTCTCAAACATTCCATCTCCACAATGTTTGAGAATAGCTCTCATCAAATTATTCTACATTAAATATCACCTTATTATTATTTTTATTTAAATCTCAACAAATTTTTCAAGAGTTAAAAAAATTCTGAATATACTCAAGTTGTAACTTCTTAAACTTAAAAAACTTAAAGTTGTGCCCAACCCATAACTTAAAAAAATAAATAAGAAACCTAAAGTGGTGGCCTAATCCACCACTTTTACTTTAAAAAATAAAATAAAAATAAAAATAAAGAAGTCTTGCCTTACTTTTACTTTCATTCATTTCATTAAAAAAGTTAAAAAAAAAACTGAAATTTTGTTTCCTATGACAACTTTAATAAAAAATATACTTAATTTAATTTAAACAGAAATCATACTTAGCACAATTTTTCTATTTCAACATCGTACATCAAACATCCATTTCGATAAAAAAAAATCATCTAAATAAATTTCAAAAAAGAAATTACGGCAAATCAATAAAAAAAACCGCGGTCCAATCGCATCGTCAATTGTTGTTGCTGGGTGGAGTTAGCACTGGAAGCCAACTTCCCGATGTGCCATTTTGCCTGTGCTCATTCACTTGTACCCAACCAAAGTATTATTATATCTTATCACTTAATCAAATAATTCAACAACCCACATGTCAATAATGAGGAAGAAAAGTTAACAAATTTTTTCAATCAATTTCACGTGGAGGTACTTCATAGATTTTTTATTCCCGAAATAAATTATTTTAAATTTCTTTTAAGTAAATGTGTTTTCACTTAACTTTTAAATTATATCTCTAGTGGTATGGTCGACCGACATGCTGACGTGTTTCGGTCTTTTTGACCGAGCTGACCGAGACATTCACGGACAGTCTGGTCGACCGACACATATAACTATTAACGCTCAAATCAAGATCAGTGAAACTAAACTATCATTAAGAACTAGGTAATGCAACCATAAGTGTGATTCATTCCACTAATCAGGTCCAATGAGCTAAGCTCATTAAAATAATATAAATAACACACATTCTAAGGGACAAGGTACGTCATTATTATTGTACACCTACTCTCGAGTGTCGAATACCATCTTTACTGACTTGAGCGTTGGAATGTCTTCTACAGGTACTTCCTCCGAAGGAGTAGCACGAAGGCGAGAAGGATTCAATGAAGCCCGAAGACTTCAACAATTCTCTAAGTCTCATCTCCCTATTAGAAACAATATCAGTTTATTACTTAGGTTAAGTTTCTCACTCATTTCTCTTTCATTTTTTAAAAGGAAATTAAAAAAAAATCAGGTTGGATTTCCGTTAACAGATAAATGAATTTCAATACAATTTTTTCAATTTTTTTAAAAATTGAAATAAAAGGGAACGAAAATCTAATGATATTCTGAAGAAGTTATTTGAATAATATTTTTAAAGTAGATATATTTTGAGAAAAAAAAAAATCACCCTGCGTGCTTTAGTTTAAACTTGTCTTCGACATTACGAGCCATTGCCCCCATCTCTATTCTTTAGGAAGTTTGTGGATTCCTGAACGTTTTTCTGTATGAATTATCTTAAGAAGTAATATAGAAATCTAAACAATAACAAGTTTTTTAAAAATTTTCAATATGAGTTATACAAGTTATAAAAACTTATGTAATTTTTTTTTTCAAAATTAGTTATTATATAATTAATATTGAATTATACTTGTAATATTGATTAAAAATATAAAGATTAAATATATTTTATATTTTTACGTAAAATTGATTTTTTTCCTAATTTAAACTTTAGATGTTCTAACTAGTTAATTATTTTATTTCAGCTTTCGGCATTCCTTTTTCCACACTGTAAGGTGTTGCTTTCAGTCGACATGAGGTTGTCTTAATTGCCTATGCTCTCAGTAACCTTTCTCGATCTCCACCCCCGACACGATGTTTGATTAATTAATTATTATTACCATATAATATGAGAACCTAGAAATTTTTGGTCTCCACATTTATGTATTATTTTATTTTGCATGTTGACGTTGATTGGATAACAAATTTAAAAGTTGCTTAAAAATGTATAGTTACTTACTAACGAACTCTATCTTAAAAATAAAAAATATTATTGTGATACATAGTTCTTACCTAAAATCCTTAAATTAATATAATTTTTTTAAAATAAATTGTTTTTATTCAAATTATAATCACAAAATATATAAAATATTTAAATTCATAAATTAAGAATTATAATATATTTATTTTAACAATTAATATTTATAAATATTTATATTTTAATATAAAATATTATTGGAACGTGACATTTATCACCGATATTAAATAAAATATATGAAAGATACATTATAAGGTGTGTACTAATAATATTTTTTTTAAACTGTTCAAATAGGTAATTCAAGATTCAATATGATTAATTTTGGCACTATCTCCATTATTTTTAGTATAAAGTTTATCATGACGAAAAATATTTTTAAAATTGAAAAAGTACTATAGAAATTAATGTATTAAATCTCAAATAAAAAATTAAAAATCCCACAATGAACAAGTTAACAAAAATTGAAGAACATAACACAGAAAATTGAATTTAAAAAAACCTAACAATATTTTTTAGAGTCTAACACTCCCAGAATTAATCCCAACACCTTTAAATGGAGTGCGAGGGAGCGTCGAGTTCGGACTCGAGACTAGAGGTGTTGGATCAGTGACGACGAGTAGCTAAGTTACAAATTGAAAAGAGTGCAAAGAGAGAAAGTGAAATGCAATATACAAAAAGAAAGCAAAATAGAAAAGAGTCGGAATTTTAAGGATGGTGAAAAAGTAATCATCATTATTTCAAACACTTATATGGTAATTCTTTTAGGATTGTCATCCTTTTCTATTTTCTATTTTTTTTTTCTCGATGATTTTTATTTGACTTGATATATTTTATCATTTTTGACAATGATCTAATTCCAACCATCTTTGAAAATTTTATATTTATTTTAAAAAAAAGTCACCACATTCTCTTCTCTTTGATATAGTAACTTTATAATTACCATTACGTCTTTAATTGACTATGTTCTTACGGGCCTAGAAGCAAAACTTCTTTCTGTAAAATATGTTTAGGGTTTAGGACCCTAAACCCTAAACCCTAAAATATGTTGACTTCAAAGAATTTCAATCTATTACCACTAAATTCACACATAATAAAAGCTTAAACAATATCGAAATCAAATGTAATATATCTCAATTTTTATTTCACCAAGAAGAAGAAAAAAGAAAATTGATGAATTCAGTTACGTCTAAATAAAGCTATTAATTAGTATGGTAGAGGTCATCTAAATGCATATTCAACATTAGAAATATAAGTAAAAATGTTATCAAACATTGAAGTAACTTATTATCGAGGATAATATGTACTAATGGACATCTCGTTAACAGAAAAGTGTTCTGTAGATGTTTTTGTATCCATCTTGTCCTCTAAGAAAAATGCCGGTTCTTGTGGGGATGGAAATTCAAGTGTGTGACGACCATCAAGATATGAAACAACATCTGCTATTGTAGGTCTAATACTTTTCTTTTCTTGAACATATAATAAACTAATATGAATACACTTAATTACTTCATTTTTAGAATAATTTTCTTCCAAAAGTGGGTCTATTATGCTCAATTGTGTTTTCTCTTTCCATTTTCTCCAAACCTGCAATGATTTATGAAATAATAATATTTTAAATTTCATATTTCTTAACATTTAAATTAACTGAATTTGACTTTCATAAATATGAGTAACAAGTAAAAAAAAATAACTATTATACTCACATAGCTCAAGAGTCCATTTGGCATGTATTGTGATTCATGAAAATTTATGTTCTTTTTTCCTGTAACAATCTCCAAAATCATAACTCCAAAACTAAAAATATCTGATTTCTCAGAAAATTGTCCAAACATTGCATATTCGGGAGACATATAACCACTACAAGAAAAAAAAAGTATAAATTAGTCAAAATATATCATGTAAAAAAGTGACTAGGAGATGTTGATGGAATTTTGTAACTTACTATGTTCCAACTATTCGTTTGGTCTTTCCATGATCTTGGTCTATTTCCATAATTTTGGCCATACCAAAATCTGATATCCTAGGATTCATATTTTTATCCAATAAAATATTGCTAGGTTTGATATCACGATGTATAACTTTAAGTCGAGAATGTTCATGCAAATAAAGAATTCCTTGAGCAATTCCTTCTATAATTTTGAAACGTTGAGACCAACTCAATGTCTTTTGTTGATTACCTGCAAAGTCTGTTTAATGAATGGAAAAAAATAAGTAACACATGTTTAAAATGTTATCATATAATGTATGCAAAAATGTTGAATTTCAAGATTTTAAGATCAAGCATCAAACCAAATAAAAATTTATCAAGACTCCCGTTGTGCATGAATTTGTATATAAGTATCTTCTCTTGTGCGGCTAGACAAAACCCTATTAATTCCACGAGGTTCCTGTGTTGTAATTTGGCTATTAATAAAACTTCATTCTTAAATTCAATGGAACCTTGTGTAGAACTTTGTGATAATCTTTTTACTCCGATATGTAGTCCACATGAAAGGATACCCTGAAAATATACAACATTATTAAAGTACGAAATATAATTATATATAAGTTTTAATTAAGCACTTAGTAAATTAAAAATGAGTTTCTGCTTAAAAAAAATTATTCTATTGATTATTACAAATATTTGTTATTATTTTTAAGTATCATGTTGTTTGATTTTTATTCTCAATAAGATTATATATATGATCATTACTTTCGTCTTCTCATCTCAACTAATTTATTTTTATTTTTATTTGTATCTTTTCCAATTCACTCTAAAAAGATAAGAGAAATGAGTTGACCAACTAGTAAGAGGAGATTGTAGAAAAAAGAAATAAGTTGATCACTAAATTAGAGATAAAAAGATGAAAGTAACAATCATGTCCCTTAGCTACAAGAATCAAACAACATATTACTTAGATAAAAGTAAAAATTATTTTAAACATTTGATAGAATTTTTTTTTAATAAAAATTAATTAGAAATATTTAAATTTATGAAATACTTAAAACTTAATTAAGTAAAATCATAAAATAAAAAGTTATCACATTTTTCTTACCTTGTAAACTTCTCCAAAACCACCTTTTCCAATCTTGTTTTCATTTGAAAAGTTATTTGTTGCTGCTTCAATTATAGCTAAATCAAATTGTAACCCTTCCAAAGTCACACTTTCTTGACCAACTAGACAAGGATATGGCAAATTGTTAAGTTTGCAAACTTTTTTAGCACTTATAACTGCATAGTTACATATTAAAATGTTGTTACAATCATAATACTTACAGTTTTCTTTTAAAAGAATCTTATACTTGCGCTTTCTTGCTCTTCTCCATAAGAAATAACAGTGAAAAGAGATCAGCATTGTCAAAACGAGAAGAATGACAACTGTGAAAATTGATCCTGGTGAACCCATTTTAATTCCTACACACGAAATTGATGTGTTATTCTGATGCCAAACTAACAATTGTTAAAGGATTCACCATATCAATTTTTGCCTTGTAGGGTAAGAAAAAGGGTTTACCTTGCCTCGTCTAGTGTAAAAATACAAAACATTTATTCAAAAGAATTACAAATATTAACAGATAGAAATTAAAATCATTTATTAACAAACACCAAATTATTATTAAGAGTATGAATTACCTCAGTCTTTGTTTAAAAAAATTAAGGCTAAAATAGAGTTTTACTTATTTTTTGTTTGTTTGTTTTAGCCTCCTAATAAAATTATAAAGTTTATTTTGGTCATTATTTTTGGAGTGTATGGATGAAAGAAAAGGAGATAAAGAGAGAAAATAACTTCAAGAGAAGATATACTGAAATAAAGATAGAGATAAAATGAAAAAAGGTAAGATAACAAATAAATACATAATTATAGTAATTCTTTCTATATCCATTACGAGGAGGGAAATTTTTATGTAAATCTCACTTCTTGTTCATACAAAATAAATTAAAATAATAATTTTCTCACATTTTCTCAGCTATATACATTCTTTTTTATTAACCGACACAGTATTCTCTTAATTTCTTTGGAGGGACCAGATACTTTGATATCAATTTTATATTATTAACCTACAATAATTTTTATTAATATTTTTAAATTCAATAATTTAATTTAATATTTTATTAATATATGAAGTTATTAAATGGAACTGTCTCCGAGTTCCACGTTAGAGTAAGTAGAAACATGTCATTATTACTTAATAGTTGAAGTCGCGTTACCAAACAAGTTATCTATTGAATGGACGAAAATGAATGCTGGTTTGGTTTAACCTGCTGAATGCTCACTGAGTCTATCAAAGCATGATAAAGAAAATTATGCAATGTTAATTTGGAGGAAACTTATGGGAAAATACTTTTAGAAGAAACTTATAAAAAATTATTTTACTAAAATTAATTCATATATATATATAAATAATTAACTATAAGATTTAAAAAGAATATAATTTCTATAAATTTATTCATACATAAATTAATTTTAAATTGTAAAGATTTTTTCAAAAATAAGTTTGTTGAAACATTTGGCATGAGAGTTTACCAGAAGGTTTTGATTCTTGGATGGCATTAACGTCTCTGTAGAAATGTCTTGTACCAAACATCAAAGTGCAGCTGGGATATAGAACCATTCCACCTATCCTTCCAAGGCAGCACAAAGGAATATCTCTCATAATATCACCCAAACAGTTACTGCAATCTTCGCTTGATAGATCTGGCGTGCACTGAACAAGAGTATGAATCTTCTGAGACCCAAACACGGTAGCGTTTTTTGTTGCAAACTTCATGGTGCCTGCGGGACCAGCGTTCGCTGCCTCACCCACAGCATCACTCAGCGTTTTGGATAACAACCAGAACCCATAGCTTCCTTTCTCATTTCTTGAATTCGTTACGTGGGAACCCATGAAGTTGAACCTTGGCCACTCCTCCAAGGTGGAGAAAAAACACCGATTGGAATAACGAACCAAACATTCGTGGTACCAAATCAAGGCCTCTTTGGAGATGGGACACACTCTGGATATTTGTTCGGCTGCAGTTCTAACGCACTCTTGGCACGTGCGGTTGCTGACATCGCCGCGGCACATGAAGGAGGCGTAAATGATTTCGCTGCCGTCTCCACCACCCGTTGTGGTGTTGAAGAATTGCGCAGTGGTGGCATGGGAAGATAGGGACGTGAGGAGCGTTCGAAGGTTGGTTTCGTAGGCGGTGTTTGGAGTGAAGGTTTTGTTGCTTGAGCAACTGTGATTGAGGTAGTAAATTTCAGTGGCTTCGGTTATGGAAAAATTGAAGAAGAACCCCAAAAAGAAAACGTAAACGAGTAACGACATGTTCGTGGTGTTTGTTGAGAGAAACAATGTAAGAAGAGATGAATGAAATTCATGTAGACAACAAAAGATTCTAATACTTCAGGTCTTTCAATTTGTCAAACTCGTGGGAAAAGACTTTTCCTAAGATAACATGAAGAAATAATTTTAGACCACGCAAAGTATTTTAGTTGAACAGAGAACCCACCATTTTGACCGTTACATGTGTATCTTATACTCCATTACTTTCAAGGATTTAATAAAGGTATTAAGAAATTCAGACAATATTTTAAATTTATAAAAATATTATTTAATTTTAAATTAATTACTCATTTATTTTTATTGTATATTATTTTTTTTATTGAGGATAGTCTTAAAAAAAATTTAATAGACTCTTAATTTTATAGAACGACATCCAATTTAAGGTATTTATTTAAAACATCATATACAAAATGAAACCAAAAAGGTTTATCTCATAACAAAACGAAAAAAAAATGGTTATAATATTTTATTTTTTTAATCGAATTATTCTTTAGGAATTTCAAATTCAAAACATAAGGGAAAAGTCTTTTTTAGATATCAAATGCAAAAACGTAATTTTATCTAAAATACTGTATTAATACACACACACACACAATAATACTGTATTAATAATGTAAGAATATATTTATGTGATAATTAAATGTAATTTGAGTTTAATTTGTAACTGATTTTTTATGTGCTAAAAATATTATGTAATCTGTGTTGGTTTTAGTTTTGGATGGGGAGTTGTACATTTTCAATTGGCGGGTGAAAACATAATAATAAGATTGGTGGTGTTTATAAAGAAATTAGATTGAGCTTGAGTTTGTTAGACTAAAACAGATTATTAAAATTAAAGAAAATTACTGGGATAGTAAAGGAAAAGAGAGGTGTGGTTAGTCTTTTAGGTGGTACTAATAGTCAAAGTAGATGGGCTTGGAATAGTAGTTGATTGATAAGCCTATAGGCTAAAATAGATAAAATAAAAAGTGGAATGTTCCGCGAGTTGAAAATAGAAAGAGTGAAGTTTCTTTCTAGCTTACAAAGTATAATCAATAGCTTTTTTTCCTAATCTCTTTTTTCTATCACTTTATAAAATTAATTTTCTATTTAATAATTTTATATAGTAAATATTAAAAAACAAATTTATCATAACTAAAAAACCAAAAAATAAAGTAAAAATAAATTTTAAAATCCCCACAACCAACTAACTATAGCATTGAATTTCCTTGTATTCTCAAACATTAACTAATAGTAAGGGATTTATAATATGCAATACCCATTTTACTAAATAATACCTAAAAAGATAAATTTTATGAAAATTATGATGCGATATAATATATATATATATATATATATATATAGGATATTAAAAAATTATGGACGGCTATGTATGTTCTTCCAAGACAATTTTAACCGGCCGGCAAAGATTTGACCTATGCCAGCATAAATATGACAATTGAAGTTTAATACAATTTAAAACTAACAAGTAGATAAAAATTAAAATTATCAAAGTAAACTTGCTATGAAATATATACACATAAAAAAATATTTACAAAATTCATATCGAACATTAAGAGAAGAGACAATTTAGAAAAGAAAGGGGTAATATTTCATTTACATGACCAGTGATTTTACATATGAATAGGAAAATCAATAAAAAAATATTTTATAATCATCTAAACCATCCTTTCAAAATTATCATATCCTTTCTGAAGTTAACAAAGGAAGGATATCTATACAGTAAATAGATTTATAATAAAAGTAAACTATTATCGTGGATAAAAACTAGTTGTAGGCATTTCATTGACAGAGAATGGCATGGAACTGTTGGCAGAAATGGTGGAACTTGATCCTTGCTGCATAACTTTTTTATCTATTCCGTGTAAGAAAAAGGCAGGTTCTTGAGGTGATGGCAATTCAAGTGAATGATTATTAAGATATGAAACTACTGTTGCCATGGTAGGTCTAATGTTTGGATTTTCTTGTACACATAATAATCCAATTTGAATGCATCTAATAACTTCAGTTTCATAATAATTTTCTTTCATATTTGGATCCAATATACTCATTGGTGTTTCATTCTTCCAATGTCTCCACACCTGTAGTAAATATCAAATTAATTAAATATTGAATTTTTACTTTTTTGTTCTACTCAAACTTCTTTTTTCTTATACACATTGCATTTGTTGAGCACAACTCTTAAGATTTTACCCTTAACAACAAGCTTTCTTGTAAGGGTGTATGTTATAATATTTTTCATTCAATTAAGAGGTGTTAATATAAAGTATAATGGGTGCTAGTTATATTTTTAAAAATAACTATAAGGTTGTAAGATTAGTATTAGGATTGTAACATTATGAAATGTTTCTTTATATTCAAATTTCCTAATAAAAAAATATAAGATTAATCTATAGGGATATAAAAAAAATCAGGGATTTGATGAAATTTAACATGTGGGAAAAGTTAGAAAAACTCACATAAGTCATGAGGCCTTCTTCCATATTGTGTGATTCATAAGAACGCGCATTCTTTTTACTTGTAATAATCTCAAGAACTATAATCCCAAAACTAAATACATCTGATTTTTCAGAGAATTGTCCAAGCATTGCATATTCTGGAGACATATAACCACTGTTGAAAAAATATAAACAAGCTAAATTATATGTTGTACAAAAATGATAATAATAATGAATATAAACCAATTAGAAATTGTAACTTACTATGTTCCAACAATTCGATCAGTTTCAGCACGATTTTGATCCACATCAAAAATTCTAGCCAGACCAAAATCTGATATTTTAGGATTCATATTTTCATCCAACAAAATATTACTAGGTTTAAGATCACGATGTATAACTTTAAGTTGAGAATATTCATGCAAATAAAGAATTCCTGAAGCAGTTCCTCCTATAATTTTATAACGTTCGTGCCAACTTAACTTTTGTTGTTGATTACCTACAATGTCAAATAAATGAGAAAAAAATAAGGAATATTTTATAATCAATCACTTAATCTAGATTAATAAATCTTGAACTGAAATGCATGCAGGAATCAGTTCAACTAATTAAAGAGTTGGTGAAAAGAACAAACCAAATAAGAAGTAATCCAGACTACGATTTGGCACATATTCATAAATAAGAATCTTTTCTTCCTCTTCTAAACAAAATCCCATGAATGCCACCAGATTTCTATGTTGTAACTTAGCTATCAACAAAATCTCGTTCTTAAATTCAACTGAACCTTGTTTGGAACCTATTGAAAGTCTTTTAACCGCTATATGTCGCCCATCAACAAGAACACCCTACAAATATAAACAATTATTTATAAAAATTTGATGAGTAAAGACATAAGTTTTATTATACTCTTTTCTTACCTTATAAACCTCTCCGAATCCACCTTTTCCAATCTCCCTTTCATTTGAAAAATTATCGGTTGCTAATTTAATAGTAGCCAGATCAAATTGCAACCCTTCTAGAATTGAACTTTCTTCACCAACTGCGTCAATATGCTTGTAAATAAGTTAATGAACTAGCAACTTACTAATCAATAATTAAAAAATGAAATTTTATGATACCATCACAACACATACAATTTTCTCTAAGAAGGTTCTTTAGCCTCTTTCTTGCTCTTCTCCTTAGTAAGTAGTAGCAGAAAGCAGAGAGAGTTGCCAAACTAACAATGGGTACAACAACTAAGATAATTGTTCTTGATGTACTCGATTTTTTTTCTGCGCAACAAATTTATGTGTTATATACTCATATACACATAATTGTCATTCTTATAAGTATTTAGAAGGTTCTTTTAAAAGTCACACATACACACACAAAAATTATCTGTTTAATCATTTTTTATATAGAACTGTTTAATTTATAAAAATAAAAATGAGATTAAACTATTTTATTTTAGATAATTGACAGAATTCTTTTGTATATTTTGCATGTATTGATTTGATCGGTTATTTAAGATAGGATTGTTTAATTTCATCTCTGTTTTGGATAAGTTAGATCCTTTTTGTATACATTATGGTGTGTTTATTTAGAGTATAATTTTGGAAAGAAATGAGTAGATGAGAGAGAAGTGAAATGAAAATGAAAATGAAGTTTAAGAATGGAACACGAAAGGAAAGTGTGATAAGATCTAAAAAAATCTCGTAGGGTGAAGCCAGCACCATTTATTAAAATTAGGATGTATTATGTGGTGCTCTACTATTGGTTGTTGTCCTACTCAACACGAAGAAGTGGAAGAATTTTCATCATACTATTGATATAACACTTCAATAAATTTAAAAATGAGTGGATATAATTATTTTATCAAATTGATGATAACAATAATACAATAATAATATATGAGATAAAAATGGATAATACATTATTAGTGTAATTTAACTCCATAAAAATTTGGGTTGGCATTTGAGCGAAATTTGAAATCTTAGTTACTCGATCATCTTTAATAGTGGAGTGACAGATGTGTCTGAAGTGTTAGCTTCAGTGTAAGTTAAAGTATGGTCTTGGATTCATGCCAAATCTCATTTTGCTTATTTTCCATATTCTAGTTGAGTTTTAAATCTTATAGATTGTATGAGGTTGATTGTGTAATGTTGGTCTGGTAGCCTCTCTCCTAAACTAGTAGGTAGACGTTCTAATAAGAATTTATTGTAAGATATTTATGTATAAGGGTTGAACCATCTGAAGTGATTCCTATTCTATTTATTTAATTGTTGATAAAAAAAAAGATAATTTTAAGAGAATTGAACTAATTTTACCTCCCAATTTCGGCGGTGTTGGCGTTGGAGCCGAACCATGAGATCGAAAAAAAGGGTAAATTTCAAACCTGATGACGCAGTTGGGATATAAAACTCTTCCTCCCTGCCTCCCTGCACAGCACCGCGGAAGATCGGAGTTTATCAAACTATTCAGGCAGCTTCTGCAATCTCGGGGAGACAGGTCCGGTGTGCACTGTACAAGACAATATAGCTTCTGAAATATATCTATGTCTGTTTCCTTTGTCGCGAACTTCTCACCGCCGCTACCTGAACCCACTGCCTCATCCGCAGTTTCGTTCAAACTCACATACACCAAACGCTTGAAGCTTTCTTGGTTTGTCATGTTGATGGGGCTCGCCAGAACATAGCCTGAGTTGATTTCCATGTCGGCGGTGCCGAAGAAAGAGAGGTTGGAATACCGAACTATGCACTCGTCGTAATACACCACTGCTTCTATGGAAAACGAACAATCTACGTGTGTGGACAGTCTCTGTGTCGCGTTTCCGACGCAATGGTTACATAGGTCGGAGGGGATGTCCCCTCTGCACATGAATAGTCCGTAGACTGTGTCGGAGGGGTTTGTCCCCGTGACGGTGTTGTTGAAGAATTGGACATTGTTGGAGGCTTTTGAAGATAAGGAAGAGAATAGAGTTGTGAGGTGGCTTTGGAAGGTGGTGTTGGGAGTGAATTTGTTTGGTGAGCAAACTTGGTACTGATATTGAAGTCCCTGAGCTCTAGTGGGAGTAAAACAGAGAGAGATAAAAAAGATAAAGGGTATTGCATAGGTGAAACACGATGCCATGGATTTGTTCTTTGTGACGATGCAGAGTTTCATTTCATAAGACTAAGGTGGGGAACTTTTTTAATTTTCATATTTCAATCATGACAAGGACTTTTACTTAAACCACCAACTTTCTTACGGGGAAATCGGTATTAGTTAATGCAAGTAAATGAGTAGTTAAATAATTTCCTGAGGATGTACAACGGACGGAATCCCTTATGCTATTCCATTTGGAGTTCGCCAAAATAAATACTATTTTTCTATAAAGTCATGCTCATAATATATATTAAGAGTTTGATTATGAGTAAAGCGTTTTTCAAAAAAAAAAAATAATAATTGAGTTTATCTTTTCATTAATTAAGTTTTTTTTTTCAACACTCAAGATCGGTTAAATTCTGAAAAAGTCATTGATCCAATTTCAAGAAAATGAAAAAATTTCAGAAGATATTCCGACGCTCAAACCAGTAAAAACATAAAATGTAATTATTATATTGTAAAATATTAATTGAAAGTACTTTCTTATATTATGTCTTATGTAAATTGTGTTTTTTTTTTTATATAAGATAGTGTTTTCTCCTTTCTTCTTATATCTGATCTTATTATTGATTTAATTTAATAATAAATATTGTCTCTTATATAAAATTAATTATCCAATCCTTAATTAATGTTTAATTAATGTTGATATGAGGTTAATATTTTTAACAAAGATCCAACAATCTATTTATACACAATATTAAATTGGACCATAATACTACATTTCCTTAACCAAGTTTACTTTTACTATCTCCTAACAACACATAACACTACATTTTTCTATTTCTTACGTAGCAGATGAACGAGGAATACCTAATTCTTTATAATAATAGTATAATCTCATTGTACTAGTAAAACTACATATAGCTTTGGTTTTTTAAAATTAAACAACTATAGTCATCCTAATGGATGAATTAGTGATGACATTTTAAGATTTAAGAGTTAAATATTTAATAAAGGATCTTTAGAGATTAAAGACGCAATTTTACTAAAATGTTAAACTTTATTATAATTAATAAATATAAGAAATTTTAAATAATCTTTAAAAATTGCATTATATTTATACGAGGTCATTCAAGATTTTTTTAAAATATATTATGTATCTGTTCTGATCGTGAATCCTTGGTCACCCTCATTAAACACTGGTACCTTATACAACAACTATATAAAATTGTCCACATAGTCACTCTGAGGAGACTTTTATAGTCTATCTTTCATCACTCCCAATAACTTCCCATTGGAATTTTGAGTTCGATGAGTATCAGAAACACTTCGTTGTCCATTTCCTACAAAACCAACAAAAAAAGTAGTTGTGTGTACTAAAATATGTTTTACGGCTTAATTATTAGTTTTTAAATTCTTAATTAGGACTTTTGATCCCTTTTATTTTAAAATTCCATGTTTTTCTTATTTATTATAATTAAATCTATGTCATTTTCACGTAAGACATAAAAAACACTAAAATTCCAAGATGGTTTAAAAGGTTATTTTTTTATTCAATTTCAAACAATGAAAATAATATTTAAAAAAGTTAAATGGCTAAAGAAATAAAAATATTAGTTATTTTATTTAAAAACATATAGAATAAAAATAAATTATAGAGCTATTTGATCTAAAGAGAGAAATATTAAATTATGTAAAATGTTATTATATCCTTAGAAAGTTTATATGTAAACTATGGTAATAAAACGTAGGAGTTATAAACTTTCCTCTTTGAATCATTAAAATTGAGATAACCTGGTATATGATTTTTTATCTCAATAAGTCGTGTCATTTTTTATATCAGTAAAAATCGTGTCATATATATATATTAAAAACATATTTAATAATGCAAATTATATATTACAATTAATTAATATATCTAATTGGATAATTTTATTTTATTTTACTTTCATATATTAAATTATGAAATTATAATTAACAATTAAAACTTAATTTATAAGTATTTATAACTACAATATTATTGTATATGTTTATATTTCAAATAATATAATATTAAAATAATATTACTTTAAAGTTTTTTTTATTTTAATAAATTGTATATTTTTATACTTCAAACAATATATCATTTAAATGATAATTTTTTATTTTAATAAATGAATTTTAAATTTTACATGAATAATATATGCTTTGTGACTCTAATAAATTTTCTTAATCTGAATCAAATTTCTCTCACACACAACACACATACAAAAGTACAATATTTAAAGATATTTCATTAAAAAGTAAATAAAAAATTACAAGAGATAAAAATAATAGAAAATGGATAAAAATAATGCAACAAAATTTATCAAAATTTAAATTACTTATTTTTTATTTTTTTTAAACCGAATAATATGAACTTATTTTTATCTATACGTATTATTTTGATACCTTAAATCAATCTATATACATACAATGAAAAACCTGAATTTTTTCTGTATCTATTATAGTTGTTATTATTGTTATAGTTTTTTAAATTTTATTCTATTTTAAACGTTTGTAATTTAGTTTGGTTTTTTTAAACACGAATTCATTTCTATCAAATTGATAATAGTAGTTACTATAATCTATACTATATAAAAGATTTTTCATTATAATTATTTTCTGTGTATATAAATTTGTTCCTATTTTATTTTATTGTTTTATTTATTTTCTATTTTATAAATATTTATTAAATAATTAATTTTTTTTATAATTAATTGAAAATTATTTATTTTATTTTTAATACTAATATAGTTTCATTTCATAAAAATAATTATCAATTTTAAACTATAAATGTGGAGTCATAGTTTGTCAAAAACAGTTGTGAGTTTTTTTTATATCTTTATCTCTTTTAAAAGTTATAATTTATATTTTTAAATATTATTATTTAAAGTTAATTAATTGATAAAAAATTAACACATAAAACAAACAAGGAATGGCTGGTGACAGTAAAATAATATCGTGATCGTTGAAGTGACCCCATGTGTTATTAAATAGGAAAAGAAATATCATAAAGATGGGTACGGATAGAAAATTGTCCACACGTTGCATCTGTACTCTTCTTATTTTTTTCCTTGCGCGTCCCTTACGTTTTCCATCACTATTTGACGTTTCAGAAATATCGTAGGTGGGGGTAAACTTTTTGATGATTTAATTTTTTTATTTCTCAATTACAATTTTCATTCATTTATATTTAACTTTTTTTCATTTTTATAATTATCGTTAAAAATATATGCAAACAATTAAACTTATAATACGAATTAAAAGGGCAAAATGATTAAACTAGAAAAATATTATGACTTTATTTATTTTAATAAAAGATAACAATTTTTCCCACTTTATTCATGTATTATTTGATCATAGATAATATTGATATGTATAGATATTAACTATAATTAAAGTGGTATAGAGAGTGCAAAAAAATTCTTAAATTTAATGTTTTAAAGTTTTAAATTGAATATTACTATGCATTTACTTAATGTGGGTTTGTGACACATTAGTACATTAAAAAAATTAGCAGAAGAAATTATGAAACTATTTTTAACCTAAAATTTCAAAATAAGATTAAGTGTTTACGAGTCTTATTTTTTAATATATTAATTAATTTTTTTCATTTTTATTTTGTATGGACTTTTGACTTATAATTGAATTTTTAATATTTTTAATCAGACTTTCTACTTTAGTTTGTTGCCTTTAAAATGCTCAAGAAGTCCTACACTTTTGTGCCTCTTTGGTCTTTTTTTTTTTTTCATTTTATCCTTATGATATTAAATTGTCTTGCAGCATAATATTGTATTATATTTAGCGTAGATTTAGACGACACTGATATTTGTTTCTCAGGTAGTGTCCGCAATCAATTTACTCACATTTGTTTTGTAACATAGTGTCCCCAACGACGACACTAAGTTTAATTATTGTTGGAGATCTCACATCGTCTGGAGATTAAGACATTTCATAATATATAAGTGGGTGCAAACCTCACCTTATAAGTTAGTTTTATGATGTTGAGTTAAGCTTAAAGTTCACTTTTTAATATGGTATCAGAGCCATCTCGAGCATATCCTAGTGATTATTTGTTGAACTTATTAGGACACCTGCTATCGATCCGTTTATCAGACCACCCATAATATATAGTCCATGTACAAGTTGGTAGCCTCGGCGTGAGGGAGGTGTGTTGGAGATCTCACATCGACTAGAGATTAGGACATTTCATAATATATAAGTGGGTGCAAACCTCATCCTATAAGCTGGTTTATGAGGTTGAGTTAGGCTTAAAGTCCAATTCTTAATAATTATTTAATTTTATATTCAACTCCAAACCTGCGCTATAGTTAAATAATATATTTTTCTTTATGTAGGCTTAGTCAACACTACTTTGTAAATTTGTGTCCCATTGTAAGCCGTCTATAATGCATAGCCACCAAAAGATCAACATTCATTTCTATTGGGATGCTAAACCCACATTATAATGTGGGTTTAGGGTTTAGTCCCATGTAACATCTCTTTTTTTTATACTCTACCATTATTATTTCTTGTAGTGTAATATCTAAATTAATTTTTATTTAATGATTTTTAAAAAAATATATCTAAGAATAATTTTACAATAATAAAATTTATCTACCTTCATTAATTCAATCAAATATATTACATATATCAATACATTTTTTAAATCCCCTTATTTTCCATTAAACTAAACTACATCCTTTTTCATTTATTTTCTTTCTAAATCACTTTAAATCAACCATTCACTTTTCACACCCCAAATCAAACAATAGATAAGACATTACAAAAAAGAAAGTCTAATATTTCTTGTAATAAAACAAGTTATTTTATAATGAAATATTTTCAAAATAGTCATATATCCTTATTAAAAATTAAAATTATAATAGATGATGACCATCTACTAAGTAAGGATAATTATAATAAAACTTACATATTATCGTGGATAAAAGTCACTAATAGACATTTCATTGACAGAGAATGGCATGGAACCAATCACAGATGAGTTCGAACTTGATTCCTGCTGCATGACTGCTTTTTGATCTATTCCATGAGAGAAAAATGCTGGTTCTTGAGGGGATGGTAATTCAATTGTGAGATCATTAAGATAAGAAACAACTTCTGCAATGGTAGGTCTCATATTTGGATTTTCTTGAACACATAATAAACCAATTTCAATGCATCGAATCACTTCAGTTTCAAAGTAATTTTCTTTCATATTTGGTTCAAGTATACTCAATGGTGTTTGATTTGTCCAATTTCTCCAAACCTGCAAACAATTATCGAAGTAGTTAAATATTGAAGTTGTTGCATTTTTCCTTATATTATAGATAGTAAGTTATCACACTTACATTACTCATCAAGCCTCCGTCATCTTCGTTGGATTTATAAGAATTTCCATTTTTTTTTCCAGTAATAATCTCAAGAATCATAATTCCAAAACTAAAAACATCTGATTTTTCAGAGAATTGTCCAAACATTGCATATTCTGGAGACATATAACCACTGGAAAAAAAGAGAGTCAAATCATATAATGTAGAGTAATGAAAAAAAGTGAATGAGTTAAGAATTTGAAACTTACTATGTTCCAACGATTCGATTAGTTTCTGCACGATTTTGATCTATATCAACAATTCTAGCCAATCCAAAATCTGATATTTTAGGATTCATGTTTTCATCCAATAAAACATTACTGGGTTTAAGATCACGATGAATAACTTTAAGTCGAGAATACTCATGTAAGTAAAAAATTCCAAGAGCAGTTCCTTTTATAATGTTATAACGTTGATACCAACTTAACTTCTCCTCCGGATAACCTATTATATCAAATAAAATAAAAGAAAAACATTATATCTTATAGTTAATATATATTAAGTTGAATCACATGCACAGATAGTTTGAGCTGATTAAAAAGTTGAAGGTTAAAAAGTGTTTACCAAACAAAAAGTAGTCCAGACTACGATTTGACACATATTCGTAAATAAGAATTTTTTCTTCCTCTTCCAAACAAAATCCTATGAATGCCACAAGATTTTTATGTTGAAGTTTGGCTATCAATAAAATTTCATTTCTAAACTCGACTGACCCTTGTCTTGAACTTTTCGAAAGTCTTTTAACCGCTATATATCGTCCATCAAGAAGAATACCCTGTAAAGTGAAACTATTATTTTAAAATAATTATCATTGAAATATAAAGTTATCATATTTTCTTACCTTGTAAACCTCTCCAAATCCACCTTTTCCAATCTCGTTCTCAGGGGAGAAGTTATTTGTTGCTTCTTTAATCGTGACCAAATCAAATTGCAATCCCTGTAGAGTGGAACTTTCTTCCCCAACTAAACCAATATGTATCAAGTATGAAATAAGTTTATGAACTTTTTAAAGTTTTACAAATGAATAATTAAAATTGAAGTTTCTTTTAGAATTGTAATACATACAATTTTTTCTAAGAAGAATCTTGCTACTCTTTCTTGCTCTTCTCCATAGCACATAGTATAATAGAGTTAAGAAAGTCGCCAAACTAACAATGGGAACAACAATTAAGATAATTGTTCGAGATCTACTTTTATTTTCTGCACAAGAAGTTTATATGTCATTCGTATACAAATAATAACATCTGCGATTGAGTATGGATAATAATAAATAGAAATGCATTGATACAAGACAAGAAAACAAAATTAGTTAAAGGATTAATAATAATAGGAATGTCTTGCTATAAGACAAGAAACAAATTATTGCAAAGTATACAAAAAGGTATTTCATAAAAGGACAAATAATGTCTTTTGTCTCCTTAATTAAGGGCTAAGTGAGGTATTTATATCGATGATAATAGGTTTTTTTTTACTATGATGGGGTTATTTTTTTTGTTTTTACCAAAATGGAGTTTGTTTAAAAAAATTTACAAATTTAGACAAATCGTGCCAATTTGGCACGACTTCATATGCACAAATCGTCGCAATTAGGCACGACTTCTGTCATGTCATATTGAAATCGTGCCAAGGCCTGTCATACTGAAGTAGTGACAACTTGGCACGACTTCTGTCCTGGCACATTGAAGTCGTGCCAACTTGACACGACTTCTGCCATGTCATGTATATATTTTTTTAATTTTATTGTTTATATATTGGGTAGTAAATTATGTAATGTTAAAAATTAATTTGATACATAATGTAATAAATAAGTCAAATCATAAATAACAAAATAATATAAATAAATTATTTTATTTGGATTTGTTTAAAGATATTACATATCATGAATTATTATAGAAATCTTATTTGAAAGCATGAATAATCTGTGAATTTTGTTATTTGAGATTTGTTACAGAAATGCAATTATTTATATTATTTAAATTATTCATAGTATATATATATATATATATATATAAATAAAAGTACTTACAGTTATTTAATCATTTTAATATAAATGGCATTTAAAAGAATAAACAGGTTTACGAAAAATGTATTATTTGATTTGTGATAAAAATAATTATTAGTTAGACAAAAAAAATCATAATTTATGATTTGTTTAGAATTTTGTTATTTGTGATTTGCTACATTAGTCAAATTATTTATATTATTTGACTTATTTAAAATATATATATTTTTTTTAAAATTATTTGTGATTTGTGATTTGACTTATTTGCTACATTATGTATCAAATTAATTTTAAACATTATATAACTTACTACCCAATATATAAACAATAAAATTAAAAAAAAAAAAAAAATTATGACGTGGCAGAAGTCGTACCAAGTTGGCACGACTTCAGTATGACAGGACAGAAGTCGTGCCAAGTTGACACGTCTTCAGTATGACAGGGCAGAAGTCGTGTCAAATTGGCACGACTTCAGTATGACATGACAGAAGTCGTGTCTAATTGTGATTATTTGTGCATATGAAGTCGTGCCGAATTGGCACGACTTACCAAAATTTGTAATTTTTTTTTAAACAGACCCCATTTTAATAAAAACAAAAAAATAACTCCATGATGGTAAAAAAACCATGATAATAACATTTCCGCGGAATAAATCAATATAAACTTTTTATTCCGGAAGGATAAAAAACAGAATGAAAATTCTTTTTGTTTGAATATTACTCGGACTCGACCATGATAGCAAGCACAGTATAACTTCTACTTTTTATTTCTTGTTATTTTACTTTATTTTGTACCCGAACAATTTTCAAATTCATATGTATAGAAACTAAAATAAGTAATTTCTAAATATAAAATCTAAAACATATAGATTTTATGAGTAAACAGACTAAATACATAATTAATCATTTCTAATAAAAAATATTTTAACAGTATCTGATGAACGTGTTTTTCCATTAAAAAAATTTGAAAATTGAAGTAAGAAAAATGTTATTAAATTCTTAAATATGATCTGCTACGGCTTAAAAAAATAACGAAAATCAAATCTTAATTCAGACATGGAGATGATAGAAGCATATAATATAACAGTAGACGTAATTCACCTCCTGAATTGGTTGGAGGAACGAGTCCTGCCGGTGATGGCGTTGGTGCCGTGGGAAGGGATCGAAAAAAAGGGTAAATTTCAAACCTGATGATGCAGTTTGGGTAATAAACTCTTCCTCCCTGCGATCCTGCGCAGCACCCTGGAAGATCCGAGTTTATCAAGCTATCCAGACAGCTTCTGCAATCTCCGGGAAACAGGTCTTGTGTGCACTGAGCAAGACAATAAAGCTTCTGAAATATGTCTATGCTGGTTTCCCTTGTGGCGAACTTTTTAGCACCGGTAGGAAAATGGGCTGCATCATCCGCAGTTTTGTTCATGGTGTCATAGAGTAACCTCTTGAAGCTTTCTTGGTTGGTCATATTGGTGGGGTTCCAAAGGGCATAGCCGGCTTGCATGGTTAGGGTGGAGAAGAAAGAACGGTTCGAATACCTAACTATGCACTCGTCGTAATACACCACTGCTGCTTTGGACAAGGTGCAGTCTGCGTGTGTGGACAGTCTCTGTGTTGCGTTTCCGACACAGTGATTGCATAGGTCGGAGGGGATGTCACCCCTGCACAAGAATAGTCCGTACACTGTGTCGGAGGAGTTTGTCCCCGCCGTGACGGTGTTGTTGAAGAATTCGACATTGCTGGAGGCTGTGGAAGATAAGGAAGAGAAGAGGGTTGTGAGGTCCCTCTGGAAGGTGCTATTGGGAGTGAATTTGTTTGTTGAACAAACTTGGTACTGATAAGAAAGGCCCTGTGCTCTGGTCGCAGTGAAGTTGAGGGTGATGATAGAAAAGATTAATGGTATCACATATTTGAGATACCAAGCCATGGATGAGTTCAGAGTCTGGTTCTTTGAGTCTGGTTCATATGATGAGATGGGGTAGAATTTAACGATCACACACAAAGACTTTTATCTATGCTACCAAATTTCTCTCGTACCCGTAACTCGGTCACAAGTCTATGATTAATAAATGGTAATGGATTTTATTAAATATTTTCTATAGGATGCTAACAACCGAATAATCATGGAGATGACGTCAATAAATATTGTTTCTTTAATAGTCTTTTTCTTAGTATATTTTAAGAATTTAATTATGTTTTTTTTTTCATCAGAGTTTGCTATTTTCGTTAAATAATAATATAAGTTTTATTTTTATTAAATATGTGTCATTCTCTATGTCTTGTATCATAAATGGAAAAAGAGCATATATTTCTATTTCTCTATGTATAGTAATTTTATTATAATTTAAAATAAAAATTTTACATTTTCTTTATCAGATAAAAATTCTTACTTATAAATTATAACAATAAGTTGTGGCAGAGATCTCCTCTAAATTTCCGACGCGAACTCAACACACCATTAAATGAACAGAAATAAAAAAAATGAATATTTTATATAAATTCGTAACTTTATCTTAAAAATAAGTCAATTTAATAAAAAGTTAATTAAATGGCAATTAAAAGTCTAAATATATCTCTATCAGAAAATGAACGAAAAGCAATACAACAAAAAATTGGACCAACATTGCACTGGAATCATTTTGAGGAGACTTTTGGTCCGTCTTCCATCCTAAAACCTTTATATAAATAAAAAAAATGAAGAAAAAACAGTACAACAATAAAATTGTCCACACATGGAGTCCGTCAATCTAGGGAGACTTTTCATCGTTTATTTTCAAAGTTTTGTTTACAAAATATTGAAATTATTTTTTAGCTTTCCTATGTACTGTACAAAATTTGAAAAAGAATACAAATAAAATGATTTTTTAAAATAAAAAAATAAAACAGAAAAATAAAAAAATAAAAAATTACCTGCTAATATTTTATGATTATTAATCTCAATTATGGTTTTGACTGTTTGGTCTTTTTATTACCTTTTTTTCTTATTATAATCAAGTTTTTTAATTGAACTTTCAAAATTTAGATTTATTAAAATATTTAGATTTTTTACGAGAAATAATTAAGTTTAAAGATGATTTAAAAGGTCAAAATTTTCATTAAATTTAAATGTGACTCTGTGATTCAGTCGTTGTATACGTAACATTGAGGGAAATGAAAAAAAAAAATCATAAGATAAGGCATGTAGAAGTTATTTAAAATATGAGTGATGTGTGTCCCCACTAATGGGCCAGCGCTTGGCCTTTATTCTAGCCCGTCTTTATAGGATAGATAGACCTATTTTTTCAAGGCAATTGCTTCAAACACCATATTATTTATTACATGCATCCAACGCGAAATTTAAAACTCAATATTGTCCTTGATTTTATTTTTCTTATGGATGCAGAAATCTGGAAGAGAGTTTTATACATTTTGGATTTCAAAATCTGAAAAGTCATTTTTTATTTCATTTTAGCTTCTGGATGATCATATCCAGAAGTGAGTTATGAGTTTCGGATTTCTATATCCAGAATGTGTGATGTAAATGGTGCTGAAGATTGAGATCTGGAACTCATTTATGTTTGCTTATGGATCTTGACATCCGAAAGTCATTTATGTTGTTCAAGTAAGTTTCTGGATTGTGATATCTGGAAGTGACATATTAGTTTTGGATTTATATATCCGAAACTTTATAATTTGACTTACGAATATGAATATCCGAAAGGCAAAAATTTTAAATCATTAAGGACAAAACGGACATTTCACGTCAATGTGTTGGGCAGGGAGAATAAACTTTTTTTCAGTTGTAATTTTTTAACAGGTCCTTAACTATAAAGGTTTATATGATCGATACGAACCTTGGCCTTAACTCATTACGACATCCGAAAGATAAATATTAGGGGTAAACTAAGTAAATAAGGTAATGTTCTTTTAGTTTTTTAAATAGGGGTGACATTGCGAGGCGGGCCATGCAGGTCGGTCTGCGGCCTGCTATCAAAAAGTGTAGGGCGAACTCATTAATCTAGCCCACTGATCCGCTTTGTCCCGCCTCGCATAACCCCCTTTGACCCGCTGACCCGCGTAAATAAAAAAATAGTTATTTAATTTTTTTTTTTGTAAAAAAAGATCATACTCCATCCATCCATTATTGCAGTGTGACATATCTTTTATTTTATTTTAAAAAAATTGAATTTAATGTACTAAAAAAAAGAATGTTTTATTTTAATAATCTAAAGGAGTTAGTATTAAGAGTGATAGTTGATTGCTTTATTTTAATCATCTAAAGGAGTTAGTATTAAGAGTGATAGTGGATTTAGTTTTAAGTAAAGTCTTATATTTAAAATTTGTTAATAAAAAAATAATATAAAGAAGAGATTTCAATAGGATAGTTAAAAAAATTAGTCATTTCATTAAAATATTTTGTAGCAAAACTTTGATAAGATACTCTTATACATTTACATACATATATAGGAAAAAATAGATGCAAAGCAAAACTTTATTATTTTTAATCAAGCTTTCTAACAACCTTCATACTTGAATTTATATTTTTATCATAATTAAATGAATTGAAACACAGATAGAATTTTAATTTTTCAATAATAGAAATAAGTTTTTTATAATTAATGAAATTTTAATTAAAAAAAAATCTTGCGCAGGCTGGTCCGCAGGCCTGCGGGTTACTTCTTATGCGGGGTGAGCCAGTGAAATAAGTCTGCACTCCTAGCATGGGACGGGCCAACTCGACCCGCATTTTGCGGGCCAAACGTGGGATAGGCCAACCTGCATTGTCACCCCCACTTTTAAACATAATTTTTTTACAAATAATCGAAAACTAATTACCTTTTTGTGTTTGGAGAATAAATCTCTTTTTCGATCGAAATAATTTATTTTAATAATGATTGTACAAAGAACACATACGAGTTTATCTTTCTTGCTCTTGAAATCAACACCATTTTTACTACGAAGGCATGGGAATATTCAATAGAAAAATGATACACTGACAACCTTGCTCCAGTATACAATTCTTTTTCTTTGTCTAAAATTTCAATTTTTATATAAAATAACAAAAATACCTTTTCTTTATATTATCAATTAGAAGTTGTATAGTGGAGCAGGTTGTCAATATTCAATATTGGCTCAAGTACTAATCTTCTTATACTACTTTTCTTATATGATTAGAGAAAACATTTTGGTGATGGAAAATGATCAATTTCAAGAATCGGATCCTTGATCAAAGATTAGACTTCAATTAGATCTATGAGAAAGTACATGACATACTCCATTTGATCATAACTCAAACATGGTTGGATGTCATTGTAAGTACATGTATGAGCACACTTCAGTTCCATTAATGATTCTCAAATACATCTTAATTTTGTATAATAGGATGAGACTAACATTGTTATTCAAAGATTTCTTAGATATCATTCCAATTTTGCTTAACTAAAGAACAATGCAAAACACTCACCTATATGTCGTTTGAAAGTGAGTTCAAGATCCATCAAACAAGTTGTTCTTGCAAAAAAAAAGATAATATTTATCGGATCCAACAACAAGTTTTGGAATGAAATCATCTATAAAGTGATATTTTTTTATGACTGAAAGTGTCATATATATCATGTGGAGAAAGGGTTGGATTATCCATTCCCATGAAGTGCATTAATGATCTTTACAATACTCTTTTTCAGCTTAAAATCTTTTATTATCTTATAAAATTATATTTCTAACATTCTCATTAGAAAATATTGCAAATATACATTAAAAGATTATGATTCAAATCTTTAACATAAAGTGTCAAATGAAACTTTATTATACTTTAAAATTACATAATGCTATCAAGTGTTAAATAGCAAATTATCTAGGATAAACATCAGTTGTTGACATCTCATTGATAGCTTTACTTTCACTTGATTTTTGTTGTATATCCACATCTTCATCCATTGTACATTTGTGTAAGAAAAATGCTGGTTTTTGTGGAAATGGTAGTTCAAGTGAGTGATTATTAAGAAAAGACATAACCATTGCTATTGTAGGTCTAACATCTGGATTTTCTTGAACACATAATAAACCAATATGAATACATTTGAGAACATCCATGTGTGAATGATTTTCTTTTAAGTTTGAGTCCAAGATGCTTAGTAAATCTTGATTCTCCCTTTGTTTCCATACCTGTATTAGTTAATCAAGATAAATATTCATATATACCATATATATGTTATTTTTTTTATATAAAGTGTGTATATATAATTATCATTTAAAATTTTGGACTATCATACTTACATAACCGAGGAGGCCTTCCACACCATTGTGTGATTCATAAGTATTTATACTTCTTTTTCCGGTAATAATTTCAAGAATCATGACACCAAAACTGAAAATATCCGACTTCTCAGAAAATTGTCCCAACATTGCATATTCTGGTGACATATAACCACTGTAGAACACAAATACCATTTAGTTAAAGCATAGCACACACAAACATGAGATCAAGAAGAAAATATGTAGATGAGAAAATCTTACTATGTCCCAACAATTTTATTGGTATTTGTGCAATTGTGATCCATTTCAACAATTCTTGCCATGCCAAAATCTGATAATTTAGGATTCATATTTTCATCTAATAGAACATTACTAGGTTTAAGGTCACGATGAATAATTTTAAGTCGAGAATAATCATGTAAATAAAGAATCCCCAAAGCAGTTCCTTTTATAATTTTGTAGCGTTCCAACCAACTTAATTTTTGTTGTTGAATACCTGGATTTCAAGGAATGAAGAATGGATGAGAAAAGTAAGTGAAACATGTTTGGTGGTTAACCACTTGAATAAATTTAATATATAATGAGTTAAAAAGATTACTTAATAAAACACATTAACTAATGATTTTGTTAAGGTTCAGGGGTCTAACCAAATAAAAGATAATCCAAGCTCCCATTTGGCATGTACTCATAAATGAGAATTTTCTCTTCGCCGTCCAAGCAAAACCCAATAAATGTTACTAGATTTCTATGTTGCAATTTGGCTATTAATAAAACTTCATTCTTAAACTCAACTGAACCTTGTTTAAAACTTGTTGAAAGCCTCTTTACAGCCACATGTCGTCCATCACAAAGAATACCCTAAAATTGTGTAAACCATTATTAGTTTGTTAAAAACTAAATTTGTTAAAACAAATCATATATGATACATGTTATCACAGTTTATAACATACTCTTTTCAACATACTCGTTCAAAGTTCTTTTTTAGTATACTAATAACTATAATAATTTTCTATTATAATAAAATATTAAAATTTAATTTTACCTTTTGTTTTTTATATTACAATTATTACAAGAAAATCATGAAATAGAAACCAATTTTTAGAAACAAAAAATAATTAGTTGGTAGAGTGACTAAATTAGAGACAATTTTAGAGACTAAAAAAATTTTGGTTTCTAAATTAGTTTATATTATTGTTAAATGTTTTCTTTGGTATTTAATTAGCGACCAAGGTTTTTGCTACCAAATTTAGAATCTAAATAATTGGTAGCAAAAACTTTGGTGGTTGTTAATTAGACACCAATTTAGAAACCATTTAACAATAATAAAAACTAATTTAGAAACTAAATTTTTTTAGTCGCTAAAATTGTCTCTAATTTAATTATTTTTAATATCTAAAGATTGATTTTTATTTCATAATTTTCTTGTAATGAATAAATACATATGTATGGTAATAAAAACATTGATAAAAGATAAGGATATAAATTTAAAAAATGGGACACTAGAAAGGAAATGAGGAATAAAGAGGGTTAAAAAGAATGTCTTAAAATGTTTTGTTGTTGCTTCTTTAAAAGTTTCAAAACATTTACTCACCTTGTAAACTTGTCCAAATCCACCTTGTCCAATTTTATTTTTGGGCGAAAAATTATCTGTTGCTGCTTTAATTATAATTAAATCGAATTGAAGTCCCTCTAAAGTGATGCTTTCATGACCAACTGCAGCAAAATATGAAAATATTTGAATTAAGTTGCAAAGTTTATAAAGTGCAAAGCAATAATTATGAATTGAAATTCCACAATACATACAGTTTTTCCTGAGAAGAGTCCTGTAGTTAGTTCTTCTTGTTTTCCTCCTTCGCAAATACCAGCCAAAGGAAAGCAGTAGCACAGAGACAGTGGCGAGGACAACAATTAAGATAATAATTCTTCGCCATCTAACTTTTTTGTTTTCTACATAAGAAATAAGCACTTGCCATTCAGGCACCATGATAATTGTTAATTGAAAATGCTGACAGTAGTAAAATTCTTATTTTTGTTTGATTTTGTTTTTTTATGTATTGATTTTGTATAAGAATTAGAACACTTTAAATATCTCTCTTAATTTATAATTTTTTATCGATAAAAAAAGAGATTAGTAAAATTGCCATACTATTATTGGAAAAGAAACAAAATATAAAAATGAAACAAATCTAGTAAAAATATTTTACCTTTTATCTGTTGCGCCTTCTTTGACAGGGTTAAAAATTTAAATCAAATAATAAAATACCTAATTCTATTATAAACAAAAGTTGTTATTAATTTATTATATCTATTATAATTTATATATCAAATCATTTTATTTAAAATTAAAAAATAATTATATTAATACCGTTTAAATCTTAAAAATACATTTTTTATTTAATTTTTGTACTTTTTAAAAATATGTTAAATTATATATTGGTTTCACATCAGATTAGGTTTGACCTAAAAATTGCAAACCACTTAAAAATTTAAATAAGACTGGATCAGCACAAATTTATTAGGAGATGATCGGTCAAGTTTACTACTCCGTTTTGAAACTTGTTTGAAAATATTAATAAATTGTATATTATAATAATTATTTTTTAAAAAAATGTATATTTATAATAATTTTACATATTTTTTCTTATATTTTAATATAAAATTCTTTAATTATTTAGAATATATTTTACAATAACTAGCTAGAAATTAGCTTTAAAACTAAATTGAATTGAAAGTTGATAAGCAGTAAATTATAAATATTTAGTAATTATTTGCTAAAATAACGAATACAAAATAGACATTTTAACATGGTGTTTCATATAAATTTTAATTTTATTTTAGTGGAAAATAAACTTTTCAGTATTTATAATTTTAACATTCTTTATTTTTATTTACAGATTAATCATTTAACTATTTTTACTTTTAGCTATCATAATTTATGTTGTGCATTTTAACATTTATTTCCGACTAAATCCAAAATATTTCCAGTCAATTTTAAAATAAAGTAAAAATATCATAGTTTTTAAGTAGATATTATACTTTTATTATATAAAAGAGGTATACTGATAGAGACGACATATGTTTGGTGGAGGGTTGCTATCTCCCACTGGTCATCTCTAATATATTTTTTAATACAATTTTTTTAGCAAAAGACAATAAATTATAATATGATAATTAAAAATTAGTGTTATATGAAATTTTGTATTTATCAATTTCAGTATTTAAACTCTAATGTGAAACACAATAAAATTAAGAATGCAAATACTGTAACATAAATATATTGAAAACTAATTAAGAAATATTTTTGATTTTTTTTAAAAGATTTACCTGGTTTGGGAATTTTTAGATTGAAAAGGGGGTTTTACATAGTTGAGGGATATTGGTTAAAAAAAGAAAAGAATTATTAAAAATTATGAGAGCAGATTAAAAACTAACAAGAGAGTAATTTTTTTTTTGTGTTTTAATAAAAAGGGTTATTTTAATTCTTTCCCGATTATCCTCGGTATATTAGTTATGCACTTTAAAAGAAAGGGCAGATGATTCTAAACAATTGTTGATCAGTGGAATGTGTTTGTTAAATTATACTAATTATTTTTCTTTTCACAGAAAATAAAACAATCTTTCGTGGTATAATTTGTTCAAAACTTCATCAAACATTAGTTCTATAACGTATTTTAGAAAGAGTTTACGTATGCATGCAAATATTGCAGGAATGGGAAGATGACCTGTATTTGGAGAAGAAGAATCTGGCTTGCGCGCATCAACTAGAGAAACTTCACTGTGAAATGGGGACAAGCCAAACATAATATAGCAACTTGGATACAGTACTTTTCCCTCTGGACTCCCCAAACAACACCATGGAATTTCTGTGTTGAAAATGTTTTGTAAACAGTCTTGGCAATCAGGATTAGATTGATCTGCAGTACATTGAGCAAGAGTATAGAGGGTTTGGTGATCATTCAGTTTTACAGCTTTTGTTCCATAATTCTTAACGCTACTGTCATCTGTCAATCGAACCAGTTCAGATAAAGTATTGGCCAAAGTCCAAGTGAAGAAACTTTGCAGAAGGCTGGGGTTGGAAGTATTGACGATATTGAAGTGGTGATAGGTAGGATTTGTGTCCTCCGTGGAGAGAGAGGGACCATGGGAATAGCGAAGCATGCAGTGATTGTACCAGACGATAGCTTCTATGGAAGAGGGACACTCTGAGGATATTCTTTGGATTGCTTTTAGGACACATAGCTGGCAGAGGGTAGGGTTTAGTTCCCCGCGGCACATGAAGAGGCCACTGACGGAGTCGGAGGGGTTTCTTCCGTCGACCGTGGTCTTGAAGAAGCCGGGGTTGGTGGTGGCATTGGAAGACAAGGAAGAGAGGAGAGCCCTTAGATTTGATAAAAAAGCGCTGCTGGTTGTTTCGTTTGAACAATTGAGGGAAAGATACGCAGGATCCAGTGAGTAGTTTGGTTCTGCGTTGGAAGAATCTGTTACGGGAACAAGTTGAGATGGTGCCGGAGCGATACTGGGGCGATAGAAAGGGTACACGTCATACCTGATCTTACAACTGGGATTTCTAGAACTCCCTGCTCCTTGGCATGTTTGCAGACCATATAATATGGTAGCATTTAGACATTTTCTACAATCTTGGGGTGAAAGATCAGGTGTGCACTGAGCTTCAGAATAAAGGGTCTGAAATCCAGATATTCTTGCTTCCTTTGTGGCATACTTCTTGGCGCCAATGGGAAAATTGGCTGCTTCATCTGCCGCTTTGTTAAGTGTTTTGGAAAGCAAACTCATCATTGAGTGGTTGTTCATGATGCAGCTGCTCCCAGGTGAACTCGTGTCGGCAATGGAAAAGAAAGAGTTGTTGGAATAGCGAATCATGCAATCATCATTCCCAAACATTGCCTCTTTGGACAAGTAATTACAGCCAAACTCCGGGGGATACAAATCTTGGAATATTGCTTTGGTTGTGTTTGCGACGCACTGGGTACAAAGGTGAGGAGGGACGTCACCCCAGCACAAGAACATTCCATAGACTGTGTCGGAGTGGTTTCTGCTGCCCACTGTGGTGTTGTAGAATTGCTTGTCAGCGGTGGCGTTGGAGGTTAAATAAGACAGAAGGGTCCTCAAGTTATTAAATTGGAAGGTGCTGTTTGGAGTAGATGTACTATTGAGTGAATTTGAACACTCGCTATAGTCGTACTGTGCTTTAGTGGTTGCAAAATTGATGAAGGTGAGGAGGATAAAGTGGTATACAAGGCTGAAATAAGATGCCATAAACCTGTTTGTTAATCTTGGATAACTGTATCTCTATGAAGCCATGGATGGATATAATGCTGCAATATATCGTTTTGGCAGCTGTATATTTATGGTTATATGTGGAGTATGTAGTCAACTTAAATATTCAATTTAACCATGGTTGCACTCACAAGTCAATCAATGAAGCAGCAAGTCAACTTAGGTGGTGTATTTCCATTTCCAAGAGAGATCCAGTCAATAAGTATGCGCGTTAGCTTTCCTACCATTTTGGTTGAATTTTCTGTCGGACCTCAATGCAATGAAATTTCATTCTGAATTTCCAAATCTCTTTTTTCTGTACTGGTACGAGTGGGCGAATCACTGGGTTGACCAACACTCGAACCAAGTCACCGTCTAAGCAATATCGAGGTGGCCGCGTGATGACACGTGGCCGACTGATCCTTAACGTTTAGTCAAAGATTCACCAAGTCAGGAGGATTAATCCATGGTTAAGGGTTGTTTAGTGCAACTCTAAACACGAACCAAATCCCTAATGTGACTCATAAATGAAAGTCCATTAAGATAATATAAATAACACATATTTCAAAAATAAATGTACGTAATTATTTATAGTACTCTGACACTTAAGTGTTAATGCTCCGACTGACTTGAGCATTAGAGTGTCTTCTGCAGATATCATCCCCACCTGTAATGCCAGACGACCGAGAGGAGGAAGGTGTAACAGAACTTGAAGCATTGTAGACCGATAAAAAATAAAGTAATCGCTCTCTAAGTCCAAATCCGTTCAAGAACATTTTCCATTATAAGACAATTCTGCACACTTATATCGTATTAAATTAAATTATTTAATGATGAAGACAAAATTGACTTATTTCTAGCTAAAAAGTTAGCTGGTTCATTCAATTTTGTTGATTTTTTTTGTTACACTAGGACAGGCAGACCCATTCACAGATTTGATACGAGGAAAATGGTACAAGAATATCCTTCAATTTTCTCACACTCTTTAAATACTTAATAAAATACTAATATTTTTATTTTTCTAGTTGATTCATTCCAAATTTATATTTTTAAATAAATTTTTTATATTATTAGTATTGACTGGGTGATTAATAGAAAATGAGGTGGTTTTGTATCGTCACTCCAAATTTAAAATAAATTAAATATATCGAATTCAGTTATAATTATCTATTTTCAACGCAACCCAAATTTTATGCCATCTTTAGAAGTTTCGAAGAAATTGATGAATTTGACAATAATAAAGGGGTAGAGAAGTTTCAACGAAGCCTATTTCTTTTTTTTAACGTCAGATGGGAGGGTTTTATTCATCGGTTTGAATCAGATTTATTAAAAAAAATTATTAGTTTTAATTAGTTTATTTTTTTAATCACATTCTAAATCTAAATAACCTAATTAAAAAATTTCGAGCAATTTTGTATAAAACATAAACACGATTAAAATTACTGAATACTAAATTCACTATTGAAAGATGAGTGAGCTTACTAATATATTTCCGATTTTAGATAAATTGATTATTAAAAAAATTATTTACTCTCGTACAAATGATTCTGTGTCAAATATAAAGAGAAACATGTGATTGTGTGTGAAATATCCAATATCCTAAAATCTTATATATAAACAAATAAATTTCTCATAAAAGTTTTAATTACGGAAACATATACATTTTCTATGCCTCATTTTTTATACCAATTCAAATATTTAATTAAATTAAAACATTAAAAAAGTTATCTCTTTTCATTAATATATATTAAAAAAGGTTTAAATATATTTTTAATTCTGTAAACATAACTCTTTTGACTTTTAGTCCTCCCAAAAGTATTTGTTAATTTGATTTTTTTTATATTTTCTAACTGTTTTTTTTATTTCTTGTTATTAATTATAGTTAATTAAATAAAAATATACTAATCTATATAATTAAAAGTACAAAGAATATTTTAAATTAATATAATATTTTTTTAGACAAATACTTTAATTAAGCAATACTTTTTAAATATAAATATAACTATGATAATTATTTTTTAATTTTTATTCAATAATTTATTTATTTATTATTATTTTAAATGATTATATCTTACTTAGAGTTTATAAGTTATTTTTTAAATTTGATATTGTAAAACCATAAAAAACTTTGAGTCTTTTTTTTTTTTTTTTTTATTTCATGTGTTATCTATTTGAGTATCTAATTATACTTTAGGGAGCATTCCTACCCAAACATAGGGTTATTTTTTTTATTGGTTTGTGTTCCTGCAAGGGAGATGGGACCTGGAGAGTTACTGAAGTCTTCGTTTTCGTCTTTCGGACGGGCAGGTTGCAGGGTGCTTGACTAGGGTCCTTCTTGTCTCCTTGTTTCTCCTTCGGCTCTCGGTCTTGGATGAACACCGAATGGGGTATCTGCGGAAGGCACTCCGACGCTCAAGTCAGTAAAACGGGTGATCGGTATTCGCGTAGGTGCACAGTAATAAATAACGTACATTTCTCCTTGGGATGTGTGTTATTTATATTATTTTAATGGGCTTACCTCATTGGGTCTGATTAGTGGAATGGATCACACTTAGGGTTGCATTACCTAATCCTTAATAATGACTTAGTTTCACTAACCTTGGTTTGAGCGTTAATGGTTATACATGTCGGTCGGTCTGACCATGCGTGGTGTGTCGGTCGGTCGGGCAGAAATACGCCGGCGAGCGTGTGTCTCGATCATCTCAAACAGAGAGACCGAGACACGTCATGATGTCGGTCGACCATATCGGTACAGTTTCTTTGTCCAATTTTCTGCATTAAAATGGTCATCTAAGCATATAGGAAAGGCGTATGACAATTACAGAGGAAAAGGTTCTGAAACTGGAATGTGGAGCAGTATAGGATCCAACAATTTTTTTTGTCAGCTATGAATAAAATAAATAAGATACATAGAGGGTCCTTGAAGGTAACAGTTTCAACTATATATTTTCCCTTTGCCTTATTTGGTTCTATCAGGAAATATGAAATGGGATCATTACTTTGGTTATCGCCTACATCTGAGTGGTAATATAATCTGCCATATAGACATGATATATGTGCTGTAGTGAGTATGTAATAATTCTTCCAAGTAAGTGCACATAATTTCTGATGCACATGTGAGACAGATAATTTTATTCTTAATGCTCTGTAACGAAGTATATTATGAAATGGGGTCGATTGAACTGGTGGAGAGTTTAACAATCATCCATTCTTAAACATATATACTACCCATTTTTATCCATGGTAACTCTTAACACAATAAAAGTAGGAACAACAAAATATACTTAAATATTATGAAATTTAAACTATTTAAAGAGAAAAAAGTATATTAATAATCAGATTTTGACTCACAAAAAATATGAAAATAAAATAATTAATCTCATTTATTAAAAACAAAATTAGTTATTCAAGCAAATGCATAATTTATTATCCATGCACCTGTAGATCATTGCTTTTTATATTAATATAAGAGATTATTTATTTTATCCTTTAAAATAAATACTCCCTTTATATTAATCAACTTATTATGTATCATCACTTCCCTTCACGGTTTTGTGGTTTGTATATAAAGAGTGGTTTGCAGATATCTTAAGAAACTAAAAGAAGACGAGTATGATCATCAAATAAAAAAAAAGAATAAAACTAATTATGTATCTAATTACATACTTTAAGCTGATGGATGTAAATGACTATACAATCATCCACTACTAAATATATGTAAATTAATAATATTAAATTTTTTAACTAAATAAATAAAAATATTAATATACTTTAGTAACATTTTATCAAAAGTTAGATATACTCTACGTTATTAAAAGTTTTAAATATATTTCTACATATAAAAAAAATATCATTAAATATTTTTAGTAATATATATTTAATAAAAAATTAAAACTGTAATTATTTTTTTAATAAAGATAATATTATAAAAATATTATTTAATATAAATATTTTGTAATATTTCAAAAAATTGTACTAAATTGTTTAAATAGAGGAACTATAAATATTTGTGATTCTGATTGATTCCCACATTCGGGATAATTCCAAGGATACCCTGTCACCCATTCATGAAATTCCAGCGTTGTATTGTAATATTTTATGATCTCACTCCAAATTCTAGGTTGCTTAAAAGTGTGACTAGTTCTTATCTCTTCATAAGTATTGTGCAAAGTCACATGTTAATATGACCCCACAAGTTCTTTAATTGGAATTTAGTATCAGTTTGTTTTTTATGGATACATCTTTATCTGTCACAACATATTCAATTACATATTTCTATATATGCATGTGCCACATAACTAAACAATTTCTTTAGCATATAGTTGCACCTTTTGGACCATTCTCATATTTTAATAGAAAAGGTGAATAGATACATCATAAAACCTAACAGAAATAGATAATGTTGTCAATTATCTTGGATAAAAATTACTTACTGACATATCATTAATAGATGATTGTTTGTAACCATTCTCATCTTGACTTGATCCTTGTTGTGGAATTATGTGGTGATGTATGTTCCGCATGAAAAATGTTGGATCTTGTGGAGACGACAATTCTGAGTGATTGTTAAGATATGAAATAACAGTTGACATGGTAGGTCTAATATTTGGATCTTCTTGAATACATAATAAACCAATATTAATACATTTAAGAACCTCTACTTCTGAAAAATCTTCCTTTATATTGGAGTCCAAGATACTTAATAATCTTTCATCCTTCCATTGTCTCCAAACCTATAATACATTATCAAAATGAATATTCATATATCAATATTTATCTAAATCAAAATCAATTTCATTATATATATATATATATATATATATATATATATTTAGAATACTATACTCACATAACCCATGAAGCCTTCCATAAGAGTATGTGATTCATATTGTGCTTCGTATTGTGATTTGTAAACATTCACATTTCTTTTTCCAGTAATAATTTCAAGAACCATGATACCAAAACTAAAAACATCTGACTTTTCAGAAAACTGTCCAAGCATTGCATACTCTGGTGACATATATCCACTGTAGAAAAGTTATAGATTAGCTAACAAAATATGTATAAAAGTGAGATAAACAAGAACAAAAATATATAGAGGAAAAAACTTACTATGTTCCAACAATTTTATTGGTATTTCCACGGTCTTGATCCAAATCAACAATTTTAGCCATACCAAAATCTGATATTTTAGGATTCATGTTCTCGTCTAAGAGAACATTACTAGGTTTAAGATCTCGATGTATAATTTTAAGTCGTGAATAATCATGTAAATATAAAATTCCTAGAGCAGTTCCTTCTATAATCTTGTAACGTTCAGACCAACTTAACTTGTCTGATTGAGTATTATCTGCAAAACATTTGGAATGAATAAGAAAAAATAATTGTAACTATGTAGAAAAAAGAAGAAACAATATTCAAATCACTTTTAACAAATTAAAAAGTTTAAGGTGAGAGATATCTAACCAAATAAAAAATAATCAAGACTTCCTTTCGGCATATATTCGTAAATAAGAATTTTTTCCTCTTCTTCTAAACAAAATCCTATAAATGCCACAAGATTTTTGTGTTGTAATTTGGCTATCAATAAAACTTCATTTTTGAACTCAATTGAACCTTGCTTAGAACATCTTGAAAGCCTTTTAACAGCTACTTGTCGTCCATCGGGAAGAACACCCTTGAAAATATATAAATCATCATTTTGTTTGTACCAAAAACTTTCTAAAGAAAGTATAAATAAAAAATATCACATTTTCTTACCTTGTAAACTTCTCCAAATCCCCCTTTTCCAATCTTATTCTGCTGCGAAAAATGATTCGTTGCTGTCTTAATTATATTGAGTTCGAATTGCAAGCCCTTTAAAGTGACACTTTCATGACCAACTATACCAAAATATTGTTAAATTAATTCAGTAGGAAAAATCTTTAAATCTCACATGTGAACAATTATAGATTGAAATTTCATTTGAATGATATTCACAATACTTACAGATTTTTGCGAGAAGAGTCTTATAGCTACTTTTTCTTGTTTTTCTCCATCTTAAATAGCAGCATAAGGAAAGGAGTATCACCGAGAGAGCCACGAAGACAACAATTAAGATAAGTGTTCTTGACCAACCTTTCTTGTTTCCTACATATATATTAATACGCCTCACTAATTCAGGAATCAATAATAACTGTTGAGACTTGTTATTAATATTGGGACCTGGGAGTATATACTAAAGTTATTGGTTAAACAAGTTTGAAAGTTTGTGAGGGAGTATATGAATTAGATGAATATTTATGCAAATATTGATTGAATGAGAAGATCACCTGTAACCGTGCTTTTGGATTCAGTTTGGTGATCAGTGCTGTTCATTGGCGACAATCCAAACATCATATAGCAGCTTGGATAAAATACTTTTCCCACTGGACTCGTCAAACAACACCATGGAATTTCGCTGTTGAAGATCTTATCTAGACAGCGTCGGCATGAGAAAACATCTATATTTGGCGTGCACTCAGCAAGAGTGTAGAGGCTTTGGTGATCATTAAGTTTTGCTTCCTTTGTTCCATAATTTTTAAATGGCCCCCCAGTATCGATCTGTGCATCATATAAAGCATTCGCCAAAGTCCAAGTGAAGAATCTTTGATGCAGATTGGGGTCAGAAGTACTTTTTATATTGAAGCGGTGATAGGTAGGACTCGTTTCCGTTGTGGAGGGAAATGGGTCATTGGAATAGCGAAGAAAACAGTTATTGTACCAAATAATTGCCTCATTGGAAGAGCGGCACTCTGAGGCTATTCGTTTGGTTGCATCTAAGACACATAGTCGACAGAGATCAGGAGAAAGGTCCCCCCGACACATAAAGAGGCCGCTCACCGTGTCGACGGTGGTGTTGAAGAAACGAGGTTTGGTGGTGGAGTTGGAAGACAAGTAAGTGAAAAGGGTCCTGAGATTTGATAGAAAAACATTGTCGGTGGTGATCATGGTTTTGTTGCTGGAACTGGAACAGTTGTGGGAAAGATAAAGAGGATCTTGGGAATCTGTGTTGGAAGAATCAGGGAGCAGAACAGGTTCGGGAGGTGCGGGAGCAGTACTGGGGCGATAGAAAGGGTAGAATTCGCACCTCAAGCTACAGCTAAAGTAAAAAGACCTAGGTAGACAGATGTTATCTTCAGCAGCAGGTGGCATGAGAGAATTTAGACATTCTGTGCAGTCATGGGGTGAAAGATCAGGTGTGCATTGAGCTTGACAGTAAAGGGTCTGAAAGCCAGACACCCTTGCTTCCCTTGTGGCATACTTCTTCTCACCAATAGGAGATTCGGCTGCCTCATCCACCACTTCCTTAGATGTTTTCAAAAACAAGCTGCTAAAGTTTTTCTGCTTCGGCTCACTGTCAAGGATGCAAAGGTTGAGAGGGCCAAAGTATGGATACAAATCAACCTTGGAGAAGAAATAACGGTTGGAAAAGCGAAACATGCAGTCGCCGTTCCCAATCACTGCATCTGAAGACAAGGAACAATTTGGGTATGAATCTGGGTCTGAGAATATTGCATTGGTTGCGTTTGCAACGCACTCGCTGCAAAGCTGAGGGGTGACGTCGCCCGAGCAAAAGAACATTCCATACACAGTGGTGGAGTGGGTTGTACCGGTGACTGTGGTGTTGTAGAATGGCTTGTTAGCGGTGGCGTTGGAAGATAAATATGACAGAAGGGTCCTCACGTTCGATTGGAAACTGCTGTTTGGAGTGGTTGGGCTTCCTGAGCAATTTTGGCCCGAAAAGTCATTGCCGAACTGTGCTTCACTGGTTACGAAATTGATGAAGCTGAGAAGGGTAAATATATGGACAAGATTGAAGGAAGCCATGGATTTGTTCGTTAATCTTGGATAAGTTTAGCAATTTTATCATCTATTAGGAAATTGCAAAGGCCATGAACTGTACTTAAACTAGAGCATCTTCATTACGCATAAGTAGCTAGACGACACAAGTCAACGAATCACTGAGTAAAAAAAGAATAAAATGTCTTCATCTTCCTCGAAGGTGTACTTTCGAGCATGAGGGTTAGGGTGTAGCGCTCCCCAGCACTTCATTTTCTGTTCACATTTCTAATTAGGAAAAGATTTCTTTCACACTACACCTCAGAGTAAAAACATATTATTCACACATTGGCCTATGTATAGCTGTCTAGCACTACACAATGAAAACACATTTTCATGCAGCTTTATGGGGAAAAGAGAAGTTTTGGGATAAATAACATTAATCACATGTGCGATTCAACATATATTAATCTATACACGCTGTCTAAGTTAGATGAGTCAAAGTCTTTCAACCAGATTCCGCCCAATCTATTTCTTTTTATGAAGAGGGAACTTTACACTGCTACAAATCACTTCCAAATACATTGCAGGTAGGTCTCTTAAAAAATGGCATAAAAAAAGAAAAGAAAAACAACTTCAAATAGATAGACTTGTTATCTCTGTCTTAATATATAATGGATTCTCCATTGTGTTAATTAATAATTCTCTTGCCTATATTTTTTTTAGGAAGTGATCAATGATCAATCACACGTAGATTAAGTCAACCGAAGTTAATGGAACAAAATGTGATAGGTCTCTATTTCATGTTCATGAACATAATTATAAGCAAGAGAGAAACTGGAGGATATTATTGCGAGTTATATACCAAGATTTTAATTTGTTTAGTTAATCATCACCTTAATTATAAACTTATTGTTGATAACGTGATGTACTTGAAAACATTTTATTTTATGTTCTATTTTGTTTATTATTTTGTTCTCTGATATTATGTTGTCAACAAAAGCCGAATAATTTATTAACACGGAAAATGGATGCTGACACATATAAGAGACACTCACGAGTTTATCAAATGAATGTATGATATGTATTTATATTCGGCGAGTGCAATAGTTGATGATGTAAAAATATCATCATTTGAACTTGGTTATAATAAAGGTACAACCATCTCAGGGTGACCAAATTGTTTATATGAAAGAATATTATAAAAATTGAATGTGATCAATGTTAATTACATCTCATAACATGACACTCTTAGCCTACATCATCAACATGTTAAGGAAGAATTCCTACAAATTTTCAACTCATATATCCTATTTTTTATTCATTTCTCCTCATTTTCTACTTTCCTTTTTATTACCGTTAATGAAAATGAATATTCCTTGTCTGGTGTGGTGCATCAAATGTAGCGCACGAAATCGCAATGGAGAAAATGAGGTTCTGATGAACCCTAATTGCAAATGAAAAAGAGACAATGACTTAAGCACAAAAGAGATTCTTATTTACTTGTATATTAGAGAGTAAAATACAAGGTGTATATATAAGAAAAAGATTAAGACCTAGCTGAAACAGAAAAGGAAAGTTGGGCCAAACAAACAAAGCCCAATAACTTAAAACAGAAAAACTAAATATGTTAACACCCCTCAAGCTGGGGAGTAGATATTTTTCAGACCCAGCTTGGATTTGAGAGTAGAGAACTGTGCGGAAGCAAGGGCCTTGGTGAATATGTCAGCAACTTGCATGGCAGAAGTAATGGGCAGTAGTTTGAGGAGACCAGAGTTAAGTTTCTCACGAAGTAGGTGACAATCAATTTTGATGTGCTTGGTGCGTTCATGAAAGACTTGCACTACAAAAAAACGTGTATAAAGCGGCGGTTATTTTTGCAAAAACTGGCGTTTTTAACCGCCGCATTATACGTCTGTGGCGGTACCGCGTACCGCCAGAATTCTTGCCGCCACAAAGTTTAATGTGGCGGTCAATTGAGAACCATTGTAGCAGACGCCATATTATGCATGGTATAAAGTGGCGATTTTAAACGTGTAATTGACGTCAGTTATAAATGTCATAATTTTAAAACTGGGTAAGCCAATTCTAACGTAAATAGTGACAGTTTTAACCGCCACTTAATACAATATAGTATGACATTTATAATACACTTTATAATTGTCATAATTCGAATATTAAATATTTAATTTTATTTTTAATATTTATAATAATTTATTTAATTCTATTTTATAATTTGATTTCATAATATTATTTAATTTCATATTATAATTAAACTTTAATTTTATTTTTAACATTTATAATAATTTATTTAATTCTATTTTATAATTTGATTTTATAATATCAATTAATTTGATATTATAATTAAATTTCACTACACATTTATGTTTCATAATATAATTAAAATTGATAAATATAATAATCAAAAGATGACTTCATTCATTGATTGAGAAAACAAAATTTATAATGTTAAACTAATCCAAACAACAAGTAAATTAAATTGTCAAAATATAAATTGTTTAACTTTCTAAATATATTACAAGTAAATTTCCAATCCTAATTTGTCTTACTACCTCCACTTGAGCTTGGTGATATATTCTGGTTTCGCGATGGAGTATGACTGCCGATGAAATGATGATTATCAACTCCTGCAGATACCATAAGGGTTGTCAACTTAGCGGCAATACACACGAAGAAATGGGATAGATACTAACTAGGGTTGGCATTCAACAACCAAAAAAATTTCAAATAAAACTAGTCGCAAGAGAGGTGTGCATCTTATTTCCAGACTAAATAAAAAACCAATGCATGCCATAAAATGTGTCATTCAAGAAACAGTTTGTGTTATGAGACAGACAAGAAACCAGACTGGTCCCACCATCACCCGTAGACTAAGTTGCATGATACGTGTAAATTTAGTTTAAATGACAATATTGGTCTTTAAAAGATGATACCAACACAACACTGGTCCTCAATTTATAAATACATCAAATCAGTAACATGATCAAATTGGTTTTAAAATTTCACATTTTATCATCAAATTTTTTTTTTGAAGGAAAACCAATGCCATTAATTATCATCAAAGCAACAATCTTTGGAGAACCAATCTAACCTCATATATTTTTAGAGGACCAAAATGAATGTTAATTATATAGATAATGAAAAACATAACAGCATAGAAATTTTATATTGTAAAGGATAAACTAACACTTGAATTGCAATCGACCATAATGAATTCACAAAATATTAGTTGATACCTTTAACTGTTCAAGGAGAAAAGTTCCTAATATTGCACTTGTGCTTCGTAAATTTTATTTTATAACCCAATCTAAATTCATATGCTATTTAAGAAAATGGCCACTGAACTAACTATCCTTATCCTAGTTCCAATGTTTTAAAAGCAAAAAAATTGTCGGGCACACATCATATCATTCACGAGGATAGTGGACAACTTTATAGTGGACAACAAATGGTTCACCAAAACAGAAAATTTCTTCAATACCCTACTTTTATTGCAAATTGTTGATCCAAAGATTACAATGAAAATTTCTTTTGGACAATCTATAGTCATTCACAAATGCTTGCATACTTATTACTATCAAGAGAGCAAAAGCAGTATAAGTAGGATGTGTATAGTACTGATAAGTGTCTAATTTCAGTAATATTTCATATTAAAATATAGGCACTTATGAGGATTTATTGCTAATTTACATATAAAATAATCCCTAATTTATGAATTTATACCTTTTTACATTTTTTATGATCTTTATTTGAATAAGAGTATTTTATTCCCAAATTTGGTGTTAATTGCAGATTTCTAAGGAAGATTGGAGATTTGGATTAAAGATGAATGATTTGAGCTAAAAAGATAAAGATAGAAGGTCCCATAATGGAAAAGATGTAAAGAAAGATTGGGCCTTTTTTTATGTTTTATCATTTAGCCCATTAGCGCGACTAAATAAACAACCTAACCCTAGAAAACTAGGATAAATAGAGGGCTAGAGGCTCAACCTTAGGTGCCAGATTGAGAGGAAAACACCATAGAGTGAATTGTAACCCAATTGGGAGAATGGAAGGTGATAGAAGTATGCGTGGCTAATTCTACCCTTTGGGATTGGGAGTAATCTGCTCAAACTCTTATGTATTGAGGTGATATTTTATATATTAATATTCAGTTATTGATTGATTATTGGTATTGTTGTTTTACTTTTAATTCTCCGTGACAAATTGAGAATCTTAAATCTGACCGGGAGGTATTTTTAGGGTTCGGACCTAAACAACAATACTTAACATATTTGAGTGCTAGGAATAGACTTAAAATGTTAATTGCTATTAAACGTCTGAGCTTCGTTCTAAGTTGTTCTTATAAGTATGCGAGGGATCGATAGTTAGGGAACATTCTTAAGGATTTTATATGCGAGGAATCGATATAAATGATTTTTATACGGGCATCAATTTCAATTAAAGAACTTAATATTAACATGCTAATCAAAATACATGAGAGTGAGAGAGATGAAACTTAATCCCAATTTTTCCAATTGAAGCAACTAATTCTTTGTTTGTTTTCTTATTGATCAGTGCCAACATAATCACTTTACACTCTTTTTTATTGTTCTGTTGTTATATTTAGCGAATATTGTACTCAATGATTCACTGTTCTTTGTGGGATCGATATCCGTCCTTAGGGACAATTATTACTTCTGACAAACGCGGTGCACTTGCCGTAAAAAGTCATCAAGTACCCGAGTTGCAAAAATGTTATCCTTTTTCTTGTTTTTGAAGATTGCCAATTGAAATTCTTCCTGCAAAGAAAGATCATCCAAAACCACACAATATGGACATCGAATTCCATGTGAGAACAAGTTGTCTTAGGACGATAAAATATATAAAGTATTTTTATCAAATATATGAAAGAAAAGTTTAACAAATTGATATTCTATTGTAGATCATTCATGCTTAGAAGCATCATTGAGAAAATAACAACCGATTATCCTTATATTATAAACATTATCAGAAGAGAAGACAATAAACTGCAACCCAATTTAAAAGTTAGCTATGACTAAGAACAGAAACTTGGAGAACCAATCTAAAATTGGAAAATATACACAAAATTCTAACCAGCATATCCCAAGACATTATGACATATTTATAAAATTGAATTTCTTCCAAATAGTTGAGAGTTAAGAAAATACCTTGTAAAATGTATGTATCTTGGAGTTGAGCTAGCTTCCAACACAAATCTGAAATAGTCTGAAAAGGGAAGAAAATGATAAGGCATTGGACCACACACAAACCAATTATTTAGAAAACCTATTATAGTATTTTCCACCAATTTTGAAGAGACTATAACAAGGTCAAGTAAAATAATAGACCAACATTACCCATTTAACAAGGTTAAAATTGAAACACAAGTTGCATTGTACTTTCACCATCAGACTAAAATCCTAAGGGAATACATGTCACAGTGAATCAAATTATAAAGTGAAGAATGCCCCAATTTAAAAGGGAGGTTGCAGTAAGAGTACCCAACATCATAACCTTAAGTGTTTGTTTGGTGTAGAAATAAAGTGAATAAAAATAAAAACGATAATTGAAAAAAAAAGTTGAGAAATAAAGAAAAAAAAAATTATTTGGTTGAAGAGAAACGAAGAAGAAACCAGGAGAGAAATACACACTAAGGTAAAAAAAAATAGAGTGAAGAAGTATTTGTGAGACAGATTCACCTTTTAATTTTCTCCTGCCTATTTCTATCTCATACAAAACAACCCATTCAAATTCGTCACCCCTATTTTAACTCCTTCCCCTCCACCCAAACATACCATAAAGAAACAATTACCATATCAATCATATAAAAATCGAACATTTAAGTAGGATACAACATCATCATCCTGAACAACCTGTAGTAGAATCAATGAGTAAAGAGTTAAGTTATCAGTAAACTACAAATAACATATGTCATAATATACTTACAAAGAAATCACCAACGACAATAAATATGAGAAGGCAAGAAAATAAAATTCCAATTTTAACCGAGAACATTCACACAAAAGAACTGCAGAACAGCATAGTTCTTACCAAATAAGAATAAAAAACATAGTTATTTGAATCCAAAACATGTAACAAAACTTGCCTGAACAAAATTGTAGTTGTGGTGTTGGGATATATCGGTCGAATGCAAATGCTTTCCAAAGTCTTCTTCAATATCATCTCATACTCCTCCACTTTTCCTAAACCATGGAAAACAGATATTATTTTTTTATTTTAAAATGAAAAGAAAGAGCAGAGTTTAGCATTGTTCCAACCAATTTGTCCAGTCTTCGGCTTCCAAATAATTTCAACGAATGCTTTTTCAGGATTTTCATTCTTCTTGGTTCCAGCTTTGGGTCCATAAACTGCAGCAAGCACTTTGGTACATGCGTGCAGCACAACCGCAACCACAAACAAGACCAAACACCTGGTGTGCGTGGCAATGTGCATAACCATCTCCCTTCTTTTCATCTTTCTCTCAAGAAACTCACCTACTGAAGAAACAACAACGTCGTATGGCTCCAATGGTATCTCACGTAACACGCAGTCCACACGCCGCTGGTAAGCAACGAAATCGAAGGTGAATTTGTGGCCATTGATGGACAATAAATCATTGGAAACCTTCTGAACAGTGGGATCTCCTTCGTCCTTGTCGAGGCAGAGCGGCCTCATCCTCACAATAACCTGCGACAAAGGCAAGAAGAGAGAAATCAGAGTTAGATAGAAGGCATTGGAAATTGATAAATCGAAAACCCTAATAGGAGAAACCAACCTTAACGGAATCGGAGGGCGCATGAAGTGAACTGTCGGTTAGGGCATCGGCGGCGGTGGCGAGCTTGCGCTTTAGAGTGTTGGAAGAGGGTGGTCTCGGGGGCAAGGGGCTCTTGAACTTAGCGGGGGAAGGGACGACGAGATTGGGATCGGAGGAGGGAGGGTCATTCTCTTTGGAGGGTTTGTACTTGCGAAAGGGGCGAGGTTTAACAGAGCTAGGAGAAGAAGAGGGGGTTGGAAACTTTTGGAGGATGGAACGAGAGAATAGGATTTTGGAAAATTAAAATTTTGAGTAAGTGTGGGAAATGAAATTTTATGAGAGGGAAATAAAGTAAATATGATGGAGGGAATAAAAGGAAATTTGTGGCGTTTCTAAATGACATATTTTGAAGGATAATTGTGACAGTTATTAAAATGTCGTATTATACGGATAATTGTGGCGGTTTTTAATAACCGCCACAACTTACACGTTTTTTTGTAGTGTTGATTGGACGCTATTTGAAGGGCAGATTAGTTGTCACAGTACAGGCTGGGAGAAAGGAAGATGTAAATCCTGAAGGAGGTAAGACAACCATTGTAGCTCACATGTGGTGGTGGCAAGGGCTCTATACTCGGCTTCGGAGGAGCTGCGAGAGATAGTTGGATGCTTCTTTGATTTCCATGATATTAGGGAGTCTCCTAAGTAGATGGAATATCCAGTGACAGATTTGCGTGTGGTAGGACATGTTGCCCAGTCAGAGTCACTAAATCCACAAAGGTGAAGTAAGCTAGTATGAGAAAAATATAGTCCTTCACCAGGGGTGCCCTTGAGGTAACGCAAAAGACGTGAGACAGCTTGTTGATGATGAGTTTTGGGTGCAGATATGAATTAGCTTAAATTGTGGATACAAAGGCGATGTCAGGTCGCGTGTTGGTTAAGTAGATTAGACGTCCAAGGAGTCTTCTGTATTGGGAAGTTGCATCAGCATCAAGAGGGGAGCCTTGATCAGGAGAGAGACGGGAGGTATGAGTCATAGGAGTGGCCACAGGTGCAGAGTCAAGCATGCCAGTTTCGTGAAGAAGATCAAGAGTATACTTGCGTTGACTTAAATGAAGACCATAACTGTTGCGAGCAATTTCCAATCCCAAAAAGTAAGTGAGATTACCTAAATTTTTTATCTTGAAGTGAAGGTGAAGGGATGCAGTAATTGTATTGATTTCCTCCATGTCATCGCCAGTTAAGAGCAAATCATCAACATAAACAAGAATAACAGTGAGTTTATCGTTATTATATTTAAGAAAAAGAGAATGATCAGCAACAGAAATAGAGTAATTATTTGATAAAAGAAAAGTAGGAAGTTTGGCGTACCATTGGCGACCAGCTTGACGAAGGCCATACAAAGACCGTTGAAGCTTGCAAACATGCTGGGGAGAAGGAAGAGAGAGGCCAGGTGGGGGGGTCATGTATACCTCTTCATGGAGATCACCATGAAGAAAGGCATTATTGACATCAAGTTGTTTTAAAATCCAATTTTTGGTAGTGGCAATAGCAAGGAGAAGGCGGAGGGTAGTGAGTTTAGCAACAGGTGCAAAAGTGTCTAAGAAATCAAGTCCTTCAAGTTGGGTGAACCCTTTGGCAACAACTCTAGCTTTATGGCCATCAGAATGGTATTTGATTTTATATACCCATTTACAACCAATAGTTTTCTTTCCTGGAGGGAGAGGGGTAAGTTGTCAAGTATTGTTAGCAGCAAGAGCTTGAAGCTCATCTTGCATGGCAGATTGCCAAGAACCATGTTTGGAGGCTTCGTTATATGTCCGAGGTTCAGGATGAGAATTGATAGAGAAAATAACATTTCTAAAATTGGAAGATAAGGAATTGTAAGACAAGTAATTATGAATAGGATATCTACTACTTACAGTGTTGGTTGCAGTGTGGAAATCCGCAAGATAGGCAGGTTGTCGGTGAGGACGAGCTGATCTTCTTGGAAATTGGGGTGAGGTGCTTCCTGGAGATGCAGGCGGTGATAATTCTGGTGGAGGTGCAATGTTGGATGCAGGAGCGTAGGCACTATTTGTTGGAAGATCAGAGGATAATGAGGCTGGTGGAGGGACAATATTGGGTGCAGGAGTAGAAGCACATGGCTCGGCAGGAGGTGCAGTATCAGAAAAAAAATCAAAAGCAGAATTATATGCGTTAGAAATAGGGAGAGATAAAGTGTTAGGGTCCTTAGGCAAGCCACAGTCCAATTTATATGGAAAGTGGTTTTCATGAAAGATTACATGTCTTGATATCTCTATGCTATGAAACTTTAAATTTAAGATAATATAACCTTTTGTATTTTGCGGGAAGCCAAGAAAAATACCTTTGATAGATCTATCATCTAATTTTTTCCTATGTGTAGTAATGGTACTAGCATAACAGAGACAGCCAAACACTTTTAGAAAGGAAATGTCATATGGTTTTCCAAACAACTTTTCATGAGGAGTGATGTTATAGTGTGACTACTATTAAGACTATGAAGACTAGGATTTTTATTAAACATTGTCTAAGAGATATTTAAACCCAATCAATATTTTGAAAGAGAACAAAAAAAGATAACCAAGAACAACAAAGGGGGAAATAAAGATCAGAGAGAAGCGCAGCAGAGCTCTTCATTCGAAGAGCTCTGATACCATATTACCGTTAATGAAGATGAATATTCCTTGTCTGATGTGGTGCATCAAATGGAGCGCACGAGATCGCAATGGAGAAAGGGAGGTTCTGATGAACCCTAATTGCAAATGAAAAAGAGACAATAACTTAAGCATAAAAGAGGGAAAAGCAGAGAAAAGAAAATACAAAAGAAATTCTTATTTACTTGTATATTAGAGAGTAAAATACATGGTGTATATATAAGAAAAAGATTAAGACCTAGCTGAAACAGAAAAGGAAAGTTGGGCCAAACAAACAAAGCCCAATAACTTAAAACAGAAAAACTAAATATGTTAACACTTTTCTTAATTTAAACAATACTTTTCATTCTATTTTTTCTCTTTTTTTTTCATTTTACCCTGTCACTTGTCATTCACTCAACCAAACAAAGACGTACTATCTATCGAGGATAAAAAATACTCATAGACATTTCATTAACAGATAATGATTCAAAATCTCCAGCAGCTTGATTGGATTTGAATTCTCTTTGTATAACTATCTCTGAATCCATTCTGCGTTTGTGGAAGAGAAATGTTGGTTCTTGTGGAGATGGCAATTCAAGTGAGAGACCATTAAGATATGAAATAATTGTTTTCATTGTCGGTCTATCCTTTGGATTTTCTTGAACACATAATAAACTAATATGAATGCATTTCAGAACTTCAATCGGTGAATAACTTTCTTTTATGTAAGAATCCAAGATGGATAATGGTTCATGATCTTTCCATTGTTTCCAAACCTGAAATAGTGTATTAAGAATAATATTAATACTTAAAGATTTCATTAAACAAAAAATAAATATGTTATATAATATATAATATATATATATATATATAAGTGTAGATTATCGCACTCACATAACCAATGATGCCTTCTCCTTGAGTGCGAGATTCATAAAAGTTTACATTCTTTTTTCCAGTGATAATCTCAAGAATTATGATACCAAAACTAAAAATATCTGACTTTTCAGAAAATTGTCCAAACATGGCATATTCTGGTGAAATATAACCACTGCAAGAAAAAAAAACTCCACATTAACTCAAAGATAACCTACATAGTATATGCAAAAGTGAGATTTAGAACAAAATATCATTAAGAAAAAACTTACTATGTTCCAGCAATTCTATGCGTACTTCCACGATCTTGATTCATTTCAACAATTTTAGCCAAGCCAAAATCTGAAATTTTTGGATTCATATTTTCATCCAATAAAACATTACTTGGTTTGAGATCACGATGTATAACTTTACATCGAGAATATTCATGTAAATAAAGAATTCCTGAAGCTGTCCCTTGTATAATATTATAACGTTTAGACCAATCTAACTTTTGTTGTTGAGTACCTACATAATTAATTTAAATGATCATGAAGAAGTTAAAACATAACAAATACTTGTACTAATTTATGATGTCTTGTATTAAAAAGCATATATATGTTTAAAATACTTAATTAATATATGACATAGTGTAGCAAAATAACTATAAAAAGTTTTAAAGATAGAGAGATATCTAACCAAACAAAAGATAATCAAGACTCCCGTTTGACATGTATTCATATATAAGAATTTTTTCTTCTTCTTCTAAGCAAAAGCCCACCAACGATACAAGATTTCTGTGTTGAAGGTTGGCTATCAATAGAACTTCATTCTTGAACTCTCCTAAACCTTGTTTAGATTTTGTTGAAAGTCTTTTTACAGCTACATGACGTCCATCACAAAGAATTCCCTGAAAAAAAATACATAAATAAGTATTTATTTATATTAAAAGACATGATAAAAATAAATTATTACATTTTTCACCTTGTAAACTTCGCCAAATCCACCTTTACCAATCTTATGTGTAGGCGAAAAATTATTCGTTGCCGATTTAATTGTAATCAAATCGAATTGCAGTCCCTCTAAAGTGATACTTTGCTGACCAACTAATAAAAAAAATTGTTTAGTTTGCTGAATTAAATTTGAAATTTCCTAAAATTTGCAAACGAATAATGATGAATTGAAACTTCATTTATATATATAATCAGGATACTTACAATTTTCTCTGAGAAGAGTGTTATAATTAGTTTTCCTTGTTTTCGTCCTTAGCAAATAGTAGCAGAGAGAAAGGAGGAGGACGAAGACACCTAAGGGGACAACAATTAAGATAATTGTTTTTGACCCATTGTCATTTTCTGCATAAGAAACTAACTCCAAGATCAATGAGCCATCGATAAACATGAAGAATCTAGTTTTTAAAAAATTGTACAGAAATTTCTCCTTGCTTTTAAAAAACATTAACCATTGAAATTATATATTAAAACGTGAAGTTGTTAAAATGTACCTTTTTACATTGCAATTCAATCAGATTACCATATGTTTTCTTACACTACCAAATCAAAATAACCTTGGAAGAAATTAACTTTAAAAAAGTTGAATAAGTTTGAAAGTTGAGTAAACAGATAATGTGTGAATGCAAATATTGCAGGAATAGAAGATGACCTGTAGCAGGAGAAGAAGAAACTGGCTTGCGCCCATCAACTGGAGAAGCTTCAGTGTGAAATGGGGACAAACCAAACATAATATAGCAACTTGGATACAGTACTTTTCCCTCTGGACTCCCCAAACAACACCATGGAATTTCCTTTCTGATAATGCTATCTAGACAGGTATTGCAATCCTCAGACGATAGATCAGGCCTACACTGAGCAAGAGTATAGAGGGTTTGTTTATCATTCAGTTTTCCAGATTTAATTCCATAATTCTTAGTGGTTGTGTGCTCCGCCTGAATATCGAACTGCACTTGAGATAAAGAATTGGCCAAAGTCCATGTGAAGAAGCTCTGCAGCTGGTTGGGTTTGAAAGTATTGACGATATTGAAGTGGCGATAAGTAGGAGCTGTGTCCAGTGTAGGGAGAGACGGGTGATCGGAATAATGAAGCAAACAGTGATTGTACCAAATGGTAGCCTCTTTGGAGGAGAGGCACTCTGAGGATATTTTTTGGGTTGCATTTTGGATACATAGCTCACAGAGGGTAGGGGAAAGGTCACCGAAGCACATGAAGAAGCCACTGACCGTATCCACGGTGTTGTTGAAGAAACCGGTCTTGTCGGTGGACTTGGAAGTCAAGGAAGTGAAGAGGGTTTCGAGATTTGACCGGAAAGTTTTGTCAGCTGCGATCATGGTTTTGTTGCTGGAACAATTGTGGGAAAGTTCTGTCAGAGCTTGTGAATCTGTGTCGGAAGAATGTGTGACCTCAACGAGTTCCGAAGGTGGCGGAGAGGTACTGGGGCGATAGAAAGGATACACATCACATCTCATGTTACAGCTGGGACTACCAACAGTCATCGGTAACTCTTGTGGACATGTCTCTTGAGCTTCCGCTACGCTAACATTTAGACATTTTCTGCAATCTTGGGGTGACAAATCAGGTGTGCACTGAGCTTCGCAGTAAAGGGTATGAAATCCAGCTATCCTTGCTTCCTTTGTGGCATACTTTTTGTCACCAACAGCAGAATTTGCTGCCTTTTCCACCACTTCGTTAATGGTTTTGGAATACAAACTCATCAAGCTTGTCTTATTGGACACATCGACAGAGACACATGAAACGTAGCCCGAATTTAAGTCAGGGGTGGAGAAGAAAGAAACGTTGGAATACCGAATCATGCAGTCTCTGTAGGTAATCATTGCATATGTGGCTAAGGAGCAGAAAAACACTTGATCTGGATCTGAGAACACTGCTTTGGTTGCGCTTTCCACACACTTGCTACAAAGCTGAGGTGGGACGTCTCCCCAGCAGAAGAACATTCCGTAGACATTACTTTCGGGGTAGTTTTTAGTGGCCACTGTGGTGTTGTAGAATGGCTTGTTATTGGCGGTGGCATTGGAAGATAAATCAGAAAGAACGGCCCTCAGGTTAAATTCGAAGGCGCTCTTTGGAGTGGTTCTGTTTAAATATGCGCATCTGGGGCCGGAGATACTACGGTCGAATTGTGCTTCAGTGGTTACGAAATTGATGATGAAGCTGAGAAGGCTAAAGATGTGGACAAAGGTTAAAGGAAGCCATGGACTCGTTTGTTAATCTTGGATAATACTACACTACCATGCAATGGTGTGTTTTGGAATTTTATTATCTATTGGGAATTCGCAATACCCATGAACTGTACTTAAACACTTGAACATCTTCATTAACCAGCAGAGGAAAGTAGCTAGACGACACAAGTCAACGAATCGTTGAGTCAAAAAAGAATAAAATATCTTCATCTTCCTGGAAGGTGTACTTTGGAGCATGAGGGTTGAGGTGCAGTGCTCCCCAGCATTTAATTTTTTGTTCACATTGTTGCTTCTGATGCTTGTTGAATTTGCTATGTATAGCTGGCTAGCACAGCACAATGAAAACAAATTTTCATGCTATTTTATGGGGAAAACAAAAGTTAGGAATAAATAAAATTAATCACATGCGCGACTCAACGTATTTTAATCTCACGCTGTCTAACTTAGATTAGTCAAAATCTTTCACCCAGATTCCGCTGAATATATTTCATTTTAGGAAGAGGGAACTTTACACTGCTACAAATCACTGCCAAATACAGTGCAGGTAGGTCTCTTAAAAAATGGCATAAAAAGAGAAAAGAAAAACAACTTCAAATAGATAGAATTGTTATCTCTGTCTTAATGCATAATGGATTATTCATTCTGTTAATTATTAATTCTCTTGGCTGAGCCACATGGGCTGGGACTTGAGGAATTAATCTAAAACTTTGTTTAGTCAAAACCAATTAATCACTATTTCTCAAGACTCGTTCTATGTCATGGTTTTCATAAAATATTCTCCTAAGAGTTTATTTTAAACATTTTATATATTAATTAAATTATATATTATTCTATAAACTAAACAAATCATTAGTATCTAAAGTAGTTTTTATTATTAATAAATAATTTTTAAATTGATATTTAATTAGTTACCAAACTTTTAACTACAATTTTTAAAAGTTGTATAGTTGGTAGTTAATTAGATATCAATTTAAAAACTATTTATTAATAATATAAATTATTTTAGATACCAACCATTTGTGTAGTCTATAAAATAGTATTCAATTTAGTCAATATAATAACTAATTATTTTTTGTCTCTTTCTATCTAATGATTTTCTTTTAGAGTACCAATTAAAGTTCATTATACATGAGGATGACAATGTGGGCTCACTCATCCTACATTGGCTTGCTCCGCATTTGGCCCGCCTCACATAAGAAATGTGGATTGATTTTATTGGCCCGCCCAGCTTAAGGGTTGACACACCCGCATAAAAAATTAATGTTTTTTAGATTAATGAAAAATAATTTTTCAAATATGAATTTTGAATAAATTTACTTTTTGTTTATTAAATTGATTTTTTGTCTTATTAAGATGAATTAAGTAAATTGTCTTACATTATTATTCTCATGACACATGCGTAATAAGATATGGATAAAAAATATTTATTATAATTATGATTTTCAATGAAAATTGAATTTTAATCTTATTAATAAAATATTTATTAAAAGGTAATACATATAGACACATGATATATGTATTTTAGAAAGACAAAAAAAAACAATATTTAATATTTAATAACTATTATCGAATTTCATCAAGGTGTTATGAATTAAGAATTGATGAGAGTTTCTTCATGCACCTCCATGTCTTTCTTCTTGCATCTCATACTTTAAAAAAAAATACACAAATTACCCTTTGACATCTTTCATTGAACATTTTTTCAAAATGTGAAATTCAGAGACTTCTCGGATTATAAAATCTGAAAGTTAAAATTTGTGTTTCAGAGTGTACAATCCAGAGTACAAATTTATATACTACATTGTAGAACTTTTGAAAATATGAGACTTCAAGAAGAAATTACAAGGGTGTAAATTAATTTCAAGTTTTTTAAGATACGCGGGTTAGGAAGGTTCGTCCTATCTTACACTTCACTCATATATGTTGTGAGTTATGTAGAGCAGGACTAAATGAAACTCTCATCCATAAGAAATTAACCAACTATTTGGATGAAAATTACTCAACCAAATTTCATTAATAGAGAATAGTGTGAAACCATTATCATTCATTATCATCTTGATTGAAACTTGATTTTTGTCATGTAATTATCTCTCAAGACATTTTATCCTCCTATTTACTCTCAAATAACCCACAACATGATTTTAGTCAATATGATATAGTGTATAGAGTTGCAAGAGTTGCAACAATGATCAAGTGAACCATTATACTATCTATTTAAAAAATTAAAAAATTTGTGAAAAGTTTATAAAGAACTCAATAATATAGTTGCCCAAATTCAAATTCTATTTTTTTTATAAATTTACAAAATTATGAATTTTATGATAAATATGAGAAGAACTCATTAATATAGTTGCCCAAATTAAAAATTTGAATTTTATGATGAATTTTTAACAAGTCGGTAATGTATAGTTGCCAAAATTCAAGTTTTATTGGCCCATTTTTTTTAATTTGTCTATTATTATAAGATGTAAATGTTCTTATGCATTTGTTACAATTCAATGCCCATGGTTAAATTCTATGTTACATCAGAAACAAATAAGACACCAAGGACTATGACCATAGTATTATCGAGGAAAGAATTTAGTTAGAGAAATTTCATTGATGGAATCAATGATATTATCCAATTCCTCATTGGTAGCCATGTTGTCTTTTCTATTACTCTTAAAATAGCCTGGTTCATTCGGGGAAGGCAAATTGATTGAATGGTTGTTGAGGTAAAAAACAATTGTTGCCATTGTAGGTCTGTCGTTTGGATCTTCCTGAACACACAACAAACCAATGTGGATATATTTGATGACTTCTTCGCAAGAATAAGGTCCTCCTACATGAGGATCCAATAGTTCTAGTGGTGTTTCCTTTGTCCACTTTGTCCAAGCCTACAATTTCCATGCGACAATGAATCAGATCAAACTCTCAACCTCATATTTCTCTATTTACAAACTAGAAATGGAATAAATTTTCTACTTACATGTTTTCGGATGTCATCAATAACCTCTGATTCAGATGAACAACATTTTCTTATTCCACTAATAATCTCTAGAACCATAACTCCAAAACTAAATACATCAGATTTCACTGAAAATTGTCCATGCATTGCATACTCAGGAGGCATATAACCACTGTATATAAAACATTACCAAAAAATTTAAGTGAGAAAGAATGACAATAATTGTTAGTTAAAACATGATATGATAAAGTGAATGAAATAAGAATGATATCTTACTATGTTCCTACAATTCTGCCGGTACTTTCTTCAATTTCATCTCCAGCAACAATTCTAGCCATACCAAAATCTGAAATCTTTGGATTCATATTACTATCTAATAAAACATTACTAGGTTTAAGATCACGATGTATTATTTTTAGACAAGAATCTTCGTGTAGATATAAAATGCCTCGTGCAATTCCTCTTATAATCTTCTGTCGTTCAGACCAAGATAATAGTGCTCGCTTCTTGATATCTAGAAATAAGTCAAACATTTTAGAATGATCATTTATTCAGTTTTGTTATGAAATCAGAAAATAGTAACACAACAAAAGAAAGGATAGAAACAACAATTCCAATTTTCTAAATGGAGTAGGTTGTGTTACAAAAACAAAGTTTATCTATTTAGTTAGATATAAAAATCACCACAGGACTAACATAGTTTTTTACCTAATTATTCCACAAAAGCAACTCTCCCATAAAATAAGTACTAACACTAGTTTCAACCTAATAAAACATAACAAAATAGAAAATATTATATGTGACTTAAAGTATCTAGAAAAGTCTCAATTTATAACACTATTTCGTGAGATTTTTGTTAAATGCTCCAAACTTTGATCTTAACAATTCTTGGAAACTGCTTTGGTCAAGATGTGCAATCTAATTATCTGGACTATAATGCTCCAAGTTGATTTTGTATGATTTTCCTTTGCCTCTCTTCCCTCCAAAACGTTTTTTTTTTTCATAGCTACTTCTACCTTGAGGTTTGCTTTTGGTGTTAGCCACAAAAGCACCTTCAACATTTTCTTCCATTCTTAGTGATCTTCTTTGCTTAGTGGCTCAATTAAGTCTAAGAAAAAAAAATTCTCCACAACTCTTTGATCTTTAAGCTCTTCACCTAACAATCTGATTTTAGTAACCACTTTAAAAAGTCTATCAGAATACTCCTTCACTATTTCAAACTCCTTCATTTTGATTACTTCAAATTCTCTTATCAGATTCAACACCTTCATCCTCCTTGTTCTTTCACTGCCTTGAAATTCCTCCTTAAGCTTGTCCCAAGCCTCTTTTGTTGTCTTAAGATTCAATATCTTGATAAAAACATCATTGTGTACTGTTACATGTATAATGGCCAGTGCTCTGCCTTCCTTTGCCATTTCTTCAGTATGGAATCTTAATTGAGCCACTGCTGGGTTGTTTGGTAAAGGGGTTGGATTACTCCCATTTTCCACCACTTGCCAAAGAGTTTGAGATCTCAAATGAGTCCTCATTTTCCCATCCCACAAATCATAATTTTCTCCTACAGAAATTGGAGCTGGAACTACAGAACTATTGCTAGATGTCATCCATTCTTATTGTATAAATTTCTGGTTTGTTTATGACTTTGGATACCATGTTATGAAATTAGATAACAGATAAAATAGGGAAGATGGGTTTTGTGAAGTTGAACAACGGAAGAAAGGAGAAAAACAACAAACTTCAATTTTCTAAGTATAGTACGTTGTGTTACAAAAGCAAAGATTGTCTCTTTGGTAAATATATAAAAGAGATATAAAATTCTCCACAAAATAAGAACTAACATAACTTTTTACCTAATCACGATAAACAAAGCAAAACATATGCACATTAAAGTATATAGAAAGTCTCAATTTCTAACAAGTTTGAATCAGAGTAAATTTTAAAAGTCATGCATCTTACAAGACATCTTTTGTTTGATGTCTAATATAGTTTAGAATATCATACCTGATAAAAAATAATCAAGACTCTTGTTTTTCACGTACTCGTAAATGAGTATCTTTTCATCATCTTCTAAGCAAAATCCTAGTAATCTCACTAAATTTCTATGTTGAAGCTTGGCTATAACTTGAACCTCATTTTTAAACTCTACTGCACCTTGCCGAGAGCTTCCTGTAAGCCTCTTCACAGCTATTTCTTGTCCATCAGAAAGAATACCCTGAAAAACATACAGTTAATATGGGAAATAAGTATACAACTATTACCTTTTAATCTGGAACTAAATATTTACCCTATAGACTTCTCCAAATCCGCCTTTGCCTATCATGTTTTCTTTAGCAAATCTATTTGTTGCAGCTTCAATTTTCGCTAATTCAAATCTCAAGGACTCCAAAGTGGTACTGTCATTCCCAACTACAGAAAAGAAATTTCAATTGAGTTTTTAAGCTAAAAGAAGTGCTTCTTGAGGTTCTGAAAAAAAAAAAAACAAGTGTATTTTTTTCTGCATTACAGCTTTCTTTGAGAATGTCATGCTGATTCTTTGTTTCTTTCCTACGTAGAAAACAACTGCAGCCCAAGGATAAAAGCACCAGTGAAACAACAATTGGAACAACAGTCACAATTATTGTTAGTGTCTTCTGTTTTCTTTTCCCTGCAAGAATATCGATATATACCTTATGTCATTTCTACTTTGCAGCAAGTATTATTTATCACGCAACTAAAATAATATAATTCTCATGACTGATGGGAGTTTTATCTTTTAGCAATTGCTCTTGAATGATGAAGAGGAAGAAAAGAGCTTGGTTGGCAATAAAATGCAAAATGAATGGCTAAGAGAGAGTGTTTAGAATGAATCTCTATTTCCAAGACCCTTAGTTATCAGACAACTGATGCTTTCTCAACTTGACCTGTCGGTATATGTTCTGAAGGTGTTGTAGATATAACTTTGCCACGTAATAGTCATTGGTTGATAGTAACATATGACGAGTGGGAATTGTGTTATGATCGATAAAATCTTACGATCTGACCCTACTGTGTTGCCTAATTCACTGACTTATAGCTCATGTCTAGTGTATGAAATAGTTACAAAATTGTGATAATAGAATGATCTGAGACACCCAGTTCGTTCTAAACACCTGCGATACCAGTCACATCATACTACTTAACACCTTCAGAATTTTCTCTATTTCTCTGGGAATAGATGAGCAAATGGATTTCCAAGGATTTTTTAAGAGAATAAAAAACCTGAGATAATCATAGCTACCTAACCTGATGAAGCAAAAGGGGGAGGACTATCGGGAAGTGGTGGCGGAGACACCCAACCACTATTTACATGTGCCATACGGAATGGATATAATTCGTATCTAACACCACAACTGGGAAATATTACGTGTCCCCCAGATTTTCCTCTGCAGCAACCGGTTGGAATGTCTGCTATGGCCTCGCTAAGACACCAGCTGCAGTTCTCTTTGGTGAGGTATGGTAGGCACCAAGCATGGCCATACGACTTTTGGTTATCCGTGATGTTCACAGACTTATCAGCGCTTTTATTAGAAGCACTTGCTGCCTCACTTCTCAAATCGTTCAGCATATCCCAGACAATATTGTTGAAGCGTCCAACGTCACCCACGTAGTCCTGATCATTCATAAAGGAGAGTTTAGGACTCACCTCCACAGTGGAGAAGAAACGACGATCAGAGTAGCGCACATAGCACACTTCGTACCATATGATAGCCTCTTTGGCAATGGTGCAAAGCGATGATAAAAGTTTGGCAGCTTCTTTCACGCATCGTTGGCAGATTTCAGGGTTTATTGTACAAAGGAAGCTACCATAGGCAGTGTCTGCTGCGTGTCTGCTAGCTACTGTGGTGTTGTAGAATCTGGCATTGTTAGTGACATTGGAGGAGAGCCAATCTAGGAGTGTTTTGACGTTAGAACGGTAAGCCACGCTATAGGAAGCAAAAGTGCTGTTCCTTGTGCAGTTATAGTAAGCTTTTGAAGCTCCGTCCAAAGCACCTTGGGTGATGGGAGAAGGGGAGCAATGAAGAAAGAGGGAAAAGAAGGTTAGGTGCAAAATGAAGAAGTTAAATGAAGCCATGTATTTTTCGTAAGATGAACAAGGAACTCGGATAATATAACAGAGAGTGGCAATATATGAGATGACAAATGCATTTGAATAAAATTTCTTTCAATCAAGTGTTTTCGGATAAAGTTTCTTTCACATTCTTATTTTTCTTTGAAGGAAATTTTCTTCACACTTTTTTTTTTCTTTCTTTCACATTCTTGTTTTTGTTTTTCTTTGAATAAAGTTTTTTTCACACTCTCTCTTTCTTTTAAATCTTGTTTTTCTTTCATTTCCACCTTACAACTCTATTTAATAATAAAATATTATAATTAACTAATAAAAAAATATAAATAAAATTTTGAAATAAAATAATAATATATTTAATTGTTAGATGGAAGTGGAAAAAAATATGTTGTGAAGTTATTATTACCAGCTTTCTTTATAATCTTTAAAGTTAGAGAGTTACAAGGGTATACTATAATTATATATCGTTTTATTTAAAAATATAGTTAAGATGATAGTTTTTTGTAAATTTTTTTAAAATCAACTCCATCTTTTGGGACAAATTGCTCCACTTTTGTAAAATTTACAAGGATGATAATAGCCAACCCACTAGTACTTATATATTTCCCTCCATTTCATTAAATCCCAAACTCATTTTTTTGTCTTTTTCACTCATGTCATTTCCACCCAATCATTTTATATTGAACTCCACCTTCAAAATCCCTGGTGACAATATTTTATTGTAGTAATTATAAAAGGTAACGACCCACTTCGCGCACAACAATTATGGAGACAACCTGATTGATTCTCTTTAAGTGAATAGTTAGGATCACTCGAAAGCAGTGTTATCTACAACTTCTTCATAAATTCAATACAAACTTTTATTTAGAATGACGGGCTACACATTGACAATAATAATCAATCAATAAAACAATTATTTTATTTTACAATTTTACATCCTAGTACAATAAAGTAATGTTTATAATGTTTACTATTACTAGTAATTGGGTGGCAACAAATGATCATTCAATAACAAAAACTAGATATCAATGAAGTCCTTAATTGTTATTCAGAAACCTGGATGCGAATGATTGTGATGACTATTTATGAGAACTTCAACACTCAAATATTAAGAGAAAGTGGGTGAAAGAAGAATTATGTTCATACTTCCATTGTCAAATTCATCTCATACAGTAGTTTTGACGGGAATATAGCTGTTATCCATTACAATCAATGAGCCAATTGATGTTTGTAAAGGCGTTTTCAGACGTAGTTAGACAGATTAATTTTGTAAATGTCTTCATTAACAGAAAGTACCAATCATAAATGCAATAATATGTTAGAAATTGACCGAAAAATGCTTGTGTATCACATGTGATACCATGACTGTTTATATATAGAAGATTACGGTAAATCGAAAACGTAAAAGGTAGACGTACTTTATACATACACATGCCTGCATTTGGTAAGCCACCCTATTCTCCAAAAACAATGCTCCATTTCGTTCAGCTTCAACTTCAACTTCAACAACCAAAAATATTCAATTCAATTCCCACTGCTCTTCTGACATTGAGTTGGGTTTTGAGTTTTGTCGTGACATTAATATGTGATGAGGTTTGTGTTGCATTGCATCTTCTTCGGTGTGGACCCAACACTTCATTCATGGCCGATCATGATTTTGTGACCCTACCATTGTTTCACAATTCTGAAAAAATGCACAATCAATCACCTGCATTTTTAATTCAAGCATGTTCATTCCTATGCTATATAGGTTCTGCATCTACTTGAGGTGGGTTTCCATTACTTTTATCATCAAAGCTATTTTAACTGAATTTTCGGTCCAAAATAATATCATATAACAAATACCATTGATGCCATCACTCATCTTGTCCCAATCCTGGTTAGATATAATGATGTCGTCCACTACTCTGCTACACATAAAATATATTGGTCTGTGAGAAGATCACAAATAAACAGATTAAGAGCTCTTGAGGTGATAAACCAACTTGGGTCCATTCGATGTCATCCTCTAGACGATAAGATCCTTCCATATAAAAATAATAATAAATAATTCTTCAAGGAATCATATTTTATAAATAGTGTCCTCTTAAAAATCCATTACGCTAATATTTTGATTAATTTGAAAAAAAATTAATAGTACATTGTAATTGTTACAGAGAAAGATATTGAAAAACTAAGCTTAAAATATTCAATTTTATCTGTTCTCTATGTTATTAAAGAGGTTTTTTTTACTTGTGGATCTAAAAATAGTTAATATTATTATTATTATTATCACACATCATTACCTTAATTTAACCAACTAAATTCTATCATAATCAGTATACTATCACATAATCAATATTATTATTTGATAAATGACTTTTATTATGATATATTATGTATTCAATGTAATTATTTATTAAGCAATATATTGGAAATCCTCATTCAATTATCTTTTGTATTTATCTTCACCTTATTACCCAATCAAATTTTAACAAAATATTACACAATGAAGATCATTTTTTATAATTGATTTTTATTATAAGATATTGTTATTAATTCTATTTATTTCCTCTTAAAAGTAATAAAAAATAATCAAATCAACTCTATTGGTATGGGCGAGACCGCCTGCCTACCTGAAACCTGGTCTATCTGACCGAGACCAGAAAAATCCGGGAGGGACCATGGAAACTTGGTTGAGACCACGGAAACTTGGCCGAGATGAGGGAAATAGTCACGAGAGTCGAGAGTGTCTTCCATACATAATCCCCCCCCCATTCGGTGTTCACCCGAGATCGAGAGATGAAGGAGAAGCACAAAGACGAGAAGGACCCCAGTCAAGCACCCAACAACCTACCCTTCCGAAGGAGAAAGACGAAGACTTCAATAGTTCTATAGGTCTCATCTCCCTAGCAGGAACATCAACGAAAGCCTATAAATAGACTCTTAGGGACTACTCTCAACTTTTTCATACTCAATATATTCTTTATACATTATACACTATATTTTATGTTCTTAATGACTTGAGTGACAGATCATCTTCAACAGGTGGAGGTTGTGGACTTTACTAACTTAAATCATGCATGCCCAAAGGATTGTTACCAAATATTGATACTTTGGTAGATAATGCTTCGGATTATAAAATCCTTAGCTTTATGGATACTTATTCCGGATTTAATCGGATATGTATTTGATGACTTTTTACGGCAAGTGCACCGCGTTTGTCAAAAGTAATAATTGTCCCTAAGGACGGATATCGATCCCACAAGGAATAGTGAATTATCGAGTACAATGATTGCTAAATATAAAAACAGAACAATTAAAAGAGTAGAGTTTTGAATTAATTGTGTTGGCACTGATCAATAAGAAAATATACAAAGAATTAGTTGTTTCAATTGGAAAAAATAAGGATTAGTTTCATCTCTCTCACTCTCAAGTATTTTGATTAGCATGTCAATATTAAGTTCTTTGATTGAAATTGATACCCGTATAAAAATCATTTATATCGATTCTCAATTTGTCACGGAAAATTAGAAAATTAGAAGTAAAACAACAATACCAATAATCAATCAAGAACTTAATATTAATATATAAAATATCACCTCAATACATAAGAGTTTGAGCAGATTACTCTCAATCCCAAAGGGTAGAATTAACCACGCATACTTCTAGCACATTTCATTCTCCCAATTGGGTTACACTAAGGTTGAGCCTCTAACCCTCTATTTATCCTAGTTTTCTAGGGTTAGGTTGTTTATTGTGTCGGCTAAATGATAAAACATAAAAAAAGCTCAATCTTTCTTTGCATCTTTTTCCATTCTGGACCTTCTATCTTTATCTTTTTAGCTCAAATCATTCATCTTTAATCCAAATCTCCAATCTTCCTTAGAAATCTAAACCCTAAACCCGGTTTAGGGTTTAGGATTTAGGAATTATTTTATATGTAAATTAGTAATAAATCCTCATAAGTACCTATATTTTAATATAAAATATTATTGAAATTAGATACTTATTCATATAAAGGACGATGATAAAACCTCTTTCATGTAAAAAATAACTAATTATTGTTATAAGCAATGCTGTCTGGACTAAAAAATGCAAGAGCAACATAGGCAGACTAATTTCTCAGTTTTTTCCTCACCAAACAAGGAATAGAGGCAAATTTCAACAAATGTTTGACCATTATCAATATATGAGAATTCCAACCAATGTAAAGAAGAGGTAAGAGTTGACGGATGAATGATGACGTTATCACGTTTTCCACATTTTCAATATTTCAATAAAAATGAAAGATTTCCATGGACGAGACAATGTGAACAGGATTTTGTTGAACTAAAGAAATACTTCTCTCATCCTCCAGTTAGTTTTCAGCAAGCTGGTTCTAGGAAAATCATTACAATTGTATTTCACGGTAATCAATTAGGCATTAAGTTCAGTACTCATCCAAAAAGAAATAAGTACACAAAACATCATATATATATATATATATATATATATATTGTGAGTGAAGTATTACAGGAGTGGAAATTCATTATCAGAAATTAGAAAATGCAGTCTTAACTTTGGTGATCACGACCAAAAGATTGTGGCACTACTTCCATGGATATGAAGTAATAGTTCACATGCCGATAAAATAGGTGTTGAGGAAGCCCGACACAACCGGAAGAATGGTGAAAGGGTCCATAGAGTTTTCGGAATTTGATTTACTATATAAAACTCGAGCGCTTATCAAAGGACAAATTTTGACCAATTTTATGACAGAATTAACTTCTCGTCCAAATGTCATACAGAACATGGACGGTACAGAAATAATTGTAAAATTATATTGTGAGATATCACAATTATAAATTAGTATATTTAAATATATAATTGTGAAATTAACATTTCTATGTTAAAATATAATTTTAGTTATAAATATTTAAAAATGTATTTCGCTTTACTTCATTCCTAACCTAAATTTCTATTTTTGTCATTTCATTTTCAAAAATCCATTGATGATATTGCGGCACACATTTCAACCAACCCAACCCTTAATATTCTGACAGAAAAGGGGCCCGTATCTAAGGAAGCCGAATCTTACTAACCCACAATCTTCACATACTTGGATTGTGGGGACATAATGATCTTCTTTTAGACTCCCACTTTTATTTAATTAATTTATGATTGAATCAAAATAATTTTTCTCTTTAAATTTTTTAATTTTCCCAACAAATTAGTTTTTTAAATTAGTATTATCAAATATTTTATATTGAAATCAATAATAATTTATATTTTTTTTTTATTTTATTGAAATATTTTTAAGAACAAAATTATAATCAAACTGAACTTCAAAATAAAATCCAGGGCAGAACGTTAATCACGTCTAGCACTACTATTAAATTCAATATGAGCTTTATAAAACAAAATCTTATTAGACTTGTAGTGTGGAAACTTATGATGTAAAATCAATTGCTACAAATGTTTTCTCTTTCAAAAACTAAATAAGAATGGTGAGATCGTTTCATACAGGAACTAATCAAATACCTGGTATTAATTTTGAAAAGACATATATTTCTTTATTTAAGTAGTCTAATTATACAAGAAGCACTCAATTTACATATGATCTTACCACTTATTTATATGATTCTCCTCCACATTATATTTATATATAAACTCCTTAAAGGACTTAATTTTTGCAAATTCTAGAGAGGACTACTTACTCGAAAAAAATAAGTTTGAAGACACATGTGATATAATAGTCTTAGTAAGTATTAATTAGTATAATGATATAAAAAATTATCTCATTTGTCTATTTATTTATATAAAAAATATCAGAAAAATGAATTTATCATAATTGTTCTTTATCTAAATGACATAAGCATCTTTGTATAATATTAATTTATTCGTGAATATATATATATATATATAATTATAAAATACAATTAATTTTTATAATAATAAATGCATAACGATGTTTAAATTAATGTAATAAACAGTTTAATTTTATAATTTTTAATTTTAATAATTTTTTGAATTGTTAAAATTAAAAATTAATTACATTAAATAATAACATTAATCAGAAACGCGCATATGTCTTGTCTCAATTTGCTATAAGATGTTCGATTATTGTTTTCTCTAGTTGGTTTTTACGTATAGGTTTTTAGTTTGTTTATTTGTTGGGTTATCATGTTTACTCCTTTTGTGGCTTTGGTGGTTTTTTGGTTTGTTTATGTTTGATGGTGGCTCTTTTCTTCGTTTGGGAGTGGGTGTGTTGGAGAGATATGCTATAATGTCTTGTTATGGATATGAGTTAAATTATCTCTGAAATTATTTTATTTATTTATTTATTATTGTTGATAAAAAATAAATAAATAAACACACATATAGATATCATGTGATGTCTAGATATGCAAACAACACTACAACATTTTTTAGTTTAGACCACGCTAAAATAAACCATAGGTATAAAAGTGTTGCCTAAACCTACTAAATGCCACAGTTTTATAAATGTGGCCTAAAACTTATAAGAAGCTACGGTTTTTAACCCGTTGCCCCTTTAAACCACACTTATCTACCCGTAGCCTTTTGGTTCTACGAAAAAATTGAAATGAAATATAATTTTGCGGGAAAAAGCTTTTTTTTCTTCCCTCTTTACCCAAAAAAACGAATGCACTCAACACCCAATACCCTGTTTTCCCGTCTCCCTCGAGTTCTTCGTGTTCTTCGTGTTCTTCGTGTTCTTCCTCTCTCATGCGGTCTTCCTGCTTGCTTTCTTCGTCAATGTCTTACGTTCCTCATTCGCGTTCTTCCTCACAATCTCTCCTCACTGTCTTGCATTTTTGTCGCCATTCCTGTCTGATGTTCCTCCTCACTTAACACCGAGCTTTGGTAAGTCTGTCTGTCATATGTCTCGCTCTTTCAACTATATAATTTAGGGTTTTTTTTCTTAGACTTGTTTGGATGAATTTTGTTTTATTATTTGTTTGGGATTTCGAAGATTTTTAGGGTTTTGAGTGTCTGGAAGTCTCTAGCCTCACAACACCGACGAAAACTTCATATTCACCTTTGATGTTTAACGCGCCGCTGTTGGTGCTCGGTGTTGCTGCTGGTGCTCAATAGAAAATTCAAAAAATGTTATTAGACCATGTTATCCTACTTCTCAACATTCATGAAAACTGGATGAAACACACTTTGGGGTAAGTCATGTTTCAATTAATTTGCTATTTACATCAGTATATATTTGGATTGAGTTAGTTCTCTTCATTTCTAGTGGGAATCCTGATACAATCCTGTTTATTCGTAAGTGCATCAGAGCTTGCGTCTTCATTCTCTTGTATTAGTAGTCAAACAATCAATAAACCAGTGGTGCCAATGGAATAATATTTTTAATGATAGTATCTGGTACGTATTTCAATTGTTGTTATATCCGTGGGCATGGTATATATATTCTGGTTAGTGATCCATTAGGCTTCTTGCTTTGTCAAGGCAGAATTATACAGTGCAGGGCTTGTTGGTCAACTAAAACAAAAATGAATTTGGTTTGCTTGATTTACCGCAACACTTTTGATGATAAAAATACTTGTGCATTGATTTGCAGATATTGGGAGAATGATAAGATCTGGTTAGATTACAAACCAGTGCACATGAACACGTTGAACAGGTGGAATCATTCCCTCCTAAAGCTCGTGTTTATTGATATACTTGTTTAATTACTACTATGGATGATTTATACGGATTGTTTCACCCAGTATGAAATATGAAATGGCAAGTGCAAGTGAAAAAAGATTCAATAAAAGTGTTGTAGATGCATAATCGTTTCATTCATCATCACTCAATAATATACGATGTCTGTATTGAAAGCTAAGAATAATACCCTTAAATCCCAATAAAAGAGATGATTACCTGCACAATAGTAGTTTTAGTCTGTTTTGAATTCATTTTTATTTTTCTAACCTAAAGTTGCAAATGAAAGCCGGATTTATGTTGTGGAAAATAATTAAAGTGTTATTTTGAATGTTACTGACTTGATGTGCTGCAATTTGCAAATGCAGATGATCTAACAATGGATGTCTAACTGATTTACAAGATTATAATTGTTCAAGATTTATGGTTCTACTTAAGCAACATCTGTAGTAAATTTAAGGTTGCAATTAAGACAAACCCAAAGGGGCAACAACTAAATCAAGCTAGAGATGACTGCAATTAAGATGACTTTTCAACAAGTATTTCTCCATAATTTTAGTTTATAAATTTTTATATATTCAATTTCATCATTATTGTAGATTATTACTTCAGCTATTCTAGGTACATTGGGAGCGACACTCATTGGGCTTGTGACTTCAAGAGAAGATATTCCATATCTGCTCAAGGCAAGTAAAATTCCTAAATTCCTTTGTTTGAAAATTCATAACTGGGTTGCCATTTTTCTGATCTTTCTATGTTATAGGTGCTGCTACTAGTTTTTTTGCCAATATGCTGCTACTAGTTTTTTGCCAATATGTTGCTCTATTTATATCCTCTGTTTTTGGTGCTACAGAACATGTTTTCTGCATAATTATGCAACAAAATGTTAGTTTTTGTAGGGTCCTTAGGTGCTGAAGGTGTCTAGCTCTGGTGTCTATAAATGCCAAGTAATCATGAACTTATGATCCACTAGTTTAGAAATGAAGTTGTGTGCAGGGAGCAATGTGTTTTTGCTGCTGTAGGGATGTTTGAATTGGTTTTTTGTTGGTTAGATGATGATGGACAGGTTGAGGAACTTGTAAAAAAAAAATCTTAAGAACTTCAAAAGTAAGAAACTAGTAAAACAACTTATGTGTGTAGTAAAACAAGGTTGTTATGAGCGAGGAGCAATTAACAAGTAGTTGTATTATATTTGACACAAAGACCTGGTATTGAGTTGAAGATATTTGTTTGATTTCTTGAATTTTCCTGTTAGATTTTTTTTTGGTATCACACATACTTGAATTATTCACAAGAGTCTGTGACTGTTGGGTTTATTAGTTTGTCTGGGTGGTTATTTTAACTTAAAATGAAACTATAGTATGTCCTTGCATAGATGATATTTTATACACAATTACACATTCACACTGAAGATTAAATGCTACGGGGGACTAGGTTCCATGTATGAGATTAAATATTTGTTTGCACTATGCTATAAAGTATCATTTTAACCAATGAAAGCTCAACTTCTTGAAAAGTATGTCACTTCATTTTACTATTTGAGATATCATATATCTATTTTTACCTTATGCTAAATTCAATGAAAGTCTTCAAGATTTAAATTCTAATAAGTAATTAGTTGACTATTTAAGTGCGTATATTGGTGCAGAGGGTGCTTGGAAGCATGTAAACCAAGCACTAGTACTTATCACTCTTGGAGGCAATGATTTTGTGAACAATTATTACCTGCAGCAAGATCTCGCCAGTTTTCTCTTCCAATACGTGAACTATATCATATCTGAGTATCGCCTAGTTTGGAAGGTATCAATAATATTTCCCAATAAAATCTATATATCGTTGAACCATGCATGCCCTTTCATGCCTATAGTTCAATTAATTTGTTAAGAGTTTTGAGAAATTTAATAACAAAGATATGTACTTCAAAGGCTAATACTACTGAACCAGTAAAGTTAATGCTTGCTTGACTCAAGTTAGCAAATGAGTGTGACTATGCAGGAGACAAACATTTGGTTGGTGAATTGTACTAAAATTGTTTTGGATCTTGTTTAACAACATTTCTTCAAGCAATAATCAATAATATTAGATTATGTTGTTAATTACTATTTTCATTTGTTTAAATAGATTTCCCAAGTCATTATTAATTAAAACTTCTAAGGTAGTAATAATCCCTTCTTCAATTAATAATATTTTATTTTGTGAAAAAAATTTATTCTGATAATTTGGATTTTAAAAAATTCTAAATAAAAACTATTAACCATTTTATTATTAAAACTAAAATTAACAAAAAAAATTATTTTATTATTTGTTGCATATTTAAGTTATAAATAAAATTTTATATATATATTGAATATTAATGGAGTAAGTATAGATAGCATGATACTCATGTACCTACCTATTAAAAAATAATTAAAATACTCATATTTTTATTACCATATAAACTCCAAGTATAAAATTAGCATTTTTAATAATTTATTTCCTTGAGATTTTTATGGTCCAAAGAATTAAATATTTTGGTAGTGTTATATTTATTTAAAGTGTTACATCAAAGTTTAAGACATGTTACTGATTATTTTTATACAATTATATTTTGGTAGTTTCTATATTTATTTTATTTGAATTAGATTTAATTAGTATATATTTATGTATTTTTTTGCAGTTTGAAGGCAATGAAGACTATGAAGAATGAACTTATTGATATGTAGTAAAGAAATAATACATTATGTTTTTTTACTGAGTTTGTAGTTTTAATTTTGAAGACTTGATTGTTATCGTTATACTTTAAGACAAATTTTTTGATTATGTAATTTGAACACATGTATTAAAATATATGAGATTTCTTGTTGGGTTACTTCTATTTCAATACACATTATCCTTTAATACTTAATTCTTTTCATCTTGAATTTTTGTATGAGTAATTTATCTAAAATTAAAAAATGTATTGTTGTTTTTGTCAATACTTTAAGCAAAGCTTTTAAAATTGTGGCTGTTATAAATATTTTAGGCAACGGTTTTAAAATTGTTGTCTTTATAAAAATCGTGGCCTATTACAAACGGCCACGCTCACCTAGATCACGGCTAAAAAATCGTTGCCTAAACTTTAGGCCACGGTTTTTATGCTTTAGACCACAATTTTATGCTGTTGCCTAAAGTAATAATTGTTGTAGTGCAAATAATAAATTAGGTGTCTAAAGAGTGTCTTCTTCCATCACCTTCCGCAAAGTTCTCTCTACATTTTCCTTTAAGAGTCCTTCTCTCAATCAATTTAATCATCCAAGTCAAATTTATGTCATATATAGGTGCAAGACTTTACAAAATTTATCATACATATTTAGAAAGTCATAGTTAAAAATAACTCTTTTTTGAAAAAATTAGTATACAAGAGTGGACTTTTTCTTCTGAAGAAAATAGCTTCAATAATTAGAAACATTAAAGTTTCACACTCTTCTTTCCTTTGTGTAATATTTTCTCACTAGGTTTTCTAACAAAATCTTTGAACAGGGGAATCACGATGTTCTAATAAAGCAATACTTTCTTGAAATAGTGTATTTCATCAATATTATATCAAAATTTAAATTAAGATAAATTATAATTGAACAGTTAAATTAATTACTATAACTAATGAAACTTTATTATAATTAAATAATTTAATTTACTACAATTAAATAAAATCAAATATTACTCTTTTATTGAAAGCACGTGAGTTTTTATTTAGAAACTGAACATTTGTGTGAATATCACCTAAAAATAACTCAAAATATAAGTGTGATTTCTTCTTTATTTTAAAGCAGAAAACATCACATTCAATCAAACTTAGTCCAGAGGAAAGAAATTTTCCAGTGAAATTAGTTTGAAACCCATGAATTCGAAGGGTTATTTTTTCTTTTTCTTTTTATTATATTAATTTATTAAATTAAAAAAATGAGTTATATTTATTATATTACTAATAAAATATTTTTAAAAATTATTTTATATATTATTTTAATCTTAGCGATGGTGTATATAATATAAGAAATAATTTTAATAAAAAATGAAAAAAAATCTGTATTCTATTTTGAAAAGATATTCAAATCCTTGATTAAGAAAACGTAATTCCAAATACTATTTTTTAAACTTTCTAGGTTTAACTTATCTTTCTCAACGATTCACTTATTTTTGTAATTTTTAAAAATTTATCTATTTTAATAATTTTTAAAAATTATCCCAATTTCATTAAAATTATCCCAATTATCCCAATTTTTAAACTTTCTAGGTTTATTATCTATTTTAATAAACTACTATGTGGATATCTATGATAATTGTATTTGTATTATTTTTTTAGAAATCGGTTAGTTTTGTTAAAATTAGTTATTATTTGCATGAATCCGAATATCTTTACCATTTTGGACATTTACTTTAAGATATATCACAAGTTGAAAACAAAAGAATTGTTGCTGAACATTATCAAACCAACTAATTTTAACATTAAACATAGTGATATGGTTTTCTCTTGATATTTTAATGGACTAAAAAGATAGAGTTTATAAATCACAATTAAACTATTCTTAAATAACTAATCTAGATTTAAGTCTTCGTCAAAATTATCAGACAATAATCACTTAAACCCCCTTTTAACAGCAATGTTTTAACCTTAGTGTGAGAGTTATTACATTGGAAGTGTTACTTTATATTTTTTATTTAAGTTTTATTAAATATTTAATTAGAGATTATGATATTTGTTGATTTTATAAGATTAAGTAAGATTTAAAGTTTTCTTAATAATTTTTCTTACAAATATAATAATAAGTTAAGAAAAAAAATTAACTAATTATTAATATCATGAAACTTTTAATAAGAAAGAATGATTTCGAACTAATAAAATATCATACTTAAAAATAATATAAAAAAAATTACTAAGAGAAAAGACACAATGATTTAAGAATAAGAATAGAAAATTATTAAATAATAAATAATTTTTAAAATAGAAAATAATTAATTATCAATATGTATTAATTAAGTTAAATATGTTTTTATAAACTAAAAATTATTAGTATTTAAAATAATTTATACTATTAATCAAAAAATTTAAATTAATTTTTAAATTATTTCTAAAATTAATTAATAAAATTTTAATTATTAATTAATTTATATTTTAAATTAATCTTTATACCGACTAATTGATCGTTTTTGTTTGGTGGGTGTGAAAATATTAGCTGTCTTTTATAGATTTAATTTGAAGATTCCATTAAAGTAGAAAGTATAAACTACAAAGTCTAGTATTAAGTGAAAGCTTTTATAAAAAAACAGTTTTTTTTCCTTCCTCGTTATAATTTCTAATTATTAGGTCACATTATGTATTTTGAAAGCAAAATGTTTTTTTGTGTAGGACTAAACTCAAAATCAAAGTCCTATATATTGGGAATTGAGCTTATATAAGTACTAGATAGAATCATATACTTTCGTGAATAAATAAACTCATACTATTGTGATATAATCAAGCATAAATAATGCTTATTTTTTCTATGAAAACAATTCTGAAAAAGAGAGTTGGAATTTCAGGTTTAACCAAAAAGTAAATTAAAAAATATGTACAATTTTTTATTATTTATCTCAAAGTATAAAATTATTTCTTACTATACCTTATTTTTGCTTCCAATACCATTGATAACATGTGAACAAATGAACTTTAACATTAGTTTTTTAAAGTCGAGTACTCATGGAGGTAGAATGAGAAAAAGTAATATAGGTTATTTTTTCAGCATCTTAACAAATTCTAACATAAATATGAGAAAATTATGAAAATTACACAAATATGAAGCAACAATGAATCCTTTTAAAAATAAAAATTGAGATAATAAAAAGAGAGGGAAAAAAAAGAATAAGTTAATGAATTAATTAGAGCAGTTTTCGTTTTCTTAATTAAGCTAAGAGAAATAAAGAGGGCACCTCTTGTCCTTGAAATTGGTCAAGAGGGAACCATCAGGTCCCACTCCAGCATTACAGTTGACGTGCATCGTGTGGCGTTTGCTCTCCCACGACGAAATCTTGAATCGGATAACAGACGTCAATTCCAAGCGGAACACCACGCTACCGTCACCCCTATCGCTCTGGAACTCCGACCACCGCTCACTACTAACAGTCAATGAGGCGCCGCTAAGTTCGCCGTTCACCTCTGTGGTGTTCTTGGGTTCTTGGTAAAACGGAAAGAGTAACGGCATGTAGCCTATTTTCTGGTCCCGGTAGAAAACCGCTCCCTCCATGGACTCATAGGTAACCCCGATGTTCTGGTTGGAATTTCGCGCGCTTACCTTGAAGGCTATGACGGCGTTTATGAACCCGGAATTTTGGGTCAGGCCCGGCATGTTGAACTCGTGGATGTGAAACCTGGGCCTGTGGGGCCGGAGACTGAGCCAGAGGATGAAGGTGATGAGGCCCACAATTAAAAGGAGGCCCAAGAAGGTGGCGCAGATCATCTTGGAGACTCGCGTTGTGAGGCTTTCGTGGACCCGGTGGACATAGTAGCGGACGGAGCGGTGCCGGTTCAGTTTCAAGGGTTTCGGGGTCGGACCGTGGACGTGGTGAACGGGTATGTGGTCGTTGTTGCGCATTTTGGTTTGTGCAATGCTGGAGATGATTGATGAATGAATGAATGGTGATGATGCCTTGGAGTTTGTGGTTTTGTAGTCAAGGTAAGAAACGGATTTTGAGTTTGGTTCATGGCGGAGGAAAAGAATAAGAACTTTGTCTCATCGGTTGCATCTCCTCCTAGGTAAGAAAAGGAAACAATTTTTTTGTTGTAGCTTTTGCCTTTCGCAGCACGTTTGGGGAATTGCATCTTACACTTGTTAGCTTAGCGTTTAGCTTAAAGAATTAGAACAACTACTTCATTAGGACATGATGAACTTGGTTTCTTTTACATTAAATGAAAAATTCTCGTCACTTTCATATGAACTTGCGTCCCTTGAATCATGGTGCAAAGGCTATGCATGTTATACATAGGGAAAAGGACAAAATTCAAGAATGATGGATAATTCGGATTTGATAAGGTATAAAGGTTTCGTATGATGTTGCCTGAGGTATATATACGAATTTTACGCATGGAGATCAAGGGATGGGGACCTTACCTTATATACTAATATGAATATAACGCATTTTTTATTTCATAATATATAATGTGTATAATTATATTAAAACTTAGTATATAATTAAAACATTTATTTTTTTAAATTTTAAAATTAAATAAAATATGTGAATAAATAATATATATATATATATAGATAGATATCAGATTTTTTAGTTAATAAATATATCATTATTTTAGTAAAAAACTGCTCAATTTTCATTTAATTTATATAATTTTTTTAATATTATTTTAAAATGAATAAATAAACTTTACTAAATTAAAAAGTAAAATTTATTTTTAAATTATCAGACAAAATATACTTATGACACATAATTAAATTTAAATTTATTTCACCATAAATATTTTATAATTTTTTTTCAAAAAGTTAATTACGTACTATTTAAATAATCAAATCACCTGCAACCTGCTACCTATTATCTGCAACTTGTTACCTGTAATCTACTACCACCAACCTGCTACCAGCAACCTGCTACCTGCTACCTCTAACCTGCTACCTCTAACCTGCTACCTCTAACCTGCTACCTGAAACTTGTAACCTGCTACCTGAAACTTGTAACCTGCTACCTGCAACTTGCTACGTGCTACCTGTTACCTGCAATCTGCTACCTGCAACCTGTTACCTGCTACCTGTAACCTACTACCTGCAACCTGCAACCTATAACCTGCTACTTACTACTTGTAACCTGCTACCTGCAACCTGCTAACCTACAACCTGCTACCTGTTACTGCAACCTGCTACCTATTACCTGTAACCTGCTACCTATTACCTACAACCTGCTACCTGCAACTTGCTACGTACAACCTACTACCAGCAACCTGCTAACTGCTACCTGCTACCTGCAACTTGTAACCTACTACATGTTACCTCTAACATGTTACATGCTACCTACAACCTACTACTTGTTACCTTCAACCTGCTACCTATTACCTGCAACATGCTACCTGCAACCTACTACCAACAACCTGCTACCTGCAACCTGCTACCTGCTACTTGTAACTTGTAACCTGCTGCCTACTACTTGTAACCTGCTACATGCAACTTGCTACCTCCTACATGCAGCCTGCTACCTCTAACCTGCTACATGTAACCTGCAACCTGCTACCTGCTACCTGCAACCTGCAACCTGCAACCTGCAACTTGCTACCTGCAACCTGTAACCTGCTACCTGCTACTTGTAACCTGCAACCTGCTACCTCCTACCTGCAACCTGCTAACCTACAACCTGCTACCTGTTACCTGCAACCTGCTACCTATTACCTGTAACGTGCTACCTGCAACTTGCTACCTGTAACCTACTATCAACAGTCTGTTACCTGCTACATGCTACCTGCTACTTGTTATCTCTAACCTGTTACCTGCTACCTGCTAGCTACAACCTACTACCTGTTACCTTCAACCTGCTACCTATTACTTGCAACATGCTACCTGCAACTTGCTACCTGCAACCTACTACCAGCAACCTGCTACTTACTACCTGCTACCTGCAACCTGCTACCTGCTAACTGCAACCTGCTACCTGCTACCTGTAACATGTAACCTGCTACCTGCTACTCGTAACTTGTTACCTGCAATGTGTTACCTACTACCTACAACCTGCTACCTCTAACCTGCTACCTGCAACCTGTTACCTGAAACTTATAACCTGCTACCTACTACTTGTAACCTGCAACCTGCAACCTGCTACTTGCTACCTGCAACTTGCAACCTTCTACCTGCTACTTGTAACCTGCTACCTGCAACCTGCTACATGTTACCTGCTACCTGTAACCTACTACCTACTACCTACTACATGCAACCTATAACCTGCTACCTAGAACTTGTTACCTGTTACCTACAACCTGTTACCTGCAACTTGTAACCTGCTACCTGCTACTTACAACCTGCTCCCTGCAACCTGCTACCTACAACCTGCAACTTGTAACCTGCTAGTTGCAACCTGCAACTTGCTACCTACTACCTTCAACTTGCTATGTATTATGAGCTACCTTCAACCTATTATCTAACACATGCAACCTGCTACCTGTAACCTGTAACATGCAACCTGCTACCTATAACCTGCAACCTGCTACCTGCTCCCTACAACCCGCAACCTGCAACGAGGTACCTGCTACCTCCTATCTGCAACCTACTACATGCTACCTGCTACCTACTACCTACAACCTTCAACATATAACCTTCAACCATCAACTTGTTACCTTCTACCTGTTAAATGCAACATGCTACCTGCTACCTCCTACGTGCAACCTGCTACATGCAACCTACAACCTACAACCTGCAACCTACTGTTACCTGTAACCTACAACCCGTTACCAGCAACCTGCTACTTGCAACTTGCAATCTTCAATATGCAAGTTTCAACCTGCAACTTGTTATATGCTACCTGCTACATGTTACCTACAACCTGCTCCTTGCTACCTGCTACCTGCAACCTTCAACCTGCTATATGCAACCTGCTACCTACTACTTGCTACCTGCTCATAAATTTTCTTTGATCTCTACTCCTACTTGATTTTGGACTATTAAATGTATTAGAAGAATCCCACATTTGTGTGTTAATGAAGGAAATTATATTTAAATTGTCTTTGGCCTGTACTATTAAGCGATGTGAGATTATTGAGATTATTGGATGTATTGGAACAACCTCACATTTGTGTGTTAATGGAATTATTGGATGTATTGGAACAACCTCACATTTGTGTGTTAATGGAATAACCCCATATTTCTTAAATATCTTTTATTTAGTTACTACAAAATATTGATTATATTTTATCTTATTATTATGTTTATTTTTTAAAGTGATATCTAAAATATTTTGGTCTTTTATTATATCTATGTTTATGAAAATATTTTTTATATATGACTTTCCTAGGAGGTGTGGTTTTGGTTGAGAAAATGGAGAAAATAAGATGCGAGATGAATAGAGAAATAGAAGTTCGAGGAAGAATGAGTGAATGAAAGAGTGTGAAATAGATTTGTTGCAGATTTGATTGGGTTCTGTACACACATTATTATATTTTTACTATATCATTAAATGTTAAGGATTTGGTGCAGAATTTCCAATACTCTCAGATGATGTTATTGGCCCAATTGGTTGGCCAATAAAATATAAGGGTGTTTCTTCCTTCACCCCCAACAACTTTCTTCCTGCACTCCATCATATTTGAAAAAAACACCCAGTATAAAAAAAAGTGGCGGCCAATGGGCTCAGACTATTGGTGTTGGACTTAGCCCAATCTGTACATGAAGAAGTAAGGAACAGGCTTGTATCATCAAATGGGTCATACATTGTTTTTTAAGTAGCCTAGAAACTAGCCGAAGGGAGGATCGTGGAAAAGGAACGTGAGTAATAAGTTGATAGAAAAGTTACCGTTTAGGATTTGGAGTAAAGAGAAAAGGTGAGAGAGATTTGGTGATACTATCGATGAAGCTAAAGAAGAAAAAGAAAAGCAAAAGGGAAGAAACTTGTGGAAGAAGGCATAAAAGAAATGAATCCAAGAAATCCATGCAGTCAAATGCATATGCAACTGATGATAGATAACGAGATTGATGATGAAGACTTTGAAAGAAGGAATCATACATTGCGTAAAGAGTTGGGTAACTCAACAAGTGTAAGTAGGTCAGATATGGGAAATTTACAAATCACCAATCTTATCCCATGATGCAAGTTAAACGAGGGAGTTGTAATTGCATATGCATAGCTCAAGAATGGGTCACCAATATTAGAGGTTCAAATAACTTGTTAGTGAGAATCGTTTTCTTTTCTCCACTTGGAATTGAAGCTTCATTGTGTATGGCTCCAAAAATCAACACCTTTGCGCGATTTACTCAAACTCTGGACCACCCATTAATTCAAATATATAAACAATACCACCATTCATCAATTATGATAATTGGATGTGCGCACTATCATCTTTAAATATCAAATATACCTTATAATTTGTAGCTCCGCATGAACCATTTTATTCCAATGCATGTCCTCCAATTACTTATTTTTATATAATATGCAAATAACCATAACAAGATTGTGTGGGGTTCGTCTAAATTCTATTATGTCCAAAACACTTTTTTATAACACAACCCTATGCGTGTATGTTCTTTAACTAAATTAAAGTTTGATTTTCGAATAAAGTCACTGATTAGTTCATTGACTTGAAGGTTAGAGAAGGAGGAGAATGGAAAATAAAATTCCTATTATCTATGGAAACGATTCTCGAATAGAGTCAAGAGAACATTGCTCTGCTCCTCCCTTCGGTCGTACGATCAAGTCAGTGGTTGTCGGCACTCGGTTGTCAAAGTACTATGAATGACGTACCTAATTCTTGGAATCTGTGTTATTTATATTACCTTAATGGATCTTCGTTGGTGGGCCGGATTAGGAGGTTGGTCCATGTTTAGAGTTGTGCTAAGAATTCTTAATTATGGATTAACTCTACTGACTTGGTCAACTCATATATTGTCATCATGGATCGGTCGGTATCGTCACATGACTTTATCGTGGTTAAGTGGTTTGATGGTTCAAGTGCTGACCGACTCACTGAGTCATCCGGTCGTGGTAGTACAAACACCATTTTACTTTATAATTTATACACCTGGGTTTGTAAGAGCAATAAACTAGGCTAAATACAAAACATTAATCCTTTTCAAATCCAATTCAGTGCTTGTCATCATCATGCATATGCAAAAGCAACACATGCTGATTTTCTCTTTCAAAATGTAATGGAAGTTTTTCATATTTAGAGACTTATTGTCCTACGCATTCAATCGCTGTGTTTGATTCTCAATGAGTCGTTGCCTCAAACACGGATATTTTTTTTCGATGAATTGTTACGCATAATTTGAAATATGACCGTTTGTATTATTATTCAGTCATAAATAAATATCATATATCATAACTTTTTTTTTATAAAAAATCATAGAAAAGTTGTTTTTTAATTGGCTGTAAATGTTACTTCATGCATTGCATGGCTTTAAGCAAATTAATGTTCTGTTGTCATCTATTATTTTCTGCCAATAAAAAAATAATAATTATTCTAGCCCGTTTCCTATCAATTTATCCGGAATCTCAGACGACCATTATTATATATCTTACTCTTTTCTCAGTAATATACTTTGCCTCATACATGCATGGTCTGTAACATCAAAATTAAAAGTCTCTTCATGTTCATTATGGATGCAAAACCTCTTCTTTATAGTCATTATGGAGCATAGTAGACAGGGGACATACCTAGGTTAATCCTTGGGAGGCATGGCACTCTTGACATTTTTTAATTAATTTTTAGGTAAATTTTACTGTATCTTTTAATTGTAATGGCTACTATAATTCTGTTTTTTTTTAGTTAACCAAACCATAACAAAAACTATGTGTAAGTTTCATCAATAGTATAAAATATATAATATGAATTATTGTTAAAATTAATTATATTTTAATTATTAAATGACTTATAGCTTTATTACATACTCATTTATAATTTGTAGTTTTTATGCTTAATATTTTTTTAAAAATTGATATAAAATTTTATAAAAGAAAATCAATTATAAAATATAAAAATATTTAAAGTAAATGCCAGCTCATTGATAATATAATTTTAATATATAAAAAATTATTCTTTTATCAAGTCAAGAATGTAAAGGCAGTTCTTTTTAACATTGAAGGTACCGAACCAATCACCAATTTTTCTATAATATATATATATATATATATATATATATATATTTAATATTAATAAAATTAGTTTTATTTAATAGAGTCTATTTTTAGAAATAATAATATTTAAGTATTATTATTTATGTTTTTTTTATAAAACTCATGTTAAACATTAACCTATATGAACTTAGTTAACATGGTATATTTTAACAATTATTTATCATCATATGAAATAATTCATTAAAATAAAAAAGCAAACATGTAAGAATCAAATCAAATGCATGCAAAAGAAAAAAATACAAAAACAACTTTAAGTCTAGATAAAATAATAAATAAGAAAAAAAAATCTAAATAAAAACTAAAATACCAAATAAACTTAGTTGATTAAGCAAACACAAACTTATTAGCACAAATAATATTTGTAAATGAATATTTTATTTTTTATAATTTTATTAGTTGTGTAGGTTTTTTAAAAAAATATTTAATATTATTTTTAAATAATGTTATCTATCAATTCATTATATATTTTAAAAAATATAAATCATTATAATTATCACCAATTACAAAACTAGTTTGTACCACGATGATTACTTTCAATTATATATTTTAAAATTATTTTATTTTTATGGGATTTTCAATACATTTGTTTTACATCAAGAGATAAATATTTCGTATTTGGAACAAACTCAGTAAAAATGACACGATCATACTTCACAAATCTCATTATAATAAATTTTGATCTTATATTAAAAGTTTAATTTAAATTTAACTCATCCAACCAACTTATAAAATAAAGATTGCTCTTCTTATACAGATAAACTATCTTTATTTTAATCGATACTTTGAAATTTCTAAAAAAAAAATTTATACATACCATAGATAAGACATCAATAGGAAATCAAATGATCGATAAAATAAGACAGCGTGTGTTTCTTTTGTTGCTAGCGAAGCTTAAGTGCTTGGGACAAACAAATTATGCAACTTGTAGAATAGTTATTAACTATTTGTTTTGGTTCTTTCCAGCAAACAATCACGTCCCTTCTTGGATATAATATATATAAAACATTTGTTGGTGGATGATGAATATGTGATTATATTAATCGTGTGGTTATGATTACGCGCACCTATCTTCTTCTGTTTCTGGTTATGGTTATGGTCTTTCTGTTTCTATAATCAATCTCGAACCATACCAAACTTTATACATGGCTTTTCCTGAACAGGACAAAGGTATAGGAAAACTAATACAAAACAAAATAGCACGTGCAAGGATAAGAATGTGACCACACAAACATTTTAAGGTGGAATTTCAACCGACCCTATTGCATACCAAGATAATATGAAATAACAAAGAAAAGTGGAGCTCACCTCAAAAACAAAATACTATGAAATACACTTAGTCAAATCTCATTATTGATGTTTTCAAACATCTCATCAAGATAAAAGTATTTTCCAATATAGAATTAAGAATTAAGAATAAATCTTATTTAATTATTTTTTTTCTTATACTTAATATATCTTAAACAGTTTACCGTTTTTCAGGACGATGATAACTTAAAAAACATTAGCTAAAACAAAAGCTTATTGATTAGAGATAAAAAAAAAGTGAAACCAAACCAGGGAGATTAAAATATTGATTCTTTCTCTGCCCTGATAAAGAAATATTGATTCTTTCTCTCCATACTTTGATGTATAAAATAAAGATCAAAGAAAAAAAAGTGTGAAGAGTCTGATTCTTATCAGAGCAAAATGGAAGTTGCCACCGCCAGGAGGATGGAACTTGGAAGGCATCAGAAGCACTTTTGTGTGATTAAACTAACATTACGTTAAGTTTATCTTAAGAGAGTGTTTGGCTTAAAATTAAAACACTTGTTTTTCTTCGTTTTAGAAGGAGAAATCAGGTCAAATATGTGTTTGGAGAAAAACTTTGAAAATTTAAAAGAAGCTAGAATTTTTTTTAACAAAAGAAAAACGTAACTTTCTAAAAAACTAAGTGAAATAACTTTAAAAAATAAATTGTACAAAAAAAGAAGAGAGAGCTTGCAGCCAATTTATGCACTAGCTGAAAGGTGAACCGATAACTCGTGTTTTATTATATTTGAGTTTTTATAATATATAATTATTATTTTTATCGGCAAATATAATTATCTTTTTAATGTTTACAAATAAGTTTTTAAAAAACATTGAGTGTAATATGATTCTTAAGTAATAGAGAGTGTTAGTGTGATATTTTTTAGTTAAGTATAAGCAAAACAATTAGTAATATTAAAAGTATTTAATTTTGCTAGTTTTATTTAAAAACAAGGTTTTCACTTATTCTATTTTATATTAAAAATGAAAATAAAATCACTATAAATAAAATCTTAATTATAATTTGTCGAAGAGATAAGGGTTGGAATAATTGATACAAAATATATATTATATTCTTATGTTATTTTATTTTAATTAGAACTTATATTAAATTATATGATAGATATTTTTATTTTATTTTCTAGATTTAATTTTTTATCAAAAAAATTAGATACTATGTTTATAAAAAAAATTTATAACTTTGTATTTTACTTATATTTATATTTTATGTCTAATATAGTTCTAGTGAACAATATGTAGTGATTAATCCTTAATACTATCTCATAGACTTGAGTTGTAACATTTTATAAATAGATTAGTTTTTTAGGAGTTTTTCATTAAATAATATTAAATTGTCTAAAATTTACTTATCTTTAACTATAATATATATTTTTTATTTGTATTGAATACCACATAATATATTACAAAAAATATCATTGTGATATATTTGAAATAATACTCACTCCCACAGCTTCACCCCTCTTACTCAATTTTCACATGGTAGTGGAGTCTGCACTTTTCAAAATGCACGAGGCATTTATTTGTGATTAGTTAATTTTTTTATCAGTACCACTCAAATTTGTCATATTAAGAACAAAAACAAGTTCTATTATTTTTATTATAGTCACATTCTTCTTTCTTTCCTTCTTTTATCTATCCTTTTCCTTTGTTGTATATTTTATATAGATAAGCTTCTTACACACTCAGCTATGTAGAATAAAGGTATACAATTTGAAGATTCTTAACCATTATTAGCTTATAATTAGTATACAATCATTCAGTTTAAAAAGAAAGCCCACATTGATCATGAATTCCGAAAGTAAGAACCTACAAAAAGCATTTAATTTTTTAGTCATGTTAGAGTTATCTTAAACTCGCGTGCAGCAAAAGAAAGTAAACTAAACAATTAATATATATTAATAGTTAATCGATATTGAATAATAATAATAATAATAATAATAATAATAATTTATACGTATAATAGATGTGAAAACATTGTTTAACTTGGCACAAAAGTTACTTGACAATAGAAAAACTGGTGTGAACTTAGTATGATATTGTTGAATTGAAACGAGTGGTCTTCACTGCAACACATCTTATGATTGCGTATTGCTATTCTCTTTAACTCACAATTTATGTAGATGTAACTCTCGTATTTTTTTTAAATTAAAAGGTTAAATGGAGTTTTTAAAATTTGGTTTGTATTATTTTTTTGGCTAAAGAGGTTTTATGTAGCGATCTAGAAAATAATCTTAAAACAGTGGTATATTTTAAATGACATCTGAATATTTTATTATGAAAATGAAAAGAACATATAAATAAAAATTTCAGTTATTCATGTTTCATTTTAAAAGACCCACTATTTCTTTAAAAGTTTTTTTTCCCTTTCCTCTTTTTTTTTTTTTAAATTCTAACCTCCTCGCTTATCAGTTTGACGATTAGAGTACGCCATTAGACTCCTAATAGCGAAGACTACAAGACTACCCAATCAGAATCTCAGATAGAGTAAGTTCATTCTTGACTCATTTTCCTTTGAGTTAATTTTATGCTTTGCATATGATTCTTTTAGCTCCAGGGTTAATTTATGTTAACTCAAGGTCCTAGTTATCCAGTTAGATTTTGATTAGGACTTTGTGGTGCAGGTTATTTGGTAGATTTGGAGCTCTCAGTTCAGGAAAGGGAAGCTAGTCTTATTCTTTTCAATAAAATCCTAGAAGATTCTGGATGTGGAGGTGACGTGGTCACCAATTCCAATTATTTTGAATATTTTAAAGAGTAAAGTAATATATTGACCGAAATAGTTGATTTTGAATATTTTATATTGATTTTAAGGTGAATAAGTTGTTGAAGGTGTTTGTGATTGAGAATTGTAAGTGTTTGAATGATAATATAAATGAGTTGAACTGTTTTAGAATATTTTGTTGAATTACTTAAATGAGATGTTTGATGAGGAGTGGTTGTTTGATTTTAGACGATGAATGATTTAGAGAGTATATATTTGGAACTTAGTTATGTCTTTAAGTGAATTTGAGATATATTTGGATTGTTTAGAAAGTTTAAAATATGATGTGATTGAATGGTGCATTGATGTGTTAAATGATGTATGTAATGAGGTGAAAGTATAATCAAGACATAATATTTTCAGGAAAGAAAATATCATGTTGAGATTGTTATTAGGGTGTATTGATTTGTGAGTGTCCTATGAATGAGACGATCCTGACTCTACTGATATAATGGAATCACATAGATGAAGTTAATCAGTTGGTGAGAGTCGAAGGAGGTTCATTTGGCTGAGTCTGAGGTTTGAAAGAACTAATCAGAGCATATCAAATGGATTTACCCTGTCATATGAGATGATGAGAAGATGAGATATTGAAATTGATTATTTGCATGACTTTGTGGATTCACAATGAGTAGTATGATAGGTGCAGGTCTCTGGATGCTAATTTCAATACACGAGTCTTCCGGAAGTAGTCAAGTGTCTAAGTATGTGAGTCAGTAGAAATATGTCAGGAATAATGTGGATGATGAACGTGATAGAACCTTGATGAACTTGTGAAAATGTGTGAATATTGATGGTTTATGTTGATATTTAAAGTTTTATATTTGAACTTTTAAAAATAGCTAGCTTACCTTGTGTTTGTCTTGTGTTTGTTTTCTATAATCTGTGATGATCGTGTTAATTTACACGGGAGCAGATGGAGTTGCAGGTGATAGAGTTCTTCAGTGAGCAGCCAGAGGAACATATGTTTTATGTTGAATGTTTTGTTCGTAAACTTTTGTGTAAATATTAAAATCCCTATGAAGAGGGATATCTTTTTGAAATACAACTATGAGATAGTTGTTTATATGCATATGTTAATTAGATATTTCTTGTTTTACTTTTATTTTATTATATATAGGTAAAATTATAGATGTTACATTTTATCCATAGCAGTCACATGCATCTTATATAAAACAAGTTAAATATAATTCAATACATTAGACTTTTTGTTTGTTTTTTTATTATGGTTATTTCACATTTTTTCCAATCAAAAGTTCAATAGAAATGTAACACTTCTCTTTCTTATTTTACTCCATTGTTGGTAGACATCCCATATTTTAAAAGAGAATTTTCGAATTCATCTCTAGTTCAAAATCCAAATCACTCTTCAACATCTCTTTAGCCTATTCAATTCCTCATTTAACTTATTGTATCTAATATATCTAAATTGTTATAAATTATTATGTTTATTAGGGTTATAAAGGATTATTGATATTTGTATGGTTTAATATGCTATACCTTTTTTTTTTAATGATGAATTAAAGTAACTGTTTGTTTATATATACTCTTTTCTTTATCAGCAATAAAAAATCAATAAATGAGAACCACTTCAGGGGTGGTCCAACCCTTTTACAAACACACAGACAATTTAACTCCTAACTCAACACCCAAAACCGCCGGTCAAAAAACCAACCAAACCAAACGCTAACTAGCTTTACCGAATCAACCGTTTACAGGCCAAAGGATCCAGAACCCAACAGGGATAGGAAAAATAAACTTCGCGGGACTTTGCAACAATCCAAGACCACACCTTTACTTGTGCTGAGACAAAAACTTCTAACACATCCGTCACTCCTCCATTAAAGACGACTGAGTTCCTATGCTTCCAAATTTCACTCACAATTCCAACCCAAATTGTCCCCCAAACATCATTAACCGAAACAGATGCCTGACTCAACCTGAATTGAATAAAATTTTGCATTGGATCCAAATGGATTACGAACGACACTCCAAGCCACTCAAAGCAAAGGCACCAGACCCTCCAAGCAAAGTCACAAACGGCGAACAAGTGACTCATCGACCTTCCCACACAAGCAACATACAGGGTTTTCAACCACCATCCCGCGCCTAGTTGCAATCCTATTTTCCAAAACTCTCCAGGCCAAGAATACAGCAGAAGGCAAGGCTTTACACCTCCACAACCTATAGTAGGTCGGAGAGGACTCCCCATCACTAACCCTCCTTACCTTGCTATAAGCTGAGTTAACAGTAAAACTTTGAGACCCCTCAGCCTTCCAGACCCAGCTATCCACCCCTCCCACATCCATCTTCACCCCTTGCAGCAACTGACTCAACTGCTCCTCCAACAACTTCTCCCAGTCAAAGAGGGGTATACGCCAACACAAATACCAATATACTACATTGTAGATGAAAGTAGATGAAATGGATGAGATCAAAACATAATTGATGAATGAATTTGATATTGTTATCTTTTGTTTTGAAATTATTTTATATTTTATCATGTAATTTAATGTTTAATGTATTTTTTATTTGAATTTAATTTTTTTTATTTAAATTTAGTTTAATTTAAGAAATGTGTTTGAAGTGTATGAAAATTAATTTTAATGATATTTTGGATAACCCATGAGTTTTATAGGACTTATGCATCATGTTAAAATCGAAATGTACTAAGTCTTTTTAGATCCTTAATTTATCTTTTTTTTTTATTTCTTGAAATTTGGATAGTTAATTTTTTTTTTTTGTTAATAGTATTAATTTTTTTATTCTCTCATTTTAAAAATTTAGTGAAAAAATAAATACTAGAAAAAACTAATTAATATTGATGGATAAATAACTGACGTAACTTACTTTGACAGAAAAATAATTCTCATCCAATAATTGAAAAAGAATTTCTATCAACGTGTCAAAAAATCATAACTTGCATTGTTAAAAAAATAATTATATTATTATCAATAATTTTTTTTATTAACATCGATGATAAAATTGTCATATTAATATTAATCGAAAAAACTATAATTAATATCGGTTCAAAAATCACTTCAACAATGTTAAACTTTTTTTGTTAATGTTGATAAAAAACAATTTCCACTTACATTAATTTTTCAAGGTCAAATATATATTAGTCAATGTTGATAGGGGAAACGTTAAATAACATTAAATCTTAACTATATTATAGTTAATTCAATACCGTTTCAGGATTGATTGGAAATTTTCAATCAAATTAGTGTCTCAATCCAAACCAAGTCAATAAAAAGATAATATAAAAATATACACGAACATAAGAATTATATTTCTTTATGTAAATTTTAAAATTATATAATTTTAGATGATAAAATTATTCTCATCTCAATTTTATTTTAAAAAAATCATCAAAATATTATATTTTATTATAAACAATTTGAATTTTTTTCATATAAATATGTTACTCTCTAAACATTTTCAATTAAAAAAAATATATTAAATATCATACCATGATTGGTAGATGTAATGATTATTTGGTTTAAAAAATATTATAAAAGAAACATGATTGGTGAAGATAAAGTTGGATAAATGATATAGATAAGATTGGAACTAACAACTGCATAATACTGGAATTTTGGGACTCTTGAAGGTTAATCATTTGCTTGGTTGGGAAAACATCTGCATCAAATCCTCATCGTATTTGCTTCTCCTTATTAATGCTATTTTAACATTGTACCTAAAATGAAACTCGTAATAATCAACTGTTTTGTATATCAAACTAATATTTTTTAAATATACTTAAAGTATTTTACATCATATAAAAATATCTGAGAAACATTATCCATTATGTCAACAAAAATTGTTTCAATTGTTAAGGATGAGACACGCTAACAATAACGTCGATTCAAATTCTGCTTTTGTGTCGTGTGTCTTTACATGTCTTGACAAACACCAAGTAGCCTGTTTTTTGAATTTCAAATAAAAAAATATTGGCTTTATATTTTATATAATATATTAATTTTTAAAATAATAATTCAATTAATTGAATATAATTTTTATTAAATATTGCATTATTAATAATTTTATAATTTTTTTTATTAACTTATTATTAAATTATAATCTCATATCATCGTAATTATTTATCTTAAAATTGAATAATCTAACATGATTAAAATACTCATATTTTAGCATGTTTTAAAAAATATATATTTCGTTATCTTTTATCTATCATAATAATATTTTTTTTTTGTAAATATCGTTAGTATAAAATAAACTTTCAATTTAATAATAAATAAAAAAATATGATTCAATTAAAAGATACTGAGATTAGATTGTCATTTAGATAATATTTTTTCATAGTTCATTATTAGATTGAAGGAACATTTCAAAAATATTATATATATATATATATATACATATATATATACATATATATACATATAATAATAAAGTTGTTTAATATTTTACTTATATAGATTATAATCAATATAATAAATATACTACTATATAAATAACTAAATATTTATTATTTTTGTTAAATTTTAGTCAACTTTAATCTGAATAATTTTAATGATATGATATTATAATTTAATAGCTAAAACGAGAAAAATTATTTTATATAAATGTGTGTGTAAAGGTATTCATAACATTTAATAAAAGTTACCTGTTAATTTGATTTCTTCCTATGTATATAAATAAAGATTTTATAGTATATTAAGAATAAGGTTGTTTATATTATTACTTATTATAAATATATGTCCACGATAAAGTTGTTTACTTTGTATTTAAGTTTAAGTAATTTTCATTAGTTGACCTATTCAATTTTTTTATATATATTAATAATAGTATATTAAAATTAAATTCTATCGATAGTTTGACTCAAGTGGTAGTAATTCGTATTGTTTAGTTAAGTACAGTGGTTCAAATAATGATAAAATAAACTTATGGTTACGAGAAGAGAAATACAAAAATTAAAATTTGAGAAAAGATAAAAGGAGAAAAAAATTAGTTATTTAATAAAGTTAAAAATAAATGAAGATTTAAGAGAAAAACTATTTTAAAATCTATGTAATTTAATTGATTTCGTAAAAAAGACAATAAAATTATTTTTTCTCTTTTCTTTCACTACACAACAAAACTATATTACTTATCTCCTTCTCCATATTTTAAATAGACAAATAATTTAAAATGGATATGTTATTCGCAACTGTTATATCGCCCAATAGTATTCTGCTGCTCATTCGCCATCTCTGTCAGAATTAAAAAAATGAAAAAAAAATTCGAGATAAAGTGGTGTTATCGTAGTTTGAATTGACCAGTTTTTGTGTGTGAATTTGATCCGATTTTTTAAAAATAAACTGAATAAATTGCTAAATTAAAAATTAAAAATATATTGGTCGTATCAATATGTAAAATTTTCAAAGTACTTGAAAAGTATATTAAATTTTCTTGATAGATAATGTTTTTCAAAAAGATTGTTTGATGATCCAAAGACTCAATCCTTATTTTATGTGATAACTGTTAACTAAAATTTAGATAACATAAAATTGTAAAGGTAAAATTTAAAGTTTAAAATATAAAAATAGGACGATTTTTCAATAAGGTAAAAATGAAAAATTTAATTATTATATATAAATAATTTTTTGTCTCATTATAATTTTCATATAAATTATAAAAAGGTTATATTTTTATGATAACTTTGTTTTTTCTAAAAGTAGTTATAAAATATAGAGGTAAGTTTTTTAACATTACTATATTTACATAATCTAATATAAATGTAAATTTAGGTAAAAAAAAAGGGAGCGTGAATGTCTCAAATTAAAAATATAAAGAAATGAGTATCTAGTTGTTATAATAAAAATATATAAGATTTCACCTCAGTAATATTTTTTTAAAAGTAATAAGAAAATATATTTAACCTCAATCCATTTTTAATTTAATAACTTAATAATTGAGCTTTAAAATTTCATGTTTATTATGATTTATTATCATCGCGTGTTTTAATAGGGTTTTTTTTAATTAGTTTAATTATAAACTAGTTTTATTTATATCTAGTAAAAAAATAGCTACTTCATAAATTTATATATTTTAAGAAAAAATAATTACTTTTTAATTAAAAATAAAATAAAAATATTAAATTAGCATATATATATATATTCTTAAAGATTTTTTATTTATTTTTAGTTTTAAACATAACTAAAAATAAAATAAAAATAGAAAAAGTATATATTAAAATGAAGAATTATTTATATATTCTTATAGATATAGATATTGTACTTTATATAATGAGAACACACTTTAACGTATGATTTAAGTTTGTATAATATTTTTTTTACAATACTATTTCAAAATATATTTAATTGAAATATTAATTTTCTTCGTTTTTTGAACTAAGCCACTGTCAACTTTTTAAAATTCGTAAATCTTCAAAAAGTGAATTAATTAAACTGAATTTGTCAATTAAAACATACTATTCCCCTTATTCGTTATGAAATTATTTGGGCTAACGAAGTCAGAATTTGGCAGCTAACGGAAAATTTAGTTGAACAAATTGGGTTAACTGACTGACAGCTGAACTATTGGTCCGTCAAGTCAAAGTTCAAGTTGACTTGTGACAAATATATTTACAAATTTTAAAATAGTGAAAATTGTTCAAGGAGTTATTCGTACAAGGTGAGTAAAAAATATGTAAATTGATTAAAGTATGTATAATTAATTTAAAAGAATTTGGATTTTTAGATAATAGCTATTAAAACACGTATTATTTTTCAAGAGAGAACAGACAAAAATTAAGGTAATTTTGTTTTCCAAATTTATAATAAAGATAACCATAAATAATAATAACAACAATGATTAGAATATAGGAGTAAGTGGAGAGTGGATTGTTTTACTTAAAATGTTGATTGAAACTAATTTCCTTAATCATACGAAAAGCGAACATTTAAGACATAATTTTTTAAAACAAAATTACTTCACAAATATCAAAAAGATAATCATTATCCTTTCCTGTTCAACATTATTAAGATTCAAATCACGTCATTTTAATTTATGAGAAAATAAATACAAAACTATTTTATATAGTAAAATATATAACTAAAAGCTCCTTTTTTTGTATTTATGGATAGAATTAAGTTCATAATATTTTTTATTGACTGGTAATTGAAACATTTTTTATATATTCATTAAATTTGAATTATTAGAGTTTAAAAACAATTGTCCGATTCATTGGTGCAAAGATGTACTTATCTGCTACACGTGACAGATTGACAGAGTAAAGTACATAGAAAAGCAAAGATGATGGTATAAACATTAAACAAAAGAAAGAGAGAAAGAAGTTTAAGATGGAGTCCATCTTGCAATCAAACCCATTCTTACTTCTCTGTTTATGAATGCATATTTTTTCTTTCACAGAGCAAACCCCACAGTCCGCATGATGATGATGATGATGGTGATGTCCTTCTCTCTCTCTTCTCCTCTTACACTCTTCCCATCCATTCTCTCCTCCTTTCCTCTTTCTTTCTTCCAATAAAAATCACCCTCTTCTTCTAATCAGACAAAAAGAAGAGTTGTTATAAGTCCATTCCTTTCCTCCATTTCCACAAAATTTTCACCACAAGAAACTAACACCTTCCTAACTGCTCTTCTATCTCTTCACTGCCACAATCACTTTCCCAATAATCCTGCAACTCAAGAAGGAACAAAGAAGAAATTTCTGGGTTATGTTCACGGGTATGTTTTGTTTATTTTATTTATTTTTTATATATATAATCTTAAGCGTTTTGACTTATGGGGTTCATTTTCATTTGCAATCAGGTGGTGTGTAGCTATAGCCTGAGCTGTGCCCCATTCCATACGCAACTTTTCCTCCTTCATTATCCTTTTCTTCTTCTTCTTTCTATTAAAAAGAGATGGAAATGGAAGAAATTCCAGAGTTGGTAAGAATTTCTTTTAAGGTTTTTCTCCCTTAGAACTGTTCCATTGAAAATTTGGTCTTCTGGGTCTTCGGTTTTCGGTCATCAAGCTCCTCCATAATTCTTAATCATTGTACCTCTGTTTCCATGGGTTTGGGTTTTGCAGAATTCTGGTGATTCTTCTTCTCGCGAGGCTTTGGAATCAGAACAGAAGAACATGGGTACCCAGAGAATCTCTGTTTCAGACCACATAAACGCATATCAGTATTCAGCTGAGGAAGCTGATAGCTTTGTGATTGACATGGATTCCTTCTCTTCCGCCATCAACAAAGATAGCACCAATGCTAATTCCAGAATTACAGTAAGATCCTTTTTTGTTCTGTGTTACATTGTATCTTACCACGCGATAATTACTTTATTTTAATTTTGTTTGGCACATATTACAACCAAAACAGGTTCAGTGGTGTTTTGTTCTTCTTGCAATTAGTATAATGTACACTAATGGGTGGGGGCATTAATGAAAGTTGAGAAGGAAAACACACGTTATCCACTGTTGTTAAACCTTTGCGGCCATTGAAATCGAATGTCTTTCTCAAGCTCTATTATTTTTATTATTATTTTTATCATCATTATTATTAATTTTCCACCCTCAATTCCCTCACCCTTAACTATAAATTAAATTAATGAAACGTTGAAAATTAGATGAAGCCATTTAATATAATCATTTAAGTTTCACCTTTGTGTATCCCTTACTTAACTCCCCACCCAAAGTTGACTTGTTCACTATTTTTTTCACGTTATTGATTGATTGATTTTAACGGTATAGTTGCAGCGGAACCTTTCCAGGAAAGGATCTCAGCGTGGGGGCGACAGGATGGTGAATACACTTCATGATAGGGATACTGTCCCAACTACATGCTCACCAAAAGGTACCATACACCATTGTCTTCGCAAAAAAATTGTGAACTCATTAATTGTATTATTCTAATCTAAAATATAATATAGTATGTTTTGTTTTATTTAGAATTAGATCTTCCTCTGAGTCTCTTCATGCGCATAGTAATTTGCAGATAAATATATAAAAAATATGTACCACATAAAGAACACATGAGAGGATCCAAATATCTTTTTTGTATTTTTCATACTATCCTAGACCGAATGATTCACCAACTTGAGATTTGTCTTCATGTATCTCGTGTTGAAGATAATTTTAATAAAATTACCAACAGTCGCGTCTGTTTCTATTGTTTGACCATTATGGAACTTGGGTTAATCGATATGTATATACGTGCATACAGGTGACAAAATTAGTAGTATCATTAAATATTTCAACACCAACCTGTACCTGTGAGGCCAAAGTGGTTGTCCCCTGATTCTTAGGTCTCATTGCTGTCTAACTCTGTCTGTTATGAATATACTATAGTTGTCAGTACAGTATCAATATCTCAGATCCAATGTAATTTAGGTTTCTGAATATAATGACATCAATATGATTAAAAGTCACACTGGGATTACGTAGATAAAAAATTATGATGGCGGTGAAATTAGTTTGGCCTAGTCCCTGGTAGGTGGAGATTAGTTCGGGTGAAAAACAGGAAACCTACTATGAGAACATGCCAATTAATTATAGCTCTCTGAAATAGATATCTGGGTCAACCATGTGTATTTCTACAGACATTACAGATCATGAGATAGATATTAATATTAATATTTTGTTGGTAACCCACTCTTGGGGGCCACAGGTAATGCCATTATCAGAAATTGAGACAGTATTGTGATGTGGGTTTTATGGAACTGCAGCTGCTCTAGCAGGATCCTGCACGGCTGAAAAGTCAGCGGCGGTAGCTGTAGGGTCCACGCAACACTCCACAAACACACAGGTTCATCATCAGATTACTATTACTGCCAGTAACATGTGCAACACCAACACCGAAAGCAAATGTGTTACTAGAAGAAATAGTTTTAAACGAACTTCTTCATGCCTCCTTGACCCTAGAAGAGTTCTTCTTTTCTTTGCCACCTTGTAAGATTCAGCTCCTATTAGCTTCAGTACTTGGCTTCAGTTATGTCTTTCAACCTATTTTATGTGTCTTAATTTCCCAGCTCTGAAACAGGTCAAGCATGGGAACAATGTTGCTAATATACTTCACTCTTACTATCAGCAAGCAAAGTGCAGATGAATAAGGGGGTGACTGGCAGCAGTTAATGATGCCACTGATTTAAATGGGACAAATGAGATAATGGGTTGTGTAAAATCTAGATCCTAGGATTGGAGAAAAACGCACGAACAAGAAGTTTGAAGACAAATTTGTAAAACATTCAGTAGGCAACTAAAATTTCCACCACCTTGACGTCAGAATCAGTTATCTGTTGGGGGGCTACGAAAGGCAAATTCAATGACATACTGCACTATGATAAAGGGGGAAGGAATATTTTTTTTATGTGAATGGAATACAGCAACAGATAAAGATCACATGTAAGAGAGTGCTCTATAGTTTATTTGGAGTGTCATCTAAGGGAATAGCGGTGTTGGAGGATCAGAAAGTCCCTTTTTGCTCTTTCTACTCCGTCCTTATTTTTATCCCCTGTATCTTTTGTTTTGATAATGTAATGGCAAGTGAAGCTTTTTCTAATGTGTGTAACTTTAATGTTAACTGTGGGAAAAGGTAGGGGAAAGTAAACCAAAACCATGAGAGCTACTTACCTACAAGCTACAAAAGTAGACACAAACGGCATGCGTGCTAAAAGACGTTTTTTCTTTCTGGAAGAAACTGTAATCCACGAGTGCCTTTTCTAGGGACAAAGAATGTTTATATATTAGGAGACCTTTCGGAATAAGCTGTGTGTATATGGAAGATTAAGATTAATTTAGTAAATTTTTGTCTGCTGTGTACTGTGGTCTACATAAAATGTAGAATGTCAAAGTTAGAGACACTGGGATCCTTTTAAGATAAATGTTTCCAGAAGACATAAACAGCCATGCGAGTTTTCGATTGCGGACTTGAGGACAACCCTCAATTACTATAAGTGTTAAATTTGTCCTCAACCATATTAAGAGATCAGATAGACTCCTTAGGTAATTGAGCTAACAATTATTCTAAGGTTGCAGCAAAACTGTTAATCCACAGTCCCAGTTAGGTTTACAAACATTAGCAACCCAACCTACAAAATTTGTGAGTTATTGAATTTCACCATGGGAAAGAAAAACAAAGAACCCCTCACTGTCCATCTGCTCATGCTTTTGAGCCCGTAGGCAAGTTTGGTACACCAGCAAGTTTACTTATATAAGTTAAATGACATAAGTTGCTTGGAATGTAAGATTTTAGCATGTTTAGCATGTTTAGTATATCTTGTATTTTTTCTACAAGTGTTGGCAACCAAACTAGCATAAAATATTAAACTCCACCAGATATTTTGGCAAGAAAATTGATGGCTTACATAACAATAAATATTGCCAGCATACCAGTCAGTGTAACTAAAGCCAGTAGTCATCATGGAGGGATACTTCACTATTTTGGCGGAAACAGAACTTCCTTTCCCTTGAAGGAAAAGAGCATTCTACTCATTCATCATGCTCCATGAGATTTTTCACAAAAAGAGAAGCCACCAGCACTCACCAAAATTTTTGAAAGCAGTTTTTTCAACTGATCAGTAGGTTCACCATAGCAAAGCAACTTTTCGGCCGCTGGGCCAAGACACGTTCGACTCTTTCTTGGAATCGAATTACTTATGATACAAGCTGTTGATAGTAGCATTTCACCATATACATGTAATGATATGTAAGACGAATATGGTTGTTAACTTTTAAAAAAAGGCATGCCTGCTGCTAGTTAGCAAAAAGAATACCCCAAAAAGTAAGTGGCATATAAAATTTAGGTTTAATTACTTGTTTAATTCCTATAACTATAAAAATTTCATTTTTTAATTACTGAACATAAAAACATTTATTTTAGTCCATATGCATATATTATTTTAATCTTGTGATGATAGGCAGAATGCCGACCTTAAAACAAGTCTTTACTCATATATTGATGGTTGTGTAATGGTAAGTAGAATGTTAACTTGATTAAAACAAGTTTTCATGTCGACTTGATTAAAATAAGTCTTCATTCATAGTTGGGAGTAGACAAAATGTTAATCTGATTAAAACAAGTCTTCACTTAGATTTGAAGGTTGTATAATGTCATATAGTGTCATGGTAGAAGCTCGATCTCTTTAAATCCAATTTTAACATTCCCAGTAGGCCATTGTTTAAGAGTAAGATATTACTTAGGTGAATTCCCATAATATTGTTGAGACATTTAAACCTTTTTAATATAAATCATGATATTAAAGAGACATAATTAATACCAAATATAATGAGAATGGACTAAAAACTAGGCTTCATACAAATCACACTGAAGTGTAAGAAATGAGCAAATATGAGATTAGAAAGAATAGTAACAAAGAAAAAAAAAAGAGGTGAATGATGTAGCTTATCTTGTATATCATTTCAAATCGTTTTTAGTACATACCGTCTAAATTTATATAGAGACTAAAAGAAATTGAAATAGTATGTATAAGGACTAACAAATGATGTTTATTCAATATCTGAAGTTCAACCTGAGAAATACTTGTCATCTCTAATAGCGTTTTGAGATCCTCGACATGGTGCACTTCTGCTTCCTGTCATGGTACAGCCTCAACAGAATTGCTGCAGTCTCTTCTATGGCTTTTTCTGTCACATCTGTAAATAGATAACAAAATAAGACGTCATAAGCATAAGTCTGAAAGGCTAACATTTTCCAACCACTGTTATGAATTAATGTAACATCAAAGATGATAGAAATCAGGACTTGAGAAGAATAAATTTGTACCAATGACTGGCCAAAGAGGGTTCTGAGCAAAGACCCTTCCACCGAATTCAAGTTCCTCCATGACATACTTCATCTCCGAATACGTACTCTTACCATCTGAACTTAATCCCATGGTTTTAGTCCTTGCAGTTCTAATATTCTGCAAGACAAGAGGATTTATAGTCAAGCCAAAAACCTTCTTCGGATCCACCTCAAACAGAGTCCTTGGAATTGCCACACCCAAGACAATGGGCACATTGGCCACCTTGTACCCCTTCTGAGCCAGATAAATGGACAAGGGGGTCTTGCCGGTGCGCGAAACTCCGGTGAGAACAATGTCGGCCTTAGCCAGATTCTGGGGAGATGCTCCATCATCTTGCTTGATGGTGAACTCAATAGCTTCAATCCTACGAAAGTAATCATCAGATAGGGGAAGGCCAGAAGCCCCACGCGGAAGGCCAGATGGAGAAACACCCAAATGAGAAGCAATGGCCTCTGTGATGGGTCCCAAGACATCACTGGAAGGCACACCCCATAACTTGCATGCCTGCTTTGCAGCCAAAGCCAATTGTGGATCAGCCAAAGTATACACTAGCAAAGCGCCTTCCTTAGCTGCTTGCTTTGTGATCTCCACCAACTTCTCCGCGTTATCAATCTTAAAACCATAACATCAACAACAAAATTTACATTCTAAACATAACTGAACAAAAATTGAAACTATACAGCATCAGTCAAAATAATAATTATTGATATGATTCTTCATGCATACAATTATTTAAAAATCGTATCTAACATTTTTAATTTATTAATTACTAATGTAAATGCAAAATTAAACTCATACTATGAGATTATTCAAATTAGTAAAGCACATTTTCTGTAAGATGTGTTTGCATTTGATTACCCCAGAAAACAAATGGGTACTGACGGGGCAGCCACGGTCGACCAAGCAGTAATCGAACTGGCCCAAAGCGGCACTAACGCAATGCTCGGCGGTCCAGCCGGTTCCGTCGGAGACTATGTAGATGGACTTGACGGCCATGACATCTGCGACGTCCAAATTGACGGCATCGTCTGGGTCCACCGTTAGAGCAAATTGACGTAGAGGGGCGTTGGGTTCCGGTGGTTGGGTTCGGAGACGGGAACGGTCCAATTTCTGCCCGGACCGTACGGCTCGGGCTCTGGACCATCGGTTCAGCTGGGGGCTCCCCTTGGGTCTCCCTGAAACGGACTTGGACCCGGTTTGGTCATTTTGCGTGCACGCTACGATTTGAGGAACAGAAGGACTTAACCGCAAAATTGGCATGACTAACATGTGCTTCCGTTTTCTTCTTTCTCTTTGCCCGGGGTAAGATTAGGATAATGAAAACATTGCCAAATATCAACAATTATTTTTCCTTTTTTAAAGAAATGTTTTTCATTATTATTAGCGGAAACATAGGTGCAATAGCGGAAACATAGAGAAATCCGCATTTTTCTCTTCTATTCAATTTTTATGGTTTGAGTTTCTCTTTTCCTTCAAACCTTTTATTTTCTTTCATTGGTGATTTTTGGATCTGGAGGGTGTGAATGATCTTCACCTTAAAATTAAGATTCACAGATGGTAGATACAAAAAGAATGATGATTTTATCAAATAATAGAGTTGATTGAAATGGAATGGAAAGACCGGTTGAAAATGAAGATTATTTTATTTGATACGGAATATTTGGTGTGGAAATGAGTTGAGATTGTAAGTATGTTCTCTTTCTTTCTGGTGTTGCCTTAAAATAAGGAATTAAGGGAAGAGTGGAGAATTGGTTTACATATAAAAATTGTCTCATAACATTAATTTTAAAAAAATAAAAAATAATTTTAATTTTTAAATAATTGATATGAAATAATAAAATATTTAATTGTACTAATAAAATGAAATATATTAAAAAAAAAATCAGTAAAAATTTGTTACACCAAAGAATCCTCTATATAGGTATAAATTATTATTATTATTATTATTATTATTATTGTTGTTGGTTAACCTACTATTTTAATTTCATGGTTTTGTTAACTTAATTCGCCATGTTTTATTTTGTTATAATTTTATATAACTCAGATAAACTATTTTATTGCAATTTTCTACTTCTTAACATCAATTCTCTATCTTTGAAATTCGGAGCTTTGTCCATTTTGTTTCGCTTCACATTCTTACTTGATGAAGGGTCGTGAGAGATTCCTGAGCACAGCCACAAAATATTCTTAAGGGCTCGTTTCGGCCCAAAATATATTATAAGTTAAGTCCCTAACTCAGACTGGTACTTCAACAGTATTCCTTTCTTTATGCACCCCTATCTCAAACTCCTCCTTATCAAACAACCAGCACCAGAAAGGGGGCCTAAACAAAACCTTTTTATTATTAAATCAACCGAAAAGATTATTTAAATTTATTAGTAATATTTGGTATACAATTTGTTTTTTGTAATTTTACTAAAAATAGAGTTGTTTTTAAAAGTTAACATTTAGCTTCTAGTTTTTTATATGTATTTTCATTTTATTTTTACTTTTTCTATCAAAGACATGATTTTATTATTATTTCTTTATTTACTCATAAGACATGCAAAACAAAGTTGTGATAAAGCAGAGGCATGAGGAAGTGGTATTCATGCACATTACGTAGCTCCTCTACGTATGAGAAACTTTGGTAGGCCAATTTTGTAGCCCAACTTCTGAACATCATCTCGAACTTCTTGTCTATATTCCCCAAAGCTAAAGTTCCTGTACTTCGACGCCTCTGTGCAGCTTTCTATCAATGTATCATCAGAGGGGCAAAAGAAATACGCCATAGAGAATCTCTCTAATTTTGGGTTCGTCATAACTCGGTGTTCAAGACTTTTGTAAACTCCATTGCTCCATGCCTGCATATCCCAGATTACCAAGTTAACGCATGTAACTTCACCATAAACAGTCTCGGAAAAAGTGTTCTTAGATAAGAGAAAAGATATGTTGTGCCTAACAGTATAAAGTACCTGGAACAAGTCGCCAATGATGATTACAAGGGCATCAGGGTTTGGTTTGACTGCAATCCATTTCCCATCTTTCACGATTTGCAAACCTCTGACCTGATCTTGATGTAAGATGGTGAGGAAAGCAGTGTCTGTATGTGGCATCAGTCCGTGAACCTCAGAAGCCAAGGGGCATGGAGGATATCGATTCAATCGAATATAACAAGAACTGGGCAAACAATTCTCCTCAAAGAAACTACACTTGTGACCCATTTTCTCAGCCAGGATATGAGCCAACGTTTTCGCCAGAATAGAAACTTGGCTGGCAAACTCTTCAATGGTTGAGCTGCAAATATAGAAAATTTTCAATGTGTGCTGTATCTTTTAAGTCCTTTTCCAAAGGTTAAGTGGAACATACATATTTGAGGAGAACTATGTCTGTCTTAATTCAATGTTCAATGTTTGTCTTTGAACAATAAACACGAACCAATGAAAGCACACTATAATAAAAAGATGATGATGAAACATTAAAATTAAATAAATAACGTGATTACCTAAAAGTGTTGGAATCGGTGGAACTGAGTATATCAGTTAGAGGAATATGGAATGCTTCAGACCAAGATAACTGCCTAATGCATGTTGCAGTGGGGGCTCCCCAACGGTAGCTACCAGTGGAAAAGTTGAAGAGCTTGTTCTCTTTGCTCTTCTTCTCAAAAGGTTGCTTAAATATCTTCTCTCGTTCGACCCTCAAAACACTGAAAACGTCATTGGAAATTCCATGATTAACGATCTGAAAGAAACCCCATTCTTGAGAAGCCTTAGCTATCTCGGACTTGCACTCCTCCCTCCTCACTTCATCACTCTCTGCTAAATGACTCACATTGATCGCTGGCAACTCTGTCTCCTCCACCACCAACACCTCATCATCATCAAAACCACTCTGTTCGTTACTGTTTCGGCTCTTGCTCAAGAGCATATCGTATGCCTCGTGAAGGGGTGGGTTTGAATTCGAGTCCATGCTTTGTTAGTGGTGGCTGAAAGGAGAGAATTTCAAGGAAAAAACAATTCATTCTTGTTTCCTCATTTATTTTGGTAGATGGAGACAAAAAGAGATAATTAAAGACAACCAGTACTTGTAGCTTTCTTTTTTCTGTTCATATTTCGTCTTTGATTGAAAGGTTTCATAGACAAAGGTACGTACGTAGCTTGGTGTATGTCTTCAAGTTCACACTACATTGTAGTGCTAGTCATTTTCTTATTATCTCCTGCTTTTACTGATTTCTTATGATATTAATTGTTTAATTCTAACTACATTGTGTTCAGACGAAACTGCATCATAATTAGATCTTAATATATGACCCACTTTACTTACACGGTCTTAGTTAGATCTTCATTTTTCAAACTTTATCATAATTAGACCAAACTTCATCATAGTTAGATCATAATTAGACCAAACTTTTTCACGTTCAATCATGCAGCTATTCAACAATTGAGGAACATATTATCATAATTAATTCTAAGTACCAACCATAGCACCGAAACAAACTCATATTTTAGCACAGGTTTGTTTGAACTCACTTTGAAGTGACGATCAGTATATTAATGACATATGAGGATTATAATTTTGGGTTTAGTTTTTGAACAAAACTTGTTCTTTTATGTACTTTGTGTGGTGCTCTTTATTAAATTTGAGGTTTACTTCAGCAATCTTCACAATAAAAATCGCTGCTAATTTTTTAGATACATCTTTAATTGTGATAAGAGAATAACTACAAAATTTCACTTACTTTCTTTTACCTTTTATCTTCCCACACCTTTTGATTCAAGGGAAATCACTTTTTTTCAGTTATATTCAAACACAAAACACCGAGAACTTACATACATATTATTATGACAGAAGAAAACCTTCGTCTGATGTTTTTCAAATATATCAGATCGATCAAAACATCTACAGTTTGTATTTAAACACAGTAGCAATACACTCCGGGAGAAATTAAGAACATGATAGAAACTAGCTAGCTGTTATTATTGAGAACAAAAGAATTAAAAAAAATGTATAAATATGAATAATTATAAATACACAAAGAGATAATCATCTTGTTGGAGGAATTAAAATTATACAGACATGTTAATAGCAGAGAAACGTGGCACTCACACATATAAGGAGACTATCCACCGAACAATGAGCAATGAAATTTGCTTTCAGCTTTAGAGATTAAAGAGTGTAATTTAGCCTGTCAGCTACATTTGCGGACTTGGGATAATTTATAGGCTACAAGTCCCTCAATTATTGTCACTACTGATAATACCAAGGACATATATTGATGTAGAAAGATCAAGTTGAAGAGAAAAATAACTTTCAAATACTCAAATGACATGGTTTTAAATGTCACTTGGTGAATTCAAAAGCTTAAAGGGAGAATTACAACAAGATAATGGCATAAGAATATAAGATAGGCACATAACTATTTACATGTAAATTGCACAGGAAAAAGAGAATTAATTTAGTTTGGAGATATTGGAGATGTTGGAGATTCCACGTCGACAAGAGATGAGGACAATTCATTGTTTATAAGTGGGTGCAAACCTCACCTTATGAGTTGATTTTATGAGGTTGAGTTAAACTTAAAGTCAACTTCTTATTTCGATAGTTTTTTAAAAAAGATTTTTTATCCGTGTTTTGTAGATAAAAAATAGTTTACTTAGAAATAAACTCTTTTCAAATCTTCCAAAAAAAAAATTCTTATACGTCATCTCAAACCCAAATTATGATATGAAATTATTATCCTAATTTGGGAATGATTTCAATTTTTCTACATATGGAGAAATATTACATTTGGAATCTTGTTCCATGATCTGAAGTGGCGAAACCTATAGGTAATTTGAAAAAGTTCAAGACTCATCTTGTGACGAAGAAGAGATCTATACAGATGGAAGACGTTGATTGTAAACAAATTATTTTCTTTGATTTCTAAAGACTCTTTTTGGAGTAATTGACATATTTTTTATATTGAGTTACATCAAATAAATGTAAAGAAAGTATTATTGATGAAATAATTTATATGGTACAACTACAAAACTTTGTTTTAAAATGTTCAAAGGATTTGGTTGGAAACTTAAGAAATTCATCTATGGACTTAATGTAATTAACTCTTGTGATTTTGTGGTAAATTTAGTTTATGATTTGATATACCATAACTTTTGTGGAAGCAAGTATATTTTTATAGTTTTATAGGTTGATGTTATTTTGCTTTCCGGCAGCAATATAAATTTAGTGCATAAAATCAAGAGAGTTTTAACTAAGAACTTTGAGATGAAAGATCTTGATAATGCATATTTTGTATTAGACATATATAAATACATCAAGACTTTTGGGTTGTTCATGATGTAAGATATTATAAACCAAGTAATGCTCTATAATTAATGGTGTGTTTCTAGGAGTGGAAACATTAATGAAAAGCAATGAAAATGCAAATTTCAAGAATTTAAAACATAAAAAAATGCACAAAACTAAACTAGAAAGTTGGTTGTGATTTAAACTTTTCACTCATATAGGAAGAGATTTGTATGGAAAGTACTGTTCACTTTAAAATGATAATTGATTGTATTTATTATAATAAAATAAGTAAATTAAAGTAAAAAATATTAAAATAATATATTATACAAATTAAATTGTTTTAAAATGTTATTTAATTTATAAATAAATCAATCCAATTAATTTTTTAAAAATATTTAAATATGAAAATAAATTTGTAAATTTACATTTTTAGCAATTAAAAAATATAATTTCAACCATTATCACATCACTCACAAACTTTTATAAACTTTAATAAATTTTTCTTATACCTTTTATTCTATTTACCTTAGTTTAAACAACCTCACATTTTTCATATTTTCTCTAAATCTCGAATTCATTTCCTCAAATTCACTTCTTAATTCAAACAAAGAAAGAAAAATCCATTAGTATAGAATTCCTTTTGAAGAAAAGAAAATATAAAAGATTTCTTCTTCATAAGCAGTAAGAAGTCTAATATATGCTCTCAAATTTTATAATTATTTCTATAATTTTATTTTTAATTTATAGACAATGTATTAATCAAATTTTAGATATAATGATTGTACTACCTAACCTGAATAAGCGGAGCAGTTAGAACAGTGATACTTGTAGAATATATAGTATAATGATATACATTTGAAGGAGAATTTATTATTATTTTAAATATGATTAGATAATAAGTCTTGAATTGCTTATTAAAAAAATGGTTTGTGCTTGAAATATATGTTTTCACGTTGGAATTATTGTTAGGTGAGTAAAGATCATATATGAGACATCTTTATCGAAAGCTGAGTTGCTCTATAGACTTTCAATACTTTGAAGCACGCACCTTTTTCACAACATGGGTATACTCATGATCTAAGCAATCTATTGATTACACGTGTTTCGTTAATGTTAACAACTCATCCGTGTTAAATTTTAAGGAAATTGTTGCTTTATAAAGATGAGACCTAGAGAACTATTGAAGTCTTCGTCTTTCTTTCTCTGTCGGGCAGGTTGTTAGGTGCTTGATTGAAATTCTTCTAGTCTTCGTGTTTCTTCTTCGGCTCTCAGTCTTGGGTGAACACCAAATGAAGTACCTGCGCACCCTAACGCTCAAGTCAGTAAAGCGGGTTATCGGTATTCGAGTAGGTGCACAGTAATAAATGACGTACATTTCTCCTTGAAATGTGTGTTATTTATATATTATTTTAATATACTTACCTTATTGGGCCTAATTAGTAGAATGGATCACACTTACGGGTGTATTACCTAATCTTTAATGACATGTTAGCTTCATTGACCTTGATTTTAGCGTTAATGGATGTATGTGTTGGTCGGTCGGACCGTCTGGAGTAGTTTCCCTCGTCTCGGTTAAGTTTCCATAATCTCGACCAGGTGTTCTTGATTTCGGTCAGCTAGACCGAATCTCGATTTCGCCCGTACTTGTACAGAAATATTTTATGATCATCCTAAACTAATCTCATATAAAAAAGAGAAAAAAGAAATTAGGATTGAGTTTGTTTGATCCATTTAAGAAACAACTTAGAAATGTGAAAATATAGAATTAAAAGGAAGTTTGAAAAAAAAGAGGTGAAGGTTTGTGCACGTATATGGTTTGATCATATGGTGGATATTGATTGTGTGGACATTGATAGAATGGAAGAATTTGATTTAACCCTGAACTCAAAATTAACCTAACATGAATGAACAGAAGGCAGATGTGAGATGGAAGTAGGCCTGAAGAAGACAGAGGGGCCATGGATGGATTCATGTCGAGTACCAAACAAGGCTCCACCCAGAGTAACATCAACGTCAAAATTTATCCTCAAATTTCTAATTGGCTCAGCCTCAGAAATTGAGCCCAGAGCATGCATGTGAATTGCTTTCATAAGTGACAGACACTGAAATGAAATTAGGTAATGTGAAACCCATGCTTCTGTTGCTACACAATATCCCTCCTACTTCAATTCATGCACATTCTAGTTTAACCAAGTAACAATTTGTTAAATAATCTCTTTATCATTGATTAATATTATTGTACCTGATGTATAAATTAAATTATAAACACTTAATCAAGTTATCTAGATCTGGTGAGATAGTTAATAAACATAAACCTATAGAAACATACATGTATATACTTTATTTTATTTTAATGGTTGAAATAAATAGTATGATGTAAAATATTAATAAAAAAAACTTATTATTTATCATTACTAGTATTTTGTTTTTTACAAAAATTATTTTATATAAAATAAAGATAGCAATTATAAAACGTATGTTTGACTAAAGAATGGTGGTTATGTGAAACTAATTGACGTTGGATAAAAAAAAAGTAAACGATAAAAAAAAAATTATGCCGTGACAATTTTGAAATTCAAATAATTATTTTTAATGTCGGAACAGTTAAAGTCACACATAAATTTTTAATTTTATATATTTTTTTAAAATTATGTGTGTTTTTTTCTTATTGTGATTTTTTGTTTTCTTTCCGACGAATGTGATGAGGTTGTGGAAGTTTCATTGATGATCCAAACAATAGTTTTCTTAATTCTTCAGATTTTGCGTATTGATATTTTTATTTGTTTGAGTTGCGTTCTTTATTGAGATTACTGGTCTGAAAACCTTCCATTTGTTTTTGAATTGATAATGTGATTAATTTTTGGGATGACAATCATACCAATTCTTAAATGTCTCCCTTAAATATTGCTTAGTCTTTTGTGTCATGTTATTTAGATGTATAAATTTAAAATTTTGAATATTAAAATTAATTGTTAAAATTAATTTATTAGTATAGATGAATATTTATTAGATGTTTAAAATTAAAATTTAATACTTAGGGAAATAAAAATAATAGAGGCTAATTAATTATTTTAGTATCTATATTAAGTCACTAGTTTGTTTATTATTACTAAATTATAGGTAATTTATATAATATATTTTAGGAAAATTATAGTTTGTCTGATATTTACGGTAAATGATTAAAATTGTATTAAATCTTGAATTATTCTATTGAACAATTTGAAAAAAATTATTTTTCGAAATTTGTTAATACATACGCATTCTAAATTTGATAAAATATTGGTTTTTAAACCTCAACCTTATGAGCTGTTTTATGAGATTGAGTTAGGTTTAAAGTTCACTTCGTAATATGGTATCAAAGCCATTTCGATCCTATCCCACTTATATACAATGAATTGTCCTCATCTCTAGTCGATGTGGGATCTCCATCAGTTTTAACTATTTTATGTTGTGATCCGACATAAATATAAATTTTTTATTGACGCATTGAATTATTATTGAAAATAAAAATTCTTAAATGAATAATAAATGTAAAAAGTAATTTTTTTGTTAGTGTTCATGAATAAAAGAAGAGAAATATGAATAAAATAAGAGAAATGTAGAAAATAGAAATCAAAGTTAAAATATTTTTAAAACGAAAAGAGAACAAATGTAATAAATTAAAGTTAAAAGTTAACGTTTGAAAACTACACTACTTTCAAACAAGTTTTCTAATTAATAAAGTAAATAAAAAAGTTTAACTGAAATTACCTTGAAAACATAGTTTTAGATTTAGTGATCATTAATGTTTATTCAATGAGGTTAGATAGGAAACAAAAATGATAGATTGACAATTAATGTTATTTAAAAGAATAGAGAGAGATAAGAAGGACTAAGAACAAGGAAGAAAATGAAATGAAAATTAGATAAAAGAAAAATAAATAAATGTTAGTATTTGATCTTAATTTATGCATTTTTTAATTAATATTTTATGTGATATTTATATAAGTTTTTTATTTATAGAAATATTTTTTAAAAATCTCATAACAAAAGAAAATAACAAAAAGTATTAATACAATTGGCATATCAATTGATGGTGACGGGGCTTATTTACTTTCAAGTTGGTTGCTTGCCTTGTTATTATTGTGTACTCAAACCTCAAAAATAGAGGAAATAATTTATTATGCTAAATAAGATTTAGAAAGACAAAAAAAAAGGTAAATATAATAAATGAGAAATTATGTGATAAAAAGATATAGATAAAAAAAACTAACGGGTCATGTTCTCGTCAATATGAGGTCAATAAGAATTTAAAGTAGTTTTAAGTAGTCTCTCTTCGAGCTTTAGAATCGGCTCCAAAGGAATGAGAAGGTTCCACCTGCATAAAACACTCCGACGCTCAAGTCAATAAGAGCATCAAATTATGTGTGTATAGTGAATATAGTGTAGAATTCGAGTTGAAAGTAGTTTTTGTGTTGTGTTCTTTCTTTCTTTTGTATCTGGTCTTGTTTTGAACTATATTCCAAATTAATTATAATCCTGCATATTCAATAAATCACCTTAATTAATGCATTCCTCTATTTATGAGGAGCAAATAAAATCTTTTTCATCATGTTATATATCATATCACCTTTTATCCTATTATCTGACTCGACCCATGATACTACACATAGAAATATTTATATATCAATTATGTAGATAAAAACCTAGATTTATTTTATCAATAAAAATCTTAAAAGTAAAATATGAGGATGTAAACACATTTCTTTCAAAGTTTCTCACTTATTAGTGCTACATTCACTAATATGAAAAAAATTCCTAAAGCGTAATTTTATATTATTTTTTATTAGAAAATAGTTTAAGAATAATTATTAATTAATAAGTTGTATGTAAATTAAATCATCATGTTTATTTTTTAATTAGTGGATTTTATTTCATGTCAAAAAATTTATGAGATAAACACCTTTTTTTTCAAACTTTCTCAAAAAATTAAACAAGTTATAATTTTTATAAAATAATCAAAGTGCAAGAGTTTTTAGAAAAAATAAATTCACTTAAGTTATTTTTTCTCTTTCTTTGCTTACTCTTTAATGTAATGTTATTTACCTCTTGGAATACTTATGTTAACCGACTTACAAAGTCATGTTTATAACTTAATTATGTTTTCTGCCATAACATAAGCTTTTAATTCATGGAAATTGCATTACACTTTAAAAGTAAGTTTGTCATAACAAATTAACACTATCTTTAATTTTGATATAGTTTATCATTTATTTTGCATATAGTTTTTACCGTTGACTAATTACCCTGTCTAGAAGTAGCTTAATATAAAATAAAATTTAAGTAAACTAATTGACCAAGACTAAGTAAAACTTTTTTGAATTTTTTTTTTTTACAAATAATAGATTATATTTTCTCCTTTATTTTTTTTAACAAGTTAAACCCATTTAGATAAAGTTCTATTTGACCCAACTTCAGACATATTTTTCACTCCCATCTTCTTTCTTGTTTTTTTTTCTATCTCAATTTTAAGTTGGAAAAGGGATAACTATAGGTATTTTTCAACTGATAATGGTTAAAAAACTTGTAGCCACATAAAATCAGAAGTTCATGGTTGTGTTTCTCTCATCTTTCTAATAAAGTAGAATGAGGAGGGAATCAATATATAATATGTGGACTTGAAAGTCAACATGTTGATGATCTCAAAGCCACATGAAATAAACACTATATAATGTAATTATGATAATGAGTTGTTGAGAATGGTTTGAAATAATAGCTACATTGATTAGAGATAAGCTAAATCCTATTTGATTGGAAATTTGGATTGTGTGTGATGTGTGGAAGTGGCCCTTCCCTCTTCTTGTCAAAATTTCACTTTGGTTAATCAAACCAAAAGACCTACGCGTACACACAACATGTACTCTTATTCAAAAGAGCAACTATGTCTTACATACTATATCTCTATCTCAATTCTAGTTATTTTTTCAAACAGTTTTCAACAACCCATAATAGGAAAAAAATACATAATTCAAAAAAATTATGAGGTATGATACATTAAAAAGATATATTAATTAAATAATAAACATTTATTAATTTTAAATTCAACTTCCGAGTGGATAAAATAAGAATCTGTAACATTTTATCATTTAATTAATTTTTGTATTCTTAAGTACGTGACTCAATTTATTCAATCTATAAAATATTAAATAAGTCATATGGTTGGTTTATATTTAGTTATTTGCAACATCTAATTTCAATTGCAAATCTCTAAAAAAACTTCAACTGGAGAAATTAAACAAATAAAATAAAAATATGGTGAGAAAATAATGGTTGCATTTATTTCCCAGCCCTCGAGAATGGCTGCATGATTAAGTCTTAACTCCACGTCTTTGCTTAAAAGGGGACCGTTTCTTCTTGAATCTTCGCATGTTTTTTTTTTCTATCTCCATAAATTTTCATATTTTTTTAAATTTTTTATGTAATATTTTATATTATGTAATCTGTAAGTATTTTTTAAATTTATAATTAGCTTTTAGATTACATCAGAAGTTTTTTTTTAAATATATGATTAGTTTCTAGATTATTTGAAAAAAATTTCTAACTTTCGAATTATTATGTAATTTAAAAGTTTTTTTTAAATACTTGTCCAGATTACCTAATCCGAAAACTTTTAAATTATATAATCTGAAATACCATTTTGAATTATATAATCTAAAATATAGAAGTGACACAAGTAAAAAGGATAAAAAAGGTTTTTCATATTTTGTATGGTGTGTCAGAAGAACTGGAGGTGCATGAAAAAAACAGTGTAAAGGGGCTGTGTCTTATTGCACAATTTGGACTGAGGTATATTTGGGCCACATTTGTGGGCTGCCATTTAGAAGCTCATGAAAAGTAGGGTTTTGTATTTTGCAAGTCCATAAGAAAATGAAATTATAAAGTTGTCTAAAAAATTCCATTCCAAATTCTAAAATGTATTTATTATATATTTGTCTTTTGAAAAGGAAAAACGAACCAAGAGTGTGGAGTTTGAGAATGTGCAATCTCAAAATTATATACAACAATAAAATGAACAGGTGTATAAGCATGACTAACATTATATGATATAATTCTTGATATTTATGTAAACATCTAGATTTTAGTAATATAATATAAAGATCATAAATTAAAGTTCGCATTAAAAATATGTAGATCAAAGTATGTTTATAGTTGGTATTACTCAATTATCCTGCAACTTCCATTAATTTTCATCATATAATTCAATCACTAAGTAATTGATAATACATATTTTTTTATTATGAAATATAAAAAAACAAGCTTCTATCATTGTGACCAGATTGTATTGTGATCAGATTGTATATGGAACATAAACTTACCTATTCTTGTTAGGGAGATGAGACCTAGAGAACTATTGAAGTCTTCGTCTTCTTTCTTCGATCGGGCAAGTTGTTGGGTGATAAACTGAGGTTCTTCTTGTCTTCGTGCTTCTCCTTCGGCTCTCGGTCTCGGGTGAACACCGAATGGGGGTACCTGTGGAAGGCACTCCGACGCCCAAGTCAGTAAAGCGGGTGATAGATACTCAGGTAAGTGTACAGTAATAAATGATGTACATTTTTCCTTGTGATGTGTGTTATTTATATTATTTTAATGGGCTTACCTTATTGGGCATGATTAGTGGAGTGAATCTCACTTAGGGTTGCATTACCTAATCCTTAATGACGAATTAACTTCACTGACTTTGGCTTAAGTGTTAATGGGTGTATGGGTCGGCTGGTCAGGCCGACCGTGACGATTTCTAGAGTCTCAGCCAAGTTTCCGAGATCTCGACCGATTCCATGTGTCTCGATCAGGATGGCATGTGTCTCGGTCAAGGTGGCACGTGTCTCGGTCTCGCCCATACCAGTACATTACCAAAATCACTATTCTATTTCACATTCAACACAACCCAAATTTTAATTTTACCCCAAATTTTATATTTGTTTAAATTTATATAATTAATGGTAAACTCATATTTTAATAAAAAAAATATAATAGTATTAACACACTAACTATCAACTAGTTTAAGTAATTTAGTTAAGTTTTAAATATATTCATGCTTTTTAGTCATAATTTTGGCTTTCTTTTTGTTCTATTGTTTATATGCTACACGTGATAGATGAGCTAATTTTAATATAACATATGTTTTTAATATATTATACTCAGATAGATTTTAAAATACAAAAAATAATAATTTAAAATTGTATTAATTATTTGTTAAATATAGAATCATTATCCATGATATATTAAAATAAATTATATTGCAGTTATTCAAAATTTTAATTTTAATATAAAAAAATACATTAAAAGTAAATTATTAGTTTCTAATGTTATTATATTTAAATTTATTAATTGAATTACTTTTATAATGATTAATAATTCTACACTAAATTATAATTCAAAAATATTTATTTAAATAAATTAATTTTAAAATTGTATTAATCAAATCATAATTATAAATTGATGATGTTTAATATGCATTTAAAGTAATATTTTTTATTTATTTTATATTTATAAAATATATTATTTTTAAGAATTTTAGTAAATTGATAATCTTAGACTAGAATACAATTAAAAAAAGAAATATTTTTTTTACTGGAATGTAGATTACAGATAAATCAGATAAAGAGATATAGTAATTTTGCAAGACTGACATCATACTAAAGAACATTTACTTAATAATCAAATAAATTAATATTTTAATTATATTTAATTTATTTTAATTTAAAATAATATTATAGTAAATTATCAATTAGATGTGATTTCGGTGTAAAAGTATTTTTTTAAAATCATATTGTGTCAGGTTCTTATAATAATGGTGAGTTTGTAAAATAACATTTTCTTATTAATAACTTAAAAAATAAAAATTAAATTAAATATAGTCAAAACATTAAAAAAAAAAACTAATTCGCAGAGCATGGAAGACCCGAATTTAGATGGGAAGTGTAGCAAGAGAGCATTCGTTTGTGGAGTTTGGGTCAACAGAGAGAAAGTAGGGAACAGAAGGAAAAGAAAGCCTCACCGTTTTCGGCGTCATGGATCCGCTGCCGGCAGCGCTCCGGTGGCGCACTACCGCCATCCTGTACTTCGTGGCGGTCCTCCTTCTATCCACCGTTTCCCCTTCGCGCGCAATCTACTGCGACGAAGATGATTGCTACGATCTGCTTGGGTCAGCTAACATTCCTTTCCTTCCTTCAATTGTTTGTAACCAATACTTTAATTCTTATCGTAACGCTTCCTCTTCTTATTCACAGGGTTTCTCAAAGTGCCAATGCTTCCGAAATCAAGAAAGCTTACTACAAACTCTCCTTGAAGCAGTACGTGTTTCTCCTCCTTAAGACGCTCTCTCTCTCTCTCTCTCTAATAATATCTACTTTCTCTTTGGTTTCGTGTTTAATTCAGTCATCCAGATAAGAACCCTGATCCAGAATCGCGAAAGCTGTTTGTTAAAATCGCCAATGCTTATGAGGTGCTTTGGTTTTCTAGCTACTTTTTGTTCAATGATTTGGATGTAGGAGTGTGTATTTGATAAGATTTAACATTGTGCAATGTTGAGTGAATTGAAAATTGAACACACTGTTCTGCATTTGGTGAGATATTGGTTCTGATGGTAATGAAAGTTACACAACTTTACAGATTTTGAAGGATGAGGCCACGCGCGAACAATATGATTATGCAATTGAGCATCCAGAAGAGGTGTTTAGACTTTTACAGAAACTTTGGTTTATTTTTAAAATTTGGGTCAATATCCCTGAATTGTTCATCTCTGTCCTTTTAGTGTTTGTTGAAGTATGTGTTTTCATTGATTGATTTCAGGTGTTTTTTAATACGGCGCGCTACTATCGGGCATACTATGGACATAAAACGGTAAGATTTGTTGGTTTACAATTTGAATCAGTGATGAATTTTGGATAAAATTGATTAGAAATTATTGATTTCTGCAAGTGAGTCTCATTTTGTAGTACTTACGTACTTTTTTACCTGCCAGGATCCTCGCGCTGTGTTGGTTGGCCTTCTTATTATTCTTTCAGGTTTTCAATATCTAAATCAATCAACAAGGTATAATCAGGTATTGTGATATATGGAATATCATACGATTTATTGTTAAACTCCCCTTATGTGAAAATGTACCATACGATTGTGTAATGTCTAACTCAGGAATAGTAGAACTTGCTTATGTAAAATGTACTTTTATACAATTCTCTAATTGGCTAGCTAAAGTTTGAAGAGCTGTACCTGTGGTGTTAAAGATTGTATTTAGCTAGCCCACTAGGGTCGGCATGGTGCTAGTACCTTTGGGTAGTTTTTCGGTTTGAACCTCATTTCTGCCATTGTACGCACCAAAAAACAGATTGTACTTATCTGACTTATGCCCAGTTGAGCTCAACGCTGTTAAGGGTTTTGGAAAATCTCTTAGCAAGGAAAGTAAGTAGGTCAAGAAATCAAGGGTTGCGGTCCCAAGTTTTAGGGTGAAAAATTCCTGTTCCATACATGTCATATGAATCCAATATCATTGCCACTAAAATGTTTTACCATGATTTTCAGTCTTAGAGGCTTGCATAAGATTTGAAATAGGTCAGGGCTGTGCCAATTTTCTTTGGTGGATATATATGACATTTCTTATGTGCAAATTGCTTAGTTTGTTATTTGTACAAAGTGCTTTTGGAAGATTAAGACATTTACGATCATTGCACTATTTTTCTGTGCATAGGCTGTAGCCATGGTCAAGAAGACACCTGCATATAAAAACAAACTAAGGGCATTGGAACTTGAACGCAGTGGAGGGATTACAAACAAGAAGAAGAGTCAGAAGAACATGGTCAAGTATGCTATTTTTCTCATTCTGTATGAGTCTGTTGTATTTGTTTCAAGTTTTGCAAAATTATTCCCAGGAATATTATATTTGTGTGTTATAAGTTTTAAAAAATTTCCCATACGTAGTTGATTCCTATGAATTTGTCTTCTCCATACTTTGCTTAGATTTCATTCCCATGGGATTGTTGGACGTTATCATATATTCCAACTAATAGCTTTCTTTCTCCTTTTTTTTTTATATTTGATTGTTGAAAACATTCATCAAGATACTAAAGCTTAACTAAACATGTCGTTTAGTTTTCGCAGGAATACTATTCTTGGAGATTTAATTACATGCCTTGATATAAATTCCATCCATAGTTGTTACACGTAATTTCCTTTTAAGTTTTTCAGTTGCACCTATATCCAGGGTCAAGTTACCTGTTCAATTTGGTTCTCCACTTTGAAAACTCTTATTTCCTTTTTTAAGTCAGTTTGTCTGTCATATGTAAGATTGCGCTTTGTTGACTGCGATTTCTTTACTTCTGGTACACAATGTGAGGAATCTATGCATGCAGGAAAGTGGAGGAAGACCTTAGCAATGAACTCGACCTGCAGATAACTGGAACTGAAAGGGCCTCTGTTTGGAAACTTCTTGGTGTCCGCTTTGTTCTATTACCTTATACCTTAGGCAAGGTTAGAGTTGAATCTTTATCTAGAAAATGCAGTTACTACAATGAATCTTTCATTGCTCTATTTTAATTCAAGGTAACATCTGTGAAGTTCTTTCCCACGAATAGTGGTGAACCTTGAAATATTTTTTTTGCGCGTGAAATTTATTGATCAGTTCTGTTTCCATTCAGCTGCTATTGTGGTCTGCCTGCTGGATTTGGAGATACAAAGTGAAGAAGCACTCTTATTCTTGGGAAGATGCTTCTTATCTGACACACAGATCCCTTGGTATTCCTCTCGATAGATGGAGAAATATAGGTAAATATTTCTTCTTTTAGACACCATGGACATTGGGGACTTATGTGTGGTTTTTTGGTTACTTGTGTTGGATTTTACAAGCATGGCCTAACCTACTAGTATGCATATTAACGGTTCTTATTTGGTGCCTGTTATTAATAGATGAAGCAACAAAGGAAGATCTTGTGCTCAAACGCTTATGGGAGAAATCCAATATGGAGAGCTATGTAGCAGAGATGCGGAAAGAATCAAAGCGCAGAAGATAGCTACATCAGTGGCCTCATCTGCTGATTATAAAGTTCTAAATTTGGTTTTAATTATGAAGTTGAACTGAAACACGAAGTGACAGTTAAAGTTGGAAAGCTGCAAATTGAGTTGGGGGAGGAGGGGGTGATAGAAGCAGAATTATTCATTTCAACCACGAAATCGTGGAATCATAAACAACAAAGTTTACTGAGTTTAAACATGCTCTCTGACAGCCTGTAAACAGTGAACGCTAAAGAAAACCGCATTAGATATTTGCTTTTTTGTTTTGTTTCAAAGTCAGGTATTTAAGCCTCAATCTTACTACAATCGGATGTTCGGTGGTGGTTTTGTGCCACAATTTTAATGAGGGATTATATGAAATCTCGGCATGTTACAGTAGAGTTGTGACTTGAATGTAGATGTGTCTGAAATATTTATCATTCCACTCTTCCTGAGTAGTATATCACGGTTAGCGTTGCTTTCTTAGACTTAAGATTCCTGGTGTTGCTTACATGAAGAAACGGGATAGATGGGTCTTTGAGCCACTTTGTGAGGTGGTGAATGATTTGTTAGAGCATCTCTAATGTATGAGTTTTAACTAGACTGTTAAATCTAATACATAAATCTTATAAAAAAATTCATTTGAACATGTCATATAACATAATGAAGGTCTTGAGATCAAAAGATATTTAATCATAATAATTAAATTGATCTTAAAATACAAATAGTAGTTATAAAAGTACATGTTTTTAAAGATTTTATTATTCAAGTAAAATCTGAAAGACAGTTTTAAAACGATACTGAGATGTAGATAAAGTAAAATAAGATTTTATGAAAAGAAAGTCTTTTAAGACATTTGGAGATGTTCTTATATTTATAGAATCGTTTGAGTTAAAAACTTAGAAATTATCTGTCTTTTTGCTTTTTTTATTGGATAATCATGTTAGCTAATGGATAAAAAAAATAAAAACTTTTATAAGATTCAATTGTTATAAAAAATCTATATTGCAACATATTGGTATATCATGGTGTAAATCTTAAAATTAATAATAAGATCTAATATAATTATATAAGACTACCTAAATTTTAACTATAAAATATAATATTTTAACAATTAAATTAAATTTTAAAGTTATAAAAAATTAAAATAAAAAATGAAAAAAGTATGATTTTTTTATAAGATTTAATTATCAAATCAAAATTTATAAAAAATATAATATAAATGCTACACATTTAAAATTAAGTGAGAAAATCTTAAAAGAAATTATAATACCTTGTATTGTAGTCATCTATTGGATATTCACACCCAAGTGCTTGAAACATACCTTTGAGCTTGTATATATGATATTCTTCTTTCTTTTGAACTCTATTATATTTTGTCATAACAGATATTTGGAAATGAATCCTAGATCCAAATTTATTATGTGAAATGAAAAAAAAAATACTTTTTTTAGTTTTTAAATAAAAGTGCAAGGCAAAATGTATTCTGATTTTGGATTTCTAGAATACATTTTCAGATTTGTATTTCTATAATATTTTTTTTGGATTTTTATTTTCCAGAATATATGTAATTATTCTAATTAATTATATTAATGCACAATTATTTCTCTTCAATTTTGTTTGAGGTAATAAAAGTATAAACATTTATTGGTTATCATTAAGCAATAGAAGTATGTATATTGTCGTTGGTGATCTCTAATTTTATTCTTCTTTTGTTGTACTTTGTATTGTATTTTCCATCTAAAAAATTAAGTTTTATATAATTTGATTTTTTTTAATTTTTCACATATATGCATATAATTATACATGATTTAATTTTGTGTTTTTTTAAGCCATTCTTTTATGGAAAATTGACTCATTAAATAAACTCAACATTGTACCAACTAAAGTCATTAAATTAACAAATTTTAAACAAATTGTATTATATGACACTTTTAATTTTAAAAATATTAAATTATCAACTCCATAAAATTATATCCCGTATGTACATATTCCAATCCTAACTGTTTCCTGTGACAAACTATTTGCACCAAATTCGCCTAAAACTTATAAGAAAATGTATACAAAAATAAAGAACAACGGGGAAAGTAATGTAATTTTCGTTCCCTTTTAGCCAAATATATATTTTTTATACAATTGAATAAATAGTGTTTGTAAACATAATTTTCAAATAAAGAAATTATACTTATAATCAGGACGTCTGTTTTTTTTTTTTTCAAATTAAAAGTTGTGCTTTCATACATATGTTTCAATTTCTTTTTCATAATTACATTGAAATCGTGGTTCAGAAAATGAATTTTAATTTTTTTTAGAGTTTAGGGTTCAGAAAATGAATTTTATTTTTTTAAATTTTTTGATAAAGTCAATGTTTGTAGAGACGTTTTCAATTTTTATTTATTGAAATCGTTCTTGTAAGTATATTTTTCGTTTTTTAATTTTTTAATTTTTTAAACAATATAATTATTTTTATTGTCTTAAATTATTTTCTTAATTTAAAAATATAAAATAATATTTTCTTATATTACTTTTTATTTCTTAATTTACTGTTATTCATTTAAAAATATAAAATAATATATATAAAAACTCTTATTGTTATAAAAATGAAACTAATACATATACATAACTTTTATATACATACATAGGTTATTTATATATAGATATAAACTAATAAATATAAAATTATTTCTATTGTTTTCAGTTTCATTAAAGTAATATATAATTCAAAAATTAATTACATTGTTTAAAACATAAAAGCATAAAAAAAAAATAAAAAATAGAAGTTGACTTCAATAAAAAAAAATTGTTTAACACAACATTTTGAAAATCAGTTTTTTGCAAGCAATGACTTACCAACTGTGTAGTTGTTTTAAAAGTTAACTACTTCTGTGAACTTACAAAAATTACAACATTTCTGTAAATTTGGCACAGAGCAATCTTTGAGCTTGTATATATGATATTATTCTTTCTTTTGAACTGCAATCCCACATTTCATTTTCAGAGTCTGTTGATTTTGGTTGCGGCATGGATGTGACTTTCGTGTTGGAGGATGAAACAGCGTTCTGTAGTAGAGTGGAGTTGTTCGACAAGTTCCAAGAAATCAAAGAAAGGATAAAGAAATCGAGGAACATTCCCGTTGACCGACAGACGCTACTCTTCAATGGTGAAGTTCTTCAAAACGAAGCCTTGGTCATCGACTCTGACATCTCTGAATTCTCTCGCGTTCAACTCTTGGTTCAACCAAATGAAAAGGTCTACGATCTTCCGCAGTGGATTAGGAACGTCTCCAATCTAAATATCCAGGAGATGCAAGAGATGCTCTCGTCGATTCCAGGAGCACAAAATACGCCGTTTACTATGGACCCATCGATGGTGCTCTCAGAAAATCCAGACGAGATAGAAGAGTCTATATCGTCGATGATGCACGCTCCGGCGAAGGAGCCGGTGCCGCAGTTTCTGGTGCCTTATAACCAAGTCAAGTTCACGGTGAAAAGCTTGGATGCGAAGCGGAAGCCTCTCCCCATGCAAATGAATCTGAACGACACCGTTCTGCTGCTGAAGAAGATGTATTTTAGAAAGAAGAGACCTCGAATCCTGAAGCTGAAGGATATGGTGGTGGTGACTAAAGTAGGTTATGAATTGTATGACCGCATGTCTATGCTAGCGTGCGGGATGCTTAATCTGTCACATGTTTACGTGTGTCAACGATCAGAAGAAGGAGCTTTGATTGGTGGTGATCTGAAGAAGGGGAAGATGTTGAAGGTGATGGTGGTTCCCGAGGGCAGAACTGAGAAGATACCTATCGAGGTTAATTCTCTTACCCTTTTGGAAGATTTGAGGTATGAGTTGGAGAAGTTTCACAAACATGTTCTTCCCCGAAGTGTTCATTACACTTTTACCGTCAAGGACGACCCTGTGCCATGTGAAGTATATTCGTTTGACAAGTTAGGGATTAAAGAGGGTGAGACCATTGTTATCAAACCTATAAAACTGTCCCTTCCTTTTTCTTTCCACAGTTCTGAAAATGGTGAAGAAGCCATGCATGCATGAAAATCGTTCAGTGTTGTATTGAATAACAAAAATTGAGTTGCAAAATCAGTTACTTAGGTCTGGTGCCTGTTAGTTAGTTAGTTAGTTAGTTAGTTAAACTAGCTTCGAGAATGTTATTAGTTTGTTTGTCGTTATCATAATAGATTTGTACTAGTATGAAGGGGTATCGTTTCACAGAGCTTTGTAAATCATTCAAATAAAAAAATTTGCAAACACCTTTTCACGCTCTTCTTAGCTTTTACATTTTATATAGTTATGTTGGTCCATGATTTATTTAAATTTTCTCAACCTCCGATTAGCATGGTTTATATTTCACAAATATTTCTTTGCGCGTTAACTTACTGCACCTTTCAAGTAGTATCCATTTTTTTCATGACTTATATGTTTAATAAAAAAAATTATCGATAAAAAATAATAAATTGGAAAAAAATTCTTTAATACCCAAAAAGTAAAATACATACGATTAACAAAACATTATAATGATATAATAATATTTTTAATTAAAAAAATAAAATATAATTAAAATATTACTTTATTAGTATGTGATGTGTATATATTTTAGGGTTTAGAGTTTAGATTCAAAATTAAAAAAATTATAAATTTTTATAAATAATTAAAATATTAATATTTATTGGGATGTAAGGTGGAGTATGGATGTTAAATAAACATTTTTGTATATTTTATTATGTACGGTGTTAACATGACCCTAATAATTTGGGACAGTTCACATGACCTCTACATTTTTCTTCCCGCACCTCACAATATTATGCAAAGACCAAACTTTCCCTATTATTTTTTAAAAACCTTAAAATGCACTTGAACTGTATTTATTTTTTTCATTCTGGATTATGGAATCTGGAAAATTTTCGGATTGACACTTTCGGTAAAATTTTGTATCCACAATCCGTAATTCAAAATATGTATTTCACATTCAAAAATTCATCATTCAAAAAAAAAACATTCCGGATCCAAATGGGTGATAGGGTTTCACCCACAAGTCAATAAAAATATTAAATTTAAATTCAATCACTAGCGCAGAAATGCTAATCAAATGCGGCTATTTTACATTTACAAATGCGGTTATAGAGCCGCATTTGATCAGCACGCAGTTGTAAATCAGAGAAATACAAATGCGGCTATAGAGCCGCATTTGTAAATGCGATTTACGAATGCGGTTATTTGAAATAACCGCATTTGTATATTCTTTTGAATGAGCTCGCATTTGTATATTCTTCTGAATGAGCTGGGGTTTTAGGGGCACGTTGTTGGTGAAGAGTGGAAGGGGAGAAGAGGAAACACGGCAGCTGCGGTGAGTGCGGCGGCGGAAGCGGTGGCGGAGCGGTGAGAGCGAAATGCGACAGCGGCGGAAGCAATGGAAGAGTACACCTTCAAAATGCAGAGCGAAACCCATTAAAAACGAAAGCAATATGGAAAGCGAAAGCCATTGGAGTTCAATGCAGTTGTTAGGAGCAATGAAAACAAGAGAATAAGGGGCAATGCAGTTACGTACCTTCGAAAATGAAGAACTTCGCAACCAGAGAAAACAAAGAACAGATGTGAGCGCAAACGAAGAATGAACGAAACTGTTGAGCGCCTAAAATTTTGAGGGTAAAAACCATTTACAAATGCAGTTATTCAAATAACCGCATTTGTAAATGGAGCGGTTATTTAAATAACCGCATTTGTAAATCAAAATAATTTCAAAAATGCCACCGCGTTTTTTACGAATGCGTTTAAGCGCTGAACCGCATTAAATAAGGAGCGTTTTTTTCTTATTTTTGTACTAGTGAATGTGTATAGTGAGTATTGTGCCAAATATAAGTTGAGTTTACGCCATGTGGATGACCATCTATTTATAAGATTTCATGGAATTAGATCTTTGACACTGGTTTTTTCAGATTTTAATGTGACATATTATATTATCCTCTTATTAAAAATTTAAATATTATGTATATAAATAGGACTATTCTTTAATATAATCAAAATATTTATGTAATATAATTAGAGATATTATATAATTAAATCAACGTATTAATCGAGTTAGAATATTATCTTTATGGTCAGAGATGTTATAAAATTTGTGCAATTAAGAAGATTGAGATATTATGCTCTAAAAACAAATTACGTGAAAGTGTATTAATTTTTGTATTAATAATTGATTTCCATGATATATTTATTCAAATTAACGACACTACTAATGATAATCACGAGGGAAAGAAATTAGTTAATAATATTTCTAGAAATTTTGATTAATTTCAGAAGGTGATGGGTCACTTTGTGATTTAGGCTTATGTTCGACTCACCCTATTTAGGCTGGATCGACATTTGACTAATCCATATTTGGACGGTACAGAACCCTTCAACCTTGAGCCGAGTGAGTAAGACGAAAATACTTGTCAATGTGATTTTGAAAAAGTGAGTTGGTTTTCGAGAATGTCACTTCTAAACAGATAAAACACACACATATATATATATATATATATATATATATATATATATAATTAATAAATATTTTAAAAAACTTATATAATTTATAATTGTATAAAAATAATGTTTATCTCCTAATTATCAAATGAAATCTTTAATGCATCAGACTATAATAAGTTTTCTGCAGGTATTTTAAGTGATTTTTTTGGGTAGTTTGCCATTTTTTTTGAGTATTTTCATATGATGAATGTTAGTTTTATGTAAGGGTTAAACTCTTTTTTATATCTGTTTCATTCCTTAAATAATCTATTTTTATTCATTCACTCTTTGTTAGTAAAAAAATGTACTAAATGTGCATTTTTATAATAGTAGTCCATTTTCTTACAAAAAAATAATAATGGTATTTGAGACATTTCTATTGAATTTTTGTATCTATCACCATATAACCTCTATCAATGGCAGAAAAGAGAATAGGAAAGAAAAGAAAGAAGTCAGAGATTCACTCATAACAGAATAAATTACCCACCTAGAATACATATCTATATATATATATAAAAAAAAAGAGTCGTAGCATTATTGGTAAATAACTATTTTTTCTTTTCGTGAGAAGCTTTCTCCGATATATTTGTGTTACAATTAACATTCGAATATTAGTCAGGGGTATCAAGTATTTACATGCTTAAAATATTGCGTACTAAGATTTTTTTAAACCTTGTAAAAATTAAATATTAATATGTAATTTTTATTAAAATCCGATTTTATAAAATTGACATCATATTGTTTTTTCAATAAAACTTTCTTTTTAACTTAAAAGCTAAACTCTTGTCTATCATTGAAACCATTAAAAAAAATGTTCTTAGGAATCTTGTATTTTATAAGATAAAAAGGTACTTTTCTATCTTTAGATTCCCGAAAAACTAATTTTTCTTTTACCAAACTTCCATTGAGTATGAATTATCATTCTTGAGAACAGGATATATAAGTGTATTGGTTGCCATGGTAATAGTTTAGAAAACATTTTATAGAATTCAATTTTAGATATATGATTTAATTTAATTTAATATATATGATTTATGTAATTTTAGAATATATTTATTTTATCTCTTTAAAGTCAATCAAAACTTTTTTTTTGTGTGTTTATCTTTTTACTAAAAAGTAATTATATCAATTTTTTTTTTAAATTTAATATTTACAGATATTTATTTATATTCAAGATATTAACGTTCCTCATCAATATTTTTATTCGCAATAAAAAGTTAGCATGACATAGTTGTTTGTAAAAGAAAAAAAAACAACTTTTAATAGTTGATAATATTATGAAATCAAAAAAATCTTGCGAGACTTTTAATTTGAATTTGCTATGAATATAAACATTACTATTAAGATTAATTTGAATAAGAGTATTTACTCGTAAGTTCAGATTGGGTCAATTTTTAATTTCAATCGTGTTTCTTTAGAAATATTTAATTAAATTATCAAATATATGATAAAAATAAAATTTTATTCATTTATAATGTCGAAAAAAAATTAGCTATATAATCAATGACAGTATAGGTTCAAAGTTTATATTATTAAAAAAAAATAGCAAATTTAATAACAGTACGTATAAAATCAATTTGAAATTAATTGAATATATTTTGAAAATCAAAATTTCAAGATAATGTTTGTTATTTGTTTCAGTTTTGAAACAGTTAAATTTATTCGATTTGATTTTATTTCAACCGTTTATAAATAGGAAAGAACGTGCCTAATTCAAACAAAAAAGGGTGAGATGGATATAACTTTTGTGTTGGAGAATGAGAGAACGTTCTGTATTGAAGTGAGTTTATTTGACTCGTTTCTTGAAATCAAACAAAAAGTGCAGAAGTATAAGGCCATTCCCGCTTCTTCCCAAACGCTCATTTTCAACGGTCAAATTCTTCAAAACGACGACGTCATCTTCCATACTCACATCTCTCAGCAGTCTCGTCTGAAACTTCTCGTTGACCCGGAATATTTCGCCAACCCCGCCGTGACGTTGCCGTTGCCGTTGCCGTTGCAGTTTCCACCGCCGCCAAATGAAAACGACTACGGAGATATGCTGCAGTGGAATGCGGAAAAGCAGGCATCAAATAGAGGCAACTTAGAAGAGGAGCTGTTGAGGATTTCCGCCGCGCTATCGGAGACGACATTACCGCCTTTGTGTTTCGAAGACGATTCAGCGAATGCGTTGCCGCAGTGGAAGCCTGAGTTTAAACCGGCTCCGCCACCGCTTCTCCCAACGCCACCGGCTATAATCAGGTTAACGGTGAAAATAGTTGCATACAGAACGAAGCCTTTCTTCTTAGAGATGGATCTGGACGACACCGTTCTGCAGCTGAAGGAGAGGATTTACAGAATGAAGAAACCTAGAAACGTAAACCTAAACGAGATGTCAGTGCGGATAAAATCAGGTGAGGAATTGCGTGACCAATTGTCGTTGCGAGATTGCGGGATGCTGAATCTTTCTGTTATTTACGTGCATAGAAAATCAGAAGAATCAGAACCGCCACCGAAGTTTACTTTTCCGGCTGTGACCGCTGATGGTGGTGTGGGGGCAAAGATGGTGAAGATTATGGTGGTTCCCAAGGACGGAACTCGGAAGATAGCGATCGAGGTGAATTCGTTTAATAGAGTGGAAGATTTGAGGTACGAGTTGGAGAAGTTTCACAAGCATGTTCTTCCCGAAAACAATAGTTATTTTTTCACTAACAAGGATGGCCATGTGATGACCGAAACGCATTCGTTTAACTGGTACGGGATTGAAGATGGGGACGTAATTGAAATCACCCCTGAATATGTTTCTGATGAATCCAATCCCTGAGTATTATTATTTCCTAGTGAAGAAGCCACGCGTTCAAGCATGAGTATCAGTTGGTATTGAATAACAAATTTTCTGTTTGTTACTTAGGCGTGGTGTTTTTGTTGAACAATAAATAGGCGGGAACATTAGTTACTTACTTATCCTAACACAACTATAAACAATAAATTTGAAAAACATATGTCATGATTCTTTTCTTTTATTAGATATATTTATATATTCTTTTAACAGCTTTTTTTTAAAAGGCTGAGATGCATAAACATTATTATATATGATAAATGTTTCGTTGACACTTTTTCAAAAAATTAAATTCACTTCACAATCTACTTTAATAATATAATAATATATATTAGAGTTTTAAATTAAAAAATAAAGCTGTTAGAAAGCAATGGCGTTTTTTATGTGATCACCCTTATTATATTTGATAAGATATTTTTTATCAGAAAAAAATAAAATAGCAAAGTATTAGAAATATTTTAAGTCATATACAAATTTAAAATAGAATCGAAAATCCTAATAAGAATGACAACTCAAGTTCTTCTATTACATCACCAAAGCAATTAAAAAAAATCCTTTAATAAAAATATATACAAAATGTAAAAAAGTTAAATATTTTTTCAAAATTAATAAAATTATAAATTTTTATAAATAATTAAAATATTAATATTTATTGAATTATAAGATGGAATACATTTTCAAATAAACATTAATCTAAAGGTATATAAAAGTGATGAGAGAACAAGAGCAATATGATTCACAAGTTTATCAATACAAGACAAGAAGGGTTAAATATTTTTTTTTCTTTATATCAATTTTTCTTTGTCTTTGTATTTAGTACAAATTTTAGACCTTTTTAATATTTATAGTAAAAAAATATTAAAATTAGTCATTGCATAATAAACGAAATTTTAGCATATTAAACTAGTTATTAAAAAAACTAATTTTACCAACAGTCAAAATTTGTAAGTAATGCATAAATTTTTGTTAATAAATAAAAATTACTGACAAAATTCAAAAACCATCCAAAGACTTGTATCTAGAACTTCTCAACTAAAAAGTAAGATAAGAGAAACTTAATCTGGTTGCTGTAGGGGAGTTGAACACACGTCATTGACTACAGGAACTTGTAACCACTGTAGAAAAGATGATCACTATTATTTGGTTAATAAAGATTAATATAAATAAAATATTATTATTTTGTTAATAAAAATTAATATAATTTATTTTTAAAATAGAATAATAATATATTTGGTTGTTAATTAAAATGGCAAAAAAAAATTGTGAGTGTTAAAGTATGATTACCCAAATAGAAAATGGTGGAAACCTATCACTCCATGTTAGACAGATGTAGTTAATTTTTTCCACTGTAAACGTATCAGCCCCCTCCTTATAATATATGGTTGGAAAGAAGTTTCCAGAAACTATATAAGGAAGTATGCATGGTGGCTCCCTCTCATTCTCAGATTCTCACAGACCATAAAGTGATGGTGATGATGGATGTGAATGTTGATATCCAGGGAGGGGAATCGTTCTCCATTCAGCTTCGTTCCTCCCAAACAATACGTGATATCAAGGAAAAAGTGCAAGACCTTCGACAAATTCCCATTCGCCAACAAATCATCCTCCACAATCAACAACTTCTCTACGACGATCTAAAGCTTCATGAATGCTTCATCCAAAACGGCTCGCGCATTATCGTTCAAATTCTCGACGATGCTCCAATTCCTGTTTTCTCGCCGAACGACTCTGATTTTGACCCGGGATCGTCATCGCCGGAACCCTACTCAGACTTGCCTCCATCGCGGGCTCAGGTACCTGACTTAAACTTGACTCCATCGCCAGCTCTGGAGGCTGATCCGTCACCGGCACCGCTGCATGACCTAAACTTGCCGCCGGTGCCTTCGCCATCACCTTCACAGTCACCCGCACCATTACAACAATCATACTTGCCGCCGGTGCCTTGCCCGACGTTAGGCTCTAACCTGACACCGCAGCCAACGTCGGATCTGCAACTCCCAACGCTTTTCAATAAGGGATACAATCGATCGGATATTCTACAGTGGAATCCATCATTGCAGCTGATTCAGGCGTCAAATGAAGACGATCTGTTAGAAGTTGGAGGGTTTTCATCTTCACCGCTGTTGATGTCGATGCCAAGTACGCCGTCAAGGGTAAGGACTGCGGCAGAGTCGGCGCCGTTACCGCCGCCTTATCCGTGGTGGCTTCCGCCGCTGCCACCTGCACTATTTCAAAATATACCGAATCCTGTTCCACCACCGCCGGCGACAGTGACGTTGAACGTGAAAGTGCCTCAGTCGAGAGATCGTGTCCGTATAGAATCGGAGCGAACGGACACGGTTCGGGAGCTGAAGGAGAAGATTGTTGCGCTGGAAGACATGCAGGGCGTGACCGTGGATAGGATCGTGCTGCAGTTGCACTCATTGCGTCTGGAATTATTGGACCATGTGGCACTGCGTGATTGTGCAGTTTCAGAGAATTCTCAGATCGATGTGCTCTTAAAACCTGCTGTTGAGGAGAGTGGTAGCAACGAAGAGCAGTTTCGGAAGCTGAAGGTGACTGTGTTGCCTATGCGAACGAACGAGAGAATCGAGATAGAAGTGTTTAGTTTTGACAAAGTGTCGGTGTTGAGGCAGAAACTGGATGAGTTGCACCAGATGCAGGGGTTCCCTCTTCCTGAAGATGGTGGCTATTTTTTCATTTACGGACGGCAGGGCATGCATGAAGAGCAGTCCTTTGATTGGCACAGAGTTCGTGATGGTGACACCATTCAAACTTTTGATGGATTCCTTACAAGAAACTCCTCACCCACACCCTCCCTCACTCTCTCCCCCACTCTCTCCCCCTCATCCTTACCCTCCTTACCCTCCTCACCCTCTTAATTCCTTTTCTTTAGTTCTTCAATAACTACCGCAGCTTAAATACCTGTAGATACAACACACCACTGTAAATTTCACCTTTCCATCCAAATGTGAATAATCCTTCATCATCAATCAAATCATTCTGCTTTTTTGTTTTCTGTCATACACCTCCTTTATTCAAATTACAACATTCAGTATAACAAAGGCGAGTAAGGCTCTTACTGACCAAAATTTCTGTAAACGATAGCGCCTGTGTGGTAAAAGAAGAAAATTAAAAAGTTAAGTGTGTCCGAAATGAGCAATGATATATTTACACCCAACTTTAATTTCTAATTGATGATAAAAAAAAATATTTTGATTGTTTCATATAAAAATTAAAATTTTAAGTAAAGAAAGTGAGTTGTATACTGAGTACGGTTGTGCATGTATATTTTTTGTCCGAAATATCCATACTCTTTATTAAGAAAAGTTGTTACTAAAACAAAACAAAAAGCATTCACAACGCAAAATAATAATATTTTAATTATATTTATTTATTTTGTAATTAAAAATATTAAAATATATTATTAAAGTTAGTTGTCAAATGGTGGCATTGTTGTCAAAATATTTTTTCATTAAAAAATGATTGGTTGGCACAAATTAAATACTTCCTATTACCGCATTTTTAACAATATAATAATATATTAATAACTTCTATTAAAATATAAAAATAATATGATTAAAATAATAATATACTGAATTAGAAAGTGAAAATAATTTGTAAGAATCATGAGCTTTCACTTTTCTCTTACATTCAAATCTTTTCTAGTGCAAAATGCTTCTTTGGGTTTTTGGGTGATGTTTTTTTTGTAGGTATGTAGGTGCAGTTTTTGTTCTGCTGTAAGTATATAGGTGCTGTCATGGCAGCAACTCTTTTGGTTTTTTGGGGTTTTTATTCTGAGACTTTGCGTATACGGTGAAGGTATCTTGTATTTTATATACGGGTTGAGACCCACTTCTCCTTTTAATTAATTTTATTTTTTTCTAAAAAAACAATAATAAAAATGAATATAAAAAATGTTATAAAAAATTATAATTTATCAAATTGTAAATTGAATGTAATAGAAAAATAATCATGATACTTTGAACTTTTAATTTTTTTCTTGTAAAATTTAACTTTATAAATTATTATTTGATTATAATATTTTATCTGTATTTACTTTTATTATTGTAATAAAATATTTTATTATGCATATCAATTATGAAAATTGATGTAGATAAAGAAGATGTTCTCAAGAAATATTTTTCTAATGAGAACAAATCACATTTATGATAAAATTGAGAAATAATATAATTCACATTCACTTCAGCTAAATATATTATTACTTTATTTTAAAATTTTGTTTATATTAATTTTTTTTAAGGAAATGTGAGAGATTTTTTTTAAAAAGAAATTTACTAGGTAGGAGGTATGTGTTTATCGATGTTGTACAGTCTAACCGTATGTATGTAACATTTGTCTTACCTCAAGAAAGGCTTCATAGGCTTAAGAAAGTATGACATTTGGTCATACTCAAAGAAATATGTTTTTGGAATTGAGAGAGACAAATTCATATTGTTTATGCTGACATATTACAGTGTTAAGCACAAATTCATGTCTACTATCTCTATTACCCATGTGTATTATTTGTACTACACGTGTTTGATAAGACACATATATCCTATATCTTATAAAGAATTGACCACATCTTGGAAACTCATTATGATTCTTGTTTAAGATAATCAATTAAGCGTAACTCATATTTATGAAATTCTCTTTTAATTAATAAATTAATTCGGTAAGTTGTCGACAAATATCTTGTTTAATCTTAAAAATACACGTTCAAAGACAAGATAGAGGTACGTATCTAGTAATATTTCTTACATTTAACACTAAATCTCTGGTGTATATTGAACACAAAAGGTTATGTTTATATAGGAAAAGAAACATATGAGCTAAGTTCAATACATAAATAGAAATATCTAATAATATCTATAATATCTCATAATATCTAACACTTCCCCTTCAAGGTGGTGCATATAGATCATATGTATTTAGTTTGTTACAAATGTAATCAATCCTAGACCCTTGTAAGGGTTTAGTAAAAATATATGCTAATTTATTATTTAAATTAACAAATTCAATCTTGATATCTTCTTATATGATATTTTTTCGAATGAAATGACAATTAATCTCGATATGTTTGGTCATTTCATGAAAAACTGGATTTGAGTTAATATGAAGAGCTCTGATTATCACTTATAAGTGTCATTTGAGTGACCTTTCCAAATTGCAATTTTTTAAGTAACTGTTTAATCCAAATAAGCTTATAAGTAGCCGAGACCATAACTCTATATTCTGCTTATGCACTAGATCTCGCCACAACACTTTCACTAGTGCAAAAAAAAGAAAAGGATATGCTTTATTTAGTGCGGCTTTTGCGCTACCCGCTTTCGTAAAAAACGCAGTGGCATTTTTGAAATTATTTTGATTTACGAATGCGGTTATTTGAATAACCGCATTCGTAAATCAAAGCACTTGATTTACGAATGCGGCTATTTGTATAACCGCACTTGTAAATCAAAGCGCTTGATTTACGAATGAATAGCCGCACTTGTAAATCAAAGCGTTTGATTTACGAATGCGGCTATTCCAATAACCGCATTCGTAAATCAAAATTCTTTGATACGAATGCGGTTTTACCTTTAGCCGCATTCGTAAAGCCTTTTTTACCCTAAATTTTGAAGCGCGCCACACACAATTTCAAACTTTATTTCTCGTCTTTGCCTTCGTTTCGCGTTCGCACTCTGAGTTCGTCTCCTTCTGCTGCATCTGCATTCCATTTGTGCAATGTAAGTTTCTTGAACTCTCTTTCTTCCTCTTCATCTTCACAAATATATGCATAAATGTTTTTTGTTTTTCTTATATATGTTTTTTTCCTTGCATTGGTGGTCTCGAAGCACTGTTTCGTTGGCTGACATTCGTTTTTCTTACATTGTTTGGTTTCTCGCATTGCTCAGTACTCTTTCATTGTCTTCGTGGTTTTTTGTGGATTTTTTGGTTTGCTCCGTTGCTGCTTCCCTGTCCGTCGTCGCTTCTGCTGTCGCCACCGTTGTTGGCGCTCCCGTGACTCTTCATCAACGTTGGCTTCACACAAGATTGACAATGTTTTAAAATTTTTAATTTTTTTTAATGATTTGGCATATACAAGTGCGGTTAAAGCAAATAACCGCACTTGTAAATGGTATTTATAAATGCGGCTATATAGCCGCATTTATATTTCTTGATTTACAAGTGCGTGTTGATCAAATGCGGCTATAAAGCCGCATTTATAAATTCGAAATAGCCGCATTTGTTTTATGTTTCTTCACTAGTGTTTGTTTCTTGTTCTTCCAAGAGATCAAGTTATCACCAATGGATACACAATAACTAGAAGTTGATCTTCTATCAAATGGAGATTATACCTAATCAACATCTGAATAACAAACGACTTTAATGTGGTTATTATGACCATATAGCAAACATTTTCCATGAGAGTCTTTAATGTACTTCAGTATACAAATGACTTCATTCCAATGATCTTCACATGGAGAATTAAGAAATTGACTCACCACACTGACCGTAAAGGAAATATCAGGACGAGTAACAGTGAGATAATTCAGTTTTCCAACTAATCTCTTATACTTCTCGGGATCTAAAAGAGGCTCCCCTTGATTGGGTAGAAGTTTGATATTGGGATCCATGGGAGTATCAACAAAATTCAAATTCATCAACCCAATTTCCTCCAAAATATCCAATGCATATTTTCTTTGAGAGATAACAATACCAAAATTCGATTGTGCTACCTCAATCCCCAAGAAATATCTGAGTTTGTCAACATCTTTGGTCTGAAAGTGTTGACAAAGGTGTTGTTTTACTTGTGAGATGTCATGGTGATCACCGCCTGTAAGAACAATGTCATCAACATATACTACAAGATAGATACACCAACACTCGAGTGACGATAAAAAACTGAATGATCTGTTTCACTGCGATTCATATCAAACTGTTGAAAAACATTGCTAAATTTTTCAAACAAGGCCCTAAGAGACCGCTTGAGGCCATATAAGGATTTGTGAAGACAACATACCAATCTAGAAGACTCCCCGTGAGCAACAAAATCAGGAGGTTGCTCCACATAAATTTCTTCCTACAAATCCCCATTAATTATAAGAAAGGCCTTTTTGACATTCGGTTGATAAAGAGACCATTGTTGAAGAGCAACCATGGCTATGAATAAGCGAACATAAGTCATCTTTGTCACTGGAGAAAAAGTATCACCATAGTCTAAACCAAAAATTTGGGTATAACCCTTAGCCACAAGAGAAGCTTTGAGACAATCAATAGTACCATTAGGACCAACTTTGATAGCAAAAATTCACCCGCAACCAACATCAGATTTCCTAGATGGTAAAGGAACAAGTTTCAAGTTCCATTAATTATTCTGAAGCGCATTCATTTTATCAAGCATGACTTACGCCAACCAGGATGAGCTAAGGAATCACCTACAAATTTTGGAATGGATACAGAAGAAATAGACGGAAGGAATGTATAAAAGGGTTGAGATAGTCTATGGTAACAAATGTGGAAAGGGATTATAAGTAGAACGTATACCTTTACGGATAGCAAAATAGGAAGATCAGGTTCAACTGTCAGAGCCGGAGGGGGATGAGGTGTTGGCACTCGAAGAGAGTCATCTAATGGACTATGAGACGTTTGACGACGACTATACACCTGAAGAGTTGGCGGCGGTGATAATGTTTACGTGCACTAAGCACAACAAGAAGAATATTAACTTGATTAGATAAAGACATAGAAGGAGAAGGACAAGACTTAAAGTAAAGGGAAGATTCACTCAAGGTGACATCTACTGAAATAAAATAACAGTTTAGAGAAGGTGAGAAACATTTATATCCTTTTTGTGATCTAGTGAACCCTTAAAAGACACATTGACTTGAGAGATAATTTATCAAGACCAAGACTAAAATTAAGAATAAAGCATGCAGACCTAAAAACTTTGGGAGGTAAAAAGTGGAGAGGGTCATGCAGAAATAAAATAAAATGAGGAATTTTGTCATCTAAAACTGAAGATGGCATGCGATTAATGAGATAACAAGCACTAAGAACAACATCACCCTAACAATGTTGAGGAACATCATCATAGATTAAAATAGTACGAGTTTGTTTCAACAAGATGTTTATTCTTGCACTCAACTACCCCATTTTGTTCAGGTGTATAAACACATGAAGTTTGATGAATAATACCATATTAAAAGAAAAGAAAGAATAAAGTAAATTTCTTGTGTATATTAAATACATAGGGATAGGAAAAGAAACATATATGGACTAAGTCCATTACATAAATAAAAATATCTACAATATCTGATGATAATATCTAATTATATTTAACAATTTGTATTCTAATTTTAAAATAAATATGCATATGTCTGGAAAATATTTTACTTGAGATACTTTATTTTGTGAATTTTGTAGGAGCTGAGGTTGTATTGATGAAGTTTATTTGTGAGCTTCAATATTTTTTCAGTTTTCATTCTACTTTGTGTAACGTTCATTTGGTAATTTATCACTTCTACTGCTTTTTCTTTCTAATTTTTTTAGTTAAGGTTGCTTGTACCAGCAAGTATACGAAAAAAATCACTTCATATGTTCCAAGTGTATTTTTCTTAAATCCACAATAAACATTAATCAACCTTCTTAAGTACTGCTGAAGCTAATCTTAGTTTGTTTCTTGTACGAAGAATTATACAGATATTCATAATTCATGGGGTGAATTAAGTTTATACCTCTTACATTTTAATTAATATTCCTCCATCCACAATCAAACAAGAAGCTCTGTACTTTTTAAAATTATGTCTATACTTCTCTGTTAGTTTTATGAACATATTATTTATATAAATGTGTAGATATTATACTGTTTTTAGTATATTATTAAATATTATAAACTATATAGTAGTAGTATCGTTTTTATTGAATTTATATATAAAAAATATATAGTATTTAATAAAATATACTTATAAAGAAGTTTATTCTGTACTTATCTATTAAAAAATAGCATATTGTTCACATTATTTATTTAAAATAGCTTATAAAATGACTAATGAAAAATAGTAATTTATATTTTTATTGTTATAATTTTCTTATACTTGTTTTGTCAAAATTATAGGCTAATTTAAAGTTACTTAAATCCTCTTTTAAATTATTTGTGTTATTTCAAAAGTTGAAAATAAAGAAACTGTAAATAATTTTAATCAACAAATTTTCAATACCAACAATTGCGTAAAATTTGTTCAAAAATATTCAACTAAATTTTAAAAAGAAAAAAAAAATTACCCTTGATAGAGAATAAACTTATAGATAAATCTGTGTTTTTAATTCGTATTTGTCTCGCCACTGAAATTGAAAAAAAAAAAGTAGTAAGTTTCTATTCCAAAAAGAAATTATGAAAAAATCGTAAGTATTTACAGTTTAACTGATCGTATGAATTTTTTTATGAAATTTTAATAATGCAGCATACAAATAGAACTGTAAATAGAATGCGTAGTTTTATTCTATAATTATTATTACATATCAATAAGATAAAATATTTCTTATTAAATACTAATATAACTATCGACAGTAATTTACCATATAAATTATTTTTAATTTTGAAAATAAACATGATGGTATACTTTAAGTATAAAAAATGTATTGGGATCTATTTAAAATGTAATATAGCAATTATACTGAATAAATATATATTTCACATTTTAATTGATAGCATTAAATAAAAGAATAAGATAGAAAAATCATCTACAACTAAACGAAAAAAAAATTGAGATCCCTTTTCCAACTTTGGAGGCATAAGGGGTGGAAAAGAAGTTAGAAAGAAGTTTCAAGAAAGTACTGAGTACAGCAGCAATGGACTTTGAAATTGATGTTATTTTTGAGGTCTCTGGAGGGATCTCCTTCTCCATTGAAGTTAATCGCTTCGAAACAATCCGTGAAGTCAAAGAGAAGATCCAAACCATCCACCATATTCCCATTTCCCAACAATATTTCGTTTTCAATGGCCAACATCTCCAAGATCATCTCTACGTTTATACCACTCCAATCCTTCACCGATCCCGCATTCATCTACTTATCACCACCGCCGATGCCGCAAACCTTGCGCCTCCTCCGCCGCCGCCGCCGACTCCACCGCCGATGAATTGCCATTCTTTTCCGGCACAACCGCTGCTGGAGCGGCAACCGTCAACACTTCCGAGCACCAAGATGCCGGATAACGCATCGGTAACGCAGCGGCGAATGACGACGACAGTGACGTTGAGCCTGAAAATGCCAAAATCCACAGATCGTATCCGTATAGAAATGGACAGAAAGGACACCGTTGGGAAGCTGAAGGAGAAGATTGCGGCGCACCAAGACATGCAAGGTGTGCCTGTGAATAGGATCGCGCTGCAGTTGCATTCAAGGCGCCAGGAATTGAAGGATCACGTGGCTCTGCAAGATTATGCGGTTGTAGAGAATCCTGAGATTGATGTGTTCTTGAAGCCGCCTCTTCCGGTGGCCGGTAGCCGCAGAACGCATCCTGGGAAGCTGAAAGTGAAGGTATTACCGATGCTAACAAAGCAGAAGATCGAGATAGAGGTGTTTCCTATGGACACGGTGTCCGTGTTGAAACCGAAGCTGGAGGAGTTGCAGCGGATGCTAGGGTTCCGTCTTCCGGAAGGTAACGGTTATTTTTTCATTCACAAACAACGAGATATGCATGAAGACCAAACATTTCATTGGCACGGAGTCAGTGACGGTGACACCATTGAAACTTTTGATGGATTCATTATAACAAACCCCCAATCTTAATTCCATCTCTTTAAATCTTAATTCCTTCTCTTTAATTCTTCTATTAAGAGAAATGCTAATTTGAGAAGTGCAGAGCCTCAAATTTACAATTGTAATGTAAATAACTTTACCTCAATCTAATCTATTCACATGGTCCACGATTCAACAACAAAATGACATTAATTTCAGTGCATCAAAATGTGTAATTATTCTCCCTCCAAATATAGAATAAATTTTTTTTAACACTCAAATATTTAAGAGTTAAGTGAATGTAACTAGGTTCAAAGTATTCTTGTTCACCTCCAAATAAACCACTGAGATCATTTTTCTTAGTAATAATACCTTCACACCATACACATTAAAAATACTCATTTCATCTTTTCTTTTCTGTTATGAATTGAGTATATCCATTCTGATATTTTTACTTTAGTAGTTTTTCTTTTCTTTTCGATTTAATCTTTTCACTTCAAAGTAGTGTATGAGTTCCTTCGTCACTCAGAATGTCTCAAATACGATTTGGGTATCAGCCTTTGCTTTTTCTATGACTTTTATTGTTGATTTTCTTTTGGGCAACTTTTTTTTTCCTTATACTAAATCATTAATAATATATATATAAGTAATGAAAAAATGTTTACTTTTGATTGTTTGATGCGATATATACAACACATTAGACATAAGTACAATGGTAAGTCACCTACCAAAAATAGTAACGATCCATGGTACCATACCAAAAAATAGACAAGTTTATATCATGGTGTTACATATAAATAAACATATACACATTAGTTAGGATATCATGTATTTCATATATAAAAGCATGATTTTGACTTAGCTCACTTGATCTCTTTCTTAACAATTATCCAGTTGGAAATTGAATTCATAACTTTGGCTTCGATATCAATTCTTGAATCAAATGCTTACCATTAAAGTTATGGCTCATAATCATGGTGTAACTCGTTCTACTTAAGATTGTAACAACCTAAGTACTATATGGTTTAATTATGATTAGGCTCACTAATTACAACCTTGAGATAATTTATGTCACACCAATACCTGTCATAGTAACAACTCGAAAGTCAACACAAAAAATGCAATGTCATAACTCCATCATGACCTTTATCAAATGAGAGCGTAGTGACTAATATAATTCACCATAATGAATTATTAAAAGAATATATTATTTCATCACAAAAATTGACTTTAATGATAAATAGTCAACGCTGACTCGTGATTGTCGTCCATCTTTTATCAATAAAAAATATGACTCTCCATGACTGAAAGCTATGATCTTTGTGTCAACTCCCTATAAAAGACGTTATTAGCCTCAATTAAACCCGCACTAAGATGAACATTACATATTAAACATTAATTAGTTATGAGAATGTAGCATCAACTTAGTGGACTAAAAGGTTATAAAATTTAATTATTTTTTAATAAATAGAGTTGGCTTAATTAGTATTTGTCATATTAATTTAATTTGTGTTGGTTTGATCGATGCTAATGACCGTAATTTAAAAAATATATATAATTTTCATTTATAATAAAATAAAATAAATTGAAAAGATTTGTAGTAGATGAATGAGATGGGAAAATAACTATGAATAAAAGAGATGAAAGATTTTTTATTTTTTTTTGAGTTCTTAACAAAAAAAAAATTGATCTTTTATTTTATTGCTTACGTTATTTTATTACTTAAATGTTTCCTAACTTGTGTTTTCTTATTATCTAGCTCATATAGTGGTTAAAGGAAAATTTTGGTTTGACACAGTCTTTTATCAAATCATTTGACAATTAATTTAAATAATAAAATATTCTATTATAAATAAATATAAATAAAACTAAAATATTATAATAAAATAATTATTTATGAAGTTGTAATGTTATTGAACAAAAGAAAGTGTCAAGCTATCATGATACTTAAAGGTTTTTTCTAATTTCATTAATTAATTTCTTATTTTCTTTTATTTGTGAAATAAATATATAATATTCAATTGTAGTTCAATAAATAACCGCAAAGTTATGAATGTTACTATTATATAATGTAATGGTGACATATTTTTTTAACTTCTAAAACTCTAGGATATATGATGATCTTTAATTACTTAACTCTTAGGTTGTTTTTTGTGAGTTTCAATTTATGTGTTTATAGTGTATACATTTTTTAAAACATATTTCTTTAATTTTAGTGTATAAAAGTTTGATTACTTTAAATATTCTATTTTTTCATGAGTATTTTATAATATTTATATGTTTTATTATCATATTTCTGCATTTGGCTGAGGTTTACTAGATTACATGTTAACAAAAAAGGAAAAAAATGAACTAAATAAATTGTACTAAAAATAATTTGTAATATAGATGATGGTTCATTCCAAAATCGTCGTCTATATCACTACATAAACGACAATTATAGATATAAAACATTGTCTATAAATGTTTTTTACTCTTTATTTATTTATGTCACGCTAGAGATATAAATTACAATTATATAAGTATAAGTATAAACAACAGATTCACTTAAAATTGTCCTTTATTTAAAAATTATAGAGGACAACATAAGTCATCGTCTATAACATGAATGTTTAGAAAACGATTACAAATATATCAACTCGAATGTTGATATTTATGGGCCTTTTTATAGTCATGAGTGTAAAGTAAAAAAAAATCTGTTGTAAAATAATAATTATATTAGTGCATTAAATTATGCATTACCCAAAGTGAAAAAGCAAGACATCAATCCCTTCCAAATCCATTTAATGCAACAATTACTATTCATCCCAAAAATAATTTATGTCTTAAGGTTATTTTATCCCGGGTAAAAAATGAAACACTCCAAGACAAATATTATTTATTTAAACACAATTCCACTAAAATAATCTTATTTTCTCTTAACTTCAATACATGCAGGTCAATTTTATTAAAAAAATGTTTGACACGTGTTAATTTTTTCATATAGAAAAACTTCGTATTGATAAAAACTTCAATAACTATATTATTAAGTCCTATTATTTAAATAAAAGTATCTATTTTGGGACACATGTTCAATGTTGGAACTGAAATTATTTGAGGAAAAAGGAGTAATTAATTATAACTTGTCCCTCAGGAACTTTTTTGTTTAGGGAAGTTTAGAAGTTTTCAGAAACCAAAGCACAAGAATGATGCCTTTTTTTTTTATCAAGAAGATGGTTTCTTGAATGAAATGAAATTTATGGGAAATGACATCAAGATCATGATGCCGATTTGGAACGTTTGTTGGGTACAGTTACAAATTAACCGTCTCACTTCATAGCGAGTGGAGGGATTTTCTTAATTTGCACCCATTTACTCACTTCTCAACAATAGCCGTTATAAATGGATGACGACGGAACGCTGTTGCCGCCGAGGTTGAGGTGGAGAATACAGTACAGAGGCAAGAAGACGGTGGATGCGTCACTGACACCGTCACAGCAGACGCAACCTACGACGGTGACCTCGCCGAGGGAGTGGTCGACAATCGTGCTGAAAGTGAAAGTGCCTGCGAGGAAAGAACGTGTTCCAATAGAAATGGACGTCAACGACACCGTTATGAAGCTGAAGGAGAAAATTCTAGAACAGAAAGGGATGTACGCCGTGGGAGTGGAGAGAGTAGTGTTGCAATGGCATAAAGAGCACGTGGAATTGGTGGACCGACAGTTGTTGAAGGATTTCGTAGATTTCGATCAACGTGAGATCGATGTGTACTTAAAGCCTCCGCCGCGACCGCCGCGGACGGTGAGGATGAAGTTGTCGGTGGTGCCGGTGAACTCGAAAGAGAGGATAGAGGTGGAGGTTAGGGCTGAGGAAAGCGTGTCGGTGTTGAGGCAGCGGATAGAGCAGGCGCACCGGATGGTTAGGTTTCGTCTTCCCACTCGCGGTCGTTATGTTTTCATTCACAATGAAAAAACGATGGACGAAAAAATGTCGTTTCGTTGGCACCGTGTTAAGCACGGTGACACCATTCGCATGCTCGATGGGTACTTGGTGAAAAATAAGAACACCCTCTCTGGATACATGATGCAAGATCAAAACGACGTCGCTCAATATCGTTCGTGACGACAAAGATTGTTGCCAGCTATTATTTGGCGGGAATGTTAGTGTTTCTTGCATAGAATTGTACGAGTAATGTGTAATATACAGTTTAACTGAACTTCGAAAATGAACGTTGGATCAATAGGTAATGGTAATAGTCGTTTTGTAGCAATTTTCTTGATAATAAAATGGACAATGATACACATACACCTATTATAAATACTTCTTTTTCCTTTCGATCTCTATCTTCCTAACACATCATTTTGTTTCTCTCTAAGTGTATCTAAGGTGTTGAACAACATTTTGGGTATCAATGAATCATTTTCAGAATAAAATTAGGTTATTGGTTTTGAATAGTAAGGACTAATGTTGTGTTGAGGTGTAGCATGCAATGGAAGACAGTTCGAAGCTTCCAGATGGACTGATTCTAGTACACTCCAACAAAAAACAAGGTAATTCGCTATTTGATATGCTTTATGGTAGTTCGCATGCAGAAAAATTGCCCTAACTTCTTAATAACATCATTTCAAATATGTAAATATAAAACGGTATTATCTTATTAACACCACTTGAAATTTGATATTAGACATTCTTTTAGGAAGCAAAAATGTTAGACATCTTATTAACAACATCTTACTAATTTTCAAATATTTCACGCATTTAATTTTACTTATAAAACTAGTTGAGAAATATTTCAATATTTCAAAAGACAAAAAAAAACACAAGATTAATTATAAAATTATAAAAAAATTATAGTATTTTCATAACATATCTATGCGTAAAACTAAAAATTTTAAGATTTTTAACCCGCTCTCTGATTAATGTTTACATACAAAATCTCACAATGCTCCTAAATACAAATTGAAAAAACATAATTTACTCAAATAATTTTTTTTGTGAACTTATATCAGACACCAGCGATTTACAACTTATTTCGCCTGCTTTTAACTCCATTTATATTTCCGTCCCTGTATTCAATGTCTAGTTAATCTTAAGAAAAAAAAATGTATATATATAGTAAAAAAAACGTTCATTGATTGCAAAATACTGAATAGCAGGTAATCGTACTTTTTTATTTCAACATAAATGAACGTATCAAAGTCTGATTTTTATTAACATGAATAAGATTACGTTATATTTCATCTCCTATTAAGCCCGTCTTCATTGATTGGGCCTGACCCATTTTCCTTGCGTTCCTTTCTTTCTTTTCTTCTTCTTTATAGGTATTATTTTCTTAATTCTACGCGCATGTTCCCAACCTTTCCGCTCCATCATTCTGTATAAATTTCTCTATCATTTTTTTTAAAACGTTTATAACCCGTGCAATGCAGGAAAAGAAGTGTAAAATATTAATTATTTATGAAGTATTACTAATATATTAATTAATTATTAAATAAATGTTAATATATAAGAAATAAATATTCAATAAATATATTAAAATTAATATAAATAATGTATAAATATAAAAAATACACATAAATAAATAAATTGTTGAAGTATCATTAAATTGACACAAATTTTTAAGTAAAATAAGTATTAAACAGTTAAGTAAAATAATGATGATTTATCTTAAAAGGCGAATAACTTGAATTTTATTATTTAGTATGTTAACCTCTACCTCAAAAAGAATCTTATCGTTTTCTTTTAAGTCACTTATCATACAAAAATTCTTCTATCCCGCTTTAAATTTTGTTGATTTAATTGACAAGTTTTCTTTTACTATTATGTATAAAAATATAATTTATAAAATCAAATATATATATATATATATATATAAATGTAAATGTAAATTAGAAAATAAATAAATTAAAAAGCAAATATTAATATATAAGAAATAAACATATAAGAAAATGATATATAAAAAAATGGTAAGAAAAAGAGATATTTTTTATTCTCTTGTGTAGATTTACATCAATCACTCCATGTATAAGAAATATATACAAGTGTATGAAGACTTTCTCTCTCCAAATTACAAGCTAATTAGGTAGGGATCCACTAATTATGAGATTCTATCATTATTAAATTAATTGTGTATAATATCGTACAATAATTGTATCCAATAATTGCGTATAATTGTATAATTTGATAGTTAATATTTCCTTAATACTCCCCTCAAGTTTTGGTAAGTGAAGATATGAAATCCCAACTTGTGTCGCAGCGTCAAAAACTGTTTCTTGCCCCACTGCCTTCGTAAAAATATCTACAAGTTGTGTGTTGGTACATATGAAGTGTAGTGTGTTGATACATATGACGTGTGTTGGTACATAAGAAGGACTGATTATCTGACTTCTAATTTTTCTCGCACAATGTGGCAGCCTATCTCAATGTGTTTTGTGCATTCATAAAATACTGGGTGGGTTTGTTGCTATATGTAATGCTGCTTGGTTTGGTTGTCACAAAAAAGTTGAGCTGACAAATTACATGACACCTTTAAATCCTGCAACAAATATCGCAACCAAACTATCTCCAAACAAGTAGTCATCGCACTACTTCCGCAGATGATCTTGATACGTTTGTCTGTTTTTTTGACTTCGATGAGAATATGGCATTTTGCACATCTAGCTGGTGAGTAAACCAATTTCTGGTTGCTGCAATGGTGAGAAGACACCTCAAAGTTGTTAATTTTGTTGTTGGTGAAAATTTTTCAAAATAGTCAACCCCTTCAATCTGAGTGTACCCTTTGCGACAAGGCGCTCCTTATATCTGTCGACGCTCTCATCTGAGTTGTACTTTATTTTTTAAACTCATTTGCATCCGATGGGTTTCAGCCCAGCGGGTAACGGTGTTAAGGTCCATGTTTGATTTAGCTGCAAGGCAGAAAGCTTTTCGTTCATTGCTTTTTGCCAATTTGAATCAAGGATAACTTGAGCCTAAGTGTGAGGTTCTTTGGTGGCTGTGATGTTAGCAAGATATGCACTATGTGCAGAAGAAAATCGTGAATTAGAAAGAAAATGATGCATAGGATACATGGTTCCATTCGGTCGGTCTTGGATAGTGGTCAAATGATTGGCTTGGGATCCCGTTACGTAGTCTTGAAGCCATGAATGTGGGGTTGATGTGCGACTGGATCGTCAAACAGGAATGTCGGTTGGAGAAGGTTCAGTAATGGGTGCTAGACTTCCTAGCGTGGGAGAAGAAGGTTGGTTTGTTAAAGGTTTAGGTGCATTGTGACAAGTAGAAGAAGAATGTTGGTTTGCTGGGGTTCAGGTGCATTATGACGAGTAGGAGAAAAAGGTTGGTTTGCTGGAGGTTCAGGTGCATTGTGACAAGTATGAGAAGAAGGTTGATCGAGTGAATGTTGGACAGGGGTGGGTAAGTCAATGTCAATAGTGGGCAAAATACCTTGGAATGGAGGTGATGATTGCGTCTGGGACTGTTGGCAGAATGGGAAAACACTTTCATGGAAGATGACATCCCGACTTGTAAAAAAAGTGTCTGCAACTATATCAAATAATTTGTATGTTTTTTTTTTATTGAGAGGATAACTAATGAAGATGCATTATCGAGCACGCGAATCAAATTTTTGCTTAGGTAAAACAACAATTGCATAACAGAGGAGTGTAGACACAACTGCTTTGACATTCAATACCTTTTTTGAGAAAAAAATTACACATAGAAATAAATTTCAATCCGTTGTCAACGCGGATGGTTTTAATAGATGCCTGAAATTGATTTTGTGCAAAAGTAATGAATGATTCTAAAAGATGTTGGGTTTGAGACTTGTTATTCATAAGAAATAACCAAGTACATTTAGTATAGTATTATAGTGAGAAAAAAACGTTTTCCAAAATGAGTTGAGGTTTTATGAGGACCCAAATGTCACAATGCAATAGATTAAATGGAGAATGAGATTTTATTGTGCTTAAAGGAAATGGTAGCCTTGTTTGTTTAGCTTCAAGACAAATACTACAATTATTATGAATGAGAATGAGATTTTTACTCATAGGTAATAAGGAAGATGCAAGTTGTAAACACCCCGGAAAAGGATGTCTGAGACGTTTCTGCTATAAATCAGGGTCGGTCGAAATTTGAGATGCGTGGACTTGGTTTGGAAGAGAGACATGTAGTATAAGTCTGCGTGTTGTTTACCCGAGCCAATCATCCTCCCCATAGCCAAGTCCTGCAAAACGCAACCATGTGGAGTAAAAACGACACAACAATTTAGTTTAGTGAATTGGTTATCTTACTAACGAACATGAGATTTAAATTAAAAGAAGAAACGCAAAGAACATCTTTGAGAGTGATATTAGTTTAAAAAAAAATTGATATATATATATATATATATATATATAAAGAAAATTCTAAGTACCATCAATTGATAAATGATACTAATTTCAATGACCATAATTAAAAAATTTAAATTGAAAGAAAAATCATCAAGAGTAATCGAAAAATATACTTTATACGACAGAAATGTTCCGTTCTCAATACATGATATCTAGATATATTCAGATTTTAGGAAAAGTTACCGTAATATGACACGTTAATTCCTGGAGAAACCAGAGTCCAAGAGTCAAGCCCATGAGGCCTTATAAATAGACAACCACCCCAGGGAGTATCTCAACTTGCTTTTCTACATACTCACTAGATATACAGAATTTTATGGTCTTACTAACTTGAGCGTCGGAGTGTAATCGCAGGAGGAGCCCCCACTCGTTCTCTGAAAGTTGATCTACTGAAGCTTAAAGGGAGGCCACCAGAAGCTCATCTGGATTCCGACCGACTTCGAGCCGGCGAGAACAAGAATCTACTATGATCAAATGCATTCTTGGTGGTATATATATAATATTCTCTTTTCTACTTGTTCTTGGTATTTTCGTTTTATGCTTATTGCTAGATTCTATCTGATCAATGGAGTCTTGAGTTTGATCCTTAAAATTTAACTCGAAAGTATTTTTAAGGATTTGAAATAGACAAAAATACTTGATAACTTGTAATGCTAGGAATAAATTCCAGGTTATTAATTGCATCATAATTATGTTCATAAAGCTGGATGATTTGTTATATATATGAGGAATAAGTGTTTAAGAAATCATCTTATGAATTTCATTTGTGAGGAATCAAGGTAAATGACTTTAAATTACAGCATAAAAAATAAGTAGTTTTGAGTATTATATATTGTATTATTTCGAAATACAAATGACTAAGATAGAAGCAATTCAATCCCTAGTATATTTATCTATATTTGATAAGTTAGTTTCGTTACTTGTTGGATCAAATCTTAAACTTTAAGTTATTTATGGTGAAATCGTTAATTTAGTTGTGAAGAAGTTCTCACATTTATTTTCTATACTTAATGAGTTTTATAAGAGAACTTCTTAATTATAGATTGTTCATGTGGGTTCAACATTCGTACTTTAAGTTGTACTATATTATAGTTGATTCGGTATATTTGATGGGATAAATTCAACAATTATGTGTCATATCATCACTAATTAATATTGTTAGTGGAAATTTAACATAAGGAACCAAATTATAGATTTTTTTAAAAACTTAGAGACCAAATTATTACTTTTTTAAAATCACAATAATTAATTAAATATTAACCTTAAATGTAGAAATCAAAAAGATAATTATACATCTCTTTTATATCACCAACTTCTCTTCTTGAATCAATCAATGGTCCTATACCTACTAGTGATGTCAAACTCAAATAAATTACTTATATATATGTGTGACTTTTAGATAACACCTTTAAATCTATTTCAGCTTTCCACATTTCCTTCGGAATGTTTCAAAAAGATGGCAGCTATTAAAAACTACACAAATAATATTTTAACTAAAAATATTGTATATATTTAGTGAAGTTATTTAATGTAAATGATAGATAAATTTTTAAAAAATTATTTTTTAATATAGATATAATTAGTACTTTATATTTTTACGTATCGGTTAGAATGTCTAGAAATCATTTATTATATTTTATGAAAATTATAATCGATGAAACAAATACAATTATTTCTGAGGTTTTTTTAGGCTAGCAGGTTAAAGTGATTTTTAATTAAAAAATTTTAAATTAAATTTAAATATCAAAGACACACTTGATTCAGCTGAAATTGATTCACAAAATTATATTTATATAACATATTTTATTTTTATAAAATACAAAATAAAGTAGATTTTGTTCATTATGTAGAGTAAATAAATATAATAAATTATAATTATGAAATGTGTTGGGTTTAATAGTGCCAAAGTTCAAGAGGGGGGTGAATTGACCTTTTAAAACTTTATCACAGAAACTGTGTTTAACACAGTTTACAGAAAATAAATCGATTTATGTGAAAATGAACAGATTTATTTCAGCACTGTTTTTGTTTGAAAAGCGTTTATACAACAAGGTTAATCACAAGATTATGCAGATAGATTTTCCAGATGCACACACACTGATATTAGAACGAAAACCAGTGAACCACAAAACAACAAACTTCAATTTCAAGCAAGTGATTAAGGTTCAATTGATAGCATGCCAATTAATTGAGTGACCTTTACACAGGCTTTTAACAAACTATGAGTGTTCTTCTTGATGTCAAGCAATTTTCCAGAAATTAAGAACAATGAATCACAGAACAGCAAGCTTCAACTTTAAGCAATTGTTTAAGGTTCAATTAATGGCTTTGACAATTTCTTGAGCAACCTATCACAGTCAATCTGTTCCAGTGGATTTTAGCAGATTATATATGTTCTTATTAGATTCAAACAACTTTTTCAGAAATTAAGAATAGTATGCACAGTGCCCAGAAAGAATAGATTTATTTTCAATTGAACATATTTATTTTTTTGCTGTTTTATCAATTATAGAGAGTGAACACAAGCAGTTATACTGGTTCACTCAACTGAGCTACATCCAGTCTTCACCAAAACCAGGTGGAAATCACTAAAACACAAGGTGGAAATCACTAAAACACAGTACAACCAAGTACAATTCCCACTGTTCTTGAAACCTACAAGAACTTAGGTACTCTTGCTGAAAAAACCTATTTCAGCTCACACACACTCTCCAAGAAAACCTATCAAGAAGAGTGTTCAACCAAACAATTACAAGAAATGAGAAGTGAAACGACTACACCTGATTGAGGATACAAAGATCTGCCTTAAACCAGTAGGCAAGATTGCTAGAACAGTAGCAGCACCTCACACCAAGCTTTTGGAACCAAACCAAGAACAAGCACTTTGTGATTTTTTGAAATCTTTAAAGAACAAATGCTAATCCTTTGTAAACTTTTGATTCTCTGCTGTAAAACTTGTTTTTGCAAATGTATGAACGATTTATAAACTCAGAAACAAGTTTTCATTTTATAGAAAACCAACTTATAACAGTTTTTAAAAAAAACAGTTAAAGCTGTTATAAAATGAACAGATTGAAAATAAAATGAACAGATATATTTTCAAAAAGCAGTTAGAGAATTTGTTAAGTGAGGAGACTTAGTCAACTATTCTGGTGCAGAGATAAAACTGAAAACGTTTAAACTTGATATGGCACCAGAGACAAAAAGAATCTATTCATTTACAGATGAACAGATTTATTTTTCAAAACAAAAACAGAGAAAGTTTAACTGTTTAAAACTCAGTCGTTTTGAAAGGTAGAAGACTTAGTCAAAATACCTGATGCACAAAATCTAATTTTCACAAGACTTATCCAAGGCATCAGTTTAAAAATGAATCTGTTTATTTAGAAAAGAACAGATTTATTTTTATGCAGTAAACGTGTTTTTTGTAAAACATGTGAAAAACAGTTTAAGAAAACTTATGCTTGTTCTTATCACATTGTCAGTGGTTATGAGGTGAGTTACTCAGCAAAAAGCCATCTCTTAGACAACCTCTAAGCACTACCTAAGACATACTTAAAGCACAACAAAATACACATGAAATGTACATAGAAGTCTTCATCAAACACAATCTTGAAGGAACAGCAACCATCTTCAACAAAATGTTCTTAAATAAAATTTGTTAAAAGACAGTTTAGATGGTAAAATATAATACAGTAAATAAAATACAATGATAACCATAAATTAGAAGTTTAAATTGAGAAAAAAAAACAGTTTAGAAATTAAATACAATTCAGAAAGTAGAAAGTAAGAAAAGTAAATGATTAAGGATAAAAAAGTAGAGAGGAAAAATTAAAAACACATGAATAAGAATACAAGTATATTCAGCTTTTAAAATATGATTTGTGAAGTAATTTTATAACTACTTTATCTGCACACGAATTGTATTAGGCTTCTTTCAACCTTTTTGAAAATATATATTAAACACGTACTTTTAAACTACAATCATCTTTTTTAAACATAGAAATTTATCTCTAATTTCTTATATTTTTAACACGAGTAAATGTATCTAAAATATGAAAATTTATAGTTTGCATCTTCTCTTCTTTCATACACAAAGAAAAATGGATGACGTTTAGAAGATGAACAGTTCCAATTCTCTTCTTTCATATACAAAGACAAATGGATGACGTTTTGAAGATGAACAGTTTAAAAGAAACTCTATTGAAAAAATTGAAAATTCAAATAATCCAACGCCTTTAAATAATGTTTGTTTAAGCCTTGACTTTTTTTTTCTTTTTTTAAATGTTAAATTTTGTATTGTATATTTATAATTTCTAAACAAAAGCACCATATATGAACTGATTGAAAACTACTTGTCTTCTAATTTTTTAGAGTATTCTGTGTTTGCTTTCCACTTCTGTCCTAATCAGCTCGACGAGCCTACGCTTTAAAACTTTTTAATTTGACTACAGAAAATGCAAGTTTTACTTTACTTATCTTAAGTTGAATGTAGAATTTTTTTTTTTCTAGACTACGTGTACTTTTAAGCGTAGGCAACTCGAGTTTATAAGAACAAAAATTAATCACAAGTCTATTTTAATTAGTAACCATTTGAAATGAAAAACTACCAAACACACACGGTATCAAAAGATGTAATAAATTCAATGAAAACTCCAAACAAAAGGTATGAAACTTATTGAAGGAAATTCTGGTTATAAAGTGAAAGCACCATTCATGATCAGACGCAAAGCTTCCGTTAACGTTGTTCCTTATTCTGATTATGGGATGGGTGCCGTTTCTTGCATGCTTCTTTTCTTTCTCTGTGGTGTATTATCTCAAGCCAACGCCCAGTATCTCTTCCAATCCTGTGATAACAGCAACGGAAACTACACAGCCAATAGCACCTATAACACCAATCTCATCACCCTTTTATCCAATCTTTCTTCCAACACGGAAATCAACTATGGTTTCTACAACTTCTCTCATGGTCAAAACGCAGACAAAGTGAACGCTATTGGGTTGTGCAGGGGAGATGTGGAGCCAAATGAGTGCCGCAGTTGCCTCAAAGATGCCGGAGGCAATATCACACAGCTTTGTCCAAACCAGAAAGAGGCTACTATATATTATGACAACTGCCTGTTGCGCTACTCAAACCACTCAATATTTGGGGTCTTGGACATTTCTCCTGATTTTTATATGGCAAACCCAAACAATGCAACAGAAGTGGTTGAGTTCAATCGAGTGCTCGACGACTTATTGAAGGAACTCAAAGGCAAAGCAGCCTCCGGTGACTCTCGTCGTAAGTATGCTACGGATAATGACACAACTATGAATTTTCAAACCATATATGGTCTTTTGCAGTGCTCCCCTGATTTGACTCAGACAGACTGCAATGATTGCTTGGATGAGGCTATCACACGAATACCAACTTGCTGCGACGACAGGAGAGGTGGTAGAGTTGTTGGACCCAGTTGTAATATTAGATATGAAAACTACCGCTTCTACGAACAAACCACGATAATAGACCCAGAGACACCACCACCATCCACAATTAACACTTCCCCGGAAGGTACTTATCATTATATTTAATTGCTAATAGCCTAATAATTACAGTTGAGTTCGTGATCCCCCTTTATCATTTTCCTCTCTATGCTGTTTTTACTGTCCTTAATCCTTCGAGTGTCTAACACGGCAGAGGATTCTTGTTTTTGCAGAAAGTAGCAACACAACAATAATTGTCATTGCCGTAATTGTGCCTGCTGCTGCTGTTGTTTTGGTCACCTGTCTCTTCCTGTATTTAAGGAGGAGGAAGGCAAGGAAAAATCTTGCAGGCAAGTCCAGTTATCAATTTACTCCTATATATATATTGTTAAAAAAAATTATAACGGACAAGATAAACATATAGGATCTGTCATAATATAGAGTAATTCTTACTATAAATAATAATTGAACTACATGGAATATCAAACAGGTCTGAATATGAAAATCTTCGATAAGTGTAAGTCACATATATTTTGAATAGAAAGAGGGAGATGTAAACCTTTTATGTTCTGGTTTCAAAAATTATAATTTAGAGTAATTTGTTTCCCTACAGTAATAATTGAACAGCATACAATTTATCGAACTGACAGAATATGAGAAAATTTCAATAATTCAAAGCATGAGCAAGTCACGACTACTTTGAATAGAAACAGGGAGTTGTATGCCTTTTGTATTTTGGTTTAAAAAATTATAAGAAATCACGAATTCACAGAGAGCGGTATTGTTCTTCGAACATATTCGAAAAACTGACTAGTTCAAATCCGTTTCCCATGTGAAGTTAAAGAAGAAGAAGATGAAAAGGAGGAGGATGAAATTAGCATTGTTGAGTCATTGCAATTCAACTTTGACACAATACGAGTTGCTACCGAGGACTTTTCTGATTCTAATAAACTTGGACAAGGTGGATTTGGAGCTGTTTACTGGGTAAGTAACCCTGTTGATTCAGACACACATCATCAAAAAAACGTGCTATAACAGCAGTTACCAAATTATTTACTATACATGAGAGAGATATATTTTCAGGGTAGGCTCTCCAATGGACAGATAATTGCAGTCAAAAGGTTGTCAAGAGATTCTGGGCAAGGAGATACGGAATTTAAGAATGAAGTGCTTTTAGTTGTCAAGCTTCAGCACCGAAATTTAGTCAGGCTACTTGGTTTCTGCTTGGAAGGAAGAGAAAGACTACTTGTCTATGAATTTGTTCCCAATAAAAGCCTTGATTACTTCATATTTGGTAACTTTATAACTGCTCTTCTATATTTCACTTTTTGCTCAATACACACCTAATTATTCATAAACTTAAAACTGTTGGCGGCTATATATGCAGATCCATCCATGAAAGCCCAATTGGATTGGGAAAAGCGCTACAAAATCATTAGAGGTATTGCTCGAGGTCTTCTCTACCTTCACGAAGATTCTCAGCTACGAATTATCCATCGAGATCTCAAAGCAAGCAACATTCTCTTAGACCAAGAGATGAATCCTAAGATAGCAGATTTTGGCATGGCCAGACTGGTTTTAATGGATCAAACTCAAGCAAATACCAGTAGAATTGTTGGAACCTAGTAAGTATTAGAATATGTTATAGCTTGTTGATGGTTGAGACTTTAATTTCAATCAACCATTGAAGAGAACTTTTATCAATGGTAAAATGAATTAGTAACTTTTCAAAGAGTTTACATCTAAGGTAGTTGTTAGAATCAATCTGTTTCGTATGCTGTGATAGCGTAAATTATTTTTAGTACTAATTCAGATTTAAAGCTGTCAATGGCATTAGAAACTGAAACAGAACGAAAGTAATAATCCTGTCAATATATTGGTCTGTAGTGGATATATGGCACCGGAGTATGCGATGCATGGACAGTTTTCAGTGAAATCAGACGTCTTCAGTTTTGGTGTACTGATTCTTGAGATTGTAAGCGGCCAGAAAAACAGTGGAATTAATAATGGAGAGAATATGGAGGATCTACTAAACTTCGTAAGTCTTTCTTTTGTCACTGTTATTTCTTCATCACGACTTAAAATAATGGATTAGAAGATTACATGCTCCAAAACATTAATGTAGAAGTGAATCCATGATCATGATGTGATGACAAATTTTGCAGGCTTGGAGAAACTGGAAGGAGGGGAAGGCTATAAATATTGTAGATCCATCACTGAACAGCAATTCACGGAATGAAATGCTGAGATGCATCCATATTGGTTTACTCTGTGTTCAAGAAAATTTAGTTGACAGACCAACCATGGCTAACATTGTGCTGATGCTTAACAGCTATTCTCTGAGTCTCCCGATTCCTGCAGAACCAGCATTTTATATGAACAGTAGAACTAGAAGCCTTCCAGAGATGCAGTCATGGGATTATAATTCACGGGAAACAGGATCAAGTGAACCAATACTTAAATCGGCTCAAGAATCAGAAAATGAAGTTTCAATTACTGAGCTATACCCTCGCTAGATGTTGGATTTATTCATTATCCATCTTTCTTCTCTTGGACCAAAATATAATGTCTTACAGTCTGCAAAATTTTGTTAAATACATTTTTTCCCTACTGAGACTGAAACCTGTGATGATTTTCTTTTAATCTAATTAATATATTTCTTCAATTAATACGTAATTTCATTTTTATTAATGTATTTATAAAATGGTTTATAAAATATCCAAATATTCCTTAATTAGTGTCTGATAGTTTGCTCCTTGTAAAATTATTCATGGGTAGAATGTTTTTGAGAGATGAGATTGATAGTTTGGTCCTTTTCAATTTTCTACCTTTTAATAATCTCATGTTCGATATTATGATATGTGTGTATAGGAAAAAGTTTTATTGACAGTGTGATTAACACTATTCAATAACCCCCTCTATAATAATATTATAATATTTTAAATTAAAAATTAAAATGAAAATGATTAAAATATTAATTTATCTATTTGCTTTGTTCGTACTGTTTAAAGTGTCAAAGGATGAGGTCCTGTGTGTATAATGATTTAAATATGACAATTTAATGTTTGAAAACTTTTAAACACACAAATAAACAAGAATAAAATATTTCCTGCAATAGTAGAACTTGTAAAGAGATGGATGAAGTGTATACTTCGTTCTGTATGCTACTCGAAGTTTTAGTATGTTTTTTTTTATGGGTAATGATATATTAATAATTTTATTTTTTATACAATTATATCATAATTTTTAATATTTTTTATATTATTTAATTACAAATTTATTTTTTATTATATAAATTTATATTTAAATAAATCAAATCAAGAATGGTATAGAATTTATAGCTGTTAAAATATCAATTTTTTTTATATTGTCAAAATAATTTTACCTTCTCAAAATTCAAAAATGTTTTTTTCACAACTCTGTTGCACCCTACAACCCAATAAATATTATTATTTTAATTATTTATAAAAATTTATAATTTTGAAAAAAATTATACCATTTTATGTTTTGCTTGTATTTTCACTAAGGGTTTTTTTTTTCTTTTTTTTTTGTTACAAATATTAATATTTATTGTCCAAATTCTTGTATAAGGGTTGGGACATACCTGAAATGTCCCTCTTAATTTTAATTTTATTCTTTGTTGATAAAAAAAAACGGGTGGACCACGGTTGTTAAAATATCATAACTCCTCAGAATAACAAATTTTGTCACCTTTCACCCCGACAAATTTTTTTTAAAAAAAATAACAAAAAACTTGTAATAAATAATGAAAACAACCCAAATACATGATCTCCAAGTTGCAATACTCAGATACTCATCTCCGAATTTTCTGACAACCTTCATAGTCTGAGTCGCAATAAGATGATGTCGGTGTCAGATTCATGTTTCTAATAAGTTTGTGATTTGAAGATGAAATGAAAAGCAAATGTGATTTGTTATGATTCAGTGAAAATAGAGAGAAACACCTACCCGTGAGCATATGCGAAGATATTCCTTCATGAATTGTCATTTATTTGTTTTGATTTGATCTGGGAAATTGATTGTGTCTATAATTTTCTATATTTGAATTTGGAAGCATCATAATTTTCTAATCTGTTGTTTAGTGAATTAAGATGGGTTTGATATTTAAATTCAAATATATTCATTTACTATGCTTGAGGACAAGCAAGATTATAAGTTGGGGAGAGTGATAAGTGTCTAATTTTAGTAATATTTCATATTAAAATATAGACACTTATGAGGATTTATTGCTAATTTACATATAAAATAATCCCTAATTTATGAATTTATACATTTTTATATTTTTTATGATCTTTTATTTGAATAAGAGTATTTTATTCCCAAATTTGGTGTTAATTGCAGATTTATAAGGAAGATTGGAGATTTGGATTAAAGATAAATGATTTGACCTAAAAAGATAAAGATAGAAGGTCCCATAATGGAAAAGATACAAAAAAGATTGGGTCTTTTTTATGTTTTATTATTTAGCCCATTAGTGCGACACAGGAAGCCACCTAACCCTAGAAAACTATGATAAATAGAGGGCTATAGGCTCAACTCTAGGGTGCCAGATTGAGAGGAAAACACCATAGAGTGAATTGTAACCCAATTGGGAGAATGGAAGGTGATAGAAGTATGCGTGGCTAATTCTATCCTTTGGGATTTGGAGTAATCTGCTCAAACTCTTATGTATTGAGGTGATATTTTATATATTAATATTCAGTTCTTAATTGATTATTGGTATTGTTGTTTTACTTTTAATTTTCCGTGACAAATTGAGAATATTAAATCTGACCGGGAGGTATTTTTAGGGTTCGGACCTAAACAACAATACTTAACATATTTGAGTGCTAGGAATATATTTGAAATGTTAATTGTTGCTATTAAACGTCTGAGCTTCGTTCTAAGTTGTTCTTATAATTATGCGTTGTTCTGTTTTTATACTTAGCGATTATTGTACTCGATAATTCACTGTTCCTTGTGGGATCGATATCCGTCCTTAGGGAAATTATTACTTTTGACAAACGCGGTGCACTTGCCGTAAAAAGTCATCAGCAACCAAAAGTTTTTAGGTGAGAAAGTGAAGGTGGATGATTATATAGTATCTCAAAAGGTGATTTATTTTTTAGTAAAGGTGATGACAAACAATTAATGATATATGTGGCGGTTAAAACGCATCTCCCCAAAATTCTAATGGTAGATGAGATTGAAATATGAGGACTCGTGTTGTGGTTAAGGAGTGTAAACGCAAGTGCGTTGACATTCAATATGAGGACCCCAAATGTCACAATGCAATAGATTAAATGGAGAATGAGATTTTATTATCCTTAAAGGAAAGGTAACTTGTCTGTTTAACTTTGGGACAAATACTACAATTATTATGAATGGGAATAAGATTTTTATCGATAGGTAGTAATGAAGATGCAAGTTGTAGACGCGTCAGAGAAGGATGTTCGAGATGCTTATGCCATAAATCAGGTCGGTCGAAATTTGAGATATGTGGTATTGGTTTGGAAGAGGGGACATGTAGTATAAACATGCATGTTTTTACTCGAGCCAATCATCCTTCCTGTAGCCAAGTCCTGTAAAACGCAACCATGTGTGAAAAAAACTTATCTTACTAACGAAGATGAGATTAAAATTTAAAGAGGGAAGATGCAATGTGATCGGTTGCTCCGCTATCCAAAATCCATGGTTTCGTAAAAGCAGAATTAGTAGACGAGTTATGAGCAAATAGACTTGCAGAGAGCGAGAGCGTGTAAATAGTTTTTGCCAATTGTTGAATTTGCTCGGCAGTGAAGCCTTGTACGAGTTTGTATCAGACTCGTTACTAATGCCTTCTTTGCTAGACATGATCTTTTATTTAGGGGATAAAAATGGAGAGGTTGTCAGGGCACCATCTCATGAGTTATTTTTATGAGTTTAAGTTAAGTTTAAAGTCCACTTCTTAACAAAACATTAGCATATGCAAATAAAAAAAACTAAATATACTAAAATTAATATAAACAATGCATGAATATAAATAATACACATAAATAAATAAATTGCTCAAATATCAACATATTGACACAAATTTTGAGTAAGAAAAGTAACAGTAAACAGTTATATAAGAAATTACTCATCCTAAAAGCCGAATAACTCGAATTTCATTATTTGGTAGGTTAACATTTGCTTCAAAAAACAATCTTATTGTCTTCTTTGAAGTCATTTAACCTACATAAATTTTTCCATTTCGCTCCAAGTTTTATTTTACTATTTTGTATAAAAATATCATTTATAAAATTATATGTATATATGTATATAAATAAATGTAAATGAGAAAATAAAAAAAATAACATAAAAAATATTAATATCTAAGAAATAAACATCAACAAATGTGAATAAATAAAAAAATAAACATACTAAATTAATATAAACAATGCATAAAAATAAAAAATACACATAAATAAATAAATTGTTCAAAGTATCAACAAACTGATACAATTTTTTTAGGAAAATAAAGTAGCCATAAACAGTTATGTAAAAAATGACTCATCCTAAAAGCTGAATAACTCGAATTTCATTATTTGATTTTATTCTATGTTTCAAAAACAATCTTATCGTTTTCTTTTTTTAATAACCTTTGGTGTTCTAGAATGTTTTCTACTAGGTCATATTTGTACTTATGCTACACTTTGTTTCGTGCACGACACACAGTTTTAATATTTATATTTTGGTTATAGAAATTTTTGTTGGGGTCTAAATAGACTGAGGATATTTTTTTTTTGGTAAGATTTTAAATACTCCTTAAATATTTTATATTTTATATTTAATTAATTTTTTGTCAATTAAAAAAAAATATGCTACATTTATATGCATATAATTTTTCAATTTCTTTTTGTGATATTTTGAGTTCAATTGATTAAGTAAGTTGACAGAAATATCATACAAAATAGATTGATTTTTGGCTGATCTTCCCTATGATTGGGTTATATCATTCTAGATATATAATATTTTGGTAACATTTCAAATTTTTGTAGTCAATATTTGGATTACAAACAACTTCCAAACAACGGAATCTATTAAAACTACAATTGATTGGTTGTTTTGTGATGATTGTGTATTGAAAGAGAATCAATGGATGTTGATGATTATTTTTATATTTGAACATTAAACTGGATTGGAAGGGTTAAATGAGTAGTTGGCTCCTTAGTAACGTGTGCTTTTACTAAGCATAAAATTATGTTTTGAACTTATAAAAAAGGGTTAGTTTGGTAGAATTTATTTTTGGATAAATTTTTGTCTTTATGAAAAAATTATTCTTTTATAAAGTGACGTTATTAGAGGATACTAGTACACTATTTTTACAAATTTCAGAATGGCTCAAACGAGGAACAAAAGTTTGAGTAACACAAGAAAATGACTATCTCCTACTCTTTAGAATTTTATAGCTTAAACAATGACTATCACTAATTGATAAGGTTATTAGGATCTTAGGTGAGTCTTTGAAGGATACTCTGCAGCTAGCATATCATTATTTATCTAAGAAGTGTACTTTAAGTTTAATTAGACCTTATAAAATCAGTTTATAAGTTGAGGTTTGCACTCACTTATATACCATAAAATATTTTTATCTCTAGTCGTTGTAGGATCTCTAATACATCCCCTCACGCCAAGACCCTCCAACTCATGTGTAAGATTTTAAATTAATGGGTGGTCTGATAGCAACCCGGATGCTGTGATAAGTCTAACAAACTCTCGTTATGATAGACTTTATATGACTCTAATATCATCTTAAGAAGTAAACTTTAAGCCTAATTCATTCTTATAAAATCGACCTATAAGATGAGATTTGGACCCACTTATATACAATGAAATGTCTTAATCTTTAATTGTTGTGAGATCTCCAACCATTAGAGAATGTATTACTCAGATAACAATATATTCTATATATTATATATTAAGTGAGGAGGAATCTAAGTGTAATTTGTGTTATATAAATATTATAATAAACATCTAATATGATGAAGTAGTTTCTCAACAAGTTTAACTGTAAATTTATTATAAAGTATTAAACATACAATACAAAACTCATATCACAGTACACTAATATTTTAATTATATTTAATTTATTTTTTAATTTAAAATATTATTATATTATTATAATGGTTTTTCAAACATATATATATATATTACTTTTTGAGTATTAAAAAATCTTTTCCTTTATTATAAAAGGAACATTTAGAATTTCGGAAAAAAATAGGCTAAAATACGCGTTGATATGTGTACAGTTTAAAATAAAGTATTATATTATATTACATATAAGTAAAAAAGTTTCTAATAAACAGCCAATTTTTGTTTCTTTTGTTTTCTTTATGACGTAATTATTACAAACTATTAATTATCAAATAAAATGCTAAACGATAATTTTTGTACAAACAATTAAAATTACACATAAATAAAAAAATTAATAACCTGACAACTCAGATAAGATGGTGTAGCTTATTATATGGAAACTAGATTAGATGATAATGATTATACCCATCACTCTTAAAGTTGTCTTTAATACATCATTATTATTTTTTTCAATAATCTATCTTTTACTCTTATTTAATTGGTGAATCCGTCACCTCTAAGTTTCATAATTTGTTTAGAGTTAAAACATGGATAACTACAAGACATTTCCTCGTTAGAAAACTGAATGATAAAGTTTTTCAATCATTCATCGTTATCGCCCATAAAAAAATCCAACATGACAGCTTTTAAATAGAATTCTTAATGAGTAAAATAGGAGCCAGTGGGCCCACATGAAACTGTGAACGCTCCACTTGCAATGGTTCGGGCCCAAATTGTGAAGTGGGGCCCAATTTGATGACACCGTTGTAACAGATTCGACCGAGCGTCTGACTCCGTCAACATTACGAAAATCCAACAACCACGCAAATTGCCATCCTCCTTTTCCTAGAAGGTCTCCCCGAAAACGCATCCAACACCACATATCACCCGTGTCATAAGCACCAAGTAACGACACATGGACACGCGTCACAGTGTCATTGGACAGGATTCCACCGCTTTAGCTATAAAATGGCCCATGCCCCCTGTCTCTCTTCACAGTTCAATTCAAAACAAACTTGTTCATCCTCTTTAGGCCGTTCCCAACCTCTCCCTTCAAGGTTCGTTCATTTCTTCGTGTTTATGTTATTTATTCGTTCTGTGAATTATCGTTTTCTCGATTAGGTCGTTGTGTTTTAGTTAGGGTTTGCACGGTTTAATCGATCTCGAATTCATCGTCAGAACATGTTCTTTATCTTTTACAATAACGTCTGGTATTGTTGATTGTGTAATCTTATATTCGGTCTAGTTATTTATTTTTTGAAGAAATTGTTCAGATCCCTTAACAGAGCTTTTTTTCTTTCAAGAAATTGTTCAGATCCGTTAACAGAGCTTTTTTCTTTCAAGAAATTGTTCAGATCTGTTAACAACCGCCTTATGTTGTTTGTTTTTTTAGCTAGATTATGTTTTTTCCATGAAACTCTCCAGATCTGTTCTTGAGATTTACTTGATTCAATTGGATAGCTGTTTAATTACATCGATGTGATTCGTCTCTGGTTTTTATCTCTGCAGATGCAGATCTTCGTTAAGACACTGACCGGAAAGACCATCACTCTCGAGGTCGAGAGCTCCGACACTATTGACAACGTCAAGGCCAAGATCCAGGACAAGGAAGGAATCCCCCCAGACCAGCAACGTCTCATCTTCGCTGGAAAGCAGCTGGAGGATGGGCGCACCCTCGCCGACTACAACATTCAAAAGGAATCAACCCTTCACCTAGTTCTCCGTCTCCGTGGTGGCATGCAGATCTTTGTGAAGACTCTTACCGGAAAGACCATCACCCTTGAGGTGGAGAGCTCTGACACCATCGACAACGTCAAGGCCAAGATCCAGGACAAGGAGGGAATTCCCCCGGACCAGCAGAGGTTGATCTTCGCTGGAAAGCAGCTGGAGGATGGGCGCACCCTCGCCGACTACAACATCCAGAAGGAATCAACCCTTCACCTGGTTCTCCGTCTCCGTGGTGGCATGCAGATCTTTGTGAAGACTCTTACCGGCAAGACCATCACCCTCGAGGTGGAGAGCTCTGACACCATCGACAACGTGAAGGCCAAGATCCAGGACAAGGAGGGAATACCCCCGGACCAGCAGAGGTTGATCTTCGCTGGAAAACAGCTGGAGGATGGAAGGACCCTCGCCGACTATAACATCCAGAAGGAGTCAACTCTCCACTTGGTGTTGCGTCTTCGTGGTGGTATGCAGATCTTTGTGAAGACCCTCACTGGTAAGACTATTACTCTTGAGGTGGAGAGTTCGGACACTATTGACAATGTGAAGGCCAAGATCCAGGATAAGGAGGGTATTCCCCCGGATCAGCAGAGGTTGATCTTCGCTGGGAAGCAGCTTGAGGACGGGAGGACCCTTGCTGACTATAACATTCAGAAGGAGTCTACCCTTCACCTTGTCCTTCGTCTTAGGGGAGGAATGCAGATTTTCGTCAAGACCCTTACGGGTAAGACCATTACCCTTGAGGTGGAGAGCTCTGACACCATCGACAATGTGAAGGCGAAAATTCAGGACAAGGAGGGCATCCCACCGGACCAGCAGAGGTTGATCTTTGCAGGGAAGCAGTTGGAGGATGGAAGAACCCTTGCTGATTACAACATTCAGAAGGAGTCCACTCTTCACCTTGTCCTGCGTCTTCGTGGGGGCTTTTAAAATTTGAAATGTGGATTGGGTCTTTATCGACCCTCTAAATAAATTTGGTTTGTGTTGGACTGTATTGTCCCGTTGATATTATCGAACTTTGTTACGAATCCATCCTTTGTTGAAGGATACTCTGCAGCTAGCATATCATTATAAACATTTTACTCATTTCACCAAATAATATATCCTAAATTCATGCTTTTCTTCTCATAATTGTTTCAATTCAAATGGTAATAGAATACACAATACTTGTTGGAACATAATTAAAGATATGAATGAAGACTATTGATAGAGTAACCATCGTCTTCAAGATCTTGTCTCTCGTTACAAACTCAATTGTTAACTGCAGTTTCGCGTGATCTGACTTACTGAGTATGGGAGAGGCTGCCAAAGAAGTTTTGAGACCTTTGAAAGTTTTGATTCTTCAAACAATTGATTAATAGTTTCACCTTCTTGGTCATTTTAGGTAATAACCTATAGAGTCTATCGCAACTTTGTCCCTCTTTCGAATCTCATTTTATGCCTGTTATCACTTGGTTAGGTTAACTACTTGTTTGCAGTACCATGTGATTTTATCACTTCACCTATCTATTCCTATTTGTCTTTTGAAAACCTCATCCTATCAAACGCTTGTGGGTTATCATTGCATTTTTTTCAAGTAAAAAATATAACTCTAATAGTAATTGCAATTTTCTAGTAGATAAACCGTCATCTTACTATACTTTAAATATGCCCTAAGAAGCTTAATAACTTGTAGTTTGAAAAGTTTGAAGCTCCATCAAAAGTTTTTGTTGTACCACTCAAACCAATTTAAGGAGTTAAATATTAATATAAACTCAAAACCCTAAAATCACACTCTAATTGAGTTAAAAATTGATTTTGTTGTAATAAGTTAAAATACTATTTTTAGTAATGACTTATATTTAAATATTAACTTAAACTTAAAACTATTATATAGTTTTATTTATATATTAGAAAATCCTTTTACTTAATACATATTTGATCATAGTTATTCTAACTTGCTCTATTTTAAAGAGATTAATCAAAATTTTAGTGAACTATTTTTCTGACACTTACTTTTAATTTAGGTTCTATTATAAAGAGATTAGTTAAAACTCAGATTTTAAAAAAAAATCTTTCTTAATTCACCTAAAAATAGTTTCAATAAGTTTCGACAATAATATTTAGAGTTCATCATCAAACTTTGGTGAATCTATTTTCAAATTTTAGTTATTATGATACTCACTAAAAAAAAGTTATATTAATGAATCTATTTTCAAATTTTAGTTATTATGATACTCACTAAAAAAAGTTATATTAATGTGACAACATCATTATATTGAGATGAAATCATCTTTTCATGATGTTTTAAAAATTTATATGAAAGCTGATTCGAGATGAACTCATCTTTTCATGTTTTAAAAACTTATATGAAATCTATAAACAAGTGTTCAAATTGTCGTAGTTAACATATGTAAAATAAGTTTGATAAAGACAGAACTTTTACAAAATCAATGAAATTCAAAACTTTCAAAGAGCAACTCGCTATAATACACTAAAACTGGATCAGTCTTACAACATATTGCAACATATAGAGCAGGTTATCGATTCTTCTTGTCCTGTTATCCCCAATAAATTTGTCAAGAATGTACGTCAACTAGAGCAAGATACTCGACCACAAAGGGTATATGTTGAATCACAGAAAAAGGGATTTAGATCAAAAGTCAGTTCCAAACTATTGACAAAACTACCAACTTACCACAACTAGTAGGTTGAGTTCAACTATCCACCACAAAAAGAATTGTTAAATCCCAAGTCTAAATCCCTTATTGAATGTAAGGATGCGAGTCAATCTAACTCATTTTTACCCTTTTGAAAAGTGATCGTCTATTGAAAAGTATAACTCAGATTCCATATATGAGAACAAAAAGAAAAAATAATGTGTATTTTCGTAGTTGAACTCTACAACTAGTTGAAGAAAGATAGAAAGTCACTAAGAAGCTTGTACTATCTCTTATCTTCTCGACATGAACACTCATACACTATTTTGGGAGTTTCAATATTATTGTACGCATTGATTATCCTATCAAGTAGATGCTACAAAAATCAAAACTAGCTAAGAAAATGACTGAATGGTCAGTGAAACTATCACAGTTCAAACATAAATAGGAGCAGAGAACCAACGAAGGCCTAATTCTTAGCAGAATTTCTTATCAAGTTTCCACAACATGGAGAAAGACATGAATCGTGGTATATCAGTATGGATGAGTCCTCAATAAGAAAGAAAGTAGAGATGGGCTGATCCTCAAAGGTCATGATAACATTACATTACTTTCGAGCTACACTACATACACAAGTATTTCTTCCTATATTCAATAAATTTTTTCACTCGTGTATTCATTTTGAGAACAACTTTTCGCAATACGTCTCGGAATATAAAAATTATCTTCGAATTTCAATTCCGAAATGAATGAGACATCTCAAGAAATTTATTCAGTAAATGAAGAAATTCCCTTCTTAGACGAATGCGATCATATTACTTTGAGCCCTTTGCTTTTGGCATTGTATTCAATAATAAATTTATAGGTAGCTAGTGCTAATTCCATTTTCAAATCCATTTTTCGACCACTTTGACTATCATTCCTGTGAAATTTGCATAAAGGTTGCATCCAATACACAAACATCAGGTAATACTTTATAATCCAGTTCTTTCATATACTATATCCTTCTAGGACAAGAAACCATGCGCTTAATTCTTGAGAAAGCCATTAGGCATAATCCGTGCTGGAATAACAATTTGGCATGTTATCATACTATATCCTCTCAGCGGAAATATTAAGATAGTAAAATTTAATTCTAACTTCATCTTATAAACCTAATTCAATAAGAAAAAGTTTATCCCCACTTATAAGGACTTATGTTTAGTCATTGTAGAATCTCCCAATATCACTACCATGCATTTACGCCGGAGACATTAAGTGCTGGAATTGAAGGAGACCTTATAATAGGTGGTACCGTCAACCCAAATATTGACTAGAATAGATTTAATGAATCTGATATCATATTAAAAAGTGAATTTAAATTTAACTCATTTTCACAAAATCAACTTTTGAAGGTGATAATTATTTCCACTTATATATTATAATTAAACTTATATATAGTAAATATAAAATCTCCAACACAACACCTTTTGAATATTACACCAATAACATCGAGCATGAAAATCAAGAGAACCCTTCATAACTGGTGACACGATAATCCTAAATCTCGACTAGGATAAACTCTAAAAACCTCACCATATTAAGATAGTAAAATTTAAGTCTAACTCAATCTTACAAATCCGACTCATTAAAGAGAGGTTTGGACTTACTTATATATATATATTATAATTTGGTCATATATCTCTCCCTGAGATGGGATTTCCAACAAAGAGTTTAACAACATTTGGTTTATGTTTTGGATCTATAACGTAAATTCACTAAGGACATTATGGAAGACAGATAAACTCATTGTATTTGTTTTTTACAGCTTCAGTTACATTAGCAATACAATCAACTAACAATTAGAAAGATATTGTGCAGCTAAAAGAAGATGCAGCAAGCAGTCCAGTACTAGCATTCACTGCACATTACACATTGCTCTGTTTGTAAAACTTGGTGTCAAGAACTTGCTTGCCACACATCGCACAAACTCCTGCCATACAGAACACATCAAAAATTGAGTCATGCCCTTTCATATACAAGGCACCCTGTATCCAAAAGGGGAAAAAATGTATGGTAGCAAGTGCAAAAACATCTCAACATGGGAATATCACCTTTAGAGTAAGCACAGGTGTGGCAGTACTTGGCATCCTGGTGCACTTGCTGCTTGCATATGATGCACTTAGTATTTCCGTAAGGGGTCCATCTGCAAGAAATTAATGTAAGAATAAGTGCACTCTTCACAGATTATTAATGACTGAAACATGCATGGTGGAACAAATATCAAGGTTAGAAAAGGAGAAAAAAGAACATGTGACCCAAGCAGCAAAGGTATAACAGAATATTAGATAAAAAATTGCATAAGGTATCAATAACCATCGACAAGCACAAGACTTGCATACAGATTTACGAAAAGGTAATGCCCCTAACTCAGGCGTACTTGCTCTTATACTTAGGATGGAACTGGCTTTATTCCAGAATGTCACTCATTCTAAATCCGAAACATGGAAAGCTTTTGGACAGCTATGAAGCCATGAAAAACAAGTACCAAACTTATAATCATTATCAAATGATATGAAGTTCACATTTAAAAAACAGTGCTTATAGTGTAGAGCGTCACTTACAACAATACTAAGCTTGCACACATTACAACACCATACGGAATATATAGTAGTTTTGGAGCTTGAGACAGCTAAATTAAAAGTATTTCCCAAGAGCCTCATAAATCAAATACAGATATACAGTTTTAACTTTTAAATATATGAATATCATATGACTAAAAACATGAAGTTCGAAACAAAACTAAATTGTAGGGGATAACTGTGAAGAGGGAAAGTAATCAGGGTTGAAAGTGAACTAGGAAGGGATGTCACACACAAAAAAGTATGAAATAGAATGAATTGTAATAACACAGATGTAATTGTGTTCAAAATTCGTTACTTACAGAATCAGGTCCTAGGGATAGTGAAAAAATGATTTACTTTGTTAAAAATACTTGTTCAAAATAGCCGACTAGTTCCCTATCACTAACTACCGCCGATAGAATTAGGTTTCTTTCTCAACTCATACAATACAACCATTAGTACAAATGTACATGTAAATATGCATTGCCTAAAAGAATATATATATGTATGTATGTATTCTAACCATCAAACCAAGTATGCAGTGACAATTGTGCAGGGAATCTCCAATATCTCCATATAAGGTCGCGAATATGCATAGCCTCTCATAGTTAGTGATGCATACAATTTACAAACACTAAAAATTCAAAAAACCTAACATTCAAGGGTGAATCTCATCCAACAAGTTCAACCCATCAAATTCCTCAGAAGATTGTTCCCCCCTTAAGGAAGTTCTATGCAACACAAATGAAATATAGTAGAATAAATACTGTCGAGACTCAAAGCTGAAAATCGGGGATAGCATCAAACAAATTCCACATTGCAAATTGATTTTTAAAATATAATCTCCATCACAAAAATTTATTATATCAAGCAGCTGTCAAGTAATTTACATTCAAAAATTTCTGCAGGAAACTAGAAATGCTCGCTATAACATGTTATCAGCTAATGAAAAATATACAAGGGACAAAGCTAAGTTATGGTTCTTTATGTCCAGTTTCAAAATTAATAAAAAAAAAAGAGGAAATAATAACAAAAAAAGAAAAATTAAAGATTATCGAAGACCTGTTTTTCTTAGAGAGAAGCTTGTTCTCGTTGATCTTGCGGCCACCACCCTCGGTAGTGTTGCTGGCCCCTTCTTTCCACTTGTCTGGTACTATAACCTTTGTTAATTTCTTCTCACCTGCAACCCAAATTCCAATTCCAATTCCAATTCAAATTCAAATGAAACTTCAAAACAATTAAATAATTAACGGAGAGATAGAGAAGGAAAGGAAAGTGTCGAAGGAGTGGAGATGAAACTCACACTTCTCGCAGACCATAGCTGTCGTTAAGGTGTAATTGGACTCAGAATTTTGAGATTCGATGATCAAAGTTGGGATGCTAACAACAAAACCCTATGCCCCTTTTCACTAAGTTTTTCCAACGACAAGCTCTCCCACTAATACACTTCTTCAAAGATTCCAACTTTTTCAACCGACAAAATTACCCTTTCTTAAAAAATAACTGAACCAAACTAAGGATCTATAAAAAAAAAATTATCTATTTTTTGTTCAATAAAAATGTTTGATTCGGATTAAAATTAAAAATATTTTAAATTTAATTATATGAGTATAACAAAATGTCATTTAAGTTTAATTATCATTTTAATTGATGTACCAAAGGCTAAAAATAATTTTATCCCCTAAATTTAAAAAGCTCAATATAACTTCAATTTGTTTTAAAAAAATCAATTTCTTGTCAACTTTCATTAAAACTTTCAACGAGATCTAAGTATTCAAAAATTAATTCAGAGTGATGATCTCAATTTTTTTTAAAATAATTTAATATGATAATCACATATAATGATTTTATAAGGTCTAATTAAACTTAAAGTACATTTCTTAGATAAATAATGATATGCTAGCTGCAGAGTATCCTTCAAAGACTCACCTGAGATCCTAATAACCTTATCAATTAGTGATAGTCATTGTTTAAGCTATAAAATTCTAAAGAGTAGGAGATAGTCATTTTCTTGTGTTACTCAAACTTTTGTTTCTCGTTTGAGCCATTCTGAAATTTGTAAAAATAGTGTACTAGTATCCTCTAATAACGTCACTTTATAAAAGAATAATTTTTTCATAAAGACAAAAATTTATCCAAAAATAAATTCTACCAAACTAACCCTTTTTTATAAGTTCAAAACATAATTTTATGCTTAGTAAAAGCACACGTTACTATGATCTCAATTTTTTTTAAATAATTTAATATGATAATCACATATAATTCAAGATAGAATGAAGGAGAAAATAATTTAGTTAAATTTATTTTAAGGAAATCAATCTAATAAAAGAACTATATTGAATACTAAAAAAAAGAATTATATTAAACTTGAACTGAATTGATTTATAATCTTTAATATAAAAATCAAAAGAGTAATTAAGTCTATAATTTAATTATGAATATCAGAATCAATTAGATAACAATGATACGAAGATAAATAATAATTTTTTATTTAATCCATTTTCATTATAAAATATTGACTATTTCTTTTGTTGCATTTTAAAAAGAAAATAACAATGAAAATTGATTCAAAATCTACTTCAAAATATTTTAGTTTGAATTTTATATCAAATTAAAATTAACTAACTTATAATTAAATTTTAATGTTTGATTCAAATATTTTTTTAATAAAAAAATTGAATTAAATTAAGCCACAAACACGTTATGGATTATGTTTAAGAAATTCTTTTCATGTTATTAGTACTAAACAATTCCACACATTTAATAGGATGTAAAAACATGATACATTTTTATTAAATATATATATATATATGTAAAAAAAAAGTCTATATTCACATCACATAAATTATTATTTTTCAAGTCGACATGTATTTTCATTGATAATTGTACCCGTCGGCACCGGACGACTCAGAGGTTCTCATTGAATAACTTAATTAAGTACAGAACGTTGTTACAGTGGAGTAAAGAGCAGTTACAACAACCGTTGATTAAGTCAAAACACGTTCTCTAGATTACTTCCCTAATTTTCAGGAAGCCACCAAGCACGACCTAGGGACCACTAAGCATGTCCTAGCGAACAACAAACGGTTACTTGGCCCACATGGTCAAAACCCAAGTCAACCTACTAAAGGGACGTCAGAAAGGGAGAAAATGTATGTTTTTCATAATATCAGAGAATTCTCACTTGAGCATCATCGCTGACTTGAGCATCGGAGTGTAATCGCAGGTACCCCCACCGACCGACAGAAGCACGCGAAGGGAAATGATACGTGAAGAATAGGACAACCAAGAGTGAAATAAACAGTGTATCGACGTGGATTAACATTACTTGGCCTCCAATATCCATTCAATAACTTTTAATATATTTTAACATAATTTTTTATATAACAATTTGCAAAAGTTATAAGCCCTAATTAGTAAAATAAATATTTTTTTTCTAAAAAGTAAACTCTGTAGTTATAAAAAAAAACTCAACTGTTTTCATAAAGTTATTAATGGAATGAACGAATTCAAAAAAATATTAATAAAAATGAATCAATTTAAATATAAATAGGATGTCATCTATTTAATTTTTTATAGTATTATTAACTTAATATTTATCCTGAAAAAAAAAGAACACAGATGAATAACAAATAATATCGAATAAAAAATTAATATAATAACCAAATAAACAAATAATTTTGTTTAGAAAACTTTAACATTTAAAGTTACCAATAAATTTTTATGATATTTTAATTAATTTTATTTATTTAGTAACTCCATAACGATATGTTTAAGACACTTGAAAGAAACAATAAACATGGTTTTAAAAAAAATTGTTTCTTTTATATTCCTTGTATAACACTTTAAAGAATGCATTTGTTCTATTCATTTCCCACTTTTCAATTCACTTATAAAAATGTTTCTACTGTTACTAATTATTTTAGAAAAGAAGAGTAACTATGATTAACGAACTTTCAAGTGTGTTTGCTTCTCATCTCCCACTTCAGAAATCACGACCTAAGCGAAAATAGGAGACACTGTTTGTTAATGGATAGAGATTTTTGAGGTTTTATAACAATTTATGCATTTCACTAATATTTTTAGTTTTGTAAATAGTGTTCAAAAGGAAGGGAACGAAGAATGAAATAAATAACTTTAAAAGCTTACAAAACCAAAACTGCACATTATTCTAGTGACAACTAACAAATTATAAGCCAGAAAATAACACTCTAAAGAATAGGAACTTTTGCTGTTGGTATATGATATTAATCCCATGGACTCAGTGAACACTCTTCTGGTGTAGTTGGAAAACGTTCAGAATCCTTGCAGTAATCATAGATCACAAGGTTCCTCTGAACCCAAGCATAATCCATTTTCTGATCACCAGATAGATGCCAAGCATCATACTGATCCCACCAATTTTTGGTTGTGGTTGAGACACAAGCAGGGTATGGATCTTCCCATTGGCAACCATCCACACTGAAGTCCTTGTAGGATGACACAAATGGAGATAATTTCCAGTTTGTCTTCTCAAGCCCACCTCTTGTGGCCCAGTCATCTGCATTCCATATGCTGGAGAACAAGTACATGGGTTTCTCATTGGGGAAGAAATTGTTTGCTTCTCCATTGTTCTTGAACACCCTCACAGGAACTTTATCCACAAAAAACCTGTCCACAATTAATTGCATTTGCATCTTTCAGTCAACAAAACTTTCTTCACCTCATCTTAGAATGAAGTACATAAACCACATGAATATTCTATAATTAGAATGTGATATCATATATGACAATATGTGATGTATTATTGGTATTTTAGTTAGATTTGAAACATTTAAGAATAACTCGTGTTAATTATTCACAAGTGGTTGATCTTAGTAGATAAAAACAAAAGTGATTAGAAATGGCATACTAAAAAAGGAATAATAATTTTAAGTACCATTCTTTCTAATCCTTGAGATGTATGGTTCTTTAAGGTAAAAACCATGGATCCTTCTTACTGTCCACGTGATTTATATATATGCACTATAACTTATAAGGTAACAAGATTCGTTTGCTCAAGCTCAGAAACACATCGTGCAATACTTTTGACTATTAAGAACATATAACTTTAAACCTCAGAAACACATCATGTAATACTTTTGACTATTAAGAACAGAACTTTAAACGACAACAGCATAAAGGATATGTTCAAACACGTTTTGAAGAATATAAACACCTTTTGAATCTGAGATTAGGGTGAGAAGAACTCAGGTTAGAAGCATAATACATAATAAGATGGAACTTACACTATCTGATGGTTGTTCCAGAGGATGGAATAGGTGTGGTAGTCCTCAGTTGGGTCAAACCATAACATATGCCTCATCTCACGCCCACCAGTCCCATTCTTGTACACGTTTGTTTGAATCAAATAAGGCTCCCCAGTTCTGTTTCCCAGAAACTCAAAATCAAGCTCATCTCTCTCTGGCCCCGCACCATTTTCTGAGCACATCTGCAACAATTCCCCACTCGCTGAATAAAACTTAGATGCACTATTTATTTATATAATTGATGTTTTAATTCAATAATTTGTACAATGAAGATTTCTTACAAAGATGGGTACAAGTTACTGAGATGATACTTTAATTCTAATCAGTGAACAATTGTAAAAACACTTGGCGACTAAATGTTGTACGATTCTAACTACTGTACTTAAATGCTTTGTACACTTACATAATATGCTGTCACAACACCAGCAGAGTCACCTGCTACCAACTTCAGCTTCATACTGAACCACCCAAATCTGTAGCGTTGTTTTGTTTGAAACCCACATCCTATCAAACATTGAGTGCTTGAGAAACAGCTCAGATATCAAATTTGATGCTAACAGTTGCAATTCTTCTCATCAAATCATAGTATGCAATGCATGTTGAACAAAGTGCTTATTTCAATGTCATGCATTTGGTACCTGTGTCTTTGTCTAGGGAGAGATACCAGATCTGTCCATCTTTAGAGGTAGTAAAATGGTCCTCGGACCACATTATGCTGAAATTGTCCTCAAAAGATCCCTTGGACACAGCTGCTTCTGATGAATGCAAATGAGCAAGAAAGACTGCTGCAAGGAAAATCACCATGGACACTGAAGAAGCTGAAGAAGAGATCCTTGAATCCATTCTGAGTGGGAGGAGAATACGAACTCTCACAACACAAGGGAGGGTTTCTCGGTTAGATCTCAGAAACCGAGAAGGGGGGCACTTCAATAAATGACCATCACTTTTAAAATGGTTTTAGCACTTCCAGTTGTAACATCATATGCTGTTGTTCTGTTCTTCTTAGATTTCTTTGTTTATTTAATTATACTGCATGTGCCAGTGCTCAATTGTACAGATTTGCCCTTTTTGAATAACAAGATCCTAGATATCTTACAAATAAAAATGATACAGAATTAGTAAATATATAATTTTATTAGAAATAATCTAAGAATATAGTGAAAAGTAGAGTGAAATATATAGATGATCAAGTGAGAGAGAGAATGAGAAATAGATGAAATTTGAGAAAGAATTGAGGAGGCAAGGGCATATTGGGGAAAAGAAATAGAACTGTGGGACCTTAGCCAGGCTGCATTTGCAAATTGCAATGGTAGTCTGTCTTGAAGGCTAATGAAAGTGGGAGTGGGGCCCAGCCATCGCATGTAAGAACATCTTTCTCAATAATGGGAACTGCTACACCACCGCCACTACCATTTCCATTCATTTATTATATTTTTACTTTAACTTTATTCATGCTGAAATTTAAATCTTTGATTTTTTTTATTTAAGGATTGGGATTCGACTAAGATGTGGAAAATGATGCGAAGGAAGGAAAATAGAATGAAAAAATGAGTTATTGGATTGATGTTATAGATAACAGATTTTTTCTAATAAATAAATTTATAATATTATTATTTGGTATTGTGTTTAAAATGAATAGTGATAAATTATTTATTTATGTTATCCATATTTAGTTAAAGCATTATAGGTGAAGTCCACTAATTAATTAATATTGTCAATACATTAAAAATGAATAAAAATAATTTTAAAAAATAATTCATTTTAATTTTTTTTATTTATTAATATTTTATTGTTTTTTATTTATGATTTTATTATTATTTGTATATATTAGTTTATATATTTTTAATCTTGATAATTGATTATTTATACTTATAGGCCATTTTAATCCACAATTATTTGGCTTTCTAATTTTTCTCACCTCTACACACTAAACAAAAATGTGAATTTAATTTCTCATCACATTAACTTTGATCCATGTTAAGACCAAGAGTATTATTATAGCTTCTAGGTATAAACACAAGTCATGTCTACTTTATTTTCATAAACAAAACTTATACATTAAACGTAATACCAAACAAACATGTTGAGAGTATCAAGAATTTTTATTTATGTTTCACTTTGTAAGCAGGTGCAATATTATATATTTATTATTAAATTATTTAATTATAAAGTTAAAAATAGGAATTGAATATTAATAGTACTCGATAGTCATTAAATTATTTAATTCAGTTTAAATAAAATTTTAAAAAATAACAATACTGTATATGTAATTTCATTTGAAGATTTAAAGTAATTTCTTTGAATGCATTTTTTATTTTTTCAATTGAAAGTGTTTAATAAATATTATAACAAGAAAGTATCATCAGAAGACAGTTTGGCCGAGTGGTCTAAGGCGCCAGATTTAGGCTCTGGTCCGAAAGGGCGTGGGTTCAAATCCCACAGCTGTCATTATTATGTTTTTCATTTTTTCAAGTTTCATTTATTGTTGATATAACTTATAAGGGTCAAATATAATTAAAAGAATTCCATGATTATATTATAATAGGAATATTCGTTACATTTAAAAATATTACAATTCAATTCAACTTAAATAAATCGGATTATAGTTTAACTAAATTTAATTCAACCTAATCTCACTCAATTTTCTATATGTTAATGTAAAAGTAAACTCGATCCTTATTAAATAAGATTAATATTAATGGTCATAATAATAAGAATAATAATAATTTATTTATTTATTATTCTATTAACTAAATTATATTTTGAAAAGTTCAATTATTTAATTTTTCAAATATTAAAAAATATAATATATTTTTAAAAATAAAATTATTCCTACGTAATTCAATCGGTAGACCGAAAGCATAATATAATTTTTCGTTCTTGTTATTCATTATACGTCAATATCACAAGTTTTTAAGAAAAAAATACATTTTAAAATAGCAACAGACAATAGATACATTAATTTATTGTGAATTTAAATTATAGTTCATTTCAAATTAAAATAATTACAAGTATGTTTTATTCAGTCGTTATTAATCGACTGTATTTTACTGAGGCAAAACTACGTGTTTATTTTATACAAGAGTGAATGCATTTCGATATATGGTTCTCAATATTGATTTTTACAAAAGTTAATCATAAATCAACTTCAAATCGATTTATAAGCACTCAATTTTATAATTTATAATGTTACTATTTATAGTTATATGAAATTTTTAATATATTTTCTTACATAGATACTTATTAGCTTGTATACACTATATATTTAAGCAAATTCTCTCTCCATCTCAATATCTTACCCTTATACTTTCATATTAATTTGAAAAGTCAATTTTAACTTTTTTAAAAAAATTTAAATATCCTAAATAAGACATAATCTCACTTATTTAAATAATCTTAGTTGCACTCTGCATTCTCATATTTTCTTTTCGGTCCATACATTTGTCCAGAACTTCCATTTTCTTTCCGGTCCATACATTTGTCCAGAACTTCCATTCTTCTCTAGTTGTAGCATTTAGGAGAATAGTTATATCATTTGAGTATGTGTGAAAGAGTTTATAAGAAGATTCGTTATATTTGATGCAGTGCAAATATGATTTTTTTTTTAATTTTGTATTTCATTTTTGCACATTACTAGTTCTTTTTTGAGTTTTGTGGCTTTCAAAAAAATGAACAAAAACACAATCATCACAAGTAAAAACACCACAAAACTTACTCCAACCACCAGCATTCACTATCAGTCATCATCACCACTTGAAAATGAAGAAGAAGTATCACACTCTCTATCATACTTAAAAGGGTATTGTTTATTAGAAATCTCATATTGACGGAAGATAAAGACATTTAATATATAAGTGGATGTAAAGCACACTTTATAAATTGATTTTATAAGATTTAATTAGAGTTAAAATTCACTTTTTAATATTTTAATATTGTATCAGAGTGATTTATAATCTATTTATAATCTATGTTGGTTAAGAGCCTTTTATATTATATATAAATGTTTCAAGCATGTATTGAGTTATACAGATGAAATCATGTCAGCAGCAAAAAAAAAATTAAGGAAAATTTTCTATAAACTTTTATGAAGACACTGAAGCCGAATCAACCATTGTTGAATAATTAATGGACAGAGGAAAACAGATTTTGCTCCACAACACAACTAGCTTTTGTTGAAGCTACTCGTAATTGGGCCAGCAAACATCTAATGGACCCATAAGTTGGCATAAATGGATATTTTACAGGTGTCTCTTTAGGACTACCAGCAGCTACCATTTACTTTTTGATTTCATTTTCTTTCATCTTTCTCACTTTTGTTTTTTCTTCTTTAGAGCTACATATCAACCACCACATAATTTAATTTTAGTAATCAGTTTTATTTATTTTCATCATATAATTTTTCTTTTTTCAATTTTATTCTAAATTCTTTTTATCTAAATTCAAGTATTTATTCTACCTTCTTATATTACCATAGATTTTTTTAAAAAAACTGTTAACTAACACATATACACTCAAACATTGAAAAAAACATGTAATGATATGATTTGTAATATATTATTCTATTATTTAACATTTAATAAAATAATATCATAAAGAACTAAATAAAAAAATAATATCTTTTCTTGTCATTTTCTGTCTAAAAGCAACATAATTTGTTTTTGGTATTTATGATCTGAAACATAATAAACAAATAACTTAAAAATGGTTTATGGCAGAGAAGACAAGTGATGGAACTGGTTCGTAATGGTAAACCATGGATTCTGGTGTGGAAAAGAAATCAACCACTTTACATGAAAATATCCCAAATGGAACGTTCTGCGCCTTTCAAATTCTATCTCCTCCTACACAAAAAAAACCATGGAGTTGATAGATTTTTGAGCAAGATATTTCACCATGGCCAGCCCCATGAGAGCCCCATCACTGCCCCATCACTCTTGGTTTCCTTTATAAAACCCCACTCCAGTGCACGGACAAGTATCAAGTCTTCAACTTTTCTTCTGTTCTCAGTGTCTCTCCCTTCCAAAAACACATAATCCATCAAACTCTGATGGCGGCCATGGCAACCACTGCCCTAACTTCAAACCCCAAACTCTCATTCTTCGACCACAAGCCCACCTCCTTCCATGGAAAGCCCGTTTCTCAGTCCCGCCTCACACCCACAAAATCCTCCTCCAAACAACCCACAATCTCCATGTCCCTAACTCCACCACCTTACGACCTCCAATCCTTTAAGTTCCAACCAATCAAAGAATCCATAGTCTCACGCGAAATGACGCGCCGCTACATGACCGACATGATAACCTACGCCGACACCGATGTCGTCGTAGTGGGGGCGGGCTCCGCCGGCCTCTCCTGCGCGTACGAGCTGAGCAAGAACCCGGCGGTGAGCGTCGCCATAATCGAGCAGTCAGTGAGCCCCGGCGGCGGCGCGTGGCTCGGTGGGCAGCTCTTCTCCGCCATGGTGGTGCGCAAGCCCGCGCACCTCTTCCTGGACGAGCTCGGCGTGGACTACGACGAGCAGGAGCACTACGTGGTGATCAAGCACGCGGCGCTGTTCACCTCCACCATCATGAGCAAGCTCCTGGCGCGGCCCAACGTGAAGCTCTTCAACGCCGTGGCGGCGGAGGACTTGATCGTGAAGGAAGGGAGAGTCGCGGGGGTGGTGACGAACTGGGCTCTGGTTTCGATGAACCACGATACGCAGTCCTGCATGGACCCCAACGTGATGGAGGCTAAGGTTGTAGTGAGTTCCTGCGGGCATGACGGACCCTTTGGCGCCACCGGAGTTAAGAGGTTGAAGAGTATTGGCATGATTGATAGCGTCCCTGGAATGAAGGCCCTGGACATGAACACTGCTGAGGACGCTATTGTGAGACTCACTAGGGAGATTGTGCCTGGCATGATTGTGACTGGCATGGAAGTTGCAGAAATTGATGGTGCTCCAAGAATGGTATGTTAGCCTTACAATTTTGTTTATATACTGACCAATAACTTTTGATAAACTTGTGGATTAGGGCTTGGTTTGGATTGAGTGGTGATCAAGGTTTTGTGGGTGATATTTGGTGCAGGGTCCTACCTTTGGGGCGATGATGATATCAGGTCAAAAAGCAGCTCACTTGGCGTTGAAGGCTTTGGGGAGGAATAATGCAATTGATGGAACGTGTGGAGTTGGAAGGGAAGAACCAGAACTTGTTTTAGCTTCGGCCAACACTGAGGACATTGTTGATGCTTAAACTTTATCATCACATACCTTTTCTGTTTCACCTGCAGCCTATGATTTGAATTCTGGAATAAATAAAGAAAAGTGTGAATGATGAAGGATAAAGAGACGGTACCTGTTATGTCTGTGTTTGTGTGGATTGACAAATTGTCACCACCAGCCATGTAACTGTAAGTAAGCAGCCAAAAATCAAATTATCGGATCAAGAAGAGATAGGTTAAATTACCCTTCGGCCTGCTTGTTTGTGTTAAATCATAAAGAATTGTTTTATTCTATAAAAACAAGAGTTGCAGTATTTTTAATTGATTTTTTTTTTAAGTATGATATTTTGTTGTTAGAACATAGTTATTTCCAAAAACTTGATTGTGAAAAGATAATTTTTTGAAAAAAAGAAATATGTAATACCACAAACATTTTTAATAAAAAAAACTGTAAAAAGGGAGGGACATATTGATGTTGAGTTTAATAAAAGCAACTTTTTTTTTTCAAATTGGTTGATTGTAGAAATACTCCCATTTACTTTTAGAATAAAGTTTGTCTCAAATTCCAAATAGTTAAAACAATAATTCTACCACTTTTTTTAAAATAAAATATTACATTATAATAAAACAATAATTTACTTAAGTATTAAATAAATTGATTTCAAGATATCATTTCTAAGTTCCGAATTATTTTTCACCCGTACCCGTATATTGATACTTTTAATTTAATTATTATACTTTTAATTTTAATTAAAAGAATCATATTTTTCATACTATCATGTTACGACCCTTAATATTATTATTTTAATATTTTTCATATTATATAACTACAAATTTATACTTTATTATATATTTATATTTAAATCTATAACATTAAAAATTTATATCACTTTCATTAATTGTCAAAGTATCATTTTTCGTTAACAATTACCAATGTGATAAAAAAATATTATTATTTATGAATCTTACATGACACTATAAGAAAATCGTAAAATAAAAATCAATTTTAGAAACAAAAAATAATTAATTGTTATAATGACTAAATTAAAGATCATTTTAAAGACTCATTGTGTACTCAATACATTCATAACATGGTATCACATAGACAACAATTAACACAAGTTAAACTACTAAAAAAGGTCATAAGAATTCAAAGTTATTAACTAAATATTGAAACAAATACTCAATACAATATATATATATATATATATATATATATATATAAACACGCACAAAATCAAATAACACATGAATCTCCATAACCAAAATATTCATCAAGGAATATTCATTGATGTCTTCCTGAAAATCTATATTAAGCATTATTTACTATATAGATTTAACACATGACTCATTTTAACACCTCAGATATGCAACCTGACTCATAGTCTACATGACTTAGACCATTAATGAAGTTATGAGATCTTTGTTATAATATAAACATTTTCTCAATACTTATGAACAATAGTGGTCCACATATCATTCCAGATTTGTGACTTCAAAATCACACCTCATACATAATCATGTCATTTCATGCATATCATACATTTCATAAAAAACAATAATCACTCAAGCACAAAATGAAACATTTTTACCTAACACACTTATATACAACAACTACATTGGAACATACCAAGTGAAGATAACTTAAACTGAGATATCATATTATAGTTTCACTTGGGTGAAAATAATTTCGCTAGGTGAGGGTATTATATGAGCAGTGACTCAGACGCTATTTCGTTGGAGTAAGGGCATCAAATGATACTCTCACTAAAATTATTCAGATGAAATCACAACAGTGGCCTTGTTATTTAAACGTAACTACCTCCATATATTTTTAAAACATATTTTTTTTATCTAAAACACTATATTCTTTCTTTCCAATATGATATTTGATTTTACATTTGACTCAAGACTCGATGGAAGTCTAGATTTAGACAAACATGAAGGGACCCTAGTTTTACAAATAAAACGAAGGCTATGAAAGTATTATGATCATGGAAAGCGCCAGATGCATGCACATTTGAAGTTGCTCAGAGTCTAAATGTTTACTGGAAGCGTCAAATGCAAATGCAAAAGAGGTTTTTCAGATTTACAAACAATTTGAGCACTTAAAATGCAACTGAAGTCCAACAAATTCCTCAAATTATTGGGGAACATTAGATGTTGATGCAATTTTTTTGGTTTCCTGTTGAATATCTTTACTCTGACATGCAACCCCAAAGCTTTAGACTCACATGCAACTCACAATATTCAAAATTAGTCGGTGTGGAAAGATAATACTACAAGGATTTTTACAAGAAAGTACTATACCTTTAAGCTTACTAACTACAACTTCCTTACCTTAATTTTGCTTCTTTTTCGAGAAGATTTCATGCACCGAGGTTGCTTGACACTCCAAAGCTTCATTTGAAAATTGTTTTAATGAGAACATTACTTGGTATTCCAAGTAACAAGTAGTGTGGTGTTTCAAGTAAGAAAGAGTGCTCAAATAGGAGTTTAAGATGAAATAGTAGGAAAAAAAATTCTTCCTTAACAATTAGTTTAGCGAGATGCATTATTCAAAACAAAAAACTCTTCCTTATACAAATAAACAACTACATATTTAATTAAAAGTTAGGTGATTCAAAAAATATTTTTGTACTTGTATAGGTAAATATGACCTAGATAGTACCTGAAACTGGTTGTACAATTGCTGACGTGTTGGTGATATCCTTGCTCCTTTCTTCAAGTCTTATTCCTCAATTTCTAGTGCTCGGTCGTGGTTGACCTGGAATAGGTAATTCGACGATCAAGTAAGTACTCTGTGTAAAAAGTGTATGTTTGTAAACTGATTAAAGCGTACCTTACACCTCTGTAGATAATTTATTTACAGTGTTTAGTCATAGACCCTTGTTGCAATGGGCTGAATCAATCAAATATCAGTTGTTAATTGATTTATAGCACGATTCTCAATTTATAGGGAGATATATTAGTATATTAAAGAATATTTGGAATATCTTTCAATTGTTCACTGTTTGATTAATTTCTTAGAACATAATTTGGGATCTTATTACGACTCATCAAGAGTTCCTCATAACTGTCGTTGTCATTGTTGTCATCATTAGTTTCGAAGTATGTTTTAACACGATCGGTCGGTCACCGGTACCGATCGGTACAATTTTAATTTTTTAAACAACAAATATTTTCTATAACTCATATGATAAAACATATCATTTGCATTAATATTCATAAAAGTATTTACATAATTTTTAATTATTCTTTTAACTTTTAAAGAGATTAATTCCAAATTATTTTTCTCTGAAAGGAGGGGTCAATTTATTAGCATGTTTCATTAGAACTAGTAATTTGGCATCACAAGACAAAAACAAAAAAACTTTAGAGAGAGAGAGAGAAAGTGAAAGAGTAAATTTAAATTATAATAAACTATAATTATATAAACGTTTCTGGGAGTGGAAATTGGGGTATTTTTTAGGAGTGTTTGATATTGTGAAAGACTGAGAGTCTTTCTCTTGTTGTGCTCCGTGCAATCGTAGACTTCCAAACCGTCTCCTCCAATCCCATCCATTGAACAATGTCTCCATTCCGGAAGCTCCTATTGCTGATCCTCACGGTGGTCGTCTCCTCCGCGGCGGCCTCCAACGATGAAAGAGTGAGCGAATTGCTCTCCCTTCAAGCCAGATCCAAATCGGGCATAATCCGTCTCAACGACCAATCGCTCTCCCGCTTCCTCACCTCCGTCAAAACCCCGCGGCCATACTCCATCCTCCTCTTCTTCGACGCCGCGCAGCTCCACGACAAGCCGGAGCTCCGCCTCACCGAACTCCGCAACGAATTCGCCATCGTCTCTTCCTCTTTCCTCACCAATAACCCTTCTTCTAGTTCCAAACTCTTCTTCTGTGACATCGAGTTCAAGGAGTCCCAGCTCAGCTTCTCTCAATTCGGCGTCAACGCCCTCCCTCACATTCGCCTAATTGGGCCCAACATGTCCCTGAAGGACTCCGAGCCCATGGACCAGGGCGACTTCTCCCGACTCGCTGAGTCCATGGCCGAGTTCGTCGAGGCCAAGACCAAAATCTCCGTGGGTCCCATCCACCGTCCCCCCGTCTTCTCGCGCAACCAGTTGATCCTCATCGCGGTTGTCATCCTCATCTGGATCCCATTTTTCATCAAGAAGGTTCTCACGGGGCAGACCCTTCTCCACGACCCTAAGGTCTGGTTGGCCGGTTCCGTCTTCGTGTACTTCTTCAGCGTTTCCGGGGCTATGCATAACATCATTCGCAAGATGCCCATGTTTCTCGTGGACCGCAACGACCCTTCCAAACTCGTGTTTTTCTACCAGGGTTCCGGGATGCAGCTTGGTGCAGAGGGTTTTGCCGTGGGGTCTCTTTACACTGTTGTGGGCCTTCTCTTGGCGTTTGTTACCCACGGGCTTGTCAGGGTTAGGAACGTGAGCGTGCAGCGGGTGGTTATGATTTTCGCGCTCTTGGTTTCGTTTTTGGCCGTCAAGCAGGTTGTTCACTTAGATAACTGGAAGACGGGTTACGGGATTCATGGGTTTTGGCCCTCTAGCTGGAATTGAGGTTTGATGACGCTTCTGGGTCTGATTCCCATTTTGAAATCTAAACATTAGCTAAATGTCTTCTTATGTTGGAACTTTGTCGGATGGCATACTATATAGCTTGTTTTTTAGTACTAAAGTTTTTATTATCCGGGTACTACATTTTCGCTTGATGTGTTATCATTATTAGTTGTGATTGCATAATGCTGAATTGCATTGTTCTGAATTGCTGCTGCTAAATTGATTGTTATATTAGTCTTGTGTCGAACCATTCCTTTTAATGATCTATTGATCTTCAAGCTGACGTATGCTGTCGTGCTGCAAGTGCATGATTGATATCTAGGACGTGGTTGGTGTGAACTCAAAACTGCAATCCATAGTTTCTTATCAAGTTGCTTAAGTTCAGCAAAATTTGATCCGCTTGGCACTTCCGTTTAGAATATACAACTTGCACTTTAGAGAGCCTAATTATGTTTCCTCTGGTACAGAATTGACAGAACCAGAAGTTTATGCAGAAGTATGGTCATACCTTGGGCTATAGCATTTGTTTTTGTCAGTACCATCATGCATTAGAATTGGTTAAATAGTGTTTCTTTACAAGGTCTTTTATTGATTATCACATCAAAGATCCTATGCTTCATTGTGAAATTTATAGTTTATTTTTATTTTATTGAGATATCCTAATGCATGAGTTAAATATGGTAATCTTCCAGAATCATTTTCAATATTTCCATGGTCATGCTTCCATCCTTTATGATAACACATTGTATTGATCGAGGAGGTATTTTTTTTTTACCTTTCTTTTTAGGTCGAAAATTCATTTGCTATTTAATTGTACATTGCATATTATCCTGTGAATTTTTGGGAAATTCTGGTTGTGATTGGTGTCAGATGGAATTTTATCATCATTCATCTTCTACACCACCGCGTCTTGGAAGTCTATTTTTTGGTATTCATACTTTAGTCAGTGGGTTTAATATCTAATTTCTCCTTTTTCTACACTTGAGTCTGTCTGGCTTAGTAGGTAGAAACGGGCAGGTGAAACAAGCGGGTTGGAATTATTTTCAACCGGAGAAAATTAGTTATATATCCTTTTTCTGTCTTTTCATATTTTTGTTATGCCAAGCAACTGTAAAATGACTTTCATTCCAAGGTTTTACCTTCCCACTTCCAACCTCTCAACATGCAAGTGGTTTATAGCTGTAAGGGATCTGTGCATGCAAATTGGCTATCACGGAAAGAAATGGCGTCTGTCATCATTTTGATGGTTAAATTAGATCTAGTGGGATATCCATGTTCTCTACTTTGATCGCTCTATCAGCATTTAAAATTCATGGGTATAGATAAGATTATATGTTGAATCGGAATTTGCTGCAGTCACAAATCCATATATCAACCACAGACCACAGTCAGCAAACTAAGTTGTTAGATGAAGATGAGATTAAATGCCTTATATTTAAAGTGTTTCAAATCTGATTTACTGGAATTGGAATCAAAATCATTTGTTCATCATCCATCAACTCCGATTTGTTGACTGGTGTGATTTCATGAATTTGTGACTGCAGCATATTTGAGTTGATTAGATTTCCAGTTAGACGTACTCAATTTTTTAGTTCGAAAATATATCTGTTTTGGATTTTCTGATGTATTGTGTTAAAAACCTTCTTGTGTTGAACGGTCAACCTAATGGCCGATGTTGGTGTAAGGTGTAAAGTTCTAGAACAGTGGGAAATTTTAAGTTTGTAATTGTTTTGTCACATAAAATAAAGTTTTTTTTAGCTTTTTCACGGCAACCTGATTTACTGTTGCTGATTCAACTCTGCTTTCAGCATGCGTTCTGCATTTCACTATAATGTGTTAAATAACGTGGGATCCTGAGGCAATGTTTGGATTGATGATAGGATATAGAATGGAGGAGGAAAGTAAGTGGACACTTTTGTTTGAATTTTATACATTAGGATGGAGTTCATTGAAAAGTAATGGGTAAAGATTCATTCTATTTTGTTACACAACCATTTTTCATCCCCTTCACTTTGAGAGTGTGTGATGGAACATCAATATTTTATCATGTATTGACTTTTTTAGCATTGTTGTTGTTAGGGAAACGACAAGGAATCCTTCCCACTTTAGGGACAGAATTGATTATGGGTATTAGTTGTGAAGAGAATGGTTGATGTAACTAGAATGCCCTTACATGAACCTAAAGGATGCATTATTTATAATTCAAGAAATATTTAAAAAATGCAGTAAAGTTGAGTTGAGAAAGAGAGGAGATAGATTTTTTTTTATCCTGGTTTCACCAAACCTAAGTCTAGTCCCAGCAAAATATGTTTAAATTCTTCATTAAAATCTATAAATCCTTGCAATTAAACAAGTAAGTCAACTTTTGACCTACACAAAAGGCCTTTTAGAAACCCTTAGGAAGTCTACAAAGAAACTTAATACAAATATATTGCTTAGAAAACCTATTTCGTATCTATACCAAAACGTAATGCTTGAGAGGATATCATTTGAATGTGATACAATTGAAGTTCCCTTTTTTTATATGAAATTTTATAATTTTTAGAAAATTTTACAATTAATTTAAATTGAGTCAATTAAATAAATGATGTCAAGTTGACAATGTATTAATCTTAATTGAAATAATAAAAAGATAATATGAATTCAAGAGAGGAAATGGAGTAAGAATAATTTCATATTCTTGTATTTTAGGTTAATTGTAAAATAATTTTAATTAGTCAAATTACTCTTTTAATTTAATTATTTTAAATTATATTCAAACTATTTTTTTTCATTAAAAATCTTTGTAAAAGTAAAACCATTCTCCATCCACAAGCTTTTGACATTGAAAAACTGTTTCCCTCACATTTAAATGGTATTTTAACAATTTGGTATTTACCTATAAAGTGTGTCATATGTGATCTATGACAACAAAACCAGGGAGGGAGAAAGAAAGCTAAATAAAACACAGACAAATTGGGAGAAGTATAACTATAATGAAAGAGCAGACAAAAATCATAGATATTTTCTGTGCATGAGTAGTGAGTGCAGGAAAGTAGTTAGTTTCTTTTTTCAATATTATTTATTTGTATTCTTTTTTTTAAGATTAACTACGTGTAGTTATATAATTTATAGCGTACATATGAGCTAATAGTTCCGTGATGATGTAAATGTCGCTCTCAATAAATATAACCACAAGGTAAAAAAAAATTAAGAACGAAAGAATCACTTTTGTGTCAAAGTAATCGATTATTAACAGTGTTTTGTGAAATCAATTGCAGTCTCATATTAGCTACGACATTGCTAAAAAATTCCGAAAGTGTGGGTTACTCTTCTTTTGGGTCGTATTAACAGCCTAAAAGATGTGCTTTCAAGAGAAAACAGGCTCATCAAAGAAAGATATTGCGTTCTACACCCCGTGTTTTTAAAACTGTACCCCCATTTTCTATCCCTAAAAAATATATTCCAGATTGCACGTATGTATTTTTGGATCCATAAAATATATTCTTGAATGTATAATCCAGAATTTAATGCATTTTTATTGCACAATCTGATATGTTTTTCTAGATTGAAAATACTTTCTAAAATGTACAATTCATAATATATTAATGTATTTTAAATTGTACATTCCGAAAAGTATTTCCAGACATGGATATCAGATTGTGCAATCCATAATACATGAATACATTCTAGACTGTATATTCCAGAATGTATGTGTTTTTTTGAAAAAAAAAGTTTGTACAAGACCAACATATGTGCGTGTAATTCATAACATTTGGGTAAACACTTGCATCCTACTATAATATAAAGACCATAACTTAGCATCCGCATAATAGTATGTAAAATACAATGCCAATAGTTAGTATGGGACGACCATCATAAATTTTCACTTGCACTTAGTTGTTAACATATGATATCAGTGAGTAGCCGTGAATACAAATGTTAAACATGACCACACACATTAGAAAATACTTGAACAAAATATGAATTGTGCACATGTCCTATACACATGACTCGATTCAGACTAACATCCGTGAGAGGCTTACTTCGTAATGAGAATATCATGATATTTTGCCTCAATGATAAACACACTAAAATAACATTATATCTACTAACAATCATGTATCTCATATCAGGCATAATTATCCATTTGTTCACACTAGCTTGTGAAAACATCAATGTGTTGGAAAAAAAATGTGTGACATGTGTCATAACTTACCATTGACATCTCATCCATCAAAACTGGTCTTTTTAGTTGGTGTACCCATTCATAACCACCCAACAATGTAGCATATTCATCACGCCACAATTTAATTTCTTTAAACAAATCCTTTTTGATAATCGTCCATGAATCTTCCCCTATTCCCAGCAGTGTAGTTATAGATCGATAACTACAATGACCATCAATATTGACATTAATGACATTATGTATGTAAGGGTGAGTACTGAGATGAAACTAATCCAACATTGGAGTTGCTTTAATTCTCAAGAGGACTATCATTTCTTCCCTCTTATTGCTTGACTTCCATGTAAAATAACTATCATATATTGATTGAATGACATCAACATGCTCCAAATATAAGAGACCACACTTTGTAGATCTCACATTTATATTTGCTCAACTTTTTTGGGATCCCTTGGTTTTCAATTTATCCACTAGTGCACACATTGATGTCATATTTGAGTATGTTATTTCATGGAACTTGGACTTAGTTGTTAATTTTCCCACAATGTCAACTTCTTTGAAACGATTCAAAATAACATCAAATTCTTTTTTAATAGACAACTCAAAGGATGAATCACACGATGATATGTCAGAAAAAATCAATTTGATCCACTTAACATGACTGGATTTAAGGGTATGTTATCGAGGTCTTCTCTCGCTAATTCACATGCACAAGGTAGATCGTGAGTACATTTGAGTGCACAACATAACATTCATTATCCATACCAACATGTCTAACTCAATCAAACTCCTCAAAAATGTAAATCAAAGCATATTTAGATATGAATCCTTACAATCTTCTATATAAACTAACATTGAAAGTGCGACCCACAATTTACAAACTCTTCTAAAAGATGCCTTAATTTCATTTTGTGGCAAGCTAAGGATGTTTTTGACAGCGTCCCAATAGGTACACAAGTCTCTCATACTATTTTCAAATACTTGCTTTAGGCTCCAATGAGCGAATTCTACCATGCGAAATGAATGTGGAGTAAAAAAGTTTGTTCATTTATTAACAATGACTAAGGAATACATACAAAGTAATATACCTATTCGTCACCGTGTATTCTCATGCCTTAACCAAATTTTCCTTGTGTGGAAGGATCCATGTGTCATTCATATAGTCAAAAAAATAATGGTCATAACAAACAAACAACTTCAAAATGTTTCACACATCCCACAAAAGCATCACAGTCTGCACAATCCATCACGTTGCATAGTGGCAACAACTGGTGTTAAGCATCGTGGCCAATTTGGGGAGGGGATCCTAAACTTACTTAGTCCACGTCCGTGGGAAACCAACTTCAATACCCTCTCACAGTCTACAAGTTACATGGTTGGTGTAACTCTGTAATAATGACATATGAGTAGGTCTCTTAGGAAATCCTACTCCAATTTCCTCATGCTCTCCTATAGCATATGATGGCAAGACATCACCATCAATAGCAATGACGACAACTTGTTCTCTATCCTTTTTACATACCAATTTTGTCGATTTCTATCTAGCTTGCACTTGCAATGATGATTCATTTATGGTCTCAACCATATATATATATACCAATAATAATAACAAACAATCAATAATTTTAAAAAAAATAATATATGCATTTTAGATTGATGGAAACTATCCAACCACAACATCCACAAAATAGGAAGGATAAATACCTAGAGTTTTGTTCAGAGACTTGTTAGAATAAATGATCCTAATTGGGCTTTTTTTCTATCTTTTGTAGGCCCAATAAAAATGACAACTCTAGGAGGAAAGAATGCACAAAGTATATCAAAGAAGAAATCCACACCATGAAAGAATATTAGAGTCTCAAACTGAAACTCAATTGGTTTTAGCAAGACCAAGTTAATATCTCTTAGGGTCAGCCTTTAGCTTTAAAATTTTTTACAAATTAGTCTAGGATTTTATTTGAACCATGTATTGGGCCTTGGTTTAATTTTGGGCTATGTATTGGGCCTTGTATTTGAGCTAATAGAAGTGAGTGTGTATAGTAATAGAGGGTGCATTTGTAAAGTGCTCACAACTTGGCATGGGAAGCATGTGCGTGACATGAGAAGCATGAACGTCCACATGACTCTTGCTCATTAGATAGGATCCCCACCAGTTAAGAGTCATCATCTCATTTGAGAGGATCATGAGCATGGAACATGTGACGCCACTTGTCACCTTGCCAATGGAGATTTTTTAGGTTAAAGATTTTATTTTAGACATCCAAGACTCCTATAAATAGGAATACACTCTTATATTTTTTTTTTAACTTGGAATTAGTAATAAAATGTTGTCCATTTTTGGCCATTCTATTTGTTCCTAAGTTCTCCCTAGGTTAGCCTCTTTCAAGACTTAGCCTAAGCTCTTTCGTAGTGAGTTGGTCTCACCTCTCACTCTCATAAATTCTTAACTTCACTTCAATCCATGAAAAATCCTCTTGAGTTTCTTTAATGCTTCTCCTCCTTAAATCTCCTTCTTCATCCATCAAAAGAAGAAATTAAAAAAATATCAATAGACGAAGAGTGTTTTCTATCACGGATTATGTATTTTAAAATAGACTCTAAATAATTACCTCTTTACAACAACACTACTTAAGTTACTTCTGCTCTCCCACTCATGAATGGAGAAAGAAAATTTGAAAAAGGTACAACGAAAGGTAAAAAAAAAGGTTGAAAAGAAAAAAACAAGAAATTAAGTTAAATATAAATATAAAAAAATAGTTTAATCTTTCTACAAGAAATTTATGGTGTGCAAAATACATCGCTTTGCAATAAAAAATGGATAACTTTTTAATGAAAGAAATACCTTAATACAAAAACACTATCAACATTTTCGGTATAATTTTTAACTTTTATAAACTCAAATAAATATACGATAATTATAATTGAATGAGTATATATCCCAAATATCAAAATAATACCATCATTCAAAATTTTTGAAATTGTCTCGTATTATTCTCTTGCTCGTGTGTTTACTTATTTATTATATAAAAATATTATATAGTTCCTCGTAAAGAATGATGGAGCCAGGTCCTAGGTGTTACCATGTTAGGAATGATATTCATATTTATAGAAAATGTGCTATAATTTACATTAAATGATAGTCAGAGCAGCCAGAATTAAGTAAGGTCAGCAGAAATTTAAAATTATATTTAATTGTGCTTCCTAATATTCACGTTTTAAAAATCTTTGAACTACGAACTTTTGGTCAACGCTATTAAATTTATTCTCCATTGCAAATATTGGGGAGCTTTAGTTTATGAAATCAGCGTACCCAATTTGCTACTAAGTGGAAAATTGATTATTATACTCCATTATCAAAATCTCTAATAAAATCAAAACCTCTAATAGAATGATGAATGATAAGAAAATGTTAGAGTGAAGCATGATTTTCCCACTTGAGAAAGAACTCTCTCGTCATAGATGTTATCCAAATCACTAAAAAAATAATGAAAAATTAATAGTTAATTAGTTACCAATTTAAAAACTATTTAATAATAATATAAATAAATTTAGAAATTATAAATTTTTTTAGTTTCTATTAGGTCATGGGTCTGATCCGATATTTGATCATTTATGAGTTGTTTCCCGACCTATGTATATAATATTATGAGAGAGCACTATTCAAGGAATTTTAATCAATTAGTTTTAATCACTCAATTAAGGTATAATCATGACTAAAGGTGGAGAGGTTACAATTCTATCTATATATACCAGATTACGTCTTACATAAAAGATCCTCTAATATCTAATATAATCATCATCATCTAATAAACAATACAAGGAGTGCTTTCCACTCCTATTTCATATTATATTCATGATATTTATGTTCTTACTGACTTGAGCGTCGGAGTGTCATCGCAGGAGGAACTTCCTCTCATTTCCTGAATGTTGAATCACTTGAAGGGAGATCACCACTAGGAGCTCATCCAGATTCTGACTTACCTTAAGTTGACTAAAACAGTTTCTAAAATAGTCTTTAATTCAACCATTATAGCAATTAATTATTTTTTTTCTTCTAAAATTAGATTTTATTTTATGATTGTCTTGAAACAAAATTATGTACACATGAAGGATAAAAAAAATGATGTCTCTTTCCCAAAATAAGAAAATAGGTAGTGGTATGAGATCCACAAGAATATTTTGTTTGGGTATGACGAAAGATACAAAGGCTTTGTCTCTGGAACGTGCTTCCAACCCATTCTGGGATGTGCCAACTAAGCAACGGAGTTTGTGCAGGAGAAGTGCCTACGTAGACGATTCAGAGGTTTTTTTTTCTCTTCTTTGTTTTCCTGTCAATTGAAAACTGTACTAACAATGACATATGCACCAAAAATGTCAACATACATACAGCAAAAACACTGTTACCTACACAAAAGGGCACAAATCATTTCCTTTTCTTAACCATTTTCTTCTCTTCACCACATTTTTCAATTTTCGAAACTCCAATGCTTTTCTGGACTTGTTCATGCTGGCATGGTAATGCTGCACCATTATATTTGTAACGTAATAACATGGACCACCTCTTTCATTAACATTGCAGCTTTGGACCCTTCATCATCCTCCAAAACTAAGACACTCTAAATCTTGGTAAAATAATATATGAAAATCTTGCAGTAAAATAGTAAAAGTTATCTTGCATAATCGATGTTTCTTTTTACATAAAATTTTCATGTTAGATATTATTATACAACTTCACATCTGAACTATACTAACAATTCAAATTACAACAATCACTACAAGAAAATTATTAAATATAAATTAATTTTAGAAAAAATAATAATTAATTATTATATTAATTAATTTAGATACGAGATTACAATTTTTTTTTTCTAAATTAGTTTCTATTGTTATTAATTTAATTAATATAACAATTAATTATTTGTTATCTATAAAATTAGTTTTTATTTAATAATTTTCTTATAGTAAATACCATTACACAAATATAGTATACTAAGATTTTCAAGTAAGAATAATCATTTATTATTAAATTTCGTTTCTCATTATAACAATTAATACATGATTCAGTGAAGAAGAAAAAAAAACACAAAAGAACCCAAAAAAATTGATCATTTCATAAGAATTTGTATACTTGTATAAAATTAAAAAAAAAAACAGTTAAGTTGTGAAATTATACTTTAATAATGATACGTAAGTATTTAAAAAAATTAAAGTATTAAAAACAAACAATTAAAGAAATGAAAGTTTATTGCAATTAGATGGTTAATTAAAGAAAAAAAAAATTGATTCGGCATAAAATCCTATAAAATAACTATTACAGAGAAAATGGTTATCCGAATTATTTATATGTACTAATGAAGAGAGTTAGCTTTATGAAAAAGTATATATAAAAGTTAAATTTAATTGTAATATGCTAGTGGGTTTTTCTAATTATACAATAATATTTTTTACATAATAAAATATTACATTTTATAATATTTATTTTAAAGATCATAGACTAATAATTAACAATGTAAACATTTTAAAGTTGCAACTAAAATATTAAGATTTTGGTCTACTAGTGAAATATTAATTATTAGGTATCTTTCACCATACACCATTACTTATATCCTAACATACTTTTAAAAAAGGTACACAATAAATACTTGCAACATGAAATACACCATAAAATATAATACATATTATACCTAACAATTATATATGCATAAATCCTTCATTTATATATAATCCAGCATAAATAATGTCGCTTTAACAAAATCTTTCTAAAGAAAATGAGTTTATTTTCTATCTCTCTCCGTTTGAGTGAAATGTTTCGTTCAAACAAAAAGACTTTAGAAAGAAAGTCATATATATATATATATATATATATATATTATTTTATTTTTATTTTTTTATTTTTTTTTATCTTTTTAGTGATATATAATAACTTATTTGAGTAAAAATAATAAAAAACAAGAATATGCAAAAATTTGTAAAATAGGTTTCAGAGTGTATCTAAAACTTAATATAAAATATTTATCAACTTCTCTAACATGATCATAAAACATCATTATACACTTGTTTTATATTTTAATATATTAAAAAATTGTTTCTAACTCCAAAGTAGTTACTATTTTTAACAAAAAAAAAACCAACATATTAATTCATTCATGATTTTACCAACTTTATAACTTAAAAGATTTCCACTTCAAAACTAAATATCAATACAAAGGCCATATCTTGACTATCTCAAATTCAATAGCAACATATATCACCATCACAAATAAAATAATTCAGTCATATATACCTATTCGATTTCGTAATTAGGGATACAAGTTTTTATATCAATTACTATTATTTTTCTTGCTTGTATCTATTTATTTAATTAAAAAAGAAACTAATTTAAAAGTAATATATGAATTTAATTATATATAAAAATATATAATATCAACTCTAATGAATTAAGTCTCGCACTATGCATCACTTAAATTTAACTTATTTATTCAATGAAATCAAATGTCAACTTAACTTTGACAAATTAATTGTCTACTATCATTCCCATATCTTCTCACATATTTAAAAAATGTTTATATGAGGTTTAAGAAGAAATTAATGAATGATTATAAACATTAGGATAACAAAGATAGTAATGGCTTCGTTTGTTAAGCTTTTTTTGTGACTTTATCCACAGTGAAGAAAGATCAATTTATTAGATTAAAGAAAAAAAAATTAAGGTTGTGATTACAAGCTTAACAGGAATACCATTCACCATATATATAACCCTCCTCACAATATTGTTATAAAAAAGAAAAACAGATCAAGAAGATGTTAAAACCATGCATGATATTATAAAATTCGTATCTATAGACTACACAATAAAATTCATTTTATATATATAAACTAATGACAATAAACAATGATATTATATAACTGTAAGTGTAAAATACTATAATTGTATTTATAAAAAAAACTAACAAATGTCGAAAATTTATTTAATTGTTTAAAAACTACAAGAGTAATATTGTCTTTTATTTAATTTATTGAATAATAAACTTGTACATGTATATAATTTAAATTAATAAATTCTAAGGTTGGCCTTATCTTAAAATATAATTACATAGATTGTCGTATTCTATTTATTAGAAATATAACAGTGATTCCTCCAAAAATATTATAACATGTACTGACTACAATAAGTTTCTCGAGAAATATGTAATAATTTTAAATCTTCTTCCAATAAGTAATTTCACCAAAATAAATTCTACTTCTTCTATTCTTTTTTTTTCACATTTTCCTTCTCTCTCCTCCACCTCCCTAAGTTCTGTTTGCTAGTATATATTTATGAAATATCATGACAAGATATTTGATATTTGAATTAAATTAAATTAATGATATGATTGTATGAAAGGAGATTATTAGTAAGGTTATATTTAAACCTTAAGTAAAGTAGTTGACGGTTTTTTTAATACTAGAAAGGAAATTTTATCAAAAGGTTTTATTTTAATGCATAAATAATTGCACCAACTTTTAATGAGTGCATTTATACATGTTCATTGATAAATATGATGGGTTGAAGATTATGCGATAAATATAGCACAAAATAAAATAAATAGAAATCAATTTTTATAGATTAAAGTAATTAGTTATAATTGTAATTAAATTAGAGATTATTTTACAAACTATTTTTTTTTAAAATTAGTTTATATTATTATTAAATAGTTTCTAAATTGGTATCTAATTAACAACCAAGGTTTTAGAAACTAAATAATTGGTAGTTAAAACTTTGGTTGCTAATTAGATACCAATTTAGAAACTATTTAACAATAATAGAAACTAATTTAGAAACTATTTTTTTTTTAGTTTCTAAAATAGTCTTTAATTTAGTTACTATTGCAACTGTTTATTTTGGTCTCTAAAAATTGGTTTCTATTTCATGATTTTCTTGTAGTGTTGATTGTTGTTTAAGAGAAGAAAAATGTTTTATTAACACCCCAATGTCACTAACACAGACTTGACACCGCTTGAGTGACATTAATTGACGCGGCAGACGTGATATTTGGTAAGGATGTGACACTGACTTTATATTATAATATATGATCCGTAGCACATGCAAAACTGGTCATCCGTGTCTAGAATTGGTTACCTATGTGACGTTTATGACTCACCCACTCTTTATGAAAAAAAAAATCAATTTTTTTAATATGGATCATATATTATATGACTGAACATATGGGTCATTATGAGTAAAAAAATATATATTACACTGGTTGTTTCTAAGAACCGATGTAATATGTTCTTTTTTACCCTATTTTGAAGTTCGTGCTGCTCATTCGCGCGCAAGCTTACTCTGCCACATTCGCAGCATCAAATGTGTGTCATGTGCAGAGAGATCAATATATCGGGACTCTTAAAGAGAAATTTCCCCAATAAAAAGGAAACAACATACTTTACTATTCATTAAAATTTTAATTTATTAAAAAGATTGTATAAAAGATTATTTTAATCTATATTAATTATAAATAAGTGTCATTAATTTTCTTGCATAAAAGATTAGGCGATAAGTATTGCCAATTCAAGAATTTATCCAATAAAATCATAGTTTGTGTTTATTTACCAATTCAAGAAATTTTCAAATAAAAGAAACAATATAATCTATTATTTTAAGACAACTTAAAAAAAAAATCAATTCATTATTATAAATAGCCTATTAACCTATATAATAGTGCAGTTATACATACTTTAATCAATATAATTAGGGTAAAAATTAATGTCTAAAGGGTTAAGTGATAGTTATTAATGCATAACAACTCATCCAATAAAAGAAATAATTTTTTAAAATAATTTATTTAAAAGGCAACTATACTCTTAAAAACAGACAAGTATAGCAAAAAAAATTAACTTCAGTGCATTGTATATCAATAAGCTTGTTGTATCAATGAATCTCTTAAGACTGTTGTAATACTTTTATTACATATAATTAATGCCTAAAAGGCTAGGCCATAGTTATTATCTATCTGAAAATTCCTCCAATAAAAAAAACAACAATAAGGATTCCCCAATATATTTGAGATATTTTTCTTACTTTTTCTTTTTTTATGTTTTTGTATAATTAGGCTATGCTTAAAGTTTTTTTTTTCTTAAAAATAAAAAAAAAACGCACTTTAAATAATATCAATATTATTCACAGAAAGTAGATTTCTCTTAAATCCAAAATACAACAACTCAATAAATTATTATTTTATTATAATATTATTTTTATTTTTATTATTTTAATATAATATTTTATTATAAAAAAATTATTAAGTGAAAGTAGGTGAAATAAAGAGTCTTAAACAAATATTTTCTCAAAGACTAATTCTTTTGAAACATTAATATTATGATTGAACATAAATATTAACATTGGTCTATCACTTAAAAATTATATCAATTTACCTTACTTTCATATAAAAATTTTATAATAACATTAAATGACAGGATTTCTACATTTTTAATTGAGTATTGTATATGAAACCTTAAATCTTAGACCATAAACCCTAAATCTTAGACCATAAACCCTAAATCTCTATTAGTTATTTATCATATAATATCTTTGTATATTTGTCTTGATGTATCATTATAATAAACATGTCTCAATTAAATGACTAACTTAATACTTACACTACATCTCAGTAGTATCTCTTTGATAATTTTTGACAATTACAAAAAGAATCACATTAATATCACACATATCCACATGCACAATATATCATCATCAATCACATATGATTCACACCTTATCATCAATAAAATACATCCCATCTCATATCATTAACCAAATAAGATCTTCAATCTATCTCATCTATTATACTCACATATACATAATATTTATAACTTCAAAACATATCAATTTCATCCTATAAAATCTTTTTGTGACACAATCTCGCTTAAGGAAAAATTCAATAAAAAAGAACATTAATTTTTGTGAGATTTTTTTTACTAGAGAAAATTTTTTAGATTGGTGAAAACTTTTAGCTCAAGCGAGAAATGTCTAGTTTGGACAAAAATACTAAAAATAAATAAATTATACAACATCCAAATACAACTACTTCAACCACACAATTAATAAAAAAAAACAATTCTACAATCATTTTTCATTAAATTTACACTTTAACAAAAAATTTAAAACCAAAACATTCCATCATTTTCATAAAAAAACAAGATAAAATATTAATTTTCCAACTTCTACATGTCATAACATTCTTAAAACAACAAAATACAACTAAATAAAATATGCATTTAATCAAGTACTAATCCTACAAAAAAAAAGCTACTCCAATCCTCCAAAAGCCTAATTAACTTTGTAATGCACCAACTCATCACACTTGATTCAGTTTCAACCTAGGATCAACTTTGTACCAAATCCAAAATCAATTGAAAATAATTTGTAGTTACCATCTCCCGTTACCTTAATTATTGTATTCTTTAAGAAAATTGCTCAAATAAGTTAGAAAGACTTAAGAGTGTAGCAATCCAAGGATCACAATTCAATTGTGACTTAACTCACCTAGTATGTGTTACTTGATAATTGATGTCACTTGTAATAAACTTCTCATCAACAATTATCCTGCTGAAAATTTAAGTCATGACCTTAATTTTAATACCAATTGTTGAATTGAATGCTTATTACTATGTCAAAAGTTATGAAAATTAAACTCATGATTTTGATTTTAATACCAATTATTGAATTGAATGTTTGTTACTTTGTCAAAAATTATAATTGTTAGTCAAATTCTACTTTTTTGTATTGAGGAGTGTAATAACTTAAACATTACTATTTGAGTGTGACTTGTTCCATCTAACTTCTGTAATGGAAATTGATGACTGTTATAATAACCCCATATGCAAGAAGGAAAAAAAAAACTTACCCTAATTAAAATTTTAATCAATCAAAACTGATTTTCACCTTTTCACCGCTCTTTAATAAAATAATATAACAAAAATTAAAGAAAAATAAGAAAAAGTTAAAAAATTTAAATTTAAAAATAAATACAAAATAATTAACAACTTAAGTTTTGTATTAAACATAGAATATAATTTTAAATACTGTTCTCGTTTAAAAAATCGGCTCAATGAGGTGAGGTTTGTACCCACTTATATACAATGAAAGACTCAAATCTCTAGTCGATGTGGGATCTCTAACATAAATGTTATTTTTTTATGATAATTTTATAGTTTGAATATCACATTCCAATAAAAATAATTTCGAAAAATATTCTTAAATGAGATTGAAGAAATTAATTTATATATTAAACAAATTTTAATTAACAGGATTTTTTTTGTTTATATCTGTACCGGTATGGTCGACCGACATGTTGACGTGTCTCGGTCACCTTGACTAAACTGACTGAGACACTACGGATGGTCAGACCGATCGACACGTTCAACCATTAACGCTCAAACCAAGGTCAGTGAAGCTAAACTACCATCAAGAATTATGTAATGCAACCATAAGTGTGATTCATTTCACTAATAAAGCCCATTAAAATAATATAAATAGCACACATTCCAATGACGTAATTATCAGTGTACACATCCAAGTGCCAAATACTCTTTTTATTGACTTGAGTGTCGGAGTGTCTTCCCTTATTTGGCATTCACCCGAGACTGAGAGTCAAAGGAGTAACACGAAGGCGAGAAGAATCCTAGTGAAACCCTAGTAACCTATCCGAAAAAAGAAGGAAAACGAAGACTTCAATAGTTCTTTAGGTCCCATCTCCATAACAGGAACAATATCCAAATATAAAAATAAATAATTTTTTCACAAAACCTAAAAATAATTGAAAATATTATATAGGACAAAAGCTAACTTTAAATTAATTAGCAATTTATACTCTTAAATGAATTACTTTCTATACATTACTATCAGATTATTACTCTATAACTAAATTAGTTATCTTGAATAGACTTTCCAAATAATAAGATTTGACACCTAAGGCAAATAACAAAGAAAAGAAACTTACCACTCATATCTCAGGAATTGATCTTCCATGTTCATAATTTTCAGTAGAACTGTATCCACCCTTACCAACATACAAACAAATAAACTGACATACCATAATGGACACTCTTAAATAAACAATTCCATCAAACAACATTATTAAATTACCTTTCAGTTTCGAATCTTTGTCCTAATTTATTTTTTCACCATAAACCAAGTCTCTCTCTATCTCTCTCTCTCTCTCTTCACATTCTAGTTTTCAAATTTTCATTAATGGATGCCCACCTTCTGTTATTCTCCTCCTAGAGGCAAGTCCCCTTCTTTCTCAGTATTCTCCTTCTTCCCATTGTTTCAGTTCAACTTGTATTCCACACCCCTCCAATCAAAATCTCAACTTTTTAAGACCCATCAGACTTTTTCTTCCCTCTATTCGATCTTTGCATGTGTCAGCACTCTCCACACGAGTTTCAGAATGATGGTGAATGGAGCACAGAAAACATAGTTGGATTTCTATCAGCACCTGCCTCAAAATCATCTTCGGGTACTGTATTTTTCTTTGTTTACCCTTAGATTTTTTCTACTGAAACATGTTGAAAGAGAAGTTTTCATTTTTTTACATTAATGAGCAATAGCATCTTCTTTGTGTTCAATATTCAGATGCTAATCTTCACTCCTAGGAAAAAAAAAAAGGTTCTAATCACATGCAATGAAACCTTAGCTGATACTCCACATCGTTTTTGGGATTGAGCATTTGTATATATCAATACTCCATTTTGTGACAGGCAAAAGCATCTCCAAGTCAGAAAATTTCCGGTCTCTACTTCCAATTTTGTCACTTTGCTGTGGTCGTGATCTCCACCATGGCAACCAAATTAAAGGGAATCTACAAGAGTTTCAAATATATCACCCAAATATTTGGTAATCTTTTATTCACCCTCCATTGCAATTTTTCTTTTCTGGGTTTTGTTGTTGTGGCTAAGCTGGGAAGTGGGTACTGTTCCAGTTGTGAAGGAGCGGGAGATGGAAATTGGGTACCCGACAGATGTTAAGCATGTGGCTCACATTGGATGGGACGGCCCTTCAGGAACTGGACCCAGTTGGGTACGGAGCTGATGTCCACTTTACCTCTCCATTTATGTTTCAACTATAAAAGATCCAATTTTTTAATTTCTTTTGTCATTTTCTCTTAGAGAAAGCAATACATAAAGTGCCCATTTAAAGAGCTTTTGCACTGTTATTCAATATCTCATTGCTTGGTAAATTGTTTGATATTTATAATAATAATCTTCAAAATCTGTACATATCATAGTTTTTTATTGATTTGTTATTATTGTTGTTGTTGCTTTTTATGCAGATGAATGATTTTAAAACAGCGCCTGATTTTTCAACGTCACTTGGTAACTTGGGTGAACTAAGTGACCCCAATGCTATGGCTGTCACAACATCATGGTCCTCCCAAGGTATGCTTTGCTTCTCACCTCTCATACAGCAAAATTTCATCCGAGTGCAGTGCTGATTTTTGCTTCCAAATGTGGTGCCATTAAATATTAAGATTGAGATATTGTATTCTTGTGGAACCGTGCAGTGTCCCTAATTTAAATAATACAAATGCAGATAGATGGCTCTTCACGGGTTAACTAGTAAAAAGAGGAACGTGGATTTGATTATTATTGTGTCTCTTGATTTTCTTCTAGATAAAATTGTGAGGCTTGCAAAAGCTATCTAGATTCTTTGCCTCCCTAGGAAGAATTTGGCTGTTCTGTCACGAGCAAACTCAGCTCCATCGTGGGGAATCTAGTGACTCTTAGCTTTACAATTAACACTGTTTCAAGTGGTCCACAGTAGAATTTCTTAAACGGATGGTTTGATTGTATGGAAATTAGTATTTAATATTATAACACTTTTCTTGATAAGAATATGTTTTGTTGGTCTTTCCATGTGGTAATTTTCCTCAATGTGATCAGTTAAACCCTTTAAAGAACTGAACAGCCTAATTGAAGGAAGCTGCAAAACTGTATGAATAGTTCTGCTACTGGAGATCACAAGATTTGTTCTTACTGGAGTGTGATTAAAATGGAGCTTTCATCACATGACATTACCAATTACTACGATTTTCAAATCTCCAGAAATTTGTTGCTATCATTCATATCAATTATATATTTATAGCAAATTGTAACCTAAGAAGGACAAACACTTGTAAACAGAATCTGTGTCGTCCGTCATGTAATTGTGTCAGTACGTATCTACGTTAGATACTGATGAATATTTCAAATAGTTTATTGCATTTTTATATTTGTAATACTTTTATATTTTGAACTTCTATACCAATACTGATTAGAATAACACTCTAATTAGATAAATTTGTATTTTATCACATTTATAATGACTTATGCTCAATTTTAGAACACAGATTCTATATTGTGATTTAAATTTTTTATATTATGTTAACTTAAGAATAACTGTATGCATATATTATGTTATAGTTCTGTTTTGAGCTATAGTTTTTTAAAAATTTCCACATTCTCATGTATCTGTTGCATTGCATCTTTATCCTGTACTGTAGTTGTGCTTAGTAGGTTGTAGCAGCAGCCAACTATATCTTCCTTCACCTGATCTTACCCTTAAAAAGCTTTATGACTGCATTACTTAAATGATGGCAGTTCTTGGAACTGTATATTTTCAGAACCATGGTATATTCGGAGGCAATTGTTGCTCTTGCTAAGAATAATTTAGATGTGCAATTTAGTCTTCTGTTGGACATATTTAGCTGTGATTTTGTGAACTACTATGCCTTTCTTGAAAGGAAAAGTATTCAACCCCTTTAAATCCCAGGGACAAGTATGATATAATGTGCTATTGCAAAAACAATATTTTGATCAAGGGTGAGTCTAGTGCATTTAGAATACTTTGATTCCTCACACTTAAAATGTCAATTGAAAATGAGGTTGTGATATTCTCTGTTCGAAAGGTGTATGCCGAGAAATTAGTCTAACCACAAATTGTGTTTGAAATAGGCTGTCTACATCGTGATATTCTTTTTCTGAAGTTGTATGTTCTCTCTTCATGAGATCTTTGGCTGTGGTCACTGCACATTGCTGATTTCATTCACGGTCATCTTATATGCTAACATTCAATTATGCAGTACATGCCATTGATTTTATATCCGTTGTTTTTGAATTTTGATTGTATTGCCTACTAGTTCTAGGTGAGAACCGTGAGCAATAGAAACATCATATTTTTATGTTCTTCACTGTTTCATGGGTGTTGGAACTGTATGAATGTAAATCAGATCTTGCCGAGTTACCCGGTCCCAATGACTTATTTAGTTTTTGGATGTATGTTATCTGATACTTTTCCCTATGATAATCATTCATTACCTGAACTCTTTGAACAGATTTTGAAGAGTCCACAGGAAGCCAATCGTCATCAAACATTTACAAAGGCATCCAATCTGCAGGGGTTTCTCATGTTTCTAAGAAATCCAAAAAGAAAAAGACCAAGTCAGCTTCTTCTGAATCGCTATCTGCTTCATCAAGACAGTCAAGATCAACAAAGTCAAAGGCTACATATAGTGACAGAGAAGCAACACCAATTTCTCAAAACTAGCAGGTTCAAGACTATGGAATTAGTGAGAAAAAGATTGTCTTTGTGAATAGCAAAGATCATGCTCTCATCCGGTAATCCGTTAGGGGAAGAAGGAAAATAAAGGTGGCTGTAAAAGTTTTTTTGCTGTTTGCTACATCCTAATCCACAGAGAAAAACCAAATTGCTTGTCTTCTTGTCTAAAGGCTGAGAATACTAGTGGAAAACCAGTGGAGGTTTTTCTTGGACGACAGAATGTGTTATGAGTGGTTGGTTTTCTCTGGATCATATGCATCCTTAAATTCATTAGTTGTATTATCAGTTTTGCAGATCAAAATGAATGGACATGGTAAAAGGATACACCAATAGATGCCCATTTAACAAGATTACTATGTTTGTAATTTATGATTCTTGAAGTAGAATGTAATCAGCGCTCTATGTACCTTCCAGATTGAAATTCTAGTGGCTGGAGAAGGGTATTGTAAGTTGCTTGTTTTACTTTGACATATTAGCAAGAAATGACCCTCGGTATCCCTCTGTGCTGAATGGTGTACATTACTCAATTGGTCGTGATTAGTCCTCGAATGTGCATACTGATTGTATATTTTTTCTTATTTGTACTTTTAGTAGTAGCTATATTCACAAAATTTCTTAGCCTTTGAGCAAGCATAGAGGTGACAACAATATGAAAATGCTGTGCTTTTGCTGCATAAAAATAATAACCCAACAGAGTTGAGTCTAAGAATTTGTCCTCTTAAAATCTTTGAAGCATACTAATAAATTCACCTGTTCATTTATAAGAACAAGTCCATGTGATCAACTTCTCTTGTATACTTTAATCAATTCATTTTGAAATTCTGATTATTAATAGTTGCTACTACTTGCTTTCCCTTTTCTTTCCCTGTTGTGTATTTTTAATAGAACATTGAAAGTAGGATGAGTTATAAGTTAGCAAATCTAAATGCTTGGTAAATCTTGGTGACATTTTACTTTCAGTTAAGTGTGAAGAATCTAAACAAATCTCGAAGGCTAGCAAATTTATGTGAATTAAAATCTTCATTCTATTTTTATCTATATGTGAAATGGATGTGTACATTTCAGATTTTTCTCTTCATACAATTACCTGAATGTGGTCAGTTTCCACTACAAAGCCTATTCTCCTTTTCATCATACAATATCATCATATATAGAATGTAAGGATTTGGAAACTAGAAGTCAGCAGCCATAACATAATGGTGGGATGCTGTTTTTTTTTAGCTTCTGCAATTGTATGATGTAAATGTGTCTTGTTTGTGACATTTTTTCATGTTTAGATTATTTGAAACGTTTTTCTATCATTTTATTTCCTATTCTTGTCCTTGCAACCAAAGTATAGCGATTGAAAAAAAGGATTCATGGCAATTTCTCAGGCAAAGGTTTTTCCCCTCCCTTCGTTTTGTAGAAAATTAGTTACAAGGATCACTACATCTTTGCCTCAGTCAGTGGCGAAGCCAAAGGGGGATCTAGAGATGCCATGATTAACTCTCTAAATATGTTTAATGGCCCCCTATTGAAAAGAAAACACATTGGTCTCCTTTCATATAAATTCTGTCTACGCCAGAAAAACTCAACGCTGCAAAAATTAGAATTTACAATGCATAAATAGTCAAATGAGACAAAGATAGAATTACAAATGATTGCATTAGCAAAAAAGAGTATCCCGACAACACTTGTGAAAAAGACAAGAGAAAAAAAAAGAGTAGTGTCATTGATGAAAATATTTATAATTCATCATTACATGATTTGATTCACACAGTCAATCGAATTAAAGAAGAAAAGGGTTAATGTACACTCTTGTTGTACTAGTTGTTTACTCAAAAACAAAAAAGCACCTGCAAATAGAGGCCCACAGAAGGGTATGACATGGAAAAAGTATACATCTATAGAGAATTTAATGGCTATTGTTGGTAATAGACCCGCCAAATCCATGCCCAAAACTTACTATTTTCATCACTCCATTCTCATTTTCATTTACTCTCAGAAACCAAGTTTGGGGCAAGTCCATTTCCAATGCCTACAATCTAGTTGTGGACCAGCTTTTGAAGCGTGCAAACTTTCACAATCCATAGGCACTTTCTGATGAAGAGGTGACACTGACACTAGTTGAAGTGTCACTTTCTATATTTATATTATGACGTTTAATTTTACTTGCCTGTGGCTGTCATATTAAACGAAACAACAGTAATCATCATGGGTACTACAGTAATGCTTCTCCCCCCAGAATCTCTTTATGTTAAAGACTTTCGTGTCCCCACAAAATTAATATAGAGGACAAAGCTTTCTATACTTCCATTTGGTTCAATCAAATTAAAATTTTATCTCAATAATCACTCTTAATATAAGCTTTTATTCTACAAATTAGCGACATAAAATTCTGATTATAGTAACGGAACAACACTAAAGTCATATAAAGAATTGCAACAAAGTTTTGTCTTTATGATACTGCTTAGGACTGCAAAGGTGGAGGGGGGCAAGCATCACTCTGATCAATTGGAAGCAAATTGATTTGAGAATTGGTTTGATGCACTGCAATTCAAGAACATATAAACCACTGTCATGCTATAATTTATTTTCTAGGAATGAAGTTTTTGATTGGTGAAGACAAAGTAACAAACCTGAAGATGCTGGGAAATCAAACAATTAGTTGTTTCCTTGACAAAGAAACACCGAAATATATCGAAATGATGTAACTGTTTAAGCTTTTATAATGAATTTCCATTGTCAAGAAACAATTCAAGTGGGCATTTCTTTTGTATCTGCAAATCGAACACCAATCTGCTTGTGAAGTTTCTTACTTTCTGATATGATTGATTTATACTATTTAACTGAAAATTGAGAAGCTCGTTTTGGTTACTTGTACTTTCTGCTGAACCTGAGCACCAAAATTAATGATAAAAAATGACAGGTTTAAAATTAATGTTGAAGCACCAACTCAATGTACAAGGTGGACCCTTTGATTTTCATATTAAGAGCTATGCTCTGCAATTACGTAGCACTGAAGTTGAGTACCATAATATGGTTCGTTGAAATATAAATGCATATACACTATTGAAGTCAGAAGCAAAAATAGCAGTACATAGAGATTCTTTTCAAGGATTTTCCTCTCAAAAGTACACCAGATTAATTGAAGCAAGGGTAGATTAATGCATGAATTGTGGAGACAATATTTGCAAAGCTAAATTCATGCTACCATGTGTTAGGAAGAAATTGGTGAACCAATTTTGGAGCGACAATTTACGTTGGTTGTTTCAGTGCCGGCTCATCCGGCTACAATATTGGACTTGATGGTCAACCACGTTAAACATGTCAGATAATATTTACTACTGATGAATGCTGAACCTCATTGATTAAGTTGTAGAAAACAATAGCTCGAAGGGAATTTGACATAGACTTGTGTTGGGGTCAGGGTTTAGAGAATATATTCGTATTTCAACCATTGAATTCACAAAAGATAGATAACCATGTTTTTTTTTCCCTATTTACTTTACGCAACAAGATCTGTGCATTAAATAGCAATGACTCCTAGTAGTAGTGATGGTTGAGAAGGACGATAGAAACATGAGCAAGGGCTCCTTGTTGTAAGAATAAGATTATATATTACTTAATGATGAACATCTTTTTTTTTTTCTTTTTTCAGAAGGATGTTTCCTAGAACACTCAAAATAATCAGAAACAAAGAATTTTCAATCTAGTTTTTTCTATGTTAACTCCAATATTCTCCGAGATCAAGATCAGGTTATTCATTTCCAGTTATCCTTATATACATCGTAACCGATCCCTATCACAACGGAACCCACCAAACTTCATGTATGAGTCTAAGAGGCTTACAATCAGAATTTAACCCTAATACCGTACTATTTTAATATAGCATAGAATTTTCATAATCAAGTTCATAAATCACAAAAAAGTGTTGTATAAGAAGGGATGTGTATTTTACTAATTATTACGTATAAGAATACAAGAATTGAAGATCTCAAATCTAAAATATTCTGTCTATAACCAAGAATATGGATATTAGTAAACGATCTGTTTGTCTATAATCAAGAATATAGATATTAGTAAACGATCTGTTTGTCTATAACCAAGAATATGGATATTAGTAAACGATCTGTTTATATATAATATCGGGCTCAGTTCATTCATGACGCTACATCCCTTAGCCTTCTGTATAAGCCAATAAGACTAAAAGTTAAATTTATTCTAACGATGCTCAATCTACCATATATCTTACTTTCCTTACTTTCAGGCTTGACACATGACAATACACTAATCATACATGTGGCAACTTAAAACTTTCTTGCGGCTAAAGGGTGATGCTAAAGTATTAGATCATGGAAAGGAAACGGATAAAGAAGTATATGTAGTTTATACTTATTATTATGTATATCTCTGTTACGAAACCAAAAGTTAGATACTGATATCTTCATTATCTTTATCCTACGAAAAAGCAATAATATGCATGCTAATGACATATGGAAATGTGTACTTAAGGATTTTAATCGAGATTGCCTCATTCTAATGATGGTCTTATCATAACTATGTGCAAGCCAAAGTCATTATTTCTATTAGAGTAGTTTTAAAGAGGGATGGTATAAAATGGGTTTTCTTAAAATCGATTGGACTACTTGTAAGCTGAAAAAGGACTGGATAGTTTCACCATTTTCTAAAGGAAATAAATTCTATGATAGTTACTTGATAATCCACTTTTAATAATAACATATTAAATTAAGATATTTAATTAAAATATAAATTATTATTCGATAAAAAATAATAAAAATCATCGTAGAATGGTTGATGTTGTCAAATTTATCTCAAGATAGATTGATAAGCTATGGTCATAATAAAAATCATTCTTTTATCAGCAATAAACAATAAGTTAAATATAAATCACTTCAGGGGTGATCAAATCCTTATACAGATCTTAACAACCTTCACAACACCAACTCTAGAACTATCTGACAAAATTACATCACTTAACCAACCTCATACAAGCCAATGGATCAGGACACCAATCAGAGTAGGAAAAAAAATCAGAATATGACTTAGAAGTAACCCAATACCAAACTTTTAATTGATTCATAGCAAACATTTCTAAACAATCAACCACCCCCCTTTGAAAATGACATTATTCATATGTTTCCAAATCTCGCTAACTACTGCAATCTAAATTGCTCCTCAAACATCATTAACAGAATCAGAGGCGTTACAGAATCTAAACTGAACAAAATTTAATAGTGGATCATTGTGACTCACTAACATTACACCAAGCCAAGCCAAACAATGACTTCATACCGTCCAAGCAATTCTGCATTCATAAAATAAATAACGACAAGTCTCTTTCTCTACCCCGCAAATACTACACAAAGGCTTTCAACCGCAATCATGCGCCTTTGTAAATTGACCCTAGTTGCAATCTTATTTTCGAGCACCTAATTAACGAAAAAATTGAATAAGAAGAACTAGATTAAAAAATATTTTTTTTAGTACTTAATAAAAAAATATGAGTCTAAGTTGAAATACTCAAATATAAGAGGAGTTTTAATTTTAAATAAGACTTACTTTTATAACTGAGATCCATGTATAATAATACAAAATTATTTAGTATTTAAATTTAATAAAATAACGTTTTTATTTTTTCTCTATGTCAGACAAATTAATACACCAAGTTTAAAAATATTCACTTATCTATTTTCTATTTTTAATAAAGTGATACTTATATCTTATTTTCTTTAATTTTTAAATAAACATTCACATATTTGATGTTTTTAATAAATAATATTCACATATTCCACTTCATAATAAGTGTGACACTCTTTTTTTTTTTTTAAACATTGTATTAAGTAAATTTTAAATAAAAATTATAAAAATTAAAATATTAACATTTAAAAAACATAAAGTTCCTAACTATTTTAGATTTTAAAGTTGATAGTTAGAATCTTAGTGGTTAATTTAGAAACTATTTTAAATATTAATAATTTTTTTAATCTGTATAATAATATTTAATTTAGTAAATATAATAAAAAATCAATTTTTTTCTGTAGTTTCTATTTGATAATTTTTTTATAATATATATATATATATATAATGTAATTTTTTATACTTTTAATTTTATAAGTATAAAGATGATGTTTCAAGACATTATATGCACTATATTATAGATATATGGGGTTAGTTAGGAAAAATTAAAAAAGTATTATAATTAAAAAAAATAAGTTTGAAGATGATCTAAAATATTTGATTGTATACATAAATTGATTAATTGATTTAAATATCAATAAAAACAAAATTGAAACAAAATTAATATTAATTACCATAACAGGTGTGTGATAGCAGAATGCCAAACAGACCAACTTGTTAATAAACAATAAGAACAAAACAGAAGAGACAGTGAAAACAATATTTGATATACCCGAAATTGACGCATTATTTTGGCACTAATAAAACATGTATATTCAAAAGAGGGATATCCACGTGCGAAAATAGCAGTGAACCTATGCCACTATTGGATGAAGAAAACTCACCTCCATTTGAATGATGTATATCTCCCTTCTCGTTTTTCATCTCATCCAAATACAATCTAAATTCAATAAAATAAATTTGAATAAGATTTTATCATATAAGTAAATAAAGTGTAAACATAGCTAAGTTGTAGGGGTTGTAGGGGTGGCAAAGCGGGCCAGCCCGCCCGCATTGGCCCGCCCCGCTTGGCCCGCAAAAATGCAGGCTGGGTTAGCTCGCCCCCACAAAGTTATTGTGGGTTAAAATTTCCGACTCGTCCCGCGTAAGAGCTGACTTGCGGGTTTGCGGCTAGCCCGCGTTCTTTTTTTTTTTAAATTAAATATTTTTTTTACATTTTGTTCTTAAAAAATTGTCAAATTAAACCTATATATTTCTTACTATTAAACCCAATTTTTTTTTCTTCCTTTTCAAACATAGTCAAACATCAAAAAATTAAACATTAAGATAAATATTAAATATCACTATTCTTCCACTTCCAAAACATTAAAAATACCTAATTCCAAAACATTAAACATAAACATAAACATTAATTCAAAAACATTAAACATAAACATTATTGACATTCTTCCATTTCAATAACATTGGATGCCGCCTTAGAAGAACTTTCATCCATTTTTTCATAATTATAATCTTCCCCGCCATTTGCACACATTAAAACAATGACAATTTTTTTTCTTGCGGGTTAGCGGGTCAGCCCGCCCCGTCCCGCTGCTGGCCCACGCGGACCGTGGGCCAATGCGGGACGGGCTAATGCGGGTTAGCGGGTTGAAAAGGTAAGTCCGCCTCGCGTTTTTTATCTGCGGGCCGTGGCCCGCATGACCCGCTCCGCTTTGCCATCCCTACTAAGTTGCATAGCTTTCATTTAAAAAAATGTGACCATAAATGGATCTAAATTCAAATATTTAAATTTGAATTTATATATTCTATAAAAACAACTTGAATTTTTATAAATTCAAATCCAAATTTATGGATTGAATTTTAATTTCAAAGTTTAAATCCATATTTTTGTAAATAATTTTCTATAAAATTACATAATATTAAAAAATCATTATTAGTATAATATAATATAAATTTTTTTTGGTGTGATAAAGGATAATTATTAACTTTTTAATCTTAAGCTTATGTTTTTAATTATACATTAATTTCAATAGTTTATTGTAGTTTAACGTTTTTATGTTTATGCATTTATTATTTATTTTATATATATTTAAATACGTAAGTTTGATTTTACGAGAAATTTTTTATCCTGATTTGACTTTCTCTTATATCTATTCAGATTAAATATAATTTAAATACTTTTGATACGTTTAATTTTAAAAAAATCGTATTACTCACACCTTGATTTTGATAAAAAAATTCTTAACGAAAAAATTACTCCACTAGTTTTATTTGGATAAAACATTCTTTCATTTTCTATTTTTTTTATGAAAATCATTTAATTTTAAAATACTAAAATAAATTGTATAAAAGGATATTTTTCAATTCAGTACGAAAAGTTTATTTTCCAGAATTCTAAAATGAATATTTTTCATTTATGAAAAACAAAAATTTAATATTTTTATTTCATGTACATCTTCCCTTTTCTACATTTTCGTAAAAAAAATATCTACTAAAAAAATCATGGATAAGCCAAATTTTGTTAGACAAAATCTGAGATTTTTGGTCACGAGAGAAAGTTTTGGCTAAGCGAAATGTTTTTAATGAAAACTTCAAGTTGTGTAGTCACTAGACTAACAGTTTGTTAATAGACGAGTAAAATTTTCTTCGGGCGACTAAAATTTGTTGGAAAAACGAACAACTTTGGTAAGCGAGTATAATGGTGGCTTAGTGAATTGTAACATATGTTTAATTTGTTTAATTCTCAAGAGAGTATTTTCAAAAAATTTGAAAAACATATTTTTAAATGTTTCTAAATTTTAAAATTTATCTATCTTTCATTCTACTATTATATTGTTGATCAATATATTAGGTTGAATGTTATTAAATGTGATAAATGATGAATGGATGATAGTATTAGTAATTGAATTGAGATGAAATGTATATGAATGAAAGTGTATGATGTTATGGTTGTGGCATAACATATGATGTGTGGAAAGATAGTTATTTATTATAAGGAGGGAATACTATGTTGAAATGTAGGTTGTGTATTGAATTGATGATTCGTGAAAGAAATATATCGACTCTAATGATATTAGAAACATAGAGAAAAATATAATGTGATCATAGTCGAATGAAGGTTCTTATGACCTAGTCTGTAGTGGAAACTTAGTGAAAATGGTGTGACATATGCACCTCTTTGAGTCTAATTCAACACATGTATCTTTTGAAAATAATGTAAAGAGTTTGTGGTGGCTGATGTCAATAGTATTCTGACATGAGTTGATATATAATTAGACAATTTGGATGTGTTTGCTTCTAATCATGATCATTGTACGCGGATTGCAAGTAGTGAATTGTCTATTATCCATTTGGATCAAATAATTTGACGGTAGGTCTGAAGATGGACAAAACGAATGGAATGAAATTTTTGTTACTCTCTCATATGCATTAATTTAAGAGATATCCATGTAAATCGAAAAATAATTTATTGAGATACCCTTCACTATATGGCACTAAAGCACTGGATGAAAAATAAAAAAAAATAGTCAAAAATATATTTTCATACTTTAGACCCTTTCCGATTAGAAGCAAAATCGATTTTGATGATTTTGGTGCATGTAAACTAAGAAATAAAATTGATTTTCTTAACGAGCAAAATCGATTTTGTCCTAACATTTTCTAATAACTAAAATCGATTTTGCTTTATGTTTACAATTTTATATTATATGTTTCAAATTTTAACAAATTACTTCAATTTCTTTTTATTCAATTTGTTGTTGAAATTATATTAATATTTTTTTTTATAATTGTTATGTTTATAGTTATTATTTATTTTATTATATTTTTTTATATATATTTTATGGTTATATGATTTTGGTTATATTTTATTTTGCACTGTCTACCTTCTTTTATTTTTATGCAGTAACTTGTTATGTTTAATGTTTTAAAAAAATATTGTTGTTATGTTTTATTTCCTTTACTGCAACGTTTTTTTTAAGCTTGAAAATTTGTGTTTTGTATTTATATAAAATCTCATTTATTTTACAATTTTATATTATGTATTTCAAATTTTAACAAATTATTTGAACTTCTCTTTTTATTTAATTTTTTATTTTGAGTTCATATTAATATATTTTTGTATATAATTATTATATTTATATATTTATGTCTTTTTATTTTTTAATTGCATACAAGTTAAAATAAAAATAATACATTAAATATAAAATATCATTTTTATATTATTTATGTACCAATTTCTAGTTTATTTTTATATATATATAATCTTAATTTTTCATTAAAAATACTGACAATTACAAATATTATATATTACAAAAATTTAATTAATTTAAATATAAAAAAAATATGATAATTCATTATTTAAATTTATTATTAATCTCCATACTCTCACATGTACATAAACTTAGAATTATTTCTGTCTTAGAATTAATGAAATAATGACCATAAGATTATGAAAACGAAAACGATAAAATTTAATGAGAAATAAATTCCTGCACATGCAAACTCTTTATCCTTTCTTTATCTTGAAATGAATATCTCATACATGATGACAAATTATATTTAAATCTAAACCGTAAACCTCATTAATTAAATCATTAAATTATAATTAATTTTAGAAACTAAAATAATTAATTACTATTTAATTAAATTAGAGATTATTATAGAAAATAAAAAAATTATTGATATATAAAATAATTTTTATTATTAATAAAAATTTATAAAGTAGATTTTAAATTAGTATCTAACTATTAGGTAACAATAAATTTATTTACTAACAATTTTATGTTCTAAATTAATCTCTAAGCTCTGGTTTGGATTGAGGGGTGCATTGTTCACGTGGACAAATGTGAGAGTGCATCCCACGTTTGTTTCTAGGGATGGGTGAGGGAGAAGATATAACTTTCATAAGATCAATTTATAATCTAAAATATTAGTGACTAAAATTCTGGTAACTAATTTAGATACTAATTTAAAAACTATTTTATAAAATTTTATTAATAATAAAAACTACTTTAAATATAAATATTTTTTTAATCTTTTAAATAATATTTAATTTAATTAATATAATAATTAATTTTGTTATCTCTAATTTTAATTTTTATTTAATATTTTTTTAGTGTCATAATTTTTAGGTAAAGACACAATTCTCATCTTCATATTGATTTCAAGGCAAAGTGACACCTTCCCAATCTAGGACAGTTAGCAAGGTTTGTTAAGCTTCTCCATTTATAGATCCCTATATAATTTGTGTTGATTCCCCTGCAAGTTCATATACTCCAGTTCCAAAATTTTGAAACATCTCATTTATTTATTTATTTTCTATTTCTTAATTATAAAATTTGTTGAATAAACAATATTTATTGTAAATATTAACCATTTTTCTCTTTAAAAAAAAACTTATTTCTACCATATTTATTTATAATTAAGAGATGTAATTTTAAAATAAATATGGTGACGAATTTTTATTTTTTTTAAATTATAAATATATTTAAAATAATTTATTTTTTAATTATTGTAAAAATTTCATCTTTGTAAATTTCTAAGGATTCTATTTCTATGAGTCGTGATTGGTCATCAGTATTCTCTACAAACATATTATATCATTGATGAGACATCAATGAGTAGGTGAAAATATATTAATTAGATTTCCCCTAAATCGATCTTTTATCTTTTTTTAGTTTAGGAAATTCTAATCCAATTGTTTTAATAAGTTGAGGAATATGAATGAATATGAGTAAGTGGAGATTTAGTTGTTAGCTTGAAGTTTTGGAAGTTTTATTAGTTTATTTATAAATGTTTTGATATTATAGTTTTTTTTATAAGACAAGTTATCTTCAATTAAGTGGATTTAATAAATGGCATGTCTAATTATTTTAATTAAGATGTGTTGAACATGTTGAAGTTGAATTGATAATTTTAGGAGTTGGAAATACTAAATTTCTCCATGAGGTGAACCATTTGGTTTATGCTAGTTTTGCTATAATTGGAATATTAGTCAAAATTTTATTAAATGTAAGTTTGAGTGTAAACTATCTTTGTTTTGGTGTCTAGGATTTGTGGAATGTATTAGAAAAGTTTTGTTAGATGACTTGCTCTATGTTTTTTGTAATTTTTTAGGATTTATTTATATCTTATTTGAGTGTTGAACTATAATTCTATAATTCTAGTGATGTTAAACTTACAAACAAATAGTTCTTAATTAATTAGATCATCCACCACATCGTACACGACAATAAAGAAAAAATTCACAAAACAAATAGATTATTAAAATAAAAGAATAAACAAAAAATTTATAGAAAAAATAACATGATTTAATTGAAGTGTTAATTAACTCAAATTTATACCTACAAATAAAAATTTAATTAGTAAAACTGATATTATAACACGAAATCTATCTCACACACAGTGAACTCTCAATTCTAGGTTTGATTGACTAATCATCACAAGGTCCTATTTATATAAACAAACAAAAATGTCTAACTAATTTTCACAAAATGCATGTGCCAAAATGGGTAGAGAAGTTGCATGCATAGTACTTCACTTGAGAGCTCAAAATGTCAACTGACGCAAACTCTGATAAGATAATGTGAAAGTTACAACAGTTGCATGTAGATAGTGTGATACCCTAAAGACAAACATTCTAAAAAGAAGACAAAAACTCTGATCAAGACAAACAATCTTGTACTATCAAAAGCTCTAAAACTTGTAGACAATCTATTGCATTAGACGATCTAGAAATCTTTGAACAAGATTTTTTACTTAACCGATATTTACAAATCTCTATCTTGATTCGACACAAATCTTCTAAGTGATAAAAAATTCATTGTCTCTAGAGTTTAGGTCTTTTCAACGATATTCATCATAGACTTAATCTCTAATCAAATAAACAATAAAATTACTATTACACAGTACTTTTGTCATCATATCATAAAGATTTTTTGGTATGTTAAAGATCTTCACCACCTTCATCTTCATACGCTGATTAAAAAAAAACCTTCATCTTCATAGATATCCTCTGATAATCTTAAATTATATGTACATTGATTTGCACATTGGATTAGTTAACCCACATAAGCTACGTTTACTTGATACTTTTAATTTATATTTATCTATTACTGTAGGAAATAAAGAAGTGAGAAACTAACAAAGACTTAAAATATCTCAACTCTACACTTAAGATAGTCATTCAATTATAAGTAACTTTTATATAACAGTGATAACGCGCTGATAAAAAATAATAAAAATAAAAAATATAACAGTGATAACATCGATTTAATTTTATTAAGCAAATTGAGTTTTGTAAATAGAAATATATAATTTTTTTACTAAAAGAAATTAACTATTTTTCAATACAAATTAATTATTAGTAAAATTGATTAATTTATATATAAAAAATGCCTTTTTTTTTTCCTTCTTCATATCAAATTCGTAGTTATGTATATTTGGTTTTTTTTATATTTATTTGAATGTCTATATCTATAGGTTATGACAAACACATTCTATCGATATATTTAAAATAAAAGAAGATAAATAATGATTGTTGTATTTAAAAGATACACTTAATCTTGAGAAAAAAAAAGGCACGCTCTATCTTTTTAAAAATAATATATTTAATGAAAATTAAAAAACAAATAATTTCATTTCATTCAATATTGTTCTATCTCCTACACCTTATTGTCTTTTTCATTAACTCTTTTCGATAAATATATTTATTTATAGAAATATTAATTATAAGCTTTGGACTGTGGAATCTTAAGTTAGAGGAACTTTATGCATAATGATTGAGACACTTTTAAAAGGTCTCGTTTAATTTTATTAATTCTAAAAGATCTCGTTTAATTTTATTAATTTTTTTTGAAAAAAATATAAATATTAATTAGAATTTTAAAAAATAAGTTGAGATATAAATATATACTAACATAATAAATTTTTATGCATAAAATAATAAAAGCAATTAAAACTTTAGATGAAGTTCACATGAAGATGATAGTTACTTGATGTTAAAAGACTTTAGTGTTGAGACCTTTGACTCAATGTTGAATATGAATCTGAATCATTTTACCTAGGTTAATGTTGTGGCTAAAATAAAATACAAAATAAATTTCATTAATTTTAATCAATCATAATAAATTGTTGGGAGGATATGAGATGAAAGCACATTTTTAGTTTTAAAAAATCTATTTAATTAAGACTTAATTAACAAAGTTTGTATTAATGAACCAAAAATATTTTATTTACAAAATAAATGGTATAAATAAACAGTAAAATAGTTTTATTTTTTAAATCTATCATTTTGAAATAAATTGAATTTCTTATTTTAAGCTAAAACTATGAAATTGAAATAAACCAACAAATTATTTTTAATTGATTATTTATGTGATTTTTTTAATCTAAACTATATTGTTTTATATTTGCTTTGGAAAAATTGGTGAATTTAAGAGTGGTATGTAAATTGATCATAGTTATAAAGATTAGGAAAAAAACTGCAATTCACTAGGTGATCCTCAATTTTGAACTTGCATCTCCATCCAGTTATATGCTGGTTTAAAACATCAAATTAATGTAACAAACTATAAAAAAAAAAAGACAATGATTGAATAATATACCATGGATGAATAAGAGATAGAGTAACTCACACTTAAATCCTTAAATGTGGAATTGTGATAAGGTAATAAATAAGAATAAAATTGAGTAACTCATACCTAGGGCTAATATGAATATGTGATAAAGTAGATTTTATGATTTTTTAGTCAAACTTAACTTTTTAAAATTTTGTTTAATTTTTTCTATTTAAAAGTTTACTTCTTTTATTAAACAAATAATAAAATTAAATTAAAAAAAGATATTTCAGAATTGTCTATTAAAAATAAGCATAGATTTATGTACACCTAAGCTTCATTAGGCAACAAATCTTCAAAAATTGTAACGCCAAAAATCCTTGCAAAGTAAATCCCTTCCCTACCTAAAATGAGTAAGGTGTTTCAGCAACATTTCTGCTACAAGTTCTTTTATCCTTTATCCTGAAAAGGAAGCCATAATTGCTAAAACCTACTCTACATCCCATAACTCCTAGAACCAAAGTGAAAAATTATTGTGTTTATCAATCCAGTTACAAGCACTAATAAAAGTTTACTAATCTTTGATGATTTTAAATAATATTTTAAATAACTAATAAATATGATACAAATTACTTATACTTACTCGTTAATTTGTTTAATAAAATATTTTAATAAATAATAAATAATCTTAAAATACTATATATATCATCATTATTAGAAGTATTTATCATAATTTTTTATAATAAAATTTAAATATATTTATTTTGATAATATTTAGTTTAATTAACCCAATGTAATTATTTTTAAGGATATTGTTTTTAAGAACAATTATTCTATATGTAACTCCATGCTTATAGAATTGTCTATAATTTTATAATAAAGAATTACTTTTGCTCCTTTATTTTTTTCTTTTTTTTAGTTTCAATGTGTTTATTTAAGTTTTTAACAGCACTTTTAAAGATTTTTTATAATTCTATTTAATATAAAAAATTATATTTTATAAATTTAAATATAAATAAATATATTTTATAAATTTAAATATAAGTAAATATTTTATATTCTTAAATCATTTCTTGTTAAATTTTAGTAAAGAGAAAACTTTATCATTTGAAATTAGTACGTATTGGAACAACATTTTTTTATAAATATTTTTAAATATAAAATAAAATAAAAAATGATACATTTACCTGTTTATAAATCAACTTATCTATAAACTAATTTGTAAAGTTTTTTTTTAATTTTATAAATTTTTTTAGAATTTTATAAATTAATTAATTTTATTTTTATCTAAAGGACCAAACCTATCTATAGATGTTCTCAACCGTTTATTTAATATTCAACTAATAACATATCATGTTTATCTTTTTTTTTTTTGGTGTAGTATTTGCAAAATTGTGCAGATATTATATAGATATTTAAAGTCAAGATTTTGAAAGATAAAATTTACATTAAATAATAATTTCCATGATCAAACGTTAATTGAATATTATCTTTATTATACATAACTAAAGTGTTAGTTATTAAATAAAAATATTAATATATCACTAATTAATTTGACCACCATTTGACTTTTCATGTATTACAACTAATTTAACTCAAGAAAAAACGTTTTGCATTAGTATAAGCTAGAAACGTCCCAACCTAACAAGCATTGGTATTTGCAAAAAAATCCCACCTTCCAATGCTAATGTGGTCTAGTGCATGAAGAGTATGACAGAGCTCATTGCCAATATTATGAAGATTTTGTATCACCACTTCTAAAAAAAAATAGAAAAAATAAAATTAATTTACATAATTTTTTTAATTTTATTTTAATTTTTTAATATGTGTAAATTAATTTTAGCATTATATTTATTTTATTATTTATAAAATCTTGTTTGAAGATGACTAAAAAACAAAGATTGAGTTTCCTTCATACAAACAAAAGTTAACAAAGGCGAAACTTGTGTTCTCTCTCCGAAAACTAATGCATTTATGTATTTATGTTCTTCGTCACAAAAGTTAACAAAGCCGAAACTCTTGTTTTCTCTCTCTCAAAGATAATGCATTTATGTTCTTCGTCACTCCCATTAATGCATTTACACCCGTTCAATACTCTCATCAATAACTTTCAACCCTCTTTTCTTTCTCTTCTTTTTAGTCATCTTATTTTGTTTATTTATTTATTTATTTAATCATTTCATTATTTGCCCCACCACTGTTAAACCCTACTTAAACGTGTTTCTGGTCTAAGTCACCCCAAAACAACTCTTTCTCTTCCTTAATCCCCACCCACTAGTTTCTTTGAGGTGACCCACACATTCAGTTTTTTAGCTACCTAGTTCCTTCTATATGCAATTTTTCCTTTTATTTTATTTTATGTAACTTATATTATTATCTCAGCTTTCTTATATTTAACCCTTGTCTTTTGTAACTTTGGACTTATTGTAGAGTGAGAGAGTGTGAGAGTTGCATGCACACACACCTTATCTCAGTTAAATCTGATTGTTTTTCAATTTTCTTTCCTTTTTTCTCCTTTTCGTGTAACTATTGTTAACCTTTCACACCATGTCAACTCTTTTTCTATTTTGTCGGTTCTGAATTCTCGTTTACATTTGTCAAGAAAGTAATGCATTTTCTCTGCATGTAAGAGAGAGCATTACCGTTTAGCACAATCCAAATTTTGTAGTCCTAGAGAACTATTAACTCGGTTCATGGTTTTGGACAGATACTGACAGTTTTGAAATCAATATTTTCTCTCTCTCCTCTTCTTGCCAGCCACAGTTTTAGCAGAACCTCAGGGTCAAATTAAAACCACATTTAAATACCAAGAGTTATACAAGGAGGAGAAAGACACCACATAAGTTCATTCAGGAAGAGTGAGAGGCTTGGATCACTGTAGTTCTGCAAAGTGCTGTGGTTTGTAAAGAAAATCCCCACCCTTCCACCAAGGTTGATCAAAACCAGGTGAGTTCTCCTCTCTCCAGTCTCTTACTTCCTTTCTCTTCATAAAACACATCAAGTACATTACTGTACCAGCATTAAACTAACATTCTCATACCATTTATACAAGATTTGTGATAAAGCCCTTTAATTTCTTCTTTTTGTTACACAGCACTACTGATACCTTTACTTTTTTTTCCATATCTGAATTCTCACTTAGAGAATTTACCACCTTCTGTAACTGTTGCTACTCTAATCAATGGTGTTTTTTCTAGAGAAGAACCTTCTTGTTTTTTTTTTGTGACAAAGGATTTTGTCAAACCACTCTTTTAATTTAATTTAACTATTTTTGGTCATCCCCAGTGTATCTTTTTGAGTGTGAGAATAAGACTGCATGGTGTGTTTATTTTTTATTGCTAAAATTCCAAAAAAGATATTGTTGGTACTACTACCCTTTTTGATTAATTGTGTAACACATGTTGACTTGTAGAGAGCTTTCTCTTTCACTTTCTGTCTTGACATGCAGATTCAATAACAACAGCCTGTGACTTTTCTAAACAAAAGGATTTGAAACAATGTATCACAATAACAACACCAACTCTTCCAATTCTCAACAACAACCACATCAGTCCACACCAGAAATTCCACCACATAGGACAACCTTGGAGAATGATTTGGAAAGGAACAAAGATGATGAAGCTGCTGGTAATGAAATAGATGTTCCTCCTTCCAGTGACCAAGATCCCGACAGTCAGATGAGAAAGAAGCAGCGTTACCATCGTCACTCACATGATCAGATATTGGAGATGGAATGGTAAGGATCCATGTTCCAATTCACATTTTTTTTATCTAATTAATAAAATGACAAAAAAAAAATTGAATGTTTAATTAAATATTATTAATGTTTTTGAACTGTGATCTTGTCAGTTTCTTTAAAGAGTGTCCTCACCCAGATGACAGACAAAGGAGAGAGCTGAGTCGAGAACTCAAATTGAACCCCTTGCAGATCAAGTTCTGGTTCCAAAACAAACGTACCCAAGTGAAGGTAAAGGAGAAAGTCTCTTAAATTTCTATGTTAAGAACAATTCACCTTTATCTCATTCTTTTCCTCTTTTTCTAATTATGAATTATTATTATTTTTTCTTACAAATTTTTCCCCATTTTTTTTCATTATGTTAATTACCCCTCTCTTATATATTTTTTTTTCTTGCTACCACTTAAGATGAAGGAAACTAGTTATTAAATTAAAAAAATATTTAGAAAAAATATTGTTATTTTTTTATATGTCTTGCGTTCGAGGTTTCTCCTTTTTCCAATTAAAAACAAATATTTTAAAAAACTATTATTTTTAATGAAGTGTTAATATTAATTCTCAATTATAGAAAAACACAAATACAAGGATCTAGAAATTCTATTGTAAAAAATTCTAAGCCCAGTCAAGAGATCAGAACAATTACGGAAAAGATTTAGACAACTCGGATTTTATTTATGCATTAAACTCCAAGTCATTCAATCTTTGTTCAAGGAGATTTGAATTCATTTTTTTCAACTCAGAACAATATACTATTTATCTTATTCCCCCCTTCTTTTATCACATTACTTAATATACAAATATAAAGTTATTACTTCTCTTTATCTCTTTTTTGTTCTTTATATCTCTCTTCTGTGTCACCAGGACTCTAACCAGTATTAATTGTTCTCACAGTACCACTTGATTTAGGTACACTTGCTTGTCTTAAATATATGCATGTTGTGCTATTATCTAATTATACTCTCTTGTCATGTATACAGTCTCTACATGAACGCCATGAGAACAATCTTTTGAAGGCTGAGAATGACAAGCTTATTGCAGAGAACATGAGGTACAAGGAGGCACTACTTCATGCTTCTTGCCCTAGATGTGGAGGCCTCACTGGAGAAATGTCCTTTGATGAGCAACAGCTGAGGGCCGAGAATATGCGAATAAGAGAAGAGGTAATCACTTTGATCATTAAATCATACAACTCTCAGTGTTCAATCTTTAGTGTGCTCATTTTTCATTTTTTGTTTTCTTACTTCTATTTCAGATTGAAAAGATGTCAGCAAAGATACAGAGATTTGATGGAAAACCTGGGAGTTCCTATTATAACATGCCATCTCAAAACCAGATGATGCCTCCTAAGTCCCTTGATCAGGGAGTTGGAAATTATAGAGCACAGACACATATGATAGGGGAAATGCTCGGTGACAATAATGAATTCCTTGGGACACTCCCAATTTCTAATGATTTTGAAAAAAACATCGTCATGGAGATTGGTAACGTAGCAATGAAGGAACTCACAAACTTGGCTATGGCTGAAAAGACTTTGTGGCTCCCCGGAAGCTGTGGCTGTGAGATTCTGGACCAAGATGAATATCTGAGGTCTTTTCCTAAGGGAATAGGTCCAACACCCCTAGGCATAAAAATAGAAGCTTCAAGGCATTCCGCAGTGGTCATCATGGATTACAATAAACTCGTTGAGATGTTTATGGATGTGGTGAGTATTAATACTCTTTCCAACTATGTGTTACAGGAACACCAGTAAAAATATCTATAGCTTCTGATTTGATTTTCCAAACTTCTTACTCTTATTAGGATTTACTTTATCTCTCTCCAGTTTAATCTTATAATCATCACCTTATTCATTATGTTTTCCACTTTGATCATTTTTTTATTGAAGGTGAGACATCATTGTAAGACGATTATATAATATTTTTTTTTGCTAAAGAAACATTTATTTTGATGTATAGTTATTGTCAAAATAAAAATGGTAGGTTTGGACAATTTGCAGAATCATATTAACCTGGTTGACTGACATTGAGACTGTTGATAATGATTTTCAGAATCAATGGGCAAACATGTTTTGCGGCATAATTTCAAGGGCATGGTTACATCAAGTTCTGGAAATTGGCCTAACAGAAATCTTCGATGGAGCCTCTCAAGTGGTAAGCAAAGTTTAATTTATTAATTTGTCCTAATTCCTTCAAGCTTATCCACTTTGTCACCTCTCTGGAGAATTGATTAACTGGTTAAAATTAATTCCATGACTAAACCTAACAATTCCAATTTCATTTGTTATTTCAGATGTCAGCTGAGTTCCAAGTCCCTTCACCGCTTGTTCCTGTTCGTGACGACTATTTCGTGAGGTTCTGTAAGAGGAGAAGTGTAGAATCATGGATTATTGTTGATTTTTCCGTGGATCAGCTGCGACCTAGTTCATTCACAAAAAGCCGAAGACGACCCTCTGGTTGCGTGATCACAGAATTGCCAAATGGTTACTCAAAGGTCATATTTCAACTATTAACTTCTACAGTGATTAATTACATTACTTTTCCATGGAGAAAACATTGTTGAAACAACCACTAATTATGAATTGTTTTCTTCAGATTGTTTGGATTGAACATGTAGAACTGGAAGATAATGAGGTGCATGAGCTTTACAAAAGCTATGTTAATTCTGGCCTTGCCTTTGGAGCTAAACGCTGGGTGGCATCATTGGGTAGACAATGCGAACGTCTTGCTAGTGCAATGGCCACAAACATACCGCCCGCAAGCATTGGAGGTATATATATAGATATATGTGACATCTTTTGATCTTTCTTCATTCTTTTTTTCTCTTTTTTTATCCATTAATTTTTAAGATTGTGTAAAAAGGTTAGACACACTCAATTGCAAAAATTGGTGACTTAATTTGTGTGACTTGGAATGTTTATATTTATGTATACAGTGCTAACAAACGGCGGCGGTCGAAGAAGTATGATGAGGCTGTCGGAAAGAATGATGATGAGCTTTTGTACTGCTGTTGGTGCTTCCACTGCAAATACTTGGACACTACTAACAGTTGCCGGTGAAGATGTAAGGGTCATGACCAGAAAAAGTGTGGATGATCCAGGCAGACCTTCTGGTATTGTGCTCAGTGCTGCAACTTCTTTGTGGCTCCCACTTCCTTCAACGACCGTTTTTAGTTTTCTGCGATCTGAAAACTCAAGAAATCAGGTAATGTATACAATCTCATTATTGGTTACAAGTTACATTACATATCTCCATTCATAATACAATATCTAGCTATTTTAACTAAAATTTCTGAGAAATAAAGGAGAGTACTAATTTAATTAGATGCAAAGGTGAGAACTCAAGCAATTTTGACTTGGATAAATTTGCATTTTATATATTTTGAACAGAACTAATCTGACAGTATCTGTTATATGCCCTTGTTATAATGATTAATTTTCTTGCTTGGCCTTGCAATGGAAGCTTAATTGGTAGCTATTGTTCATTATATTCTTCAAATTTGCAAACATCTTGTTGAATTTGCAGTGGGACATTCTCTCTAACGGAGGACAAGTGGTAGAATTGGCACACATTGCCAATGGTCATGATACTGGGAACTGTGTCTCCTTGCTTCGAGTCAACGTAAGTTGTTAGTATAGCATGCTAAAGAGGTACACTTGATAGTTTGTTTACACATCTGATTACAGTTATAAATAATCTGACATGGTGTTTGGTGAATGCAAATTGTAGACTCAGGATTCCAGCCAAAGCAATATGATTATACTTCAAGAGAGTTGCACTGATGCAACGGGATCGTTTGTTGTGTATGCTCCTGTTGATTTAATGTCCATGAATGCTGTGTTGAAAGGTGGAAATCCTGATTGTGTTGCCCTCCTGCCCTCGGGCTTTGCTGTTCTTCCTGATGGGCCTGAACCGATGGTTGGATCTGGAGGTTGCCTTCTAACAGTGGCATTTCAGATATTGGTTGATTCTGTTCCAACTTCAAAACTCTCTGCTAGTTCAGTGACTACTGTTAGCAGTTTAATCAAGTGCACAGTTGAGCGGATCCAAGCTGCAGTGTGCAGTGGCCGCACTAATTAGGTGCGGAGTCCTCAAATAGTAAGCAAATTAACTATGTTTCACTTTTAGTAATGAATCTATAGAAGTTTACATATAAATTATTTCAGTCTCTAAGGTTTTTCTTGTACTACATGCAGATAGAACAGATAGATAAAGATGATAGACAAATAAGGAAGGTGGTCCTAACTTTATAGTTCTTGGGTGCAGCTAGTGACTTTACTCAGCTGGTGGGAACGATGTTAGGTTGGGGCATTGACTTTCCTCAAAGTGAAAGTTGTTCCATATGGCCTTCATATATAGATGTAATAAATAAGTCTGGATTTCTCTTTATCAGCGGACCTTTTATTATTGTGCTGTAAACTTGGATGATTTTTTTCACTTCTAAACTTTCTTAATGTTTCTTATGTGCTTCAGAAAATCGCTATACAGCTCCATTGATGTGTTTGAAAACCTATTTTATTTTATACAACAACCATATACCTTTCAATACTATTATAAATCTATCACATTAGAAATTATATACACCTCTCATATATCTCATAGTTTGTTAAAATATCATTTCTCTAAACTTATATAAGATATTTGTTTTTTAATATTTTTATCAAAACAAAAATGAAACATTTAATGTTTCAATCTTATTACAATAAAAGAAATTTAAAATTTCTGTATAATTTCCAAAAAAAATCAACATAAGTCAAAGTAGGAAGAATCACCTTTCAACTATCAATAGTCCCTTACTCATCAACTATATAAAAAAAAAACATATATACTACTGCTTAGATTGAGCATAGAAATTGTTGGCACTACTAAAATATTAAGCACACAAACAAAAAGAGTTAAAATATAAGTATTTAGAAGATCAAGAATCAAACCTCATATTTGTATAGTTAGTGACCTCATGTCTGACCTCATATTTGTTCATCAAAAGAATGACTATTTTGCCGATTAAAAAATAAAAGTGTTTTGTCGTCTGTTATAACTATGATCGAAGTGTTTTGTTATGTTTTTAACATTTTCTTTGCTAAATTAATTAACAAATTGGTTTATTAAAATTTAATTTTATTGGTTTTGTTGAGCAAAGCATATTCTAAGTAAGAAAAAGAGACTAAAAAATTTACAAAAAGAAAATAAGATTAGAGACTTTTTTGAAAGACCAAATTGTGTTCATGTCTACTTGGTTAATACATTAATCATTACTTTCTTTATCGATGTGAATCCAAGTGGATAATCAATCGATGTGATATTTTTTTATAAAAACACTTATATAAGGCAATATAGTTTTGGGTTTGATTTCCATGCTTGAAAATGTATACATAAATTTGGGTGGGTATGATTTATACAAAAATATTTACTTATATTAATCATTACTTTCTTTAACGAAGTCATTATTTAAAACCAACATTTTTCTCAATATAAAGGAGATTTACGCAATAAGTTACTCAAGAAAGTTATCTATTGCATCCTTTTAAATTCAAAAGTACAACAATAATTGCATGTATCATATAATATAGTTAAAGAACTGTGTGAGATAATTTTTTATTATTTTTTTCATTAAAATTATATATATTTTTCTAAAAATAATTTTACAATTATATATAATTTTCTAAAAATAATATACTTTTAATTAATTTTATTTTTTTTATAAAAAAACAATTATGATTATGAAAAATATAAATATTTTAACTTAATTATATAAAATTATAATTATAATTTACTCATGCAATTTCTTTTATTAAAATTATAAAAATTATTCAAAGATTTAAAAAAATATTTAAAAAATAATTATTCAATCATTAATAAGAGTAATAGAAAGTGTGCCTTTTCATAAGAATATCATCGATTCATTTATTGAAGATGTAATGTGGTTGTTACCACAAAAGTACACTGGTACTTTCACGAGTCTTGATATAGTGACACTATCTTACAATAATATATATTTCATGCTTCAGACGTCACAATAACAATGTATACATTTGACGCTTCAGACGTGACAATGACGTGTCAGAATGAGATCGTGTTTGTTGAGGTGACATTCAAATTAGGGTAGTAACGCGAATGAACAGTGAGATGCGAGTTCAAAATAGAATAAAAAATATATATTACATTGGTTCTTAGTAACAATCGGTATAATATATTATTATTTTTTACTCGGAATGACCCATATTACACCTGTTAAACCATCTAACCGGTGTAATATATGACCCGTATTAAAAAAATTGAATATTTTCATAAAGAGTGGGTGGTCATAAACGTCAAGTAACCACTTACATGCACATGAGTAACCAATTTTGTGTGTCAGTAAAAAAGAAAGAATATATTACACCGATTCTTAATAACAACCGGTGTAATATATTATTATTTTACTCATAATGACTCATATTCAAAAAAAATTTAAATATTTTTATGAAGATTTGGTGGTCATAAACGTCACATAAGTAATCACTTATAGGCACACGGGTAATCAGTTTACGTTTGCTAGTACATGTGAAAGAACCTGTGGTTGGGTAACCATTTCTGGTAGGTGGGTGTCCATATTACACCGGTTAAGTCATCTAATGGTGTAATATATGACCTAATGACACTGAACACTTGAACAACAAACAAAGAAGCAACGACAACCGCTTATTATAATGATTGGTCCATGCTTCCCGCAGCTTCTTTCTCTCTCTCTCTGACGAGGTCGTTGCTTCTTTCTCCCTTTTGTTTGAAACTCTTACGATAAACCCTTACACTCTTACAAAACTGTCACATCGATCACATCAGAATTACAAAAAATCTCACTGCCACATCCTCATCGTCACATCTGCGACGTCAAGTTTGTGTTAATAGACAAAGGGTGTTAACAAAACATTTTCCTACTTTCAGACTGTAAATTTTCTACAGTACACTTGTCAATCACTAATATTATTATTTTATTTTAAAATTATATTATATTTATTTTTATTAGTTGAATATAACATTTTATTATTAAAAGGATGGTTTGTGAAGAAGTATAAGTGAGAGAAAAAGAGTGTCAAACTTGTATTTTCCTAAATAAAATGAAGGTGTTATTATTAAGAATTTACGTATGTTTTTATCCCTGAGAGCAAGAAACCAAATTTAAAGGAATTAAGAGATGGAATAAAAGCAAAGGGAGACAGTATAATTGAAGCCTGCTTTTATTTATGGTCTGACAAAAATACAAGTACAAGAACTTCTCATAAAACTGATAACATCTGCATTGCCTAAAATAACAATAGTTTTTACACTACATGTACATGACTCTGGCATAATGGTCATACTACTGCAAGATTCAACTCTTTCTATTTTGGTATAATCATCAGAGGTAAAGTTCAAGATTTGAGTCCAGTCTAAGATAGCCAATGCACAAAACTGGTCAACTTGAGTCAGTCAAATCCGCATTCGTTTCCTTGGGGTACCCTCTTCATAATCATGCTGCATATAAACAAAAGAATAAACATGCTTAAGTTAGAGTGTGTGTTGAAAAGAGAATAGTTCAGAGTATGTTACAAGCATTCTAAAAATATACCTTTCGAAGATGTTGGGAGGGAGGCCTTTTAGATTCTGATCTGCATTTGGCATGGATTATGGGACCTAACTGTGACCTGTCCATGGCTGCTAATGTTCCTGTGGGTTGATAGAGGTATGCAGCTCCTCTATACATCCAGTCATCCATTTCATCACTGTAAAACTCATCAAAAGGCTCTTTACATAGAAAACATGTTTTCTGGTTCTCATCTGCTGACACTGCCAACTCTTCATAATCTTTCTTTTCTTCTTTTGTTTCTGTTGGGAAAAAAGATGGAACTGACTTTGTTCCCAATGCCTCTGCACCACTAAGCCACATCCTTTCACTCACAAAGAATTGGCGACTTGATCTCTGCTTCCGCGTTTTAAGCGCCCGATTCTTAGTCACATGCCAATCCATATGACTTCTGTGTTCCTCTTGGCTTCTGAATCGGAGCCCACAAGTACTGCATTGTCTTGGGAGATCACCATACAAGGCATTCACTACAGACTCATACCGAACCTTCAGATTGACTGCATTAAACTCTGTTCCGATACATTTCTGAAAAGCAAATAATTTGTATGAAAATCTTGGGTGGCACAACACAATCAAATAAACAAAGGATAAAGATGAAATGAACTCATGATAGATAATACATTACTATTTGAGAGCAACGCACTCTTCTTAACTTACCTGTGTTGGCAGCAGTTTATCCCGTGAGATGACCTGAGAAATTTGAGAAGCAAGTGAATCGGCCTGTTGGCTTGACATAACTGGACCAACATTTGAATGAGGTTTCATCATTTGAGATGAAGCAGGAGGATGACTTGGATGAAAAGGGTGGTTTGCAATACTTGGGAGTGATGAAGGGAATTGCACAGGTAACGGATTCAACATGGTTGTACATGTAGATTCACCATGTCCCGAACTCATCCCTTGACTAAACTGTGAGGTTGATGGATCCTGAGATGGAAAAAACTGTGGCTGTGGTGCTTTCCAGTGATTTTTCTGGTTGGAAGAAATTTGTCCAGGAAGTATTGGATTTAAGATAGGAGATCGAGTGACATTCTGATTTGCAGAAGGTGGTGTTTCAGAAGATGCTAGCACAACTGATGGTGGAGGTTTCACATTAGAAGCAATGCCAGAAACCATTTTTGGCACTGCATGTCGAACGCCATATGGGTTGAAATAACTTCTGCGAGTGTGATTAATTGAAGGTTTCGTAAGAGTCCTTGCTTGATCCCTATCACTAAAGATATGTTGTGACGAGTTATAGGGATGATGAGAAGTCTTCCTAGCACAATGAGATTGAGAGGAGACCAGGCTATGCTTCATCTGCATAAACGAAATTGCAATCATTTCTAGAGGTATATATTTTAGCTTTCACACAAGGTATTTTGTTGTTATAGCCTTATAGGTATATAATTTAATGGGGAATTGCAACATGGTAAATCAAATATACTATAGCAATGTATAGCAGAAAGAATAAATAAGAGATACAAGTGAGGAAACATACCTCCATAGCAGAGGAATCATCAAGAGGAGGAAGCTGAGATCCACTAGACCGATACTTCCAGGCATTTTGCTCTGACAAAGTTGCATTATCTGCAAGAACAGGTCTTTCCCCTGAGAAGCCAACAGTTGAAGGTAATAAACTTTGATTCCTGCCATGGTCTATTAGGGTTGACTTAATATCTTTCCAGTCAAACTCCTCCTCTTCAGTGGTCAACCATGATTGTGACCACACCTTATTGCCTATGCAGTTTATATCCATCTGTTCAACTAACAGTGCTTTACTGCTTGGACATTCTTGGCTTTTCTCATTGCCATATGATTCAATTAAAGCTCTGGAACTTTCAGGATGATATTCATTACTAGGGATGTGAGTGATAGAAGTTGGAAATTGATTACACCCAGAATACTGCATTCGACACCTTACACTCATTTCCACAGTTCTACCTACTCCATAGTCAACTACGTGATGAAGAGAGTTTCTCTCAATTAACCTGCCACCACAATTGTGAAATGTATATTTTTCCATTGATGTAGACAGAGACCTATCAAGTCCAATTCTTGAAGGGGAAAAGGAAATTCCAAGCCTGCTACTGTCTGATAAAAGTTTGTGTCTTGCTATAGCCACAGAGCCAAAGTTTGTATTACTAGCAGTTACTGATGAATGCCACTTTTCAGCACCAACCTGCGAGGATAAAACACACACTGCGTCACTATCCCAACGTTGTTACCTTTTAGCAAAGATGAGTTCCCAAATAAGCGATGAATATTTTTTCTTGAGTGCTAAATATTCACAACAATCATTTCGCACCAGACATAAAATATGAGTAACTGATAAAGACAAACATGCAGGAAAAGACATCACAGCATGGGAGGAAAAAAAAGGACATTCATATATAACACAAATTACTTCTGGTTTTACATGCAAACAATAAACAATTCTAGCTTGTTTCGAAAAGAGAGATATCACAAAAAATCTTACAGAATCCCCAGTTGATCGCTCCTTCTCCCCCACAAGTCAAGTATTTCTGAATCTTTCTATTAACTTGTTAGGGGATACTAAATCTCAATCCAAAATATGTTTATCTTTCTACTCTCTTTTTCTATCATATATTTCTTTAACCACCTAATCTTTTAAATCTTGAAAGTTAATGATTTTTTTATCTTTTATTATATGAAATATGAGAATAATGTTAAAATCTATCATATATTTATTTAACCACCTAATCTTTTACATTTTGAAAATTAATTATTTTTTATCTTTTATGATATGAAATGTGAGAACAATTAATGTTAAAATCTATCAAATATTTCTTTAACTACCTAATCTTTTAAATCTTGAAAGTTAATGATTTTTTATCTTTTATGATATGAAATATGAGAATAATGTTAAAATCTATCATAGATTTATTTAACCACCTAATCTTTTAAATTTTGAAAATTAATTATTTTTTATTATCTTTTATGATATGAAATATGAGAACAATTAATGTTAAAATCTATCATATATTTCTTTAACCACCTAATCTTTTAAATTTTGAAAATTAATGATTTTTTTATCTTTTATGATATGAAATATGAGAAAAATGTTAAAATTAATGATTAATCTTTTAACAATTAAATTTGACTTAGTTGGGATTTCGAAATTATTTATCTTTTTCAAAAATTCTTTTAAATTATTTTTAATCTCTTTATTCATTTAAAATATGCAATTTCATCTATTAATAAAAAACTAATTTTTATTCTTTTAAAGTATTATTAAAAAATAAAAAATAAAGAAAATACAAAAACAAATATGGGGGACTAAACCAAAACTCATATGTTAACAAAAACGATACATAGTTAGATTATACTTATTCATAAAAAATTATAAAAACAAACTAGATGGAAACATATTATACCAATAAAATGATTTTTCATAACCAAGAGAAGAAGAAATCCAAGAAAGGGCGAAATGTGCCGAGAGAAGAAGAAACACAAGAAATGAAAATGCTTGAGAGAAGCGAAAAAGGCAACGAAATAAAGGCGGAATAGAAGACAAAAAGTAAATGAGAGGAGAGAATGAGAGAAACCAAAATAAAAGAAAGAGAAAAGTGTAAATGAGAGGAAAGAGAGTAAATGTGGATGATAATAAAATGAGAGTTTTGTGACACGTGTAAATTGTACCGTGTGCCACTTGTCACTTCCAAAATGAGTTTAAAATTGTTATTTTGAGTTAAAATTTGAAATATTTTCTTTTTGAATTCTTTTTAGAACTTACCCTGAAAGTACCTTATATTTTTATTATAGATTTGTGTTCTTGTATTCTACAATTTAAAAATTACACTTATCTTTGTATTCGTATTTAGTGTTTGTGTCTGAATCTATGTTATGTAATCGAAAAGACAACTCGTACTTATGATTTGATAGTAATACACTTTTTTTAGATATACTGTTAGAGAGATATCACAAAAAAAACTTACAGAGTCGAGTTGATCGCTCCTTCTCCCCACAAGTCAAGTATTTCTGAATCTCTCTATTTAACTTGTTGGGGGAATACTAGATTTCAATCCAAAATATGTTTATCTTTCTACTCTCTTTTTCTATCATATATTTCTTTAACCACCTAATCTTTTAAATCTTGAAAGTTAATGATTTTTTATCTTTTATTATATGAAATATGAGAATAATGTTAAAATCTATCATATATTTCTTTAACTACCTAATCTTTTAAATCTTGAAAGTTAATGATTTTTTATCTTTTATGATATGAAATATGAGAATAATGTTAAAATGTATCATATATTTATTTAACCACCTAATCTTTTAAATTTTGAAAATTAATGATTTTTTTATCTTTTATGATATGAAATATGAGAACAATTAATGTTAAAATCTATCATATATTTCTTTAACCGCCTAATCTTTTAAATCTTGAAAGTTAATGATTTTTTATCTTTTATGATATGAAATATGAGAATAATGTTAAAATCTATCATATATTTATTTAACCACCTAATCTTTTAAATTTTGAAAATTAATTATTTTTTTATCTTTTATGATATGAAATATGAGAACAATTAATGTTAAAATCTATCATATATTTCTTTAACCGCCTAATCTTTTAAATCTTGAAAGTTAATGATTTTTTATCTTTTATGATATGAAATATGAGAATAATGTTAAAATCTATCATATATTTATTTAACCACCTAATCTTTTAAATTTTGAAAATTAATTATTTTTTATCTTTTATGATATGAAATATGAGAACAATTAATGTTAAAATCTATCATATATTTCTTTAACCGCCTAATCTTTTAAATCTTGAAAGTTATTGATTTTTTATATTTTATGATATGAAATATGAGAATAATGTTAAATCTATCATATATTTATTTAACCACCTAATCTTTTAAATTTTAAAAATTAATTATTTTTTATCTTTTATGATATGAAATATGAGAACAATTAATGTTAAAATCTATCATATATTTCTTTAACCGCCTAATCTTTTAAATCTTGAAAGTTATTGATTTTTTATATTTTATGATATGAAATATGAGAATAATGTTAAATCTATCATATATTTATTTAACCACCTAATCTTTTAAATTTTAAAAATTAATTATTTTTTATCTTTTATGATATGAAATATGAGAACAATTAATGTTAAAATCTATCATATATTTCTTTAACCACCTAATCTTTTAAATTTTGAAAATTAATTATTTTTTTTATCTTTTATGATATGAAATATGAGAACAATGTTAAAATTAATGATTAATCTTTTAACAATTAAAATTGACTTTGTTGGGATTTCGAAATTATTTTATCTTTTTCAAAAATTCTTTTAAATTATTTTTAATCTCTTTATTCATTTAAAATATTGCAATTTCTTCTATTAATGTTTTAAAAAACTAATTTTTATTTTTTTAAGTATTATTAAAAAAAATAAAAATACAAAAAAATATATGGGGGACTAGACCAAAACTCATATGTTTACAAAAAAATATACATAGTTAAATTATATTTATTATAAAAATTATAAAAACAGACTAGATGGAAACCTATTATACCAATAAAATAATTTTTTATAACCCAGAGAAGAATAAATCCAACAAATGACGAAATGTGACCAGAGAAGAAGAAACCCAATAAATGAAAATGCTTAAGAGAAACAGAAAGACAACGAAATAAAGGACAATAGAAGAGAGAAAGTAAATGAGAGGAGAGAATGAGAGAAACCAAAATAAAAGAAAGAGAAAAGCTTAAATGAGAGAAAAGAGAGTAAATGTGGATGATAAGAAAATGAGAGTTTTCTGACATGTGTAAGTTCTACCGCGTGCCACTTGTTACTCCCATAATGAGTTTGAGATTGTTATTTTGAGTTAAAATTTAAAATATTTTCTTTTTGAATTTTTTTTAAAACTTATCCTGAAAGTACCTTTTATTTATATTATAGATCACTACAATAAAATCATGAAATAGAAACCAATTTTTAGAGACCAAAATAATTAGTTACAATAGAGACCATTTTAGAAACTAAAAAAAATAGTTTCTAAATTAGTTTCTATTATTGTTAAATAGTTTCTAAATTGGTATCTAATTAGCAACTAAGGTTTTAACTACCAATTATTTAGTTTCTAAATTTGGTAGCAAAAACCTTGGTGGCTAATTAGATACCAATTTAGAAACTATTTAACAATAATATAAACTAATTTAGAAACCAAATTTCTTTTTAGTTTATAAAATGGTCTCTAATTTAGTTACTATTGCAACTAATTATTTTGGTTTCTACAAATTAGTTTCTATTTCATTATTTTCTTGTAGTGGATTGATATAGATTTTTGTTCTTGTGTCCTACGTTTTAGAGATTACACATATCTTCGTATTCTTATTTAGTGTATGTGTCAGTATCTATGTTATATAACGAAAATACAACTCGGTACCTATGATTTGATAGTAATACACTTTTTTTTAGATATACTATTTTTTTAGATATACTGTTGGTGAAAAATTATTGAAAACTATTGTAATTTTCAACAAATTTCAATAAACAATAGAGAGACATATAGAAAAAAGTATTAGAAAATGTAAATAGCATTCCTCGTTTTTCTTTATGAAAATAGTGCAATTCTATTTGGATATTATCTAAATAAAAAATAATTTTTTTTATAGAATTGGATAAACACGTTTTTAAAATCAAGAATTCGTATTTCTAAAGTACAATTTGGTTTAAACTAATTTTCCATTACTGAGATGAGCTTAGGAATATGTTTTTGTTTTTTTATTATTGAAAATTGTATTTAAGAATACAATTTTTATTTGTTTAATATTTTTTAAATAGTACTGGTAAGTATATTTTCTATTTTTTAATGGCGATTGCATGCATTTTCTTTTAGTTTTTATTTTTTGAAATTGGTTTTTTGAATTTTATATTTTTTTAAATTTTATATAAAATTGTGTATGTAAACACATTTTCATTGAATTTTTATTGTTTTTTAATGCTTTCATTAAAAAAATATTTTTTATTTTTCCAATTACATTGAATTAATATAATTATTTTAATAATAAACTACATTGTCAAAAAGATAGAATACACGCAACTTGCAAAATAAACAAAACATTAATTTAAAATTAAAAACTATATGTAAATATTTAATTTTTCGAAATAATAATAAATAGAATTTCTAAATAAATAAATAAAAACTAGTATGTTGATTAAAAAAAAACAAAAAAAAGTTTTAATAAAAAAATATAAAAATTCATGAAAACGTTCTTCGGTGCTTGATTTCATACAAAATTAAAAATAAAACATTTATAAAAAAAAAACCAATTTAACAAAAAAAATTAAAGCGTGCATGCAAACAAAATTTTAAAAGAATACAAATATTTTTAGAATCATGATTTAAAAAATATTAAATAAATAGAAATTATTCTTCTAAGCACGATTTTAATAAAAAAAACAAAAATATATTTCTAAGTACACTTTTAATATTAAAAAATTATTTCAAACTAAAGTAATGTTTAAAAATACAAGTTACGTAATACTGTAATTCTTTTAAAACTTATCTATTTTTATAATATTCAAACAAAATTGCATCATTTTCATAAAGAAAAAAAAAACTATCAGCCTTTACCTTTTTTATTTAGGGTTTAGTGGATAGTTTTCACCTTAAACTTAGAAACTGACATATACAAGTTCACCAAATTGGTTTGTTCTCTTCTATAGTTTTCATTTTAATAATTATTTCATAATTTGGGACTAAGAGTTGAACTTTCTTTCCGCACTAACTTTTTTTTAAAATATTTTTTTTTTGTAATTTATGGTTGAGCCTCTTTTTTTTTTCAAAATAACTTAATTAATCGCCGTATGTTATTGAAAATATTTGTTAACACGTTTTTCTAGACAAGAAACATTAAAAAAAATCCATATACTGTGATGTTAAACGAAATATTATCTCTCTTTTTCATAATTTTCTTTATTTTTTAAATTTAAATAAATCAATGTTTTATTTTATTTTTCATTTTGTATTGTCATTGGTAGTTCTAGTAATTATATTCTGACAGCTTAAATATAAATTGTATTAGTTGGTTTAGGAAAATACTATGAATTTACATAAATTAAAAACTTGGGTGTAAAATGAAATTTGAAAGTTCCAAAGGAATGAAAAGTTCCAAATAGTGCTTCAAAGAAGACATGTTTCAAATATTAAAAGTGTTATTCAATAAAAAAAAATATTATGTGCATATAGTAATTATTTGAAATTTAAAATTCAATAATTAAGTGAAAGATAAATTAAACTATTTGGTTTGGGTTAAGATTAAATTATTTGGGTTTAGGGAATCCCAACAAATGGTAAAATTGAGTGTATAGGTTTTACTAGACACAACTAGCCTTCTGTTTATATGGTGTTGTTTGCTTAGGAGTAGAGTAGTTTTTTAGGCTTCTAAGTATTAACACCTTTTTGGGTGTTTCTTCTTATACCCTTATATTTTTCTTTCTACACCCCTACATTCTTTGAAATATCCAATTATCGTTGCAGTTTTGGATCATTCCGGAATAGGAGATGTTTTATAAACAAAATGTGTTTCTGAAATAGAAAATCTAGAAGACAAAATAATCATTCCAAAATATTTTTTTGAGACACATTTTTTGAATTCTAAAATGATAAATCCATAATTTATAAAATGTGTTCCAAAAAGTATGTTCTGAAAATATTTTAGAAATATTAATTTGGAAGTTATTTTTAAAAGGGGTAAAACAATGTTTTCCAAAAATAATGGGGTGCAGGGAGAAATTTGTTGGGAGTGCAGGAACAGAACCCACCCCCTTTTTTTAAGTGTGATTGGTTTTTTGTATGTGATTCCTTCCCAATTTGACATTAGCATTACACCCTACCTACTTTTTCCTACTTTTTGTGAATATTTCTTTCTTTCTTTCTAAAATATCCTAATAAAGTATGTCTTCCTTGTGTATTTTGAATTTCAAACATCCTTTTTATCGGTCAATATTAATAACATTAATTATCGATACCAATATTCTTTAAAAATTGAGTAAAATTCTATAAATATCACACTAATATCCGAAACCATAAAAAATAAGTGTACATGAATAAAATACAAATACAAATTTCAAACAAGGTCTAAACATAAAACAATAGAGAACAACTTTTGTCCACTAATAAAATAATTTTTATAAGTTACTATGAAGAACAGTTGTATTTTGATAATTAGGTAATAATCCGTGGCAACTAGAACTTTTGATGTCTCCATTCTTTGTTCGAACCTTTAAAAAGGGATCTTGTAATTTGATGTCAACATATTTATATGGCATTACATTATGAAAATTTCAATTAATAAGTTTCAAAAAATTAGAAAAAAAAATCTGAGATGTCAACTAGGGTAGGTGAGAGCAAAAATCGTTTATGCCTCCATTTTTATTGAACCTTGCAAAGGATCTCATGGATTAATGTCATCTCTTATACATGACATTATGAAAATTATACTTGATACATTCATAAAATTTTATTAAGAATTTGATGACAATAAGTTCTTGTTCCCTGAGAGAAAGAAACCAAAATGGATGGAATTAACTTGTGGCTAGCACAACAAATTAATTTGTGGACATTGTCAGAATATTTTTAAAGTCTTCTCTCATCCATGTCAGGAGTTTAATAAAATACAAATAGTTAGTATGCCATTCTGAGTTACCGGACAAATTGTAGAAAGTAATTATGACCAAATTAATACCATGTCGCCGCATACGCGTCATCCCAAAAATAACAATGTACTACTAACAATAGTTTTGATTTGGGGACGAAATACTTCAAGTTAATATGTAAACCTTTGGCTGCAAGAAAATATGCACCATACTAGTCCAACTATACATGTACATGACTTTGGCAGAATGGCCACGGTATTCAACTCTACTCTAACATACACTAATGGAAAATCTTAAGTTACAAAGCAAAAAATAAGGTCAAGTTTAGTCAACTCCGCCTTCGCTTCCTTTGAGTACCCTCTTCATCAGCACCCTGCGTATACAGAATAATAATAAAAAAAAAAGATATTTACTGAAGATTCCTTGAAGCATATGCAAACATGCAAATTAAATTCAAACAAGCAAGCAAGGAATATTAAATTCAAACAAAGAAACTGGTTGACAATAACACAAGAAAAAAAATCATATACAAAAGACTAATTTATTAGATAGAAAAACTTTGACCAAGTATAGATCAAATAGTTTATTTTACACTACTCATTGTGGAACTCCTGGCATAATCTTTTGAAAAAATAACAGAGGCAGATGCAGTAGACAACAATTGATATGGAAAAAAAATACCTTTTCATCCAGCCCAAGATCTTCAGATGGTGCCATATTAGATTCTGATCTGCATTTAGCATGGATTATAGGGCCTAACTGTGACCTGTCCATGCCTGCTGTTGTCCCCGTGGGAGCATAGAGGTATACAGCTCCTCTATACATCCATTCCTCCATTTCATCACTGTAAAACTCATCGAAAGGCTCTCCACATAATGCACAAGTATTCTGGTCCTCTTCTGCTGGAACAGCCAACTCTTCATCGTCTCTCTTTTCTTCTATGGTTTCTGTAGGCAAAAAACCTGGAACTGACTCAGTTCCCAATGCCTCTGCACCACTAAGCCACATCCTGTCACTCACAAACCACTTCCGAGAGGGTTTCTGCTTCCGGCTTTTAGACATCCGATTCTTAGTCACATGCCAATCCATATGACTACTGTGTTCCTCTTGGCATCTGAATCGGAGTCCACAAGTTGTGCATTGTCTTGGGAGATCACCATACAAGGCATTGATAGCAGACTCATAACGAATCTTCAGAATATCTGGATTAAACTCAGTTCCAACAGAATCCTAAAAACAAATAACAAAATTATCCCTCTGGTGGCACAATCAAGCAAAGAAAGGAAAAAACAAAAGGAAAGAAATGAAAATACTAATACTAATACTAAATACCTGAGCAGGTAGCTGGTTAGCCAATGAGATCACACCTTGAGACATAAGAGAACTAATTAAATTAGTATATCCAACAGTTGGCTGTTGGCTTGACATAAATGGACAAGCATTTGGATGAGGTATCATTTGAGATGGAACAGGAGGGCGACCTGGAGGCAAAGGTGGACGGGCTACACCCCGTAAATGCAAAGGATGATTTGCAATACTTTGGAGAGGCAAATGAAATTGCATAACAGGTAACGGATTCGACATGGCAGTACTTATAGAAGCACCATGTCCCTGCAAAGAACTCCCATGACTAAATTGTGAGTTTGACGAATCCTGAGATGGTGGGAAAAACTGCAGTTGTGGTGCTTGCCTGTGATTTTGCTGGTTGGACGAAATTAGTCCAGGAAGCTGATTAGGCAACTGATGTATCTTCAAAATACTTGCATCCTTGTTCTCAACACTGTCAAATGACTGCTCTGGCATAAATGAAGATTTATTTACATGATTCACAATAGGGTTACTAGTATGTATAGCTTCAAACTGACTCCTAACATGTTTTTGCAATGGAGTTATTGGATTTAATGCAGGTGGTCTACTGACATTCAAATTTACAGAAGGTCTTATTTCAAGAGTTGCAGGCAAAACTGATGGTCTAGGTTCTACATTAGCAACACGGCCAGAAACCATCCTTGACACTGCAGGTCGAACCCGATATGGATTTGTATCTGCATTGTGAATGTTATCAATAGGAGGAAATGAAATAGTTCTTGCTCGTCCCCTATTACTAAAGATATGTTGTGACGAGTTGGACAGATGATGAGAAGAGCCCAGACTGACATGATTTTGGAATCCAGGTACCTGTCCCAGTGGTGCTCGCCGAAACTGCAAAGAGAATGGATAAATTTTCAATTCTATCAGTCAGAGCAAGTATTGGCAAGTCCTACTTCCTTTCAAATTACACTAATTTTTTTCTTAACCAAGTATCCGTACTAAAGTTTAAAATGTTGGGTGAAAACACATAAATGGTTTTATATTACAGACAACTCTCACATGTATAGCTTCAAACTGAGTCCTAACATGTTTTTGAAAATAGTTATTGCATTTAAGGTAGGAGGTTGCGTAACATTCCGATATTCATAAGGACTTACTTCAAGAGATGAAAGCAACACTGATGGTCTAGGTTTCACATTAGAGACATTGCCAAAAACCATCCTTGACATTGCAAGTCAAACCCAATAAGTTATGCATTGTGAATGTTATCAAATGGAGGAATCGTAAGACTCCTTTCCATTAGTAAAAGATATGTTGTGACGAGTTAGATTATGAGAAAAATTCCAAGCATCATGAGGTAACTATTTTGAAATCTTAGCTATTAGGTAATGACACAAATAATTTTATATTAAATCTATAACAGAATAAAATTCATGTTAATAATGGAAAGATGAGAACCAAACTTAAACCACTAAATGAAAAACATCAACACTTCTACTAACAAAAGGCCGGTTGCTATTTACTAAATTGGCTAAATTATAAGTGGTTTACTGCTAAAAACAGTGCATTAGTGAATATCTGCAAACAAAATTAGAGGTCCCGCCCAGACAAAGGTGAGTAATTGAGGCATTTTATAGAGCCTACCCAAACAAACCTACACAGATCGTCACTACCAGCAAAATATCACAGATCACAAAACATCAATGGCGTTTGCTTGTACATCTTAATAGGGAAATGTAATATCATAAACCATACTCTCAAACAGTATATAGCAGAATTGATAAAATATAGGAGGAAACATACACCCAAAGAAGCAAATGCATCATCTGCTGCAACAGAAGAATCATCCACTGGAGGAAGCTGAGATCCACTAGACCAAACCCCCTTCCTGGAATCATGTTCTGACAAAGCTGCATTACCTGCAACAGGCCTTTCCCTGGTAAATCCAATAGTTGAAGGCAATATACTGTTATTCCTACTATGATCTGTTAAGGTTGGACTCATATCTTCCCAATCAAACTCCTCCTCTTCAGTATTCTGCCATGATGTAGGCAATACCTTGTTGTCTATACCATTTCTCTCAAGCCGTTCAACTAGCAAAGGCTTACTACTAGAAGTTTCTTGACTTTTGTCACTGCCATATGCATCGATTAAAGCTCTTGGACTTTGACGCTGATGTCCATTACTAAGGCTGTACGTGATAGAAGTCGGAAATCGATTACGACCATCACCAGCATACTGCTTTCGCTGCCATTCACTCAACTCCATATCTCTACCTAATACCTTGCCTACTCCATAATCAACAGAAGGATGAGGAGAGTCTCTCTCAATTAATCTGTTAGCAGAACTGTCAGCTGCATAATCATCCATGGGTCCAGACAAAGGCCTATCAAGTCCACTTCTTGAGGGAGAAGAGGGTATTCCCAGCCTGCTACTGCCTGATAAAATTTGGTGTGTCTTACTAGCTACAATGCCAAAGTTTGTATTATTGGCATTTCCTGATGAATCCAACTTTTCAGCACCAACCTGTGAGGATAAAATAAATACTACGTCACATGCCACTCATTATATCTGCTTGCAAGAAAAATTTGTCAAATAATTTATCTATTCAATGGTAAATATTCAGAAGAAATCTCTAATCCTACAATAAATGGATAAAATACTTAATTCTTTCTCCACCACACAAAATATAAGAGAAGTTATATGACTAGAGAAGGAAAGGAATAACTAATAACACTGACCATGGTGACAAAATTTCCACATAATAAAAGAAGAGAGAAATCACAGAAAAACAGATAAAATATGTATTTCTGACATGTTGCCAGCAAAATTATTCAATAAACAAAAAGTTGTTGTCATTCACAACATGCAAACTGCTGGAGGGCTTCAAAGAGAAAAAAGGCACAAGTATTTGGTTGTCATCCAGGTTTTTCTCCTTTGGTTCCAAGGAAAGGAGTATAACACATGATAATTAGAGATAGGAAATTCAGTAAATCAAAACTTTGAAATACATAAATAAATAGAGTCTTGCAGTGCTAGGACTTGGTGTTCATTTGTTTTAATGTTAGGTCAAATTGATTTATATAGTTTGATTTTGAAATATCCAATATTATTCAGAGGAGTACACAAATTCATCTTAACCATGGATTTTCAATTAGAACGTGTCTGACTGTAAAATTGATTTTAGATGGTCAACATACAGGCCACTAATCATAATTCATAAAAGCTTAGATGAAAAGAGGAAGCAAAGGGTAAGCAAACAGGACATGCAAAAAAAAATCCAAAAGATTACCAACATGCAGGAAAGGAATGATAGATAAGCAGATATCCTACAATAGGAGATACGATAAGATATTTGCAGCAAAAATTACATCTGGATACAGTTATGTTTAAACAATTAACAATTCTAAATCCTAATAGTGAAATACACACTCTTAGGGTATCCACCAATAAACCTTCAGCCTTGTTCCTGTACAGTTTGTATGGAAGACAGAGTTGTCACAAAATAGCTTACACTATCCACAGTTGAGTGCTCCAACTGGCGCAGGTATTTCGGATTAACATGTATGCCATGACTAGGCCGAGGAGATTCAGAAGCCCTTGCAGAATTCAGGGTGGATGATTGGGTGTTAACTGCTAGAGAAAATTGCAATTCAACTTCAATCTTGCGTAGGACAGAAGGTGGGAAAACTTTTGACCAGGTCCCAAAAAGATGCCGCATAGCAGGATGCAAACTAGGCTGAACCTGCCTGTATGCCTCACAAAAAACCTGGGAAGACAAAAGAAACAGAAGTTTCAATACCAAAGAACAAAGTGTTATCAATTATAAACTAAAACAATAATGCAATTCTAGTTCACATACTTCTGGCAGACGTAAAGAGAAGTATTTAATGTATTCCTGCCCAAAATTCTTCACAATACTGTCCAACAAATAGAGTGAGGGAAGCTTTTGATCTGCTGGCACCTGAAAAGAATATCTCCAAAAAATTGAATTCTCATGTGAACAGTGGCATAGTCAGATATACAATTCAACGAGAATCTAATTCTAGTAAGTAGAAAAACTAATATTCTATGAAATTGGTCATTAAGAAAGTTCTTGTTCTCTTTAGATATTGTATTATTTGCATAAAATTATCTCAATTTGATCTATACTATTTAAAAAATTACAGAACGTTTTCCTGCGTACTCAAATACCCCGTTCATTCATCAACTTTCTCTCTTTTAAGCAGAAACCACTTCGTTCCAGCAAAACTGAAATAGCAAATTCCCTTTAATGGCCATCCTGATTCTTTCCAGAGTAAGTAGTTTTCATATTTAAAATTTCAATTCGTAAGCCCTTAGACTTTACTGAAATCGAAGAAAACCTCAAACACGTTGCACTCAATCTTCACAATGCGTGAGGAACTCCCCATGTTTGTTCAGATTGTTCTATTTCCTATTCTTTAAAATACCAGTACCAACTAATTATTTTTTTTCTGTACGCTTTGATGTAAGGTCGAAAACACCGGTGAATTCTGAATTGAATGAGTATAACCCAATTGTTATGTGCTTCTATAAGTGATGATCATTTTTTAGAAAAATGCAAGAGAAAAAACATAAAAAAAAATGCATAACTGAAATATAAGAAAAAAAAGCAAGAATTGGAACCCCAATAGTGACATTAAAAAAATGAAACAACAAGAGAGGGATAATTTTGACCCGAACTATTAAAACGATTCCATGACATTTTACAAATTTGGAGGGGCAGAAGAAGAAGTTTCGTCGGCAACGGAGACGGACCTCGAGAATCCGAGCGCAAATTGCGTCAGCGATGCCTTTGGCGTGCTCCCTCTGCTGTTCGGCTATGATTGTGAGATCGGTGATGATAGGCTTCAAATTACAGGTGAGTTCCGACAAAAGGAGGTCGTAAATCTGGACGATTTCTTCGGTGGCCGGGGGCGGAACGGGGACCCCTGCGACAAGTTTAAGTTCGTCATCACGCTGCTTGAGGAGTGCCTTGAAGCGCCCAACGAGAATCGACGGAGGAGGTTTCTGCGCAGCGATTGCGATCTCATTGCTCATGGGTTTTGAAGCGAACGAAGCCGCTGGTCTAGGGTTTTCGGGAGGGAGAATCAGATTTTGGGAGAACATAAAGAAATACGATTTGATTTGGGAGTCACAGATAGAGGAGGAAGGAGAGGCTAGGGTTAGGGTTTGGGAGGATGCGTCGCCGTTTCAACCGTTTCAATACAACGGTGTGGTAAGCGGCGCCACAGAAAGGGGAATTGAAACTGAAGACGGAAAATGAAAAGGAAAGGGAGTTCTAATCGGACGGTGTGGAATCGGCTATTGGAAATGGAAAGTTATGATTTGAAACCCTTTTGCTGGTTATGTAGGCGTGTTTGGGAACTGAACTCTGAAGCCCAAGAGTTGCACTCCTTTCATTCCTGCCACCCAATAGAATATCGCTTCCATTTTAGTATTATTTTCTTGTCTGGAATAAACTTTTTTTTCCATTTCCAGTAATACTACTAATCAACAACAATTTTGACCAACAGTGTATTTTTTATTTTTTTTATTTTTTTTATTTCAATTGTGATATTCACAAAAGTGTATTTTTTTTATTTTATAATCTCTTGCCATGTTTATGTCGAGTAGTTATTAGTATTATTTGGAGCTACTTTTTTTACATATAATAGTTTATGGGTTATAGTGAAAATTCAGGTGTATATATATTATAAACACTCCAAAAACTACTAATATTATTTTACATCTAAGTAAAGGATTTGTGTTAATGTTCAATAATACAAAAATAAATTGTAATCATAACATAATATTTATTTATATATATATATATATATATTGAAGAAATAACATAAAATAGGTTCACAGTACCTTCTAAACACAATTTTAGGATTTTTATCTACATTTATTTATTCATGTAAAACATTTATAATTGATTATCACATAAACAACAAGTCACTAAAAGAAATTATGATAATACCATAAATCTATGATAAATTATGTAAATAAGACAATTCATGACATTTTCCACTTATTCCATCGTCATCTCATCATAAATGTGTTTACATTGTTGTAGGTGAGATTAATTGTCGTGTGACGGAGGCAAGATGGACCAAGTCACTATAATCATGGCATATGAACGGTTACGAACTTAAGTAATAAGAGTTGTGTTCGAACTATCAGCTATAATTTTTGACCTAGTGATAAGCATTTGATCCAACACACATGCATGTATTCAAATCACACATGAATTCAAATATCAAGGATATTCTCTAAGGAATAGTACCTTACGTCTTTTAAAAGACATGCCAATTCCTATCAAAGATTAACATTTATCATTTAAGCACACTTGAACTTCATGAGTTCAACGTAAGTTTAAGGCCTCCAGTATCCAGAAGTCAACCCTTGTTGAGTTTCTCACCACCTAATGTTTTAATCTGTATGACTTAGATTATCAATAAAGTCAGTAATCTCTTTATAGATTCCAATACTTAATACACCATATCAAACTACAATTCATAAATCATCTCATATTCATGACTTCAATTCATATGTCAAATTACAACCACATCTCACTTCATAAGATCATTCCACCTGGAATACAACAATTGAAATTATCTTACTTTAAAACTTAAAACAAAAATGAAGACTTTAATTAAAGAGATAAAAAAAAAACATTAGTTTAACAAGTTAATCAATAACTTCATACTAACATGCAATAGACGAACTTCATACTCAACATGCATCTAAGGGGCATAAGACTTATATGTCCACTGAACTTGGGTGGGTTGTGTCTCATGAACTCCGTCAGTCCCATCTGCTCCTGAGACTGACTCACATAGGAAATGGTTGCAGTTGATCTAGTAGTCTCCCAATGATACATTGTTGCCTGATGATTCTGAATCATTGTCATATTTTGTTGTTGGGTAGCATTAGCCATCATCTTTATGACTCTGGCAATCTGGTTCATCTCAAAAGAAGGTCGGGGAGGGGTAGGAGGTCCAGGAGTCATTCTATAATACACAAAAGGAAAGATTTAGGATAAGTTTTTAGAATTTTATTTTATTTTAAAAAATGTAGTTTTACTAACCAACAAACTAAAGCACACACAAATAACCCCATAACCCTTAGGTCTCCTAAGGTTTGAACAACTATGATACCATAATGTAACATCCCTAATTTTACCCATATTTAATAAAATAAAGTGAAACAAGCAATATCTAATTAACATATGAATATATACAACTATCTCATAATTGTATCTTATTAAAGGAAAAGAAAGAATAGACTAAATCTCTTGTGTATATTGAACACATAGGGCTATGTTTATATAGGAAAAGAAACATACGGGCTAAGTCCATTACATAAATAAAAATATCTAATAATATATATAATATCTATAATATCTTATAATATCTAACACTCCCCCTCAATTTGGTGCATATAGATCATATGTACCCAGCTTGTTACAAATGTAATCAATCTTAGGCCCTCGTAAGGGTTTAGTAAAAATACCTGCTAATTGATTAGTTGAATTAACGAACTCAGTCTTGATATCTTCCGATATAATATTTTCTCAAATGAAATGACAATCAATCTTAATATGTTTGGTCCTTTCATGAAAAACTGGATTTGAACTAATATGAAGAGTAACATGATTATCACATATAAGTGTCATTTGAGTGACCTCTCCAAATTGGAATTCTTTAAGTAATTGTTTAAGCCAAATAAGCTCATAAGTAGTCGAGGCCATAACTCTATATTCTGCTTATGCACGAGATCTTGCCACAACACTTTATTTCTTGCTCTTCCAAGAGATAAAGTTATTGCCAATGGAGACACGATAACTAAAAGTTAATCTTCTATTAGATGGAGATCCTGTCCAATCAGCATCTGAATAACAAATGACTTTAATATGATTATTATGACTAAATAACAAACATTTTCTAGGAGAGCCTTTAATGTACTTCAGTATACGAGTGATTGCATTCCAATGATCTTCACATGGAGAATTAAGAAATTGACTCACCACACTAACTGCAAAGGAAATATCAGGACGAGTAACAGTGAGATAGTTCAATTTTTCAACTAATCTCATATACTTCTCAAGATCTGAAAGAGGATCCCCTAATTGGGTAGAAGTTTGACATTGGGATCCATGGGAATATCAACAGATTTTGAATTCATCAACCCAATTTCCTCCAAAATATCCAATGCATATTTTCTTTGAGAGATAACAATGTCAATATTGGATTATGCTACCTCAATCCCCAAGAAATATTTGAGTTTGCCAAGATCTTTGGTCTCAAAGTGTTGTTGACAAAGGTGTTGTTTTACTTGTGAGATGTCATCGTGATCACTGTCTGTAAGAACAATGTCATCAACATATACTACAAGAAAGATACACCCAACACTCGAGTGACGATAAAAAACTGAATGATCTGCTTCACTGCGAGTCATACCAAACTGTTGAACAACATTGCTAAATTTTCCAAACCAAACCCTAGGAGATTGCTTTAGACAATATAAGGATTTGCGAAGACAACATACTAATCCATAAGACTCTCATTGAGCAACAAAATCGGGAGGTTGCTCCATATAAATTTCTTCCTGCAAATACCCATTAAGAAATGCATTTTTGACATCCAGTTGATAAAGAGACCATTGTTGAAGAGCAACCATGGCTATGAATAAATAAACAAAAGCCATCTTTGCCACTGGAGAAAAAGTATCATCATAGTCTAAACCAAAAATTTGGGTATAACCCTTAGCCACAAGACGAGCTTTGAAACGATCAATAGTACCATTAAGACCAACTTTGATAGCAAAAATTCACCTACAACCAACAACAAATTTCCTAGATGGTAAAGGAACAAGTTCCCAAGTTCCATTATTTTGAAGCGCATTCTTTTCATCAGGCATGGTCTGACGCCAACCAAAATGAGTTAAGGCATCACCTACAAATTTTATTTAAAACATTTTATTTTATAAAAAATAAAATAAATTATTTTCTTATATTTAAACGAATGCTTTTTATAACTATTTTATCATTTCCTTTTTAGCATTATATATATAAACTGATATTTTGAATTTAAACAAAATTAATTATATTAAAAATATTTTTTATAAATTTATTTAAACAAAAATAATATAATTATCATCCACTAATATAATAATAGTGGATTATATATAATTATTTTTTAAGATAATTTAATTTCCACACACTGTTACGAGATAAATAAAACACAATTCAACACATATCTTAAAATGATTTTTTCCGAAATGTTTTGTAAAATCTAACTTTTTAAAGAACATATGACTTTGTCACTTTTGAATAAAAAGATGTCTACAATAATTAAGTTAAATGTTGTATAAATTGAAAAAAAAACTCAGGACCATCTACTTACATATAAAAATAATAATAGTTTTATATAAAATGATTTAATAATATTTTTAAAGTTAGTTTGTATAATTAAAAAAATGAATGCATGATTTTATGATAAACTGAAAAAAAAATTATTTTGCTTAAATTTTATATTATTTTTAGTTTTTGGTTATTCAAATTTATCTTGCTTTTTTTCTTTGAATTATTAAGAACTTTGAGAATAAAAAATATCAAAGACAAAGAACTCCATAACTATAATAATCTCCTTACTTTACAAAAGTTTGGTTACAAAGACGATGATTTTTAAAATTTTATTTATTGTTAAATTAAGAATGCAACTTGTAGGTCAAATGCTCAACTCTATGTTACTACTAGACTATTTAGTCTCCTGGTCTATCTTACACCACATTTTATGAGGGGATTAGTAACGTTACAGGATAATTATTATACCATAATGATGTGAAAATCGCAAGAAAGAGATAATTTTTTGGGTTTGGGTCATTGTATATTACAAGCCCAAATTTACGGTTATAAATAAATAAATCTCTCTGGTAATGAATATAGTATTCAAAACTTTATTAATTGATCTTAAGTTAACTTAAACTTAGAGGTTAAGATTTAGAGTTTAGTCTAAACATCATGTAACTCTGCGGAAAAAATCGAGAAAATGATATGTCGAAGATTGAGAAAACGTTGCACAAGTAACTGAGAATCGAAAACTTGAAATTGTGACATTATGGAAAATTCTTCCCTTAGAAAGAAGATAAGTTAATTATTTTGTTAGAGATCTTCATCTTATTCTAATTAGAGATGTTTGAATCTTTTCCTCCAAGCTCTAAGAAGAATGAGATGAATAAAAGACATTGTGTTCAATCCAGACACCGTCTACCCAAGGTTGTCTGCTTTAAATTTCAGAAAAGGAGCAGACTCAAAAAACTATTATTTTAGTTGCACACTGCCGGGATCATTTTACACTAACCATTAGATTTGTTATTATAAAATTTAATAATAAGACGAGTTATCTATAATCTTGATAGTAGGTTTTATTAATTATAATTTATATTTTTCAAATTATTGAGGCTGAGGAGCTTCTAAGGCACTAGCTTACAAACTAGGATGACATCGAAGTTGAAACAATGTGTCACAGGTTATGAAGGACTAATACTTCCATTTGATTCACATATAAACTAAAGATGAAATTTCTTTTTAACTGCATTATTGCAAAAAAGAATGAGATTGAAAAGTGTTAAACAATAGAAAGTGATTTAGAATGATAATAATTCATAATTTCTTATTTATATAAATGTGTTTTTAATTTGAATTTGCATAATCACATAACATATGTATAAAATTTTATACATTTTCACATATTGATTAATCTTATCACTATAAGCATCATATTTGTGTATCATAGCACACGTGTTAATGTTAGTATGCTGAAGGGGAGCAGGATGTAAAGTAGAGACATTTAGGTTGATTCACTTAGAATAAAGGAATTTATTGTGGTCAGAATTGATGTTGAGTTAAAACCAACTTTTTAGCTATTGTATAAAAAGAACTCAACTTGTTTTCAGTGATTTTTTCACTGATTTTATTCTCTACATATCGGTATTAAACGAGTCACTTATTCGACTTCGTGATCGGGCGGCTACATCAAAACACATTTAAGACACTTAATATAAGAATTTTTTACGGATCATGATAATGTCCCACCTAATCCGGGTGACATCCCCAATAAATCAGTTAAACACTGATTTAGTAAAAGATATTGAAGATATTCTCCAAATACAAACTATACAGATATACCAATATATCTTTCTATAAATCAGGAATCATGCTATAAATAAGTTAACAACTGATATTTGATAGATTCGGCTCATCACAACAAAGACTCATGACTAAAACTATAAATAAACCTTCTACAGAGGTTTAAGATACGTTTTAATCAATTTTCACTATACACTTTTTACATAGAGTACTTACTTGATCGTCGGAATACCTTTTCCACATCAACCGACGCCAACAATTAAAGAAGGAGACTTAAAATAAGGAACGATGAGATCACCGACACATCAACAATTCTATAATTATTTCCATTTACTATCTAGGTTCACACTTTGTTTATAAAGAGGTAAAAAACATTCAAATATAAATCTCATCAAATCAAAATATTTTTTTATTACCAGTTTTGCAAACACGTCCAAACACATGCACTTAGACATTTGTAATGTCCTATTTTTGGTCAAACACAAAAAAAAGAGCACCTTGGAATTTGTGGCATATTGTATTACTACGATGGTGTATGGGGATGACAAAGATTGGATAGACAATTTACCTGATGAAATCATTCAATACATTGAGTTTATTTCCAACAAAAGATACTGTTAGAACAAGTGTAGTGTCTAGAAGGTGGCATTCCCACTGGATGTTTGTCACCAATCTGAACTTGTCAAAATTTGCACCAGATATAACAGAAGAGGTAACTACTCATGGATTTTGTGGACAGAGTTGTTGCGATCCGTTAAACCATTGTCTCTTTGCCTATTTACATATCATAACTTTTATAATGGCAGAAAGTTTTCAATTCACTTTACCAATTTGAAGTTGTTGACTTTTCAGTATGTTGTTTTTCCGGTTTTGAGTACACCCAGCAACTATTTTCTAGAGGAGCTAACTTTGAAATGCTGCTTCTGGTTGAGTTATTTCTGTTACCAAAGCTCTTTCCATGCCGAAGAAAATAAAATTATGTAGATTTTTTATTAAGACATTTCATAATATATAACAGGTGCAAACTTTATCTTCTAAACTGATTTTATAAGATTGAGTTAAATAGAATTAAAGTTCACATGTCATTTAAAATTTATCTTAAAGTTCAGATCATACGAGAGTTGAGAATATCGTGAAAGAACGTGAAAGATCTAAGTATTATTATTTATAACAGTATCCACGTTTACACTTTCTATCTCTACTTGTATATATTATAATAATTATTATTATCATTATTATTATTTAATATTTACTTTTCTTCTTATAAATGTATTTATCTTTTATATTTTTTTTTAAATTACATTATTTTAATAGAAATGCCAAGACACATGTTTTCGCGTACATGTTTACGTTAACAATAATAATAATAATAAATAAACTTATTGAGTTTTCTTAGTGAAAATAACTTATTTTTATTTTACATGAGAAAGGAGATACATATTGGGAAAAAAAAATGTGACAAGAACGAGGCAATTAAGGACGTGAAAAAAATGGGTGTGAAGTGATAATTATTTATTAGATGTAGGAAGTTATGATATTCAATGTGTACATTAGTAGAGAAGACATCTAATATCCAGTCCAAAATTTATTGGGTGCACCAAATTGGTGTAAGGCAGAGACTTTTAGGTACAACCTACTTCCTTAATGGGAGATGATAATCGCCATGTTATGTGATATGACTCTACTAATCCCACAATTATAACAAATTCCACATGTAAAATGAAAAAAATCTATGCATGCATGGGAAAAAAGGACAAACCCATTTTAATCTGATACTGAAATACCAGCAACCATTTTCCTTACCGTTGCAATGTCTTCCTCGGTGTCGGTGTGATGTCCATAGCTTCTAACGTATGCTTGAAGAAACAGTAAAGCACCCTGTACTAGGAAACTTGTGTTTGAATTGAACCCCTCATATAGGATCCGAAAGTGCCAACCTTTTCTGCTATGTGAGGAGTCTTCATCTACACCTAACAACACTAAACAGCCAAGGATGGTGCTTCCCAAGTTCTCTCTGTGTTTCTGGCTTCTCCTTTCTCCCCTTCTGATTCTCTTCATGAACTATCCAGTTAAATGTGACAGTGGTGAGTACTTCTTGCTCTCTCTTGAATATGCTAGTGTTCATTATTGAAAGAACATTTTTCTTACTGATTTTAGTAATAAGCTAATGTAACTGAGTTTATGTTTTTCTGCTTTCTGGGTACTTGGTCATTTGTGTTGTGATTGTTATCTTTCTTTTGTTTCTCAATGCAAGCTAGGCCTGATTAGGAGACAGATCGATCTGGGATTATGAGTGTGCTAAATTGGACCAAAATATCACATGTAATTTGCATTATAGTTAACATATTTTAAAAAATTAATAAAAAGTTACTTTTGTTTCATATACTTAAGTCTTGTTCGAGGATAGATGTTTGTCAAAAGGAAAATTTGTATTTTCATGCACCACAAACAATCATATCATGCTTGTTCATGTATAAGTAAAAGGGGGAAGATGGTACTCTCTTCATCAAAATTTCATTTTATAAAGCATCTAAGGGCTCTCTTTTTTAAGGGTAGAATTAATTTTAAAATCTCTCGTGTCAAAATTTTCTGGCTTACATGCACATTCGCGGACGTTTGCATACTATTGAAGTTAACATGTTGAACCTGCACTTACCTCACCTTAACATTTTTTCTGCAGATGAGGAAGACAATCTTTATCAGGGTATCAACAAGTATCGAGCATCAATAAACTTGAAAGCTCTAACAAGGAATGACAATGCAGATTGCCTTGCTAATAAAATAGCTGACCAATTCAAGAAACAACCCTGCACAAATACCACAGGTGCTAACACCGTACCTGGCACTGAGCCTCAGTTTTCCAACTATCCAGACCTCTTATCAAAGTGTGACTTGGCTATTTCCAACACAAGGGATGGAAATATAATGCCTGTTTGTGTTCCTGGTCTCGTTCCAAGTCTTGTCCTCACTAATTTCACGAAATCTCTCTATTCAGATAGTCTCAATGACACAACATATACAGGAATTGGTATTGGTTCAGAAGATAACTGGATTGTTGTTGTCTTGACAACAAACACTCCTGCAGGAACCTTTTCTCCTTATAGTTCTAATGGTGCCAATTTGATTTCCAAATCTGGATTGCTTTATTGCTCAATGCTCTTCTTAGTTGGTTACATCTTCCTGTTATGAAACCAAGAGGATGGCCGTTGATAATGCTTTAGGGTTGCAATTTTGTTACCAACAAAATGTATTGCTTGTGTCAGGGTGAGCTGATTGAGATGCCCTTGTATAAGTGTTGTTTTTGTATTGTAATTCTATAGAATGCTAGAGACAAATAGGAGAAAGAAAGCATTGTTCCCAAAGGATTGTTATCTTGTTGTCATTATTATCAATAATATCATTTTTTTAGAGCTTGGCATCTGCCAAATGATACAAAAGCTAATATGGGGCTAACAGAAAACAGGCAATGTATAAACAAGTCTACTTTGATGCTAAGATCTAATGAGAAAAAAAAGCATAATAGATGGTCAGACTTCATTGGTCTGAAATGTCATTTTTGGCACTCCTTCAGAAACGCAGTCTAAACTGCTAGCTACACTCCTCACATTATTTTCCTCCATGGTAAACAAAGTCAATTTTAGCATATTCTTGGATGAAAAGTTGTTTTAAGAATTACTCATGACATTCAAATTGCTTTCAATTTGGGGGAATTCACAGATAGGTATCTTCCAATCATGAGCATTAGAATCCATGTGGACTTTGCGATCTTCTCCTTTACCATCAGAAGTAATGCAGAGCTGAGAACAGTTTTCACTATCTGCGCCTGCAATCCTTTGAAAAATCCCAATACACCTTCTCTTTTCCAAATAGTATAGAGTGCTCCAGAGATTGTCCTCTGTGCCTTCCTCTCAGCTTCTGTACTCTTATCATCATCTGATTCAGCAGCCTGAATCATGACCTTACACCTAACCAAAATTAAAAAATCTTTAATCAGCGAGTCCACAGCTTAGCATAAATAGAGAAAACACTATTGTATCACATTAGTTTTTTTTTATCACGATACTGGTGGAAACCGATTTAGATTACACCCCTGAGAAAGTAATTACATTGATCAAGAAAAATAATAACTCCTAGGATATTCAAGAGATCCAAGCCACAATACCAACTCACAGTGGAGTAACTCTTTTTAACCCCTCTTCCTATTTATTGGTAACATGCCCTATTTCTTAAACCAACTAAGTTAACTAAATAATGTAACTAGCTAACTAACTAATGGTATCTGTCAGATACATCTCAAGAGACAGCAGATCTGCATAAAATAAAAAATGATTTTTTTCTTCTTCTGCATAATATTCACCAGAATCAATAAAAGACGTAAGGTAACAAACTTTGGGGGAAACTAATTTAAATTGATCATCCACCTGATAGCTGGGTATGTCAAGCACGTAGCTGCACATTTTGAAACTGCACCAAGCATGAAAGCAGAAAATGCAGAGAGTGCTTCTGGGGATGACTTTGTACCTGTTTTTTTGCTTATCTTGCCCTTTAATATTCTCTGTTTCAGCTGATCGTATGCAGTATACTGTTGGGTAGAAAAACCCCTGTCTGAGTTAGGTAATCCTCAACTGAAACCTAATCTGGAAAAAGGGTTCCTCTCTACGTTTCATTTGTATAAATGCATCCTAAAAATGATACCTGAATGGATGGATTTGTTGTTAAAAGAATGGAAATGCCAAGTCCTTCATATGCTTCGCTCCATGTACCCTCTGAAAGGGTCTTCCAGAATCCCTTGGCTTTTCCAAATTCACTTGTCTGCATCCTCGAGGATGCTGTATCTAAGGGCTATAATATACAAGCACAAACTAGTGAAGATTGAGTAAGGAAAGGTTGAGTTCGGAGAGTACAAGAAATTAATTAGGAAACAGTTTGTTTCTTTTGTAAATAATATTACTTAACAAGTTACTTAAAAGAACACTGTATTGGTTGGTGATATTCCTTTCTTTTTCTCGCTGGATAATGTTCTTGCTATGACATGAACCAGAAAACCTACCCGAAACCCCAATACAACAGCTAAGCTTAGGTGACTCTTTGTTGATCACATACCACAAATGCCAAATATTGACCTTAGCTATAGTTGCTATGTCAACAGAATAATTACCCTCGGAATAAAAAAACTTAATTTCATGCTAATTTAAGAAAGGCCAGTTGGCATATTACAGAAAAGCACAACACATCTAAGTAACTAACAATAATTTTTCTCCAAAACATAATTACAAGTATGCTTGCCTGCGTTATTACTATTGTAAAGACCCCAGCAGCGGTGGCAACAATCAAATTTGCTGCTGTTCCAATGGACCTGTTTCCAGTTTTTTTCAAATACAGCTTCCTAAAGTAGCTGTATCCATAGAAATAAATGAAGGACGAAATGAAGGACTGCACGTTTTTTGTCCCAAGGCCTTGGTACAATGAAAGCACCTGACGGGTAGCAATTGCTTCCCATAAAACATCAGAAATACTCCTACACAAGAAGACAGAGCAACAAAATCAAATAAGCACAACTCACTATAAAATTCCTTCTTCCTAGAAAACATCAAGATAAAGCAAACGAACACCTGCAATTTTGGCAATTAGAAAGTTTTATTGTCATTGGCTTTTTACATTGAACCAGATTTTCTAGTGGAAGCAGTGACCAGCTTTACATGGCACACCCAATTTCCAGTTTTTATTGCTTCATTTTTTACCAAATAAAAGGGCTCTATAATCCAAACACACACTTAAACCTAATTTGTTTAATTTTGGCTTATGATCCAGACAAAACGCACTTACAAATAATGTCAACTACTACAATAATAAATACTAATAAGCTGCTTAAATAGAAATTGGGCAAAAATATCAAAATCAACCCAACCCTTCAAACAAGTACATATATTTCGGAATATAATTAAGTCGGACCCCCAAAATGTCAAAAGGGTGAAGAATGGAACTTGTATTTTCGCTGATGCTGAGCTTGAACTTCAGCTTGATATTTTGTCTTGCAAGTATCAAGAGGGTACAAGACGGTGGTACTAACAAGTGACCCAATGGCACCAGAAGTAGCTTCTGACAGTGATTCCAGATCAAGCTGCATCTTCTTTTCTCAACAATCCCAAAAAATCAAACAAATGATCAAACACAAGGTGAATAGAGTTACAAGACACAAAATTTATACTTGTTGGACAAAAGGGAATTGGGATTTGAAGGATACAAAACAAAAGGTGCTGTCTTTACGAGCTTCCAAGACACCCATGAAGTGAATAAGTTAAAGGACAGTAACTTGGTAAGGATTGGGCTGAATTGAATGCGAATGTTGAGCTTCCAACCTTCAAACTTTATGATACCGCTAATGAGGAAAAAAGACAAGCAATTAATTATCAGATAAAAATAGGTTCCTACCCATTTATATTATATTCACTTAGATAAAATGAATTAAGTTATATCTATACAAAAATAAATTATAAATTTAAACTAATTTATCAAAATCGTAATATGTAATATTGATAAAAATCCAAAACGTGGGCTAAGAAGAACTTGCATAAAAAAATATACGGTTGGATCGGTAACCAAAGAAAAAACAAAGAGACTATAGATAATAGCTTTCAATTTTATATAATATAATATTTATCTCTTTTAAAAAATACATTCATTGTGTTTAAAATATTTTCCCTGTGAACTTACTTGTAAAAGTTACGAGTTATCCAACAACGTAAATAAATGCAAAATTGTTAAAAATGATTTTTTGATAAAATTAAATAAGATTGTAAAAGAAATAATGATAAAAATTTTAAGCAATATTATAAATTTCATAAAATTAATCGAAATTAGTTAAAAATTCAGCAGCAAGTAAATATTAAACATAAAATCATATAATACAGTATTATAGAAAAAGATACTCAAATTACCATAATTAAAAAAAAAACAATACTTATATGAGAATCGAGAATCTATATAATTTGATAGACTCCTCTAAATCATCAAATTTTGAATGAAATTGATTAATTTTTTATGATTATTATATTATTATTATTATTATTTTATAAATTTGGATTATTTATGATTTTATTATTATTATTATTTTAAAAATTTATGTTTATAAATAATTAAACTATCTTTACTATTATAAATAATTAAATTTTAAATTTTAATTATATTAATAATATTGATAATATTATTATTTATTATTTATTATTTTGTTAATAATATTATTAAATATTTGTATTATATAAATTTATTTAATATTTATTATTATATTATATTATTTAACCAATTATTTTATAATATTAAATAATCATATATTAATGTATTTACGTTAAGATGATGGATAATCGATTATAAGTAATATATAGTTGACTTTTTTTTATTCTTTATTTAGTTGGAAGCTCCTCACTTGATTTCATTACTTTATATTATAATGACATAATTTACGCTTATTAAATAACAATTATTCACACATGAATGTAACATAAATATGTTATTAAACTATATAAATTAAGTAAACTAAACATAATATAAACATAATTATTGATTATATACTATTATGATTGATAATATAATATCATATAATTAATTATAATTATAATTTTATATAACTGATTATGGTATTTTAAAAATTAATTTTGTTTTGTCTCTTCACGTATAATTCATCTTAGTAATAATGTTTCTCAACAAATTATCATATCATCAACAAATCATCATAACGTTTCAACGAACACCACGACCAATCACAAATGTCAACACAACATCAAGATCTCTACATTCAACATGTAAACGAATACATGTGCAATGAACAATGGTCATGCATAACTGTCATACATAGTCAAAAGTAAAATGATATTTTTTTATTTACCTAAATTTCACTTGACTTTCTCTCGATCTCACCATGTAAGCGATAATGCGAAAACGATCTAATCCCTCAATTCCATACTCATAATAAATAAATAAATTAAAACATAAATAAATACCTCAAATTGGTTAGAATGAATAGTAAGAACCAAATACAATTGAGTTAAATTTTTATTACAAACAAGATTTATCCATCACTTATATAGAAGTTTTAAAATTCATTAATTTCCATATTAACAAAAATTTAGACATTTTAAAAATTTAGATTCACTTCTAATATACTATCTAATAGCATTTTTTTTAAAACAAATAAAAGCACCCAACATAAAAAAGGAACTTTAAAATAATGGGTCATAAAGCATTGAAATTAGGGGCATACCATTCATGTGATGCGATGGGGCCATTCAAAAGTCAAAAGAAGATGACCGTTGGGATACACTGTCCAGCAGGGAGCAACCATCATTTTGAAAAACTCATCATCTGCTTCCTTCCTTCTTTCAAATATTGCATTCCTCGCACTCACGCCAACAACGCCACCCTCACCAAACCCTAGCCATAGCCACAATATGCAAGACTTTTTGGGCTCTCTTCGCCGGTCCCTGGTTTTCCGAGCCGGCGGCGACGATGCTCCTTTTTCCGGAATCGCCGACAAGCTTGGCTCTGCCATTCGCAAATCGCGAATAGCATTGAAACCTCCTCCTCCTCCCATCCGGTGGCGCAAGGGCGAGTTGATTGGTTCCGGCGCCTTCGGTCACGTCTACATGGGAATGAACCTCGATTCCGGGGAGCTTATTGCCATCAAACAGGTCTACTTCTGATTCGTCGTTTTTTTTGCTATAATTTTGTTTGATTACGTACTAATTGTTCAATTTCTGGCTTTCTGTTAGGTTTTAATCGCGCCTGGTAGCGCTTACAAGGAGAATACACAGGTGAAAATGTGGTTTCACTTTTACCTGATTTTAGTACTGCTACTGTGCTATAGGTTTACATTGTTGAGCTTCGTGGAAGTGTTTGTAGTGGTCATGGTGTGGAATGAGTGATATGTATCACTTCACATCTTGTGTGTAAAACAATAGTGCTCTTGTTTTGTTTAAGCTGGTTGATGTTTTACGTTATGATTGATATGTGCAAAATCTGTTGAGTCAGGCTAATATTCGGGAGCTCGAAGAAGAAGTCAAGCTTCTCAAGAATCTTAAACATCCAAATATTGTTGTGAGTGTGGTCTTATTATGCGAATCAGAGTACTTCGATTCCTTGGTGTTCAATAATGTACTAAGTGCTTTCCCCCCTCCATTTTTTGTTTGTTATTTATTTATCATGATAGAGATACTTGGGAACTGCGAGAGAGGAGAATTCCTTAAATATTCTGCTGGAGTTCGTACCTGGTGGTTCTATCTCATCACTTTTGGGGAAATTTGGATCCTTCCCTGAATCCGTAAGTGATGTTCATTCATTATTTTATGAAGCACATAAAGAATTAATCGCGTTGTGATTCTTTTGTTGCACAATGTTAATTTTTTTTTTCAGGTTATAAGAATGTATACGAAACAGCTTTTATTAGGCCTTGAATACCTTCACAATAATGGGATTATTCACAGAGATATTAAGGTACCGCGTTTTTACTTTTACTTTTAGAAGGCTCTCGGCTTTGGTGCCTCTCTTTGTCATTTTGGTCAATGTGTTGTTGGATACAGGGAGCCAACATTCTAGTTGATAACAAAGGGTGCATTAAACTTGCAGACTTTGGTGCATCCAAGAAAGTTGTTGAACTGGTATGATACTATTGATGTTATTAGTTCTTTATGATCTTGCGAGTTTCTTGGGTAACATGTTTCCGGCCATGATGTCTGAATTTGTGGATTGATATAGGCTACTATCAATGGTGCAAAATCAATGAAGGGCACTCCACACTGGATGTCCCCTGAAGTTATTTTACAAACAGGACATACAATGTAAGTGTATGAGTAATACTAAAAAGGTTATCATCATAGTACTGTCAAGTATTTTTAAGATTTATTTGTCACAATAAATGTTTTCAAAAGGAAATAGTTTTGTATGATATCGATAGGGAGGAAATATTTATCTGTTTTGAATGGTGGTTTTATAAAAATTCTCGGATTGTATTCATATTCATAGTGAGGCTTATGTCACTGTTTTTGAGTTGTGAATTGCTGAACTAATTTTTGAATTGTGAATCACAGTTTGTATCCAATTGTAAGATTTGAGACAATGGAAAGTTACTTCAAATATTGTATAGATTATATACAGTGTTCAATGTAAAACAAATTTCTTAGTTATATCTAAGATTGTAAAGTTTCTATTTTGGAAGAAAGGAAACAAAGCAATTAGATAGCTAAATAGTGTTACAACTTACATGCATTAAATGATTGAGTGACAAAAAAAGCAAAGAATAATGAAATTGGATAAGTTCATAAGTGTTTCTTCAGTTCTGTTCAATTAAAAATTTAATGTTATGTAACTCTCAATTTTTTTATGAGAATTGATAATGAAAAGTAAAAGAAAGAAGAAGTATGAATGGTTGAATCGTGTTATTCATGTCCATGATACAAATTTGTAAGATTCAGTATGTGTTTTGAGATACAAAGTTGAATGATTTGGAGGAATATGAATAGTAGGATTCAAATAATTTTGAACGGCAATAAGAGGATATATTACACAAACTTTTTTGGTGATATTCTTTTTGTTTGCCCCTCAAGCTGTTTCCTTTCATTATAAGGAATGACAACTTTGTATTTTGGTCAATGGATAATTAAATTTAAGCCTTCAAAGTAGTGAATTCTAGAAATTAAGCTCACTTGTAAAGCCAATATCTCTGATTTTTTTTCTCTCTAGGTATATCATTGTTTTCATCCTTTATCAGTATCTTATTCATCAGAATTTTTTTTCAGATCCCTTGAGTCTCAAGTTGAAATGTTTCCTATGGAGCTGGCCTCACAACTAATTATTGATAATATAACTTAGCAATTTTTAGGTTGGAGGTTTGGTCTACATGTGCTGTAAACCTTAAAAATTCACAAGGTGAAATAGTGAGGCACATTAATGGAAACCTTGTAGATGTTGCTTATGCCTTTGGTTCTGACTTCTAAAAGTATATGCCTTCATCATAGCCCTTACGCATAAACAAACAATATCTGTTTATAGTTACTTAAGGATAAGCTGGTCATTTTTTTTTCTTCATTGTATACTTGTTTTATAGTCCTCCTATTTAAGCCTCATTTTCTTTTCTTTTCAAAAGTTCACTTGTTATGGATTCATTTCTTGTTTTGATACAATCAATGAGTTCTTGTAGAAGCAATGTGTGAACCACATTTGGCATCCTTTTCTTATTAGTATAACAAATGAAATATTCTCATTTATTGGCCTACCAAAACCTTCAAAATAATTTACAAATCATTTGTAAAATATTCGAACAATAAAGGATATAGTATTGATATTTAAATTACCTTTATTTACATATTAGCAGGGTAATGAATTTAGGATGAACAACAAAAGCATCTTTCGGGAATTTAGGTGCTATATTAAGTAGTGTTAGGATCTAAGCACAAGACGAGAGTCCAACCCAAAGGTTGGAGAACTTCAAGGCTTAAGTACAACATCAAATATCTTATCTTACTTAATGTCATACTCCTATAGACAACAACTTTAACCCTATTGACACTAACCCTATTTGATGACTTTACTATGTAATAGTATTTGGTTTGTACCTTAATCCAATGTTTTGTGAGTTCAACTCTTAATTAAAGCACCAATTTTAGAAGTTAAGACATTAGAAGAAAATCTATCTTGGAAGACTAGTCCATTGGATGGGAGAACTTCAAGGTTTTAATACCACATTTAGTAGCTTATACTCAATATGGGACTCTTAGCAAGTACCATATTTGTTTTCATATTAATAAAAACAAGACGTTCAATTATTAATTTCTAATTAATGTAGTTGTGATAATTTCACATTACTTCTTTTGAGATTTTCTATGTACTCTAGTGTCCAATGAAACAATTGTTGTTCTAGAAGGATGATGCAAACCTTAACTTGTTTCTTAGTGCTCCATTCTTGATTATGAACATCTAACTCCACTCCCAAACCTCTAATCAACATATAACCTAGTTAAGGATCTACAATATGGACTAAGCATCTAATATGTAATGGTTTCTGTTTTTTAAAATTGTTTGTGGCTCATGACGTATGCATTTAAATATTTTTTTCTTTCATTTTTGATGGAAATGAATTTAGAAAAAGAATCACAAGTTTAAAATTATAGAGTGAATCATGTGATGTCTTTCTTTCTTTTAAGAAACATGTGGATTTTTCAGCCATTGTGAAGGCATTCTAAAGTTCTGATGAAAGCCTGGTAATGATTTGAGTTTTTTAAAATTGTTTCTGGCTCTTGAAGTATGTGTTTAAACTTTTTCTTTTCTTTTCATTTTGTTGGAAATGAATTTGAGAAAAAAACAATGAGTTTAAATTATAGAATCAATTGAGTCTTTCTTTCTTTAAGAAGCATGTGGATTTCAATCATTGCGAAGCAATTTTAAAGGTCCGGGGAAATCCTAGTAAATAGATAAGAGTCAAACTTCTAATGCAAATTATGGAAATATGTTTCATTATTCTTTTTAAATTTTGGAAAAATCTAAACTAAGCGACAAAAATGACGTTTTATAATTTCTCACAAACTACTTAGTTTGTGCCTATGTTTTTTGTCATTTTGATCATTAGATTTGATTAGAGATATTGACTATTCTTTGTGACAAATTCTAATTTGTGATTATTAAGCTCCACTGATATATGGAGTGTTGCATGCACTGTGATAGAGATGGCCACTGGAAAGCCTCCATGGAGTCAACAATATCCCCAAGAGGTAATGAAAGCCTCACCTAACATAGTAATCTAGTTTTATCATCGACATTCACCAATTAATATCTGTTGTGTGAGTGCATATATATGTGATGGTTCAATGACATGCTTTCACTTAAAATTCTCTTTTTTCTTAGGTTTCAGCTCTTTTCTATATTGGGACAACTAAATCTCATCCACCCATACCTGAACATCTGTCTCCTGAGGCAAACGACTTTTTGCTGAAATGTTTCCACAAGTACATACATATAATATTTTTTCCATTATAGTACATATATATAATGCTTTTTCCATTATGATGATTCTATTTTATTTTAATTACATTTGTTTTTTAAAAGGCTAGTGATTCAATTTGACTTTTAGGTTAAGAATGCTAATTTGAGTTTTAATCATTATGCATTAATTTGTGGTGATAGGGAGCCAGATTTAAGACCTTCTGCATCAGAGTTGTTACAGGTATTTTTGCATATTTCCCCCCCTTTTTCCCTAACTTGTACAATATCAACTATAATCACATACTATTAAGGCTAGTAATTGAGAGAACTCATTGACTCAGAGAGAAGTTAATGCTCTTGTTTACTTGATTTTAGTAAAAATTGAACTACATTGGTGAGATTACATGGGTCCTTGATTTTATGATCATCGATCATATAACTGGTAATAAATCCTTTTATTTTCTTTCACAATATGCTCTTGTAGGATCTGCTTCTGCTTACATTATACCATTAACAATCTTCAACAATTTCCTTTAATGGTATGGGGACCTTCAAGCCTCTAGTTCCATTGTTTCTATTGCACACAATGGTAATGAACTATCGAGTCCTTGATTTTGCAGTCACTAATCATATAATTGTTAGTAAATTTTTAAGCTTCTCTTTCTACTTTTGGTTATTTACCTTTTGTCACCACAACAAATGGTTTTCAAACACAATCTCAAGGCTTTTGTATTTCCATACTTTTCCTTCTCTTTCTATTCATAATGTTCTATGTGACCCTAAGGCTCCCTTTAATTTATTATCCATCATTAAACTTATGTGGCCTCAGGATTGTATAACTTTTTGTAAAGATTTTGTTTTCCAACAAGAAAAGAGGATGTGACAAATAACTTTAGATGTGAGTCTCATTGCCTCTATTAGCTGAACATGCCTTCTCTTATTGAATAGACAACAACATCCCCACTCCTGATCCATGCTTAGTTACAAAATCCAAGTCTCGATAATTGATAAGTTTTTAAATAGTTAACTTATAGTCTTCACAAACAATGTTGTTAAAATCGCGATCTAGATCGTAAAATCGCACGATTTTGCGATTTTTTGGGAATGGTGGATTGTCTTTGATTCGTGACTCGGCCCAAAAGTGTTTTATAAAGACACTTATCAGAAACCCTAAAAAACCCTAATATCAAACTCAATACTGAAAAGCTTGTCACCGTTGTGCCTCTGCCGTTAGCTCCCCACAAGCTCCCCTCTCTTTTATTTCATTTGGTGTTGTTTGTGTTTGCGGGTGGAGAGGTTGAGTTTTTATCCTATGATTAGTATGAATGAAATCATTTGGAGGAAGATGATTATCCTATGATTAATATAAATGATCTTGGATAGTTTATTTGTATTAAACATTTATGAATTTATTGGTTGTTCTATTTTATGCATGACCAGTTTATGAATTATGAATATATTTTTAATTATGTTATGTATAGTAATAACTCGAGTAGTAACTGTTCCAAGTCAAGTTACGATCCTCAAGTTACGAGTTTTCATTCCCTCTTCGATCCTTTTCCGAGTTATGAGTTTCACAACATTGTTTCCAAGTTAGAATTCTTATTTTGTGAGTTATTTCAATTAGGTACATATTCATAGTTCTTATTCTAGTCATGTTATTATTCAGGTTTTGTCTTTTTCTTTAGTCCATTTATAGATGTATAGGTCCAAGTTATATTTCCTCTATATTAGGGTTTAGGGTCAAAATATCTTATTACTTTTGTAGATGATTTTTCTCATTGTACTTTTTGATATTTAATGAAAGATCTTTCAAAATTGTTTTCTGTTTTCAATCCTTTTATCATGAAATCCAAAACGGTAAATAGTTGATTCAATACAACAAGTATTGACATATTTCATTTTTAGTATAATAAGAAAAAAAAAATACAAAAACTTTAATTTCATTAGTTTATTTGAACTTGTTAATGCTTAAGGTAATTGAACATGCGTTTAATTCCTTAGTAATTGCCACTTTTTTTCTTACTATACTTAAAGCGAAATACATCAATACTTGTTGTGAACCGACTATCTTCCCAATCTAAAATCAATTTGATATCTCTATTTGTAGTTTAGAAAATGACAATGTGTGTGGGTATTTTTCTACCCAATCAAACCTTTACAACATCCCATACCTAGAACAAAATTGGGTTGCTAAACAGAGAACCAAACATCTTTAATTTCTAATTTTCAATCCTTTTTCATGAAATCATAAGATCAATTGTGTATTCTCTATTCGTACTTTACAAAGCAATAGTGCATGAGTATTTTGTCAACTCAGTTTCTAATCTTTATGACATCTCATGCGTGTTGCTTAAAACATTTTGTCTTTGTATCCCTCAACAAAATGAGCTTGCCAAAAAACAAAACATTTTCTTGAAGAACATACGAACTTTTCATATTCCTCACCAATTTTGATGCCATACTTACGTGTTATATCTAATGAACCACATGTCTTCCTCCATCTTGAAAGATATAATCCCCTCACTAAGTTTTATATGTTGACCACTTTCTTCTCATCCTTTACAGTCTCGAATCTTAAGTTCTACATGTTCTGTTCTGCTTGAGGAAATTTTACTTGGAGAAACCTCCTTACATGTTACTCAAGGAAAGTCTTCTAGTCATGTATGTCAACTGCGAAAAATCTTTATATGGATTCAAGCAATTACTCAAGGAAAGTCAAATATGTCAACTGGGAGAAATCTTTATATGACCTGAAGCAGTTACCCATATCACGGTTCCATAGATTTTAGTATTTTGATTAAATAATTTTGTATGACGCAGAGTGAGGCTGACGACCACTTTGTCTTCCATCATCACTTGCATGTTGGTTGCACTTGTTTTTGGTTTTTTGTTGTTGATGACATTGTGATCATGGGTAGTGATCATCTTGGTATGACATAGGTGAAACACCATTTTTTCAAGCATTTTCAAATGAAGGATCCTGGCTAACTAAAATATTTCTTGACATAGTTCAAAAGTGGGCTCATCATATTCCATAGGAAGTGTGCAATGAATATTCTAAAGGAATATTGGGATGCAGTAACTCCTATTGTTTGATATATCAAAGGAGCTCTAGGAAAGGTCTTTTATATATATAAGGAATATTGGAACGCAGTGACTCATGTTGTTTGGTACATCAAAGGAACTCTAGGAAAGGGTCTTTTGTATCAAACAAAGGACATGCTCGAATTGTGGGGTATTATGATGTAGATTGGGTGTACTCCCCATTGATCACCTCTAGTTTTTCTATATATTATCAGAAACGAAGTATCAAGCTATGGTTGTAGCTATTGTCAAGAGTTTGTATGGTTCAGAAAGTTGCTTCAAGAACTAAAGTTTGGGAATTTTACACAATTATCACTTATATATTCAAGTAGCCATGTCTTGCATATTGCCTCAAATCTAGTATTCCCTAAAAGTAAAAGCATATTGAAGTTAATTGTCACTTTGTTGGAGAGAAAGTCATGTTCAGGGAAATATTTACTAGCTTAGTCAATTACTATAATCAACTAGTAGATATTTTAATTACGATTCTAAGGGGTCCTTAGATTAATATATCAAGTTTGGTATATATGACCTTGCTCCAACTTGAAAGAGAATGTTAGAATCCTATAGATTTAACAACTAATGATATTAGGATCAATTAGATTGATTCTATATTTATGTTATTAGTTTAAAATAGGTAAATGTTATTAGTTTTGTATATATGACCTTGCTCCAACTTGAAAGAGAATGTTAGAATCCTATAGATTTAACAACTAATGATATTAGGATCAATTAGATTGATTCTATATTTATGTTATTAGTTTAAAATAGGTAAATGAATATTCTGTAATAATCTCTTATAACTTGAATAGCTCCTATGTTGTCTCAACACATGTGAATCATCATATGTTTTCTTAATTTCTCTCTTCTTAACACTTACAAATTAGATTCTTCTAGTATGATATCCTTGCAATAACAGATCCTAATTAAATAAGGAAACAACTCATAAAATACAATCCCAAGAGAGATACTCTAAATTATTCTGATATGATAGCACCAAATATTCTTCATATTTCTAACAATGATGTACAGTTGCAACATGGGCCAATTTTTCTGATCCATAATGGCGAGTAAAAGTCTGAAAATGGTTAACTGGTGATAAGATTTCCACGAGTTCATTACCGTCATGTTGTATGTGTAACATTTAGCTATTAAATAGTCCTTATGCACTGTTGTCATCTGCCTCAAACTTAGTATTGAATTTCCAAAAACCATATCAAGGTTTTGTAATCAAGAGAAAACTCATGAACTCGGTAAGTGAAGCTCTTGTTAATTGATTTCAGTAAAAATAAACTGAATGAATTATTATTACACATGGTTTTGGTTCTAAAATGCCTTAATCCACCAATAACTTAAGTTAACTACAAGATAGAACAAAAATAGATAACAGCTAAAGTCAGTAACAACTAGCCCAACTGTGGAACATTCTTTTGAAATTGTTTTACTTAGGTTTTCCTTCAAAGTTACTGTAGTGATTCTGCAATATTTATCATCTGCAGCATCCGTTCATCACCTGTGACTATCATGGATCTCATTCAGTCTTACGCAGTTCAATCAGGGTTAGTGTCCACTTTGTGAGTATATATGATGCACACCATAACTTGCTTTTTATCAACTATTTATTTTTCCTATCTCAGGATTCTTGCAGTAAGATGGCAACATATGGAATGAACTCTAGAACCTTGTAAGTATATCTTTTATTCTTGGTGAAACTTCTTATGGGTATGGAGGATCAACTAAGATTACCATATTGGTTCTGCAGCTTGGATTCTGTCCAGGGATCAACTTGCACTGGCTTGAAGGATGTTTGTCAGATAGATAGCATAAAGTTCTCAACTGTATATCATAAAGCAGATTCCTACCAGAGAGCGGACAACAATGATGATGACATGTGTGTGATGGATGAAGATGATTTTTTGATTGGTTCACCAGTAAAATCTGAATCTCTATTAGCTTCTGATGATACCAAGGTGTCAAGTCTGTTTCATTCTTCCACTGTTTTAGATGTTTCCATTTATGATTAGTAAATTTTTTAACACTGAACTGCTCAATTTTCTGGTATAGAGTTGCAATCCTTTGAGCAGACCTGCGGATGACCATCCTTGCAATTTTAATGAAACCCAATATTCAGAGAAAAACAGACCGAACTTGTCATTGTCAAGTGAGCCTCCAGGAACCGAAGATGATGAAGAAGTCACTGAATGTAAAATTAGAGACTTCCTTGATGCTAAGGTGCTATTTTAATTCAACACCATATATTTGTTAACTTCCTATATAGAATTACTCAATTGTTGTTACTTTTGTATTGTGTTTTGTTTTTTCTTTAAATGTAGCATTATTAAGATTACAAACCTGTTTTAATTTTATTTTAATGAATTACATTAGGCCCTTGAACTCAAGAAGCTCCAAACACCTCTTTATGAAGAATTCTTTAACATATCAAATGCAGCCATTGCTCCTACTCCCTTTTCAAAGAGGAAAGTTATTTCGGGTGTCCCAAATGTAACATCAAAAGTCAGATCGCCTAGTCAGGCTTGGAGACGATTCTCAATGGTTGGCAGTGCTACTGTAGCAAGCCCTGGGAGTCATACCATATACCGATCGAAGCATAGTGGTGCTCACTGTCAACCTTTGCAAGAAATTCAGCCACCTGAGCTGAATGAATCAAAGGAGACTCTTCATGATGCTCAGCTAGAATCATCTAGTGTAAGGTATGTATCTGGTGCTTGATAGTAAGTGCAATTTTATGGAGAAAAATTATATTCAGTACTATAGGCACTGTTAATATTGTTCTCTATATAGATTTGGAGTTTTACCTCAGTAATCTGCATAATAAATAGTTTTGTTAAATGCATCGCATTTTACCGAAATAAAACACCAAATCTGATTGGAAATTAGCACCTATGTATGATACTGTATATAAGTTTTGTCCTTTTATTTTTTCTACCGGTATGTGGAAATTGGACGAAAATTATTTTTATCTGCAGCTCAAACTTCTCTGAGAGGCAAAGGAAATGGAAAGAAGAATTGGTTGAAGAGCTCGAGAGGAAGCGAGGCAAGTTTCTCTTTTTACCAATTGTAAAATGAATGCAGTTTACTTTTTTTTTCTTCTTCTTTTTGCTGCATGTATATGAGGGCTGGTTTTCCATTTAGAATATATAAGATATCTCTAAAAAGAGTATATATTCCTTTCCTGCCATTTGGTCAGCTTGCAAGATGAGCTACAAACCCTGCTCCCTCCTAACCAATCCAATTACATTTTTGTGGGTTAGATTGGGTAATTGGGGTTGGGTTGAGTTTTTTAGTGTCTCCAATAAGAATTGGTTTGAGGAATTGATTTCTGAATTTCGAACCTGATTGAACCCAACTACATAATAAATAAATACATAATAACAATATGAATTTTCTAATAATTTTACTATAAAAAATGAATTTATATTTTTATCATGTTAATATTATTTTTGTTTGTTATAAGTATTCTTGTTATCTTTTAATACGAAACATTGAAAATATTTATTTTGAGAATATTAAGAGGTGTTATTTTTTCAAAACAATTTAAGCTATCCAATCTATTTATAGTTAAGCTGGATTGGATCCAGCTGCTAAATAAAAAAAAGGGTAAACTTGACTCAATTAGTTTTAATTGGATTAATAAAAAAATATATTAAATTTGGTTCAATGGACCACTTACACCCCTAATGCAAATGTTGAATAGAACTTGGAAATGTCCATTACAAATGGACTTGGGCTTGTCCTATGGAACTCTGATTGAGAGTTCAAGGACCTTTTTATCTTTTAGCCTAAAAGGTTGGTCCAAACACATTTTCAATTTAAATTAGATAACACCATTTGGAGGTGTTCTCCAGCTCGAGCCTTCCAACCTATGAAGCTCAGACACTCCTCTTAAATGAGGTGTCGGTGTCGGATACTCGTATCGGACGAGACTTCTATGATACTTGTAGAACACGTATCCTTGAAGTGTCTAATTTAAAAAGTATTTGTTGGATTTATAACAATTCTAGTATGATTCTAATACAATTTTAAAAAGAAAAAATACATTAATTTTCTAAAACTCATGAAAATTGTATAAATTTTTATTATAATTATAAAAATAAGAAACAAATCCTTTTGAACCAGTCATGAAAAACATCTTTTTGCTCAAAAAAATAATCTGGAACATACTTGTGCACATAAATCTTTATTATCAATTTATATACCATGTCTTACATTTTAGAGATTGTACAACATTTTCTTCAGCATTTAGTCTTTTATGTCTAGTTACAAATTATTCACTTCAATTTTACGCTTTTAGCAATTTATTATTGAAGTTTTACTTTTGTCAGTTACCCATCCGAACTTCAAGCATTTACTTTCTTCTATTTTTTCCTCATGGATCCCTTAATGCTAACAATACAGCATTTCTTTAGCATTTGTCCTTATTATGTCATGTTACAACAATTCACTTCAATTTTACACTTTTAGCAAGTTACTCCTAAACTTTTACTCTCATAAATTACCCATCTGAACTTCAAGCATTTTAGCTTTATACTATTTTCATCAATAATTTTACTTTGTCAAGCACAAACCATGTCATTATGTTTATTTTTTCCTCTAACGCAACTAAATTGCCAAATGTCTAAAGGTTAAAGCAGGTACCCACTTTATTGCTAGAAAACGTGGGGGCTTATTTTCTTTCCTTAGATTGCTAGGAAATCAAATCTATATTTGAAAAGCAACCTCCATGGCACATGTTTGTACATTAAAGTTTGCTGACAAAACGTTTTATCTTGGATAAAATTAATCTTAAACTATTTCTGACATTAAAGTATATTTCAGAGATTATGCGTCGGGCCGGAACTGGAGGAAAGATTACATCTCCAAAGGATCACAAATTTTATGAAGCCTGATGGTTTACTCATTGTCTTTTCACTAGGCTACTGACATTTTACTACAGGGAGAAGAAAGCGTTTTTCCCTTGGAGAAGTCATATGTAATCTTGCAATGTCATCAAATAAGATGTTGCAACAAAGTTGGAAATATTTTGTCAATTAAATGTATTATAGCGGGATATGCTTCATAGAGTGTACTGAGTTATGTATAAACATATATAATGGAAAGATGCAAAGAAAATTTAGTCTGAGTACCGAGTTGGGTATAAATAATGCGTAGTTGCCATTTATTTACTAATTTATTTTGTCTGGATTAAAACCACTTCAGGGGGTGGTGATTAGTTAGTAACTGTTTAACGGGAGAAATAAGGTAGATACGTTTGACTTACAAATAACAGACAAAATCATTATTGACTAAGAGCATTTTTTTTCTTCAACTGTAAAATAAATAAGACACTGCCCTGTTTTTTCATAAATCATTATTATAAGATGAGCATGATTGAATGATAGTGAGGCTGGATCGAAACTTCGGCAAAATAAAATGCATTTTTCATCCTTGAAACACGAAGGGATAGGGATGTCACTCCTTATAAGTTCAACTTCAGACTTCGAGTGCAGATGGTTTCAGTCCGTGCACATTTGAATAGCCAAAAGCCACATTCGTGTTAATCACGTGGTTAACAGACAAAAATCAGAGGAAAAAAATTCTTGATTCTAGTAGTTGTTAAGCAGTGAAGGGGAGTTGAATATAGAAACCTGGCACATAGTCCCTTTTAGTTCATTTGTATGAAGCAAAGAGAAAATCAAATTTGAACTTTGAATTAAATTGAATGAAGGTTGAAATCACATGGAAACAGAGAAAAATAGCTTTCTGACACCTTTGTTATTTCCATTCTGAATGTAAGGGGGCATGAAAACTGTGAGAATGTGCAACACGCACCGAGTTAGAAGAATCTGCATCTATAAGGAAATTATTATTGTGGGTAGAAGCTAGAGACTGTTTGACTTTGAATTGCCATGTTACTTCCACCGCTCATTTTTTTCGTTTGCCTACTGCCTCCCAAATTAAGCACAGTTTTTCTCACTGGACCCTGCCTGCCTTGATTTTCCATGAATTTGTTTCTAAATCACAATAAGTTCTTTTTGTTCCCCTGAAATAATGGTGGAGGATCTTTTGGGATCTGCAAATCCCGTTTCACATTGGTTGTTGAGGTCAAAAAATAGCAACAGATGCACCTTTTTCCTGATATTTTTTAATTACACTGTTTTGATCAAAGATTGCAGCAGGTCCCCCACAGACAACGGAAGAATCTGATTGAAAAGAAAAAATTTGGGATTGAGGGGCTGAATTTTGTGTTGCTAGAAAAGGCCAAAAGCTAGATGAAAAGATATGTTTGTGTCCAGGTGGGACGTGTCTTTTTCTCTTATTAAACCTCCAAACGTGAAAGACCTGGATTCTTGGTGGATCAACATGATGATAGAAAAGATGCATGAAAATATCATTTCTAGATTGGGAGAGAAATTATGATAAAGATGTTATTTTCATGGGAGACCAAAAGGAACGAAAAAGTTTGTGCTGTTAATTTTATGCAGCTCACCTCTTTTCGGGGGTTTATTCACCCTTATTTGAATTTCAAGCAGTTGAAATTCATGGAATTTATTAGAGTATAAAAAAAGTTCAAAAACGAATCTTTCTTTCTGAAAGTTCATTCCTCAAAGAGGTGCTTTGCTAGAGAAAAAAAACTCTATAATGAACGTCACCCATTAAATACAATTTAAAATTATTTATTATATTCTCAAAAGAAAAATCTATAAGAAAATAAATAAAAGAAAAACAGACCATATAATTATAAATAAAATCTGAAAAATCTTTCTGATACGGTCTAAAATATGGCAATAGGGTAACTGGAGGTCTAAAATTTTGATCCGCATAATCTGCAATGTTGGAACACGACAGCCTTTATTTACAATCTTATGTCTGCCATTTTCAATATGTTTCTAAGGAATAGAGAAAGAGTAATTGATTGTCAAAATCTTCTTCCTTCCAAATTGTAAAATTATGTTGTCATGATTCTCATGGATACACTCGTAGCAAGTGACTTAGCATTTTCATAGCAAAAAAAATATCTTTATTTTTGCTGTATACACTGGATGTTCTCTATATGTTAGGTGCATTATTGTTCTTTTCAAGACAAACCATAAAATCCCAAAAGAGGTGCATATAGGTACACGTGAGATGCCCTGCTAGGCAAGTGGATTTGGAGGTGGGGGTCGGCCAAGGAAGGTTTGTGGAAAGAGATTCTTGACTCTAAATATGGTGGATGGAGGAATTTGAGAGCGGAAGGTAAACCCTGTAGGGGTTCTCTTTGGTGGAGAGACTTGAAGGAGGTTTGGGCCTCGGTGGGCTGGGGCAGAAGTTTTGAAGATGGGGTTGAGTGGAAAGTTGGTGATGGAGGAAATATTTCATTCTGGGAGGACAGCTGGTTGAATTGTGGTGCTCTGAAGGGAATGTTTCCGAGATTATATTCGCTTAGCACGGCTAAAGCTGCTAAGGTGGCCGAGTTCGGGAACTGGTTTAATGGTGTTTGGATTTGGCATTTGTGCTGGCGTAGATCCCTCTTTGACTGGGAGAAGTTGTTGGAGGAGCAGTTGAGTCAGTTGCTGCAAGGGGTGAAGATGGATGTGGGAGGGGTGGATAGCTGGATCTGGAAGGCTGAGGGGTCTCAAAGTTTTACTGTTAACTCAGCTTATAGCAAGGTAAGGAGGGTTAGTGATGGGGAGTCCTCTCCGACCTACTGTAGGTTGTGGAGGTGTAAAGCCTTGCCTTCTGCTGTATTCTTGGCCTGGAGAGTTTTGGAAAATAGGATTGCAACTAGGGTTAATTTGGTAAGGCGCGGGATGGTGGTTGAAAATCCTGTATGTTGCTTGTGTGGGAAGGTCGATGAGTCGTCGAGTCACTTGTTCGCCATTTGTGACTTTGCTTGGAGGGTATGGTGCCTTTGCTTTGAGTGGCTTGGAGTGTCGTTCGTAATCCATTCGGATCCAATGCAAAATTTTATTCAATTCAGGTTGAGTCAGGCATCTGTTTCGGTTAATGATGTTTGGGGGGCAATTTGGGTTGGAATTGTGAGTGAAATTTGGAAGCATAGGAACTCGGTCGTCTTTAATGGAGGAGTGGCAGATGCGTTAGAAGTTTTTGTCTCAGCACAAGTAAAGGTGTGGTCTTGGATTGCTGCAAAGTCCCGCGAAGTTTATTTTTCCTATTCCTGTTGGGTTCTGGATCCTTTGGCCTGTATACGGCTGATTCGGTAAAGCTAGTTAGCGCTTGGTTTAGTTGGTCTTTTGACCGGCGGTTTTGGGTGTCGAGTTAAGAGTTAAATTGTATGTGTGTTTGTAAAAGGGTTGGACCACCCCTGAAGTGGTTCTCATTTATTGATTTTTTATTGCTGATAAAAAAAAAAGAAAAAAAGAAAGGTACACGTGAGATTCTTATATATTGAGCAATGATGGTTTTGATTGAAAGTTATCTCCGTGCTTATTTTGGTCTGTAATTTTATCACATTGCAGGTCTTTTAGCTTTCTTTCTTTCTTTCTTGTGCACTAACTATATTTGGGGTATATTCTGCTATAATCTCCCAAAGGCATTGATGAAATCTGAAAGAGAGGAAAAAGACGAATTAGACATGTTGTGGTCCAGTTGCTTGTACGTGGAGGGATCAAAATCAGTCAGATATGTACTAGATTTGTGGCTGCTGCATCCACCATATCCAAAGAAAGGATTTGCATTAGTAGCAAGGTTTATGATCTAGTTACAACGATTGCGATACCTGAGCATGTGTAGCTTTTGATGATGCACCCACACCTTATCCACTTTCTTAGTGAAAGACACAACCCTTATGAATTTATGCCAGACAAACTTCAAAAAGATCCAACCCTTTTCCTTTTCAACCAATTTTTTTGTTTAGTACTTGAAAATAACGATGAATACTAATGAATTTATGTCATACTACTCTTACCCTTATTCTTGTAGTTATGTGATATTCACAAGTATTTTAAGAAAAAAAAAATAATCATAAATAGAGTATCTCCAATAGTCTAATATCGCATTCGATAGGTTTGTTTTTAAGTGTGTGCAATGAGGAGGGAGAGGAAGAGAATACTTCTTGTATTTGTTTTAGTGATTTTGGGGGTAGAGGGTGGATGGGAACATATTAACAATGATTTCACGTAGGATTAATGGATTTTATCCAAATAGTTTTGTGCATGAATTTTCAAAACATAATTATATACATACAATATATAAAATTAAATATTAAATAAATTTATTTAACAATTTCAAAAATATCTAATTATAATATTAATAACAACATATAATTATAAATAATGAAAATTATAATATCAACAAAATATAGAGTTATATAAAATAAAAAATTGTATATAATAATAAATATAATTTTAATATATTTTAATATATTTAATAAATTTATTTCAATTTAACACAAATATTTTTAAATTTTTATTAAAAAATACAAGTAATTATGAATATTATATATTAGAAAAATTTAATTAACTCAAACCTGAAAAAGAAATATATCATAATTCATTATTCAAATATTTTTTAATAACAAGGATAAATTTGTAAACTCATATTTTACACCTTTAAAATAATTTTTAAATTTCCTCTTAATTATCACATTACTCACAAATCTACTCTATAATCTTTTAATCCAAACAACCTCATACATTACACATATTCTCTAATCCTTACAAATTCACTTTTTCCCTCCCCCACAAACTCATTCTTCAATCCAAACATATTAGAGTTGATGTCAATGACTATTTATATACATCTTCCTCCCTTAATTTTCCAATTTTATTTATATATTTTATTTTACTTAAATACAATCATATTATAATATTTTGAAATATTAAAGTAGAAAACCAAAATTTCAGGAATTTTTTTTTATCGGCAATAAAAAATAAATAAATGGGAACCACTTCAAGGGTGGTTCAACCCTTATACATAAAGAGCAAAACACCTTACTATACTCCTACCACGAAACACCTACCTGATTATCTAAGGAACAACCAAACTAACCACAGGAAAACATTAAACAACCATCCTCATACAATCCACTGGGTTCAAAACCCAATTAGAGTACCCGAAGGAAGTACAACGGGACTTTGCATAAATCCACGACCAAACTTTTACCTGTACCAAGGCGAATACTTCGAGCGCATCTACCACCCCCCTACCGAAGGACACACAGTTCCTATGATTCCAAATACCATTCACAACTCCAACCTAAATTGCACCCCAAACGTTATTAACCAAATCTGAAGTCTGACTTAACCTGAACAGTAAAAAGTTTGCCAAAGGATCCTTATGAATAATGAACGGCACACCTAGCCACTTAAAACAAAGACAACCAGACACACCAAACGAAGTCGTAGACGGAAAATAGATGACTGGACGACTCTTCCACCATCCCACACAGACAACACAAGGGATTCTCAATCACCACCCCGCGTCTTTCCAGATTTACCCTGTAGCAACCTTATTCTCTATCACCCTCCAAGCTGTGAACAAAGTAGAAGGTAAGGCTTTGCACCTCCACAACTTACTGTAAACTGGAGGGACCTCCCCAACTGTATCCTTCCTAACTTGAACATAGGTTGAGTTAACCGTAAAATTTTGGAACGCCCCAGCCTTCCAAATCCTACAATCTTTCTTCCCCAGTTCCAACTTCGCTCCTTACAACAACTGAATCAACTGCTTCTCTAGAGGCTTCTCCCATTCGAAAAAGGATCTACACCAAACAAAGTGTCATACCAAAATTTCAGGACTAAAACAGTTTTTTCCAGAAAATTAAACAAACCTGTGGATATTTAAAGAGTGTTGATATGTTGACAACCTAAATCATATTATAACTGGAAAAAAAAAACATTTACTTACATTAATTTTAAAATTACATAAACCAAATAATAGTTGTAAAGTGATATCTTTCCTTCTGCTTATAAACTAATGTGTTTGAATATGCCGTTATCTAAACACATTTTTCATTTTTGATATAAATTGATGAACGACATGATCTTGAACATAACCATTAACAAGTAATGATTGGTTGAGTCTCGATTTGAGTGGTTGAAGTGTGGTTATGTGCATGGGTTGGTGGATGTGGTGGTGGGGTCTAAGTTCTAAACTAAGAGGGGTGATGGAATGCTTTGTGTGACAAACGTTGTTCCTTTTGTTGGGTGACGCCATGGCAGCTTAGACCCACCAACAATGGAGGAACTATAAACAATCTTATTCATTGCAAACTTCAATCTCTCTTCTCCTTTCCATTCCCTATGTTCATTCATCCACACTAATCAATCTTTCTATTGTTCAATCATATAACACATTTTTCTTCATTTAAAATTTGTGAATGGAAGTGCATTTTCCATTATTCAAAAGTTGCACAACATCATGTACGCACTCAATTGTCCAGTTGTGGAAAAGCTCATCCATGCAATCCAAACAAACTCAAAAATAAAAAAGAAAAGAAAAACCAAAACCCAACAAACAAAAAATGTGGAAACTAATATCAATGTAATATTGATTAATGCAAACTAAGTTGTTCTTTCTTTTTAATCATCTTTTTTGTTCTAGTGCCAAAGTAGGTGTTATTTGACAATTGGCTTTCTGGAAACTTTGTGATAAGAAGAGAAAGTGTTTATTTCTTTTGCACATAAATGAAAGATAAAGGGTTTCAAATGCTTAACAAACAAGAAAACCAAACTTCTTTTGCATATAGGCCATGAAATCCATTGAGATTTGCATTCACTTGGTTTCATTGTGGATCAGATCAAATCCAGTGACTTCGTGGATTGCATACATCTAATTCATACCCTTTTTAGGGCAAGAAAAAAAAATATTGATTCCAAGCTATGGATTCTGAACCCAACAAATTATCTTTATTTTGTGTTTAGTTTAATCAATGACATCACCTTCTTTTAGAGCTTTACCTGATGTCACAGTCTCAGTTTAGGACTTTCTTTAAAATTCAAAGCTAATGTCACAAGTGGGTAGGTTTTGTAAGGGGAATTTTCTTTCACTTCTTTTTTTTAATAAAATTTTCCTTTTTTCATTTATATAATTCGAATTTAAACACTTATTTAACTCAAAGCAGCAGTATTAGTAACATAATAATAGTTTATGAGTTTGTTCATATAAAATCGCATGTTTAATTTATAATGTAAATTCGTTTTATATAGAAATTTATCCCATGAGACATATCATATTATTAAATAAAATTATTAAAATTTATTAATATCAATATAATAACATACATTAAATTCTAAAAAGTTAAGTGTCAGCATGCATTAACATAAAGATGTATATTATTTAACAAATTTCTATACACCTCATGATACTTAGAGCTTCACTACACACGTACATATATAGAAAAGTAAATGAAATGAAATAAAATTATTATTTTAATGTTTAAATGTGTTCTCTGGAAACATAAATGTATTCCATTCTGCTGAAAAATATTAGAATAGTATGAATCATATAGAGTATCTTTCATATGAAGATTTCTAGGTTGATTTTGAAGTTAAGAATTGTTCTTATTATTTGAGTTTACCATAAAACAAGTTGGCATACCTTAGAATATTAAAACATTAAGCTAGAGTATTAAAACATTATTTATATATATAAGTAAAAAATTGCATTGGATAAATAAATGAGAAAATATAGTTATTTTATAAAACTTTATGTTTGACATCCTCGTGAAATTTTACATCTCAATCCTAAAACTTGCTTAAAAATTACATAATTTTATGAGATGAAATCCTTATTCCTTTTTATTGAGTATCCTCATTTATGATTTTATAATTCTTAAATAATAAAAATGATGTTAGATATGATGTTGTAAACATTAATAAGTAAAGACTCATATGTCTAATAGGAGTGCGGGTCTCTATTATTTGACGTGTTTGGAAGTATAGAAATGAACAGTGTTTAACTAAGCAAAAGTAGATGCAGTTGAAATATTTACTCTGGCAAATGTAGTTGTGTGTTTGGTTAAAAAACAAGGTTTCAAAGGCATATTTTTCGTTTTCAAGTTGGTTCAAATGCTCGAGTACATGTATTAATATGACAACAAAAAGGTCCTTCGATCAAAGAGGGGGGACTTTATCTCTTGGTTTTTTGTTATACTTTACTTGGTCTTGTGGATGTTATGCCCAGGTTAGTAGGTTGGAAATTACTATAGGAAAGGAAAACCTTGATTATATATGGCATCACGTGATTTCTAGATGATCAGAAGCAAACGCATTATGGGATTCTTCTTGATTGTTGTTGGCACAGACTTGACATTTAAACTGTACAAGAAAGTGCAATTGTCTTCAAGTATAGGGATTAAGACTCACTCATTGTAGTTATACATCTTTTGTTACTTGTTTTCTGTGAGCGGATTTGGTTTACTCTGCTATAGCGTGTCTTACCGTGGTTGTTGTCCAACGCAATCTGCACCTAATTGTGTGTTTTGGTTGCTTTTATCTTTGGTGAGGAAATGATGCAAACTGGTTTAAGATTTATATTTTAGTAGGATCGCAGTAAGTATAACAAACTACTTTATCTTGTATAAGAGTTGGGATACCCATTAAGTGTTCCTTTATTTATTTATTTATTTACTTTTTACTGAATAAAAAAATGCCTAATGTTCTAAAACTGAGTTGAATTTAATGTTTAATTACGTTTTTATAATTAACTTGTACATTAATGGATACATCTACATAGTCTTAAAGGGAATTGGTGGTGAATATTAAAAGATTTTATGAGAATGTGAAGTAATTGTTAATGTGAGGTAATAAAGTATAAATCCATAGAATGAATTGTAAGCATTGATCATGCATTGACCATGTAAGCTACTGTGACCACTGAATATTTTGCTCATAAAAAAGTGTCCATGAAAGGAAGCATATACTAGAGATTATTGAAGTTTATTATTACATGTTTCCTTTCATTGATAAGGACTAATTTTATTTGTAATATTATCACTGTTAAAAAGTTAAATCATAAGAAATGTAACATCCATAAAATCATTTTCCTTCTTTCTTTTCTTTTTCTGTCATATATTGACTTTTGAAGCCAAATGCCAGTCCTTTTCTTCTTCTTTTTGGTTTTACTTATTATTTATTAACTTATAATACTATTCTCTTGGATATTCATTTTTTAGCAATAATTTTAATTTGTAAACAAATACTATAAACTATTAAAATGAACATCAGCTCAGGATATATTATTTAATCCTGTCAAATATAGTGTACATAGATCTATTTACTACAAAATAAATTATATATGAATAAGTATCTGATGCATAATTTAGTAAGTTAATATCATACAAATGAAAATTAAAATTATGGTGCATTTAATTGTATTAATAAACTAAAAATAACTATTATTTTATTTAAATTAAAAGTAAATAAAGATGAAAAAATAGTAAAATGATATAAGAACGGTAAAAGTAAAATGAAAATAAAAGAAAATTTCAAGAAAGTATAATTTAATAGTTTATATATTACATTTTTAGTTGATATGAAATTTTTAACAAATTTTTTTATAGTAAGAACGTGGTATTATAGAAAAGCTGATAGTTAGTGGCATAATAAATTCAATAAATATGAACTTTAAATAATTTAAATATTATTTTTAGTTATTCTTTAAAATATTTTTTCTATTTTTAATCTCTAAGATTATATGATACAAATTAATTATTTATATGTTAAAAAAGTTCAAGTAATCATTTTAAGTGGCACACATTAATATTGTAATATAACATTAATATTTGATATATTAAAAACCTTTAAATATTTATAAAAATTTACATATATTTATTAAACATCTTAAGAAGAGTTATCGAAAATTGACTCACACATCTTCATAAAAAATTTGAGATAGAAGTTATGGATGTATGATTAAAAACTTTTACATCATTATTTTACATCCATATTTCAACAATGAATATTTATATTTATATCAATTTATATCCATATCTTTTCATATCATCTTTATTTCTCTGTTTCTGAGAAAAAAAAATGATAAAAGAGATAAGTTCGAATAACCTGGTATAAAAATCAATTATTTCTTTCTTTCATCAATTATATTTGTGCAAACTTTTTGTATCCTTCACTAGGTTTGGTAAAATCTTTTCAAAATTGTTTTAAACTACGAAACAATTATCCTTAGATTATCTATCCATTAGCGTCTTGTTACAATATTTTAAAATATTTTTTTAACTTTATAAACTTTTTCTAAAGGCGAAATCTTATTTTCAACTATGATTAATTAATACTAAATTTATACATTTTTACTATAATTATAAAGTAATATTTTAATTTTTATATAAATAATAAATAAATATTTTTAAAGTACTAAATCAAGATTTGCTAAAGCAATTAATGTATAAAATTCAGTTTTAGTGAAAATCTATTATACTCAAACAAATACAAAGTAAACTAAAGTTTTATAAAAATATTAATAAAGTGCACTTATCAATGTGAAGATTGTGTTAAATAGCACTTACACTCTTTTTAATTTTAAAAATAATGTTTTCAATAGAATTAATTCATATTTCTTTAGATTTTATATACATTCACTTTTTTTATCTTTTTAAGAAATGTTATTCATCTCTCTTAAATTTTTAAATAACTAAAGTGATACTTATTTTTATTATTTATTTAAAATAATAATATTTATTTAAAACTTAAAAAATATAAAGCTAAAACTTTAAATTGTAATATTCATATATTTAATTTAATTTTTTATAAATATATTTTTAAAATAAAATAAAAATGGTGAATTTCAAGTTATTAAAAATATAAAGAAGATTAGTTTTAGTTATTAAAAGTATAAAAAAAATGTTAATGTCTTTAAAAATGTTGGCATCATTCTATGAAAAAAAAATTGTATATTTTATTAAAAAATATTAAATAAAAACTATTTTTTAAGATAAAAAAATAATTAATTATTATATTAACTAAAAATAGATAAATTAAAAAAAAATTATGTTTAAAATAATTTTTATTATTAATAATAAATTATAACTACTAAAGTTTTTAATATTAATTACGTAGATTTTAACTATTAAAGTTTTTTAAATTTTAAACTAATGATTAATTTAACATTTAAAATAATTAGTAGCTAAAGAATTATTATTATATTAATTTAAAAATTAATTACATTTTTTATTAATAATATTCTTTTTATAAAAATGTTTTTTATAAAATAATGTATAAAACTTAGTAAATATATTAATTAATTATTATTTTTTAAATATTTTTGTAAATACATTATTGTTGTTATTATTATTATTATTATTATTATTAGTGATGAGGTAAATACATTTTTCTTGAAAAAAGTAACAATAAATTAAGAAATAAGATGAAGTTGATAATAGTAATTTATAAAAGACAAAGATGGTGAGTCTGAAAGGTGGGGCGCACGCCTCCAATTACTGACCACCGACCTGTAGTTTAGGTCATCCTTCGTCCATCTCTATCCGTACTCCTCTCATGTTATGCATGTGCACACTTTTTACTCTAACACTCCTATTTCTTACTCTTTCTTTTTCATCTTCCATCACTTTTAACTTATATTCATTTTAATAATTTAATAAAACATATCAATATTTATTCTTTAAAGTGGACTTTGAGAAGGCGTATGATTCGGTGAGATGTGAGTACATTTATTATATGTTAGAAAGAGTTGGTTTTTGTGAAAAATGGATTCAGTGGATAAAGGGATGTTTAGAGTCAGCTTATGTGTCAGTTCTCGTGAACGGTAGCCCAACCAAGAAGTTCTTTCCGAAGAAAGGACTTCGACAGGGAGATCCACTTGCTCCTTTTTTGTTTCTTATCGTGGCAGAAGGTTTGGCAGAAGTGTCTAGGATGACAGTCGAACAAAATTTGATTGATAACATGGAGATTGGTAGGGAGAAAGTGAAGGTAAACATGTTGCAGTATGTTGATGACACTATATTCTTTTGTGAAGCAGATGTTAAAATGTTTTCAATATAAAGGCAACATTGAATTGTTTTGAACTATCTTTCGGGCTAAGGTGAACTTTTTGAAGAGTAAGATAGGTGGTTTGGAGGTTGAGCAAATAATGATTCAACGCTTTGTGGCGATTCTTAATTGTGAAGTCATGACAACTCCTTTTATATACTTGGATTTGTCGGTAGGTGGGTGTCACAAGAGAAAGGTGTTTTGGGCTGGAGTGATTGATAGATTGAAGAGAAGATTGAGTAGGTGGAAAGGTAGATTCTTGTCTTTGGCGGGGAGGATTTGTTTGATTAAGTCGGTATTGTTGAACCAAGTGGGTTCAAGCTTTGAAGAATCCAAACCCTTTGAAGGATGATGAAAGGCTGGTTGTGCTTGTTGTTGCTGAGCTGTCTTTTAGATAGGTTCTGGGGTAGAATTAATGTATAATCCACTCTTGATTGAATCCAAAGCATAAGCTCTCTCAATCCTTTTAAAAGAAAAGTGTTTTTCAAACTAAGTGAAAAACAATATGTTGTTTTGTCGAAACAACCAATTGTTTTATACTTAGGTGTTTTTAGAAAAGGTTTAAAACTGTTTTTCAAATGGTTGAGCTGTCAAAACCAAAACAACTGATTGATTCGTGGAAACAACCGATTGTTTGTTTTAGTACCATAACAGAAAACCGTTTTATGCTTTGACTGAGCATTAAATGATTTTCTAACTGTTTACGCTCCAGTTTTTAATGTTTTGACCAATCTTTAAATGCAATTGATAGTTTGTTAAGATTTGATAACAAACAACAACTTTGATTATATACAGAAAAACAGATTTGAGTTTTTCACTGATTTTTTATTAAGAGAAAAAGTTGAGATTGCTTCGAGATTGAGATTGATCAAAGAGTGTGAGCTAGGATTTTCTACTTGTATTGATTTCCGATTTGTTCGGTAACAAGTGCAATCCTTTGTATTGTTGAAAGAAACTTTCTATGTGTTGCTGAGAAGTGTTGTGTGTTCTTGAGGGGATCAAGATCAGCATTCTTAGTGTTGGTGTGTTTGACCAAAGGAAGTGTGTGTCTTGAGGGGATCAAGGTCACTTCTTTGGTTGTATTGTAAGTGATCTAGGGTTGATTGCTTAGTGGATTTCCTCAATGGTTTCTGAGAAGACTGGATGTAGCTCTGGGTTTAGAGTGAACCAGTATAAATCTCTCTGTGCATTTTCTCTATCCCTTAACTCTTTAAATTCAGTTTTTATATTTGTAAACTGGTATAAACAACTGATTATTTCTGCGAAACAACCAATTGTTTTTCTGGTGCTGTGTTTTTTGCTTTGTGTTTTGAAAAACGGATTTCTTAATCAAGATATTCTCGAAGTAATTTCATTCAAGGCTTAAAAGTTTTCAAAAACCCTCTTTAAACCATTCACCCCCCCTCTAGTTTAAAGTCATACATTCTAACAGGTATTGTCTTCTATCCCATTGTTTTATCTATCTCTATTTAAAATGTTTGTTGCGGTGGCAAACGAGATCGTGAGTATCCAAAGGAATTTTTTATGCGGGTGGGGTTCTGATGGAAGAAAGGTTGTTTGGGCTTTTTGAAAAAAGGTTTGTGATGCTCGTGAGGATGGTGGCCTTGGGATTATTGACCTAAAGACCTTTAATTTGGCGTTACTAGGTAAGTGGATTTGGCGTCTGGGGTCGGATAATGATGGTTTGTGGAAGAAGGTTATTAATTCCAAGTATGGGGGTTGGAGAAGTCTGAGAGAGGGAGAAAAAGATAATAAGGATTCTCTTTGGTGGAAAGACTTGAGGGAGGTTTGCAGCTTGAAAGGTTGGGGTCGGAATTTCGAAGAAGCTATCAATTGGAAGGTGGGTACTGGTAAGGATGTTTTGTTCTGGGAAGATAATTGGGTGGGGAATGGGGCTTTGAAGAATGCCTTCCCGAGGTTGTTTTCCCTGAGTTCATCAAAAGCTTCTACGATGGTTGAATTCGAGGATTGGAACAACGGAAAGTGGGAATGGAAGTTTGTTTGGAGACGAAATTTATTTGAATGGGAGAAGCAACTAGCGGGTCTACTTTCTCAAGAAGTCCAAGTTGAGAGTCTTGACTTGGAAAAGGAGGATAGGTGGGTATGGAAGGAAGGGGAGGTTCTTGGGTACACGGTCAAATCTGCTTACCGAGTGTAGATTTGCATGGTTGTTGTGGAACCATTGTTACGTATGACTGGGGTGCAGAGTGTGTTTCACAATGTTCCACTGCTAAACTTCTCTCAGTTTAGGATGTGTAATGTGTCTGCTTCGGTAAATGAGGTTTGGGGAGTGATTTGGATCGCAGTAGTCAATGAGGTCCGGAAGCATAAAAACAATGTAATATTTAAAGGGGGAGTAGTGGATGTAGTGGAAGTTTTTGCTTTGGTTCAATTAAAGGCTTGGACGTGGGTCACATCTAAGTCGCATTCTGTGCTTTTTTCCTTTTCTGAGTGGTGTCTTAACCCTTTGGTTTGTATGAAGATGGTCTCGTGATGTACTCTTTTTAGATGTAGGCTTGAGCACCTTACGTGTTTTCTGAATTCAACTAGATGTTTTAATGTTAGGCTTATTTGGGGATCTGCCTAGTAAGAAAGGTTAAAGATTGTATTTATGTATAAGAGTTGAACCACTTCTCAAGTGGTTCATATTTATTCATTGTTTATTGCCGATAAAAAAAAATCAACTTACTATTTATTTATAATTACACCAATTTAAAGAAGATCAAAGTGTAACTAAAAAAAACAATTGAAATTTGACATTTATAAATTAATTTTAAAAATATGAAAATTAAGAAAAATGTACCAGTAGTTTTTATACACATACAACGAATTCAATAATACATGAAAAATAATTATGTTCATTAGAATGATCAAAAGAAAAAGCAACATAGTAAAATGATGCACGTGACTAGTTAATGCTTCCTATTAATAAGTTTGTAAGACTATTTTGTTATTAAAAATATAATTTTAAGAATAATTTTGATAATAAATTAAAAATTATTAATTATTTTGTTATTAAGGTATAATATTTTGTTATTTATAGATCCTTTTAATCCAAGTATACCGCTAAACTAATTTCAAACTACCAATCGATTCTATTCTATTTTAAATTTAAATAGATCATAATCACTACAAAAATTGAGTGCGTTTGAATTTTGATTCGAAACTTTATATAAAAAAAATCGTAAGAAAACAAATTATAAAAAAATGTGATTTAATACTGACTTTGTATTAACTTAAATTATTAAGTAGTGAATTTAAGTCTAATCCAACTTATTTATAAGATTAGGTTTACACTTATTTATATACTATGAAATGTTTTAATATCTAATTAATGTGAGATCTTCAATACACATCTCTCATACCAAAACTACCAACTTGTGTGTGAGATTATATATTAAGGATAGTTCGATAATGATGACCTAATAAGACCAATAAACAATTGTTAGAATATGTTTAAAATGACTCTAATATCATATTAAAAATGAACTTTAAATCTAATTTAATTATAAAATTAATTTATAAAGTAAGATTTACAATCTAATACTTATGTACAACCTAGGTATGTTAATAACTTCAAAAACATAAGTCTAAAATTGTGTCGATCTTAAAAAATATAGTTTGTTTTTTGTAAAAAGTAGTTAAAAGTAAGAATATTGGGAAAGAATTAGAAAAGTGGTAGAGAAAAGATGTTTGAGGAGAAAATGGAAGTGTTTGTGGTAGTACAAGTGAGAAAAGTGAAGAAGAGGGGATTGATTTAGATTGTGTTTCAGAGTTACATATTTGGTGGTCCCTTCACTCTCCATTTCAAGATAGTCACTGCTTTACTTTCAGTTCTCTCAAAAAGGATAAGATCTCTCCTTTTCTTCAAAACAACACACAAAATGTTTGTTTATCCGTACATATATCAACTCCATCATTGCTCTGTGAATCAAATCTTGTTAAGATCAGTGCCATCAATTTGATGCTCACCCAAAGGACACCCTAATTCACTTATTCAATTCATCACACACTGCCACTGCCCTGCCAGACATATATATTCAATCAAATATAATCAATGTCTTAATACACTTAAAATTACTAAATATAAGCTCATTTTAAAAATAAAAATAATTAATTATTATATTAATTAAATTAAATATTATTTTATAGAATAAAACTTATTAATATTTAAATTAGTTTTTAAATTTTTAAATTAATATTTACTTAGTTAATTGATATTTAATTAACTATCAAGATTTTAATTAATAATTTTAAAATTTTAAATACGTTACAACCTTAATAACTAATCAAATATAATCTAAAAAATAATTTATAAATTTTATTAATAATAAATATTAGTTTAAATATTGATTTTTTTAATTTTTAAAATAATATTTAATTTAATTAATATATTAATTAATTAATTTTTGTTTATAAATTTAATTTTTGCTTAATGATTTTTTATAATAATAAATTTGGATTTTAAACATTACAAATTATGCCCATAGTTTCTCCTAACAATAGAAAACATGATGAAAACTCTTTAAAAAAAACTAAAGTTACATGTTTTTTAAAGTTTAAAGGTAAATTTTATTTTTGTGAAAATGTTAGGACTTTGATATAACTAATCTAAAGTGTAGGAGCTGAAACTATGTTTTTATAACCAAGTTCAAATATGTAATAGAAAACTATTATGATATTTGTTTATGTTTTGTTTGGATGAAGAATAATATAAGAATAGAAAAATGTGTTGACTGAATGTGAAAAGTTGAAAATTAATTTGTTTTATCAGTGTTTAATTACGGAAAGTTAATTAAACTAAGAAGTTAAACAAATTCGTTGTAATAGTCTTCTCAATAAAAATATATTATTTATACTTTTTTTATGTTATTTATAAAAATATGAAACAGTAAAAGTAACTATAGAAAATAGCCATCCTCGAGAGTTTTTCCTTTCCCTTAGAAGGAAATGTCGTCCACTCTTTTTTCTTTTTTTTTTTCTTTTATCCTTTACTTCTATCTTTTCCATCAAACAAATCATTAGTTTGAAATTATTTTTTTAACTTATATTAAGATTAATGAAAACAAACCATTATGTTTATAATATAAACTAACTTAAATATGCATTCAATAAATAATCAAGTAGTAACCACAAAATCTTCCATGCTAAAAAGTATAAAGCAAGAAAAGAAAAAAGAGTAAACACCTTAAGAGAGAGGGAAAGTTCAATGTTTCAAAGTGCTTCTATTTTCTCTTTAAAGTGCAATGTTTTTCTCGCAATTTCCTAAAAACATTTGATTGGATTATAGACGAATCCATTACATCAAATTGAAGAATCAAAAATTTATTGGAAAGAAAGTCCTAATATAACTTAAGTGGTAAGAAAAGTGCATCATGGATGTCATGATTGGTTTGAGAGAGATATGTTGTTAATATAACTTTTTTTTTTTTAGGATTAAATATTTTTTTTTGTTTTTATAAGAGTGAAATTGATTTTTGTTGTTAGTCTAGATTTTACACTATATATTTATAATAAAAAATTATTGGAATAAATCATTGTCAATGTTTCTTTCTTTGACATGACAAACAAACAAATTTTCAGTTTAGACTGTATTTTAATATTATAACATTCATGTTGACGATGAGTCACTATGAAATATTTTAACATTTTCGTCCACAAACTATAAATGATCTATTCCAATAGTTTCTTTATTGTAAGTATCCAAAAGATCTAAAGTTTGGACTATGAGCGAAAATCAATTTCGCATGAAAATATAAGGACGAAAAACATATTTAACCTTTTTTAAAATCATATTTAATTATTCATTAGAATTTATTGAATTTTAAAATTAGGTGAATCTCACATAGTTAAATTTTAATAAAATGCAATTAGTAAAAGCTTGTTTGATCTAAATCATTATATAAACAAACTGACATTTTCAAGTAAATTAAAACTCTAAAAAAGTGATTGCAATGGTAAAAGGTATCTGTTGTAAAAGGAGCATCTTCCACTCATTGTTATAGAAATCTCAACCAAGATTAACATACTACATATTTCAATGGGAGGTTTGTAATATGGTTGAGCGCAACTCATGAATTAACAGTTTAAGTTATGTATCTTCAACTAACTAAACTAAGTTAAGAGACCATTTGGTGTATCTTTAAACTATCAGAATTGAAAAAAAAAAACTTATGACGTAACCTAATTTGTCACCAACATTTCATGTTGCAATTTGGTACTTTGGTCTTCATTTATGTCACTTTCCACTTGTATTTTTTTTTACGATATGAAACGAGATCGATTTCCTCTTTGTACTATACTACTAGGTGCTGGTAGATCGAAACTAACTAGATCATCGTCAGATCACTGGTATTCGACTTTTCAGTCAGATAGGGTAAGATTGAGTCTGATAATTAAGAAGTAAAATATAGTTACATGTTAAATGCATAATTAGATGAGTATTGAATTTGTGTTAATCTTCTTTATATGAGAAAAAACTCATTAAAAAACTATGAATAGAAGGAGACTTTCAAGATAAAAGGTAAAAGATAATGACTGTTTTAATTATGAACTTGTGCAACATAGTATAATTGCACCTGACTTAAGTGTGAAGTGTATTTACAAGTACATTCCATAATACGAGAAGATAAGACAAATAACCGAATGATTTAAAAGTCAAAAGATTTAATAGGTTCAATCTTATAAAAAACATCATTATTTCCAAAAGGATGGTTAAAATCATGGATTTAAACAATACTTTTATAACTCTGATTGTTTGATTAAAATTTGAGATTTTTAATCATCATTTGAATTGTCTTTGTGTATAAAATATGTGTGTCAATGACGATATATAGATTAGTTATTATATTGTTATAAAGGGTAATTATCATAAAGAAAATTGTCTATCCTCTACACATGTCATTTAAATTTAATTTATATATTATTACAAAGATATATCATGATAAATATAGAAATTTTAAGAGCAATACAATACAAGCAATCTCAATATAACCAAGATATACTTTGAAACTATAAAGCACAATATGTTTCATAGTAAAAGTAAAATTTTATAAGAACTAGCCTTATAAAAAAATTGAATTTTTTTTCTTACAATTTTATCATATTTTTCAGAAAACCAAAGCATAATTTAGCTTTCTTTTCATTATCCTAATAGTCTACATTGATAATAGTATAAAAAAGTATTTTTTAAACCCACATTTAAGTTTTGTTTGGATTGAGAAGTGAAATTGTGAGGATTTAAGAGGAAAGTGTCAAGAAAATTAGTGTGTTTGGGTTGAGGTATGTTATAATGAATTTGTGAAAAAAGTTTATTGAAGTTTATGATAGTTGTTAGAGTATTTTTATTTTTTTAAGGTGTAAAATATAAGATTACAAATTAACCATTGTCTTTAGAAAATTAAAATAATCAAATATAATGTATTTTTGTGTAAATTTGGATGAATTAAAATGATTAGTAGTATAATCCGATATAATTCAATTAATTTTTGAAAAAAATACGAGTTACTTGACAAAAAAATAATTTACATATAAAAATTGTCAATTATTATATATAAATAAATAATTTAAATATTCATAAATTTAAAAATTGTAATTAAAAAATCCTTTTGTATTAAATATAAATAGTATTATTATATTTATAATAATTATTATTATATAATTAGTTTATTATAAATAAGTATATATTTATATTAAAAGTTTATTTTATTATTAATTATTATTATTTCATTTTATTAAAATATTTATATTAATTAAATTTATTTAATAAAGACAGAAATAATATATGCGGACATGATTTTTCCTTTATTCCTATTCCTATCTATTTTAAGAGAAAATGATATCTAGTGTTCATCCTTATATTATTTTCTCTCTTTTTCACAAAATCTTAATCTAAATAATTAATATCCTCTCATATCTTTACTTATAAATAATTACTCTTGGAAAAACTTTTTAAGTTAAATTCATACAGGATATCATACACTAATGAAAAAAATATACCTGCTTTGTGTAACTGAAAGTGAAGAAACATGTTACTTTTGAATAAATAATTGTGTCGTGACAATATATTTGTGTCATATCAAGGCTTTATAGCGAGTCCACCGCTGTTTCTTAGACTCAAAGTTTACAAATCAAATAATTTCTGTGGAAGAAAGTACCAAAAATGTTTCCCCCACCTAAATGAATTATGTGATGATTTAATTTGAATATCTTAAAATATACTTATGTTAAAACTAAAAAATATATATAAATGATATGTCAGAGATTTCTTTTTCCCCATGTACGTCATTTATATGCATAGATTGATAATAGAAATAAAGTAACATGGAACAACATAATATGAATGAATGAAATGTTTATATCACTAACTCTGTTAACTTTTTTGAGGTTCAACCCCTCAACATACACTTTTATACATTTAAGTATTAACTTTTACTATAAGAATTAATTTTAGAAAAAAAAAAATTAGGTACTTAATTAAATTAAATACTATTTTGAGATTAAAATATATTAATATTTAAAATAATTTTTATTATTAATAAAAAAATTAATTACTTTTTAAATTAGTATTTAATTAACTATCAAAAATTTAAAAACTAATTTATAAATTTTATTAACAATAAAAATAATTTTAAATATAAAAAAGTAGTTTTTAAAATAATATTTAATTTAATTAATATAACAACTAATATTTTTATTTTAAAATTAATTTTTATTTAATTAAATATTATTTTATAAACTAAAAAAAATTGATATTTAAAGTAGTTTCTATTATTAATAACATTTATAAAATAGTTTATAAATTGATATCAAATACTACCTACCAAAATTTTAAATACTAATTATTTTAAATTTTAAATTACAAAATCTTACAAGTAAACATATAAAAATAAGTAAAGTACTAAATGAATTAGTGAATTCTAATATTTTAACATACAATATTTGATCAATTCAATAATATTTGATCAATTCAATAATATTTTGATCAATTCAATAATATTTGAATGATTGAATGATTAATATATATATATATAGATGGATCGATGAAGAATTGATGATTAAAAGAGTTTGAGACTCAATATGTTTGGCTTTGGCTTGTAAAATACTAATCGATTAGATTTAATGTTAGATTTAGTATTGGATTCCTATTTTGTCTTTCAAATTAAACAATATAAACTAAAATCACGTTAATTTTGATTGTAAAATTAGTGCCAATCAACAATTAGTAATTAAATAGATACTAATTATAACAATTTAAATCTAAAACCTTGTTGTGATGCCCAATTAATTTAGAACACCTTTGGTAATCCTTAAATGCATCAAACCAAATCACTTATGGGTGGGGACTCTCCCATTTAATAATGAAGTGTTTTTGTCTCCTTAGTGAAATCCCTTTAATCTCATTATTAGTATACCTCAACACTCACTTAACATCACTCTAGCTATAAAAGAAATTGACAAGTACTTTAAAGACACCAGATTAAAATAAAAATATATATTTTATTTATTTATAATAAAAACTTTTCATATTTCTATTATTTATTTAATATCAATACACTAATTAGCATGATATTCAGAATGTACATATTTAGAGAGCAACAACGAATACTTTGTTATTATTGAATATACACTAAGAACCTGTTTAAAATAAGTTCACCTTGTACAAACTCATTTCATCTTTATTTTAAAAACTTGTGGATAAGTTTGTCTAATATGAATATATACTCTTAATATATATTTTATTTTTTCAATTATTATAACATTAAAATATTTACTCTAACTTTTTCACATATTTTACTCCTATATTTTTTATTTTTGTCTTTTACTAATTCATTAAATATGCAGTGGTATACCGTGTTAGAAAAAAAAACGACATCTTTTGTTATAATTTTTCTTACAAAATAACGTAGACACATAATTATATAGTTAATACATTGATATAATATATAAATTGAAATTATGATAATAAAATACGTAAAAAAATTGGATGGTAAAACAATTGTATTAAGTACAAAAATTAAAAAAATAATCCCTTGGTTTGTTGTATAGCTTGTTTGTGATAAATATATATACCATCTTACATTTTTTTCTGATAAAAAAAATATTACATTTTTTATTGTTTTACTACTATATTTTTTCTAAACAAGCACTTTTAAAATTTATTTTCTACCTTACTTTTTTTTATGTAATTTATTTATCTTTTGTCGATACTTATTTTATAAATTTTAAAAATTAGTGAAAATAAAGAAGAAATATTTTATTATTTAAAATTTATAAATATTTTATTATTTAAAATTTATAAATATTTTATTTATACATTATATAAAAAAAACATATAATGTTGGTGTTTATCATATTATTATTTTTAGTGTTGTTCTTTTTTAACTCATTTTGATTTTTTAATAATTTTTATGAAATTTGGAACGGTAAATAAAAAAAAACATGTTATAGTGGAATCGGTATATTTTAGTTGCACAATAGTTATGTATTTGTTGTTTTTTTTTCTGAATATATCATTTGATTAATTAGTGGTTATTGTAGCAACACTTAAAATGGTAATATTTATCATTGTTCCATAATTCAATTGATCATTTAATTAAAAAAAATATCGGTTAAATTATAATTTAAAGTTTAAATTGAAGAAATATTGAAAAAATATTTTTCCTTTAAAATTATCATTATTAAGAGACACGAAAAGAGAATATGAGATTTGAAATGGATTATGAAAGTTTGAACTCAAATGATGATATAATGTTTAAGCGAAAAAAAGTTAATATTGATTATCTTTTCATTGGGAAGTAGGTATTCAAACTTGTTTAATTGTCTAGGTAAATAATACACTAAACTAACTTTTTCATATATTAAGTTGTTATTATTAAGCGATGTGAGTTTTCTTAAGTAATCAATGAAGCAATGGATTTATATGAATAATTTTTTTTTTTATTTAATGACGATCAGTTCTTTAAGTCAGACTATCTAATATATCTTTGTTCACAAGTAAATAATATGTGATTAAGTGTTTTGGTTTGTTAAATATTTAGTTTTTGAGATGATTTTTGACTATTTGTGATCATGATATTAAATTTAAAAATTTCTTAAAAATATGTAATATTTTAATTTCATTGGCAATTTAAATAATATAAATTAAGATATTAAGTGATAGAAAAAAAATATTCTTACAGAATTATTGCATTGAAACTTTTTTGGATGTAACATAAGCTCAACATAGTTGAGATTCGTTTTAAGAAATGATGTTTCTATTGAGTTATGAATTAATATAGAATTAATTTTTTTATTATAATGAGTGAGGTGTATTTTCTATCTGGAATAAATTATGTAAAATTGAAAATAAATGTTGATGTTAAATTCAATAAATCGAGAATGTATGTTGATTTTGAGTTCTTTATATTAAAATTGTTTAATTATGTAAATAATAACGGAATTAGTATATTTTATATCTTAATTGATATAATAATTTATTATGTTATCACATCTTATATTTGTAAAAACAAACATACGATTCTACACGTAGGAACACAAATTTATAATTTATGGCATAAGTAAGAGTTTCATCAATTAATTTTTATTTAATCTAAGTTTTTTTGTGCTTTTTAAAAAAAATTATCTTTGAAAATAAACAAATTTATGTTATTTATGTCTTTATCTAATTTTCTTTATTTTTAAAATAAACACTTGTATATTTGTTTAAAGAACAAAATCCTATTATTTTGTAGATAAGTGATTATTTAAAAATGAGTTATTTTATAAATAATTATTTGAAATTTAAACAAATGCTTTAAATCTCCATCGAACAAAACATAAAGCTTAGGAACCAAATTATCATTTATAAATTACATAAACTAATAAGAACAGATAGTGAAAAAACTAAAACATTTATTTATTTAATTAATCTTGAAAGAAAACCTCTGCAGTGAGATCCAGAGCCATTTCTATCATTTTCACCATCTTGTGTGTTTCTCGTATCTGGGAAGAGTTAAGTTAACCGGCATTGTCCAGTTTCTCCATATCCACACAATCTTCCTAAAACAAAACTAGAATCACACCCAAACGGGCGTTCGCATTCAAAACGTGCTTTTTGATTCAATCAATTCAAATTAAAAACTCTCACCGGGCTGCCCAAACAAGCCGTAGCCGTGCCTCTGCGCATGTTAGTGTGCGTGTCCCCGAAACAGAGTAACGATAATAACTGCCGACAACAGCCATAGTTTATGGGAAAATACGGCAATTCAATGATTCATCGCGTAAAGGAAAATACAAAAAAAAGAGGACAAAAAGAGGAATTACGAAAAGGACAAATGCAAAATTTTTATTAATTAGAGACACAAAAATCTCAAGGTTGTTGGAGTGGCAGCAGCAGCTAGCGAACTAGCTTTAGGAAGTAACCACACAAAGTGAGTCACTCCAATTTAACAATTCATTGTTCTCGTGGTCACCACCTTCTCTGCACCTTCTCACCCTCGAGTACTTTTCCACAATAACATCACTCTCCACACACCCACATGCAACACATTCCTCCTCCTCTTCTTCTTCTTCTACTTCTTCTTCTTTTTCGTCTCCATTTTCTTCTTCCTCTGTTTCTTTGTCTTCTTCTGGGGTATCTTTTACTTCTCCAATTATTTCATTTTCCAATTCTTTTCCATCGGCTAACTGTTCGTTTTCTTCTGCGTCATCTTCTTCTTCCGGGTCAAAACTGGGAGTGGGGTTTGTCAAAAAACAGAGGCGAAGTCGGCCATGGCTTCTTTCAGCTTGAAAGCACAAGGGACTCGGTGGGACCTTGGTGACCTCAATCACCAGCCTTCCGTTTTCACGGTGGGGTCTCACGCGAAGAGGCTCTGATCCCCTTATCGTCGTCAAAGGGGGCGGAAAATTCTGCGTTTTCGCTTTCTTCGCTGTCGAAAGTTGACGAGGTTGCCCCTTTTGAGTTTGTTCCCTTGTCCCCGAATTCGCGCTCACTGCCGAGAGCATGTCAATGCTGCTTTCATCGCTGTCACTGCCGCTTTCGTTTCCGAGGTTTTCGGTGCAGAGTTGGAGACTCTCCGGGCTGAGGGTGAGCGAGGAGCGTTTCTGCTGAGGGTGCAAGTAGGTGGTTAGATCGTTCGATGGTTCTTTTGAGACGTTGGAGAGTGCTTCGAGGAAGCTACAAGAATTGGAGTTAGAAGGTGTTGTGGGCTTGTTGTTTTCTTCGGTGTGGGGTTTTAAGGTTGAGTTTGAATTTGAATCCCAGAAAGAGGGTTTGAAGAATTGAGTAGGGGGTGGCTTTGGGGAAGGGAGTCTGAGTTTGAGTACTATTGACTCAGCGAGTTGGGAATCGAGGTGTGACTGCAATCCGTGGCACACAATTGCAGCCATGTGGTGATGGCTTGTGGAGATTTTCAATGGGTGGATAAAGGAGAAAACAGAGTTCTCTGTTTTGTTGTGGTGTGAGGGATGAGAAAAGAAACAGAGGTGTTAGTGTGAGGTTCTAGAATGGAAGGAAGTGAGTGAGAGGAAGGAGGTAAGAAGTGGTGGGCAATGGGCATGGGAAGAAGTGAGGGAGGGTGGCAACCAATTTGTAGTCCCCAAAAAGTTTTTTAGCCAGATAGAGGAACTGAGGGCAGCCACTTTTTCTTTTCTTTTTTTTTCGTTTCAGCAAGTTGATATATACAATTCGTAATCCAACACACAAGAAAAGGAGAAGTGCAATTTCGAAATAAGGAAAACGAGGGGGAGAGCATTAAGAACATTCCTCACAATTTATTAATTCTAGTAGTTTCTTCAAAAAATTAAATCAGAATAATACATCTATTTATATTACACCTTATAATAATATTTACTGTACACATGATGCATAAGGGTTGCTTTAATTTATAAGAGCTGTGTACTCAAAATTTATAAGAATTTATGTTTTAATTTCACTACTAGTGGATAATTTACAAATTTTTTTTTTATCTCCAGACTTGTTGGGAGTTCCAAAAGATTCAACATCTAAATATTTTATTTTAGAAAAACCCAGAGAGAATAACGGCATAACAGATAGAAATAAATAAATTATGGTTATAACTTCTTGGATATGATGAGAAAAAAAAAAGGACTTTAGGTGCTTGTATTATTTGGTATCTTTGTGTGAGATGTTATAAAGGATAATAAGAATTAAGTTTAATTAGTTATAGCATACATATAAATTCTTTCACTGTTATCTAAATTCATAATGACTAAATGACTAAAGAAGATTAAAAATACAATGCATAAAATCTAAAATTGATGGTCCTTGTCTTTTTACTGGTAGAAATTAAGGGTTTTAGACATGTCCATATGTGGAAATGAAGGTAAAATGGGGGAAACAAGAGAAGCTTGTTTGGCTGCAAAATAAGCCCCTTTTAGTCTTTTCTTCCAAAAGAAAGACAACAAAAGGGCAGATCATACATGTATAGTATAGTGATATCTTGGTGGTTATATTCAGGATCTTAGGAACAGTTGTTTTTTAAGGCATTCCATTGAGAATTGTCTAGGGTTTTGATGCCATGTAGGGCCAACATAGGTTGATTGCTGCTAATTCATTCAAAAGAAAGTAAAAAAAAAGGAGTGAAAGGATGAGCACAGAGGCTTTAAAAATCATGGTAACTGCTTAATTGTTTCTCCTCTTTATGCAAAAGTGATGAACAGAATCTTATGGGGCAAATGAAAAAAAATCAATGTTTTACCGATTTACTGTCAGGAATTTATGATTCACTCAAATGGAGTGTTTGGTACATGTTCGAGGTCTGCCTGCTACAATGATTGTGCTTTGGGAAAATCTGGAGCCATAAAAACAGGATCCCATGACCTTATATTCTGTCCAGGGTTTCAAATTTTGGGATAAACACGGCACTGCAGGACATGTTCGGTCTCAAACAAATTCAAATTCATTAATCATAACACACCACACCACAACATGCTTAGGATACAAGTTTTAGTGCCATTCACATCATTTTTCTTTTAAATTCATTGTCGACCAATTTTAAAAAGTGATAAAGAATTGAAAAATAATGCATATAATTAAATAGGTTAAATGTATTTTTTTTTCACCCTACTATAACATAAAATTAGATTTTATTCATAATTTAAACTTTAGTGATTAGAACGAATTATCTTTATAAAATGATAGTTAGTTTTTTTTTTAAATTATTATTTTTTTAATTGCAAATTGATATTTGATGAAGTGAAACTTCAATCAATTTTACTTATTTCAATATTTTTGTACTATAAACTTAGAATTCGAGATAAAAACAAATTTTATATTATAGTAGAAGAAAAAAAAACATATTTAACTCTAATTAAATTTATATTAAAAACTTATAATTATAAACTTATTTTTACTCAACTAAGTAAACTAAACTCCTATCTTACATTTCTCTCAACAACAACAAATGGTAAATAAATAAATAAACACATGTTCATTCATATGATTACCTTTGAAATTCTCACCTCAATCAAATTACCCTTTTCATAATAATTACTTTAAACATACTAATTATTATTTATGTTAAAATAATTACTAATTAGTAATTATTAAATAAAACATTTTTCATGAAATATTTAAAGAAAGAGATTAATCTAAAAATAGAAAAAAAATATAAAGATAAATTTGTTCAAAGTTAAACGGTTAAACTTCATTAGGTAACTTACCAATACAAACAGTTGAATTTCTATTTTGTTTTTGTTTTTTTTATCTCTAACCAACGAATTCAAGCATGGAACCAGATATAATTTGAACTAATAATAACAAACAATTTCAATTAATTTTTATTTTTTTTACTTTTAATATAGGATTGAATCACAAATTTATATTTAATATCTATATTATGTACATTTTGACTTTTGAGTGTTATTATCAAAGAAAGCTCTTTGCTTATATACTTTTTGTGAAACAGACAGCACGTGCCAGAATTGTTGATAGTAAAGAAATAAAAAAGAAACAAGTAAAAGAATAATGATGGGCGTAATAATATTTATAGACCAATTAATTCAACGGAACTTGTTAAACTAATTTGAATAAATTAAAAAAAAAACTGAAAACTAAAATTATGATCTATTAAAAATACACACGTACTCACATTTTTATTATATTAAAGTATATATAAATTTAATATATATTATTTTTACAGTTTTATTATTTTTAATATAATTTAAATATATATTATTTTATAAAAATAATATTAAAAAATTATATAACTTTTGTTTAATTATTTATTTTAGTAAGTAAAAAAATAAATTATTTTTTATTTATTAAAGTGCAATTTTTTCAATTAAAGATAAATACAAATATAAATAATTTTATATTTGTAAATATTTTTTTTTATTTTGTAAATATTTTTTTATGTAAATAGTTATTTTAATTTAAAAAACCGGTTATTTAAAGGAAAAAACGGTAAGAGTCTTTGTAAAAAAAAAGTTATAGATTTTTATTTATTTTATATTAATATTTGTCTTTAAATAAATTTTAACTCTATCTTTTTAACAAAAGCTAATAATTTAAACGTGACTGTTATCATCATTATTATGACTATTGTGTACTTTTAATTGGATAAATTAAAAGGGAAAATTAATAAAGACAAAATTGGAGAATCAAATAATTAATCTTTTCAATGTAAATTTGCTTACCATTTAACTATATATTATTATATTAAAATTATAAAATATGTAATAATATACTGTCATACCTTCTTTTATCAATAACATTTTCATTAACTAAATAGTAGAAAAATTTAAGACAAAGGGTTGATCATCTTGACTTTATCACATTTTTATTAACCAACTAGTCAAATATTTTAAAAAACAAACAAGAGGGTTAATCCTCTTGATTTTAGCTCATGCATGCGAGTCCATATCATTACTTATTTTAGACATGTTCAAATGAGTTTCTTCATAAAAAAATCAGGAGAAAAAAAAGAAAGAAAGAAAGAAAAAGGTAAACTTTTTTTAAAAATTATTTTATACATATAAGTTAATGTGTGATATAAATTAATTTTATTTTATAAAAAAATAATTTCTTTATATATATATATATAAATTATCTTGCTTCAAACTATTTAAACTGTAAAAATTTATTGACATTTAAACTATATTCATTAATTAGGTTTTTGTGTTTAGTCAAGACTTACCTAAAAATATAGAATAATACCGCATGTAACCACATCCCATTTAATAAGATGGAAGAATGAATAAATGGCTTATAGGTTTCAAAAAATATGGTATAATTGGAAAATCACTCAGTCAAACAATTCCATCAATGTTATATTACTAAAACTCTCTAAGGATGACACATTAGATGAGTGAAAATAGAGAGATGTAGAATAAAGTTCTTATTCGATAAGTTGAACATTTAAGTGAATGCAAAAGAAATGGATTGATGTAAATGAGAGTTTTTTAGATCATGTTAAATCTCTACCATCAACTCAATTTTGTGTATGGAGGGTAATTCTTGGTAGAATAGCTACCAAAGACCAGTTGATAAGGAGAGGCCTCATCATTGCTAATATGTTCATCATTGTGTGCAATGTAATGGGAAAATACGAATCACTTGTTCTTCACATGTCTCTTTACTAAACATGTCTAGAATAGATGCAACAATTGGTGGAAATCAGTATTTCTATTTGAATTTTGTGGAATTACAAAAATAATGTTTTGTTCAATGAGAGAGTGACTGACGAGATAAAAGTCTTTATAGTTGCACAACTTAGATGTTAGAATTATATAACAAACAAACATGTAAAGACAAAACTTTCCTATTCCAATTGGTGTATATGTGCCCCCTTAGACATCTCAAAACATTATGACAAGAATATGTATCTCGACGGTTGTACAAAGCATATGTATTAGCATTGAACTGAGTATTGAGACCATCATGTATCATACTTTTCTTTTATATATGGATGGAAGCATCCATCAAATATTCAAATTAATTTATTTATTCTTTGTTGATAAAAAAATAGGCCTTTTGTGGCTGATAATATTATACTTTTATCAAATTCTTTTAACTACTTAAAATTGTAATTTTGCATAACTAATTAGATGAAACTAATTGTCTACATTTTTTTTATTATTGGCATAATTACCTTTTTGGTCCATATGTTAAGGGTCAATAGTCAATTTGATATAGTTAAAAAAAAAATCAATTTCGTCCTAATCTTTGTTAAAAAAATATGCAATTTTGTCATTTTTGTTAAATTCACATGATGTTAAATGATGATGATGTGATAAGTGTGAGTGACACTATTATGCATACATGTCTCCACGTCAGAGTCTCATCATCACAATAAACCCTATTTTCTCCCCACTTTCTCTCTCAACCCTAACCATCTTACTCTGCAGGCGACCACTTTCGCATGCTCTGCTTTTTGATCTTCGATGTCGTCAACTACGACGACACCTCTCGTTATCGGTATCACTAACATGGCAGCGACGAAGGAAGAGAAGTCGAAAAAGGTGTCAGATCTAGTAAATGCGACGAAGATGAAAATGGAGATCGAGAGGCTTTGATGTTAACGTTTGGTTTCCCTTCACAATTTTCCTCACACCGCTCACTCTACTCTTCAATAGGGGTGGAAAAGTGGGACGGGTCGGCCCGCTAAAAAAACGCAGGGTGGGTTGTTTATTTCAACCCGTTGGCCCGCTGAGGCCCGCCCCGCATAACCCACAACCTGCATGGGCCAAGTGCTTTGCAGGGCGGGTTGATCCGCATAACTTTAAAATGTAATTTTTTTTCTGCACCCCCATATTTTCTTCATATAGCCTCATATTTCACATTCCGAAATTTTTAATAACATCTTACTATGCATGTCTCCTGAAAATAATATTATGAGACCATTTACTTAATGCATCTAAATAAAAAAAATCAATTTTTTTATTTAAAATATTATTTAAAAAAATATTTCTTATGGGTGCTGTTCTGTAGACCCGCGGGTCAACCCTTATGTGGACACGAGCTAGAAAAATCAACCCATAAATACTATGTGAGACGGGTCAACCTAGTTAACGTCGTTTATCCGAATTTAAGATAAATGGTCAAATTGCATAAGTTTTAGCAAAATTTAAGATGAAATTGATTTTTTAAAAAATTATTGGGGAAAAAATAATTATAATTTTATTATTTTAGTTTCGCTGAAATCAATCGCACAAATACATTCATTAGTTGTGAGTTTTAAGAAGGTCTTTGATACCAAATGAGACCTTTTATGGTAACATCAAAGGCAGGAGTTTGATAAAGAAACCCATGTACTGACTCGAAATGGAAAGTATTTGAAAACTTAAATGCTCATTCTGCAAAAGGTAAGAAATAGGTGTCAGGGAGTGCAAGAATTTAGCTCATTTTTTTGAATTTTGTTTAGATTATCTTCATTCTGTCCTATTATGGTTGTCAGTTTTTGACCCAGATCTTCCCCGTGACACAATCACCCTTCATTTTCTGCACCCTATTCTCTCTTTCTGGACTGCCATCAACAATCCAAAGCTGCTTCTCTATTATTTCTCTGCTTTTTTTTAAATATTGGAAGAAGCCAAATTAACTCAACGGCTCTCTCTCTTTCTCTCTCTTATATTATATTATATATTGTTTAAAATTTTCCAGTCAAAATGAGTCAAGTCCACGTGTGTATATGTTCTTGCAAAGTCCATTAAAATACTGATATGAACTAAAACAGGTATTGAAGGACAGTGCAACGTTGGATTATTCTTAGATTAAAAATCTTCCTCGTTTTGAGTCAATATGTTTGGCCTTCAGGTCAATTCCTTGCCAATTAAGCTTTTATATAATTGTCATGTTTTTTTATAAACGATATATTCCCACTCTATTGAATGAGTTTAAACATATTAATGGTTAAACATTATAAATAATGTGACAACAAGTATTATTGGATGTCGTTTTTATTTTTACATAACAGCGTAAGATTAAATTTTAAATTGTATATAAAAGATAATCTTAAATTTTATTTACCCCGTTCGTTTAAGTTTCGAACTTTATTTATAGTTTACACTTTACACCACTTAAGCCTAAGAAATGACAGAGATATTCCACTAGCTAGCTAGAAATTAAGTTTTAAATTTGCTTCATGAATGTATTGAAAGAACATTCACATGAGTTGAACTAATGTGGATTCGTCAGAGGAGAATCTCTATGTACAAGCATCAGCATCTTTACGCACAAGCACAAGAATCTTATATATATTTGCTTACACTATGCACAAATTGTTAGCTTTAATTACCACAATATGTAATCAAACTCAGCCAAACATGAATTGAAACGTATGCCTAAACACTAGTCCCACGCACAAGATCTTGCCATGAAACTTGTCATGAAAGAGTGTGAGAGACCAGCAAAATCTTCACTAATTTTAACGAAATTTAGCATTCATATATACACGAATATGAAAGCTTGCTAACTATTTGTAGTTCTAAAGATGATGGTGTTTTGATGCCAAAGCCTTTTTCCTCAGGGAACTCGACAAGAATATATTGTTTGTGCGGCAACTGATAAGAAAAATGAATAAAGAAAATATTTGGTATCTGAGTACCAATTTTGGAGTCTGTTTTTTTCCTGTTAAAGGCTTAAACCTATGGGGACCTAGCTAGGTATGACAACTTGATTAGGAAAAGTGTGATATTTTGCATCAGAATCCATATGTAAATGCATGTTCTTTAATCTTGTTTGTAGTGGAGAATCTTTGTACGTCATGTCCTTTTGAACTTAATTAATTGAGCCCTAAGGTTAGCCATGCTTTCAAATTGTTTCACCATAAATTTATCATCTTTAATAATAGGGACTTTATTGGGAATGAAAAGAGAATCCTGTTCATCAACAAGCAAGGGAACAAAGTCAAATTTTTCCCCCCACCAACCTTTTTGACCATGTGTAATGTTGATCACCCTTTTAATAATTCTTCCTTTTCAACTAATTAACAAAATAGTGAGATCGCTACGTACGTAAACCATGCAAACTTGTCAATCAATTAATGGTGGTTGATCAAATTGCTAATTACAAGCACATCGAGCCCTTGAAAAGGTTTGTAAACATCATGATTAAATATTAAGTGTGTTGAGAGACAGCGATTAGCACTGCACACAACAGATATAGTTGTTCAGTTCTTCTTACAAAGCTTCAACTAGCACACATGTATCATTAATTAATACATGTTACATCTATTAGTATTAGATATATTCTATTCTACTGTCACCTTGGTATTCTGCAATACAGTTCATTGGGAGTTCTTGGGCTTTCAAGTGGGAAACAAGAGATGACGGTGACAAAGAGGAGAAACATTTTTAAATATCTGCCAAAATATTCTTTTGTGAAGCGATCGATCGAGTTTGTTGCCTCCGTGCAACAGTAACGGTTTGTTTATTCATTCTTGGATACAAGAGAACTTATACATATTCTCTTGAATCCACGTTCAGTTTAAGAGTATGACAATTCACATTTTTTATATAATTATATTATAAATTTTAATATTATTATTTTAATATTTTTTCATATTATTTAATTATAAATTTATTTTTTATTATATATATTTATTTTTAAATCCATTACATCAAAAGTTATATACAACTTTAAGAGTTGTCAAATTATCATTTTTCTTAATTTTAAAAGCACATTAACATATATATCTTCTTAATCTTCTTACCACTTTGTACAGTCAAGTATATTTAGCATTGCAAATAATAAATAAATACTTTTAAAATATAATAGACATTTTAATTTTATATTTCAAAGGTTTTATAAATATATTATATATATATGATAATTTGTTAAATGATTTTATTAGATAACTTTTTTAATTAGCTTTTTAAATATTGACTTACAAGAAAAAAACACAGATTAGCTACCAAGGATTTGTGTCAGTCAAAAGATGGATGCAAATAACATTGGTTAAACTCAGAATAAGTGGACGCAAAAAAAAAAAAAGTAACGTGAGTCAAGTCCACTCTAAATCAACACTAATCAAAAAAGAAAAAAAAAATAACATGTGTCGGCTTGTACGATGCAAGAAATAATATTTTTGTTATATTTGTGAATAGTATGACATCGACTTGGCCGACGAAAAATCAAGGCCGACGAAAAATCAAAATTGATTTGATATTAGCGTTAGCTTGGTGTACGCAACATTAATATTATATTGTGCACCCGCCATTTCCCATCCACATTTCATTTTCTTCAAATTTTCAAATTTCTCACCCTAGAGCGTTGCGGGGAATTTTTCCTGGAGAAGTGGTCTTTACGTCTAGGAGGAGTCTCAGGTCAGCCATCTTCTTGATGTGGCTCTTAGTTCATGCTTGTTTGTGGAGTTCGAGGATAGATGGGTTTGGAAGAACGACGAGTCTGAGGTGTTTTTCGTCAAGTCTGCTTACACCGTGCTAATAGGGGAAACTGAAGGGGAAAACTTGCGGTTGTACAATTTCTTCTAGAAGACTAAGGCCCTGCCTTCTGCTTAAGTCACAACTTGGAGGGTGATTGAAAACAAAATTGTTTCTAAAGCCAACCTGGAGAGACGTGGGGTTGAGATAATGAATAACCTTTGTTGTCTTTGTGGGGTATTGAGGATACAACAAGCCATCTTTTCATTGGTTGCAGAGTGTCCTAGCTTGTATGAAATCTTTGTTACACTTGGTTAGGAGTGAGTTCGGTAAACCATCTTGATCCTGGTTCGCATTTTATGTAGTTTAAGTTACTCGATGCACCTACGTCAGTTAATCTAATCTTGGGAAGTATTTGGGTTGCGATGGTAATTGAGATTTGGAGGCATAGAAACAAATGTATCTTTAAAGGTGGAGTACTTGACATTCTGAAATTTTCTCCTCAGCTCAATTAAAGGTTTGGACTTGGATTTCTTCCAAAGTTCATTCGTTATGCTTCTCCTTCTCTGATTGGTGCCTTGAACCCCTAATATGTATGTTTTCGATTAAAAGCTTGTGACTGTTTTAGGCCGGTTGGGTTGTCTTCTTTGTGTTGTTGAGGGGTGCTTTTTTTTAGGGGGCTTTAAGTGGTAGACATTCAAGTTTTATTAATTTGATGGTTTAGTTGAGGTTATTTGTTTGGTAGGTAGATGTAGGCAATCTGTTGGGGTGTGCTTTGGTAGGGCGAGTGATGTGTCCTTCACTACGCTATGTATTAGGGTTGATCGACACCTTAAGTGGGTCATATTTATTTATTTTTTCTTACTATTAAAAAAAGTTCAATTATTTTATAGAATGGATTTTTTTACAAAACAACTAAAATATTAAAATATTTATACTTTAATTATCATCATTAATATTTATATTAAAATATTACTTAGAAGTATTAACAAGTCAATGATTTTTTTTATAACAAAGAATGAAATTAATAACATGAAACATTTTTTGAAATGTCTCAACCCAATTACAAATTAGACTATGGTGAAATATTGTGAAATTAGAAGTGTCTATGGTGAAATATTAGACTAGCATCTTGTTTCTCCCTTGTTTACATAAGTCATGAGAACTTACAAGATCATACAAAAACATGAATAATCATCATAACAAAATTAATATTAACTAAGATTATGATATGTTTTCTTTGGGTCTAAGAGCATGAACGTTGTGTTTGTGTATTTAAAATTAATATTAACTAAGATTATGATATGTTTTCTTTGGGTCTAAGAGCATGAACGTTGTGTTTGTGTATTTTTGGATGTTTAGTTATCAAGATTTTAAATACTAATATTTTATATTCTAAATTAGTCTTTAAAAGACTAATATAGACTAATTTAAAATTTAAGGTAGTTAGTAGATAAAATTTTAGTAATTAATTAGATACCAATATAAAAACTACTTTATAATTTTTATTAATAATAAAAACTAATATAGATACGGATAATTTTTTAATTTATAAAATAATATTTAATTTAATCAATATAATAATTAATTATTTTAATTTTTAAAATTAATTTTTATATAATAATTTTATTATCGTGATGCTAACCTCTTTCGACAAGCTACTTATCTCTAACCCCATCCTCCATTTCAACTTAGCTAATGATGCCATAATATATATTTTTTTTAAATTTTTACCCAAAACTCTTTGTCTGTTTTCTTGCATATTTAATTCCATTTTAGCTATGATAGCTTTCTTTCTACTTTCGCTTCTCCAACCCCATAATAAGTTCAATTGGATATTTCTAAAATCTACTTAAACTTTTAATATTTTCAAACACCTCTTTCTTCTATGAAGATATGAAAAATTGAAAGGGTCAATAAATTGTAAAAGGTGAGAATCACATTGTAAAAGTTAATTAGGTCAAATTCCAAAAAAATGTTTTTACTATACACAAACAAACACATCATTTTAGTCATCATCCATTATTATACACGTGAAAAGCGCAAAACACTTATTAGATATTTGAGCAATCTTACCAATTTAATTTAGTACCAAGTTTTCAATCGTGTTTAATTGGTATATAAGTTAAAGGGCTCAAAATAAACACTTTAAAATGTTTTTTAATGTTTTTGTTACTGTAATACTTTTACCACTTGCTGAGATTAGCCAGTTATGTCTTAAAAGCTGGTAAGATATGATCGATATGACATTACAGATGGTTGGCTAGTTCAATGTACGTATGGAACAGAAAGGTTTAGAAAGGTTATGAAAAGCTTGCAGCACTCAATTTCCAAGGATCGGAATACCTGCTATCTTGCAAGCTGGCTATGTAGCAGCTTTACATATATACATATCACAATTGCCACACTTGCTATGCCTTTCATCCTTAAACATCTACCCATCACTTTTTGGTCACAAAAGCACTTATTTGCTTTGCACTTCAGCATCTTTCCTCAACTTCCGCATCTGGTCGCTATATTATATATACACACACAGTTACAGCACGTACGCTAAAAGGAGCATCTTATTCTTTTTACATATATATAACCCTACTCATGCAGCTAGTTTTTGTTCATAATGTTCAATGTACTTCTGATACAGCAGTGCCATCGCGGCGCAACCAACGGTTTCGACTTTGAAAATTATGAATTCTGAAGAAAAAGAAGATCGATGGGGAAAAGGGAAAAGTTCAAATATTGTTGAAGTGATTGTGAATCCAATTCTGCGGCTCTTTCTTTATGTAATTCAACTCAATTACGCACCTTCGCCAACCTTATTCTCATTTCTGAAACTTGGAATGGATTCTCGAATAGTATATTTCATACCAAGTGTATATATATATAATCTTTTCTTTTCCTAACTCATACTCAAATCTCACTTTTACTTATTTATTATCTACTCAATATAAACATTACATTTACATTTGAAAAAAGTCCAAAAAAGTTTGCAAAAAAGATGTAAAATTACTTTAATTTTTGAAAAAAAAAAGTTTAATTAATGGGAGAACGGAAATGATATTTTTACAACTTTAAAAAAAATCCACTTATCAATTAATATTTCAATTATATTTTTTAAAAAATTTAAACTACTAATATATATCATTATACTAAAAAAATAAAACAAATTAATTTTTCAATAATTTTCAAATACAATGATAAATTTGTAAATTTACATTTTTATCAATTAAAAAAATACAATTTCAATCACATCACTCACAAATTTTCATAAACTTTCCCTACACTTTCTATTATATTTACCTTAATTCAAAAATCTCACTTTTTTTTTCACACTTTCTCTTCAAATTATCTCAAATTCACTTCCTAAGCATAAAAGTTTTAATATAAACAAAAGTTTTAATATAATGTTTTAGGAAGTAAAACATTAGCTATAACATTTAAAATATATTGTTTATCAACAATATAATTATTAAGGGAAAAACCCAACTTGTCTAACTAATACAATTTCAATAACTTTTTGGTAATTTATCCGCTAAGTGTTTTTGGAATTTTAGAAACAAATTTAATGATTTTTTAAATTAAAAATCCCTTTAGAAGTCGCCCCTAACCTAACTTTTAAACGGGCTTTTTAAAAATTTGTCAAATTCATCGACAAATCAGGTCCCTAACTCGATTTTTCATGTAGGTTGAAGAAAAAGTGCCATTTTGATAAATAAAATGGAAAAGATGAAATTTTGTGAAGAGTAATTTTAAAATGGTGGTCTTTGAAGAGAGAGAGAAAAATCAGTCACAATGTATGTGTAACTTTCCAAGATGAGTAAAGCCTTTGCTCAATATCACCTAATCCAAAGGGAGGGAATAGGTTAAATTCGGATTATGCAAAGTAAGATCCAACTAAAGTTCATCTTACCTTATATCACACCTTTTTAAAAATAAGAAGAACACTAATTAATACATTAATGATTAATGCTTAAGGGATGATGAAGTCATGAACAACTCAATTCTTAATGTCATCAAAATCACCATTCTAATCCTCTTAGAGAATGTGTACGTTGATATCATTAACGTTTTGTTGTAAAATGTCATAATCTCATAAGCAACAAAATTAGCCGACTCACCCATATGAACATTGTTTTATATTATGTATGTTAAAGTTAGAATGTGAAAATGTTAAAATATGCATTTGTATTTCTTTCTTTATAACTTCAAAAAGTGGTGCCAAAAAAAAAGAAATGTTAGTTTCAAAACTGTTTAAAAGAAAAATTAAATGCATAACTAAAGTTAATCTACTGCATGCATGATGAGAAGTGTTAATTAATGTGTGAATTAGTAGTTGCGCTGACTAGGACAACAATTTAAGGACTTATCAATCAATAAATGCCTAGTTCTGCAACAGTATGAAAACATTGGACAAATGGACATAGCTAAGCATCCATTTTTTTATATATATTTAAAGGGGTTCTAGGATGATTAATTAAAATTATTTTTCATAATAATAATAATAATATTAGTATGAGTGATGTATATTGGACTATTGTGGTTTCAGCAAACGTAATGGTTAAGTATACTTCACATTTTATTTATATTGAATAGTGTACTAATACGGTTGTGTTTTTATATTAGTATTTTTCGTACTAATCGATTAAAATATTTTGAAAATATTAAAAGACATATGCCAATAAAAATAAGTAATAAATTATAGAAAATCTGAAGTAGAGATAAAATATCTTAGATAAAAATTAAATTTAATAAATAATAAAATAAATTGGCCTTTGATTTTGGGTTCGCGGTTACACGTAAATGGATTCTTATATTAGAATTGAAATAAATAGGATAACCATAAACTTAGTAAATAAAGAGTGTGAATAGAAATTTGAAAAGATAAGGAATTTGTTCCCTTCTTTGCGAAGATAGAAACACATTCACATTTCTTTATACAACCTACATTTATTTTCCATCTTCCAAAAACAAAGCCTAAATTCTTATTCACTTTTTTTTTAAAAAATTCCAAGGATACAATCTAGCTAGTACATATAGTAGAGTAAGGGATCTGTCTTCTATATCTCCCTTCAAATCTTCATCTTTCTCAACATGTAGACATGCAAAGGTTTGAGAAATCTAATGAATGAGGTTTTTATAATCTTTTTTCTAGTAGTTACGAACTTGAATTTTCTTAACTAAAAACATTTTTTTTAATTTATGTTTATATTATTCTTAGGCTCTGTTTGGATTAGGGAGGGGATGTGTGAGGATTTGAGGAAGTGGATGTGTGAGGAAAGTGTGAAGAAAGTGAGGGTGTTTGGATTGAGGTATGTTTGGGTGGATGTGTGAGGAAAGTTTATGGGAGTTTGTAAGTGATGTGATGGTTATGAGGGAATTTTAATTTTTTTTAAAGGTGTGAAATGTTACTTTACAGATTAACCCTTGCCTATTAAAAAAATTAATAATAAAATGAGTTGTTTTTGTTTAAAAATGAAAAACTTTCACACATTTCGTAGATTTAAAAATTATAATTAAAAAAATATATGTTAAATGTAAATATGTATAATATAAAAACTATAATTAGAAAAAAAATATGTATTCAACAAATTAAATAAAAACAGAACTTCAAGTAATAAAATTGAAAAATAAATCAAACATTATATAAATATAAAGATATTATTTTTTAATATTAAAAACCCTCTAGAAATGAAAAATAAAAAAAATAGTAGAACAACAAAAATATAACGTAATTAACAATAGAACAAAATTTCATAAAAAATTATAATAAAATAAATTATAACTCATAAACATAATAACTATATATAGAAATATTTTAATATAAACATAACAAAAATAAAATTAAAAACAGAATTTCAAATAATTTCTTTAAATATTAAACATATACTATAAAATTAAAAAAATAAATCACATCTTATATAAATAAAAAATTACTATTTTTTAATATTAAAAAACCTCACAATAAAACAATCTAAAAAATACAACAGTAACAAAAATATAACTTAATTAACCATAGTAAAGGATTCCATAAAAAATTATAATAAAAAATAAGGATAAAAACGTATTAGTAGTATAATCCGATATAGTTCAATAATTAATTATTATTATTTTGTTTTATTAAATATTTGTGTTAGTTAAATTTATTTAATAACTACTAATAGGTCAAGAAAAGACATAAAAAACAATATTTTATCACCATGGGTATGCCTTTTCAAAGAATATGCTTTTGCATGCATGGGTCTTTTAAAAAGTACTGTTTCTAATGAATAATTTAAGTTAGAATAAAATTATTTCAAGTGATAAATTGTTTTTAGGGATTTTTTTGTATTAAATAAATTAAATATTTAGTATAAAATAAAATGAAAAATGTTTAGTATAACCTTTTGGTGATGACCATGATCCAACCGAGGTAATATTTTCAATTTTAATTAGATATAGTATATTATTTTCTTTTAAAAAAACTAAATCCAACCACATTTAATAAAATATCTAATTAGAACTTGAAAAATAGGTATCATTTGATTTACTCTAATAACTAATATATAAATGGAATATTTTATTTAACTATATTTTATTACACTGATTTATAATATTTTATAAAATAATAAACAAACTTAAAACTTCATTAAAATTTATTATGATTTGTTTCTTCATTTTAAATATTATATATATATATATATATTAAACATTGTACAATAATTTTTTTAAAATACTAATACATTCAAATGAAGCATTGTGATACATTCAAATGAGGGTAAATTTGGAAATAAGGGATGCTGACATGACTTTCCCTCCTCGGGGGAAGATATTTACTGTTCTCAGGTATATCCTCTCATTCACTTCCCTGCCCATCCCTGGATCCAAACCTTGGATATCCACCCACATCCTTCCTCTTGAACAGTACATTCATGGAAGCAAACAGGGAGTTAATGTTCAAAGCTTGGAAGGTAAATAAATTTTAGAATTTTAACTATTATATTTTATATATTTCATTTAAAGAAAGAAGACAAATAATAATAAAAAATTATTATTAACTTATATTATAGAGTACTACATTTATATATATGACATATAAAAAGATAAAAGATAGAAATAATTATAACTATATAACAATTATAATGGATACAATAATTTATAACTGATAAAATAGTTGTAACTAATAACTGAAAATATAAAATATTATATGAGATTATATTTATCATCTAATAATTATTTTATATTTTACAATTTTTTTTGTGTGGTTTGTTTTTTATTTTTAAGAAAAAACAGTTTTGTGTATTTATTTGCCTATTAATCCAAGACATATTTGTTTCACGTGTTATATTTTTTTAATGTGTATGTGGTGCGTGCGTTAGTATTTATTTATTTTTTAATTTAAGAAAAGTTATATACATGGGAGTGCTATTTATTTTTAATCTTCAGAAATATTATTTTAAAATAATATATATATATATATATATATATATATCATAAAAGGCTAAACATCTCTCTCTTGAAATATTAAATAACCCTAGTCCTTACCTCTCTTCCATTCAAATAAAAAATCGTATATTATTCTTTTCAATATTTTATATTTACTGAAATGTTTCAATAATTTGTAAATTTAATAAAAAAGGAAAAGAAAAAACGGTGCATCTAGCATTTAGGAGAGCCATGTTTAAGAATTAATCTTGTGATTTTGGTAATGAGCCTATCTCTCGACTGAGCCCAACAGGATCCAAAAATTTTCCCTTTCATCCTTGTTATTCTCACCCCCAATTTATACTATTTCCACCGTCGCTTTTTAATTTGTGGAACACGTATCTACCCTCACATCCTAACTATATACACACACACGTTAAGATTAAGAAAAAAAGAGAGAATGATATATAAATAAATTATTATATATAAAGTGATATTTAAAAGCGAAAGAAAAAGGAGGTAGGAAAACCCTTGGAGTGGAAGGAATGGCGAAGAGGGACAAGAAGCAGAGAACAGATACCGAGGTGGAAGCAGAGCTCAACGGCAACAATGGCGAGAACGATGATTCTCGCAGTAAGAAAAAGCTTAGGAAGAAGAATAAGAGGAAGGAAATACCCACAGTTAGCATGGCCGTGCCTGCTTCCATCATTGATAACGTTCCAACACTCGAGCTCGCTACGCGGGTAGGATACCCTTCAATTCAAAACTCCGTTATTCCATTTTCTCATTCCATCTTCATTCTCAGTATTCCTTTTTTCTTTTAATATTATTTTCCCTTTTCAGTTGGCTGGTCAAATCGCTCGTGCCGCAACCATTTTCCGAATCAACGAGGTTCCTAAACCTTCGTTCCGTGCTTTCTACATTTTCCTATATTTCTTTTTCTTATGTGCTTTAATTAATCTTTTAACCCTTTACCTGCACCAACTTTCGTATGATACCTGAATCTCTACGTTTTAGTCATGTGCATTTTTTGTTCGTTTTAATCCTTCTGCTCCATTTAGTGCCATTTTTACTCTCATAAAACTAACAATAGGGACTAAAACGTTAAAAATTTGCTTGTTTAGGAACTAAATCATCGTTCTTTTAGGCATACAGACTAAAAAATGGTTGCCACAGACTAAATGATTTATTAATCTTTATTGTTGTTGTCATTGGTATTGGGGATTTTTTTGCTGATATAGATAATTTGCTATTTGTACACGTAGGTGATTGTGTTTGACAATAAAGGTAACCCAGATAATGGTTCCGTGCTGGATAATTTGGATGATGAAAGTGGTGCTGCTTTTCTGATGCGAATCCTGCAGTACCTTGAGACACCTCAGTATTTGAGGAAGGCTCTCTTTCCAATGCATAACAGCTTGAGATTTGTGGTTGGAACAATTCACTAACTTCCTTCTTTCCTTACATTTATGAAGTTTGTTAGTCTTTTTGACTGTTAGTCCATCCCTGACTTCAAATGTTTGTATTGCACTTTGTGTGCAGGGCTTGTTGCCACCCCTTGATGCTCCACACCATTTGCGCAAGCACGAGTGGGGTCCGTATCGAGAAGGTAGGTTTTCACATTCTAAAGTGTACTTCTATTTTTTCCATATATAAATATAGATTGTTACTCATCACCTGTGCATTGGTAACGTTTGGTCAGATGGGCAATGCTAATATAGAACCTTTATGGGGACAAAGTATTTCCATACGGTCCTGTTGTCACACTTCTTATATATTTTCATATACTGCTCCTATCTATTCCTGAAAATACGCTTTTCATGAGAGATATCAACTTAGCTGCAATAGCTAAAAAAACTAGGGGAATATTAAAAATTGATACTGGCTATCAAGGTAGAAGTAAAATCTAATTATAATTGGATAACAACACTGGCTGTACCTAATATATTGCAGTTAACTGTTGTCTTTTCATGAGAGTAATCAGTAAATATGTAAAAAGATTTGAAATAATGTTTTTTTCTGGGATTGGTTGAGCTTCTTTAATTTGAGGGACATGTAGCATTTAAGCTGGTTGTAATTTGTGATTGCAGATTTCTTATTAAACTTGTAGGGTATTTCTACCAATCAACTTTTAGACTAGAAATATTCTACAGCAGTGAATGTTGGGCAATGAATCACTAGGTAGCAAAAATAAGTGTGGTAGAGACAAGAATGCTGAGGTAAATTGAAGATTAAGAAAAAAGATAAAGTAGGAATGGAATTTATTTGGTAGATAGTTGTAGTAGCATGCCTGATAAGGGGAATACAAAAGGAGTTCATCTAAGGTGGTATGCTCATGTGAGAAGTGAGGCTTTGGTGAGAACGGGCCTATACAACAACCTGAGCAAGCAGACCTCTGCAGAGTCTTCAATTATTGATGACTTTCAGATTTTAAAAGCTCACAAATTTGCACTAGCCTTTTTTTTTTAAAAGTATACCTTTATTTTTAATTATTAGGGGCGAAGGGTCCTGATTTTCATGTCATGATTGGAATAATAGGGCCTCAAAATTTTTTAAGACACCCTCGGTAAGAAATTTCAGTTAGAAATGGTATATTACGAAGTGGACTTTAAGTCTAACTCAACCCCATAAAACCGGCTCATGAGGTTAGAAATGGTATATTACGAAGTGGACTTTAAGTCTAACTCAACCCCATAAAACCGGCTCATGAGGTGAGGTTTGCACCCACTTATATACAATGAATTGTCCTCATTTCTAGTCAATGTGAATACCCCCTTCATGTCGAGAGTGACAGCTTGTACGTGGAATAACATATTATGGGTGGTCCGATAACGGCCCGATAGCGGATGATCTGATAAGCCCAACAAACACTCGTTAGGATAGGTTCGAAATGGTTCTTATACCATATTACGAAGCAGACTTTAAGCCTAACTTAACCCCATAAAATCGGCTTGAAATGAGGTGAGGTTTGAGGAAAAGCTAAGGAAAATTTAGGAAAAACCATTAAAAAGGACTTACTCTTGGAGCAAATTTGGTCTGTGATAGAGTCCAATGGTATTAATTAATATATTATTCTATCTCACTTTCTTGGATGATACCTGGTGTAGCTGGTTGGTGATGTTTATTGTATTGGCGCCCTCTGAATACTTTAAATGGACATTTTATCCTCTTTATTTTTCTGTTCTTTTACTCACCGAAACCTGTTAAAGTAGAAACATTTTCAGCATTGGCATTGCTGTCACATGTTTGTTATTTTCTCCATGGTTACTATGGCCAGGTTTTGATATATTGCTATAATAACTTCATAGGTGTCACAGTAAAAGAAAGAGACTCAAACTCTGGGGCAACGCTGGTTGATGTTGGGCTAGTGAAGGTATGGGCATACATATTGTAGATTACTTCACCCGAACCTTAACACTTCTGTTATTAGTCAGGGGAGGGGAGGGAACATTATTCCCTTTTGATTCTTTTCTTTCTTATTTCCTTCATTTTTCATATGGCATTCTCTCTCAAGACATATTCTTTTATCTGCATTTTCATTCATGTTTGGCACGAAGTTTGGATTTTGGCATCTGACCACAAGTTCAACAATGATGTCTAGAAGTACCATCATGGAATTTCCTTTTTTCTCTCACTTTCATTTCCTTATCTTCCCTTTTAATTTGCAAGTTGTAACAATTGTGGATTGTTAATTTTATTTTGTAGATTAAATAACTTTGGTCAGTTTCTACTCTTTTATATGGCTATTAAGTAGGCTTCAGTTTATTTTGTATGATCTGATTCAGTACACATCATATGCAGAGTGTTATTGTAGACCAAATATTTGAACCAGGAAGAAGAGTGACTGTTGCCATGGGTACTGATCGCAATTTGGATTCTGGTAATGAATTAATCTTTGTTTTTTTACTTCTGCTTTAGATGTTTGATGATATTTTCTTGATGAAAGTCGTACCGTACAACATTAGCTATAATTGATAAAACAGTGCTATACTCTTCTGATTGTGCTAACTTGACTGTTTTCCTGGTTATCAGTGTCTTACTGTAGCTCCCGCAAAGCATTTTCCTCTCATCTTGCTCAAAATAAATATCATTTTCTTCTTCATTGAAAAAATGATTTTTATTTGAGTAACTTCATTCCTATTTTTTTTATTGCGGGATTGATTTTCCACCCATACATTTCTGCATATCCTCAACAATATTATCTTGAAGTTCTTTTGTGTCTCTTGTGCTGAAACCCATGGTCATTTAGGCTTTTTGTTTTAAAGATATTTTTTATATTAAAATCCATTACACAATTTCTCCATTTTTTTTTATTTCAAGTTTGTCAAGCACATGTTATGCCCATATTTTTGCTAGAGGAATTACATATATCTGTGCGATATATTTCAATATGGAAAGTTACCATATTCATTCAGTCAAATATCTCATGTTCATGTCAAATCATTGCTTCTCATTGTTGATGCATAAGTTCTATAATTCTGGACCTAAAAGGAAACACTGCACCTTGATTACATATTAAACTATTAATCAAGAAATTAATTTACGAGTGCCAAATGTATTTAACATTTTCAGTATATGCTAAGCTGATATACAATGAACTTCATCTAGATTTACCACGCCAGGTTGTCTCATCATCTAAGCCCAGCGAAGAAGGGGCGTATTGGGGATATCAAGTACGATATGCACATAATCTTAGCTCAGTATTTAAGGATTGTGCGTACAAGGTATTCTCTTCTACACAGACAAATATGCTTGTAATAATATCCTTAGTCTAATATTTGTTGTTCCACCCTAACTCTACTCACAAGCCCTTCCATTGACTTGTTATTGTGGCAGGGTGGTTATGATTTTATAGTTGGTACCTCTGAGCACGGTGTTGTTATTAAATCATCTGATCTTGAATTACCTTCTTTCAGGTATTGTGTTATAGAATCTGCTGCGTAATAATTAATGTTAGATTGCTTAGATGTTGATTTTAGCTTTTCTTTATGTTGCTGTTTTAAGTGAAAAGGCTTATAATTCTAAGATATGGTGTTTTGCAAGCCCTTCCCTACAAATTTGTTTTCTTTTCGATAACATATATTTGTAAAATGAAAAATTTCCAAATGGGTGCGGATTGCAAATTATGTCTTGCTCCTAAGACACATGACAATGAAGTTATTCTAACTCAACGATTCAATAATAACCATCAAGCACTTTGTTTCTTTTATACATTTTATTGAAACAGGAATCTGGAGTCTGGATCGATATGATCAAGAATTGCTATTTGGGCTGTGTGGGGAATGGATTCTTTGATGTGTTGTGAAATTGATTTCTTGTTATAATAATATTGACTTTTGCAATTATAAATTTGGCTGATGAATGAAAAGGTTTCGTTATCTGTGTAACTTCCTACTTATAGCGAGGTTCTCTAAATTGACTAAATTTGAATATAAAGTTTAAAAGAATTATGTCTGTTGGTGCAAGTTTTTTTACCTGAATTGATTAGTAAGTTGCTTGTTTCTCTGAATTGCTAGACATTTGTTGATTGCCTTTGGTGGATTGTCTGGGTTGGAAGAAAGTATTGAAGAAGATGATAACTTGAAGGTATTACATAGTTTCTTTTAGTTATCTATACATGGTTGTAATTGTGAGACTGCTGCCAATCAGAGATTCCATAAATTGCCAGAATCGCTTAGTGCATCCCTTTTTCTGATGTTACACTTCTATTTGATTTACTAGAAGTGGAAAACCTTATAGGTCATAATTCTGAATATCATCAAGAGTTGAGAGTTTCCTTGCACTTTTTCAGGCTCCTCTTTCAATGAGATTCTTGTCTTTCTTAGGTTCTCATGCAATGATTTATGTGTTAATTTCATTATAAAGCAGTATGAAGAGTAACATTGGATGTTCTCATAATTTATGTACTCTTTATAGAGTTTACACATGAAAAAAGAACTACCATAAAATCTCATAATTTATGTACTCATTATAAATTCTCTTGCTGCTCTACTCCATAGAATATGCAGGCACATGATACAGAGCATATATTCAATTTATACTTAAATACATGTCCAAATCAGGGGAGCCGAACAATTCGAACAGAGGTACCGTCTGATTAATTGTTTTCCTACTCAAATTGTTAAACTTATTGGCTACCCAGTTTTAAGTCATTTTTCATCGTTTTGAACAGGAAGCTATTTTTATCTCTCTTCAGTACTTCCAAGAACCAATCAACCGAGTATTGCAGGGTTGAAGATTGTTGAAGTCTAAATTTCACATGGCTAAGGCATTGATTATCCATATTATGGCTGAAACTAAGACACAGGCAATAGTTGAAACCCTAAATTATAAATTGTCCGTCTGCCTTATCCCAAACTGGCCCTTATGTGGCTGGAATTTTCTTACCTAATATTTTGGAAGTTGTAACACTATCTGATGTTTACCAATGTTGTAAAACTTAAAAATACTGTGTTGCATCTATAAGTGTAACTGAGAAATAGGAGGTGTTATTGAATCTATTGGATAATTACAATACAAAGGAAGGTTAACGATTGATTTGAAGAAATTCAATAAGCGTTGACATCATTGCCACAGTAGAGAAAAATGCAAGTTTTATAATCATAGATGGCATATCTGCTGTCAGTTTATTCATTAAAAAAATAATGTGTCTTTTAATTATGTTAGACTGTTTGAAAATGTATCTACAATAAAGTTATGTTTAATTTGGATCTCATAATGTAGATTTGATTTTCATTCTCTGAATTAAATCATTCTTGTTTTTTAAAATTTACAAGTACATTTTAAATATTTGTTTTACAAAATATATTTCCAATTTTTAAAATATTTTAAAATACTTTATATAGAATATAAACAAATATTTTTTTAAATATACTACCTCAGGTCCATATAAGAAACATTTTTTAAATATAATATATATAACCACAGTCAAATGCATAATTAATTCCTTATAAAGTATATTAATGAGACATTTTTATCCTACACTTAATGTCCATTAGCAATACAATTCATTCTTGGTTGAACAATAATCCTTTGAATTATGAGTCATGCCATTAAATACCACAAAAATACTTACAATATCTAATTCTATGCTATTTTTAAAATCAAAATACATATTTGTGCATTTATTAATTAAAACTAACCAATTTATCTATTTTTATTAGTTAAACATTTGTTTGTTATACACATAATATTATTGCAGAAAATGAATTGGGTATAATTATCATGAAAAAATTGTTAATCGATATATTATGATTTAGGAATATTCGGATTCCAGGTAAAAATATTAATCTGTGTTTTTTTCTTTACCTAGCGTCCTTGATATCTTTTCTACGGTGAATTAGATATACATGAAAATACCTTTGATAAATTATTTTCATTTTAAATAAATTTGAAAATAGCTATAAGTATAACAGAATTATCGTGAGTGAAGTATACTTGGTTTTAAACAAACAAAAATTATAAGCACCTTTTAAAATAAAATTATCCTTTGCAATTATAACTAGACAGAAGTTAATTAGTACATACTGATAAAAATAAATAAAATTTTCATTTAATTAAATTTATTATCTAAATCAAACTTAAACGAGTGGCCAATATTGCAAGTTTTGATTTGTTTTAACAACAAAATATGTTTTAAAAGGGACTTTTATTAAACATAAGGAGAGGGCAAAAAAGTCTTTGCGGACAAATATAGAGGCGCGTTTGGAGTTAGAGAAAAAAGGAGTGCCGCGTTGGTAGCATACAACTTAATTCGTCCCCAAATTCGTTCATACCCAAAGAAGGCGAAGGGAGGGTTTTTTGTCTAGCGGAGTAAACACAAGACAAGGCGTGATAGAGTGCGTTTTTGTCTGTGTAGTGAGTGAGAGTCACAGAGTAATTGGGAATTTCAAATATTGGTTAACAAAAAAAAAGAATAAGGGACCGTTGTGTGACTCGACTCGCTCGCGCCATGGAGAAGCAGAAGGAGAAGCAGAATGAGCGACATCACGCCAAGACACTCATCTGTGCCCTCAACCTTCTCTCGCGCGACCTCCCTCTCCCTCCTCACATCCTCAATTCCGTCTCTTCCATCTACCGCAATCATGTAACCTTTTCTTTTTCTCTCTTTCTCTCTCCTTTCGTTTCTCGCCGATTTCGTTTAATCTCGCGTCTGGCTTCGCCGTTTCTTTTGTCCTTTGCGCTCGCTTGTTTTGTTCCTATGTGTGTATGCGATTTGAATTTCGTGCACTCGCTAGCTTCGTCGCAACTTTACTCCATGTGCAAAGTGTTGATTTCCTTTTCGGTTCCGTCGTGTGTTCAACGCCATTTTGTGTTGCAGTTTCCCTATCCGTGCACTTCTGGTGTTGTTTGCTTCTAGATTATTCTGTAACTCAGTTATGTTGTACTGTACCGCCACATTTTTTCTTTGCTTGTAATTTTGTAGTAATTATTGAAATTGTAGGATGATGGAGGCAATTCTGGAGAGGATTTGATGACGGATCTTGAAGATGCACTGTCGAAGCAGCGTCCAAACTGCGAGTCTGGTTTTAAACTGGAGAAAGCAAGGGAAAATCGGTATCGGAGTCAGATTCAGCATCGGTTAGATGAGCTTCAAGGTTAATGATTCTAGTGAAAATGTTTTTGCTTGTTTCCGTGTTGACTTGGTGCCAAATTTAGATTTAATTTGTACATAGTTTCTGGGTGCTTGTTTTGTCTACCCTTGGTGGGGCCAACACTCACACCATGTGCAAAGTCATTAATGATAGTATATGAGGATTTGGTCTTAAAACTGAACTAAGTGACATCATGTGATTCATGTAGCTAACCTCTCATACCAGGATAATGCTGATGTTGTCTAGCTCCTTCACTTTTGTTACCAGTGATTGATGTGATTGCATAATGTTGTTATACTACTAATTATCTTTAGTGGTATGGCTTTTGCAATCCCCATTTACTGAACTAACTATAATTATTACATATATTTCAAAGGTTTATGTGGTTAGGATGATTGCTTTGTCAGGAGGAGAAAAGCCCTCAAACCATTCAGTCTTATTACTTTGTGACCATTATACAACAATTCATTACAATCATAAAATATATTGAGAAATAATCATTCACTTCCTATCAATCATTACTTTCAATTGCCTGGTTGTATTTGGTACCAAAGATCTTACAAATTCTTATGCTTTAGTATGTTTCTCTTCTTGCTGTGAGTCTGCCATGAAGTTATAAATAAATTAAATCAGTGTGTATTAACTATAGTGTATAGTTTAAAAACATGTATATGACTTGAAATTCAAGTCTTATGTTGCTAAACCATATATAGCGTAGCAAACAATATTTGGTTCAGATACCTTTAGATTATAAACTTGTTGCCTATTTAGTGTTTTAAGAGAAGATAATTGAGTCAACTCACCAGATTTGGATGATGTAGTAGTGTCAGTTGCTTCATCATATCAGCTGCATCAAGGAGGATAATCTGTTTCACTTTTCCATCAAACACCTCACTACACCTCAGCACCTAGAAAGACACGTCAATCACCTCATAGAAACACTGACATTTCCCCATATATTTTGATAAGTTTGTTAGTGAGGGTGAATAAAGTATCCTTCTGTCTTTGAAACTTCATTGAAGTGTTTTGAAGTGGCAAGTTATCTCTGACAATGTCTCTTCTAGGACCATATCCATTAAGCAGTAGTTGTCTCTAAGTAAGAGCTCTGACAATTTTACTGAAGAACTGTGTTACTGTGTTGATCCAGAATTGCCTTCAAGCAGGGGAGAGGACCTGCAGACCAAATGCTTGCTTGAACTTTATGGACTAAAGGTAAAATTGATTCTGAAAATTTTCTACAATGCTTAGCTATTGTGAGTCATGTCTAATGATTTGCAAGTCTTACCAAACTTTCACAAATTGAATGCTAATTTTTTTTATAGTAGTTGTCCTGCTTTTTCTTTTAATGCACCTGAAGTGCGACCTAGTTTGACTGGTATAATAAGGCAAAAGTATATAACACCTTTGTAGCTTACTATTTAATGTAATGGAGGTTGAAAAGAATTTATAGTGAGGAAACTTAGTTGATTTTTTACATTTTTTATCAACTGCAACCGAGAAATGACAAAGAATTTTGTCCTTGTTGGCAAGGACTTCTTTTCTGACAGCTTGCAGAGCTTCAGATGAAGGTTCGAACTGATGTGAGTTCTGAATACTGGCTCAATACTAAGTGTGCATTTCCGGACAGGCAACTGTTTGATTGGGGCATGATGAGGCTGCGTCGTCCATTATATGGGGTTGGAGATCCATTTGCCATGGATGCTGATGATCAATTAAGGAAGAAACGGGAAGCTGAGGTAATTTTGTTTTTCAGTGATAAGTATTTTCCCCTCTTACCTTTTGTGTGTTTGAACCTGGTTTCCTACCATGGATATCATGGATTATAGCTGCATATGCAGTTTCTAAGGTTTCATTAATGCAATGAGTTTATATTCACTTATTATCTGACTGTAAATAAAAATATCACAAACATTTTTCACCTGGGATAGGCAAAGAAGGGACACAACTTTCTTTCTTTTATTAAAAACTTTGTAATTTGTAATATCAATTCTTTCTCCAAATGAACAATAACAGTATGATTGACAATTTGAGAAAACAGACTAACGCATCCACACATGCAAGCTTGTGGAGGGACTTGGAAATAAAAAATTATCTGGAATTTCAATTGTTATAGATCATCAGTCATACTTGTACTAGTTAAATACAGAAGACATAGTGTAGTGATTCAGTTTCTATTTCCTGATGTACGCATGGTTTTCCGGTGTCTGAATATGAAATGAAACTACTCTATACAGCTTATCTCATATATAGTTCCTCAAATGCAGAGACTGTCAAGATTAGAAGAAAAGGAGAAAAATCATATAGAGACTAGAACAAGGAAATTTTTTGCAGAAATACTCAACACTGTCCGTGAGTTCCAATTACAAATTCAAGCTTCTTTGAAGAGGAGAAAACAGAGGAATGATGGTGTCCAGGTACAGTTCTTCCCCTTATTTTTCATTTATTATATAAATCATGTATACATATGCGGAAATAGATTTCAAACTTTAGGTATAATGTAACTTTTGGTGTGTCAGAATCAGAAGTTCTTGAGTTATGTGATATTGTACATGGTCAGTTGTGAGAGTCAAAGTCTGCTATGATACATATAGGTTAGTCAAGGTGGCTTACTAGATAAGACTCACTGTTATATAAGTATTACACATTAATAGTTTTTTGATTACTCTCTTCTCTCTAATTCATTAAACATAAACCTGAAACACTTACCATCTTTAAATAATAAGTTATGGTCGAACTTCAATTAAACAAAATAATTAATCTTTAACAAATGATTTTTTTGGTGTGGGGGGTGGGTGTTGAGTTTCAATGCTTCACTCAACTTCTCACTCACTACTTTTGGAATCTCTTGTATTATTTGCCCTCACAACCATCATACCAAAAAGGTGTTGTTGAACATAAACATATAGTTTGAATGGGCTGTCTTTCCGCATATCAATAATCTAATTGATAGACTTACTCTAATTATCAGTGCCCTTCTACTCTGTTGCATACCCTTTATTTCTTTGCAAAACTCCTGTCTATATACTTTTGCGTGGAATATTCATTTGGTTGTCCCTGCTTTCCTTTTCGTCATCCATATAACACTAATAAACTTCAATACTGTTCTTCTGAATGTATTTTTCTCAGTTACTCTTTTTGCGACAAAAGGGTACGAACACGAACGTGTGACTTTCAATAGTGGAGTATTCATCTAATATGATGTTATATTCAATGAATTAATTTAAAATGCAGTTCTTAGTATTCCTATGAATAAAAAGACGACTTTTGCTTGGATATATCATGCTATACCAAGACAATGGAGCCAAGCAAACATCATCTTTTATTCAATGGGTATACTGCCCTGAGAACTACATTTTGAGGTAAAGATTAGTTGACAATAACAAATCTGTTTTGTAAAAAATTAATGATAGGACTTGATAATGTTATATGTGGGATGAAGTGATGGTGAATTTTACTTGTATAGGACAATAAAAAATTCTTCTATATGGTGTAAATCAACTTTGTTTTGGGTTTTGCATTCTGGTCTATATATTGGACTTGTTTCTAGATGGACATAGGTTAGTTGTTATATGCTATTTACAGGCAATGCTGTTAAATAGTAAATACCTGTCTTGTATCCTGATGTCTTTGCTTTTTTGTTTGTATCCTTTATACCAACATCAGGATATATCTCTTGCTGATAAAAAAATCTCCTTTTCCTCCTAAAAATGTGCATCCTATTCAAACTTAGCAGTGGAGTAATAGTGGACAGATCATGGAAGATGTTAGTTATGCTTTGGTACCAAGTTGGAATTAAGGGCTCAAACTGTGTTTGGGAACAAAGGAGAATAGTGCCCAACTAATCAGTGAAAAGACAAGCTAGAATAGAGTAATTGTTAAAATCCAATTCCAAGGTATGGGACTTGAATCCCATGGGATCCGAGTGGAGGTATATAAGGCCTTGGACTCTTAAACTAAAACAACTAGCTTTTGTGGATTGGTCCTCCCAAGCAATGTTGTTAAAATCGCGAGTTTACTCGCAAACACGTATGATTCAACGAGTTTGGAGGAGAAGGCGAGGAGACACGGGCATTGGATTGTGACCTGTGTGGTCGGAGCCAATAGGTGTGCTGCTCAGTGAATTGGAGGATTGTTGGAGTGTCTCGATCCTCCTACTTGTCTCCTTTTTTGCTAGGGTTAGTAAGCAAATTAGAAAGAACCCAAAAAACCAACTCCCAAAACGAACCCGTGACCACGCTTGCCACCGCCCGCTTCGCCGCCATCGCACTCGCCACCGTCGTACTTGACATTGTTCACATTTGCAATTGCTTGTGTTCATTGCTGCTTGTTGCCGCTTGCACTCATCGCTTGCTGCGGCTCACTCTCATTGCTGCTATTCCTCTATGTTCTTCTCTGTTTTTCTCTGTTTGGTGCCTTGTATTATAGTAACATGAAGCTGCCTTGTTTTATAATGGCATGAATCCGTGAAGGTTTAATAATAGGAAGGATTACCTCGAATAGTATAGTAGTTGTTTAATGCATTTTTATGAATTTTCAACCTATGTGTAAGTATTGAATATTATTTTTAATATACCAATAACTCTTATGAGTAGAGTTACGAGTTTTTATCTTCTTTTTTATCCTCTTTTGATCCTTGAGTTTAACAGCATTGCTCCCAAGGTTCTTATGAATAATAAGGAAATATGAATGACAATTCTAGGAGATAATTAAAATATTAAGGGACATAGAACTTGTTAAGAAAAGACTAGTTGTATATGCTCTCAGTGAAATATTATTATTGAGAGAAGATTAGTTGTACCTGTTGTCAGAAAAAAGTACTAAAGCTTAATAAAATTTGTTTTTATGTAGTCTGAAAAGTGGATATATAGGTACAGGTTCTTCTTGATTAAAATTGTGCTATCATCCTTCTAATGTACTCTTTTTGTTAATATACACACACATACATATTGTTGCTGAGTGAAATTACCCCCTCAAGCATTTTCAAAAACTAAAGATCTTCAAGTTGGTATCAGAGTAGGTTTGATCCCGCTTTGTCACTCCAGTCATGTTTCGTCCTTGTTTTCCATTGACAACCATCATTCATTCTCGTCCACGGCTAGTAGTCATTGCCCTCCATCGCCCACGATTGTCGATGACTTTTTGGCAATTTTCTAGTGACTGTTTCGGTGACTATCCAATGAATTCTCTGACGACTTTTCCAATAGCACAATCTGGCAACTATCTTGATGAATATTAAATCTGGTTCAACTTTTCAAGTCTCACCTTGATCTTTACCTCCTATTTGGGTAGCTAGTGTAAGAGTTGTCTCTCTTCTTGAAGACTATCCTCTGCTTTCTACAAATGGCTTTTATAGGTCCAATTTTTCAATTTTTGGAAAACCCATCATCACTACAACAAAACAAAATGGGAAGAATTAGTTGTCATGGTCTGCCTCTATAGGAATGTGGTTCCTAGGTCAAAGATATTATGAATATCTTGAAGTTGAATTTAATGAAGTATCAAACATGATTTCCAACAATGTGCAATGTTGTAGGAGTCAACGGAAGCAAATATGTTGGAGACTCTCAGAACATTCAAAACATGATTCTTATTTTAGAAGAAAACTCAAAGCTAGTTTACTAATGACATTCAACACTTGTATGATCAATTTGAAAGTATCTCAAACAAATTGATCATTATATGATATTATATTTTTCCCTGTTGAGGAGTTCAAGATGTTTATGGGAATTAACTCGTTAGAAGACTTACATGGTGTTGGTTCTTTAGGGTTTTGGATCTAGGTTTTTGAACATGCTTATGATTAGATTCTTACTAGTAAGAGCTTCACTCAATGGGAAATTTAGTAACAAAGACTTCTTCGCATTGCTACTCTTAAGAAGATTGGAGGTACTCCTGATTCTACTTAATCATCTACTATGGTCACCATTCATGCAAATCGTGGAGGGCACAATGGTATAGGTGGTAGTCTTTCTCAATGTTCTTATCGTAAGAGAGAATGGGCCTTGTTTAGGAAACTTGCTACTCCTTGCACGATTTTCCTGAAAAAGCAGTGAATGTTTCGAAGATGGAACATTTGGGGAAAAAGTTCTCTAAAAAGGAATATCAAGAGTATCTTTGCTTAAAGTCCAACAACCTAGCCCGAATTTCTTCAACACCTATGGTTTCAACAACCTATGTTTCTTAATCTATGGATAGTCAAGTTCCATGGATAATTGACTCAAGCGCTTTTGTTTTGATCACTTGTATTGATTCTCTATTTTCTTCCTTGTCTTCTCCTAAACTTTTGTATCTTATTACCTTAGCAAATAGATCTAAGGTTGCTTCCAAAGGAATTGGTCAGGTCTCTCTTTCTTCTCTAAATTTGAATTTTGTTATCTTTTTCCTAAATTTTGACCTTTTGATCTTGTTTCTCTAAGTCAATTGACCAAATTCTTTAACGTTTTGTAGCATTTGATGCTTATTCTTGTTATATACTTGCTATATAGGAATGTAATTGGCGTAGAACATGAATCTCAAGGCATCTACTATCTAGAAACAACTCCTTATGTGTCTTTTTTTGTTGCTCTATCTCTAAAACTTGTTCATGACTGAATAGGACATCCAAACTTATCAAAGTTGAAAATGGCTCGTAGTCTCAACAAATTATGTGTATTAGATTGTGAATCATATCAATTAGGCGAACAGATTTGGTCTTCTTTACCTAAACTATATGAAACAAGATGTAAATATGCTTTTTCCACCATTTATTTAGACATTTCCCTTGTGTTTGGATAAGGAATTTCATAATTTCTAAAATGTTTAAATATATTGAATTTGAATTGATCTCATTTCAAATTGTTTCATTTTTTTTGGATAAGGCAATTCAAATTTATTAAATTTGAATTTTGTTTGTTTGGATAAAATAGAGGAAATAATCGGTTTAGTAATACAACAAGTATTGACATATTTAGTTCTTAATATAATAAGGAAAAAAAGAATAGTTTAAATACAAAAACTTTAATTCAATTAATTTTGTTTGAACTCCATTAATGGTTGAGGTAATTGAGTAAGTGTTTTGTTTTTGGTAATTTTCACATTTTTGTTTATTAAAGAAAAAAATTAACATTAGTATGCAATTAATCTCAAAGGAGACACTAAGGTTTTTAAAGATTTTAAATTTACAAAGCAAAAAAGGAAAGAAGGTAAAGACCTCCTTCAAGGTTAATTGTACATTAACGTTAATTTTCTCTTTATTAAATACAATTGTCAATTATTAAAGACTAAATATGTGTTCAATTACCTTAATCATTAAAGGAGTTCAAATAAATACTTTGTTGTATTGAACCAATTATTACCCGATAAGATATTTCAATTACTACCAAATGCAAAAAATTATTTAAATATCAAGCCATTTTTAGTAATTCAAGAATATCAATATTGATGATTTTTTTTTGGTTGATGTTATTTTTCGATTAAAGTTCATCAAGATGTTTTTAATTGGTATTTATAAAGCTTTTTCTCGATTACTATTATTTAGATTGACATCAATAAGTGTTAATTTTCGTTGGAGCTTTTTATTGACTTTTCAATTGATGTCAACTAAATAATCCCCCCAATTGACATTGGTAAAAAACGATCATTGTTAATGTTTGCTTTCCAGTTAGCATTTGAAAAACAAATCCTATCAAACTATTGGCAAAGAAAAGCATTGATGTTGATGATAAAAATATAATCATTGCATATATCTATGAAAGAATAACTACTCAATGTATTAACAGAAAAAATCTAGTTCACATCGGCTAAAAGTAGTCTTCCCAACATCCAAAAAAAATCTTGACTAATATCGAGCAAGAAATAACAATTATCTACAACAACCAGTACAACAAAAATATTCAACAATTTAAATAAAAAAATAACTTTTATCAACATGAATAAAAAAAAAATCCTAGTCGGCATCAACAAAAATGTGGTCATCCTAACAATGTCTCAATTTTAGTCTAAGTTGACCACCTTTTAACCAAAATTGAGTTAATGAGAGAATACTAAGAAAAAACACATGAATTTAAAATTATCTAATATTAAGTAATCCAATTACTAATAAAATTTTAATTTCTTGTAAAAAAAATTATCCAAACAACATATTTTTGTTATAAAACATTTCAAAGTCTCTATAAAATGAATTACCCTTGTAAAGTTATCTATTTAAAGACACTAGTATTAGGGTATAAGTCGTGTCACGTCTTTTGGGTTTAGATATTTTTTTACTTTTAGAGATGAATATTCTTGATGTACTTTAGGTATATTTAATGAAAGATTGATCTCAACTTTTGTCTATTTTTGTGTCCTTTAATGAGATAAAAAATGAATTGAAAAAATTTAAGTGAATGAATTGAAAAATAATTAAAAAAATTTAAGTGACAATGCTAAAGAATACATTTCTTATACACTCTCTCTTTATCCTTACAAGGAATCTTTCATTAGTTCACACGACCACACACACCACAAAAAAAATGGAACAAGAAGAAAAAATAGGCATCTAGTTGAAATTGCATGAACCTTGTTAGTCAATGCTATCATTCGAATGATGCAATTCTCACTACCTTCTTCCTAATAAATAGGATGCCTTCTTCGTCTCTTCAAAATAAAATCCCTCATTCAATCATTTTTTGTGATGAGTCATTTTTTATTATACTTGCATTGTTCATGATTTGTTTTGAGGCACATACAACCTTTCTGCAAGGACCATCAAAAGTATTTTTCTTGGATACTCACGTCTTCTAAAGATGGTTATTGATACTGCATTTCAGTTGTGTCACATTCTTTGAAGAAACCCCATTATTTTCTTCTTCCTTGGAAGATTCCAATTCTCTTCAACAAATCTTACCCATTCCGTCCTTCAACCCACCTATGTTTGTCTTGAGTCTTCTAATCAAGAAATCCAAAATAATTCTCCAATTGACAATTTAATAGGACCATCTCCTCTAAATACTTACGAATATAGGACACAAGATTGATTCTCAATTTTATGTTCTTCTCAATTAGTCACCATACAATGGATCCCAAGGATTCAAATTTTGGTTGGCCAATAGATCTACTTGGAATCACCATCCTATTTCTAACTTTCTTATTTATCATCGCTTGGCTTCTTATCTCTCCTTTATATTGTTTGACCAATATATTCTATTTGTCTCCATTACCATTCCCTAAAATATTTGTGAAGCACTTCATATTTCTGGATGTCAACAAGTTATGTAGAGAATTGAATGCAATGGTACTTTGGAGTTGTTGTAAAGCTAGATCAGTGCCAAAAGATTATCCTCAAATCTATGACCTTGATTGCTGTGACATTTTTTCTCCTCTGGCCAAAATCATCACAACTCGTCTCATTCTTGCTATGGTTGCTTTCAAACACTAGCATCTTCATCATCTTGATATTAAAAATGCATTTCTTCATAGTGAACCTTAAGAAGAAATTTATATGGAGCAATCTTATGGTTTTGTTGCTTAAGAGGAGTCTGGTTTGGTTTGCAAGCTTTGTCAATCTCGCTATGGTTTGAAGCTATTCTCACAGGCATGTTTTGGGAAATTGATTCAGATATTGCAAAGTGTTGTTCTTCATAGTGAAGCAAATTATTCAATTTGGTAGGTGAAGCTATTTATGTAGTAGTTTATGTTGGCATTATCATCGAAAATTATCTTGCTAATATTTCTTTTTTGTAACATCTTTTATTCAATCACTTTCTACTAAAGATCTTGGTAATCTAGAATACTACATTGGAATTACTCCAATCTAGAGAAGTATTGGAGGTTAGGTGGTAAACTCTGTTGGATTGAGCGTTTGCTGCTAGTCCAAAAGTTATAACTAGTAGTCAAAGCGTAGAGCATAGCAATTCAAGCGTCATGATTTGATTGTGAGTTGGCCCACATGATTTCCACCGTGTCACCTGCAACAATCTTTTCCTTAACAATTGTCATACTGGGAATCGAACTTGTGACTTTGGCTCTGATACTAGTTGTTGGATTGAGTGTTTACCACTTGGCCAGAAGCTATAGCTAATAGTCAGTGCACAACTCCTACTTAAAAGCGTAACTGTCAAGCGCTATGATTCAAATGTGACTTGGTCCACCTAACCTCCACCATAGGACAATTGATGTCACTTGCAACAACCTTACTATAACTAGACCCAATTTTTCTTTGCAGTTTTGAAAATTAGTCAGTTTAAGCAAGCTCCTCATATTGATGATTGAAATGCAATGGGTCTTTAGTTAGGGGTTCTTGTATGAAGATAAAGGAGATACTTAGGTAAATGGGTATTGTGATGCAAATTGGGTAAGATCCATTGGGAGGAAGTGTTGTTTCTTGAAGAAGAGAGAAACAAGGTGTAATTGCTCAATCTAGTTCTAAAGCAAAATATTGGGTTATGGCCTTGGCTACTATTGCACTTGTCTAGATTAAGCAACTTCTTCAAGAGTTAAAGTTTTGTGAAGTCTGGCAAATTAGGCTATATTCTAATGATCGAGTAGTTCTTCACGTTGTCCCTTACCCAATGTTTCAAGAGAGGACTAAACATATGGAAATTGATAGTCATTTTGTTCATAATAAAGTGTTGTCCAAGGAGATTGTTACTTAATTAGTTAGTTTGAATGATCAACATTCAGACATCCTAACAAAATCTTTAAGAGGTCCAATAATTCAATTTATTTGTTCCAAGCTTGGTGCATTCAATTTGTGTGTTCCAACTTAAGGGGGAGTATTAAGAAAATAATAGTTGTATCTGCTGTCAAAAAATAGTCTTGTAAAGCTTTATAAAAGCTGTTTTTTTATGTAGTCTGAAAAGTCAACATATATAGGTACAGGTTCTCCTGGTCTGAACTTGTCCTATCATCCTTCTCATGTGCTCTTTTTTGTTAATATATACACATATACCTACAACACACACATATAAACCACTCAACCATTTTCAGCAACTCTAAATCTTCAAGTGAACTTATCTTAAGATATAATCAAGATGAGATTGGATATTTTTCATTTATTCTAACATTATACATGAATTTTGTGAACTTCGTATTAACTTTCTTTCACCTAGTGAAATTTGATTTTGCAAGTGCCAATTGCTTATATAATTTCTCTCTCTCTTCCTGAATTTCTCCTAAACTGTCTTGTTTCCTTGTTGGACTTAAATAGAAATTGAATTTTTTCTGAATTTTGATTTAGTTGGATCTTTCCTGTCAAAATTCATTGAGCTAGTGCCATGGTAATGTAGATAAATGATAACAAACTATGCTCTTCTTGGTAATTAATTTATAGAATTTAATTGATAGTAATTTGAAACACATCTATGATCTATCTTGTTGAGAGATGTAAACATGTGATGAGAGGCAAGTTGTAGAGAAATCTCAAACATGATACAAGGTGTCTAGAGAGCATTCAAAGGAAAGTAATGATTCTGACATAATGACCCCAGTTGAAATTCCAAAACATTGGAAGAGTTTTGAGGGGAATAGGTTAGGAAATGGATATAGAAAGAGATAAACGAGGTTGCAAAAGTAAATTTAGAGAATAGCAATTTAGTGTAGTCATAGGATTTTCAGCACTGCAGAGGACCAAGTATTTCGTACACTTACAGTGTTGTGTTGTGTTATTAGTTATGCAATAACACTTTCTGTGTCTATCTCTGTCCATATATCATTTATCACATACATCTCATACTAGTTATACAATTTGTTGTATAAGTTGTACAGATAATTGTTCTGAAATGCTCACATATATAACTGGTTATATTGCAAATTTCTTACTCCTTAGAACATTGTTTATTTCAGAAATATGATGAATATTATTTATAGTTGCTGTGTCTTTTTCAGTTCCTGGCAAGTTCATTTTAGATTAATTTTTTGCTCTTCATTGTGGGTTAAGATATAACTTATCAAGAGTTTTTATTCTCATAAATATTTTTGCAGGCATGGCATGGAAGGCAAAGACAAAGGGCAACTCGGGCAGAGAAATTGAGGTTCCAAGCCTTGAAGGCTGATGATCAAGAAGCCTACATGAGAATGGTGAAAGAGAGTAAGAATGAGAGATTAACTTTGCTTCTTGAAGAAACAAATAAACTACTTGTAAATTTAGGAGCAGCTGTTCAACGTCAAAAGGACAAAAAATATTCAGATTTTGAGCCATTGGAAGATTCTGAAGCTGATTTACCAGAGTCAGATGCTTTAAAGAATGGAATTTCTAAGGATTCACCTGTTGATGAAGATATGGATATGATGGATTCTGATCATAATGGGGATTCCAGTGATTTACTTGAAGGTCAGCGGCAATACAATTCTGCCATACATTCAATTCAAGAAAAGGTAAGTACTGATGGATCCCTTAATCTTGGAGAAAAAATGCATAGTTTTTCTACACAATTTTCATGCTTTGTTAAACTTATTTCTTACTGGACATTTACCATAATAGCTTATATGGGAAAATAGGTGCCTGGTTTCTATTTGGGGTAATGCCTTGTCTTTTAAAGGGGTTTCCTTTAGACATAATTGAGGAAATGTCAACTGTGCCTCATTGATATCTTATTTTCTCTGTTTTTTTTATAGTGTCTTTAGGAGGATTTCTTCTTCTCCAAATGTATTGAATAATTTCCCGTTTTTATGAGTTTCTTCTTTTTGAGGAAAAGAAAATAAAAAGTTACTCCTTATTAGTTGTTTCTAAGTAAAAGTTTAGCAGCACAATGGAAAATATAACCCACTTAGTTGTTTACAGGTGACTGAGCAACCGTCTATACTTCAAGGTGGAGAGTTAAGACCATACCAGATAGAGGGGCTCCAATGGATGCTTTCTTTGTTCAATAACAACTTAAATGGAATTTTGGCTGATGAAATGGGGCTTGGGAAGACGATACAAACAATTTCGCTTATAGCATATCTTATCGAAAACAAGGGTGTTACCGGTCCCCACTTGATTGTTGCTCCAAAGGCTGTTCTGCCAAATTGGGTCAATGAATTCACAACATGGGTTCCTAGGTATGCCCAGAGCAGACATTGTAAATTATTTCTTTCCCTCTTCGGAGGGGGAGAGGAGATATATTATATCTGTTTGTGAACTTTGCACATCATATTCACTTTTAATTTCCAAAACTCAAATCACGTGTGCCTTTTCTTTCTGATTTAGCATCACAGCTATTCTTTATGATGGTCGGCTGGATGAGAGGAAAGCAATGAAGGAAGAGTTGTCAGGGGAGGGGAAATTCAATGTTTTATTAACACACTATGATCTTATAATGAGAGATAAAGCATTTCTCAAGAAAATTCAATGGAAGTACTTGATTGTGGATGAAGGTCATCGGTTGAAAAACCACGAGTCTGCTCTGGCAAGAACCTTGGACAATGGGTATGATTCTAGACAACATATATTTATGACATGGATTAATATGTATACTTCCCTAAAATTCTTGGTTATGATATCCATCTATTTTATTTAAAACAACTCTGAACAGTCCTGACAACTGTACTGAACTAGAAAAAAGATATAGTGAATAAAAATTGATATATTTCATAACATGTAGATGGTCAAAGTATTCAATGGTTAACTCAATTCATTACATGATAGTGTTGTGCTACTCAGGTGGTTTAGATCCTCTCTTCTCTAATTCTTAAATTTTTGGGTGCAGCTATCACATCCAACGAAGACTTCTGTTGACTGGTACCCCAATTCAGAACAGTTTGCAGGAGTTGTGGTCTTTGCTTAATTTTCTCCTTCCAAACATTTTTAACTCAGTTCAAAATTTCGAGGACTGGTTTAATGCCCCCTTTGCAGACCGAGTTGATGTCTCCCTCACTGATGAGGAACAACTATTGATCATCCGCCGTCTGCATCAAGTGTGTTTCTCTCTTTTCTAGTTTCCTATACTCATGCTCTTTTCCCCTCTTCTCTGATGTGTTTCATTCCATCTTCAGGTAATAAGGCCTTTCATATTAAGAAGGAAAAAAGATGAGGTGGAAAAATTTCTTCCTGGGAAATCTCAGGTCATACTCAAATGTGATATGTCGGCTTGGCAGAAAGTATATTATCAACAAGTTACTGATGTAGGCAGAGTTGGGTTGGATAATGGTTCGTGTCTATTTCTTGTCTTCCCTAATTCACTTCTCCTTTTAGCCACATAAAAATGTACATTTCTTCTCATACTTTCTTTGGTTTTGGATATTCATATGCTAAAGGTAGTCATCTTATTCCCCTCTCGCACTTGTTGCCTCCATTGCTGGTTCTCAAACTATGAATTTAGTTTTATTTTCAACATGCTTGTGAAATAAGTTGAACACATCCTTTTGGAAGTAAATCAAGAGCCTATTCCCCTCAGTTCCATATATATATATATATATATATATATATATATCCCTTATTAATATGTTTTGCCAGTTGCAACTTTGTTATGAATTGGTGAAATATGACCATTTGCTACTTCAACGTAAATGTGGCTTTCAATCACCACCTATTATTCTTGTCTTCCTTTTTACTAAAAAATATTACCCAGCCTTGTAACTTGTTTCACATCCCTATATGACTGTGTGGTTTCTTAGAACTTCCTAACAATTTTCCCCCAAAATGTATATTTTACAGGTTCTGGAAAATCAAAAAGTCTACAAAACTTAACAATGCAACTCAGAAAGTGTTGTAACCATCCCTACCTATTCGTGGGAGATTATGATATGTATAATCGAAAGGAGGAGATTGTTAGAGCATCAGGTAAGTTTGAACTTCTTGACCGTTTGCTCCCAAAACTTCGCAGAGCTGGTCACAGAGTCCTCCTTTTCTCACAAATGACTCGACTTATGGACATTCTTGAAATTTATTTGCGACTTCATGATTTTAAGTATCTTAGACTTGATGGCTCAACAAAAACTGAGGAAAGAGGCAATCTTCTAAGGAAATTTAATGCTCCGGAGTCCCCATTCTTTATGTTTCTCTTGAGCACCCGTGCTGGAGGTCTTGGTTTGAACTTGCAAACAGCAGATACTGTTATAATCTTTGATAGCGATTGGAACCCGCAAATGGATCAACAAGCCGAGGACAGAGCACATCGCATTGGACAGAAAAAGGAAGTTAGGGTTTTTGTGTTGGTTAGTGTAGGATCAATTGAGGAGGTGATTCTAGAGCGTGCAAAACAAAAGATGGGCATTGATGCCAAAGTCATCCAAGCAGGACTTTTCAACACAACTTCGACAGGTTTGTAGTTTGTAGTACTTGTGCCGTGTCCTGTAAATATCTATCAATTGTTATTTTGCCTAAATGGGGATGGGGAGGCGAGATTTTTTCTTTCACTGCTTCATAACAAGGAGTACATTTATACCAGCAAATTGCTGCCTAATCTTTGTAACCTTCATCTAGCAATCCGCTTATAGTATGCATTTATGTGTTTAACCGTCACTAGAGCTATGAACTGATTACCTGGATAAGTAGTCCTTAATCTTGGACTCTTATTTGTTTGAAAATCGATTTTATTACATGTCAATAGTTTGAAGATTTAAAATTTCAATTGGAATCAGTTAATTATTCCATGCAACTGTGTTTACCATGTCCTTGCTCCTTAGGTCGTATTGCTAAATGGTGAAGATTATTTGAACCAGTTATATTTTGGTTTGTGCAGCCCAGGACAGAAGAGAAATGTTAGAAGAGATTATGCGCAGAGGTACAAGCTCACTTGGGACAGATGTGCCGAGTGAGAGAGAAATTAACCGCCTTGCTGCTCGATCTGATGAGGAATTTTGGCTGTTTGAGAAAATGGATGAAGAGAGAAGACAAAAGGAAAATTACAGATCCCGTCTCATGGAAGAGCACGAATTGCCAGATTGGGTATATTCTCCAATTAACAAGGATGATAAGTCCAAAGATTTCAACAGTGCTGTCACTGGAAAGCGGAAAAGAAAAGAAGTGGTATATGCAGATACATTGAGTGATCTGCAATGGATGAAGGCTGTGGAGAACGGGGAAGACATGTCAAAGTTTTCTGGAAAAGGAAAAAGAAGAGACCACCTCTCATCTGACAGCATTGCACAAGCCAGTGATAGCACAGTAGTAGCAGAAGAAAGTTTAGAGTTGAGGACTGAAAGTGTTCCTATGGCAAACGATCGCACGAGTGAAGATAGTTTCCATGTGACCCCTTCAAAGAGATTCAAATCTGAAGGAACAAATTTCCTGAAAAATGCATACGAAGATGTTGGAACTGGTTTGAACCACCACATGTTATCATGGAATACCCACAAAAAGAAGAGGTCAAGTTTTCTTGGCCAGGGTTCATTATCTGATGCCAGAGGGCATTCTTCAAACGGAAGAGCAAACTGGAACTGATTTGAGGTTAATTAGTCCTGGCCTATGGGTGCCAGAATTTTGCACAACTATTGAATGTGATTCTGCATGAAGATCTTGCAAAAATGACAAGGAACTTTAGTGTATTATGCGTAGATTTTTCTATTATGTATGCAACATCCATATTTAGCTAAAGAAGTTAATGAAAGAAAGTATTCAAGGTTAAGTTATACTCTATTTTGTTGCTGTATGCTTTAATTGCACTATTTTTCCTTGAGAAAATAGTCTAACCAGATGTTACGTAATTACAAATTGATAACTGAAGGTATGTTTAGTTTTGCCTCACGTTTAGATTTTTTATTCAAATTTTCACGTTTACAGCGAAACAAAATATAGCTTTGTTGGTTTCAATGCAAAACCAAAAAAGTTCATTAAATTTTTTACTTACTAACTTGAAAAGCTATAATGATTGATTGATTTACAATATAAACATTGTATATAAATTAATTTACAATGGCAAATTTTATTATTTTGCAAGTTATGGATAAACACTTCATTAAAAAAAGATTGATTCCTCTCCTCCATCCCCCAAAATTACAAGCTTTATTATTTTCATTATCCGTAAACAGGGTCTAAAATTAACCGTTTCAATATAATATTCAACTTCAACAAATTTGACACTTGGACATCATATTTTTTCATTGATGATTTTACTGTATTTCTTATGATTGATTTTTTTTATACTATGCATTAAGTCATAGGCTTAAGCCGACAATTTTGTTAAAAAAAGAATTTTATGTTAGAATTATATAATGATTTACCCTTTATTCAGTTGCAAAGAAGAAAAATTAAAAAGTGAGAAAAGAACAAAAAATGTAGTGTAAAAATTATATTTCTTCCATGTTCAGAGAAAGTGAATAAAAATAAACGAAAATTGTCATTTTTTAAAATAAGAGATGAAAGACGAGGATGAATTTTAAAAATATGAACCTTGTGAATATGATCGGTTGAATAACCAATAGATATTTAAATAACCAAATAGTGAAAACCTTTAGAGGACAATAATAGTTGACATCTGTTCATTCTCTTTACATCTAATAAGTTCTACCGTTAAGAAAATGAAACCATCAAAATTAGACCACAAATTAACCCTGTATATTCATAATAGGATTAATTATTTGTGTTCAAGAAGGAAAGGTGCATTAGCTCCCGTAAACAGCTCCTAGTACAACATATCATCTCATCATAAGCGGAATCATATGTAAAACAAAATAACACAGCATCGATTACAAGATGTCATTACACTAATGACTGCTAGGATGCAACTGAAAATAATAAAATCTACCTTAATGAAATCAAACTATGAAAAGAAACACTAAAAACAAGGTTTTCGATACATACTGCAGACATTTTATGTCCCGTCGATGATTTCTGCTGTCAATTGATAGAACTGTAAGTTACACAAGAGTTGCTTGAGCAGCAGAACATGAAAGTACTTTAACTGCTTCAGTTCAATCAACTACAAGGTTCTTCATTTTAGATTCCAGTTCATCCGCACTACCTTCTTCAGATTCTTCATCCATGTCTCCTCCATCCGGGTCATTTTCGTCTAATGGACCAAGCTTGTCAGGAGAACTTTTAAAGATATCCGTCAACTCCTCAATGCCTTCATTGGAAATGAAATTCCCATCAATATTGAGAAGTTTGAAATCAGCCTTTTGCACCACAGTCACAGCCAATTGTTGAGCCCCGTCCCTGGTTATTTGGTTGGCACTTATATCAACTTCCTTTAACTGGACATGACCTTCTATGGCTTTACTTATCAGGTTGGCACCTTCATCCTTGAGTTCATTCTCAGAGAGGTTCAACTTAGACAGAAACTGCTTTGCTGCTATGCAGGCTGCAATTGCAGGAGCAGCATCAGCTGTAATGTCATTCCCACTCAACTCTAAAACTTCAAGTTGAGGTGCTGACTCCTTAAGAGCATCAACTATAGCAATTGCACCATCATCTTCCAAGTTCAGGTAGCTCAGGTATACCTCTCTTAGCTCTGTGTGCTTGGAAAGAGCTTTACTAAGAGAAATCCCACCTTCAGTGCCTAACATGTTGTCTCGTAGATCAAGCTTCTTCAGATGGGTACAATTCCCTAAAGCATCAGACAAGGCAACTCCACCCTCAGTGCCTATCCTTGTGGAGGAACAACGAAAATCCTCCAATGAAGGAGAACGCTTCACAACCTCAGCTATAGCTAGTGCCCCTTCATCTCCAGTCATATTATTATGAAAATGAAGAACTTTGAGTTTCTCTGTGAAAGGAATCAACTCACAAACTGCTTGAGCAGCTTCCTTTGAGATGCCATCATTCATCAGATAAAGCTCCTCCAAGCATTTCTGCGATTTCAAAAGTGCTCCAAATGCTCTGACACCTTTTTCACCTAATGCATTGTCCGAGAGGTTCAAGGACCTCAAGACACTGCCTTCAAGGGCAGTAGAGAATATTTTCATGACATCAAGAGCTTCTGCTTCTGGTCTTCCAGCAATGAAATCTGATAGATCTACTTCCCTAAACTGGTCCTTGAGGGAAGTGAGAATGGGCGCAGCAACTTGTGCTGCTCCTAACCCAAAGCTTCTGTTGCTAAAGCATATCTTGGTGAAAGAATTCCCTGGATCCTTCAATGGACTTAAAAGTTCCTGTGCCTCGTCTCCTTCAATGAATGCCCGTTTGCCTTTAGATATATCAAAAACAGATTCATGAGGCGTAGTGGTATGAACTGATGTCACCACTTCATCCTCCTTTTTACCAGGTCCTCTTTTGAGAACATCAAGGAGGAGCTTACTACATTCTTTGGCATAAAGCTGGACCGCAGAACCTCCATCACCATCTGGCTCTTTCTCATAGTTTAGGTCCGCTGTTGCAAAAGCCACATCCTCAATCCTCTTTGCATTCTTCTCAGCCTCTTCCTTGTCCAAAGTTCCATACTTCTGTGTGAAAAGAGATTTAGTAGTCAGATTGTTGGTCATCCTCTCCACAAGGGTCTGTCTAGTGTTCTGACTAGGAGGCCATAATTTGATTGAAAATGATCTCTGCTGCGAATTCAGCTCCATGGCAATGATACCTACAAGAACAAGTAGTGGTGTAAGTATATATATGGAACATTTGAGGATACGTAACAAGAACAGAAATTAGTTCATCAAAACTTGTAAGAGAAAACATTTTTTAAACAATGTTATTCACAGATGCATATCCCCAATATGGTATCGGCCCTTCAGACAGAATAAAACACTGTAGATGTCAAACCGAAAATACAATTGAAGAGATATACCAGTTAAGTCACTAGTTTTAATATTGTCGTCTTTATTGAAGGTCCCACGCTCTAATTGTTGAGGACAACTTAACACAAATTAAAGTTTTGAATGAATAAGAAAAATATTTCGCTGAACAGGTCAGTAAATAGGAACAGAAACATAAGAAATTCCCTCCCTAAAATAATTGCCGTGACAAATATCATAAAAACGCAACATTGACTGCAAAACCAAAGTAGGACACTTTCTTTCCATTTCAATAATAAACTCTTGATGAAACTAATCAAACATTCAAAGCATGATGAAACATGAAAAGGGTTAGAGAGTTTATAAAGGAAACATAGCAAAACATGTAATGAATGCGTGTACGGGGATGTTTTCTCGGAAGAGAAGAGAACACCCATAAAACCGTCGACAGCAATAAATAACCGACAAACAGTATGGTTTGGTTCATTTCACCCACAAATCAAATCCACCCTAATAAAAATCTCAGCTTTAAGCTAGAAATGCAACAGATCTGGCACTATGCAAAGCTACAGATTTTAAACGCAACTTTGAAAGCCATTGGAGAAAGCGCAGGGAACTGGGAACAGGATAAACAAAAATAGAGAGACAAGTTTAACAAACCGCACAAAGTCGGAAACAAAAACCTTATACATGAGAAAAGGGTACCTCTTTTTCCGTTGATCTGAGGATTAGTCCTCTACTGCAGTTCACTCTGCAGTTTCGCACAATCCTTTAATTTGAATGGTAGAAGCGTAGAGTGAGAGAGGAGAGAGGAGAAAGGAGGAGGAGGGAAAAGTTAATGATGCTAAAGAAAAGGATCAAAGAGAGTACTTTTGTTGGCACCAAAAACAAAAGTGTTGTTTTTGAAAGTGGCATGCCATTGGTTGTCATTATAATCCCCAACCCTAAAGAAACCTGACAACAAAATTTGAATTTGTGGATACTCCTCTAACAACCACCTAATTTTAACAACAGAATCTTGTTTCCATTCATATATATTTTTTTTTATCAGCAACATCACTATTAGGTAAGGTGTGAAAATTTGTAAATTCAGTTTTTAAAATTTTATTTAATTTTTGAATTTATAAAAGAAGTTCAATAACTACTTTCTGCTAAGTTTTATTAAATCACTTTTTAATTACATTGTAATTTTAATAATCAATTTTATATTAAATTGGAGTTCTTTTTGTTATTAAGTTATAATATTTAAATCAATTTATAGCTTTTACATATTTAAAAAATAAATCAGATTTTTTTCATTTATTAAATAATTAATTTAACAATGTTTCACACATTTAAACAGTGATTTACTCTTTTTAATCTATCAAAATGAATTTAGTTATGTTACTCCTTATAATTTAATTAATTGGTTATGAGTGAACTTCGTTTATCATATATATATATATATATATATATATATATATATATATATATATATATATATATATTATCTTCATGATTCAAATATACTTCTAATATTTTTTACCTAAACATTCGTATGATATGTCATCTTATATTTTTAATATCAATTGAACGTATTAACTTAACTTCTAGGTTTTTCCATCTATCATTACCAATATTTTTTATTATGACTTCATTTTAACATTTTTTAAGAAATTTATTAATAATTAAAAAGAACAATAGACAATATTAGCTTATTAAGTTTAGTTTAATACATTATAACAATTTTTCTTGTTGTGTATTGACATATATTGATTTTTAAAAGAAAAGAAAAAAAGATTTATAATAGTAATTAAAATTTAATATAATAATTTAAAAAATGGTAACCATTAAGTAGCTTTTATAAAAAAAAATTCTTCACCTTTAAATATATTATATATAAGAAATTATCTATTAAAATTTAACATAACAATATTTAATAATAAAATTGAACATATTAATAATTAGATGATATATATATATATATATAATAGTACAACTAGTCTTCTGGCTTTTCAAATTAAACAATTTTAATTTAACATTAATATATATATATATATATAAATTACGTATTTACTTAATTATAAAATAAAATAAAATGGATTTAAGCAAAAAAGTTATACTATAAGAAGTATTCAAAACTTAAAATTAGACTTTTTTATATTAATTTCCACTTTGTTGTCTATCATGATTTTTCTTTTTACAAGACAATTAATAATAAAAAATATATTTTTTTTTAAAGTGTACAACAAAAAGTGGAATGGATTTTATATGTTATAATGTTAACAAAAATACTTGTGTTCTACCACATGTATGTCTTCATCTCTGTTACGCAAAAAAACATTTTAAAAAACTTGAATGATAGATAATTTTATAAAATAGTTTTGAAAAAATTGTAGAGAGAAATAAATAATTTTAATAGTATGAGAAGATGATATTCACTTTTAAATCATTATACGGGATTATACAAAGATTATGTAGTTATTCTTATCAAATAATAAAATTACTTTTATTTAGGAAAATTAAAATGGTCTAATTAAAAAATATCACTAAGATCAGATATAAACACTTCCCTTTATATAATAAATACTATTATAATGTTAAAATAAAACTGTTAAGTGAATATTTATTTAATAGAGTAAAGGGGTGTTGAAATGTTGGAAAGTGATTAGAGATGAAAAAGTTAATATATATATATATATATATATATATATATATATATATATAATCATTCATTCATTAAAAGTTGATACCATCATTTTTTATATTAACTAACTTTTTTTATATAATTTAACTCATTATTTATTAATGTCAATTTTTCTAATAAATTCTCTTTGAACGAATACGGTAAAATATGGTTTTTGAAATATACATTTGAAGTTGAGGCTTTTGAAGTCACTATTTATTTATTTCCGTTAGGACTAACTAAAATGATGATAATTTAAAAATGGATTATTTGTCCTGATCATTTACTTTCTGAATGCTACGTAAATCACTGACCAAATAATTTTTAAAAATTATTTATTTATTAGTACTATCTGTACTTTTATTGTTTAATAGGTTATTAACTAATGTTTAGCTAAAGTATGACATAATCAGTAAACAAAAATATACAGCAAAATAAAATATTAACAAACTACAAAAATTTTCTTTTGGTCTTTACAAATTTTGTGCTTTATTTCTTTTAAAATTTGGAAAGTTTTTGCTTTTATTTTAATTTTTGAACGTGTAGAGCAATTTATTATCCTACAAGTTAAGTGGAGTGAACAAGTACCAAACAAAAAAACATTTGTTTATATTTTATTTAAATTCAAATTAATCTTGGTTTAGTATAGATGTATGGTTTGAATTAAGAGTTGTATTTCTTAGCATTTAACTTATTCAACCTGAAAATAAATATACATTCTATGTATATTATCGTCTTCAACCACTTTTATTAGTAATTTCATTTATTTTTTAATAAACAACTTAATTTAATATTTTATTAATATATAGTTATCAATAAATATTCACTTAACAATTTTATATATAATAATAACTCTATTTTATTTTAATATTATAATAGTATTTAATAATATTGTTAATTCAATATAATAACAATTTTTTTCTTAACTAGTAACAAATTTTAACCTAAGAGAATTCTTAATTTATCAAAGGAAAAAACTATTTTCACAATTTATACTTTTTCTTACTTCCATTTAACAAGAGAAATTAGTGTGTGATTGGTTAAGAAAAGAGGAAGAGTAAAATTAACACAAAACACAAACGAGAGATTATAATTTGTTTTTAACAACTCCCTTTCTCACTCACAAAGAAAGTATCATCTCTCTCTCTGCAACAAAACACCCTTTCTCCAATTTATTCCACAAATTGTATTCAAACAAGGAAAGAACACCAATTGTATTCAAACAAGGAAAGAAGCCACGCGAGTGATGAAGGTCTTAGAATTAGGAGTTTGAGGATGGTAAATCTGAAAGCAATGTTCCTCTCCCTCCACTTCAACCAGTTCTACATCACCCTCCCACCCACTTTCCATAACAGCATCACAGTACCAAACCCCTCGCTCCCTAAGATCATCCTTCCCCGCCACAAAAATCAACATCTTCGAGCACCCTAGGGAGGCCAAGCTAGGAGCCCCACCACCCAAAGGATTGATCAAAGGGTTGTCAATGCCATGTGGCGCATCAGGGTACACAAACCTCCACACCTGCATGGCCGAACTCTCCTCAAACCCCTCAACTGGTTCGGACAAAACCGGCTCAGAGCTCCAAAACAACGGAAAAGCAAGAACCACACCCGTTATTTTCACACCCCCAAGTAAACCCCCACTCTCAATACCCACACGAAGAGCTGCATTGTGTGCAATATTGGCACCTGCAGTGTCACCACCTATGTAAAACCTGCTAAAATCACCGTGGTTTATCAACCACGGTTCAACATTGGTGTTGTTGGAATGACTGGTTACCCATTTGAGAGCTTCCCAGCTATCTTCATACGCTGCGGGAAGAGGGTTCTCTGGGGCGAGCCTGTACTCCACGGAAACGACCACAACTTTGGCTTCAGAAGCTACGATGTTGATGTAGCGGTGGTGGAGGAAGGAGAATGCGGATTCAAGGCAGAACGCGCCGCCGTGGAAGTACACCAGGATTGGGATCTTTTCGGCGGTGTGGGAGTTGAGTTTCGGGAGGTAGAGGCGCGCCGAGATGGAGGGGTTTTCGGAGATTACTATGTCTTTCGATGAAACCAATGTTTGGGGGTCTTGGAGGGAGGGTGGCACCTGCGGAGAGCCTAGGAGGCGTTCCACAGTTCCATCGCTGTAGACGCGGATGAGAGGTGGAAGCTCTCTCACTATCTCTTTGGGGGTTGCAGAAGCCATAAGGAAGATGATAGAAATAAAAACACAGAAATGGTGCAATAATACTACACACTGTGTTTGGGAATTTAACAATGAATGAATGGGAGTCAAGATCAAATACTTACTTTTGTTTGATACTTACTTGGAGGGATGTGACTGTGGGTTGATTCAGATAAACATATTTTATTTTGATAACTTGTTTCATATATGTTCATAGCATAAGCCATACATACAAACAAAGCATTATTTTACCATAGCAATCCGCACACTAAAACAGAACAAATAAGAGAAGACACTTCATTGCAGAAACAAACGCAGGCGTTGGGTCAACTTCATTGCATTCTCAGATTCTGGATGGAAGATATGATAAACATGATCCTCACCTTTCTCCTCAAACAGTTCCAATTCCCCATGCCACCCACTCTTCCTCACACCCTCGCAGTACCAAACTCCTCTATCCCTAAGCTTATCATCGCTAGCAACACACACCAAAATCTTGGAACACCCCAGTCCATCCAAGCTTGGTGCCGCAGGAGCCAAGGGGTTGACCATGGGGTTATCAATGCCACCTGGCGCAGAGGGGTAAACAAAGCCCCAAACTAAATAGGCTAAACTCTGTTCGTGCCCTCCTTTAACAACTTCCGATCCAATTGGGTTCGAACTGCAGAAGTAGGGATGGGAGAAAATAGCTCCTACTATTTTAACATCACAAGGTAAGGGTTCAGTCCCGGCACGCATGGCAACGTTGTGGACTATGTTCCCACCCGCACTGTCACCCCCAATGAAAACTCTTTGTAAATTGCCGTGGGAAATCAGCCATGGATCTTCATTGGTGGCGTTGTTTTGAGTGGAATGGGATGCAACCCATTTGAGAGCGTCCCAGCAGTCGTGGTAACATGCAGGGAGAGGATGCTCCGGGGCGCGCCTGTACTCCACGGAAACCACTATGACGTTTGTCTGGGAGACGAAGGTGTTGAAGTAGCGGTGGTAGAGTTGCGAGAAAGCGGATTCGAAGAAGAATCCACCACCATGAAAGTAGACCAAGATGGGAAAATTCTGAGGATGGTCTTGGTCATTGGTTGGGATTAGTTTCGGAAGGTAAATTCGAGCTGAAACAGAGGGGGTTTGTGAGATGACAATGTCTTTGGATGAGACTCCTGTTAGAGGGTCATTGATTGAAGGTGGCACAAAGGGTGATTCTCTTGGCCTTTCCACGGTGCCGTCACTGAAGACTCTGATATAGGTAGGTAACTCTGCAACGATCTCTTTTGGGTTTGTGGAAGCCATGTGGACAGAGTAATTAGAAACAGAGGAGTTTGAGTTTTTTGTTGAGAGAGAAGAACAGTGATTGGGTTCTTATGAATTATTGGAATTGGAACAGAGGTGAATAATTGCCAGACAATTATTAGGGATATGCTTCCAAATCAATATTATTTTATTAAATTATTGTTTTAACAAAAGAAGTTAAAGTAGATTCGGTAAAACACTTTTAGTATTTTCCATTTTAAACCTATTTTTTATTAATCTTCGATAACCCCTTTGGCTTGTAGATAAGCTTGGGGCCTCTACCAGCACATTCAATCTTCAAATAAAATTGTCGTATTTACTTATATTTGTCTTGCAGAAATCGAAGGTGACACTACGTCGTGTATTTGAATCTTCTTCCTTCTTCATATTCTGTGTACATCAAGAAAATCATATTCCTATTCCATTATCATTCTTGTTTTGGGAGCTTCTAACTTTTAGGGTTATCGAAATTCTTTTAGGGCTATTGAAATTGTTGCGAGAGTTTTTATTTTTGTTATTTGTTTGTTCTATTAGTTCTAGGGTTTTTTATTTGATCCTTTAATTGAAAGGACGTGGTGGGAACATGGTGTTTTGTTTAAACCCCTTTTTTGGTTTTCGAACTAAATAATGTAAGATTTCCGATTATACTTTATTATTCAATTTTCAAGATGTGGGTGAGATTTGACCTTGGAGTGATGGTTTCCAACTCTTACATGTTTGTATTTTGAGCAATGAATGATTGTCTTTTATGTTTTTTATTATATTGTAATAAGCAAGGATATTTAAAATAATTCCACTTGTGATATTTTAAAAGATAATGTGTCCAAAATCACTTAAGGCAAATTCTAATTTTGAATGCATGGTCTTTTATATGTATTTTGTGAAACATTATCCTTTATAATTGTCAATATTATACCAATGGTGTTACCTTGAAAATTATACTTCAACATATTTTGAAGTAAATATTTAAATTCTACATATCTTATATTTTACTTGTCAAATGAATTTATGAAACAAGTCTCATTACATAACATCAATTTTTTTTAAAAAGCATTTATTTTGTGTGACCTACGACTCGAAATACAACTAATACAATAAAAAATAACATTACAAATGTTACATCTTGAACACTTTGACTCATTCACTAAATTATATATCAAAATCAAAAATTCAATTCTCCATGTATCTTCTCCAATTTCTCAGCTCACTTTTGCTTTGCTTCGATTTCATGATATTTCCTTGAATTGTCATTATTTTTCATATTTACCCAAATAAAAAATGACAAAGAATGGGATTGATCTACGTTTTCAAAGGTTCAACGTAACTAAATCTCAACATATTGTCCACTGTGTAAAATCTATACAACAACAATCTATGAGAGAGGAAAATATCTACACAAAAACTCCAAGACAAGATAATATACTTTTCATGGATCCAAACGCATATTTTTCTTTTCTTTTTAAAACCTTAATAAAATGGGAGAATTGAAATTATACAAGTAAGAAAATTCAGAAACCTATTACCTTAAGGATTGAATTTGGAATTAATCTTTTATGTGAATAAAGCGTATCCCCTGAAAAGGCTCCAGCAGATCCACCAGTCTTTTATTGGGTTGGTGGAATATTGACTCTATTTTGAATTGGAGTGAAAGATAAGAAACTCGTCAATTTTGGAAACCCAATTGCACCCGCACATGAGTATTAAAATGGAAAGATAATATAAACAGATAAAGTATGAGAGAGAAGGAAGAATTAGGTTAAACAATTGCTTATTCAACGTCTTAAAATACTTTTATTAGACAGAAAATGGAGAAAATAAGAGTGAGTGGTGAGTTATTCACCATCTAATTGACCAGAAAAGAAGCCATGAGGTTGATCAATTTGTTAGCGTTACGAGTGTCTTGATTGAGGGAAGGTTTGAGGAGATGGTAAATATGGTCTTCATCTTTCTGGTGAAAGAGTTGGATTTGGCCTTGCCACCCACTCTTCTTCACAGCCTCATAGTACCAAACCCCTCTCTCGCACAACCCGTCCTTTTCAGCAACACAGACGAAGATTCTAGAACAAGCAAGCTGAGCCAGGTCGGGAGCCTGAGGAGCCAGAGGGTTAATGAAGGGATGATCGAGCCCACCGGGTACAGATGGGTAGGCCAAGTTCCAAACCTGATTGTACAAGTTCTGGTCAAGTACGGTAACGGGCTCAGACCCAACGGGCTCTGAGGAATAAAAGTAGGGATGGGCCAAAACAGCGCCCAGTATTTTAACGTCTCCGGGCAAGGGCTGAGGCCCAAAACGAAAGGCAAGAATGTTGTGGACGATATTGGCACCAGCACTGTCTCCTCCTATGAATAGTCTGTTGAAGTCAGCGTGGTGAATGAGCCATGGCTCAGTGTTGTGAGTGGGGTATTTGGCGGAGTCTGAATGTGATGCAACCCATTTGAGAGCCTCCCAACAATCATCGTAACCTGCAGGGAGAGGGTGCGCCGGGGCAAGTCTGTATTCCACGGAAACTACCAGAACTTTTGCGTCGGAAGCCAACTTCCGCAAATGGTCGTCGTAAAGTTTGGAGAAGGTGGATTCGAAGAAGAAGGCACCCCCGTGAAAATAGACGTAGATGGGAAGCTTCTGAGTCTGGGAATCGGTGATGTTTGGGAGGTAAATGCGTGCCGAAATTGGTTCTGGAGGGTTGTTGGAGATTGCAATGTCTTTGGAGCAAACTCCTGTGTTAGAGTCCCGGAGCGTGGGTGGCACGATCGGAAAATCGCGCGGACGCTCCACGGTGCCGTCACTGAAGACGCGGATCCACCCGGGTATCTCTGTAACGACTTGTTTGGCACTGGCATTGGAAGCCATTTTTAACTGAAATTGAAGAAAGGTTAGTGTGAATGGTTGGATTGGAACCCTTGGCATTTACTTATGGAAAATGATTATTTGACCCATTGGTCCACCTACACCCACTAAATATTTTATTCATTTTTTTATTTTTTAAATTATTTTTATTATAAATATTAATATTTTTTTTGTGAGAAATCATAATAACCATCCTTCAACAATAAGTCGTATTCAAAACGAAAAAGGACTTCCACCATTAAATAAGACCATTGACTCCTGCTATAGGCTGCTCGGTGGATTATAACTCTATTATTATTAATTTCAATTTTTTTAAATGTAATCAAATTTATCAGCCTAATTTTTTATTTAATAAATTTTACGCACAATTTTAATTAGCAGTAGAATATCTTTACTCATTAAACTTGTTCAAAAAACATACAGTCAAAGGTCTAGCCTCTTTCCACCTCTTTATTTCTTTTCTCTTTCTAAATATTCCAGCAAACATTCTTTTATACGTATATAAAACAGGTAGAAATAAATACTATCAATGCCTTGTTTTTATTTTATCATCATTTGAATAAAAAACTATTAATTTGTTAAAATAGTATTATTTTTTTATTTGAACATTATAAATACATACCATTAAAATATCATTTTTATCCATGACTTTGGAAAGGAAAATAAATGTTTCAACTACTTATATTTTAAGTTAATATTTATTTATTTGAACTTAATAAATGCACTGCCTTAAACAGTAAATTTATCATTCATTCAAAAGGTTTAAAAATAGAAAATTACTAATTTCAAGAGTTATTCATTATAACCAAAGATGAAATACACCTATCAGCGGCAACAGATGGATGGCCCATTCATCCTTTTGTTAAATTAAATGTAGATGGTGATTTTATATCAAGATGGAAATTCCTTGCATGCTTGGAGAGTATAATTTGTGAAACAGTCTTCGAAGTTGTTTTTCTGTATTTGAGTTGGAATCCTGAGTTGGAATTCTTCGAGAGGTGGATGTACGACTATGAGGTGAGGTGACATATTTATGAAAGAGGCGTGGAAACTTTAATGATGAAGACAAAGTGGTAATTTACCTGTCAAAGATTTTTTCATCCTTTTAAGTTAGTAAAAATTTAAAAATATATAATCATATTTAAGTGAGTGAATAACATTAAATTAATATTCTATGTAGTAATTTTTGTTATATCATATGTAAATTTTCAAGTTATTTAGATATGTAGATGATTTGGTTCAAACTATTTCAAGTAAATATTATATTATTATTTTTTGGTATTAAGTAGTATGAGTAATTGGTTTTTATTTTGAATTTTTAAGCTCTGGACAATTTTTTGGTTGAGCTTTGAGAAAATGGATTGTATTTTCAAGATTGCTTTAGGTCAGACTTTGTGAGCTTAGTATAATTAAATTATAATTAAAACAGTTACTATCTATTTAGTTTTTATAGTCTTAAGGTGTTACGTCCCTTAGACGATGCGACACTTCAAAATTGTGTTTCGTGTCTTTAGGGTGTGTTTGGATTAGAGGGTGGGAGGGAGTGGAAAGTTGAGGGTGAGTGAGAGTGGAAGTGTGAAGAAAGTTGAGATTCTTTGGATTGAGTATGTTAGAGTGGATGTGTGAGGAAATTTTATTGAAAATTGTGAGTGATGTGATAGTTGTAAGAATATTATAAATTATTTTGAATAGTAAAATTTGTGAGATTACAATTTTACCCTTGAATATAAAAAAAGAATAAATAATAATTAATCCTATTTCATATTTTAGTTAATTATAATTTAAAATTAAAGTATAATTATATTATTTAACATTTTATTAATTAAGAATTATTTTTTATTTAAGTTAATTTATTTACATAATTTTATTATTATAAATGATGTTATAAATGATGTTATGTTATATATATACAAATATATATAAAATTAATTTTAATACCAATTTTTATTATTATGAATAGCAAAATGAATTTATTTTAAAAAGAAAATAAAAATTTAGAATATAACATGAATATTAAGTAAGTGTCAAAATATATAATATAAAGTCATTACATGAAGAACATAATAATGTTAATTAGAAAAAGAAAAGACATTCCCAGTAATAACATTTGAATCCTTCTTGTGGAGACCTTCAAACGGTTTTCTAGAAGACATATCTTATTCCGTTGTATGATAATAATTTCATCTTTTTCATCGGCAACGTCTACAATGCACCATTTGAAAAAATTACAGCCTAGAACCATGCCACTTTTAATCTGTTTTGAAGAAAATAATAAAATTGAACAATGAATAAGTTTAAAATAACATTTTTAAGTTTGTTTCAAACCTAATTGAATAAATTTTACCTTGTAGTTGGGACAACCCCAAAAGAATTTTCCAGCATTTTTTTGTGTTGTCGCTATTCTCAAAGCAGCAAATTGTCCACAATCACAAATAGGATCAACGAAGGCACTTGTGCTCCCAGTAGCATGGGTAAAAGTACCACATTTTTGCACACTACAACCAGTACAACTAGATGACGACGTGTTGTGATACGCAGACATTAATGACACTTAACTAATGCTGTCGAAGTAATAAGATGGTAAAAAAGTTGCATTAAAAACAATATGATTATGTAAATAAGTAGCATGAAAAGTAGCATAAAACCTTAACAATAACAATGTCAACGTCAAACATAACAAACACAATTCATTAATGTTCAACATGAAAATTAGAAATAAAAATAACAATGACAATAACATAATAATAACACACTCAATGGCCTTGATGACGTCGAATGTCAGCCAGAGTAACCTCCATTCTGTCCATTCGGGTATTCATGTTTTGTATGCCGGACAAAATTTGATTTAACAATTCCCTTTGAGTGGGGTTTGCCTCCTCAGGTTGACCACCTTCAACATCTTGTGCTGGCAATTCATCCTCTTCATCATCTTCTTCGTTTGCATGGTGGAGTCTACCAAGTTGTCATATGTCATTGACCTGGAATATATTTAATTTTGTCATACTTTTTTTGCCACAAAGTAATTATTCCAGCCTAGCATTATTGTTTGTTCATTCGACAAGTCAAAGCCATACACCTGCAAGATTCTCGTTATCAAATTTGCATATGGGAGAGACATCTTGTTATCCCGGCATTTGATGATGTTGCATGATGTAATGAGGCCAATTAATGCATACATTATTCTTGATTAACCACATCATGAAAATATCTTCATTCAGTAGTTGTGCATAGTTGCTTCCTCGAGGGCACAAGATATGCACCCATGTGTAATGCAACAGTCGGTCATTCATTTTCAGACTACCGACATTTTTCAGATTTTCACCTTCAACATCTTCACGAATCATGGACGATAATGCTAGACCTTGATCAAAATTCAGTTCCTCAGATATCGTCCCAGGGGTTAACTTAAGACCGTCATATACTGTAGATGAGCAATGGTCATCCAATCTATTTCTTTAATGTGTATCATTTTTCTGCAAATCTCAATGGCAAGGTGACCAGCAGGTGTGAATTTTGCATTTGTATAAAATACTCTTACCAAATCCTCATAATACGGAAGATTAATTCCAAGGAAAGGTTGTAAACCTTGCCAATTCAGAAAATTTTGGAATTCAAATCCTGGATCAGCAAAAAATGGAGTATGCATCACTTTTGGTGGTAATACTGCTCTTGCGTGAAAGTTCTTTTCAAAAACCACCATTTGACGCCTGGTACTGAAGTATCTTGAATAATCAAGAACTTCTGGAATCCTCGTTGGTGGAGGAGGAACATCAACATCTTCTGCTGGAGATTTACCCTTACGGGTTCTGTTACGTTTGTGGGATGATGATGCCATCTATAATGCAATTACTACAATAAATAACTAAACAGAAGTTAACATAATATCATAAAGCAATAATGCAAGTTCAAAAAGCAAAATATTACATTGCTAATGAAAGTAGAAGTTCACAAAGCAAAATATTACATGTCCAATAACTAACAAAGACAATCAAATATTACATGTCCAATAACTAACAAAGACAGTCAAATATTAGATTAATAATAAATAAGCACTCAAGAACAGCAATGGGGATGGCTTATAGGAAGAACAACACACCTGAAAACAACATAAAACAAATTAAGAAACATTTCTATTTCACAAATTTTACAACATAATCGATTATCGCATCACTTATACACACAGGATAATCGATTATCAACGCATAATCGATTATGTTAGTAGGCAAAAAACAAGCATAATCGATTATCACAACAAATAATCGATTAAGACCCCTTTTACACACTTCAGATAATCGATTATGGGTCGAAAATTTTACAGATAATCGGTTACTCGCTTAACTTAATCGATTATCTACACCATAATCGATTATTTTGCCTGTGCTATTTAAGCCATAATCGATTAACCAACAATCAAACACATAAACTCACCTCAGATGAACCCAGATATGAACCCAGATGAAGGCAGAGATGAACCCAGAGATGAACACAACACTTTCAGATGAACAACCTATTCGTTACTGAAGCCCCTACCACACACTATGACTTACGAATCTCTCCAACTACACACTCTATGCTTCGCTCTCTTTGCTTATGCTTCGCTCTCTTTGCTTATCTGTGAATGGAGGAAGCAACTACATCGTTTTATAAAGAAACCAGGTTCCACACCTACCTCTCACCCACTTCATTGATGACCTTTCAAACTTTCACATGGTCAAACGATTCCTGAGCCAAGTCAGGAATCTCATGCTTTCATGTGGCATGCATAGAGGGCCACTGTTCTTCTTGATTCCAGCACAAAAGTAAGGGCAACATTGAAACTTCGTGTGGATGACTTGGCACTCGCACTGCACAGTGCAACTTTCTCTTCATCTTTCAGAAGAAGCACAATTCACTCACCTTTCTCTTTCCTTGCACCCTCACCCGCAACAATGCATGGATCCAAACAGGGTGGTGTTGTGACTTCCGTCGTCGACAACAGTACCACCCCTAGATCCAAACGGGGCCTTAGGCGTGCTCTTGTCGTCTCCACCTTTGTATATAAGTCAGAGCCTTCTCATTTCTTACTTCTTCTTGACTTTGTTGGTACTTGCTCAAGCATTTCGTTCGTCTTTCTCATTTACCTCCATTTGCTTTCGTTCATTCTAGGTATATATTTTTAATGGCTTCTTTATTTTCTTCACATTTTGGTTCCTCCAACGAGAATAATCCTCTAGTAAGCAGAGAGGTTGCTCCCATTAGAGGCAACTTTTTGACGATTTGTACATACTCATTTTCGATTGGAGGGGATTCCTTGAAGGAGGTTACTCCTCCTAAAGCAATTGTCGTGGTAGTTTCCTTTGTGCCCGTTGCAACTGCCACTGTAGTAGGTTTCACCACGCCGGGGAGGAACAAGGCTTCTTTGGGAAAATTAAAAGCCTCATCTCACAATAATATGCAGGCCTCTTGGACCGAGTTTGGCCAAGAGGAAAAGTAAAGATAATTTTCCTTCAAGCATTGATCCCAAGTACTCTTGGGTGCTAGTAAGATTGCTCCTACCACTCGAGTTTACCTCGAGGGAGATGGTCGAGGTTTTTGTGTCATCGATAGCGTTTGTTCAAACTCCCTGGTCGAGTTTATCTTGGCAAGTCCTGTAGTAAGTCTAACCGAGTTTTCATAAAGCCTTCACCAAACAATGATTCTATCTTTGTATGAGTTTTTCTTTAAAGAACCCAAAATGTTATTTCCATTGTCACGTGCCAAATAATCACCATGGCACTGAGCCAACCACACCGAAATAGATGAACTTTTCTAAAAGCTTTTCAAATATTTTGCAATTATCTTCATATTAGACACATTGAACCTCATTGCTATGATATTTATAGTACCACGAACCTATTGGAGATTTGTTGTGGTTGTTCCCTTTGCTCTTGTTCAGGTTTAGGAGGGGGCTACTCAACCCTGACCTTGATAGCCATCTTTGAAACCATGACCTATACATCATCCACATCCTCCTCCACGTCCTTAGCCACGATCAGAACGACCATTTTGAACAAAGCATCTCAATGCCCCAGACCGTATGTGCTCTTCAATTAGATCCTGAACTTTGTAGCATTCTTCGTAGTGTGTCCCTGATATTTACATTGCTTAGTGGGATCGACGAATGAAGGGGAAGACGTGAGTTGGGACGCTCGGACTAGCTCAAAATTGAAATTTTTGTATATCTAAAAGCTTGGACGTTGGAGGGTGCAACGGTGGGTTGTGTTTTGCCTCTCTTTCTGGCCTCCAAGTTCTTTTTTATACTGATATATCTAGCTACTCAAGCTCGAAGTGCGTGTATGTTAACAGGTGGATCAAATATAAAAAAGTCTAGAAAAATACCTGGACGAAGTTCTACCTTCATCGAATGCAATTGCTATGGTAGAGTGCAAATCAAGGATGCTCATAGAGGCTTTGGCAAACCAATTCATATATTGTCGTAATGACTTGATATCTCCCTGAATGACATGTTGGAAAAAAGGTAAATTTGTAAATACAAGCTTGCATAGAAAGTGTTAATGAATCGATTAAATGTTGAGGTAGAGTAATACCATTTGAAAGTTGTTCCCTCCAAGGTGGTTGGGAACAATTGAAAATATATTCGCAAGTCTTTGGAAAAAAGGTTTATCAGGGTAAGATAGGCCTTAATGTGTGCCTTTAGGTTTGAGGAACCATCGTAATTACCAAAACTCGACCACTTGCATGTATCTAGTAGTCGAGCTTGGATATCTTCAGGGGGATGAAAAGATTAAAGACAACTAGCGTTGGATATCTTTATCTACCTAAGGAGGTGGCAATGCTTTAAACATTATTTGTTGTTCGCATACTCGTGATTTTTGGGGTTTAGGGTTATAGAGATAAACCAACAAAAAATTCTCTAACACTGAATTTTGTAAAAACTTAAAGAAATATTATAATATTTAAATGAATAAATAAGATTAAGTAATACTCGGTGAAAAATATTTATAAACTTTTGGACCTAGTAAATTATTCAATAACATTATTAACAAATATTGGAGTGATAAGTCTATATTGAATATTGAGTAATTTCTGTTATAACATATATAAGTTTTCGATTGATGCCAAGTTATTCAAATTTACACAAATTTAGAGGTAATTTGAGTCCAACTATCTCAAATAAAAGTATTATATTATTAATATTTTTCGATATTTGGTTAAGAGTGAAGTATTTAACATCTTCCATAAAAAAGAAATTCACTTTCAGAAATATAGCAACATTCTTTGGAAAATATTTCCAAAGACTTTTCTTCTCGAACATTAATCAAGAACAATATTAAGAAGAACAATATTAAGAGTTGCTGACTTGATTCATAAGAGGAATATTAACGTAAGAATATTGAAATCAAGTATTTGCAACAATAATTTACAACAAATTCCATGTCAAATGACAGGATTTAACAGTCTGGCAGAAGTTACCCCAGCAGCACAATTTCCTTGCAGAAAACTATAATTTTGTCCATATATACATTGGGAACAAATATTTACACCTACAATCATAAAGTTAACAATGGTAATTTCCTGAACGTAGGCATCTGAGAGAAGAACTGGTAAGTCATATAACCATCACATTGCATGAGAGAAAAAAAATGTTCGTGAAGGTCATATTTGCTATATCTATGATAATGAAGTTACAGACCAAAAGGGGCTTACACCTCGTTTAAAAAGAAAAGAAGAAGCACGACTCAGTCGTTAGGTATTTCTTTTAGCCGAGTTGTATATCACAAACAGGAGACCCCTTCCTGGTACAACAAAAGGAATAACATCTACTACATTCTGTACAACACAATCGGTTAGAGGTCAAGAGTATAGAATGGGTGCATACTACAGTCGGTTGTTATGGGAGTTGGCCTTTGTAAGTGCTTTAACAAAGTAATTGCGGATCTCTGGTATTACACGCTGAATCAGAAGAGAATGCCTGCAAACAATTAGAGTAAACAGAAATATAAGATGAAGAATCAGTCAGTCACAAAAAATGCCTTGATGCTGATTATCCAGTTTATTTCAAACTACTTATAGAACACAACTGTGTATAAACAGAAAATGACCATGTATAAAAATATCAAATCCCTCGTATCTGATCTGAATACGGTACAAAACAACCATACAAATAAACCTTCTACCTGCTGCTTAATCTTTGAAGAAAATGGTACTTCACATATAAGAAAGGAATGTGGAATACATAATCATATCCAAGATATTATTGGAACCTCCCCCAACCACAACATTGTACCACAGTATGCATGGAATATTTATGTTTCCAAAGGACTATTCCTTACTGATTTTTGGATACAATAGGCTTTTTGAATATTTGCTATTTTCACTAGTGACATTATTCACGCACTGAGGGATATGGCTGTTTAATTAAAACAAAACATGGTCATGAAAAAATAGATTAGTGACATTTTCAAGCCTCAAGATCCAAATTTCCTTTTAAGTCAACAACATTCTTCTCGAAACAGCACGCACAACACTACTAAACCAGATGACCAATTAAGACATCATAGAGGTAATAAAACGCCCACAAGAAGTAAACACGGAAACGAGGAAATCGGATCAATACCCTGGCCTCGCACTCAATTTGTCAAATTGCTCCAAGATAAAAAGGATGCATGCATGCCTCAGTGGTACTGCATTGAAGGCTTCTGAAAGTTCGTACATACTTGAAACATTTTCTAGTGATATATCCTGTCACAAAAACATGGGGTAATGAGGAAGCCCACTTTCAAGTATAATATTTAGCACATGGATACATAAATAAAAACTGGTTTTCCTAGATCACCTGTGCAATTGTGTACTCACAGAGCCTCTTAAGTCCTTCCAAAAGATATTGATCGGCTGCTCGAAGAAGATCTTGAGCAATATCCAGTGTGACATCAACTGATCCACAATACACAAATCTGAATAGAGATCAGACAAACAATGAGATATAAGATGCCCAGAAATTATTAGAAGCATTCACAGACCAACTTTAATAAAATGCAAGACAGCAGAATTTAGTGACCTCATCATCAACTCGAAAACCTCCCATCTAATATTTGGAATCTCTATGTCCCTTGCCTCCTTCTCCTGACATGCAATAAAATACATGATTCACAGATATGAACCATAACTTAATGCTTCAAATTAAAACATAATTTTTGGTAATTACTTAATATTAGATCCACCGTTCAAATCAACAGTAAAACCATAAGTGAAAAATAAATACCTCATGAAAGTCAACAAATGAGTTCCTTTTATGACCAACACACTTACTTTGTAACAATGTAAAGGACTTACAAGAATTGCTTCTAGTGATATCTTTATTAATTGGAGTGGCTTTAGTGGTAGGGTGAAGGATAAAGATGATTCATGGGTGAAGCTAAATATAATAAACTCACCCTGTAGCCACCGTCAAACATTGCACGAAATGCATCTGAAGATGCAAGTAGACAAATTCTATGTGCATAAAATTGTTTGCCTGCAACGAAGAACAAAGATCACCAAGTTTACTACTACACATGTCAACTGAAGCTACAACACATTTCAGGGAAGGTAGTTCTCAAGCTACAATTTTAATGATGAAACAAGGTGGACAAAAAGCATCAAACCTTCAACCAAAAATGTAACGTCGGACAATGTAGCATTGTTTACATACTGCTCTCCTAAATATACCTGCAAGATAAATAGTGTTTGATCATAAACATACCAGCTTTTAGAAAATCTTATTCCAGAATTATTTAGACAAGGCAGTCTGAAGAGAGAACTTGGCATCGGGATTCTTATGCAAATGGCAAGCATGTAAAACAGCAAAAAGCATTGATCAAGATGACTGCTGGCTGTTAGATCATTAGATGCTCGTTATATTAAATGTACCACAGTATTTATATATAGTCATGTCATTAGTCATCTTAAAATATCATATAAATCTGTTAAAAAGTCATTGTTATTGGCTACTAACTACTAAATATGAAACCAGGGTTTAAAGAAATTTTAAATAACAAAGTATTTCCAAACACGTGTTACATTCATATAAGCAAATTACACTTATACCTACTTGAGTGCCTATAAAGATCTTACCTATGAAGAAAGTTTAAGCCTAAAACTGTGGATGTAACAATTTCATCTACCCTTAAATGAAAGTTGAAGGAAAAATAAAACTTATGAAAACATTCTTTTATAATTAAATTCTATGCAGTGAAATTGTGAAAACTGATGTCAAGTCAACTGGATTTACCTGTGGCGTTGGAGAAAGAGGAGGAGCATCAATAGGAGACAAGGTTGATGCTTTATTGGCCAACTTGCATAAAGCCACAGCACCATCAAGTTGCTGCTTAGAGCTAGATGAGCCAAGAAGCCCGATAAGCAACTCAAGACCTGCATGGACAGATGCTCAGCTTCAAAACAAGAATAAAAAGGAGTTTATAAAACAAAAACCCAACTGAACCTAAAACCCATGAAAAATATTTTACTAAGATACATACCGTAGTGATCAATAAAAACTTTTCTCTGATCATCTGCAGAACAAAGATGCGCAAGAGCCAAAGCAACTCGCCTTTGACAACCCTTTTCTGAAACTCGCATAAGATATAACAGATGGTTCAGCACCTATAAAAAGGAAAAAACATCACATTACAAATTTGAATACTATAAAACTGACAATCAATATAGTAGTCAGTAGAACTCCCATCATTTTAAAGATATTAAGTATTAATAACCAAAAGCAGAAAGTATCATGAATATGACATCTTACACGGCCCTGAATCTTCTCCTCTAATCTTTTCAACGTCTTGGCAACACAATCTTTAGTTGCCTGCAACAAAAATCAATTCCGTAAATGTCAATATTGGTCCAAGATGAATTTTTTAGTAAAGGCATCAAAGGGCAAAAGCGGAAACTGCAAGTCAAGGTATGTAGTAAAGAGAAAGCTTACTTGAACAATAAATTCTCCATCTTGCAGCCTCTGAACTCCACCTACCCTAATGAAATCGGACACATTATCCTATTGGACAAAATAAAATAAATAACCCAAAACCAGAGAATAGTTAGTTAACTCAAAGTCTCAAAGTAACAAGCTTTTTAAGCAATTAAGACAGAAAATCTTCAGTCCAATCAAATTCAGTTATATCATACCTCATTGTCTGCAAGGCCATAAAGAGCAAAAGCAGCATTATGTTGCAAAGACCCATTTTTTGAGTCAAGAAGCTTGAGTAATGGCACTAAGCCACCATTGTGAGCAATACCAGCTTGGTTATGTGTGTCCTGAAATCAGCAAAAACGTATAAATTTATATTCAGCCAAAAGAAAGAACCACCAATTCAACCTATAAATGGACACAGGTGCATAGTAGCTTTATATAAAAAGGTGTGATATATCGCTAAGATGATTTCCATTCTCAGAGATAAGCCACACATAACTATATGAGGACTAATGAGAACATGGAAAGGCATTGAATGTGTTAAAGATCCAAATGCTATCCAGCAGAGAAAGATACAACTAACTTATTTCCAAAGATATAATGGCAACTTTATATTCCAAACTAATGCAAGTAAATTATAAAGGGGAAAAAAAAAGAAAAGTAATAACCTGGGCTAATCTTCCCAAAGCGAAAGCGGACATTTCCCTGAGTTGTACATCAGATGACTGAAGCATTTCTATCAAAGGTTGGACAGCACCTCTCTGTACAATGTGAACCTAAAATCAAGCAGCACAAACAGTAAAAACTAAGGTCAACAGAATATGATATATGATACATCATAAGAGTAGCAACTATACTGCTCAGTACTCTACTATCATTGAATCTTATTTAACAAGAAATAAATAATACAAAACAATCAAATTGGAAATGGGGATGTCACCAGACAATTGCTTCAACTAAAGTTCAGTTATGAATTGGTTCTTATCTCCCCCTCCTCACTATTCAGGCATACAAGCATAAAAGGGAACTATTTATATGTGTTTGTGTGTAATATTAAACAATTTAAACTTGAAAACTGGAGTTATCCACCCAATTAAAGTTTTGCTTTTGTCCTTTACATCCTGAAGCTTACGCTTACCTTGCAGTCTGAATCAGTTGCTGCAAACTGTCCAAGTAACAAGGCTGCTTCTCTCTGGCTTTCAGAGCAGCAGGAACTGTTAAATAAAGTAAAACATTATATATGTTAATTGGAAGATATCTTTCAGTGAGCACATTTGCTAGAATGTTATTGCCATAAAAAAAATAGGCATATAATAATCACAAAACATGTTCAGGGTAGGGAGGGAAAGGGCATTGCAGTTTATCAGGGTCCAGAATTGAGGATAAACCTGAGTAATCCAATAACTGGCTGTAAAGCTCCAGCGAGAAGAACTTCTTTCTTTATATTAGGTGAAGAGTGCACTAGATTTCCAATCACACCAACCTGATATACAATCCATTTCATAGGCATGTGCCACATAAGACATGTGCGAACAAAGAGCTGAAAATTATTGCAAAATCTTGCATTTATTATTAAAGGTTTCGTTACCCTCACCGCTTCATAATGAACAGCAGCGTCTTCAGAACGTAGCATTAAAATCAAAGTTGGAAGAGCATTGCATTCAACAATCTGGAAAATCATCATGTTGTGTGACTTGTTTGTAAAATATCCAAAGCTCAACTTTCAGCAACAACTTACCTGATTTTTATTTTCATCATTTTTAAAAGCCAGAGTTCGTAGAGCACCAGCAGCTGCTCTTTGAACCTTTGCATCAGCAAAATCAAGCAAATGAACAAGTGGTGGAATTCCACCTTCCATCCTACAGATCAAGTCAAGATAATAATATTAAGAACAAATCCAAACTAAATTTTAAATATGCTAACCTTAGAAGAAGGCAAAACCTGACACGGGTTTTAATGCTGCTGTTTTCATGAGCAAGATTAGTAATTGCATCCGCAGCCCTACGAATAAGACTATTAATAGCACGGGACGTTAAGCCGTCCTTGTGCCTCTTTAAAAGATCAACAAGATGTATTAAGGCACCACTGTCAACAATGAGCTGTTGATGTTCTGGCTGTAGAAAGCATTTCAAATAAAATAGTAGTTTAGAAATAATATTCTTTTTAACAGATAAAAGAAATATGTCAGACGAGAAAAGTACAAGTAAATCTAAAAATTGCATCCAATTATATGAAATTGTCATACACACACACACACACAATTCAAACTCCACTCAAACATGACACAGTCATCAGTCCTAGTTATTTGGGCTTCACCATAGTTACAAAAAAAGGAGATGGGCAGTGCTTCTATATTCACATCCGACAACCAACACTAAATTAATCTTGTAATTGACAAACAGGATACATAAATTTCCGTTTAGAAATCAAATCAGTAGTATCTCACACACTCCCACGGTTACAAACAAAAACTACGGACCTAGTAGGCTAGACTGGCTTTCAAGGGTGGATCTTCATCAGGACCAAAGGGAACAATCCCCCCATCTCCCGTTCCCGAATTTATTTGTTTGTGAATCTATGTGGGACATTTGCTCTGATGAAGAATTTCACAAGAATTCAACCCACCACGAATTGACTTTCTATTAAATCTAATGGTTTTTGCACCAAGTACAATGCTCAAGAACATCCCTTCCTTACTTCTAACTTCATCCAATATATTGAATTTGATTCAATTGGTGATCATTTAAATTTTTTAAACAAGTTTCCATCCAATACTTCTTCTAAAGTATCCAAAGCCCAGACGTAATATCATAAAATTAGCAGATCCCACAGTTTTCAAGAATTGGCACATCATCTTCCCCCACTAACTAACTTATGCACATAAACCCTATAATTTTTGTCCTATCAAAATCTTCAGCCAAGTTCCACCACTGCTGACTACCATCAAAGCAGTGTATGGAAAGGGCAATTCAACAAGCTTTGAGAGAACCAGATTGCATTCAGACAAGCTCAATCTTTTATAAATAAATAATTCCTACCAACCAGCAGGTGCTTAATTTAATATGGATTATGGAATTGATGCACGAGGACAAACCATAAGCATTATTACAAATAACAGTATGGTTATATTAAATCAATGCTAAACCCTTTGGCCTCACATCCTCAGTTCTTCTATTCTCTTTGTTTTAATTGAACCCCATCTTTAGAATGGGATACCATGAAGAAACAGTACTTGCAAAATGAAACAGAACAGAACTGAAAGTGGATGATAGTATAAACCACCAACATTTCTGTTCTCCACCTTAACAGACACACACACAAATTACTGTATATTCAGAAATAACTCCATTCAATTCAAGAAGATTATGGCGTCCAAAATTCCACGTGATACACATCAAATGGTACTACCTCTGGACTCCATAGTAGTTGAATCGAGAAACAAAATGTGAATAAGATCATCTAATTTTCGAATCACGAATCAAATTGTACCGTGAATAATAAGATTCATGATCAATAATAAAACATGATATTTTTATGCTAAAAGACATAAAAGCACAAGTTCATGATCGATAACTAAGCTTTTTTATTTAGTTTCTGAAATGTCTTATTTGAAAAATATATCTATTTAAATTTAATCAAAATATACAACTTTATTATAGTGCTAAACTTACGTTTTTAATTTTATTTTTACAAGTGCTGACTAAAAGAGATAAAAAAAAAAGTCTTACATGAATAAAGGTCCAATAATTAAAAAATTAACAGTTCAAACAACAATGTTAAAACTGACATCCCAAGGCCAAACACAGTTTGTCTTGTGCTAGAACATAAAAACAAAAGTTACTTAAAGTAAAAAGGAAACCTAGGACACTGTCATTTAGAACTAGGGCTGTAAATGGGCCATCTCTCTTCTCTGACCCACTAAAAAGATGCACAGCCATGAGAGCAGGACAGTGAACTGAAGCAATGAAGTTGTAGGTTTGGAGTGTGGGGGCCAAGGGCAACAAGATGACCCTTGGAGGGGCAGCAACATCCGATTTTGTGATTAACTACTAAGAGTGCTGCGGGATTTGCTGGCTCTGAGGTGTGATTGAACAGCAAATCACGATTCTTAAGATTCTAGACAGAGTCATGTGTCATGCACAAAAACAACCCATTGTATCACATCGTAATAAATCCTGCAAAAATAAATAAACACTCCATCCAATCCTCATTATAAGGTTCATTTTAGAAGGTACACTGGTAACATGTTTTAAAAAATTTAGCTGAACTAATTACTTTCATTGGTCTGTGATAGTGCTAATTAAAGACCAGAAAGTACTATGCTAGACTCAAACACTAATTAAGAATCTTAGTTAAGTTCATTTAACGTTCTTAATTTCATAAAATAAATACATCTTTCAAACTACCACCAGTCATAATTATTGGAAATTGGTGCCCCAGTTTAAATATAAGGATATTTTTTAAATAATAACATTAAATAAAATTGAGATGATTGGAATTTGATTATATTTAAGTCCTTTAAACATGATTAAAGGGAGTACTTATTTAGCAAACCCAACCTACAAATTACAGCATCAGGCATGATGTCTGACACTGGCTCTACTATTACTCCCTTAGTTCCTTTTTAGACCTTTTCTGGATAACCCAAGAAATGCAATGTTATTTAACTTGAATAAAATATTTATTTTCATTTCTATATAACTATAACTGCATATATGTAAACAAATTAAATATTAAGCGATAGATAAGAGTATAAATGAAAAAAAAAAATATTGCGTTGAACTTTGAAATGTCAGTTAAATACAAACCAAAAAACTTTCAAAAGTGCAAACACTTGAAGTATTATATCACTCGCACACCATTAAACAAAAAATAATGAAACAGCATTACAGATTAAAATGCATAAATAAATAATCAACACTCAAAAGCGAATTGAACATTACAAAACTTGGAATCAAACTACAGCCGAAATCACACTCATACTTCCAAATTCGCAAAACACGAAGGAACATCTATCCAAATTATGAAGTACCAAACTAAAACAAGCTAAGACCTACGATGTATAGACGATTAAGTATGGAATAGAATCGAAAATAACAGTTAGAGGGAAATGAAATCACCTTGACGGCAAGAAGTCCTAGTGCGAAAGCGCTCCCCTTCTCAACCTCGTGCTCGAACGGCAATGGCTTCTCGACACGGTCAACCAGAGGCGGCGCCTGAAGATGCTTCACCAACGCCGGAATCGCGCCTCCTTCAACAATCACGTTCACCACTTCCTCTGCAAACACAACCGGCAAGCACGAATTGATTCATACACACGGACATGCAACCGACACGAGGAAACACATAAGAAGAAACAGCACACCGCAACCGCAATCCAAACGAACACAGCGACACACGGCGAGATCGGAGGCATCGATTTACCATTCTTCGCGAGATCGGCGAGCGCGTGAGTGGCGCGTTTGGCCGCGGATCGATCCACTTCGTTCCACGTGAAAGTCGACTCGAGGACGCTCACCTGTTCGGCAACGTCGTAGAGGAGCGCCGCTCGCTCGTCGGCGGTGGGCGGCGCCGCCGAGATCTGCCCCTCGTCGTGATGTTCATCGTCGAGCTTCCGCTTCTGCCCCTTCCGCTGGGAGAGACTCTGATCCTGGCGCCTCTGGAGCTCCATGAACGAGAGAAAAAGCAAAGGAAGGTTCTGAGAACAGAGTGTTTGCTCTGTCTGGTGCGAGAAAGAAAAGAGAGGGTGAGAAATGCAATTGGAGATTTGAACGGGTGACATGTAGAAGGGGCATTTTGGGAAAGGAAAAGTAGCAGTGAAGAAAAAAGGGAAAATAAAAAAGAGCACGCACTCTAACTTTGAGAACAGAGGTGTCTGGCTTTGAACCGGCCACATCATTTAGGGGTCTGGATTGGGCCAAAGCCAAACACTCAACAATACACTTTTGTTTTTTAAACTAAATAAAATCACCACACATTTTTATAATCAATATTCTTGAATTCACTAATTAAATATTTAAATTACTAGTTCTAACAGGTGTGAATTGATATATAAATATACAAAATACACAAACATAAAATATTTAAATTAAAATACGTATAACTGTACTTGTATACATAAAGAGGAGTCTAGATAGTACCGAAAACTTGTTGTACAATTGTTGAGGTGTCAGTTGTCCTTCAGTTCCTAGCTTCCTTCCTTTGTTGTAGATGTTCTGTATGATAGAATATAAAAAACGTACCTTACACTTTCGTAGAGGGTTTTATTTATAGTGTAAGTTATGTATTAACTTACATGTATCGAAGTCCCTATAAAAATATGACTCATTAAGTGTTATTGTAACTGTGATTATTATTATTCATTGCGTGTCTTGAGGTATCCTTTGACTGAGCGTCGGTCACCTTGGTCAAAACTGATTAGTTCGGTACCATAAACACTATTAAAAAATAAAAAAACTGACATAAAAGTTTTAAAAAAACAGTTTATATATGAATAAATTTAAATTATGTAAAAGCGTATTTTGTGTTGTTTTTTCATTTTATTCTTTTATGAAAAACTTCGTTCAAACATACCCATATTACATTTGTTTCATCTTTAATAAATCAATGTGGTGGAATGGTCTAAGTAAATTTTACCTAAATTACTGAGCAGAAAATTTGGTCCTTGTGAACTTTAATTTTATTTTATTTATCACGAGTGAGGAGCATGTACAAATAAATTTTAAAACACTATGAGATAATCATTATTGGACATGAAAATCAATTTAATTTAAAATTTGAGTCTATTCCTACTAATTGGATTTAGTTTGTAGCAAGAGTTTTGACTGCTAAGGGCATCAATTTTCAACTTTACAATTATTTGTTGATTCTCTATCGTCATATGATTGCATACACCTCCTTTGAGGTTAGTAGTAATCTTTGCTTCTTTCAAACATTGCACTTTTTTCTTGCACAACTCCCTTACTTTGTTGTTTTTAATGATTGTGTTTGGTTCATACATAAAAATAAATAAGGACAAAGAGTGGGTAACTTTATTAAAAAACAAATAAAAGAATAGTTAATAAAACATGTGAAGTGTGTAAAATTTTCAAATTACGTAGGAGCTATGTGTAATAACTTCATATAAGGTGAGTTTTGTACAATTCTTCCTAATTTGATTTCTGTACACTTCTTTTTATATTCTTCTAGATTTTTTATTTATTTTTATTTTGAAGATGTCTTTTAAGAAAAAAAAAACATGTTTCAGATTATATGATAGACTAATTGCAATATATTTTTAGAATAAGTTATACTAATATTTTCCAAAATTTTATAAATTAACATAAAAAAATTCTAAAGTTATATTAATATTTTTAATTTTTAATTATTTTACATAAATCTTCCGTTTATTGTAAAAAAAATTATATTATTAATCTTTTTACATTACACTCTTTAAGTTTAAAAAACATTACACAATTTCTTGAAGGTTTGAACACATATACTTCTTTTCATATTAAATATGTATCTCCTTAAAAATTGTAGGACTTTGGGTATAATTTACTATTTTTTTTATCTTTTTTGTAATTTGACTTTGAAAAAGGTTCTTAATATTTTTAGTCTCAGATATAATCCATTCTTTGTAAAAGTTAATGTTTATAACAGAAAAAAATGGAAAATATTAGTAAAAATGTGTTAGTGAAAACTGAATCATTCAAAATGGCAAACGTGATATCGATGGGGAAAGGAAGGAAATAGTAAAAAGGATAAAGAAAAAAACTCGTAAAATCACGAGCATGACGTGTTTGTGTGATTCTTTCGGCAAAAGAGTAAAGAATGGGAAAAAAACCCGTTCAAGATGTTTTCTTTTTGCACCCTCGTAGTTAATACTCGTGCCTTCGTATTAAGAGCAAAACGACTAAAATATCTTTCTTTCATTGTATCATGTCACCATCACTATTAAAGCCATTCTCGTGATAGTGTTTTCTTCTTCCCTAATGATACTTTGAGAACAACAACTACTCCATTATATAAATTGAGATTGATGATATGAAAAAAAATTATTTTCGTCATTTTATAAATTAATAGAAGTTTTAGAAAAGAAATGAAGTTGTAAATTGGTGTAATTTTCAATATATCACTTTTTTTTTCTTGCAACTCGCTTCACGTACACTATTTTTATTATGTTTTTTTTTCTTAATTACTTGAATGGAATGTACCTTTTTAATCGATCCACTAAAGAGATTCCTTGTCTCTGCGACTTAATTGCATTGCGAAGATCATTTTTGACATCTTCTGACTTATATTAAAAATAATATGAAAAGAAACTAAAAATATATTTTGGGAGAGTGAAAGAGAAAGAGTCAAAGGAAGAAAACGGCATTGTACCAATGTTTTTGTCTCTATCTAATCTAATCTACTCCAACAAAACAACTAGTATAGTGGTGTCTGACCGGTAAACTTTGTTTCCCGCGTTATCATTACCCGTTCCAACCAATAACTAATAACTAATAACCAATAACCAATAACCATTCCATATTCATATTCTTTTCTTCTCCAACCTTCTCTGTTTTCTTTCCTACCACTCCAACTCCAAGACCCTTTCAAACTCCATCACCACATCATTTATTCATTCATTTTTCTCATTCCAACCACTTCCACCACCATGTCCCTCTTTCTCTTTCTCTTTCTCTTTCTCTTTCTCTTCCTCCTCTTCTTCTCCATCACCCTCTCCCAAACGCCCCCCAGAGGGCTACTCATAAACTGCGGGGCCCAATCGCCGGCCCAATTCGATGACCTCACATGGTTCCCCGATTCGGACTTCGTCTCTTCGGGCTCGCCCATAACCCTCAACTCCCCCGTTCTCGTCCCCACTCTGCAAACCCTTCGCTCCTTCCCTCGCCAAGTCAAGAAGCACTGCTACTATGTTCCCGTGTACCGCGGCGCAAAGTACTTGGTGCGTACCACCTACTTCTACGGCGGAGTCAACGGCGTCGATCACCCTTTGCCCCCCGTCTTTGACCAGATCCTCGACGGGACCCTCTGGAGCGTGGTCAACACCACTCGAGATTACGCCAACGGAAACTCCACCTTCTACGAAGGGGTTTTCTTGGCCCAGGGGAAGATCATGAACTTCTGCATCGGTTCCAATCCTTACACCGATTCTGACCCGTTTATCTCTGCTTTGGAATTCTTGATTCTCGAGGATTCTCTCTACAATACCACGGACTTCACCAGCTTTGGTCTTGCATTGTTTGCGCGGAACAGTTTTGGCTACTCCGGACCACCCATTCGGTTTGTTTGTCCTTTTCATGCCCTCACTGTTCGAACTCAATGCCCCTTTTGAAGTTTTGTTCATTTAGTAGTTTCTTTTTCCTTTTCTCTTTTCTCTGTCGTGAGAAAAGAAAGTAACCTTTAAGAGAGGGTTGCAGCTTACAAGGCAGCTAAGGAAGCTTATGGATTAAATTCCGAACAGAAATTGGTTTTTTTCTTATGAATTTAATTAGAACTAGAATGTAAGGAAAGTGAAACTGTTTATTATAATGTTATCCAGTTACAAAAGAAGATGATAATTAAGAGAATTTTTTTATACCCTGAAAAATCGACCCGTTTTTTAACTTGATAATTGAAAGAAATTTATGATATCTGATAAATTTAGGAATTTTGTTACAGTTAGTTCATGATGACGACTCTTTCATCCAAGACTAATTGTACCAAAACCTTTAAATTTATCAGATATCATATCGACTCATATTGGACTTTACGAGTTTGCTTTTTACTGTGAAACCATTACCTTCGTGTTCTTTTTATTTGTTGTTTCCCTGGTCTCTGATGCAGAATTGTTTGTTTTTTGTTGTTGTTCAGGTATCCTGATGATCAGTTTGACCGTATATGGGGGCCTTTTGGGCAGAGTAGTTCTGCCGAAGCAAACACTGACAATGTTTCTGTTTTTGGTTTTTGGAATCTTCCACCTAAAAAAATATTTGAGACGCAGATAGGATCCGAACAATTGGAGTCCTTGGAACTGAGATGGCCTACAGAGCCACTTCCAAGCTCTAAATACTACATCGCTCTATACTTTGCTGACAACACTGTTGGATCAAGAATTTTTAACATAAGCGTAAATGGTATTACTTATTACCATAATTTGATTGTGATCCCATCAGGCATTGCTGTATTTGCCAGCCAGTGGCCTCTTTCTGGTCCTACTACAATAACTTTGACCCCTGTTGCAAGTTCAACCCGGGGCCCCTTAATCAACGCTGGTGAAGTTTTTTATCTGCTGCCACTTACAGGAAGAACTTCAACTCGAGATGGTATAGTTTTTAATCTTACGCTTGACATTATATCTTCGCCAACAAGAAAATATAAGTTTCTAAGCACAGGATAGAAAATGTATTCCTCCAGAGCCACTGTCTAGCAATATATCCTAAGGTCTTTTATGTCACTAATCAAAATTGCAAATTTTAAAATGACTTTATATGAGAAACGGCCTCATATCTAGATACAGTTGACTAAAGTTCTAGAGCAAAACGATTAGAGGAGTGGTGTTTTGCACTTTTTTTAAGAGAGAAGGGGTGAGAAATTTTTTGAAGAGATGAGTTAAAGAATGATAGAGCTACGAATTTTTTATGAATGATTGGAATAATTGAAGATAAGCATCGTATAGGTCAGTATACTGTCACTGTAATAGTATTTTTTATTGTCATGCTTGCCCCAGCTTGGTAAGAAAAATAATTGAAGATAAGCATCGTTAGGTCAGTATACAGTTACTGTGATAGTATTTTTTATTGCCATGCTTGCCCCAGCTTGGTAAGAAAGAGTTTGAAATTGGACAAATTTGTTTATAGTGAGAAGTGTAATGAATGCCCATTACTACTCGACAATTACCACTACTTTAACCCGAGTTTTGTTTTCCTTCTCACATATCAAAGAAAAATTCTCAAACTTTTTTCTGGGGTTGGGGATTGAGGGTAGCATGCCATTGGCAGCCCAAGAAAACAACAGGACCTGCTCCTGGTTGACTGGTTATTGTTTATTTTAAATCAACATTTCCACATAGCTGTAGTGCGCTTGAACATTAATTGTAGACATGCAAGGTTTTTAAAAGGGTAACTTTCTTTTGACAGTTATTGCGTTGGAAAAAGTAAAAGAGAGCCTTCGAAATCCACCACTGGATTGGAATGGTGATCCTTGTATGCCTCAGCAGTACTCATGGACTGGCATCACATGTTCTGAAGGACCACGTATCCGTGTAGTGACATTGTAAGACCAGACTTGAGTTGTTATAGCTAGCACATGGCATCCTGTCCTTTCAGTTTTGTTGTGCTGTGTGGATGAATAGCTTACTTATGATTTCCTTTTTCGTTCAGAAACTTGACAAGTATGGATCTTTCCGGATCTTTAACACCCTCTATTGCCAATATGACAGCCCTGACCAACATGTAGGTTCTTAAGTTTACGTATATCACTTTATGAAATTTAGTATTTCAAATTTTCTGATCAGTAAATCATTACCTTTCTTGCAGCTGGCTTGGGAATAACAGTTTAACGGGGCAGATTCCTGACCTCAGTTCACTAAAGCTGTTAAAGACACTGTAAGTTTTTACTTGGCGTGTGTGTATTTTTAACTGTGACATGATCGTTTATCTTTTAGCATATGGTTTACCTCATCACTGGCTGTAGCTAGTCTATCATTTTTCATTCAATGCTAACAAACATATTTTTGCAAGTTATTTTTATCCTAAAGCAAATCATGTACATATCGAAGTGTTTGAAATCTAAGAAAACTTCAATGTATTCATGGACTCAGTATTTGCATATTGTTATTTTATTTTAAGGCACTTGGAAGACAATCAATTCAGTGGAGAGGTTCCCTCATCCTTAGGGAACATCAGCAGCTTGCAAGAAGTGTAAGTTGTATCCTATTCTAGATATACTAGAGGTTACAAGCAAATTGTGTTCTTTGCTATTTGAATACGTGAAAATTTTCCCTACAAGCCTCCTCTTTTTTTCCGATTACGTTTTGATACCTTCATTATATCTAGAAAATTAGTCAACCTATAAAACTATATTGATTATGATCATTATGAATTTAGTTATATGAGTAATCTCCACTCATTATTTTGTTATGCTTGATTATTAGATTAGTAAGAATCAGAACAGACATTTGTTCAAAGCTAAATAAGTTCTTTGGCCTGATAAATGAGTGTGCCGAGGAAAAAACAAAGTGAATTTGACATCTGTTGAAGAAATAAGAGACTTGATTGTTCAATCCTTGAATGTTTTGATTTCGATCAATCTAAGAAATCTATCCATATGAAATTTCACTTATTTGTAGAATAGAGAATTTGAGTTTGTTGATCTTTATTACTTGGTATAACTGCAATTATGCCTGAATACGTCTTTCATGTAGCTTTATCATTGCCATTAAAAATTATATTTACAACTCATGTCCTGGAGAATTTAACAGATTTGTTTCACTACAATTATTTTCTGTGTACATTGTGTCACTCCAATTTTACCATCCCTGACTCATGCACCTCATCAAATTACAACGTTTTGCTTTTTTCTTGTTGGAAACTTTTTATTTCTCATGATCGACTGCTGAAATGAGTTACTCTTGAATTCCATTACATGTCCATGTACTTGTCTTCCTTTCCATATTTGTTTTATGTTACCTGATGATTGTCCCCCCTCCCCCATCTGTTTGTTGCAGATTTTTACAAAACAACAATTTGACTGGTCGAATTCCTGAAAGTCTCATTGGAAAACCAGGACTGGATATCAGGTAAATAGAGACCTATCTCTTCTTATTGTCAGCATCAATCACAGATGCTGTTTTACTGACTTGAGCTTATTTATTATCAACAGAACTTCTGGAAATAATTTCTTATCCCCTCCGCCATCTTGAGCGATTTTATTTCCTTCCACTTGTAAAGATGAAGACTATCCCTTTTTCAAGAAATTTTTATTCTTTTACTGCTTGAGTATTTTGATTCTGTGGTGAAAATTCTTCTTTTACAACTCATCAACCCAAGATGAAACTTCATCTCAGCCTTTCCTTGCTGGAGGACATACGGATTTCTTGTATTGACTTGGAGTGTACTTTCAGATTGGTTGATCGTTTGACTCTCGCTTCCTTTCAAAATGGAATGTTATTTCAAATTGTATTATACAAATCCTTGTATAGTAATTATTCATTAGTTTATTGAAAATTTTGGGTTTTTTTTTCTTGTTTTTCCATAACTTGTCTATTTTCATACTTTTGTAACTTGTATCATGTTCTTATATTAGAGTAATCACCGTGTTTTGTATTTTTACCTGAAGCAATTGTTCATTTATGGATTCACTCGGCAAGTGGGCCAAGTTAAATGTAATATAGTTGAAAGGAGGTTCTCATCCTTAAGGATTAGTAACTATATTAGCAGTTATGATTTCCTTTATATAGAATTGCATAAACATAAAATTCTTAAACTGCATAATGGACTGAAAATAAAATAAAAAAGTTCACAAAGCTAGAGTTGAAAAGATGATTGAATAAATAATTATAATTCTCAAGTATGATAAAGTATTCATATTGAATGAGACTTGAAAACTAATATGCAATTTTTTGTTCATACATGCAATATACAAGTTCTCTTGTTCTACTAGGCTAAACAAAATTAATTCCTTAATCCAATCTCAATAAATCAATTCTTTGATTAAAGTAATTTTCACTCCTGCATTAAGATTGGACCAATATTAATAGTCAAATACAACAACTCACCATGTTCCAACAAATGAAATCTTTGTTTGATTTAGTTTGTTTCAGAAAAAAAAAACAATAACATTTAATCTCTAAAATCAAGTACAGTGATTCCTCTACTCCAAACACTAAGCACAAAATCAAATCAATTAAAAACAAAATATACTTGGATATGTAGATGAGTAGAGTGATACAATGATAAACAACAGCAGAATATTACATTTCTAAACTAGCTTAAGTTCTCCTCCCTTTGCCATTAATCTTTTTCTTCTATTTATAGTATTAGTTACTTTGTCTTTAGTTGATTTTCCACACTCAAACCCTTGGATCTTCTGCTTTGTGGATTGCATTTCTTCATTTGAAAGTATCTTCTGTGTTGAGCTTTTATGTAGCTTACTCAACAGATTGTTTTTCTTCACTTTGAGGACTTCCCATGTGTTGAGTGTGTCTATGACTTGTTTACCATATTCTAAGCTCAAAATGCACATTTCTCTACATTATGTTTGTTCAACGCTTTGAAATGAAATTTTGGAATGCTCTCTGTCATGCCAATTTTCTGCACTTAGCGAATTTTTTGCCCTAACTCAAATCTGCTCAAAAACTTCTGACTTCTTCTGTATCAAAATCATATAGATATGTTAAAAATTGTACACATTCTAAATTTTTAAGTTGGTGAGAATTTTGTTTTGCAAAAATAATACCAATTTTGCAAATTAAATGCCTAAATCAAGAATAATGATGAATAAGTTTTACACTTACATCAGTCAATCATATATATATATATATATGTATATTGTGCTTTTTTTTATTTCTTTTGTATTTGGTAGGAGGATAAGTTTTTGTTTTAACCATTCAACCTCTATTCTTTATACATGACCTGGTGGGGGGACTTTATAAGTTATGTTCGGCTTTCATTTGATATCTTACAAATTCAGTAGCACTTAATTTAATTTCAATTGGTGATTTTTTTTAAAGCAATATGTTTATTACATACAGTCATTTAAAATTAAGTATTTAATTAACACGTGTGTTGTATTAAACAAATGTTTATTTTTAAAACTAAGCGTTATAACCAATAATTTTTAATATATATATATATATACATACATATTATAATAAGTAAATTTCCATAATATATAAATTGAATTTATGATAAACAACTTAAATCGTGATGTGAGATTATTCTGTAACTATTGAGAATTAAGAGTAGTTAACTATTCAATCACTTAAAAATGTTTCAGACTTGCATATTGAAAAGATAATTGTTTAATCTTTGTATGAAATAGAATTTGTGACACTTTTCACTCTATGAATTCAAATATTGGTGATTTTTTTAGAAGCGTAGACTGATATTTCTCTCCCTCTTATTTTGTTTTATAATTTATTTAAGAAAATGTATTATTTTACCACAGCATAATAATTGCTTGGGTTGATCGATCGATGAGATGTATGTGGCTGACAGGTGCCCATGTGGGACTTGCAAGTTGAGGAACCCTGCATCTCACTGTCTCATTGCTCTTCATCAATCAAAACTACCCATACAAAACAACCAAAAAATAACTACTCACCTCTACCATGCCATTGCAACCAAAGCCAAAATAATGCACAATCCAATGATTATACAAGTCAGAATTTACATTGTAATTTCTCAGATCCACCCAAATTAACACCTAATCTACCATGGCAACATGATTTGTTGGAACAAATATAAGAAATAACCAAAACCATAACCAAAAACAAAAACAAACTTATTCCAAAGGATCAAACTAAATAAATAAACATAGGCGTGGTGGCATGCAACATCTTTACTTTACCTCTCTAATTTTCCTTTCTTAAGTGGGAAAAGAGGAGGCAAGGCACTGCTCTTCACCTGTGTGCAAATTGGCACGTTAATCATTGGTCTAATTCTAATAGTAGCTGACCTTGTTCTCTCCAAACCTTTCTTTACCCTCTTCACTTGCTGCTCTTTATTGTTGTTATTCCTTGACCCTTCTTTCCCTTCTTTTGCAGCTACATCACCCAGTGAGCTTGCAGAAGAGGAGGAAGACGAGGAAGAAGAAGAGGGTGACAAAGAAGAAGCACGTTGCTTCTTCAACCTCAGCAACTCTTTCCATAGAACAGTGCACTTTGGTGGCCTTGGAGATGGGTCATCGTCTACAAACCAATTTACTCTACTGCTATTACTACTACTCTCTTCTTTGTTGTTGCTCACCACTGCCTCCTCTTCTAATTCCTCTTCCTCTTCTTCCTCTCCCTCTTTGGGTTTCAGACTGATCTTGCTGAGCTTCTCTAGGTGCTGCATCTGCCAAAAGGGTAGGAGTTTCCCTTCAAAGAAAAGCTCATCAGCAGTTACCACTGTGTTGTTGTTGCTCATGTTGTTTGAAAGGAACTCAAACTCAGCAGCATTCCTTGTTCTCTCACGTTCCTTCTCTTGATCTTTCTCATACACAGCGTTTGGACTGATGGAGATGAAGTTGTTCTCATCTAAGAACTCTGCTGAGAAAGATATTCTAGGACTTGAAGGTGCATCACTAGATCTGGGGTTGCCCTCAATAGGTTCAAGGGAAACCATAGTTTTTTTTTTTTGAGGGTACGGAGAGATGAGAGATTGTGTGTGGACTTGTTGGCAACTGAGGTGTGTGTGCTTAGGCTCTACTCTAGCATATGCATGAGAATTGTGATTTTTAAAGGGGGAGAAGAGTGCTTTAATGTTGCTTTTTATTTTTAATCCCTCTTCTTTTAACTGTCAGGACGGTGAGATTATAATAATCAAATGGTCTGGTAAACCCGAAACAAGTGATTTAAGGTTCTGTTTAGAATATAGGGACAGCACATGGACGCCTTGGGAAGTAAAAGACAAAAGCTTTTCATCAGCAATTCTTTGCATGCAAGCCTAACCCCCGTGTCTGCATGCTTTAATATTTTTTTGAATGTGTCTCTGTGACTGGTTTAATAATTACTTTTTACCATTTTACTTTCCCATTCCATTGGTAGAGAGGGAAAGGAGTAGATATTTTCAAATTTATGGAGGGTGTTATGTTATGTCATGTTGTCAAGTATCACAATTTTTTTGGCATGAAATTACTGCTGCTGTTTTCTTTAATCTGCTTAAATAAAATAATGCACGACTTGCACACTCCTAAATAGATTTGGTGTGGTCAGTGTCACTTGAAAGTTCAAATATAGATCAAGCAAGAAGATATTGGTGGGGTTAGAACTTAGAAGTTGGAACAAGAAGTCTATTATTCAAATGCTTGAAATTTCACAAGAAGCTAGTTTGGCATAAAAGATGTTTCAAACATTGGATTCCCTTAACTGCTAAAATGGAAGGAAAAAAAAACAGTTCAGACTAAAATTCAAAATTTATCTGAAGATTGGAGGCTGAAAGAAATAACAATAAAGTCGATTGTGAAAAAAAAGCTGATTATCTCAAAAAGTAAAATGACAACTCCATGTGATTACATGAATGAATGGTAAACATTTTGAAGCCAACATATGCAGGCCTTTTTCTTTCAGATTATTTAGTAATGGTTTGGGCAGTGCAGTACAGAAGATGATACAGAAAAGACAGAAGGGGATGAAATTATTTGAAGTTATATTAAGGCTTGACAAATAAGCTTAAGGATCCTTATGACATATATATTACAATTAAAGTGCTTGGTCAAAGAAAGATAGGATTGTTATTTTGACTCCACCTGCATGCAGGGACTTAACATGGAGGAGTCCCAAGCATGTGGGCACATGAGAGTAGTTTCTGAGCATGTGACAACTGGGGTTAAAGATTGAAGAGATATTAATGAAATGACCAAGTTACCCTAGAAATAAGTTGGTCACAGCTGGTTGAGATTGTTATTTTTTGTATGAGCAAATGAGTTGATTGTCCTAAGAAGAGGAAATCAAGAGTTGGGGTCTTGAAAAAGCTTCCATTAAGATTTGGGCAGGCTCTAATTAATTCCTGACAGCTAATAAACATTGGGGTAAATCTTTCAATTATTACACATTGGCTGCTTTTGTTTATAAGTACATTATCCTTGGGCATTCTGTGGTCCTGCCGTGGACTATTATTGAAGTCGATCCACAATAATGTTAAGTGACAGCAGTGTGAAAAAATACAAAAAACTTAAACATGTGATTTCTCATTAATTTAAGCTGCTAATTATGCAGATCCTTACCCAAACCAGACACTTCTATCAAATTCAAGGACAATTAATAATACTTCATCTTTTCTAACACGTCCACATCCTGAGATTTCACATTTCACCAATTAGTCAGTTGCTTTAGATTGTTCTAACATTTAATGTTCAACGGATTTTATCCATAAATTGAGAATAACATGCCATGTTTTTAAGCCCCTCTAGTGATTATCCTCAACAACAACTCCTACTACTACACATATCTGCTTTACAGTTCAAGTTTTTTTGTAGTGCCAGCAATTTCTTTATCTCGTTCTACAGTTCTGCAGAAAGACCAAGAAGGGAAGGAAGAGTCTAGCCATCAACTGTAAAGATCAGTGCTTCTCGGCACATTGACCTGTACCATTCAAGTGGGGCCCTTTGGAATTGATGCATGTACTATCCAACTTAGTCAGTAACAGACAAGAGTAAAGAGTTATGTAACAAGAACTTAGTAGTAGTAGTACCTTCCAATTCAGCATATATGGGAGAGCCAGGCATGTGTTGCTTTGAGAGAAAGAGGGGCCACATATTTGTCTTGTTGGTGTGGAATTAACATGAAGAGCCTGAAAGTGAAACTAAAACTCGTTGCATCGTGCACGTTTCAAGAGGAAAAAACATCTAGAGTTTGTGGAGATTGACCCCAAACATGGACACATACAGATTCCAACAAATCCTACACAAGAAGGAGACTGACTCAAAACACAAACACGTAATCATTCTAAACTAAATTATAATTTTTAGAGACTAAGACATTAACCAGAAACATGGACAACTCAATGATTCTAAACTATATACTAATTTCTGCACACACAAAAAGCCTTTGATACAAGCCAATGTGATTATACTGTTCTGGGAGAAAAGGACCTTAGACCAATAAGACCATATTCTATTAAAAATTAAAGAGGATTCGTGTTCATAATAGCTGTTCAGGACAAAAGAGAAAGAAACAAAGTGATCTTTTTTATTTGAGTAAGAAGTTTTTGAGCTCATAATAAACTGAGCTGGATGTTGTCAAGGAGTGGCACTAGGTGGGTTTAATAATGTTCTTTACTTTAATTAAAACCCAAAATATAGCCAAACTTTCCCACCCAGCACAGCCTTTGTCTTGATTAGTTATTTCCGTTTAATAACTTCAAATTAAGTGCTTCTCTCATGTATCTCTTTGATTAATCATTTATTGTCATAGCTTATGAATAATCTGCATAACTGTCCTTTTTGCCCTTCGGAAACACAAAGTAGAAAATGATTGGTCTGTACTGTTGTTGTCATGGCTCAAACAAGTGGAACAACGAAGGGAAAAATAGATAAAAATCAGCATTAAAAAATATTTAGTTGAACACACTTCTTCCTCGTAAATTCCAGGAGAAAAAATAATGAAAAGAAAAATTATATAATTTTCTTCACTAAGAAAAATCACTTTATTTAAAAACTCTTTCATACTCTAAAATTTTATTTTTTAACTTGGATACAAGTTGATTTTAATTTATAAAAAAATTATTGTATAAACTTTAGTTTTTTTTTGTGAGATTTGCACTCACTTATACATTATGAAATACATTTTTTCGAGACTATTTAACTCTACATGAGGATTATATATTTATGGTGATGCGACTGTGTTTCAATAAAACTAACAAACTTTCATTAAGATAGATTCTAAATAATGAATTCTAAATAACTCTGATATTATATTGATAAGTAAATTTCAAGTCTAATTTAACTTTAAAAATCGTAAGTTGAGTTTGCACTCACTTATATAATATAAATGTCTTTATATCTTGAGATCTCCAACTGTGTATATAGTTGTAACTCTCATTTATTTTGTTTGTCAAAATTACATGATTGAGAGTGAAAGAAAAAGTAACAAATTCCGTATATATATAGGAAAATATGGTGATATTTAAAAAAAATAGTTATTTAATTATATTAAATACACATAGTTTAGCCAAAAATAAATAAGCATATGGATTTAAGAATAAGAGGTTTGAGGGTGAGTGTAGGGTATATAGCCTAAGAAAACGCAACTTAATTTGGAGGGATTAAGTTTGACTATGGAGAAGTTAGGCTTGTTTGTTAGGAGTGTGTCACATAGCATACCAATTCAAACCAACAACAAGAGTCCTAGGGACAACAAATTATGACTATCTATTCACTTTTTATAAATAATTTATGCTTTCACGTCAAAAATTGTACATTTATATGTGAAATTTAAATAAAATTATTATTTCAATTTTCAATCTTTACCTTATTAAAAGATAATTGACCAAAAAGATCACAAGATCAAATTCTAACTTTGACTGATATGCATAAATAATTACTCTAATTGTTCAATGTCTTTACCAACTTTCATATTACTCCGTGTAATATTATATTAGGTGTAAAAATGATGAATGAGGAATGAAATTATGAAACCAAGTAGCCGTAGTCAATCTTTTAGATAACCATAAAAAAAATATTTCTAGTAAATTAAAAAAAAAAAATCTTCATAAAACCCTTTAAAATTTTCAAAATTAAAATGAAAATATTAAAAGTTAAAGCACTAGAAAACCATGAGTGATATTGTGGATATTTTAATTTATAAGTACATATCTAAATCTTATTTTATTGTCCATTTTAATTTTTTTCTAATATATTTTATTATTTACTCGTAGTAAATTATAAATAATTAACTTTTAAACTTTTATCGTAGCTGTTATATTTATAGTAAAGCCTTGGTTTTACAATAACCTAGCTTTTTGGATTAAAAAAGACTTTGTTAATTTATTATAATTTATACGAACGATACCTATTATGGACCAACCACCCATTTTTAGTAGGTTGAATATAAAATAAATTAAAACAGGATAAATCAACATGCATTGTCAACCTATTTAAAACATTTATAAACAAAAAAACAAAAGAAATAATATAAAGTAATTTAGAAAACCAATTTGAAATATGAATAATAGAATTATTAACTCATAATTAAACTTTTTTTTTATAGAAGACCCGCAGTTCTATCTCTTCAATTTGTACAACTTTAGAGATGAGAGTTAGAACATCTTTATTATTTTTTAAATGAAATTAAAAAACTATAATGTTTGTGAAATTATAAACCATCAAAATTTTACAAAAACTAACTACATCACCGTGTCTCTTCAACCTACATAGTAAAACATTCATAAGAATAAACTACGAAGTAAAAAATTGCAAGATTCATAAGAATAAACTATAATTAAAAATAGCACAAAACACAAATAGATCAGATATGATATGTCACAGACGTGGAAGATTTATACATATGACAAACCACTGTGAAATAATAGAAAATATTAATAATTTAAATAAGTGGAGAATTTGAAGAACAAATAACTTAAAAATGTTAAAGAAATCTTTAGCAGAAGGATTAGAGTCAGAAGACATTAGTTTAGTAATGAAACTAGTTCGGGTAATGAAGAAATAAAAAAAAATTGTGAGTGTATAGGTAAATTGTAACTGTTTACACGAAAATAAACATGGTAAAATCTGAAACAGGACTTGTGTTATAAATTGATAAACAAAATAGAAAATGAAGAAGAAAAATATGAATATTTAACTAAAATAAAGAACATGTTATTACACGAGGAAAAATGAGGCTAAAAAACACTAATAAATTTGAAGGTTGAGCTTGCTAAAATATTAAAGAAGGCTAAAAAAAGGAAAAATAACTGTAAACAACTTACAAAAAGAAGTGAAAATTTATCAGAAATAAAGAATTATTAGTACTTATCCAATATTATGAAAATACTATAGGAAAACTATTGACAGACAATAATTTTAATCAAAAGATACAATATAAATTATCAAAGGCCAGTGTTTGTAATGAGGAAAGATGTTATAGAAATATTTTATATTAACTAAAGACAATAACCAAGGAATAATACTTGGAACCCCTTCTTAACATAATTATGTGATTTTGAAGTTTTAAATCAGTGAATTAACATAAAATAATTTATTTTAATTTATAAAACCTATAAAACAAAAAGGAAATCCATAATATAAAAGAACTAGAAGAAATTAACTTTATAAATAAAATTGCTAATAAACTATCTGAAAGCCATATTTTTAAAACAGGAGATTCTTTATAATACGATAAAAGAATAATTAAATAAATTGAAGAGAGTTGTATACAAGAAGTATGTGAAATGATTCAACTGTGTAATTCTAAGATCTAAAATAATATAAAATTTCAGCCATAATCTCATGATAAAGGGTTTATGAATTGATTAGAGAAAGTATATATTCTCTTGTTATGAGATTAAGTTTATTGATAAAAGCACGGGCAAATGAAATTAAGGTAAAATTTACTCATTTATTGTGAAAGATTTGTAGAAAACTGGGAGAAATGATCGAGAGGACAAACAAGGTTGAGTTTGAAATAAAAAGGTTTATACTTTTTTAGAAAAAAAAAGAGTTGATAATTAAAAAAAAAGAAACGGAAGTGCAAATAGCAATTTAATGTAAATAGCAAAAAACTTAACTCTTTTCTACTTACACTTTGGGCTCAGGCCTGTTCAAAATAAGGCTCATTTTTTATGTACCCGTCAGATTTATTTCTGCATTACTCAATTTAAAATGTTCTTCACAACATATTTTTTACAATATGTCAAAACGGGTCAGTCCGTGAGTCTCCCTTATTTAAACAGGACGGATTAACTTTTTGAGTCCGCCAGTCCGCATTCACCTGACCACCTAACCTTCAAATCCGACAGGTCGTCAGGGTGGGACGGACTGACTTTATATATGATACTTTTAAAAAGGAATTTCATGTCTCTTAAATTAAAATTATTGGTGTCAATGTTTTATATACAACTTTATGTACATCAATTTCTTTATAAATAATTTGATTCACTAAAATTTGTTGATATTTACTTTATTTTGTTAGACATTAAATTTTTTTATTAAAATATCAAAATTTGATTCGATTTTATTGTTCTTATATAAAATGTAATATTAATGACTACACCAAAATAAATAAATCTAAAATAAAATAAAATAAAATAAAAAAGCGAATTACAAATTTGGGCACGTATCACCTTGGCAAACCAATGACGAGTCATCCCTAAATTTTCGGAGCAAAATTTCCAAAAAGTGTTTTTCAAAACAAAACTATATTTAAAAAAATTGAAAGATTTCTTAAATAAATCCATAATAAATTTTCTAAAGTGTATTTTGGGAAGAGCTTTCTAGTGAGAGTAAGATGGGGTATTTGGTCATTTCATCTAATTATAATGGGTGAATGAAGAAATTTGATGGGTGCAGTGAGAAATGCCGTGAGTATAAATATACAAGTGTGCACAAAATAATTGTCAATGATCATAATCTTTTTGTTACAATAATTATTATTTATTGTAATATTAATTAACAGTTGATTGAAAGATAACTATTATTTTTCTTTAAAGTATAAAAATACAAATGATAGCTTGATAATTAAATTAATACAGATGTAAGAGTTTAAAGTTTTCAATTTAATTTTTTTAAACTTAGTTTAAATATACAACAAGAGGAAGAACACATATATATATATAAGGGAATTTATTAAATATAAATAAATAAGTGATCCATGATTATAATACCTTCTATAGCGTTTTGGGGAAAATCGAAGTACAGACTCTCTTTTTTTTTGTTAGAATCTATCAAATTAATTAGGAAAAAAACGTCAAATTTCAAAGTTTCAATTTTCAAATTACGAATTATAATTGTCAAATACCACTGGAAAAAGGCATTAAAAAGATAACAGTTAAATAAAAATAGTAATAGATAATTTGTGGTGTGTACTTTTTAGCAGTAATTTATACTTATTTTTTAATAATTTTAAAATATAATTATAAGTAAGATAGAAATATAAAATGTGTATATTAAAATAGTAAATTCTTATTATATATTTTTATTTTATAAATAAAATATAGTTAAAAATCAAATAAGAACAAGAGATATGAAAAATATAGTAGTCTTTATTGTAAACAATCTAAAGATTTTCCAATCCTTTTTCCTTCTTTGGAAAAGTTACGGTCTTGCATACATTGAACGTTAAATTGGAAAGCTGAATAAAAATAAACGAGGTAAAAAGTTAACTACAAAATTTGCCGAGGAATTAGAGAGTAATTAAAAATTGTTAAACTTACTTATTAATAAATATAAAAAGATTGAACTATAATTTTTCTAGTATATATATATATATATATATATATATATAGTTTTAATCTAATTTTACTGATGAAATATATTTTGAAAATATTTGTAACTTTAATTTTCAACTAAATTTAAACTTTTATAGTAATTTATTGATAGATAAATGATTTCAATTACATTTATTTAATGTTTTTAATTATTATATATTTTCGTATTGTGCATTTACTATTAATCTTATACTATGAATATTGATATTTAAATTAAAAATAAAGAAAGAATAATATATTTAAAAATAAATGTAACAGTTTCATTTAATTTAATTAATGTAATAATTAAAATATTTTGAAGTATAATATTAAAAATAACAAATTAGATTTGTAACACCCCATAATTTACATATAACTATTATAATAAAAGTGTTCTACCAATTTCTGTACAAACTTGGAGTTTTTCAAAACATTCCTAATATATGATTAGGATTTATAGAAATACAAATATTTACATATCCATAACTCTCAAAATAGTACTCTGAAACCTCTAAAGCTCTCTTGCACCTGTATGGTCATCTGCTCGTGTACATAGTACAGTCATCGCACTTCAAACACAACAAGAAAAGCAAGGGTAAGCTAGTGAAAATAGAATTTTATAATATACACAATTAAATCAAAAGAGAAAACCAAATTACATGATCAATTTCTCAAATTATTCAAATTTCTTCAAATCTCAACAATAAACAATCACATAGATCTCACATGGATCTACACATCCAAAATATTCAACAAACAACGTCTTCCGAAAGACCCGTATTAAGTAAGTCCTACCAGAGACTAACACTTGATCCAAAGATTACTAGCGAATCCAACAGAAAGGATCAGGGTAAGTTCAATACAACCCAAGTCGTGCATCTCATATGTCACGATGTGCATGAACTCCCTCATCAGCTTCTCACCACCTGATATCTTAGTCTATGTGACTTAGATCATCAGTGAAGCTCGGAGATCTCTGTTACCACATAGGCATCAATACTTAATACACAACAAACATCAGTCCATACATTATCCCAAATGTATGAATTCAATTTCATACCATTCCGTCATACAATATCATTTCAAAAAGTTATCCACAATATTCAAAAGTCTATTTGACATAAAAAAATAACACTTTAATACTAAATCATCAAAACCTAATATTTCCACAAATTTAAATAATATATAAACAAACAACCCAATATATATAACACACAACATCCCTGCAATAAAAAATTGAATATTGGGACCACGTCCCTTCCGCATTCAGATCTTCTATCCTAGGGTGCTATTAAAAAATTAAATTTAGCTTCCCTTACCTCAATTGCTTGCTTTCCAAGCAACTTTTAGAATTTTATTCCCCACCGTTTGGATAAGCTTCAAGATTTAGGGGCCTAATGCAAATTATCCAAACAGAACAAAAATTCAGTGTATAATAGAATAAGTTGAGAGGATTAAACTTCTCAACTGACCCCACCAAGATTGATGATTAAATCTTAAGGAAAAACAGAGAACAAAGGATATTTAGAGTAAAAATGAACTTACTCTGTTTAAAAATCTGATCGGGCAGAAATGTTCCTTAACTCCTCAGCTACAACGTGGTATGATCAGTATCTAAAATAGATGAATTTTGGGAGAGAAAATTAGGAGAGAGGGAGAGAAGAGAATATGGAGAGAGAGAAGGAAGAAAAATGGTACTGTGGTGGGAAGAATGTTTCTGTTGGTTTTAAAGAAAAAAGGCACGCTGTTACATTATCTCTAACTACAAAAAATTTCGTCCTCGAAAATGAACTTACCAATATAGAGATTAGGGCATGATGCTCGTATCTCCTCTTCAATTTCCCAAGTGGAATCTCCAGAGATGAGATCCCACAATACTTTCACCATGGGAATACTCCTTCCACGAAGTTGTTTCACTTGTGAATCTAAAATTCTTATTGGCTTCACTTCAAATGACAGATTTTCTTTCACTTGGATGGAATCAGACTCTAGAATGTGGTTGGGATCATGTACATACTTTCGTAGCTGGGATACATGGAAAATATTGTGAATGTTAGCTAAAGGAGGAGGCAAAGCAATTTCATAAGCCACATGGCCTATTCTCCTGAGAATTTGATAAGGTCCTATGAACTTAGGAGTCAATTTCTTGGATTTGAATGCTCTTCCTACACCAGTGAACGGTGTAACTCTAAAAAAGACATGCTCACCCGCAGAGAATTCTAAAGGTCTTCTTCTTTGATCTGCATAAGATTTTTGCCTGCTGAGAGATGTTTTCAATCTTTCTTGAATCATTTTGACTTTCTCATTGCTTTGTTGTATTAATTCTGGTCCAATTAACACACTTTCACCATCCTGAAACTAGCACAAAGGTGTCCTGCACTTTCTTCCATACAATGCCTCGAAAGGAGCCATTCCTATGCTAGCTTGGTAACTGTTATTGTAAGTGAACTCTACCAAAGGTAGAATTTCATCCCAACTGCCCAAATGATCTAACACACAAGTCCTAAGCAAATCCTCTAAGGACTGGATAGTTCTCTCTGATTGTCCATTAGTTTGAGGATGGTACGCTGAACTAAGTCTGAGTTTAGTCCCCAAAGCTTCTTGAAGTGTTTGCCAGAATCTGGAGGTGAATCTGGGATCTCTATCTGAAACTATGCTGGAGGGTACACCATGCAATCTGACTATTTCATCTATATAAATCTGGGCCAACTTCCGCATAGAGATTCTCAAGTCTATAGGTAGGAAGTGTGCCGTCTTTGTTAGCCTGTCCACTATGACCTAAACAGAGTCATGCTTCTGCAAAGTACGTGGTAAGTGGGTAACAAAATCCATTGAGATATTGTCCCACTTCCACACTGGAATGTCTAACTGAGTTAACATGCCTCCAGGCCGTTGATGTTCAATCTTTGATTTCTGACAAGTCAGGCAAGCAGCTACAAACTTAGCTACGTCATTCTTCATGTCATGTCACCAATAAGACTTCTTGAGATCTTGATACATCTTGATCATTCCTGGATGTAAACTGAGTTTGCTTTTGTGACCTTCAGATAACACTGTTTGCTTTAGTTCATTATCTTCTGGTATACATATTCTATTTTTGAATCTCAAAATACCATCCACTCCTAAAGAGAAATCTTTAGCTTTGTCAGTATTTAATAAGCTCATGAAGTTCTTCAATTTTGAATCTTCCAACTGTTTCTCCTTCACCTTCTCCAGAAATTCATTAGTTATAACAAGTGTATTACAACTAATGCAATTTGAAGACATGGAAACCTCCAAATTCATACATCTGAAATCTTCAATCAATGTTAGCTCTCTAATCATAAGCGACGACATTTGTATCTTTTTACGACTCAACGCATCTGCAACAACATTTGCCTTCCCAGGATGATATATTAGCTAGAAATCATAGTCTTTTAAAAATTCAATCCATTTCCTCTGCCTCATATTTAACTCCTTCTGATCAAACAAATACTTCAAACTTTTATGATCAATGAACACATTAAAACTAACTCCGTAAAGAAAATGTCTCCATATTTTTAAAGTAAAGACAATTGCTGCCAATTCTAGATCATGAGTTGGATAATTTCTTTCATGCACCTTTAACTGACGAGAAGCGTATGCAACAACTTTCTTATTCTGCATCAGAACACAACCCAATCCTTGATAGAAAGCATCACAGAAAACTTCAAAAGATTGATTGGTATCAGGGATTGTCAATACAGGAGCATTAGTCAACCTTCTTTTCAATTCTTCAAAGCTTTTCTCACATTGTTCAGTCCATGCAAAAGGATGATCCTTTCTAGTCAATTGGGTCAAAGGAGCCACTATTTTAGAAAAGCCTTCTATAAATCTCTTGTAATATCCTGCTAACCCGACAAAACTTCTAATTTCTATAACTGTTTTAGGACGTTCCCACAAAAGTACAACCTTCACTTTAGAAGGATCTACTGATATTCCCTGTGCAGAGATGACATGTCCTAAAAATTGGATTTCTGACATCCAGAAGTCACATTTTGAAAGTTTAGCATATAACTGTTTTTCTATCAAAATATTCAGGACGGTTCTAAGATGTTCTGCATGTTCTTCCCTTGTACGAGAATAGATCAAGATGTTATCGATGAACAGTACCACAAACTTATCAAGAAAAGGTCTGAATATCTGATTCATATAATCCATGAAAATACCTGGAGCATTAGTCACCCCAAATGGCGTAACCAGAAATTCATAGTGAACATACCTTGATCTAAAAGTAGTCTTTTGAACATCTTCCGCTTTCACTGAAATTTGGTGATAACCTGAGCGCATATCTATCTTAGAAAAGACAACTGCCCCATGCAACTGATCCATCAAGTAATCAATTCTAGGAAGAGGATATTTATTCTTTATTGTTAACTTGTTTAATTGTCTGTAATCTATGCATAGACGTGACGAACCATCTTTCTTCTTCACTAATAGCACTGGAGCTCCCCATGGAGAAACACTAGGTCGAATGAATTGCTTCTCCAATAAGTCCTCTAGTTGTTTCTTCAATTCAGCTAACTCCGCTGGTGCCATCCGATATGGAAAAATTGACACGGGGCCTGCTCCGGGAATCAAGTCTATTGCAAACTTTATCTCTCTTTTAGGTGGAAGTCCAGGAATCTCATCAGGAAATACATCCATAAACTCCTGAACTACAAACATATTTTTTTTGTACTTTATCAGTAACTATAGAACAAGCCAAGAACATAAAACATTCTGCACCTTCTCGTATCTCTCTCTCAAACTGATGAGCTGAGATAACCTGCATTCCTTCTAATTTAGGGAAAATTAACTTCTTCCGACCACAATCTATAAGGATATGATTAGCAGACAACCAATCCATTCCCAATATAACCTCCAAATCTTTTAGAGGTATACAAATCATGTTGATCTTGTATCTCTGCCCATCTATAATTACTGGACACTCAGCACACATGGAAGAAGTTACTATAATACCTTCTGTTGGTGTAGATACCACCAACTCAAATTCTAATTCTCGGACTGACAACTTAAGTTTCTTAGCACAATCAAAAGATATAAGAGAATGGGTTACCCCAGAATCAAACAATACAGATAATTGTGTTCCAAGGATAGAACAAATACCTCTAACAAGGCTATCAGACTGTGAAGCTTCAGCTCCACTAATAGCAAAAACTCTGCCAGCAGCTTTGGGTTTTTTATTACTATTTTGTTGTACTTGTTGCACTCCGCCAGAATTTGGAGCTCCCAATTGGACACGACAGTCTTTTGTTGCATGACCATACCTGTGACATCTATCACATGTCACATTTGACACTGGATGAGGGCAAAATCTAACAACATGTGGCCCACCGCATCGAAAACATCTGAAACTAGGTGGTGATTGAGAATTGAGTCTTCCACTGCTATAAGATTGAGGTTTGAAATAAGGTTTCTTTCTATCTTCATATTTAGGCATGCTTTTAGAAGGTCCTCCGACTTGAGGCTTAGCAAGTCTGCTACTACTTTTCAAACTCTCCACTACTTTTGCTTTATCCACTAGAGCATGGAAATCTCTAATGGACATAGGAATCACCACTTCTTTAAGTTCTTGCTTCAACCCAAACTCAAATTTTCTACATCTCCAAGCCTCAGTCATGGTCTGGGTGTAGAATCTAGCTAGGTGTTTGAACCTAGTAGCATACTCAGTGACTGAAAGATTTCCTTGTTCCAGCTGCATGAATTCGATTTCTTTTGCATACCTGACACTATCAGGAAAATACTCCTCCAGGAATCTTACTTTGAAGTTCTCCCAAGTGGCATCTTCTCTTTTGTCTTCCATCATTTGCTTCATGCTTATCCACCAGAATTCAACTTCTTCAGTTAGTACATAAATGGCATAGGATAACTTTCTCTCTTCAGGACATTGAGTAGCTTCAAAGATTCTTTCTGTGTCTCTCACCCACTGGTCTGCTCCATCTGGATTTACCTTGCCATTAAATTTGGGTGGATTGTGCCTCAGAAAATCCTCCAGACTAAAAGTATGGGGTTGTTGATGAAACTGAGATGTTTCTGCTGCTAATCTAGTTGTTTCTAATTGATGAAGGGCGGCCTGATGTTGTTGTGCCATAATAGCACTCTGTTGTTGCAAGGCTGTTGCCGTCATCTCTATTGCCCGAGCTAAGTTGGGCATATCTACTGATGGAGGAGGAGTAGGTGGTCTACGTGCCATCTACTAAGCACATAAAGAATTGGATTAGAAATTACTAAAAAATTCCAGCTACATCTTTAAGACAAATTAACTTCAAAGAAATAATCATACGAAATAAGTAAAACCCAATCAAAACTTATCCCTAAAATGTACTCTAGCTACTTAGAATTAAGATAGAAAACAATCTCGATCTAGTCATGAGTGTGCACCCTCACCACTCTATAAAGATTCTTTTTATTCTTAATACTTTCATCTTTATTCATAACAATTAACTTGACTCGAACACAAACAAGATTTCAAGTTTCAAGAAAAATAACTTTGTCAAACATCTTATTAGAAACTTTTAACTAAGTCTTGAGGCTAGACTTAAACAAAAATCTACACGCAAGAGAAACAAAATAAACCCACTACCCTCAGGTTATCCTAAGGATGAACCGCTCTGATACCATTAAATGTAACACCCCATAATTTACATATAACTATTACAATAAAAGTTCTACCAGTTTCTATACAAACTTGGAGTTTTTCAAAACATTCCTAATACATGATTAAGATTTATAGAAATACAAATATTTACATATCCACAACTCAAAATAGGACTCTGGAATCTCTAAAGCTCTCTTGCACTTGTATGGTCATCTGCTCGTGTACATGGTACAGTCATCGCAGTTCAAACACAGCAAGAAAAGCAAGGGTAAGCTAGTGAAAATAGAATTTTATAATATACACAATTAAATCAAAAGAGAAAACCAAATTACATTATCAATTTCTCAAATTATTCAAATTTCTTCAAATCTCAACAATAAACAATCACATAGATCTCACATGGATCTACACATCCAGAATATTCAACAAACAACGTCTTCCGGAAGACCCGTATTAAGTAAGTCCTACCAGAGACTAACATCTGATCCAAAGATTATCAGCGAATCCAACAGAAATGATCAGGGTAAGTTCAATACAACCCAAGCCGTGCATCTCATATGTCACGGTGTGCATGAACTCCCCCATCAGCTTCTCACCACCTGATATCTTAGTCTCTGTGACTTAGATCATCAGTGAAGCTCGGAGATCTCTGTTACCACATAGACATCAATACTTAATACACAACAAACATCAGTCCATACATTATCCCAAATGTATGAATTCAATTCCATACCATTCCGTCATACAATATCATTTCAAAAAGTTATCCACAATATTCAAAAGTCTATTTGACATAAAAAAATAACACTTTAATATTAAATCATCAAAACCTAATATTTCCACAAATTTAAATAATATATAAACAAACAACCCAATATATATAATACACAACATCCCTGCAAGAAAAAATTGAATATTGGGACCACGTCCCTTCCGCATTCAGATCTTCTATCCTAGGGTGCTATTAAAAATTAAATTTAGCTTCCCTTACCTCAATTGCTTGCTTTCCAAGCAACTTTTAGAATTTTATTCCCCACCATTTGGATAAGCTTCAAAATTTAGGGGCCTAATGCAAATTATCCAAACAGAACAAAAGTTCAGTGTATAATAGAATAAGTTGAGAGGATTAAACTTCTCAACTGACCCCACCAAGATTGATGATTAAATCCTAAGGAAAAACAGAGAACAAAGGATATTTAAAGTAAAAATGAACTTACTCTGTTTAAAAATCTGATCGAGTAAAAATGTTCCTTAACTCCTTAGCTACAGCGTGGTATGATCAGATTCTAAAATAGATGAAGTTTGGGAGAAAAAATTAGGAGAGAGGGAGAGAAGAGAATATGGAGAGAGAGAAAGGAGAAAAATGGTACTGTGGTAGGAAGAATGTTTCTGTTGGTTTAAAAAAAAGGCCCGCTGTTACAAGATCTATCATTATTATTATCAATATCTTTTAGAACTAAGCTAACAAAATATATATATATATATATATATTACAAATAAAATAATATTTAAAATAAACAATATAATATAAAAAGTATTTTCTGCCATGGTTAATGTCTTAGCAAAATATTGAAAATAAGAAAATCTTATCTTACATATAAAAAGTTAAAAATAACATCCAAATTGAAAATCATAAAATATTATTAACCTGACAAATAACTTACAGTAAAATCTATTCTTTTATTAAGATATTAAATATATATTTTTCTTCTAAATAAGAACTTGCAAATTATCATACATACAAATAAAATTTCCATACATAAACTGAAACACGCATTTCAAAATATTATAATGAAGTTTTTATTAAGTCACTAAACCAATTTAATTTCGACAAATTATTTGAAGGGAAAAAATTGTTTTGAGGGGGATTTTATATATATGTTGTTACGATGTAGAGATGATAAAATACTATCTATAATTAATTCATCATATGTTTCATAAGGTTAGAAGGTTTTAGGGTTAGTTAAGAATGTGAGATTGTCTATCTCAAAATCAAGCTAAATATATTATAATATCTAAGGTTTTAGGTTAAATACTTACTTATAATATTTGGTTAATTTCTTTTAATGTAATTATGATATTTGTAAACTTTTTAACTTAGTTTTTATTTTGTTAAAAACAAGTTAATTTGATCTCTTCTAATATAATTATGTTAATGTTGTAAGAGGGTAATGTTATATCATTGAAAATATCTAACATGATATAAGAAGACATTTGAAGTTGTTATTCCCATTGTGAACAACACAATGGAGGTGATGTTGCAACAAAAAGTAGGGTCGACAAAAGAATTTGGTATAAGTGATAGGTACGTTGACAAGGGACAAAACACAATTGTGAAAAATGGTAAGGCACACATGCTTGATGTATGACTTTGTTGTGCATGTTTATCGCTATCAAAGAGGACAAGTGAGTGTCCACATTGCTAACCTATGTAAATGGGACACTGATAAAGGAGACAAGGTTGAAGGATTCGACACGACGTTTCAGTGGGAACCTGCAAGTCATTTGAATAATGTCGAGAGTTATTATAGTTTGTTAGACTTCTTCCCACTCTAATGTTTTCAACACCATCTTTTTGCTTGAGCAAGATGTAACTGACGATTGAAAATACATATTTCTTGTTGTAACATGTATAATATTTTTATGTCATATTGAGGTTTTTCATGATTGTTGCATAAAAAAAGAAGAATGCACTATGCACATGTAGAGAAAAAAAATGTGTGCTTTTTATTATTTTGTATTTAGGTTTCTTATCTCTAAAGAGAGATACCCAAGTAGTGTATACATATGGAAAAAATAAGAAAATAAACACAAAACAAAGTATAATAGAAAACATATTGTTCATCATCTGATGCTCATAAGATGTTTCATGCTTATGGAATATCTAATGCACACGAAATTGCACATAAATCATCTCGTTTGATAAAAAAAATAATAAAAGATGAAGAAAAACATCGTGAAATAGTTAAATGTCATTAAATTTATACAATATTTTTTATTAGTATCTGTTATTACTAATATAATTAAAGATGAATCATTAGAATGATTAAAGTAATACACTTTATCTTATTTACTTTTTAATTCATGTCACATTCAAAATATGATATACTAATAGCACCTATTATTATATTGCTTACATAAAAATAACAATCACAAGAGAAAAGATCAAATGCATAGAAGACATAACAATAACCCAATCACGATTGTTTTACAAAAACTCAAGGGAAGATGAGAAAATAATATAACAAAGGTGATAATAACAACCAAAGTGGAGAGAAAAAAATATAAAGATTTATAAAGAAGTTAAAAAAACCACAAATATTTAAACACTTTACTACAAGTATATATAGTCTATATAGAAACTATCACTTTACATTGATTCAATTGGTAATTAGTTAATTTTGAGAGGATTGATCCCTAAATTTTTCTTAGTCATAGAAAATTAGAATTTCACAAAATTTTAATATTAATCTAATATAAATTTAAATATACCAATATTTGGCAAGAACCAAAAAGTGTGTGTATGACCAAAGAAACATGGATCGGGCTGGGTTACCAACAAACCTGACCCAACTTTTAAAGTGTAGATGATGATGCTTGCCGTTTTAGATAATTCTTCCTTGCTTTTTCAACTTCAAATACAAGCTACCTCTCCTCTCAACACCTCTTTTCAAAACCCTAATTTCTCTTTTCGTTCCACTCTCGTTTCACAAGATCGCCTTCGCTGCTTTTCCCTTCAGGTGTGCCTCTCAATTCTGTTCTTTCTGCCAGCCGATCATTTTGTTTCGCTTTCTGATTCTTCAATTTCGACATCCACGTTCCACCTGATCTGCCTGATGGATTTTTGGCTTCGAATTATGTGTTTTTCGTTTTCTGTGGCATCGGATATTTTAAATCGTAATTTGTGTTCTTTTTGCGCTTGTTCTGGGAAGATAAACTGGAATTTCATCTCTTGCTCTCCGCATGTCTTGATTGTCACAATTATCTCTATCGGGATTATAAAAATCCTTTGATGGATCGTTTATTGATTGATATCAAATAATGTTTCGTTGCAAAAAAATAATTGAGTTTCATGGCTGAAGCTTTTAAATTTAAAGGTTTTTTTTTTATCTTTCCTTTTTACAATTGAGCATTAATTGTTGGCGGGTGTGTGATCAGATTGGAGTTTTATCGTAACGTGCGATCAATATCCTGATAAAATAACAAATGATCTGTTGAGGTTGTTTTCATTAACATTATTGTGATGACTGATGAGGCGAGGTTACGAGTGGATTTAATGGTATGTTTTTTTTATAGCTTATTTGATTTGATTTCGCAGGAATTATGTCTTTTGTGCGGAATTATCAAGCAGAAGATCGTAGTTTACATAGTGGTTACTGGTCCACCTATGATGAAAACAACTTTGGCCGCAACAATAGAAAAAGAAGCAGGAACAATTATCACCCCAGGAGTTTTAATATTCACAACGATAACCAGACGAAATTTGGAGACCATGGTTGTGCCTTCAATTTTTCCTTGGCCGATCATGCCAATTATCTTAGGTATGATGTTGTTCCATCATCTTTGAAAAGGAGGAAATATTCAGCCCCTATATGGCAAGAAAGCCATAAATACTATGTTCCACCCATGGTCCATGATAATATCCCTTCGTCCTGTAATTTTCAAGCTCCTCCTACAAGATCCGATGGTGATGCCTCCACATCAGCTGTCTTCAAGTACTGCTGCTCTATTTTTGAAGATGATAAGCCTGTCTTCATGTCAAGGGATGAGATTGATAGATACTCTCCATCTAGAAAAGACGGTATTGATGTGCATCATGAGACACACTTGCGTTACTCCTACTGTGCCTTCCTTCAGAATCTCGGAATGCGTCTTGAGCTGTAAGAGTCAAATTACTCGTAGCCCACACATATTTGTCATTATTGTGACGTACAAAAACATTTAATTATAACCATTAGATTGAAATGAGAAGTCAGATCGCTTGTTTAATTACAGTTATTGGTGAGGCTTTTAAAAGTTCACCTGATATCTGCAGTTATATAATCAATCTGAATAGTTAATTTTAATCTAATGGTTATAATTAAATGTCATCATCTCACAATGACTACGAGTTCTTACCTAATATGTTCTGTATATATTGAAAAAAAAAACATTGCTATGGACATTCATGTAAGATTTTAGTTTGTGGATTTAATTTAATTCATTGATATTTGACCAGCATAAAATATTGTCATGTTCATTTTGCAGGCCCCAAACCATCATTGGGACATCTATGGTTCTGTGCCACCGTTTTTTTGTTCGTCGGTCTCATGCTTGCCATGACAGATTTGTGAGTTTTTTATTTGACCTCTAGTAGCTCTAAATACATGTTTTACTTTTCTTATATGTTACTTGTAATTTGTTCCTTCAAGTTGCATCTCTGTGGCCAAGCTGATTTTCTATTAACATTAATCTGTGCTGCAGTTGATTGCTACTGCTGCTCTTTTTCTTGCTGCAAAGTCAGAGGAAGCTCCACGCCCTTTGAATAACGTATTGAGAGCGTCAAGTGAAATTCTAAATAAGCAAAATTTTGCTTTGTTTTCCTACCGGTTACCTGTTGTGAGTATAGTTCAAACTACCTGAAATATCTTATTTTTATTTTTACCTGTGGGAGACACGCAAACCAAATAATAGCCTAGCATCTATTAACTTGTATGTGGATATGCCTGATAATCATTAAAGTATCCATGTTTGCTGATTCACTATAAAGTAAATTTTTGACAGGTATCAATTCAAATGTGTCAAAATTTCTTGGATAAATCCAATTTTCCTTTTAGTTGAATATTAGTTGAAACTTTTATTGTAATTTTCATTTGTATGTTAACTTGATTTGAGTTGTTTCACAGGATTGGTTTGAACAGTATCGGGAACGGGTGTTCGAGGCTGAACAGTTGATACTTACGACTCTAAATTTTGAACTCAATGTGCAACATCCCTATGCATCTCTCACGTCTGTTCTTAACAAATTAGGTCTATCAAAGACTGTTTTGGTGAATCTGGCATTAAACTTGGTCAGCGAAGGGTGAGTTTTCACACATTTCATGCTTATATTTGATGGTTTCAGTGGTGATGTTTGTTTATACCATTTATTTTTTGAGGACAAAACGTGGTTGGCTAAAATCCAATCTGTATGAAATGTTCTGAGCTGTTGGCTGATGTCCTCTTCAGGTATCCCATTTGTTGGTTCTGACTAGGTTCTTATTATCTAACCGAGTGAACGGAATAAAAAACCTAGTGTAGGAAACAGGACATGGGGCTTTGGGTGTTAAATCTCAACTCAAGCAATAGAATGTCTTGAGGTCTGGAGATCTAGTGGCTGAGGAAGATACCTTGGTGTCTCCCCTTCTAAATTTTGGTTCCAAATAGTGTTGATTCTCTCAATATTTTGCTTTAGCCCAACTTCTGTGTGTAGATATTCTGTCATGGAATATTGATTGTTTTGGCATCCATATAATTGCAGGATATTCACAAGATTAGCGTGCTGGCCTGTATGATATTCTTAGCTGGCGGATTGATATGCTGTTCATCAAAAGTTTTGTTTTACATCTGAAGTTGAACTGCTGATGTCTAATGGATTGCTTTACCTTGAATATGTCTCATCAACTTTTATTTTGGCTACCCAAGCTAGCCACCAGAGCCCTACCCCACAACTCAGATTTTCTGTCTAAGCCTCAATACCTTGTAGCTTATGCTGATTTCCATTAGCTAAAGGGGCTCTCCATAATTTTTAGTAACTTCGGTTGAAAGAAGATAATTAAGGGACATGACAATATGAAACTAACAAAAAGGAGAAGAGAGATCGAGAGGCAGCCCATCTTATCTTAAAAAATTTGAATCTTTGTTCTGAACAAGTTTTAGTCTGTGATTATCCATTGATCATAATGAGGCTTTTCCACTAGAGTCTACGTGTTACGTGGAGGAAAATAGGGGTATTATTTTTAGTTTTACTAAAGAGGGTTAGAGTGTCTCTGGTACTGTGTTTTTGTCTATTCATTTTTTCCTAAATGAAAAAAAACCAGTCCTTCATCTATATATTGATTTGGGGGGAAACTGTTTCTAAGATAAATCCACTGATAAAATTCTCTTTAGAAGTGTTTCCTTTGTGGTTAGTTTAATATCCAAATTTTGGGTTTGTGAAAGTTTCCTAACCTCCCTCTCATTTCCCGCTTTGAGTATTCTGGTCACTCAAATGGATTGGTTTAATCACATGATTTTTCTTTTCCAGGTGTTTTAGATTTGAATTTGTTTCATTTCCCATCTAAAAGATGTATAAACTTTATCCAATAATTTGTTGGCTAAGAGTTTGACTATGACAACTACCAAATAGGTTGTACATCCAAAATGATTGGATGATATTGTTCAAATTTTTATATTGAAAACATATATAAAATATATGAAAACATTTGTTCTAATTTCTAGCTAATTTGTTTTGTCAAAAGTTCAAATATTCTTGTTCATCTATTACTGATCACTCTTTCAAAAGGTTTTTTTGTTTCCTTGTTTGTTGACATTAAGTCTGTAATGATAATGGAGAATAAAGATTTATCTGGCTTTCATTTGAAATAGATTTTTTTTTCTTCAATTTTTAAACTCAAAATTGTTTGACGACCCTACCTAGTGGTATGTGACTTTATTGTTGTTTAAGTTAAAATTGTGATCATTGTATTGTAGACTTGTAGTGATATTTTTAGTTTTAACAGTAATAGGGGTGCATTGATAGTTGTTCATGTTTTTGTTGTGTTCTTCCTGTGTGTTGCCCTTTGTTAAGAAACGGGATGGAGAGTAGAGAAATAGGTGAAAATAAAATAAAATGAGAGAAGAGAGAGAAATAAGGTGTGGGGTTTACTATTATTTTTATTCTATTTCTCACATATTTATCTCTTTCCTTTTTTTTAACTACACACCTTTATTTCACTCACTCTTTTCTGTTCACCATTAGTTGCTAGTGACTTTCTGTGATTACATGATGTTAATTCCTCCTTTGTGTTTGTTGTCTCTCTCCTAGCTATTTCTCAAATTGTTTATTGAATATGATTTTGCTTGATACCTCCCTTCAACAAAAAAAAATCACACTTAAGGTGGCTCGCATTTTGCTTTTATTCTTCATATCATTTAGCATGTAGTGATCAGCCGTAGTTCTTTTAAAATGTTATTGATTGGAGAGGTTGATCTTTTATTATACTTTAAATAGCTCAGCATCTTCATGAAGTATGTACCAGTATTATATGTTGGTATGGTCAGCCTGCCATATTTCAATTGATTATGTAAAGAGCTTTTGCTTCCAGCTGAGTTAAATTGCTCAACTGTTTTCGTGTCTTGAAAACCTTTGTTGGATGGGTGGGGTTGAAGACAATGGCTCTCACTGTATGCTTCTTGTGTCTGAAGGATGTTTTGTACTAGTATTATGGTTTGGTCCAAGCAGCCCTTCTTACCTTTCTCCTCCAATTTGATTTACAATTTAATACCTGCATTGATTAGAAAGTTATGAACAACTATGTGAAAATTATAATATACTCCATCTCCTGTGCTCAACCATGAGGACAAGATTAAGAAAAAGGAACTTTTCTTTTTCTCGTTCTCTTTTTATCCCCGCTCCACTATAAAGGGGTTAGCTGGTCTATAAAGTGGTTGTGATGTGTAGGGGTTCTATGCAGCCCAAAATCCCTTTACCCTACCCTCTCAGGTCGCAATAATGACCTCCCACTTTTTGCAGGAAATGGAAGTGCTAGAACATGAGACATTTTTGTACATAATAATCCAACTTTGTACTTCGTATTTGTGCCTTAAGTGTATGCCAACTTTGATGTGAAATTGCAATAACTTTTGTACTTATATGTCAACTAGCTGTCTGCTTCAATTCCTTTGCAAAATGTTTTTATGTTTTATATTGTGTAGTCAGTTTTAAACTTCTAATTTTACATCTGCAACATGGACAACAATGGGATCTTGTTCTATAGCCTGTTAAATTAGTTGCATTCATTGTAAACATTCCAATGAGCATGGTAGCAACAAGGCTCTCCAGGTCAAAATATTGAGAAGATATGGCATTAGCTTTGAAAGATTCAATTGTTTGCAATATGCAGCACAGCACACCATGCATACTTTTTAATTTTAGTTGCATAAAATTTCTGGAGCTTAGAACCCCACGGCAGAGTTGGGTCTGAAGTCTGATAAATTCTCTAGATGAGTATAAGATATTGCTATAGTTTGGTTATACTCTTATCAGCAATCCTGCACAGATTCTTGGAATTGTATGCTTCCTGAGTTGCTGCTTTTCTAGTTGGTAAGGAAAAGTTAATAAACTTTTGTTTTCCTCTTGGCATGAATGTTGAATATTATTTGAAATATGTAGTTCATATTACTGCTCATTCTAATAGCTGACATGATCTGTCATGGTGGGAACATATGCTAAGTTGGTGGCTCGGATGGTTAGTTTGACTATTTATGTATATTCTCTATTTGTGTTGAACAATACTGGCTGTAGTGGTGCCTATCTTGTATAGTCTATTGAGGATGGAATTTGTTTTGCAGGCTTCGGAGTTCTCTCTGGCTTCAATTTAAACCCCATCATATTGCTGCTGGAGCTGCATATCTTGCTGCCAAGTTTTTGAACATTGATCTCACTGCTTCTCAGAACATATGGCAAGAGTTTCAGACAACACCAACCATTCTTCAAGGTATCCTGCACCCACTTCACCGTTCTAATTTTCATCAAGCAACATTACTAGATTTAATGTTCTGTTCTGAAATGATCGGTTCAGGATAGCAATAGACAAGGCAGGGCAATTTATTAAGATTGGCATGTAATTTGAATATTCTTTTGTTAGTTATTAATATTGGTTTTGACATTGATGCAGATATCTCCCAGCAACTAATGGAGCTCTTCTGAAAGTATTGAAAAACTAGATTATGGCATCCTTCCTAGTAGAGTAAATTTTGAATATATAATTCAAAATGTCGTGTACTTCGGAGGGTGAGGTAGAGATCGTGTAGGAACGTCGACATATATTTTTGGCGAGTTACAAGATTGGTGGGTGTGACCTAAGGTTTTCTATGTTTTACCAACTTCCCTGAATCCTCTGCTAAAACGTTGAGCATGATTTGCGTTCATTTCTGTTGATGCCTTGTGATCAACTGTGACATGTCATAATGTCAAAGCGTGGTTAGTGAATGAAGAATCCATCCATGAAAGTACACAGAACTTTGTATGTGCAGCAAATACAAATTATTGGTTCGGAGGTTATATTTATTGTTGGTCGCTCCTTACCCTGGTTTTATGTTATGAAAGAAAGAGTCATTTGATATCTGTAGTTACGGTTAATCTTGGTGCTTACAGAAAAAAAAATAGTTTTCTAAGTTCTTGGCACATAGAGGAATATCACCAGATCTTTGCGGAATTGTTTTGTAACCCTCCGCGTGTTATGCTCAACAAATACTGTTCATTCTATTGCATCTAAAAATTAGGTACAACATCCCAGTGTTCAGAGCTTGCACGTATTTTACACTATTATATTATGTTAAGTGGGTTTGGTCACAATTGTCTTGGTTATTTAAAAATATAAGAAAAGAAAATTAAATGCTAGTTCAACGACGTATTAATTCTTTTTTATTAAATTTTTAGAAAACTAAATTGGGTTAATACAAATTTTCTCACTTGAATCCGCAGGAAAGATGAACTTAGATCAGATTATATTGTGAAGTGAGATCTCAGGCTTAAATCAAGAGAATGAATTTTGCAAACAAAATTGTGTCCTTCGGTTCGAAATATTTGAAAGAGTGAAAAAAAGTGATGGACCTAAATTTTCTCTCTTAATTTTATGTTGTCTTTAAATATTGAAAAGTTTAAAATATACTGCAACAGCAAACTATACTGCAACTGCAAATATTGATATATTTTGCTTATATTACAATAAAAAAATACAACTTAAATATTTTAATTTTATTTAAAATTCGTTGAAGCTTTTATTTATTAAAAAAGTAACATTATTTTTTCTGTAATAAATATATATAACAATTATTAAAAATCAAATAGTATTAACAGAATTTTAAAAAAGTTAATATAATTAAAGCTTTTGTATTACAGGCAAAATATATAAATAGTTGTTGTAGTGACCATTTATTTTTGTATTTCTAAACAAAAAAACGAGAATTACATTTTACTGTTTATGAGTTTTAGAGATGTGGTTAGTTATACCCCATTATTTGATGTGGTCATTTTTAAACAATTATATCCCTTTCATTTCCTAGTCATATCTTTTAAAATATTCACAAGAACTAAGAAATTTCTTATTTTATTAATTTTTCCACCTAAACATAACAAATAGATGTGTGAATGGTTTAAGATTTATTGTAAAAAGTAAGAACATAGAGAAAAAATATGTTTAGGGAAGAAAACCAGAAGTTTTTTTTCTTATGACAGATAACAGAATAACGGGAGAAACTTATTCTTAATATCAAGTCACTTCACATAATTAAAGATAAACTTTAATCTTCATGAGTTTAGTATTAAAAATTAAGGTGTATGAACTAAATAATTAATTAACTATGGCTAACTAAAATTTAGTTAATTTTAATTTAATTTTTAAACATTGTATTTTGACATTTTAATTCAGTTTCCTCTTATTTTTCTTTGTTATATATTTAAAAAGCTATGCATTTAAGCTATGTACGTGTAAGGAGTAAATTGAATAATTTTAAAGCAAAAGTATTAAAAGGATAAATTTGTATAATTTAGAAACTAAATGATTAATTAAATGAGTTGTTATAAATAACTAAAAAGGAAAATAACTGATGGTTGATTTGATCCCTATTTCTATATGCATAGAAAATGATTTTTTAACAATTTTAAGAAATAATATTAGAAAATGTATAAATAATAAACAAATCTGATACTATCATATTCCAATATATCAGTATCTTTCACTTTTGTAAAGTGATGATTAAAAGGTCTTATGTGTATACTTAAAAAAAGGTTTTAATTAACACGAAAAGGCATAAAAGGTAGATGAGGTTGACTTTATCCTCAGAACTTTTCAATCATTGCTGCCACATTCTTTAATTAACATTCTTATTATTTTAAGTAAAGCAAGATAATTCAATTTTAGCTGTCAATTAATCTTAAAAGATGGCAATTTTTTAATTAATGTTCACCAATAAAAAAAGAATAAACGTTTCTATTATTTAATCATAAAGGCATATTTATTTATTTTTTTACAAAAAGTGAGTTTCAGAACCAGAAAATGAGAGATTTTGAAAGATTCCGTTTCTTATCCTTTACTTTTCACAACTAAAAACGACGTCAGATAGATACACGGATAAACTTCATGTCTCCAATCGTTTTAAAAAATCAAGATTTCAACTAATGTAGTTTTCATTTAAAACAAATAAATAGATTACAAATATTTTTTTTATAAACTTAATAGACACTGAACAAGGTTTGCATTAATTTTATATATTGTATTTTGATTTATTTTTAAAGTTGAATATCGGTTAAAAAGTATATATTGTGAATGAGTTATATGGCTTTTATACTAATCAGCCAATCCTATAAATTTTTTTATTTATATTTTGAAATTGAAAACATGAAAAAGATTTAATATATTTTAATTAAGAAATAAAAATTGAATCTAAAAAGTGGGAAGGTTGGTCTTAACCTTTTGTGCCTGTTGTTTGTTTCGTCTAAACCGGTTCATCATCAATATCCTCGCTTATTTTTCTCATCCTTTCAGATAAACTATACAAATCAAACACGACACAAACGCTCACTCCTTTTCTTACCAAAACGCCACTTGTCTATTGTCGTTTCGTCGATCCCATGGATCACACGCCTGCAGCGCAGCGTCGTCTCCGAGCTCTTCACGACCACCTCTCCCCCACCGCTGCTGACTCTCCCTCCCACCTCCGATCTAACCCCACCGCCGGCGAGTTTTATTCCGGTACTCCCTCCCTCTCATGACTGCTCTTATTGCACTTATCTCACCTCACTTGAACGAGGCTAGGATAATATGATAGTTACGTTCGATCTCTCTCTCTTTCTCTCTCTGTGTGTGTAGGATTATGTTCTGTGTATTTCTTTTTGGTCTTTGATTAGCAGTGAGTTGTCGCTTTTGAATTTGAGATTGGTGAAAAAGGAAGAAAATGGATTGGAGGAGAGGATTCCTGTTTTGAGCTATGCGTACTTATAGCTGATTGGAGGGTTTTGAGAATGAATATAGTGAAGTGTCTATTTATTGCTATCTTCGATTCGTGTGCATTTGGACCGTTTCTTTCATGTTTATAGAAATACAAGGCATAGAGTAGTAGGCATTTCTTTTGGAATTAAAATTCAACAGAGGAAGAAATGTTTAGTATGGGGGAGGTTTTGGTTGTTATAAATGTTTTGGTGGAGAGACTGAATAGTTCATTTACTAGTTCCAAGTCTTCACTTCATCATGATCGGGTTTCTTTATTTATTTTTACTTTTATTTAGTTATTTATCAGAAGCAAGGTGAAGGTTGAACCGTGTAGCGCAAAAGTTTTAGTTCCTGATGCACCAATACTCTTCATGTATTGTTAGTGTTGACTTCCTGCCTTCAAGTTGTGTGATATGGGCCAATCAAGTCACCAATATTGGTACTTAGTTGTTAATTAAATGTGATAATCACGTATTAATTTAGTGATGTCAGTGTCGTAGTGCTCTCTGAATTTTATTTAGAATCATTTTACATTTTTTTGGAGGCAATGGTAGGTGCTACGACTCAAATCAGAATGGGATTTGTCATAACACATTCTGTTTCTGAAAGGTGATCATGTTCATAAACTGTCATTTTTTCTCTGTCAATCATATTACTCAAAGGTGATATTCATAGTGTTACATTTGTCCAAATTTTCTCACAACTTAAGGAATTTTTCTATCCCTTGACTAAAGAATATTTTCATATGCCATGCTTATTTGTATTACTGCATTACTTTCTTGCAATTTCTTTTAGTTGACATCGTTAATTTTGATCTTTACTTCTGAACAGAACAGGGGTATAGTGTTGTACTCCCAGAGAAATTACAAACTGGAAAGTGGAACGTTTACAGGTATAGCTCTTCCATTCTTCTCGATCTTGATTTTTATGCATCATTCTGGAGCTAAATCTGAGTCTGATATTATTTTCAATTCTTTATGGAAGATCTGTTCGATCTCCTCTGCAGCTAGTGAGCAAGTTTCCTAATCATCCTGAAATTGGTACCCTGCATGATAATTTCGTGTGAGCATCACTCCTTTTTCTATGTAAAATTAGCTCTGAACTTCAGAGGATTGATAGTAATCTCAATCAACTGTATTTTAATAAAAAAATATTTTACATGCCTAAGAAATTGATATGTATTCTTTCAAACTCTGCTAATAATAGGCGCTCAGTTGACACCTTTCGAGACTACAAATATCTGGGAACTCGTGTCCGGATTGATGGAACTGTTGGGGAGTAATGTTTCTTTCTGGGGCTTCTTTGCTTTTTCATTCAAATTTACTTTACATCCTTCTCATCAGTTCCTCTATCCCTTCGCTTTTTAAGGTACAAATGGATGACTTATGGAGAAGCAGGAACAGCCCGGTCAGCAATAGGTTCTGGTTTGATTTATTATGGAGTCTCAAAGGTGAATGCTAGGTTATATTTTTATATTTGATTCTTATTTTATGTTTAACGAAGTATCATATAAGTTACCATTGGTTTATGCATTCATGTTTAGGGTTCCAGTGTTGGATTGTATTTTATTAATAGACCAGAGTGGCTCATTCTTGATCATGCCTGCTCTGCCTACTCATTTGTATCAGTGCCTCTGTATGATACTCTTGGTATGTTATCTACAATTTATCAGGAATTTTTTTCTCATTTATATCTACCTTGGCTTTACCCTCAGGTTTAACGACAAGAAATTGCTTGCTCTTGTAGGTCCTGATGCTGTCAAGTATATTGTTAGTCATGCTTCCGTGCAAGTTATATTTTGTGTAGCTGAAACATTAAATATAGTAAGTATGTGTGGGCTTTTTCACAATATTGCGTATCCCTTCAGTTCCTTTATAATGAATACCGTACAATCACCAGTACCCATTTTGATAACTTGTTGTGATGATGGATTTCCACGTCGAGTATACTTTTCATGGCTTCTGGACCATGTCTGTAAATATTAAGTTAATCCAATGCACACTAGGGTGATTAAATTCTGTAGATCATTCAGATATTCTAAAACAAAGAGTTAAGGACCATGTTCATATATACTTTAGTTTTCTTGCTAGCATATTTTATATAACTTATGGTCTTCTTTTGCAAAAACTTACGTATCATATAACCTGCCCTTTCAGTTTCTGAGCTACTTGTCTGAGATTCCAACAGTGCGTCTAATTGTGGTATGTCTGAATTATGGCTTATGTTTGAAATTAAATCTTCATTTTCAAAGTAAGTCATACTGATTTTTGGTTAGTATGCAGGTAGTTGGAGGTATTGATGATCAAATTCCATCAGTTCCATCCTCAAACGGAGTTCAAATTATTACATATTCAAAGCTACTTAATCAGGTAATCTTATTGCTTTCTGTGTCAACAAATGTTGGTTTGTGGAGAATAGATAGTGTTCTTATTATATTATCTGCTTCCCTGAATTAGTAAGGAAATCCCATTTCTGTTCTGTGGTTCTCTTTCTAATTATCCATTTAGGTGTATCAGTCCTAAGATCCTTCTGTAAATGGTGTTGCTATTAATTTGGTCTGCTGCTATACATTATACTCGTTACTTCATTGTTCATGTGGTTTTGGTTTAGGGACGCAGCAATCTCCAGCCCTTTTGTCCTCCCAAACCTGATGACATTGCGACCATTTGCTATACAAGTGGTACAACTGGAACCCCAAAAGTGCGTAGGTTCCTGTAGAATTATGGTTTACTTTTTTCTTGCTGACATTATGATATACTATTCTCTTATAATGTTTTCTTTGCTTATAGTGTCTTTATAAAGCGTTTATTTTAATTTTTCTGCTCAACAAATTATGATCAGGGTGCTGTCCTGACCCATGGAAACTTTATTGCAAGTGTTGCTGGGGGTACTATGGATGAGAAGTTCGGCCCTTCTGATGTGTGAGTCATTTTTTAATGCATACAATGTTTTCCATTTTTTTCTTTGACAGTTTATTCTACTGTCTTTACCTCAATTTCTTTTGATTTTCAGTTATATATCCTATCTCCCTTTGGCTCACATTTATGAGCGAGCAAACCAGGTCATGGCAGTACACTTTGGCATTGCTGTGGGATTCTTCCAGGGGGTGTGTCTGACAAATTAAACTCCTTTCTTTCTTTCATTTGGTTTTTGTCTATTCATTTTGAATGAGCTTATACTTTTATGAAAAATTAACGTTATATATAAGTGTTGTAGCATAGGGGGGCCCATACGATATTTTGTGAGGTCAAAATAATTTCATTTTTCATACTTGCATTCCTTGAAATGCTGCATTGATCCATAAAAGAGTTGTCAAGTAGCAGTCTTTTATTATAGTATTCTTGTGTTCCATATATACTTGTGTATGTATGCATGGATTATAAATTATAATGCAACCTAAAGTGTAGAATGTCTAAATAATAGCAACCTTTTCTGCTTGACTGTTATTGTCTTTTCCGGCCATGTAATATACTTTAGAGCACTGCCTTATGTGATGTGTTGAAGGTAGATTTTACTAAATTTTGTTTCAGTTTATTTTGCAATATTCTCAGATTAGCATAAAATTTATTTTTAACATTTTGTATGCAGGATAGTATGAAGTTAATGGATGACATAGCTGCCCTAAGACCTACTATCTTCTGCAGTGTTCCTCGACTATATAACAGAATATATGCTGGGTAGAGTAATTATACATTTATGCTGTACTTTTTAGAACTCTTTTTTTTTGCTTCTTGTGTGCTCATTGTATCATTCAATTGGATTTTTTTTACAGTATCATTAATGCTGTTAAAACATCTGGTGGTCTGAAGGAGAGACTATTTAATGCTGCCTACAATGCTAAAAGGCAGGCTTTATTACATGGTAAAATAATGGCTAAAAAGTTGTAACTTATCATTTTGGCTTAAAGTTTTAGTATCATTTAAAAAAAACTTACTCTTGACATCCATTTTTCCATTTGTTTCAGGGAAGAACCCCTCTCCAATGTGGGATAGATTAGTTTTCAACAAGATAAAGGAAAAGCTTGGAGGACGAGTTCGGTTTATTGCATCAGGTGCCTCGCCTTTATCACCTGATATCATGGAATTTTTAAAGATGTAAGTTTTGCATAATATTAATATTATTGTATACATTAATAAAGAGAACAGTCCACTTATTATTTTTAATCAATTTTCTCTTACTGAATAATATGTGCGTTCTGCAGTTGCTTTGGTGGTCGAGTGACTGAAGGATATGGAATGACAGAGAGTACTTGTGTTATAAGCTGCATAGATGAGGGTGACACACTTGGTGGTCATGTTGGCTCTCCTAATGCTGCCTGTGGTGAGTACTAAGTATGACTTCTATATCACACAGCTAATAGCTTGCAGTATATTCATATGATTTAAAACCTGTTTGATATTATATTTCAGGTAATATGTGATGCACCAATGAACTTGTTCATGAACTGGTTAAATTTTTTCTTTTTAAAAAAATAAGTAGTTGCAACATCCCAGCATTTGTAGTTATTCAAAATGTTCTTTTCCTTGGTAGTAGGTACTGAATTTTGGGGATGGGCTGCATTCTTTATTTGGGGTGTAGTTTGTAAACATCAAAGTTAAATTTCTTGATTGATTTTGATGCACCTGATCAATGAGTAGGTCTATCTACGTGTGTTATTGGGCTGCTGAGGGGGTTCTTATTATAGGATTTCACCTGGACTCTCCGTGCAATGCAACCTAACCTTTATCATTTAAAGGACCTAATAGAAAGTGTGTAACTTAATAACCTCAGTATATATCAAATCTGCTCAGAAACAGTACACGTCTTGACTTTTGAGCCAATTCCCTTCCACAAATAACGATTCTCCCAGTCTTTTTTAAATTTATCTGCAATGGTGTTTAAAAGATGAATTTATATTTAGTTTATGTCAGCTGAAGCTTTGTTATGCCTAGTGCCAAGATTTTGTTCTTTCTTTCAGAGATAAAACTTGTGGATGTTCCAGAAATGAACTATACATCTGATGATTTGCCCAATCCCCGTGGTGAAATTTGTGTCAGGGGTCCCATTGTTTTCCGAGGTTATCACAAAGACGAAATTCAGACGTAACTACTTTTCCTGCCTGGTGCCTCTGAATGAAGTTTACCTTGTCACATATAAAACTACTTGACTTTCAATCCAATTATGCAGGAGAGAAATCATTGATGAAGATGGATGGCTTCATACTGGAGATATTGGGACGTGGTTGCCTGGTGGTAGACTAAAAATTATTGATAGGTGAGATAGCATTGTTCTAGTTATAATTATAATCCATAATTGTTATGATACACACGGCTTCTTAACTTACCACCTGACAGATTGAATCCATCTCTGTTTAACCTTTAATTCATCAGGCCGCAAGTATGCTCTGTTCAATGAGTAGACTTGAATGGCACTTTATAGAGTGAACTTGCTATCTCCCATTGGTATTTTGTTCAATGAGTGCTATTGCTGTAAGACTTATAACTGCATACTGCCTCCATTTAACTTTTATAATTTATATATTTAACTTCAGTAAGACGCTTTTTGAAACTTGACACCCCTGGTTTCCTGTCTATTTTCCGAGCCCAGTTTTTACAACATTGTCAAGCATATGAATGAAAGTTTAACATTTTATTATAGGAAGAAAAATATCTTTAAGTTGGCACAAGGCGAGTACATTGCTCCTGAGAAGATTGAAAATGTATATGCCAAATGCAAGTTTGTGGCGCAGTGCTTTGTATATGGTAAGGAAATTAATCAACATAAAAATTTGGTGTGATCTTTGTATCTCTATCTTACTTTACTCTTTACTTGCTTGCTGATGCTTCTTTTTTCTTTTTTAGGTGATAGCCTAAATGCTTCTTTGGTAGCTGTTGTCTCGGTGGATCATGATATGTTGAAAGCATGGGCTGCTTCAGAAGGCATAATGGTAGTATAAACTTTTAGATTGTTTTAATATTTGTTCCCCTCTATCATATGCATGTACTAAACGTCCATCTAGACAGTGCTTAAAAGTTGGTTTTACTTTGTGCTTGATATCTTGAAATGTATTTTTGATTCAGATCACTCTAAGTCTACAATATAGTTCGGAAAATAAGTTTGATAAAGACTTGGTACTAATTTTGTGAAAACAAAATTGTAGGATATCTGACATAAATTAAGCATTTTCCGTTAAGTTGAACCGACTTTCCTTTGACTTGGTCATACAAGTGAACTAACTTTTCTTTGATTGGTGATCATACAATTGAAATAACTACATATATTAGATTAAATTTTTATCCCAGGGTTATCTTTCTCTAGAGTTACGCTTCTCGTGTTTCCATCTTTGTTTACTTTTTCGCCATATGATAGCTCTTCTATGATTAGTTTAGTATATTACATATTCATCCTTTTAAGGTTTGACAAAATCATACCGGTTAAAAAACATGGGAGGTTTTTATGTGAAATCTTGAAATTTGGACTGGCCCGAGTAATTTTGAAATCAAGAAAGTAGAATCCTGTATTTTATATCAAATTCAAGGGAGGTTCAAGAAATTTACTCTAATAATTTTATTTTGCTGCAATGAGTTGATGTTAATTTAGCGAAGCAGTCTGCAAGTTTAACTGATACTCTTGTGGTCATGGGTGCAGTATAATGATTTAGCACAACTTTGCAATGATCCAAGAGCAAAGGAAGCTGTCTTGGCTGAGTTGGATGCTGCTGGACGAGATGCTCAGGTAGGTTATTCATTTTATGTTACACTTATCTTATAATTTGGCCCCGTCTTTAATTAATAATATTGATATCTGTAACTTTATGTGATACCTGTAGCTTAGAGGATTTGAATTCGTAAAAGCTGTCACTTTGGTTGTCGAACCCTTTACGTTGGAAAACGGTCTGCTTACTCCAACATTCAAGGCAAGCTTTGAGTCCTAAGATTTTTTGTTTTTCATTTTAAACTGATGTGGCAATAAATCATGTGTATTGCGTGCATCTTTTCAGATTAAGAGGCCTCAGGCGAAGGAATATTTCGCAAAAGCAATATCTGATATGTACACTGAGCTCTCAAGAACTGATATTTCTCAGAAAACGTTGTGAAATTGAGGGTCTCCCTTCACTCCCCTCAACAGATAAATAAAGACACATGATTCATAGCATCGTAAGGCAACATAGCAGAAGCATCAAATGGGTACGATCTTGCAACTTGTTGTTTTGTAATGAAAAGAGTCGTGCTAACAATTTCGTAGCTTTATCTAGTTCTAGTTGCCTTACGTGATTTTAATATTTTTTTTTTCTGAATAAATATTACTATACTTTTTAATATATTCATTATTATTATTATTGATATTGCTGTGAATCAATCAATAGTTCACTACCAACCTATTTCAGTAGCATTTTGATATTTATTTATTTTCTTTTGGTGGGATTTCACTAACTAATATTATGCACCTGAGTATTTATGGTGATGACTGTTATTATGATTTTTGTGAATAAAATGGAGTCGAAATAATACTTTTATGACATTATATAATTTTTTAGAAAGGATCTTGATTCTTTGTGAAATTTAAAAAAATGCTAGCATTATGTCTCTTATTGTCTTAGGGCAATGATTAGGGGAACAAAGGTAAAAGGTATTCAATTAACAAGAAAATTATTCATTATATTAAAAACATATAAAATAAATTAAATTCTTTTAACCAGTATCTTGAAATATATGTTATGTTAGCAATATCATTAAAATATTAAATATATAAACATAAAATGCAGTTCTATTTTATATATATATATATATATATATTAAATTCAGAGTTTTTTTTTTTACTTTTTAAAATGAAATACTTTTTGTGCATTTTTTGGCAGGTTATTCAGCTCTTCAATCTATTTTGTACACATGTTGAGTTTTATAGCTAGTTAAATTATTATTATTTTATTTAACAGGTTATTTGATCTAAAACGATTTTAAAGCATGAATACGAAGGTTCCAGTTGAAAGCCATTGCTCCTTTTTTTTTTCTATTATCTTTCCGATTTGTTTGTGATTTAACCAATTTGCTTAGATGCTTTTTCAGAACGGTTTCATCATGTCAATTTTGTGGGACTTAACCCGAATAAAAGTGTCATTATGCATTTGTGGATTTTTGTTTTTCAAATTATCTTGAAAATAAACATATTCACTCATTGAGTGAACACTTCAATCGGCTGTTTAATCTGCTAAGTTTAATAAATGGTATCAAGTAGGTACGGAATCTGTTTAGAGTTATTTTATCATCTTATGTTATTGGCTTGTATGTTTGATGCTTTGTGCAAAGTTACTTTTACTGTTTCAGTAAGATTGCAAGCTGACTACACATGATTTGTTTAATTCTAGATCCATTAGGATCAAATTACATACAAAACTATCCTCGGTTTCCATTTTTTGTTGTCATTTTTCTGCTGTTCAAGTCGTTGTAACATTAACAAAGCAGCTGCATATGTGTCTTTGTGGGATTCAGACGCTAACTGCAACAAATTGATTAACCCAATGGGTGTGTAAAATAAAATGAATCGAAACTATTTGTATTTAGATAAATCAAGTTTGATTTCAACGAGTATTTTTTGTAGAGTATTTCGGTTCCATTTCTTTAAAATATCAAACCATGATCTGGTATGTAAAGATAACCGAACTGAACTATTTAAGCGAACCAAACTATACTGTGAAACAAATTTTTGTCGAAATCGATCTGTTTCTAGGGAGCAGTTCAATTTGATTTAGATATTTTTAAAGAAAAATGATGAATGAAGAATATCCCTGATTAAGTAATCTCTTTTTCACGTCACAAAATTTGGCATCGCTATAAAAGTTAGTGAGGAATGTAGTCAGTTACTCTTTTGCTGATTTACAAATAGGTGATAATAGTCATATTCTGGTGTTTAAATAACTTTCTTCTGTTACAATTATTTGCTGTAAAATTCTTTAGCTATACCGTCCAATGCACGATAAAATGTTACTAAGGCGACGGTTGTGATAGCCAATTCTATATTTGATTGATGATAAAGTTATGTGTTTAAATTGTGAAAGAAAATTAAATTCTTGTATCTGACAGTTAACTATTGTTAATGATCTTTCAGAAACCAAAATCCAGAGCCAAAACCTTAAATTGAATGACATAAGTAATAGACTTTTTGTCCTCTTGGCTCTAAATGGTGTCTTCGCGTGCCTTTATACAAAATATTGGCCTAACGAACCAATTATGATGAAATCAACCATTATTTGCAGAGCACGCTTTGTTGCTCTACTTGGTACCCGTGAGGTTCTTACTGCAACAATAGATTCATACCCTCACTTTACCTTTTTCTTCTTCAACAACTAAGATAAATTTCACTACACTAATTTTTGGAATTCCTTTAAAGTCTGATCAGACCATTCATAAATAAAAATCTCATAGTATATAAGTAAATATAAATCTCATCTTTTAAATTAAATTTTATAAAGTTAAGTTAAAAGATAAACTTAAAGTTCGTGTATAAGCTTCCACCACATTTTTACAATAAAATCCATTTTCTATTTATTTCAACCCGTATCCTTACATTCACGTAATGTTACCCTTTAAAATCCTACATGCAAAATTTTATACTGAAGGTGTTCTTGTTAAAAAAATTAAAGACTAATCCATCCACGTACTGAAATTTATTTAAGGAATCGACTTTTTCAACGATTTTTTTGTTACACATAGACTTGTCATGATGTTTAATGTGTAAAATTATAGGAAAAATACCTCGTAATACATCTAATATGTGTTTTTATTGTCACTGAAAATGGTATACAGACTTGCCAATGATCTAGGCAAATGAGTTGAAAAATTTCCTTGATCAGTTTCAATACAAGAAGAAAAGCAAAAGAAGTCCATAAAGCAAACTAAGCATAACACTTTGTCATTAAACATAGCCAGAGAAAGCAAGTGATAGGATTATTGGCATGGCCAAACTCATCATAGCAAAAGCTCCCTTTAGAGCAATCAATGGGTGAGCATAGCTAGGAGAAGGTGCTGGTACATTGGAAACTTGAACTGTTGGAGAGGCCAAAGCTGATGAAGTAGGTGCATCAGCAGAAACCTTGAGCACGTTTATATCAACCTTCTGCCCTGCTTCGCAGTGGCCAGGGACGCCGCAGAAGAAGAAGTGGTGGCCATGATTGGTTATATTGATGGAGTCTTTGCCAGTGGTGAAGGTTGCAATAGGAGATGATGCATTGCATGACTTGTACATGGCATGCGTCACTCGCATTACATTGTGGAATTTCTCATTGTATTCAAATACTACAAATAGAAATCACCAACAACAATTTGAGTTATGTAGTTACGTTGGTACTAATAATCATAATTAAGTAAAAGCTGTGCTCTATAATGATTTTGAGTTGAATGTTTATGGAATATACTATGCAAATGTCCGCGGTGAGGCCAACAATCTCATTGCATGTTGTTTTGTCTTTTCATCCGAAAGAACTTGTGCAGAGCACCAGAGCACAAAAGGTTAATGCAAGTTAAAGTGGTGGGTCATGCTGGTTTTTACAACTCTCCTCATGAAACAGACGTATGATAGTCTCTTATATACGAATAAAAACCACGAAGAAACAAAAATAAAATGTGTACAAGTGTAAAAAGCAAGAGTTTTTTTATGTAGGGGCCCTCCTTGAACACATACTTTATTTTCTTAATAATACTAACGCTTGCCATGGAAGTGCAATGGTGGGCTACTTCATGAAAAACAGAAGAAAAGAAGTAACTGAAGTTTTCAACACTCAATTCCGCATTGCTAGAAAGAGAGACTATGGCAATTTATTTTCTTGCACATTATTCTATAATGGGGTGAAATCTTTAAAATCACTTTCTACTCTTATTTAACGAGTTTCATGCATAATTTTGCAATTTCAAGGTAACAATTCAAACTGTGTTTGGAGAAATGTATTAAAAGTTATGTTCTTAGCTCTCCTCTTTCTAGATAAAAGAAAGGGTATCACCTAACTTCAGTATTGTATGTATTCTTATCATTATGAGAAGAAATGCAGACATCAAAAGGACTTTTTTTCCATTTTCCAAAATGATTTGATCTCCCATCTGCTAACAAGAACAAAAGCCAACTCAATACCCCAAACAAAGCATGCAATTGGATTTGGAGTGAGGAAACTTACTGATAGTGTCAGCAATTTGGAAGTTCTTGGTAGCAGCCCACTTCTTGTAGTCTATTTTGCCAAGGGTAGTCCAACCAGAAGAGTCCCCAACCTTGTATACAGCTGCATATGAAACCTGCACAATTGCCATCACCATGAACAAAGCCACAATTCTCTTTACCAAACCCATGGTTTCAAAAGCTTGTTGTTTGTGTCTCTTATCCTTGAGGTTTGGGGTCTTTATACCCTTTTGACTACTACTAATTGGCATTGAAGGCATTAGATGTTGGAACTTGAAGAATGGCAAAGTGGATGAATAGGTCCCACTATTTTTCTTTAATTAAATGGTTTGTAATGTTTGATGAAAACTCCATCTCCATTAGTAGTACTTAGAAAAGGGAAATGTGGGTCACAGTAATAAGTGCTCCACTCACTCCTATTATGCTTTTGAAATCTCATTCTCAAGTTTTTTTTTTAAAACATAATTAAGGCAGTAAATAATTTGGAAGGAAACTTATAATAAAAAATTATGAAAACGTTCCTAAACTTCCTTATAAAAAAGTCAGGAAATAATTCTTATTTCTTTCAATGTATATTTTTTTTTCTAAATTCAATTTTATCAAAATTAAAAACAAAACTATATCAAGATATAAATTATTTTGTCATATCTTTAAATCATATTTTGTATATTCAACGATATTTATTCATAATATAATTTGCATATTCAAAAGAATTTATTTATTATCATTTTAATTATATGTAAATATTTATTCTGTTAGCTATAATACTAGTCTTTAACTAAAACATGAAAGTCAGCAGCATTAAACATAAATGTCAACATTAGTTAAAACAGAGATATGTCAATTCATGTAACTCCTTTTACAGGATATATCAATGTAACTTAAGTTTCAAAGACTATAAGTAGCTTTGTTCATGATTTTATCATCGTTTGTGTTTTCTTTAAATTTACAGAAAACAGTGTAGAATTATTTTAATTACATAAATATTTCGAATGCAAGAACATTTTTTTAATAAATTGGAGCAGGGAGAAACACCAAATTTGCATGCTGAACTCCTTAAAATGGTGACAATATAGTAGAGTTTGTTTACTTGTTTTCTTTTACTTCATTACAATATCTGACACACTTTAACACTTTCATCCTTTTTGACAGTTATATAACACTGCAGAAGAGCAAGCAACTAAATACAAATAGTGTAACAAAAAAAACACCCATTTACTAAATTGAAAGTCACATTTGATCAAATTTTGAGTAATGGTATAACATAAAATCTAATCCAACTAATAGGCCTTTGCTGCTACTGCATTTCATCTGCTACAAAAATTTGTGGGTGGCATGATTACCACTTTTGTATTTTCATTGGTAACAAATAATTTGGTGACTGTCATTATAGACAGCAACCACCATATATTCTTTCCTTTGATGATCACATTACTTTGCTGCACATCAGAGAAGCCTTAAGCAGGGCACTCACTTATACAACCTCCAACTGAAAGCTACATTATCGTTTTTTGTGTGTATCAAATGACAGTAAGTAAAAATAAGTAAAGCAGCAAAAATAGTTCTTTTTAAATGCACTTACGTGTCTTATGATGGTTATTGTATAAGAAACTCATCACAGTCACAGAATTCAAATTCTGACTCTATTCAAAATCGAGTCCTACTTTACCTAATATTCGGTACGCTGCCTACCACCAATCATTAGCACCAAATGTGTCGAATTCACAAGTAATAACGTAATTAAGGTTTCATAATGTTAGTATTATCTATTCCCCTCAATCTATATTGATTTCCTGGAGGTTGGTATCATCTAATTCAGTGTATTTTTCTAACAAATGGCTTCATGAAGAACTACCACTAATTCATAGTGCAATGTATTAAAATAACACCATGACTCCTACCACAGTTCACCAACCATGCGTCAAAGTTAATGCTTGTTGTTAATTTATTTTATACTACATTTTCCACTTCTAATCTTATTCTATTGCATCAGAGTTACTGTTGAGATATGCAGGAAAGAAAGAAAAAACAGAATAAGCAAAAACAATTTAAGCAAAAGACAAATAATGTGCTAGGAATAGGATTTTGTTTTTTTTTTTTTGAGAAAAGGCAACAAAGGAGAAAAATAATACAAACGTAGTACACACAATTAAGTGGCAATACAGTGTTACAGACACATGCCACTAACAAACTTGGTAAGCTGTAACAACCAAATCTAGCCAAACACTCCATAGAGTCTAATATGGTCATTTGAGAAACCAAACTATTGCTAGAATTTGTCTGATTTATATCTGTGAAGCAGATTAAATCCCTGAAGATTCTTACTTCTACTTGGTCAAATGTCAGTGACTACTTTCTCTTCTTTAACACAATCATCTTCAGCAAACCTCTTCCACAGCCAATGCTGCTTCCACACTCGCTCTGTCATCTCTTCAATAGGGACATTCTTTGTCTCGGGGAGCAGGAGAAGCACGAAGGTGGACATGATCAAGACACATCCAGAGAAGAACAAGAAGATACCAAACTTGAAGATGCACAGCATTGAGAGAAATGCCTGGGCAATGAAAAATGTGCAGAGCAAGTTGACACATACAGCGATACTCTGCCCCGCTGATCGAGTCTCCAGAGGGAAGATCTCACTTGGGATAAGCCAACTAAGAGGGCCCCATGACCATGCAAATGCAGACACAAAAATGCACACCATCACAACTACCAACACCGCAAAACCCTTTGATAGGTCCTCATCGTGGTCCCTCACCTTCATTCCTATTATAACTGCAATAACAAATTGAGACAAGAACATCTGAACTCCAGCTTCCAACAACAGCATTCTCCGCCCGAGTCTGTCCACTGAATAGATTGAGACAACAGTGGAGATGACATTAACGGCACCAGTAATGACAGCAGAGTAGAGTGAAGCATCGTTCTTGAATCCCAATGTGTTGAAAAGAACCGGGGCATAAAACATAATGGCATTGATGCCAGTAAACTGCTGAAAAACCTGTTTTTTCGAAAACACTCAAATGGAACAAGAATAAGATAAATTAGGAAATTCCAATTAAGAATAACATTGTTTCAATTATGTTAAGAAAAGAGTGAACGTACAATTTTGTACCCATACATAAGTTTCAACAATTTGGTCCTTGAAATCTTGTATATATAGAATTTAGTCTCTAAAATGTCATTTTTACTACAGATTCAAGAGATAAGGCTATCATTGGTTACTCGCAGAAAAAAATATTTACACACTTCTCAAAAAAGAAAATGAAAACATGATACAGATACTCTCATTTTGATTATATACTACTTAATCATATAAGAAAAAACTAAACAGACAAAGTTGATAGATTCAAAGACTAAATTATGTATATCTAAGTTTTTAGGGGCCAAATCAATGCAAGTTGGCACCAGAAAATTTTTGCTGACAAAAAGGTATTTCAGAAGACAGCACTGACCTGCAGGGCAATGGAAATGAGGAGTTGGGGTCGGTTCCTGCGCTTCAGGATATTCCTGAAAGGGTGTTTGACCTCTCTAGCCACAGTACATGCATCAACAAGCTCCAAGAACTCAGGCTCAATGTTGTCAATGCCACGAATCCTTCTCAACACAGCTTTTCCTTCTTCCAAGTGACCACGCTCAATGAGACTGTTTGGGGTGTCCACCACCAAGAAAGCCCCCAAGGTGAGAAGCAGTGCTGGCAAACCACCCAAACCCAGAGATAGCCTCCAACCCCAACCACCTTTGATTCTGTTGTTTCTCAACAATAGTCAGCATCACCAACAATGAACAACATCAAGAAGAAACGAATGATCCATGCTTTAGCAATCAATCATGCAGAACAAATTGGATATAATTTTGCATGAGAAGCAGTACCTTGCAGTTTCATCATTGAATTCTAGATTGCAGGATTTTTTCTTACAACTTGAGTTACGGAAAATGAGTTCTTATTATACTACCATTAAATAATTGAAAGCTTATTTACCCAGATTGTTCTAAATCTTGCTATAGATAAATCTTTATACTAATAGAGCATTAAATGTTCCTTGATTTTAAAAATACTTAATATCAGTTTTTTAGTATTTTCATTATAAAATATATTTAATATGTCCTTCATGATATTTGCTAAGTTTAAGGTGAGTACAAATTTTCACACTAACCAAGCATGATGCAAGTTATCATTTCTGTGCCTGGACCAAGCAGGCCTTTCCCAATCCAAGACTCATGGGAAGGAAGCAAGTGATGAAATCATGAATGAAAAAATTGTTGTTTCCATTCCCACTAGAATACTATGAAAAAGAACATCAGTTCTTGCTTTGGTGGGAAACAGGCACTTGCCACGTTAGCAGATATACTTGGTTGAAAAGCTTCTTTCTTTGAGCCATTTATGAAGGCCCAAAACCCTAAGCAGAGTGGGCAAGCATGTGCTTGACTTTTGGGTATGTGAGAGGAGTAATACAAATGGTTAATTGTGTTGGTTTTCTGTGCACCAGAATCTCTTTGGAGAACAACTCCAATTAAGCCCTCAATTTTCAAAATTTTGACCACCACCACTCACTAAAAACCATTATTTCAATTGCTGATAGTATCTTTTTTCTCTGTTTTTGACACAACTCATATGATTCATTCAACAAAAATGATGAAATTGGAAGCAAGCATGCACACAAGAAACTTACTTGTTGGTGGCATAGTTGACAAGGTTGGCAAAGAGAATGCCAAGTGTGATATTAAGCTGGAACAGTATATTCAATGCTCCTCGTATTCTTGAAGGTGCGATCTCTGAAAGAAAAACTGGCACGGCCTGCCAACAAAGATGAATGTGTTCCACTTCATACCTTTAAACATTACTCAACTTATTTATTTTTCCCATAATAATTTGAATTAGCTTTCTCGTTTATATGGATAAGATGTAAATAGATGCGTAAGCTACAAAAAAAAGTAGCAGCAGAAGTTGAATTTTTGTGGCACTTTCAATGTAAAAAGGAGAGAAAACAGGAAGTGATTTCCATGAAGGTAGTAAAGCGAAATAGAAAGAAGGATTTAAAGCCTAAAAGTTTGAAGAAAGAGGATAGAAACTCATTAAGATTAACTTTACTTTTAATATTATATTAAACTTTAATGAAATTTAAACTTACCTTATAAATAATATATTTGATACATTTTTTAAGAATATTTTTTATCATTACTTTATAAATTTTAATCCTTTAGGTTGGTCAGATATGTCGGCCACTTTCTCTATCTGTGGTTACCAAAATATACAGACATACACACACCTACTCAAAACTACAAAAACCTATTTTTGTCTTAAACTAAGGGACACAATTAATATGTCAATATCTCACGTCAGCTTTTTAAGTTTTTACTTATAAAACAACAACCATATTTTTACGTTAAAATATACTAATAATGTTTAATTTTAGTTAATGTTGACTTACATTGAAAATTTAATTTTAAAACTATTTTTTAAGAACGTCTTTAATTAATATATTCAAGCTTTTTTTATGCGTCTAATTGTAATATTCAAATACTTTTTTTGTATCATTTTCAAAATTCAAGAGAGCATGCATTGTTTTCTTTTCTCTTCACCTAATTAACTTACAAATATCTTATTAAAATGATTTTTTTTATTACATTTCGTAACGTTTTTTACAAGTTACTACTATATAAAAAAATATTGTGAATGTCAATACAAACATAAATAACAGCCACACATCCCAAGATAATTACTGTTCATTTAATTTTTAAAAAATACTTATATTGAATTAATTTTAGAAGCATACACGTATATGATGAAGACGTAGGAAAATGAAAGCATAGCTCTGTTCAATAAATTATAAACAGCAACCTGAACCAAATACCAATTATATATCATGCACATGGGATATCATGATAAATGATATTTCAGTGGGACACATCCCACAGGAACATTTTTCCTCAACCTTTTTCAAAATTATGAATAAAGATTACCCTTCGTTCCTATTTATAACAATATTTCAATTCATTCATACACTTTTTAATCAAATTAGTTAAATTATTTAAAGTTATATTAGTATTGTTATAAAATTTTCCTTATTATATTTAAAGTTTAAATAGTTGCATAAGATATTCAGTACTTATTTTTTTAAATCTTATTAAAAGTTGTATATTATTCATTATTTTTAATTGAAATATGTCAATTCATTAAGAATATTTTTTTTTAAAATAATACGTCATTCAACTGCAAATAAATCTTGTGCGAAGAGAAAATAAATTTTCTGACAATGGTCTTAATATCCTTGACTCTCTCCTTTGGTCTAGTCAATAAATGGAATACACTGTATAGCAGAGAAATTATTAAAAAAGTTATTAAATGGAATATAATATAGAGGAAAAAAAATATAGAGTGAATTAGAAATTATTTTAAAAATTAAGAATTTATATTCTTTAAATTATACTCTGTCATTATTGAATAAATTTTTGAATGAGTGATCACTTAGGGCATACATTCATATTAATGGATATGTAAATAGGTATATATATACTATACGAAAATCATCAAATTGAAACCATTTTGAATTAGAAAGTAAAATAATTAGTTGTATTAGTAACAAATTAAAAATCATTTTAGAAATTAAAAAGAAATTTGATTTTTAAATTAGTTTCTATTATTTTCTATTAATGTTAAATAGTTTTTAAATTAGTATCTAATTAGCAATCAAGGTTTTTGCTACTAAATTTAGAAACTAAATAATTGGTAGTTAAAACCTTAGTTGCTAATTAGATATCAATTTAGAAACTATTTAACAATAATAGAAAACAATATAAATTAATTTAAAAACCAATTTTTTTGTTTAGTTTCTAAAATGATCTTTATTTTAGTTCTTATTGTAACTAATTATTTTGGTCCCTAAAAATTGGTTTCTACTTCATGATTTTCTTGTAATGATAATTATAAATTATATAAATTGATAATAAATATTTATGTATATAAATATGTTTTAATTTTTTTTAAACAACATTATTAGTTCAAAAGAGATTGTTTCTTATTTTTATAATCATATTAAAAACTTATACAATAAATTTAATTTTTTAGAAAAATAATGCATTTCTCATTTTTAAAATTGTGTTAAAATCGTATTAGAATTGTTAAAAATTTAACAAATATTTTTTGAATTAGACAATTTGTCAATACATATCCTAATGCATGTCTTACTAGTGTCGATGTTGTTATCCGAATATTATAGGTCATAGTATTAGTTAATCTCTAAACTTAAGTACCAAAATTTGTAATTACTTCAATTTGTACATAGTTTCTGAATTCCCCATCCAAACTGCAGATTAAAATTATTTAGTTTGATTTTGATATAAAATGTGGATATTGAAGGAAATCATGATTTGTGTGCATCTGGAATGAATAGTATTTGAATTATGAAGGATAAAACAAATGAACCTGGTTAGCAAAACCAACTCCACAGCCAAGTAAGAGCCTGCCAATGATGAGCATGGCGAGGTTCTGAGCTGCAGCATTGAAGGCAACTCCAGCAATGAAGATGAAACCTGCAATCAACATGGTGGCTCTTCTTCCCTGCTTACGAGTTATATGTGAGGCCAAAAATGTGGCTGTTAAACCCGCAAGGTACAGACACGATGTGAATAGTTGCAACTTTTCATTGTCGTATTTGCAGTAGTTGCTGTCCACCACTTTCTCTTCCACTGTCTTTCTGTACACCTCCGGAAAAAACTCTTTCAGGAATGCTGCCATGGATGTCACACCACCTGATTCAAATCACCAAAAATCAGATATCTTCAATCAATCACAAAGCACTATTAGAATATAAGGGTCTGTTTCTTTCTCCTTTCTTCTTTCTCCTTTTGCCTTTAAAATTTATTTTCTAAAACTTCATAGGGAAAAGAATGAAGACTATTACCGGAAACACCAACGTCGTATCCGAACATGAGACCTCCGGTAGCAGCCATTATGCACGAAAGGATGACAATTGGAGTTATCTTTGCCTCAGAATCATTGACACTTGTTGTTGTCATAGTTATTTCAGATAATTAAGAAGCTGGTTTTTCTCTTGAATGTTTTTGTCACCCTCACACACATGCACAATAGAGTGAAGAATGTTTTACTTTCACTTGCATGCCTTTACACTTTGATTTATAACCATTGAGAAAGAGTTTCACTTTGCTTTTTCTTCTTTAACTTTTTTTTATCCACATCCCATAGACAGAATAGTCATTCTGTGTTTCCATGATTTTTGTCGGAATGATATCATAGGGTTCGAAATATAGTATATAGTCTCTTTAATTCTTGAAATCGTCATTTATATTTATTATTTGTGCTGATTGAAAAAAAAAAACTTTACCTAAAAAGGTAATATGGTTATAAGTTAATGTGGGTTTATGACTCACCTTTCCGTTTTCTTGTCATAATTGGGAGGTTAATTGTCGCAATCAATTGCAATCGATGGGAGATTAATTGCCGCAATCAATTGCAATCAATGGGAGATTAATTGCCACAATCAATTGTCATCAATGGGAGGTTAATTACCATTAATTGTATTTATTATTGTTGTCTCCTAGAACCACTATATATACTGGCTTCCTTCAAGCAATGTAATAACACTACAAAACAAGCAACACACACTTTGCTTCCTCTCTCTTTTCATATACTCTCTATTTCTGTTCTTGGGTGTAAGTGTTTAACCCATATAGAGAGGATTTGTTTTAGGGCTATTTATCTATTAGTCTGAGAGGAATTCATTTTACTCCCAGTATCATTATAGTGAAAGTTTTGGTTCTCTCGCCGGTGGTTTTTTACCTCTATTTAAAGGGGTTTTCCACCTAAAAATTTTGGTATCATTCTCACTTTACTTGTTACTTTAATTTCTCATAATCTTTGGTTGAAATTATCACGCTTCCGCACACGATATCCCTACAAATTGGCATCAGAGCTTTTCGATAATTCAACCAGATCTTTTGTTCAATAATGTCAAAATTGGATATTGAGAAATTTGATGGTAAAATCAGCTTTGCTATCTGGCGAGTCCAGATGCTAGCTGTTGTTCTCACCCAGAATGGTTTAAAGAAAGTTCTGGCAGGTAAAATGATGAGACCAACCACTATGGCGGAGGAGCAGTGGGATGAGATGGATGAAAAGGCATTGTCTGCAATCCAGTTATGCTTGTCCCGTGAGGTGTTGCGTGAGGTCATCAACGAGAAAAGTACAGCAGGCATATGGAGTAAATTGGAGTCTTTATACATGACCAAAAGTCTTGCAAACAAACTCCGGTTAAAGGAGCGACTCTTTACACTCCGAATGTCTGAAGGTACTCCCATCCAATCTCACCTTGATGAATTTAATTCCATCATAATTGATTTGGAAAATTTGGATGTTAAAATTGATGATGAGGATAAAGTTGTTCTACTTATTGTTTCTCTACCACCCTCGCATCGACAATTCAAAGAAATTATGTTATACGGTAATTATCTTACCTTAAGCTTTGATGATGTTAAGACTAATTTACTAGCCAGAGAAAAATTTGATACTCAAATTCATTCTGAAAGTTCTGGTGAAGGATTAGTAGTTAGAGGGAGAAACCAAGAGAAATGTAAGAACAATAAGTATAAATCTAGGTCAAAATCTAGAGGCAAGAACTCCAAATATTGTCGTTATTGCAAGAAAAAGGGACACGAGATCTCTGACTGTTGTAAATTGAAAAATAAGCAAGATAGAGAAGATAAGGGAAATGGTAAACAACCAGAAAAATTTGCCGAAGCTAGTATTGTTGAAACTGAATCTGATGGGGATTGTTTTGTAGCTTCCAACACTGAACAAAGGTCTAAAAATGAATGGATTCTTGATTCTGGTTGTACTTTTCACATGTCTCACAATAGAGATTGGTTTACCACATATGAACCAGTTTATAATGGTCTTGTTTTAATGGGAAACAATGCTCAATGCAAAGTTGTTGGTGAAGGAACAATCAAAATCAAGACACATGATGGAATTGTTAGAACTTTAACAGGTGTCAGATATGTCCCTGAGTTGAAACGGAATCTCATTTCCTTAGGCACCCTTGAATCTCATGGGTGTAGATACTCAGCTGAAGGTGGAGTTTTAAAAGTGTCTAAAGGAGCTCTTGTGTTACTAAAGGCAATTCGATGTGATAGTTTGTATGTGCTGCAGGGTTCAACTGTTACAGGTTCTGCAGCTGTTGCCTCACCCAACAAAGATAACACCAAGTTGTGGCATATGAGATTAGGCCACATGAGTGAGAAGGGAATTCTAATCCTCAAGAAGAAGGGTCACCTTGGTAACCACTGTACTGGAAAGGTTGATTTCTGTGAACATTGCATTTTTGGTAAGCAGAAAAAGGTTAGTTTTTCTAAAGCCATACACAGAACCAAAGGTACCTTGGATTACATTCACTCGGATCTTTGGGGTCCGTCAAAAGTTCCCTCCAAAGGTAAATGTCGTTATATGATGACAATTATTGATGACTTCTCACGAAAACTGTGGGTGTATTTTCTTAAACATAAGAATGAAGCATTTTCCACTTTTAAAGAGTGGAAATTATTGATTGAGAATCAGACTGGCAAGAAGATAAAGAGGTTAAGGACAGACAATGGCCTTGAGTTCTGTTCGAATGAATTCAATGATTTCTGCAAGAAGAAAGGCATTTTCAGACACTTCACCATCCCAAGTACTCCACAATAGAACGGGGTTGCAGAAAGAATGAATAGAACTATCCTGGAGAGAGTTCGTTGCATGTTCTCTCATTCTGGTTTGAGCAAATCTTTTTGGGCTGAAGCGGCTTCAACGGCATGTTATCTGATAAACCGCTCTCCTAACAGATCAATTGATTGCAACATTCCAGAAGAAGTTTGGTCAGGTAACCTTGTTGATTATTGTAATCTTAAAATATTTGGTTGCCCTGCTTATTCTCATGTAAACAAGGGAAAATTAGAACCTCGTGCTAAGAAGTGCATTTTCTTGGGTTATGGCTCAGGGGTTAAAGGCTATCGTTTATATGACCCAGAATCTCATAAAGTAATTCATAGTCGAAATGTGACCTTTAATGAAAATGCTATGCTCTCTTCTGCAAAAGATACTGTCATTTCCTCAATTGATACAGGTGACCAGGAAGATGCTCGAGAGAAGGTGGAGTTTGAGATTAAAACACTCGCTCATGAGGAAGACGTTCCCAATTCCTCCAGTACTCAAGGTGATCAAGTCACTGTTACTGATGGTACAAATGAACATTTGAGTCCACATGAGCAATGTCCACCTAAACGACGAGGATTACCACAGCCGTGGTCTATGGCTCAAGAACTTCCACAATAGAGACCAAGAAAACCGACTCAAAGATTAATTGCAGAATCTGCCAACATTGCTTATGCTTTAACTATTGCACAAGAGATGGGTGAAGAAGGTGAACCCAAGAATTACTCTGAAGCTATCTCTGGTGACGACTCAACAAAGTGGATTGCTGTTATGCAAGAAGAAGTTGAGAGTCTTCTCAAAAACGAAACATGGGAATTGGTGAAGTTACCAGAAGGAAAACGAGTCATTAGTTGCAAGTGGATCTTTAAGAGAAAAGAAGGGATCCCTGGTGTTGAGAGTACAAGGAATAAAGCAAGATTTGTTGTAAGAGGTTTTGATCAAGAGAAAGGTATTGACTTTAATGAAGTTTTTTCTCCTGTTGTTCGTCATACTTCAATACGTATATTACTTGCTTTAGTTGCCTTGTATGATTTGGAGCTGGAACAGTTAGATGTGAAAACTGCTTTTCTTCATGGTAATCTTGAGGAAGAGATTTACATCCAGCAGCCTGAGGGCTTCGTTGTTCCTGGAAAGGAGGACCATGTATGTCGTTTGAAGAAATCTCTATACGACTTGAAGCAATCACCAAGACAATGGTATAAGAGGTTTGGTTCTTTTATGGTTGGACATGGATACTCCAGAAGTAGCTATGATAATTGTGTTTATTTTCAAAAGACATTTGATGGGTCATTTATATACTTGTTGTTATATGTTGATGACATGTTGATTGCTGCAAGAGATAAATCTTTAGTTAACAAGTTAAAGGCCCAACTTAGCAGTGAATTTGATATGAAGGACTTAGGTCCTGCCAATAAAATTTTGGGAATGGAGATCAACAGAGATCGTCAAGCTGGAAAACTTTTTTTATCACAAAAGAAGTATGTTCTTAAGATGCTTGACAAATTTGGAATGCGAGACTGCAAAGCTGTTAATACTCCAATTGCCGCCCACTACAAGTTGTCATCAGATCAGTGTCCAAAATCAGACGAGGACAAAAGACGCATGTCACATGTCCCGTATTCAAATGCAATTGGAAGTCTCATGTATGCTATGGTATGTACTAGACCTGATTTAGCTTATGCTGTTAGCATTGTTAGCAGGTTCATGCATAATCCAGGCAAGGCACACTGGGAAGCCGTTAAATGGATACTTCGTTATCTGAAAGGTTCTCCAGATCTTGGGTTGGTATTTGATCAACATAGAGCCGATCCCGGAGGAGCAGTTGGCTATGTTGATGTTGACTATGGTGGTGATTTAGATCGGAGAAGGTCACTTTCAGCTTACATCTTTACCCTATGTGGGTCTGCTATCAGTTGGTATTCTTCACTTCAAGCAATTGCGGTTTTGTCCACCACTGAAGCAGAATATATTGATGCTACAGAAGGTATGAAAGAGGCTATATGGCTTCGAGGCTTGGTAAGTGAACTTGGTCTTCAACAAGATGTTCTTGTTATATTTTGTGATAGTCAGAGTGTTGTCCACTTAACCAGGAATAGTAAGTATCACTCAAGGACCAAGCACATTGAAATTAAACACCATTTTATCTGAGACATTGTTGATACAGGAGATATAATTGTTGAAAAAATTCATACGACCGAAAATCCTGCAGACATGTTGACCAAGCCACTTCCATCGGCTAAGTTCGATCATTGCCTGAACTTAGCTGGTATTATCCATACTTAATCAAGGCTTCATGGCGAGAGAGTGTTCAAGTCAAAGGCAAGTCAAGGTGGAGATTTGTGGGTTTATGACTCACCTTTCCGTTTTCTTGTCATAATTGGGAGGTTAATTGTTGCAATCAATTGCAATCGATGGGAGATTAATTGCCGCAATCAATTGCAATCAATGGGAGATTAATTGCCACAATCAATTGTCATCAATGGGAGGTTAATTACCATTAATTGTATTTATTATTGTTGTCTCCTAGAACCACTATATATACTGGCTTCCTTCAAGCAATGTAATAACACTACAAAACAAGCAACACACACTTTGCTTCCTCTCTCTTTTCATATACTCTCTATTTCTGTTCTTGGGTGTAAGTGTTTAACCCATATAGAGAGGATTTGTTTTAGGGCTATTTATCTATTAGTCTGAGAGGAATTCATTTTACTCCCAGTATCATTATAGTGAAAGTTTTGACTCTCTCGCCGGTGGTTTTTTACCTCTATTTAAAGGGGTTTTCCACCTAAAAATTCTGGTATCATTCTCACTTTACTTGTTACTTTAATTTATCATAATCTTTGGTTGAAATTATCACGCTTCCGCACACGATATCCCTACAGTTAATTTACACAATCAAATATAATCAAATATCATGTACTTTATTTTACATGACAAGGTAATATGATCATAAATTACTTGTTGAAGTCACTACATCGAGTAGTGATAACTTGTAACTTCATATGATTTTCACTCATATCTATTAGTGTCTTTTGTATATTAAGGTAATGGAAACTTTCACATTCAAAATTGTGTCTTAATTTAAAAGTCATTATCCTTCTTTCAACTTTCAAGTATGATTCTCTTGAATGTATTTCTAATCTTACAATTCTTTTAAGCATATTTGTACAATGTTATATAACATTGTTTTTGATCCTTGTCTTAGGCTAAACATCTTTGAAGTTATATAACTTTGAATACGATTTCTTTAATATATCTCAAATAATTTTGTTTGAAAATTTTGTTACAAAGCTTTGTTGGATTTGAAAATATTCAAAAAAAATTATACAACCTTGTGGGATATTTTTTTAGTTTAATTTAAATTCAACTTAAATATTAATCTCTTAAACTTTGTAATTTTCAAACTTTTTTTCAACAATCTGTTTTCATGTATCATTTTCACATTGTCATTGAGTTCAACAATATTCAAATTTTACTTCAAATATTATAATTGTAACAAATTTTTGAAGATATGATAATTTAAATTATTATATTAATTATTTATTAAACATTTAACATATATTTAAATATAATTATTTATTCACGTAATTATGATTCATTGATTTTTTTATATTAACCTTTAAGTTTAGGAATTGATATATTTCAAATCTTAGATCAATTAGATTCGAGCCAATGTCATATTAAATTTTAGTAACATCTCATTAAATCAGTATTAGATTCAATCCAATGTCAGGTATAAACTTTTAGTAACATTATTTTTTGTCTGAATATTACGTCATATCATGAGAGATTTTAAGCAAATAAACCATAAACAAGTAATTTAAATGCACATAGTCAATATGGACTATCAAGGATATTGAGTAAGTGGAGACAAATTATAAAAACAAAAATCCGTGAGTTCAAATATAAAGGTAAAGAAGAAAATATATTAGTAATTTAAAAAAAAGTACTTTATTTATTTTTTTAAATTTGAAGGGGTGTACACTGCACTTGCACAGCCTCACCCACCAGCATAATTTATTCAACCTAACTTCTCTACATGCTCAAGATTCATCTTCGAAATTAAAATTTCAACTTGGTGTATAAAAAATTCACAACAATGCTTTCATTTTGTAAAAAATGATTTGACATATGAATTATTATTAGAAATCCCATATACACAAACACATTTCATAATATATAATTATACAAATTTCAATTTTTTAAAGTTAAATTATTCCTACAATTTAATTTTTAATATTTTATTATAGTCATTTAAAATATATTTAAGTAAAAAATAATTTGTTTATTTAGCTTCATTCGTTATCGAACTGCTATTAAACTATTTATTAATATAAAATAAATTGATTTTATAAAATTAAGTTAAACTTAAAATTTATTTGTTAATATTTTTTTTATAAAAGTTTTTATTTTAGGTTTTAATAATTATATTTAAAAAAAATATAAATAAGAAGTTAAAATAAGAAATATTATGTGAAAATGTTTCTTATAAGATATACATGATTTTGCATTTATATATATATTTTTTAAGAGAAATAAAAGGCATGAAAGATGCATGAATGTAAAGTGAAGATGATTCATATATTTATAAAGCTTAGATATAGGTTGGACATCTCCATTGGGCACTGCCCTCTTATTATTATTATTATTGAATTCAGAAATGTGAAGAAGAAGAAAAATTAAGATATTGGAATGAACAGTTTATAAGATAAAATAAATTGATTGAATATTCAAATAGCATGCCTTCATAGTTCACAATAAGAGAATCTTGTTCATAATTGGCAGACACCTTTCTTCCCCAATGTAGCTTACGTTTAGATAATGTTTCATACTTTTATTCGATTCCATTTTTTATTCCTTTTATAACATTTTTGTTTCTTTCTTTCATAAAAGGTCAGATCGAGTAGTTGGGGGCCTTGTCGCTGTTTACAATAAAAATTTACACAAAATCTCTACACAAATAAAATAATATAAAAATTTATGCATATAAAATTATTTCTTCACTAATATATATATATATTTATATATTTATTTATTTCTTTTAGTGAAGAAATAATTTTATATGCATAAATCTTCAGATAAATAAAATAATTCTAAATAACTATATATAAACATGTCATCATTACGATACTGCATTATTTATCAGTACTATTTATTCTCAAATTCTTATCCTATTAAGTTACGTATCATACATAAACTTCTGCCTTCTATGTATAATTATTTTCATATATTTTTTTATAAATTTTAAGATATTGTAATTTTTTATTATAATTTAAATACACTTAAACCTTCTGAACCATCATTTGTTTCCCGAATCTATTTAAGTAGAAAATCAATAAATCAACAAAAAGAATTTATTAAAAACTATTACAACTAAATTTAAAAAAATTGTGATATAGCTTTTATTATTGAAATTTGATGGTACCATATGTAGCCTTTTAGCTTTTCTGCATGATACTGAAATTAATAACAAAATAAAAAAAAAACATAAAATAATGTAAAATGAAGAAATTGATATATATATAAATTTACAAACCCTCGTTTTTATGACAAAATATGGGAATTATTTTGAAGATAATTGAGTGGTTAGATTTTATCTTTTATATAGTTAATAATTTATTTAAATAGAATTAATTTTTAATCTCGTTATTAAACTTAAAGATTATAAGTTTTTTTTTTAGATTTAATATAAAGCACAATTTAGGTTTATTATCATAAGACACATATTAATTGTATTAAATTCTTAACCATCTCAATGTCCAAATTAAATTTTGGAGTTTAGAGATTAAAAATATTAAACGAAAATTGAAAACACAAATAAAGATGAAAAAAATCAAAAAGGAGTTAGGTAAATTAAGAGACGGAACAAATCTTCGTATCATAGTCTTTTCTAAAAATTTAGATCTAAAATTAAATAATTAATTAACTTAATTAATCAATTCAAACAGTTATATGAATCAAATTAAAGTATCATTAAACTTAACATGTATCTAACAAATTAAATTATCATTAAACCTAACATATAGTTAGTTATCATCTAAGATTCAATTTATTCCTAATTTAGTTTTTAAAATCAGACATGTAATTTACAAATATATGAGAGAGAAAAAAATGAAAAGTCAATTTTAGAAACTTAAGAGAAAAGAAAAAAAAAAGATGAGGAGATATTTTCTAAAACTATTGTATAACTAAACCTATGATTTTTGTCTACATATTTAGAGCACATTTAGGTTAATTAAAAATTACAAGTTATAAGAATATAACCTATTTTATTAAAAAATAATATTTTTAAACAAAAGATGATAACAAAAGTAGTTAAAAATTTATATTTTTATAATGACATGGATAATGAACTAAATCTATGCAGAATTTTATAAGATTAAAATAAACAATTTAGGCATGTGAATGTTCTAAATTGTTTAAGCCAATATGTTATAGGGTTTACAAGATTAAAATAAATAACTTAGATATGTGAATGCTAAATTTAAGTTTTTTAAATAAAAGAAAGTCAATATTGTTTGATATCCATTTTTAATGTATTGGTATAATTTCGTTTTAAAACAATTAGATATCCAAAATAATTAAAAGGATAAATATATTTTGATTGAAATTTTTGAATCAACTGTAATCTCTCCCCTCTCTCTCTCTCTCTCTCTCTATATATATATATATATATATATATATATATATATATATAATATAATATAATTTTTACTATAATTTGTTTAAATCTCACTACAAGAAAATCAATAAATAGAAACCAAATTGTATAAACCAAAATAATTAGTTACAATAGTAACTAAATTAGAGACCATTTTAGAAACTAAAAAGAAATTTGGTTTCTAAATTAGTTTCTATTATTTTCTATTATTGTTAAATAGTTTCTAAATTGGTATCAACCAAGGTTTTTGTTACCAAATTTAGAAACTAAATAATTGGTAGTTAAAACCTTAGTTGCTTAGATACCAATTTAGAAACTATTTAACAATAATAGAAAATAATATAAACTAATTTAAAAACCAATTTTTTTTGTTAGTTTTTAAAATGGTCTCTAATTTAGTTTTTATTGTAACTAATTATTGTAGTGTCCCAAAAGTCGTATTTTATTTAGATATTTAAAAGTAAAATAAATTAATCAATCACGTTTTTGGAGTAACAAAAACAAATTTACCTAAATCATCAGTTCTATGAAATTAACGTTTGTGATCAGTGTAAGTCTTTATATTTAGAAATTGGTTTAGAGAATTATAACCCATTTTTTTTATATAATAACAATAATAAAAAAAATCGATTTAATAATAATGAATTTGTTTCTTGAAATGCTTCAAAATATATAATATTAACTTACATGGTTTTTACTCTATATATTATTCAATGATGTTCGCATTTATTTTATATCCTCTAGTTCATATTAAAACATAAAATATATCAAAAAATACTTAAAAATATGCTAAAATTTAAAACTAAACAATATCGGCAAACACATATTTTTGTTGGAGATCCCACATCGACTAGAGATTAGAGTCTTTCATTGTATATAAGTGGGTGCAGACCTCACCTTATCGAGCCGGTTTTATGGGGTTGAGTTAGGCTTAAAGTCCACTTTGTAATATGGTATCAGAGCCATTTAAAGCCTATCCTAGCGAATGTTTGTTGGGCTTATCGTGCCACCCGCTATCGGTGTGAGGGGGATCAGTCCCACATCGACTAGAGTTTAGAGTCTTTCATTGTATATAAGTGGGTGAAGACCTCACCTTATCGAGTCGGTTTTATGGGGTTGAGTTAGGCTTAAAGTCCACTTTGTAATAATTTTGTTTAAATATTCCTCATTTAAATTTTTATAACATAAAAATAATAACCATTCTTTCTATACAACTAATTTAATTAATTTTTTCATAAAAAAAAATATGGAAAAAATAGTGTTGTTTGTTTTAAAATGATAAAATTATTTTTTTAACTTATACTATTTTCATTAATTCAATTAGAAATAATCATCTTAAAATAAGGAGTGTTAGCACTTTTTCATATAATTAATTCATAAACTCAACTAAAGTTACAAAGTCAATTTTGTAATGAGTTTTTTCAATTATACAATTATGATAACTTCACTACTTTTCTTTTCATTTAGTTTTGATTGTCTCACTCTTGACTTAGGTTATGGCATGTTATATATTTTATATATATATATATATATTATTGTTTAGAATTAATCTTCCATAAAACTCTTCCAGAACCAGTGATTTCTCCAAACTTTCTCTGTCATCTCTTCAATGGGTATATTCTTGGTCTCTGGAACTAGAAAGATTGTGAACAATGACATGACAAGCACCCAAGCGGAGAAGAAGAAGAAGATGCCAAACTTGAAGTGGCACATCATGGACAGAAAACCTTGTGCAATAATGAATGTGAAGAGCATATTCATAAACACTGTCACACTTTGTCCTGCTGATCTAGCCTCTAGTGGGAAGGTTTCACTAGGAATGAGCCATCCAAGTGGACCCCAAGACCATGCAAAAGATGACACAAATGTGCACACCATCACCACCACCAACACCGCAAACCCTGTGTTCAAGCTCTCTGAGTGATCTTGGACCTTCATCCCTAGCACCATGCCAATCACCACCTGAGAGACAAACATTTGGACACATGCTTCCAACAACAATATCCTCCGACCAACTTTATCCACAAAGTACACAGACACTAAGGTCGACAACACATTCACGGCTCCTGTGATCACAGCTGAGTATAGGGAAGCCTCACTTTTAAAGCCCAAGGTTCTGAACAACACTGGAGCGTAGAACATGATCGCATTGATGCCGGTGAATTGTTGGAAGATCTGTACACAAGAAATTTTTAAAATGCAAAGAAGGTCACAAAGTATTAGATAAGAAAGCAAATGAAATTATGAAAGTAGCCTAAGACTATTGTGTATAAATTATTTTCAACATATAAACATCTAAGTTTGGTAAGACCTGCAACATAACGGCCATGATCAGTGGAGGACGGTTGTGGCGCTTGATGAGGTTCTTAAAGGGATTCTTGACCATTTTAGCCGTTTTACTGGCTTTGAGGATCTCCTGAAACTCTGGCTCAACATTTTCCACACCACGAATCTTCTTCAGCACAATCTTCCCTTCATCCTCCAAACCCCTCTCAATAAGACTGTTAGGAGTGTCATGCACCAATAGGGACCCCAATGTTAGCATCAGTGCTGGAACCCCTGCCAATGCCAACGATATCCTCCAACCATACCCGCCTTTAATCCTACATTTCCCAGTTAAATACATTATAATCAATCAAAATAAACAAATAATGTTGCGTAAACTTTGTGCCTTCAAATTCATATCAGTAATAAGGATCATTGAAGTTACTGTGCTGTAAAGTAGTTGACAATATTTGCTATGAGAATCCCAATGGTGATATTAAGCTGGAACAAGATGTTCAGTGCTCCACGGATTCTTGTGGGTGCAATCTCAGAAAGAAACACGGGCACTGCCTATTGTGAAAACCCAAAATTAGTCAAGAATCAACAACATTATTATTACTAATCCAAAACAAATGCATTTCATGGAACCGTTGAGGAATTCATATAAGGACCTGGTTGGCGAAACCAACACCACAACCGAGCAATAGTCTCCCCAATATTAGCAGCGACAAACTATTCACTACAGAGTTTAAGACAGTTCCAACAATAAAGAAAATCCCTGCAATCAACATAGTGTGTTTGCGGCCTAGCTTTCTGGTGACACTGGAAGCAAACATGGTGGCTACCAATGCTGCAAGGTAGAGAGAGGATGTGAACAATTGAAGAGTTTGATTGTCATATTTGCAGTAGTTACTGTCCACTCCATGCTCTTGTATCTTTTTGTATACATCTGGAAAAAAATGTTGTAGAAAGCTAGGCATTGATGTTACACCACCTGCATTCACATGCATTTCACAAAACATTAAGTAATAAAATAGCTTGAAATCAAAACTGCAACAATGACTAACCAACCTCCATATATCACACGTACCTGAAATTCCAATGTCATAACCAAACATAAGACCACCAGTGGCAGCCATAATGCATGATATTATGACAGTATATGTGATCTTTGCCTCAAAGTTGACATCCCCTGAAGTTGATGCAAATCCTCCCCCTGCCATGATAATTAACTATCAAAATGACCAGATAATTTACAATTGATTTTCTTTGCAATATATATAGGAATGTAGCGAACTAGGTTCTATATATGGCCTCTTTGTTTTTGCGGGCTCCACGAAAATTTTAATAACAACATTTCAAATTAAGCACTTTACAGGATTAATATTGATGGCACAACTGATACATGGATGGATACAGGTTGATCAAACACCATCATATCTTTGCAACATGTCTATTGCTAACTATATATGATATATATACACACACATTGATAGGGTAATATTTCTCCCAAATTAGTTTTCCAAACTTGTTAGAATCTAAAATAAATAAAAAATGACTAACAAATATATAACAAAATTAGGGGAAAAAACTCAAAGTGAAAATATTTTGATAAGGATCAAGTTAGCCCAAACGAGAAAAAATAGTTAAATTATGATATAGAGAGTAATTAACAAATATTTTACTCCTAACATCAAAGGAAATTGTACCAATTGTAATTTTACATAGTTATTATTAAAAATATTTTTTAAAATTATATACATAAATAAGTAATGTTTGTGTGACACGACTTTAGTATAAAGAAGTTGTAATAACTTTACATGACTTTGTTTAAAATTATATTAAATTCGTGTGATTCATGCACGATTTTAATGTTGATGAAGTTGTATGTATCAATCACAATCAATCACGACTTTGTTTAATATTTTATTTTATTATTAGTGAAGTCGTGCTAGGATTTAACGATTTTGATTGATTGTAGTGAAAGTTGAAGTCATATCAACACGACTTTGCCTTGAATATTTAATTTCGTTCGATGTGTGTTTTATTTATTTTTAACGAAATTTTGATAAAGATGTATTATTTTTTATGTATTTAATAATTTGCAAAAGTGTAAATTTTGGAAACTGTAAATAATTGTTTGTAATTATTGTATGTGTGTTAAATAGATAGCAAACGTTAATGAGTAAATAAAATAGTTATGCATGTTAAGTTATGTAATACGTTTTTTGAATTTAGTGAGGAGAAAAATGTTACAATTGTACACATGTTATTCCCTATACAATGTCTACTATTGTGACATTCATTCCAACAATAAGAACATTTTTTTGCCTTATTTAAAATTGACATATTCATTTCTTTATGAATACAATTAGTAGTTAGTCTTTCTGATTCGATTTGTCCCATGTGTAGGTCGGGTGTGGAATTTGGTTAATAATCTTCATTTTAAATTGGAAGAAAATGGAGCTTATAAGCCTTGAAAATGTTGTGGAGGTTGTAGACCGAGGTAAAAAAATGTTGTAGACTGTAAATAACAATTGGAATAAACAACAACAACATATAGACAAGGCAGTTGAAAAGCTTAAAACTTCCCACAATCATACCACCATCAATTTAATTTGCTTGTGTGTGACATAGGTTGACATCGGAGTTAAGGAGTGACTATCTCCTGAACATCAAATTCTAAAATTTGTCGATTATATCTTTGCACATGAAACATAACAGATTGTTGTTCATTTATCTTAGTAAGACAATAATATCTTCAAGATAATAATGGTTTGTTCATAAATGCACTTCGTCTCGGTTCCTCGTTCAACAAACCAAAATTTTGTTCTTTCAAATGTTGTCTTAACAAGAGCATAAATAGCTAGGGATTGTGCTCCCTTTGAAATAGAGTTCATGCATTATTCTAGATTTGTTGTCATGTGAATGTACCTCTTGCCTTTGTCATATGTTTGAGTCCACTTTTCCAATGATATTTTATCTATCCAAGAGACGATTTGTTGAAATTTTGATCTCATTGTTGATAATTTTGCTTGAAAAATGGGTTATTTAATTTCATATGTTGTGGAAATGTAATAAATAAAATTACTTAGACATTTACTCATTTTTGTATTATTGCATAATGTCTGTTAAGGAATATAAATACTCATGTTTATTAGTTATCTTTAAAAAAAAATTAACTTTTTGTTAAAGTTAGATGCAATATGTCATATGTAATACATTGAGGTTGGCCTATCTCCTTCCCAACCAACTTCTGGAGATTCTAATGTTGGCAATATGGTTGTTCCTCTGTCAATTATCAAGCATACATATGGCTTAGGTGTGATGTAGGCTTGCACAGTTGGAAGAACCATATCATATCTTCCTTTATTTCACCTTCAACAATGAAAAAATTAAGAGGAAATATGCTCTGATTTCCATCTTGACCAATTGCGATCAACAAAGTCTCACGATATTTTCCAGCGAAGAATGTCTCATTAACTTGCACTATAGGCTTGCAATAGTTAAAGTCGTTAATGCAAGACTCGAAAGACCAAAATTCATGTTCTAAGATGTAGTAGAGTTGTCTTAAACATTGTCAACAACATACAAGAGTAACATATTGTACAATGGTATCTAAAACACTTTGTTGGAAAACTTTAACCATCTTGAAAGATGATTATATGATTCACCAACAACTATATTTTATTTTCGTTTTACATTTTTTTTAAATCACTTCATATGTTATTATTAATAACACATTAGTATATTTTAGTTTTCATACAAAATATTTTTAACTAAAAAAATTAAAACAAAATATGAACATAATGAACAAAACCAATATTCAATTATATATTCAAGGCAAAGTTGTGCCAAGGGTGTATGACTTCAATGCAATATAAAAATAACTAAAATTGTGTGAAACATGCACTAAGGATGGCAATGCGGGGCGAGCCATGTGGGCCGGCCCGCACCCCGCTAGTAAAAAAACGCTGGGTATGCTCAGTATTTCAGCCCGCTGACCCCCTTTAGTCTGTCCTGCATAACCCGTAGCCCGCTCGGGCCAACAGCAGGACGGAGCGGGCTGGCTCGCTATCCTGCAAATTAAAAAAAAAAGTTAAGTTTGTGTGTGTTGCGATGGTAATGTTGTGTTGCTTGCTTAATGCTCTCTGTTCTCATCATCGCACGACTTCACTATAATTTTAAACAAAGTTATATTAAATTAACACTACTTCTTTACACTAAAGTCATACATAACTTTTAAGTATACCTAATTTTAAAAAAAATTACCAATTTGATAATAACCATGGAAAAGTACACTAAAAAAATCTTAACATCAATACTTACAAATGAGAACCAGAGAAATAAAAAAAAATCAAAATTAAAATTTTCGTTGTAAGAAACTTATCTTGCACTACAAATTATCTAATACCTAACCTTTTTTCATTCGTATTCACCATTAATTAAAAAAAGAATATTAAAGATTTAGAAAAATATTAAAATTACTTAATTTTCAATTTTATCAAAATAAATATATGATATTAATATCATGGATTGTATATTTTTTTAATGTAATATCATTATTTTGGTCCACTAAACCAAACATATTTAAAAGTGCCTTTAAGAATTTAAAAACAAAATAGTGTAAATTAAACTCTATTAACTATTTGTTAACAATTATTAATTATATTTTTTTTGAAAAAATTATTTCAAATTATTAGTTTTCAAAAAAAAAAAATTATTTCCTTATAGGCACACTACAAGAAAATCAATAAATAACAATCGAGATAAAAAATAATTAGTCACTATATCAATTAAATTAAATATTAATTTAAAAATTAAAAAATTATTAGTATCTAAAGTGGTTTTTATTATTAATAAAAATTTATAAAATAGTTTCTAAATTAGTCTTTTAGAGACCAATTTAAAATTTAAAATATTAGAAACTAAAGCTTAGGTATCTAACCCTTAGAAACTTTGGTAGCTAAGGGTTAGATACCAATTCACTAGTGTAAAAAAGACTTTTTATGACGGTTATACGAGACTTTTTATGATGGTTCTAATGGCGATATAGATTCAGGCGATATAAAAACTCTGCACTTTCTATGTCAGTTGAAAAAATGACATAGTAAGTTTACTTACCATGACTGTTATATAAACTGTCATAAAATGTCCAAAATATTTGTTATAGTAAGTTCAGATAGAACTTTCTATGACTGGTATTTTTAGAACAGTCATAGAAAATATGACTTACTATGATAGTTCTTAACATAACCGTCATAGTAAGTAATTTTCTATGACAAATATTTTTACCACCCGTCATAGTAAATCAAATTTTTTATGTCGTATATTACAATAACTGTCATAATAATTTATTTATTTTTAAAGATGTTTGCTCCAAAGATGATTCTAATTATCTCTACATTCAATCTCAGAATCAAATTAAATTTAATAAAATAAAACATAAAAATAATAATAACATTTTCCTAACCCAGAATCTACGTCACCAAACCCTCCAATACCATTACCTAGTTTTCTCTCTTTCTACTCCTAATTCATTTGTTTATTTAAAAAATAAGGAAAAAAGTAGAAAAAGAAAATTAGTGATTATTAATTAAGTTATCACATAATTACTCAAACATCATTCTAATTCAAACATAATTAGAACTGAAATACAAATCAAGCATCTATAATGTTAGTTATAATCCAAATCCAATTCAAATAAAATTAAAATTGATTTACATTTTAATATCTATAATTTTAATTTTATGGGTGGAATGTAGTGTTTCACCAACACCGCTTTTAATTCATTTATACTTTTTTATACTTGTAATTTTTTTTATAATTCAAACACATTAGTTATGATTATGATACAATTCCTATTCAAATACAAATTAAGATTGAATAATAAATTATAAAATATTCTCTATTCTTTTATATTAATTGTTTAAGGTTCTTTCACTGAAATTAAGAGAAATATATTTTTATGCGCTGCTTTCTTTATCTCTCCCTTTGTTATACCATTGCAAAGTTTCTCCAGCAAAAAATTATGGACATGAGAAAAAGATTATTATGCTAATTTGTCACAATCTCTTTCAAGATTGAAATTCCCGTTATGTGTTATAGGCATATACAGTTTGCTTGAATAGCACTGGACTTGCATGGTGATATCAACTAGAATAGCAGAACTTGAATATGAGTTAACATGTGGGTAAAATACATTATAATATGAAAATACATTAAATTTAATCTCAATAATAAAGGTGTTGAAAATAAAATTATAAAATAACATGTTAATATAATTTTAAAACTGATATATCACCCAGACAAAATATTACCACCACATTTGTCACCTTCTAATCAACCCATTCAATCTTCATCATCTCATTATAATTTCATTCAACATGTGCATCATTGGTGGGAAATAAACAAAATAACATCTAATATATAGTTCCTGCTGCATGAATAGATTAGTCATGAATTATTGAATTGTCTTTCAACTAATCAGATCCTTAAAAAATTAAATGTATAAATCTTCTATTTAATTTTCATCAGTTATGAATGCATAAATTATTACTATTAAACCTTCCCCTTCTACATCTTCATAAAACATTTTTTTGACAAAACTAATTATAAAATTTACATTAGAGTTCAACAATTCAATTCATAAAACATTTTTTTGACAAAACTAATTATAAAATTTACATTAGAGTTCAACAATTCAAGAAAAAGGCTTAGAAAAATCAAACAATTTTACTGGTACTCAAAAGTGGAATATAAATATAACAAAGCAATGACATAGCAAATTGACTGTAAAACGAATTGCATTTTCAGTTAAAAATCTAAAAAGCAATATAATTACTGAGAGATTGTGTCTGAATATAAATTAACAAAAAAGAACAATTCTGTGTGAAAAGCTTAAAAGGTACTTGCTCCTTTGCCATAGCAAACTCCAATTACAATCCTTCACTTTGCCACTTCCACATAAGCCTGCACACAAATTTCAAACTTCCACATTTTTTATTTAAATAAAAATTAAAAGAATAAAGGAAAAGAAAGAGATGGTGAGAAAGGAGGTCTTCTTCTTCACGCAATCTCATGTGTCAACGGTGGTGTCACAGTAATAACAATTGAAGAATGAAGAAGAGAAGAAGAAAATAAGAAAATAAGGAAGTCACGATGAGTTACAAAGCCATTATCTCATATTTCTCTCTTCTTCAACTTCGTGCTTCATTCCATTACCGCGCCAAACCTGCACATGCACCTCCACGATCGCCGTCATGCAATCGGTTAAAGGTGCCATCGGTAACCACGTTCTGGTAGAAAGATAGAAGAAAGCACCATGAGCATAAAATAAACCCTAAGCCCCAAAAATCTTAATCATTAAAGGAGAAAGAAAAGAAATAGAACTTACTTAAGAGTGACTTCGTTCTGTTAATAAAGGAACTTTGGGAGATAAGGAGTGAAAAACACAATCGAAGATAGGCAATATATAAGGAGCGCGAAATGCCTGTGGAAAGTGTGAGAGTGAACTGCTGGTGGGAGACTTGAAAGAAAGTGGGATTGTGAAAGAAAAAAGAAACTTATTATGTCAGGTCTAAGTTCAACCAACATAATAAGTACCTACTATGTCATTTAAAATACTAACTGACATAATATGTGTTTTCTACATCATTTATAATAAAAGCTGACATAGTAAATTTCATCTTATTTACAATTTTGCCACCGTCACATTTATTATGACATGTAGATTAGACCTGTCATAGTAAGCTGTCATTGATTCTTATTTTTGTACTAGTGATTTAAAAATTATTTTATAAATTTTTATTAATAATAAAAACTAATTTAGATACCAATAATTTTTTTAGTTTATAAAATGGTATTTAATTTACTTTATCTAACTATTTGATTTCTAAAAAAATTATTTAATAATATTTTTTTAGTGGTAGTGTTGCAGTTTTTTTTTAAATATAGAAAATGATCTGTTAAAACATATTATACATTTAAAAATAAAGGACTAGTTTCAACGAGAAAGTATAAAATAGCGTGATTGCAATCAATTACTACAAAAGAATGAAAAAAAGGAAAAAACAAAATCTTCACTCCTATCAAAAAAAAATTCTAAAAAAAGTGATATTAAATCACAAGTAAATGAAGAGTGTAAGCAATATTGTACATTTTTTCTACTAATTTTAAATTTTTATATAGAATTTGAATAATGAAACATTTATTCTATTAATTTTACTCCAAATTTTTTATATGATGAATATTTTAAAAATAAGTAAGTTTAAATTTGTAAATTAAAAAAAATGTATGATATTAATATGAGAACGAGTTTGTGAGTACACTTCCTTATAATGATAACTGTATATTTTGATTTAAAAATTATGAAAATAAATGTATGATATTAATATCACGATTTTGATATTTATTATTTAATTTAGCAGACTAAATCCATTTTAAAGAGATTTACTATTGATTAATAAAGTTAGATTACATAGGGTTATAATACTATTTCTTAATTATCCATTCGTTTTTTATGGCATGCACTCTATCTTTACTTTTATACTAAAACAAGATAGGTAATATTGGTACAATATTAATACAATTTATTTTATTGAATTTAGTGTTTACCTAGATAATTGATAAATGTTCTGTAATCTAAATGTTTCAGATAATTAAGAACATCTGAAACATGTAGAAATTAGATAAATATGGAGGTCGTGTTTGTAAAAACATTGATTAATTATTCTAAATTTAATTTCAATGTAACAAAATTAGTTTTGGACATTTATATGGTTTGAAGAGTTTTAATCACTAATATGTAGAATTCCAGTTCAAAGTAAACAATGGTTAATTTTTTATTTATTTTCTTACTAATTTTAATTTATTTTTAAGTATACGTGTAATCAAAAAATAAAGTTTAAATGTTTTCTATATATTCATATTTTAATTAACTATATAGAATTAATGTGCATTAGCCATCTCAATATAGAGATAATAATAAATTTAAAGTAAAACAAACGTATAAATCTAAATTTTATTCATGACATAATTGATTTTATTCGTTATAATTCAACTATGCAATTAGAAAATTAACTTTAGGAAAATTGAAAACTATATAAAAAATTAAGAAGATTATAGAGAATAAACCAGATATATATTAAAGAATTAAGAAGCTTAAGTAACCAAACAGCATGAACATGAACTGAAAAAGAAATGAAAACACAAACAATTGTGGAGTGTAAAGGCTAGGTTCAAAAAGACTTAGTAAGAATGATTCCAATTGTAAAAATACGTAAAATGTTCTTAAAGAAGTTATACAAGGTTTTATATATACCATATAAAACTAATTATTTCAGGTGTTTTAATTTGATGATGGTTGAGAGAGACACATTAATAAGATTTGATATAATGAAACAAACTCATAAATAAGATTACAATAACACCTTCAACTATTTAAGAAAAAAAATTATATTTTCTTTCTTTATATATTACTATCTTTATTAATTGAATTTAATGTATAATTATTATTAAAGATAATAAAGATACGAATTTTTCCAACTATATATAATTATTTTTCTGCAATAATCACATCACTCATAAATTTTAATAAAATTTTGTTACAACTCGACTTAATATATTTCAATCCAAACAACTTTATTTTCTTCACATTTTTTTCTCAAATCATTCAAAATTTACTTTCTCAAATCTTCTCTCCATTCCAAACATATCTCAATCCAATCACACCTTAACATATCCGAATCCAAACACATTAATTCTCTTCATACTTTCCTTTTAAATCCTGAGATATTTACTCCCTCAAATTCTCACACTTATATTTCTCAATGCAAATATAACTCAAAAGTGAACTAAAAAAAAATGGTTTAAATACTAAACAGATATTTTTCTGGTAACTACTACTAAATACTCATATTAAATACTCATATTAGTACAACAAAATAACAATATAAATATATCAATATCTGGATCAATATATAATGTGTACATTGACAATACATGATAATATTTAATAGATTTTTTATTATATAAAGTGAGACTTTAATTTTGATTTTCTCTTAATTTAGTGATTACATATTTTTTTAGACGAATTGAGTATAGACACCAATGTGGTTAAAAGTTCTATTTTTACTCATGAAATTTGAATTTGATTATCGCCGAGAAAATGATAATAATTAATAAGTTTTTAAATAAAGAATTTCCAGTGAGGAATAGACACATATTTAAGGTGTGTATCAGTGTGGTATATTTTTAAAATCATGAAATTTTCCTTGAGCTTTATGAATATTATGAGTTATTAAGATCCAATTCATTTAAAATTTGTCAATAATAATAATAAAATGTTTTTCCTATTCACCTACCCAAAAGTTGTATCGCTTTACAGTAAAATTATGAAACTGAAGAATTAATAAATAAATAAAAGATGGAAGGAAAAGTGAATATTTTCTCATAAAGTGCAAAATAGGTATTGGTAGGGTGACAGTATAAAGAAGTGAAAGATAGTGAAGGGATTGATGCTTAGTGGGATTTGGGCTGCCACATGCAGTCTTGTTATTGGTTTCATTGGATACACCTCTTTACCAAGCCCAATTTCCTCATCATACCAAATGTTTACTGTATTTGCTTACTCTTTTTTTTTTTCAAATTTCGATAATAATTAAGCTTATCATGAAGCATATATGCATGGTCATATATGTTTTTTTTTTCATGAGCTTATAAACAATAAAGATATTTAAAAACGGTAAAAGATGTCATGGAAAACACGAGAATAAGACTTTTGGGATATGTTTGGTTGGTGAAAATTTATGCAAAAAAATGGAAAAAATATATTAAATAACAAAATGTAATTATTATTTATATGAAAATAGTGGAGAGAAAAAAAATGTGAGATATTTATTTATATAAATGTTGTTTCCTCTTTTTCAACAATGTTCACTTTTTTTTTTCATAACCTAGGGGAGTATATGAACATATAGGCAAAGTCTCCACTCAGTATATAAATAGATACCTCTATTCTCCTCCAAAACATATCTTAGTGATTCTCTTTTCTTCTTCTATCTTAGCTTATTTCTTCTTAAGAGTTATGCTAATTTTGTGATAGTTGACATATCACTTGGTACTTGCGCAACATATTCCGGATAAGTTTTTAAGAGCAATGCTTATCCATGTCTCAGGAAAGCACAGCATTTGTGTTTATAGTCTATTTTTGTTATAGTTGAATAATTAGTTACTATTGGATTAAATTAAAGACCATTTTAGAGACTACAAAAATTATTGGTATCAGATTATTGAATTAAACTTGAGACCAATTTAGAATATAAAATAATAGTAGCTAAAACCTTAGTAGCTAATTTAGATACCAATTTAGAAACTATTTTATAAATTTTTATTAATAATAGAAACTACTTTTTGCATACTAATAATTTTCTAGTATCTAAAATAATATATAATTTTGGTAATATAGTAACTAATTATTTTTATTTCTAAAATTAGTTACTATTTAATTAATTTATTATAGTGTAGTTTGAAATCCAATTAGATTCCAATGATTACTTTTAGTGAAAGATGAGGTGACACCTTTTAAAAACGGAGGTAACTTTATGAAATTATGAGAATTGAGATCAATTTTAGTTTTACTTGAAGCATTAAATGTTTGAAGATATTTACTTGTTTAAACTTATCTCCTTTTAAAAAGGACAAATAATTTTTAGTGTGGATGTTTCCACTTAACTTTATTTATTGAATAAATAATTTAATACATTTTTCTACTAGATCGTCTAATGTTTTTTTTACCATCTAATACTTTATTGAGATCGCCTAACATTTTTTACCTTTTAAGATAATTTGATTGTCTAATCAAAGTTTAACGGTCATGTTAATAGTCAACTTCAAGAGTTAATTTTTATTCTTCTATTATTTTATGATTGAAACTCATTAAACGGTATTTTATTTCTTAGAATTGTATATGTTTATGACAAAATATATTAGATGTAGAGAGCGTTTAACAAGTTATTACTATTTTGTTTTAAATATTACATATGTCTGAATGTTACACAAATTATATTAATAATGGTTTTAATTTTGGATACAGTTATAATTTTATGTAATTTTTTTTTTAATTTTATACTATACACTCAAAAAAGTTATTAAATATCAAATAAATTTAGAGATAAAAAATAATTAATTACTATATTAACTAAATGAGATAATATTTTAGAGGCTAAAAAATTATTGGTATGTAAAATATTTCTATTATTAATAAATAAATTATAATATAATTTTTAAATTGATAACTAAAATCTTGGTAGCTAATTGTTAGATACCAATTTAAATGTTATTTGATAAAGTTTTATTAATAATAAAAACTATAGATATACTAGTGATAATTAATTGATTGTATACAAAATTTAATTATATGATTAATAATAGCAACTATAAGATTAAAATTAAAATATATAAAAAATTTATAATTTCACATAATCATAATATTTTAAAATGAGTTGATAAATATTAAATTTATAAGTAATTTGATCAAATATAAAATTTGTTATAAGTATCACAAAAATTATTCTAGTAGTTGTTCTATTTTGTTACGTGTGTGCACTACAAGAAAATCATGAAATAGAAACTAATTTTATATACCAAAATAATTAGTTGTTATAGTAAATAAATTATAGACTAAAAATATTTGTGATTTTTAAATTAGTTTCTATTATTGTTAAATGATTTCTAAATTGGTATCTAATTAGCAACCAAGATTTTTATTACCAAATTTAGAATTTAAATAATTAATAGTTAAATTTTGGTAACTAATTAGATATCAATTTAAAAACTATTTAATCATAATAAAAATTTATTTAAAAACTATTTCTTTTAAGTTGGTAAAATAATCTATAATTTAATTATTATAATAATTAATTATTTTTTATCTATAAAATTGGTTTATATTTTTTATATTTCATGATTTTGTTATAATGGTGTGACATCATATTCTACTATTGTCACTTTTATGGTCATCGTACTATGATTATCAGTGGTAGTAAAAAATCTTAATTATAATAATAAGGATAAAATTATTGTAATAATATCAACAATGTAACGGCTAGGAGATATCTTATTTTTTTTATTTTTGACCATTTTAATCTTTAATGACATTTATTTTTTGTTTGGTTAACTTTTAAAAAATTTAATGGTTACAGAAACAATTAATTTGAATTTGAAGTATTTTAATTTTATTAATCTTAATTACATAGTTATCATTAAATTTTTTATAAGAATTTATAACTATAATGTTCATATATATATATGTAAACGGGAATGTGATAAAAAAAGATAATGCATGGTAAGGAGGTATATTTAAGTATTTTTTTTTTGTCTTATATAAATATATCAATGTGAAACAGCGTAGCCCTACTATTTCATAAAAAAGACACATCAGGGAAAGGCCCTAACCATAACGATTGATATCACTTATCTTAAATGCTACAAAAAGTCTCAAGTTTAACTCATAAATTTGTAATAAATATTTTAGAACCTAATTATACTACAAATGATTTTTTAATAATATAAAAAGAGCAATTTGCTTAACATACATAATGTTTTATTATTATTTTTCATTGTATCCCATACTTCATTTCATATTTTTGTTTTTATAATTTTTCCTTAAATGATAAGAATTATAGAAAAGAATCCGGCTGAAATACCGTTGCTCACTTCATATAGATAAATTGCTGAAACTGATATTTTATAATTTTTTTAACAAAACGAAAGGACCAATTCCATAAGTAAATAGATTTTTTGGGTTGAAAATCCTTTTTCATTGGCAATGAATGGGAAAGATGTAAAGAGAGACACATATAGGCATAAGTTATTGCAGGACTCAATTCCAAAGATTGAGGTGAGGGTAAATAGGAAAATTGTGAGAAGGATTTAAAAATGTAAATTAATAATAAATAATGAATGGAAAGTAAGTGAGTTATTTATTAAATTAAAGTAATAAGAAGATTAGAAAAGGGAAGTGGGAAGAGTGACGTAACGGTGTGGTGACGGCTAGGGTTTTTTTGGTTAGTGTCTACGGCATAAATGAAGCCACGTAGGCTAGCTGAGGTAGCAGTTCCGGCGCACACATGGCAGAAGTGTGGGGTTTGAGGAGAGTGAGAGTATGAAAGCACCCCATGGTGACGTGGCACACTAACTTGAAAAATATAATATTTTATAATGAAAAGGTAGGTTACCTCCACTCACTCTGGCTTATGAAATAAAATGTTTTTTTGCAACACTTTGTCCGCATTCCACGCTGATATTAGAGGTGTTTTTGAAGAGCTGAAATAAAAATTAGTTTTGCCTTTTGGAGTTAAAAGCAGAGAAGCAGAGTCTACACGGAGTGACGCTATCTTTTCCTCCATTTGTTTGTTCACAATGAAGATAGATACATAGATAGATATTTACCACATCAAAGTCGGAACCAAGTGTAACCAATACCAACATCCCACCCTACCAACCACCCTCTTCACAACCTCCACATGTTGCACTATTTCTCTGCCACGTCTTCCAACTATATTGTTTTATTCAATTTTTATTTTCCTTAAACATCATTCAAATATAGGTTTACGTTAATCTTAATCTTAAACATAAACATAATTTTTTTAACTGGGGAACGTGTGCATATGATTTTAATGGAGAAGCGCGTGCCTAAAGAAACCCGTGTTTGGTTTTGCTGTCTCCATCTCTGCTAAATTAATTACTAAAGGTTTGGTTTTTAATTAATTGTTTATTTAGTTTTTAACTGTGGTGTAATTTTCATCAACTAGATAGTACTATTAGATAAGTTTATAAATATTGTGAATTGTTTAATGGTGGGACCCATGTACATGTCATGAAGCTACCACATCTCGCGAACGTGACAATTAGGCCAAAGGAGAGAAAATAATTTCTAGATCGGCAGCTATTGGTGGGCCCACACTCCTTGGAAGTTCCGTGACCGTGACTCTGAGTTACTCTCGCTTCGGCGCTCATCTGAACCGTCCAATCACAAAGCTTCGACGGTGGAGATTGGGGTTTGACGATTGACATGCCCGAACCTCTTGGTTTAGGTGCCATGTCGGACTCGCTCGTTCGTTGGAATCTGCTTGTTTTTTCAATGAATACCCAGTGCCACGTCGGACCCATCCAACGATGAAAAAGCATGTGTTACTGATAACACCAGGATCTGGTCCGTAGAACAGAAATGTTTTTTTGGTTTTTTATTTATTTCAAGGTGGGCCCTCTAGTGTAGTCTATTCTGAAATGATAAATATAAAATATGTCTAATCGATTAAAAAATGAGAAAAACGGGAAAGGGTAAAAATGGAATCAAATTAAAGAATTTGACTGGTGGCAACGATATTTTCTGCGGTCACCTAGATTCCTTGTGATGGTGGTGTTTCATGTTTGCTTTTACCAAAGTCCTGGCAACCGGTTATATCAGGTGACCGCTGGAGGTTTTATTTTATTTTTTTCTAAAAAAATAATTTCCCTTGTAACGTAACAGCGAAATAAAATTCAAAGTATAAGACATTAATTTGTTGCATTAATTGAATAATTAAACAAAATGATATCATACCAAATTGGCAGAGAGTAAAGATTGGAAAGTTAGAGAGAGAAGTGGACAGATGGAGGTGATGCGCTGAAAAGGTTAAAAGGTGTAATGCATGAGTGGTGAGATGGACGGTTGAGGTGGTGCCATGATGTCATGAGGAAAGGGTGTCCGTTGGATTGGTGGAGTAAAGAAGGGTGGGGATTGTAACAGGTGACGCGGTGGAGAATCGTGACCGTCCAGGAGTCTTTGGAGTGGGTTTGGCAGAGAGTGAAATAGCGGAAAGAGATGAGATTGGAGCACAAAAAGGGGAGGAGAGATAGAGGAGCGAAGAGTGGTGCAGCAGCAGCAGCTAGAGGAAGAGAAGAAGGGGTAACAAAGAGATAAGCAAAGCATAGCATAGCGTAGCAGTCCCCCCTAAGATCTCTCTGATAATTTTTGATAACAGGAAAAGACGATCTTTTGTGGAGAGAATCAAATTTGAGGGGTTGAAAATATCAAATATCAAAATTTCTCTCTCCGTGCCTGCGAATTTGGGGTGCAGGTGATTATGGTTGTTGATGAGAGGGTGTAGCTGATTCGGCGGAAAGAGAGGATTTTTGTTGTGGAATGGACAGGATTAGAGAAGCAAGAAGAAACACTATGGCCGCTAATGGTTTAACCAGAAGAAGGCACAGAACTAACAGTCTCAGAGACTCACCAGGTTCGTAATTCTCTCTCAGATCTCAATAACCACCCTACCCTTCGCTCTCTCCCTCTTCCTTGATTCTCACGATGTGTGGCTGTTCTTTTTTCTTTTGTATTTTTGTTTTGTGCAGAGGAAGATGGAACGATGGAGCTGCAAGAGCCATCGAGGTTGCGAGATCGAGGAGGGACTGGGAAAAAGGATCGAGATCGCGAGAGGGAGAGGGAGAGGGAGAGGGAGAGGGAAAGAGATCGATTGGGTCGGAGCAAGAAGAGGAGAGGGGATAGGTTGATGCATAGCAGCAGAGAAGATGGCGTCGAAGACACTTCGGAAGAGAGTATCAACGATGAAGATGACGATGACGACGAGGATGGCGGCGGCGGCAGTGGTAGCGCCTCAGTCAGAATGCTTCCGCTCAACCCCTCCTCGCTCTCCAACCACCATCGGAAGAGCTTCCCTCCGGCGAAAGTTTTTAGACCAACGCCGCCGTCGACGTGGAAGGCCGCCGATGAGATGATCGGAGTCTCCGTCCCCAGGAAAGCACGCTCCGGTAAAAACCGCAAAACCATCCAATTCAGAAACGCTCACTGAATTCGCCGCGTGTCGATGCGCTCACCTTTCTTCTTATTTTTTCTGTTTCTGTTCGCAGCGTCTACGAAGAGGTCGCACGAATGCTGGGCTTCGAGCGGCAGCGGAATCTTGGCGGAGCAAAATCACCGACAGCCGTCGACCTCCCCGGTGAGGGCGGCCTCGCCTTCGTCTTCTAACGCTTCGGCTAGAAAGAAGATAGTGAGTTTCGGAATCCGGGTGTGAGAGTCTCACTGTGGTGTGGTGTGTTGGTATTGATGTAAGTGTGCTAACAGTGTTGTTTTGATGGGTGTAGAAGCAGAATGGAGGAGCCAAGTTTCGACCACCCAAAACGACGACGTCGAAGCCATCTTCTTCGGCGCAGGAAGAGATCGAAATAGAGATCGCGGAAGTGTTGTACGGCATGATGAGACAACCTCAGGGACCGTCGAAACAAGAAATCATCGCCAATGATTCCACCAAGTTTGATTCCCGAGAACCCAATAAATCTTCCACCGATGCAAAGTCACCGATCTCCAACCCCCAAAATTCAAGCTCTTCCGCCACACCCATCTCTGCTGTTGGTGCGATTTTCTCTCGGCAATTTTTGTTTTTTTGTTTTTTGGTTTCTTATTGACTATTCTTTTGGGTTTAACTTTGCAGCTCCGAAGAGGAAACGGCCGCGACCGGTGAAGCACGAGGATGAGAATCCTTCGAGCTTGAGCGTCCGGAGCAGTCCCATTTCGTCAACGACGAAGGCTGAGAGCGATCAGCCTTCAAAGATCGAAACCTTTTCTTCTAATTTGGATAAGAACAACGTTGGGTCGGCTACCGAGGCGATCAATCTGGTGAATTCTCAAACGGTTCAGGCTTCGCTGGAGCCGGTGAAGCAAGACAGCAACGCGTCGTCGGAGTCTAAGCAGGTGTCTGAGGAAGCGGAGAAGCAGAAAGATGTGGGGTTGAGTGAGGTGGTGGTACCTCCTCAGTCGCCAAAGAAGGAATCTCCTATGCGACAAGTAGCAGATGATGACCGGGAAGATGTGAAAGCGACTAAAGCGTGAGCAGCATCGACTTTTATTACTCTTTCTTTTTCGTTTTTTCTTTAATCATTCATCCTTTTTGTGTTGAGTTCGCGCTGAATGTGAATCCTGATCTTTCTTTATTGATTTTTTGGTTCTTCAGGAATCCATCTATATCCGAGAATGAAAATCAGTGGGAGGAGAAGTTCCAGATAGATCTGATGGTGCTTATCGTTTTCTTCCTAATCTGTCTCCGATATTCCGTGCTTTTTTTTAAATAATGGATTTTCATCAGTAGGATATTTTTTATTTTCAGGCACCACCTCCTCCATTGAGGTCTTCTCCGGAAAGGAATGTGGAGAATAATTTGGTGGTTGACGCAGAAAAGGTAAGTGGGCCATGTATTAGCAATGGAATCTTTTCGTATAAGAATCAGTACTTAAGGAGTTTGGGTTTGTTCAGGAAGCGAAGCCTATGGTGAAGGAGGACGAGAAAGCACTGAGAATGAACAAGGAAGAAGCAATGGTTATTGAAATGGAAAAAGTGAAAGCAAAGGGAGAAGAAACTGATTCGCAGAGAGCGGGTATTGTGCAGAAAGAAAGAGGAATTGACTTGCAGCTTGATTTGGAGAAAGCTGATAGGGTGGATCCTATTGGCAATGTCGGTAGCATGGTTAACAAGAAGCAGCAACATCAGAACGTTCAGAGGCAGCAGCAAACAAATTCAGAGAAAAATGGTACTTTCAATTTTGAAGCTAACAATGCTTGTTCTTCTTCTGTCTTTCTTCACTTCCCTCTTTCTCCTTTTTCTTTATCTCGGTGCCTTACTTGGTTTCTCTCTTCTTCTTCACCTTCTTTCCAGTTCAATCCAATTCTTTGCCTCTACCATTGTCTGTTCCCAGCTGGCCTGGCGGGCTTCCTCCCATGGGGTACGACGAGAGATCAATTATTGTGTTCACTGTTGTTTCAGATATTTGTACTACTGTGGAAATTTGATGTGATCCTCTTCTCATCTCATTATTAGCAGATATATGACCCCTCTGCAAGGAGTTGTATCCATGGATGGGACTACCGTGACATCTGCAGCTATACCAGTACGTGCTTTTCTGTTTCCTCTCAAACTTTTGATTTTCAAACAATGTGAATTGAGCTCTAAATAATTTTTCTCTTAAATTTGTAGCCTCCCCATCTTCTTTTTAATCAGCCTCGGCCAAAAAGGTGTGCAACCCACTGCTACATTGCTCGGAATATATTGTATCACCAGCAAATTGCGAGGATGAATCCATTCTGGCCAGCAGCAGCAGGTTCTGCATCACTGTATGGTGCCAAGCCTAGCAATCTTAATGTTGTACCCTCCACAGACTTGCACGGCAATGCTCCCGTCAGGGCTGCTAACTCTTCTCAGGACAAAGGGCACGGTATTTCCGTGTTTTCAGGACATTTGGGGAAGGATAAAGCCGCTCAACCTGCCAGTGTGGATAATTCATCTAGAAAGCAAATTTTACTTCAGCAAGCTCTACCCCCAGGAGCACCTAGCAATATCTTGGTATGGTGTATCTCTCTTTGTCTAAATCTGTAAATGCTTTTGTCTACCCCCTTCTGTCTTGTATTTTTTTTTTTAAATTATTTGTGCTTTGTCACAAATTGCAGCATGGCCCTGCTTTCATATTCCCACTGAATCAGCAGCAAGCGGCTGCTGCTGCATCTGTTCGGCCTGGATCTGTGAAGTCATTGCCAGTTTCAAGCAATGGAACACCATCCAGTGTGTCGAATTCAGCCCCTCCTAATGCTTCTAGCACAGGTGCTGCGGCTGCTCCAACAATGAGTTTCAGCTATCCAAATATGCCTAGCAATGAAGCTCCGTACTTGGCGATTTTGCAGAATAATGCTTACTCATTTCCTATTCCAGCACATGTTGGTGGTCCACCTGGGTACCGTGGGACTCCCCATGCCCAGGCCTTTCCATTCTTCAACGGCTCATTCTATTCTTCTCAAATGATACATCCTTCACAGATTCAGCAGCAGCAAATTCCTGCTCAGTCACAGCAGAACCAACAGGTCCATCAAAATACCAGTATGTCTAGTGGATCCTCCTCTTCTCAGAAGCAGCATGCTCAGAATCAACAACAGAAGCCTAATAATAATACTGCTGGATCCAATGGGGTTGGAAGCTTGCAAGGCTTTCCTGTCTCCAAAAACCCACCATCACAGCCACTACAGTTGCAACAGCAACCACCGCAGAGGCCGAATCATCACACTTCTCATCCAACTCGCCAAATTGAGTATGAGATGGGCGGTGAAGACAGTCCATCCACTGCTGACAGTCGTCTAACTCGTGCTACCATGAACATTTATGGTCAAAATTTTGCAATGCCTATGCAGACGCCAAACTTTGCTTTGATGACACCTGCCTCAATAAGTGGTGCTGGTTCCAATGGCGGTCACAGTGAGAAGAAGCAATCCCAGCAGCACCCTGGTCCAAAGGCTGGAGGTGAAACAGGTCCTGCGTTTGCCATGTCATTTGCACCCATCAATGGAGTTTCTGGCGCCCCTGGACTTGACCTCTCATCTATTGCACAAAATCATTCAATCATGCAGAGTAATCATAATTATCATATAATGGCAGCTGCACAAGCTGCCAGTGCCCAGTTGAAGAAAAATTATCATGCTGCTGAGGAAGGGAAAAATGTTAATTCTTCTAATAATATGGACGAAGAGAGAAAAGCAATGCCCGGGAAAATTCCAGCAACAATGGGGCAATCCATCGCATTCGGAAGGCCAGACGTATCTGATCCTTCACTAGCGGCAATATCCGGTGGCAACAATGCCATTGATACCTCTGGTCGTAACCTCAACCTCGGTTCTGCTTCTTCCCGGGCTTCTGCTTCAGTTATGCCTGCTGCCATCAGCACTAATGCAGCCACTACTCAGCAACAAATGCAGCGAAATCAGCAGCAAATTCTTCAGCATCAGAAGCAGAACCAATTTGCAGCTGCCGCTGCAGCTACCGCCCGCAACAAGAACCCATCAACAAGCAATGGCAATGTGTACTCTGATAACCTCCCTTCTACATCTTCAATGGCAACCAAGTTTTCTAATGCTGTATCGGCGTTTCCTCAGAGCGGCAGCGCAGTGGGTCATTCCACTCAGTGGAAGAACAATGTAAGGGCAACAACCACTTCACAGTCACCTCCATCCATGGCTTCAACTACACCAGCTTCGTCAGTCAAGAATATTCCACAGCAGCAGGCTCGTTCCCAGCAACCTCATACCCAAATATCTTTTGCAACAAATCCAAAATCATCCTCAGCACAAGTGCAACCTGCAAGTTCCACCCAGTCCCCATCTCCCCCAGTCATGGTTGGTTCACCAACTACTTCTTCAATGTCCAAAAATACAGGTAGTCCAAGGACGACTTCAGCTTCAACGGCTAGCAATAAGATAAGTCAAAGTTCTTCCTTGTCCTCCCAGCAAGCCAAGAACACTGGTGTGCCTGCTCGAAAATCATCACCTGTTGGTGGCAGGAATGTGCCTTCAATACTCAATGTCCCTCAGCTAACTCCCTCTTCCAGCACTGGGAGTAAATCCCAATTGCCACAGCAGCAACAAAAGCAGCAGCAAATGTCAAAGCAAGCATTGCCACAGGCCCAGCTTTTCTTCTCAAATCCTTACGTGCATTCACAATCCAACAGCTCCACTTCCACCACCACTGTACCAAGTGGTTATTATCTTCCACGGCGTGGCCCTGAGCAGATGCAGCGATCGGGTTCTTCCGGCAATTCCCCTGCTGGAAACAATGTGAAAGGCAGCAGTGCCTTGCCTACACAGGGGCTTTTGCATCCCGCACAGTTTGCTGCAATGCAACCCTCTGGGAGCCACCCTCAGTTTGTTCCTACTGGCTTTTCTTATGCTCATGTTCATTCTGTGCCCTCTGTTCAAGTGAAGCCAGCGGAGCAGAAACAACCTGCGGGTGAGTAGAATGATATATCCTTTGGTTGCTGCACCCCTGTGCTTGCGGGGATCAAAGAAGAAAACTAGAGTGAGTGAATCATGTGAATTGGCATATGATTTTGAAGTGAAAGATGGGGGTCGTCTCGATGGTGGGGGGAAGTGTTATGCTGATGCCGCTTTGAACAGATGTGGAAAAGAGCCAGCTGGAGTAGGTGACGGCCAATGAAGATAGAATGAATTGGATTCGTCAAAATTTTGGATGGGAAATCGACCAGACCATTGATGTGCCCGAATTGTGTTTAGTAATTTGTTTGTGCCCTTGTGTTTATAATCTGACAAGGTTGATGGTGAAGTCTAATCAAAATTCGATTGGTTTTTTATAAGGATGTGGTTGATATGGTGGAAAAAAAAAAGATGGAGGAAAGGAAGGGAAAGAAGCACCTTTTCTTCTTTTGGGGATGTAATGGAGTTTACCTACATGTTCTTTCTCCTCTCTTTTCTTTTCTTTTTTTTATTTTGTCTTTTAGGGCTACTAGAGCAGCAAACATCTTTTTGACAAAGTCTATGTGGGGAAGAACGAATATGTAAGTGGCTGGCTGATCATATATTACAGTAACCCTCAATTTATTTTTTTAATTTATAGATGAAAATATGATTTCCCTCATTCCTGGTATGATGGCATTGCTCTTGTGTTTCCCAGAGTTGTAGTGAAAAAGGCAGTGGGTATGTAATGAGAGAGTGTGGAAAGCAATAGCAACAGCAATAGCAATAGGAATTTGAAATAATAGGAAATGGTTTGTGAGAGATAATGGGGATTTTACATAGAAACGAGAAAGGGAAATAGAGGGATGATTGGTTGGTTGGTTGGTTTTGCGCAAGGATGGCGTGGTCCGGATCATGTGGTAAAGATAGGCACAAAGTTCCACCGAGTTAGACAATTTGGTCTGCTTTTTTAGCAGAGATATGTGGTCTTTACTGTCACTATCGCACACGTGGCTGACGGATTTATAGCAGATGTGTAACTATTCTCTCGGTGTTATCATATTGAAATTGTTATCCTACACTCCTTATGATTTATGATTATAAAATGAAATTAAATAGCGTGTGTGTTGGTGGTACTTGGTATGGTAGGGTAGGCTCTTTTTCCTTCCACGTAGTAAGAGGATTTTGCTTTCCATTTTTGCCCTCCATGGAGGTCCCCACCATTAGACAATCATAGCGCTTAGGCCCTTTATAACCAAATTTAAAGCACTAACACATTCCACCTGTCACAATGTCAAAAACTTTCCTCCTCTCTCTCTACTTAATACACGTGTATTCATTTTTATTATAAGCTAATCCAATTTTAATATTTTCTCAAACTTGTTCTTGGAGAAGTAGATGAAGAGTGAGAGTGACGTGGATTTCCATCACTAACCATAAAGGGAATGGATCTACTTCTTCCCTGTGCTGAAATGGCAGAAAAAGAAGTTTTAATTTAAAAAAGATAATAAAAAAAGGTGGAGTGCGTAAATATTAGATAATGATAATAATATTATAGGAAATTGAGATTGAAAGCTTTATTGAGTGATTCATTTATTCACTTATCTGTTTCTTTATTGAGGGGCCAAAGATAAAGCATAGAGATCTTCTTCAGTTGGTTCCCTCTTGATAAACCGAAAAAGACAATATTTTGTGTCCTTTTCCGTTTCAGAGGGACCCCTGAAAGGAATCAATTAATGGAATAGGCAAAAGTCCCCATGCCATGCCCCTCCCTCCATTACCAATTTGTGAACACTGAAAGATAAGCCTCAAACCTCACCACACCTAATATCAACTATGACTTATCGCACCTTCCTGTCCCCACTCCAAAAACTCTTTTCCTTTCTATTTTTTAATCATTATTTATGTTACTTCACCATCCTACCCAGTATATATAACTCACCCTTTCATCATTCATAAAACTCAACCTACAATTCAACTTTTTCTTTCCTCACATTTTCAAACCCATCAATCTCCCAACTCCCTCCCTCTCTCTTTCCACAACTATTTTCCCTTTTCTTTTTTCTACACATCTTTATTATTCTTTTCTATAATTTATTCACATAATAACAACTCACCCCTACACTAATTTACATACATAATCTTTTTCTTAAATTTCAATTCGCTACTCACTCATATCATAAACTCAATCCTTCTTCACACTAGTTTCATTTAACATAACATTATCTATCTCGGTTCAAAGTTTAGATGACTTCAAATAAAAAATTGAATTCCCTAACTCGTAGTGAAATATAGTTTATAGGTCATAGTTAGTTGTTTGTTATCCTCTAAATCTTAATTAATATTATTTAATTTTTAAAGTTAGAATCTTCTAAACTGATTTCAAATACATCCCTTTATTTTTGCCTAATAATTTTGATAATTTTATTGAATTTCTCTTGTTAATAATTAATAGACCCTGACTTTAGATAAATTATATTCCTTGTTAATAAGAGATCAAACAAATTAGCAATACACAACCTCATAACCTCAAGCTGAGTACATTAGGAAAAGAATATGATTTTTCTTTGCAAGTTACATTATGAGTTTCTAAGTGTTAAGTTTAATAGAATTTGTTTTGGACTTATACTCTATCTCGAGTTATTACCATATTTTTATTCTATCATTTGAAAGTATCACAATATCTTTACTTAAAAGATGAAAATATTAAGTATGCGCTAAGATCTATGGACGTACGAAAATATTTATTTTGATAGATACAAACACTAAAAAAACGTTATGTTCTTTAAAGATGTGAAAATATTGAAATTTGACGCGTAAAAGTATCAAGTGTAGAGAAATATTAAATACCTTGATAGATCAGCCTTCAGGTATCACGTAGTTCATTCTGATCATTCAATTGTTTGACGTTCATTGTTCTTTTGCTTCCATAGTCAAATATTAACCAATTTACTTAGTTGATAAGGTTGGAATCTAGCCAAGTTAGACTCGTTCAATTGATGGTCAACCTTAGTTTATTTTAAGATTGGAATCTAGTCGAGCTAGACCCGTTTAGTCAATGGTCAACCTTAGTTTATTCTAAGGCTAAAATCTAACCAAGGCAAACTTGTTTAGTCAATAATCAATCTTAGCTTATTCTGAGGTTGGAATCTAACCGAGTTAGACCTGTTCAGTCGATTGTCAACCTCAGTTTATTCTAAGGTTAAAATCTAGTCAAACTAGACCTATTCAGTCGATGCCCAATCTTAGTTTAATCTAAGGTTGGAATCTAGCTGAAGTAGACCAATTAAGTCGATGGTCAACATTTATTTATTCTAAGACTAGAATTTAGTCAAACTAGACTCGTTCAATCGATGATCAACCTTAATTTATCTTAAGATTGAAATCTAGCGGAGCTAGACCCGTTCGGTCAATGAACACTTTCCACCAGTTGTCCATTCACAATGATCTTATAAGGGTTCATGACAAAAAGATAAAGATTAGAGCAAAATGATATGAAAAAAATATTACCTTAAACAAATTAGGCACAACTTACATTGTAATTTATTTATTAATTTTTCACTAGATAAACCTCTTCACCTCATCTACTCGACTTGAGGTTGAGGAGACATTGTAAGGGTAGTTGGTATGATCTCTTATTAATAGGGAATGTAACTTATTTAATGTCGCCTATTAATTAACAAGAAATATTCAATAAAAATATCCAAAACCATCCATAATTTTTTTTAATTAATATTCATCATTATGTTACTACTATATTTTAAAATTAATTCCATTCTCTCACTACAAGAAAATGATGAAATAGAAACCAATTTTTAGAGACTAAAATAATTAGTTGCAATAGTAACTAAATTAGAGACCATTTGGGAAACTAAAACAAAAATTGGTTTCTAAATTAGTTTCTATTATTTTCTATTATTGTTAAATAGTTTCTAAATTGGTCTCTAATTAGCAACTAAGGTTTTAGAGACTAAATTTAGAAACTAAATAATTGGTAGATAAAACATTGGTTGCTAATTAGATATTAATTTAGAAACTATTTAACAATAATAGAAACTAATTTAGAAACCAATTTTTGTTTTAGTTTCTAAAATGGTTTCTAATTTAGTTATTATTACAACTAATTATTTTGGTTTCTAAAAATTGGTTTCTATTTGATGATTTTCTGGTAGTGTCTAAAGTATTAACATAAGGTTTTCTAGAAGTTCAACATAACTTAATTTTTATATCTATTGTTATTTGAGATTGTATTCCTTATGTCTCATCTCTATCTTACTAGGAGGCTGGAAGAATTTTCAAAACAACTTGCACATATTTAATTTTCTCCATTATTAGGCACCTTCCTTGGAAAGAAAAGGACAAAAAAATACTCACCCATTCACTAGTTCATTAATTGTGTAACGTGTAACATCGGATAGGGTTAAAATAGGGAAAACATGATCAGACAATGCATAGAGACTTGCATTACACTGCAAGGTTAGGATATTGGTTTTGGAACCTCTTATGATTTTTCGATCATCTCAGTCACTTCCATTACATCGCAAAGCTATTTGTCTTCCCCCATTTTGATTGATGAGTTAAATATTTTCACTGTATCACATTTTATTTTGGAACTCACATCTAGGATTAAAACAGAAGTAAAGAGTTTTTTTCTACAACATTTTCCTTAATATTCCCTCCATTTTATTTTCTCTTACATTTTCCTTTTTCTTTAGAAATTAAAAACCTAAATAATTTGTCTTTGGTAACTATATCTTCACGCATTAATTATATATCTTTTCTCTTGATAGTTTCTCCTTTTATTAAAAAATCTCCTTCTTTGCTTAGCTACCATGAATTGGTTGACGAAAATATTTTAGTTAAGATACAATAGTATTTTATATTCATTAATTATCCATTAATTTAAGTACACACATTAGCCTTGAGAAAAAGTTAAAGATTTGAAAAGGAGTAAAAAGGAATAGTATTGTGTAGAAAGGGTATGCCCTAATTATTTTTCCTTGTACGAGTAGGTCTTTTATGTGATGTAAGATGTTTGTCTCCATTTGTTACATATCCATGGTGAGTCATTGAATGCATCATTAGTGAGGGGGAAGAATAGACGTATGGTGAAGAAAAAGTAATCGCAATGAAAAGGAAGAGTACTGTTGTATTTCTCTTTTCCCTATTTATTCAAGCTAAAGAGCAAATAAATGTATAATGTGTGAAAAGAAGCAGATTGCAGGTATTAAATGGATGAAGAAAGATGATGGTAAGATGTGGGGTACCCCACAGCATAAATAATAAAGATGCGAGGCCTAATTGGAAGGTCCATGCATTTAAGGCAAATAGGTGAGTCCACGTTGCAGGCATTGTCTCCATTAGGCGTTGGTTGTGGCAACTTCAAAAGTTTATTTTTTTTATTTAATGGAATGAAGGGACAAGGTAATGGGGTAAAGCTTTGGCAACAATGTCTGAAAAGGAAAGAAGAGAGGAACAATTCACATGTGTTTTAGATAAATACTTGTCCTTTGATTACTTGAGAAAGTGGAACAAGCAGGCTCTACAGTTACATTATATGTGTGTGTCTCTGTGACACTCGATTTCTCACTTCTATCAGCCTACTTAACAAAGTGTCGCAATAACTAATAATGTGGGTTGGACTTTTGAAGTTCATTGAATAACAATAGGAGAAAGAAAAAGAAAAAGGATTAATAAGATTAGAGAGGGGGAATGGGTAGAAAATGGTGGTCCATATTGGCTTTTAATAAGTAATGATAATCATAATTATAATTGTATCTGAGAACAGATTCTTGACAAGATTTCATAGAGTGGCATAAATTGTGTTGGTAAGTGCCTTCAATTCAATGATATCTAAATTCTAGTTGACCAGAAATGAAGGGTAGATACTCAACGTATCATCTTCAATTCAAGCAAATTATTTTCTCTCTCTCTCTTTCTGTACACTCAACTTGCACCCAGAAAGAATGGTCAACACAGAATACTAACCTTAGGGGACCCTTCCCTTATCTAAACCATTGGCTTCTACTGTTGAAAAGAAATGGAGTAAATGAATTCACTACTCTACAAAGACAAATAACCTGAATTTGTGGGTCTGTCTCCACTTTGGAAAAAATAAAATACTAGTATAGATATTATTCAAAAATATCAACAAAGACAGGGTGGGAATAAGTATGTAACCACCACTGAACTATATTTGTTTCATTACTTTTTTACACATGTTTTACAAATATATATTTAAAATATAAATTATAATTGTGGTTTTTAAAATATATTTTTCTTGTTTTTCCATGTTTATATGTAAACCTTAAAACTAAAATAAATGGGTTTGACCATGGGAACTTGTGCTGAAGCAGGGTTCAAGAAAGGGGAAACCAAAAACAGATTTTATAACAGTCACTGGCAGAAGAAGTGGCAGAGGGGGAGAATCGCTGCTCCAGGGATATCTAAAATTCAGATGACCCATTATTTGTTGGATGCAAAGTTGAAAACTTGAGCCTTAAAAACCCACTTCAAGTGAAAAAGATGAAGCCTTTATTGTACACCGTACGTTTTATTTCTGTTCTGGAGCGTATGACCTTGGCTGAAATGGGTAGGTATTTTTAACGCTTAGAGTGAGGGTTGGATTCTGAAGATCAAACCAAACCCATGACAGTGGTTTTTCAAACTTTGCCAAAACACTGGTCCAGTTGGAACCTGATTCAACACACCCATGGTCACTTTTTCAAATCCAAAATGAACCATATGAATCTAACTGCCCCTTCCCCTCTAGAAAGAGTTACAAAATTGTGTTACAGTGCAAAAAAGGGTAACTCTGAAGTTCCTTACCTGCGTTTTCCTCTCTCCCTTTAGCACTAAAACAGAAACCATTAAATAGAAAAGGTACAAATAAAATCTGCAGTTTGATGTAGGAGCAGCAAATGGGGTTCCCCTCCACCACCATACACACCACAGAGAAGAAAAAAGAAAAGAACTTGGTTACTTTCTGACCACTTCTTGCCCAGGTCCCTGGTGGGTTGAGTGAGAGCCACACACATGATTTCAGTTTGATGCAACATCTCCTTTCACCTCTTTCACCTCTCCTCTGTGTATTTATATTTGGGAGAAAGGCACAAATTCCATCCATATCCATAACTTGCAAAATTCTCATCACTTTTTAAACAAAAACAAAACCTTTTATATGTGTCTATTTATTCCTCACAACACTTTCTATTATTTATTTATAACTTTTTTGAATTGGGAAATTTTGTATGGAAAATTGACACTTTTACCATTTCTACAAAAGATGATGGAATATTATATCTATCATTACATTTGAATTGTTATAAAATTTTAATTTTTTTATGGTTTTGTCTTAAAAAATATGTTGAAAAATTAAAAAAAAATAATAATAATTTAAATAACATGTGACATCAACTAAACAATATAATATTATTAGATATACCGAAAAAAAAATTCAATCAAGATTCAGGAGAAACGGATTACCTGATCCAAGAAGAATAAGGGGAGAGTGAAACGTCTATATTTGCTATTTTAAAGAACAAAAACGTTTTTGTTAACACTCCTCTTCACCATGACACACATCTTACGCGTCCTCAATGTGATAAATTTTTGTTCACCACTACTGAGGACTCTTCCGTAGACACTCATCTCCATATCCTGGTTCCGTCGCCTTCTCAACGAGTTCCTCTACTGCGAGACTAAGTTGAAAGTTGTTGTTCTCATGGGTCACAACCCCTCCCTAATCGTCAAGCAAGATCGTAATTGTCGTGGTTGACGTGACGGCGCACTGGGAACAACTCTGCCGCTAACAATAAGGACCGCGGGCGGTCGCTATTGTGGAAGATGGTGCGGAACTGGTCGGTATCGAAACAGATCCACACGACTTTCAGAACGTTTTCATTTGATGATTTGACTGTCAGAAGGTTCTTCGTCGCGGGGATCAAAGACGAAACTCTGAATTTGGGTCATATATTACATCGGTTCTTATTCTGAATTCGCGCGCACAATCTCATTCACTGCCGCATTAAATGTGTGTTAATGTGAAAGAGTTTTTGAATTTAACTTGCTACTCATTTTAAATTCTTAAATCTAAATTTAACTTGCTATATTTGTTTACTCTTTGTTAGCTCATAAATCAGTAAAAGAAAAAGTTCAAAATTGTAACTAAATTTCTTGGTAGTTATTACCGATCATGACACTGAACTTATGTTGACTGAAAATTTTATTTGACGATAAATATAGCTATAAACAATAGCAGTAATAAAAAAATAATCCATATATTATTGTTTAATTAAGTTATAATGATCGAAATTTAAAAATCTGTAGTGATCAATGTTATTTTGGTTATTATTTATAAACAGTAAACAATTTCTGTTTAATAACCAATTTTGATTTGTTTGTAATGGATTTAATTAACCTCAGTGACAATTTTTAATAGATATAAATTTTATATAAAAAAGATAGATTAAAAATGTTAAATAAAAGTATATGAGAATTGAACCTTTAATTTAATAAGTAAACTCAAGTTACTAGATTATTCACCAATTTTTTTTATTAATTTATTTAAGAGATATATTATATATAGGTTAAATTTATTTTAATTAATTAATAATAGTAATATTATATTAATAATAAAATTATTATAGTTTAAAAATAATAAATAGTTAAATTGTATATTTATTATATAGATAATTTTTAATAAATAAATTTATATCTTAAAAAATAATTAATATATTAAATAAGATATTCAAATTATGATAAAAAAATGTATTTGTATTACCTTAATTCTGATTTATGAATAATCAAATTTCATATGTCTTGGTAATTTGAAGATTGTGTTATATTTAATATCAAAACTGGAATACAACTAACCTCTAGAAACGCGACATATTCGATAATTTTTTCAAAATGATGTAATTTCCTTTGTTAATTTTTTATATGAAAAAAAAATCCATAATAGATAAATCGTGTTTTATGTTGAAAAAATCAAACAATAAAAATCTTACCTACATTGGTTAAATTTCCTATCTAGCACCATTTAGACTTTTATGTCCCTAACTAGTACCCTTTTGTTTTTATTTCCCTATTTAGCACCCTTTTGTTTTTATTTCCCTATCTAGCATCCTTTTATTTTTTATTTCCCTATCTAGCACCATTTCAAAAATAAATAAATAAATAAATAATTTATTTATTTTTGATAATTTAATTTTGAATGCATTAAAAAATAAATATTTTTAATGTTTAAAATAGTTAGAAATATAATTAATGAATAAAGAAATTAGTTTTTATAAAAAAAATAAAAATAAAAATGTTTAGTTTAAAGTTATTTTTTTAAGAATGAAGAAAATAAAAAATTAAACCCTACAACAACATAAAAGTTGAATCTATAAACATAAATTACTATTTATCTTTATTATTATTGATGATGTTATCATGTTAATTTCAAGTAAAAAATACATGACATAATTACAAAAAAATCAAAGTCAATAGTATTAATTAATGATGGATACACAAGTAATATTGAAGTGTCTATCCTAAATGCAAAATCCTAACAAAAAAAACTAATGCAAATGTTACATTTAATGCTTAAAAATGAGAAGCAGAAAATGAAAAAAAAAAAAAGTCTAGAAAAAAAATGGTAGAAAAAAAAAACTAAAAACATAAAAGATATAAAATAAAGGCAAAACAAATTAAGATAAAGATAAAAGATATAAAAATAAATCCAAATAAGATAAATATAAGAGATATAAGACAATACTAAATAAGTATATGTTGATCATAAAAATGAAAATAAATTAAAGATGATAATTCATTTAATATTTTCTTCAATAGTACATTACATAGTTTGTGCGAAATGAAACATAATTAATGACGAGAAGTGCACAATCCAATAATGTTGGGACATATTTTTTATGTGTGTCTTGGTGTTTGACAATATGAACATTTTTTTTTCGATCAAGTTGTTCTTTTATGTTCATATCAGTCCTTATTTAACTTTTTATTTTTATTTTTATAATTATGTCATGTATTTTTTATTTGAAATTAACATAATTACATCATCAATAATAATAATAATAAAAATAAATATTAATTTATATTTATATATTCAAATTTTAGGTTGTTGTAGAGTTTAATTTTTTATTTTATTCATTCTTAAAAAAATAATTTTTAAACTAACCATTTTAAATTTATTATTTTTTTATTTTTATTTTGTAAAAACACATTTCTTTATTCATTAATTATATTTCTAACTATTTTAAACATTAAAAATATTTATTTTTTAATGCATTCAAAATTAAAATTATCAAAAAAAAATATTATTTTTTAATTTATATTTTGAAATGGTGCTAGATAAGAAAATAAAAAATAAAAGGATGCTAGATAGGAAAATAAAAACAAAAGAGTGCTAGATAGGGAATTTACCCACCTACATCACTTCTTGATCATAATTTTTTTTATCAAAGAAGTTGTTTACCACGAAAACACTTTTCTTTAATGATGTTTAACAAAAAAAAGTCATGATTTGTGAAAGTAAAAGACGACTTTGGTTGAATTTAATCATTTTTTTTAGTTGTATAAAATAAAATAATTATTTGACTTGTGAAAATTTGAACAAATTTTATAAAATATTTGGTTTATACAAATTGAATAGATTTAGTTGTTTTTTAATTTAAAATTTAATGATTTAGGATTTATGATTTCAGTCTTTTAATTTTACGGTTTTTACAATTTATGTTGGTTTATGGTTAGGGTTACATTAGAATTTATGGTTTAGGTTTTTCTAGTTTTAGAATTTATGTTTATTATTTATAGTTTTAATTTTAAGGTCTTTTGAAGTTTACGGTTTAGGATTTCCAAGGTAGAGTTTAGGTGTGGCGTTTTTTTTAGGATTCAGAGTTTAATACTATTTTTCAATTAAATTTTCAATAAAAACCTATTAAATTTGTTCAAATTTAATAAACTAAAACTTTTATCAAATTTTCACAAGTCTATGTATTATCCATTTTAAAATAAAAAAAGAATTAAAATAAATCATCAGAAGTGAAGTCGTGCATAGTTCTGTTGAAGTTTCAAAGAAAGCTTCTATTGCATGGACAAGTTCAGTGTATAATCAAAATATATATACAACTTCTGTTGTTTAATTTGGTATACATTTACCTACTTTGGAAATAAATTTTTCTTGTCTATATCATAGACTCACAAAGCAAATTGCACCGTTTCATAAAACAAAATCGACATATTACTATTTGGACATATATATATATATATATATATAATTATTTAGTTTTATTTTCTCCTCTTATCTCTTTGTTTGTGCATCAATTAGAAACTTAAATGTGACATAAGTGCAGCAGCCACAGGTTCCTATCTGCGTTCAACGTTCTTCTGCACCCTCGCGTAAGCATCAACGCTCGCTACGTAAGCATCAAGGCTTGCCACATAAGCATCAACGCATGCCACGTAAGCGCTACTCCCTCCCTTCTCGTGTGCGCCCGTGTCTTCATTTTTTCTGTGTTTTTTTTAATGTTTTGGTGTATATATATATATATATATATATATATATATATATATATATATATATATATATATATATATATAATTTATTTTTTAAAAATTTTCTAATATTTCTAATTTTTATTCATATATAATAAAATAAAAGTAAAACAAGAAAAATCTAATTGACATATGAATATATATAACTATCTCAAAATTGTATTTCAACTCCATAGGGATTTTAATATATATACCAAAATTTTTTAAAAAAAAACAAAGTATTTAAATTAAAGTTATTCCATCTTCCAATTGCTCACTGAAAAATTCTATTATCTGCAACCTCATCTACTCTCGTGTAAAAAAAAAACACAATTATTACAGATAAAAAAACAAACACAAACAAAGAATATGATAAACTAGCTATTAAAAAATTTCTATATAATTTGAATTTCAAATTAATAAACACAATTCATCAAGTCTCATACAATTTCTCAAACCATCAACTTTTATTAAAATTCACAACTCATATTTCTCATGACAGACTTCTACTCACTTACAACACATAAACACTTGACTCTACTTCCGAAAGACTCGTGTATTGAAATTAGCATTCAGAGACATGCACCTGTCATACTACTCGTTGTGAAATCCACACAACTATGCGTATAATCATCTCAATATCTCATCATCTCATATGACAAGGTAAATCCATTTGATATGCTTTGATCAGTTCTTTCAAACCTCAGAGTCAGCCTAATGAACCTCCTTCGACTCTTACCAACTGAATAACTCCATCTATGTGATTCCATTATATTAGCAGAGTCATGATTATCTCATTCACAAGTGGAGGTCATTGATCCATTCATTGATAAAGAAAGGTGGAGGCCACACCCCGACCTCAGAGGATAAAAAAGGAATAGCCACATCTCGGTCGGCCCCGAGCATCCGCACCCAGTTGTTGGGTATGAAGCCAGGACCAATTGGGTTGCGTTGAGTAGACACCATGTTTTAGTGAGTGGGCTTAATCATTGTATCCCTTTATTATCTATATTTATCTTTATTTAAAGAGATCATTGCACTTGTAATTGGTGTGCAACATGATATAATGTAAACCTAATAGTTGCCCGTGTGGATGTAGGTTGCAGTTGGCGACCGAACCACGTTAAATCTTGTGTCGTTTATTTTTCTGCAGTTGATTCGTGATTGTGTGTATTGCTTCCGCGTGCATTTTTTCCATCAAGTGGTATCAAGAGCTTTGGTTCGTTTACACACTAGAGATCCGATCAATAGAAATTAATCGACGAGACGTGAAAATTGCGTTTGCAGTAGCGTCCCAAAGTTAGGGTTTCGCAGAGGCAACAACAGTGTTCCATAGCTAGGATTTCGCAGAGGCGGCGACAACATCCCAAAGCTAGGATTTCGCAGGGGCTGTAGCAGCGTCCCAAGGCTTATGGTTTCACAGCGGTGCAAGAAGAGGCTCCCAGATCTGCTTCACAACAGCGGTGACCAGCGTGGTGCGGAGCGCCAGTGCAGTGGGGACTGCGACTAGGTCTGTTGGTGAGTGATTTTGGGTAGTGCAATTTTTGTGGTCTTGATTTAAAAAAAAAAAGGATTGCCAAGATCTGAAATTAGTTGTACCGAGTATCTCGTCTAGTCATTTGAGATGGCAGAAGAAGGCAAGTTACGAATTGAAAAATTCGATGGTACAAAATTCAGTTGGTGGAAAATGCAAATTGAGGATTTGAGAGTTTAGTTACTGAGCACATCAATAAAACGAATTCGATCTTAGCTAGACTTATGTCAGTGGGCATTAAGTTCGATGATGAAGTTCAAGCTTTACTACTGTTATTATCTTTGCCTGACAGTTGGTCCGAAATGGTTACAGTAGTTACCAGTTCAGCGGCATCCGATGGATTCACTTTTGAGAAAATTCGTGATCTCATTCTTGGCGAGGATGTCCGAAGAAGGAGTTCTGAGGAATTATCTAGTGAATCGCTATATGTCATTAGAGGTAAGAAAAATATCAGAGATAGTGGGAGCAAGAACAAAAGAAGGAGTCAGTCAAAGACTCGGGATTGCTCAAGTGTAACATGTTGGAATGTTGGAACTGTAAGGACGTGGGGCATTTCAGGAATCAATGTCCAAATGATAAATAAGTCAACATTGCAAAAGACTTCGTGGACAAGGACATTTTAGTCTGTTGCGCAGATAGTAGTGTGGATTCCTGGGTCATGGATTCTGAAGCATTGTAGAATCTAGTTATCGGAGACTTTGGAAAGGTAGGACTAGTGGACAACAGAACTCTTGATGTTACGGGCATGGGTGACATAGTGTTGAAGACACCAGTTGGTTTTTGGACTTTGAAGGATGTCAGAGTTGTTCCAAGCTTGAGGAAAAGTTTGATTTTTGTTAAGCAGTTGGATGAACAGGGACATGAAGTGAAGTTCGAAAATCAGCAGTGGAAGGTCGTCAAGGGAAATCTTGTCATGGCTTGCGAAAGAAAGAGAGGTTTGTTGTATATAGTCAGATTACCGTGTCTGAGGGAGTGACCATCCCAGTTCAGAAGATAAACAAAGTCCGGTTCACAGAATCTCGTGAGCAGAAGAGGGTTTTCTTTAGACCAGTCAGAGGTACTTGTGGCAGTGGGATCACGGGTTGTGCTTCAGCTGAGGTTCCTAGACAACAGTGGGTTAGGAGAACCAGTATTCCAGCGGTTGAAACTTCTCCAGAAAATTTCTTGTTGAATATGGAGAGTGTTTGTTCTCAGGTTGTTCCAAGATCTGGCAGTTCCTGTAAGTGGGAGTCAGTAGGAACAGAGAACGGGAATATGGAGAGTGTTTGTTCTCAGGTTGTTCCAGGATCCGACAGTTTTTTGTAAGTGGGAGTCGGTAGGAATAGAGAACGGGTATATGGAGAGTGTTTGTTCTCAGGTTGTTTCAGGATCCGGCAGTTCCTATAAGTGGGAGTCGATAGGAACAGAGAACGGGTCAGTGACTGACGTGTTGAAACTCAGGGGAGTTTTAACGAAGTCTTCAAAATGATTAAGAAGGCTGGTGGCAACTAGAGGTGGAACATTGAGTTCTGTCGACAGATTACAGAAGTACATGTACACAGTTGAAGCGCAGGTGAACATTGTTTTGTGACTTCAAGTGGGAGATTGTTGGGTATGAAGTCAAGACCAATTGGGTTGGGCTGACAAGACACCATGTACACAGTTGAAGCGCAGGTGAACATTGTTTCGTGGCTTCAAGTGGGAGATTGTTGGGTATGAAGCCAGGACCAATTGGGTTGGGCTGAGTAGACACCATGTTTTAGTGAGTGGGCTTAATCATTGTGTCCCTTTATTATCTCTATTTAAAGAGATCATTGTACATGTAATTGGTGTGCAACATGATATAATGTAAACCTAATAGTTGCCCGTGTAGATGTAGGTTGCAGTTGGCGACCGAACCACGTTAAATGTTGTGTCGTTTATTTTTCTGCAGTTGATTCGTGATTGTGTGTATTGCTTCCGCGTGCATTTTTTCCATCACCAGTTGGGTCATGACGAGACCTTGACAAAGCATTTTAATGCCACCCCGAAGCAAATCCTCTTCTGGAACGACACTTAACAAGTCCTCGACAGGGGGCAGACCAACCTGAATGCCCCTTGAAAATTCCATGTCACCCCTAGAAGAGATAAGGGAGACTTCGAATTCTGGGGGGCAAGGACGACCACTGCAGATGGACTGACAATTGGCCGATGGGGGAGACTCTAGGTTGATCGGGGAGGGACGACGAGGAGGGATCGACATGTCCCTGGAGAACGTGTAGTGGTAGCTATGTTGCTTGTCTCCCTCGTCCTCTTCCTACTCCTACCTACAACGGCCGAGGTACCAACACCAGCAACAGAGGGGTTCTCGGCAACAACGGTATCAATGTTGCCCCTTCCTCGACCCTTTTCCAAAGTCCGTGCACGGAAGTCATTCACCAAATCGTCTACCTGAGGGACTTCTTTGTGCATCGTTTCTGCATCAAGAAATAGAAAACACATTAGTCCAAAACTAGAGGACCGTCCATCGATGAGACGACTTGTACACAGCTAACAACTTCCATGTAGGGAGCCTTCGAGGGAGTTTATCAAAGAGAGAATAAATCTCTTGTTCCTCTACTCTCGGGGTCGAACAAGTTCACTACTTAAAGTGAGTAGGATTCCTACTCCAAAACATAGGAAACCTAGACCGACAAGTTTCATCGAAAAAGAATTTCGTGCCCTCGGGTTCAATGAAAACCTTAAAGAATTTACCCTTGAAGTGGTGGTGAAAGGATTAAAAAGAATATTTCCCAACTGGCTGATGAGGGAATGTCAGCTAATGGGTTCGGTCAGGTGAGAGGTATAGTATCTCAAAAAGGTAGAAGGATAGGAGACAAACGAAACACATCACAAATAAGACAAGAGACGCCAGGTGTTTGGGTGGAGTTGAGAAGGAGCCACGTTGAGCATCTAAGTGATGCCCATCGTGAAGTCGTCCAAAGGGAGGGCGATGTGTAAATCGAAAAAAATACAAGAGTACAAAAAGAAGAATGAACCTTACGAGGGAGATCGACCCATACATATAGTATCGGTCGGTCGGCAATGTTCAACGGTCAGAATACTATCGCTACCTCCCCAAGAAAGTGGAAATGGAGACCCCGTCCGAAAAGGTAGAAGTAAACTCAGTTAGGTTAGGGTCTACCCAATCAAGATCCAAGAGGAGGGATGACTGTTCAAGGGAATCCGACCGGTCGACAACACCTTTTGAATCGTTTTCCTAATGACATTTTCCAAAGGAGACAATGTTTGAATTGTCCCAACCAACAAGAATTCGGTCATGGAACCAAAGAGGAAAAATAAGATGAAGACGAGAAAGATGAAGAAGACAAAGTATTTTTATGAATACTTAAAATTTAATTAAGTTATTTTGATAAGTTATATTTATAATTTGACTATTATATGACCCGTATCAATAATTGTTGTTTTATTTTATATCTTAACAGATAGTTTTCGTTCAAACAAAATAATACTGCAAAACACTTTTTAAATTAAAAAAAAAAATATGTCATGTTAGCAGAGAACAACTACTTCTATCAAATCTTAGCTCTATTAGTACAAATAATTGATAAAGTTCTTATTCGTTCAGTATTGCGAGAGTTCCCCTTTAATTTATTTGTTTTCTTTTAAAATATGGTAAATATAAAATCCTTGCTTTGACGTTCTTCTTTTGCAATACAATTTAATTCTTAAAAGATCCTATTGGTTGCTGTGATTGAAAATTACTTGAGAAAATCTTATGGTGGACAAATAAATTGGAATGAGATGCGAAGATAATACGAGTAGATTCTCTACCAATTTCTTTTCTTTTCTTTTTCTTTTTTGTCCATAGAGAAGATTCTTGGAGATGAACACAGATCTTAATACTTTTTTTTTCAGACGTGGTGATTTCCGTCCAGTGATCTTCAGCCACCATTTGTTATATATTAAAGTGATTTAACTATATTTGACTTCAAATGTTTATTGAAACTATATATTTCGTTTAAATAGAATTGCTTCACATGATCATACCAAAATTTTGCTTTGGTGTTGTTTTTTTTAATAGTTTTTTTAGGAAAGCAAAGGGACCCTACTTTAGATCATATATTTGTACACTTCCTTATTTTAAGATATCTATCGATGTTTGAATTATTTTACTTTATACCTACTCTTTCGTTCTTTTATATATTATCTGATTCATGATTCGGATTATCTTTTATAATTTCTTTGACAGGGACTTTTCTATGTGTAAAATTGTCACACGTTAATAGATATATTTAAAGAATACATTAACAAACTGCATAGAAAGAAAAATCTCGAAAGAAAAACGATTTTTTAATTAACCATCTGTTGACAAAAATCAATCAACATATTAATTCAAATGTATAAAAGAATTTAGAAGTCTATTAGAGTGTGTTTAGTTTGGTGATTAGAATTTAGGATTAACATAAAAAGTGAGAATGATTTAAAGTGAATTTAGCTTAAACTTGAATAGTGTAGTATGGGTCTGAATTGAGTAGAATACAAAAATAAGGAACATGGTGGTAGCAAAAAAAGGTTGGAAAGAGGCATAATTGTAGGACCCGTGTCCCAAGTGATGTTTTATTTCCTTGTCTTCTGAAACTCAGAATTGTGTTGGCAGTGCAGACAACAAAGTCACAAAAGAGGTGACACCACAAAATACTTTTTTTTTTTGTTCACATCAAAATACGAAATCAATTATCTTTCAGTTTTCCTTTTTCTCTCACCTCTACAAAACATGATAACTTTTCTATAATTTCCACCTACCTATCTCTCACATTTCATTACACCTGTTACATTATTCAGAGTCCAAATTTGTTTTGTTACTTTCTATTTTTAAAACACACTAATTTTAATATCTTAATTTTTTTAATATATTTTAAAATATCAAAGTCGAAAAGAGAATCCAAATTTCACTATTCATTCTAAGACAAACCACATGCAAAAGAATACACTTATTAAATCAATTATCTATAATCTTATTCAAACTTTACTTTTCTAAGCAATACTGTTTAACTTCAAGTATATAAGTTGGAGGTTATATGAAAAACATGATCTTGATGTTTATTTTATTTTTCTAAGAGGTTTAAAGAGTCACGTAAGGCTCTTTTTAGGTAAAACATATTTTTTTTGGTTGCAACTTTTGTAAGTAAAAACTAAATCTCAGCATTAAGAAATTAAAATATCAATTCATTTATGTCAACAATTTTTGGTAAAATATGGATTAAATGTATGAGTTGGAATGTTGGTTTAAATTTAGTTTTAGTAATTGTAAAATATTTTGTCAATTTAATTTTTCTAAAAATAATTATCGAGTCTTTAATTAATTTTTTTGTTAGTTTGATTTTTAAAAACTAATTTTAAGATTTAATCATGTAACGAAATTTTAAACCTTATCTTCCAATAAAACATTAATTATTTTCTTCATAAATTATACTTAAATTAATTAGTTTCGAGAAAAAAAATTATTTTAGAAAAATAATATATTATTATTTAATACGTGTGAAATAATCTTAATCTATAATCATTAGGGATGGTGGAAATATTATTATTGATGAGAATAAAATGTTGTACTAAAAGAAAAGTTAGTATTAAACATCAAACAATGATAACGGAATCAATGAAGAGAACTAAGTTACAAGAAGTAGCAAATAAGAATATTAAAATAATAATAGTTTGAAATTGTTTCCTAAAAAATTATTGAAAATAATAATTAAATAGTGTAATAATTAACTAGAGACGGAACTAGGGACGGAAAGAGAGGAGTGGGGACAAATATTCAATGATGCGCTGCCCCACCATTAAATGGTGTTCCCAGCCCTTACGGAGGTGCCGACCGTTCATTACGCCTTTGGTGGGAGACTCACTCCCAGTGATTAATCATCAAACTTTGCATTATATTCATTTTTTAAAATATTTCAAAATCCTATTTCAATACACTTCTTAAATTAAATATCGATAAGTTGAGTACTCATATAGGGTAAAAAAAAAGCATAATTTGCATCAATGATGAATTTTTATATCATAATTGCATTTTCATTTCAATATTGAGATTTTTTTGTAAGAACATGTCTTAATTATGAGTTAAAAAAAAGTATCCGAAACTAATTATTGTGGTGTGAAAAAAGAATGCAACTATCACCTACCAAACATGCACACATACGACTCCTGAAACCTTTGTCTTACTTAAGCATTGCAATTTCTACCAAACTCTATTCCGCCGCAAATATGATATGACAGTTTTTAGCAACTCCCGGGAAAAGTTTTAAATTACCAACTTTAAAATCATTTATATGCATACATATAATTTTGACTAATTCTCCTTTTGTACAGGAGAAGTAATAAAATGGTCACTTCATACTCAACAACACACATATTCATTCCACGACAACCACTCATGTCAATCAAACAACATTTGCTGTGTATATCATATCTTTAACATCAATTTTAATACCCAATATATTTTTACATTACATTCATTTCTTTTATAAATACCAAAGTTTATTTTTTTAATTATTAGATTACTTTTAAAAGGAGATTTTCAAGTGGTTAGTAAAGTATCAAAATATTATTTCTTTTAGGTGTGAAATTTGGCAGTATGGTACCATGTTTTAAATACTCGTTTTTCATTATTAAATGCATTTTATAATTTTAACACATTGGATTTTGTTTCTCATTTAATTATTTACAAAATATTAATATGTTGCTCTTGGAAAGTACAGCGTACCTTTCTAGCTAGCTATCTGCAAAAGAGAATATGCTCGCGAAAGTGGTTTTTGGTTAAAGTGATTAGAAAAAAAAAAACTACATTGAATTTAATTGAATGAAATAAATAAATAGAAGTGTCACAATGGTTCTGATAAAAACCAAATTAGAATTAAGACCAAACTCTCACAAAATTGAACTGAGTCACATGCTCTCAGTTACCTGTATAACTAATCAGAAAGATATACATGTATTTGTATACTATATGTCTCAAAGATCATTATTCTGTATAGGTTCTATAATCTTGGATCTTGCTAATGATAATAAATATTTAATTTAGTGGTTGTTAATTAACTTGTACTAGTAACTGCTATGCAAGTGTGGTGATTTTTTAGATATATTATTGTGTGAGATTGATTATATTGGTGAAAGATTTGGTGTTGTAAATTCTCTCCTTACATAATGTGTGCATGAGATAGTGCAGGTAGCACCTTCGAAAGGCCCAAAGTTTGAAACCATGAACAGCTTTGGAGTGGCCAACCATTTTTTTCCTTAAAATAATAGGAGCAGTTATGATGAACTAATGGAGGGTCTTGTCTTGGGTTGCTTTAATAATTGCCCATTGTCTCAACTGAACACAGTCCTCAAGAAGTACACGTGGTTTCAAAATCTTACAACTGAATAAAGATAATATTTATTTTTGGTGCGAAAATAATCTCCACCACTGATCCTTAAATTCTGTATGGACCAAGAAATTTAAACTAGTTATAAAACCAAAGTGTACGACTATGTAACATTAATTTAGTGTTTTTAATTATTATGATATAATCAGGAAGCCATAATGTGATCTGAATCACGTGGACACAAATTTCAATATGCTTTGCTGACTTGGATTGCTTCCTAAGTGTTATTTACCTGCGGCGAATAATTATATACTCTACTATTAAAAATTGGACGGGTTGCTTCCTATCATTATCATAATCAACATTAATATTTTGTCTAATGTTTCGATACTCATAATGTAACCACAGACATAATATTTTTTGTGGGAGGACTTTGCGGACTTCACCACAAACCTTCACGTCACACCATTCATACTGTTGTTCTCAATAACAAATAATAATCATCCTCATATTCAGGAGACACAAAACGCCAGAATCAGAGTTCAAATTTTGTATATTATTATATTAACAAAAACAGGGTTGGAAGGTTTAATAAGAATTACTCTATCTTTTTTGTTTAGGATGAAATACAGTTAAAAAAAATTATTTTACAATCCTCTTATTCCGATTATTTTCTTGAACTGTTCATTCTTTAGCAGATATTGGTTGGCATAACAAAGAATCCATGCCACAACAGGCCGAAGACCCAAAAGCGGAAGGCCAATTACTTTCTGCACCATATCATTTATGAACCCAACGCAAAATTTAAAACCCAACATTGTTCTTGATTTTATTTTTGCTTCTAGATGCACAAATCCGGAAGTGAGTTTTATACATTCTGGATTTCAAAATTGGAAACGTCATTTTCCTATTTCATTTAAGCTTCTGGATGGTTATACTCAGAAGTGAGTTATGAGTTCTGGATTTTTATATCCAAAATGGTGTGCTGTAAATAAATAGTGTTGAAGATCCTAAACTCATTTATGTTTGCTTACGGATCTTGATATCCGGAAGGTCATTTATGTTGTCCAGGTAAGCTTCCGGATGGTGAAATCTGGAAGTGACATTTTAGTTCTGGATTTGTAAATCTGAAACTTTGTAATTTGACTTACGGATACGAATATCCAGAAGGCAAAAAATTTAAATCATTAAAGACAAAATGGACATTTCACGTTAGTGTGTTGGATGTAGATCTGAATTGATATGGTGCAGAGAATCAGTCAAGCAGAAGCAGAGTACTAAACAAAGCCCAACCAAAGAGTGGAGAAAAGGATACGGGCTGCACTTTGCCAAGATCTAAGCCCAAAGGGCAAGGAAAGAGTCCTAACCTGTCACTGACGGTTTTTCTTCCTGCACCAATCAATTCTATTCTATACCAAATTTTGAAATTTCAGAATTGTCTTTGATTCTGAAATTGGAAATCCAGAATTAAAAATACATTCTAGGAAAAGAAATTTGAAATAGAATTTATGTATTTTGAAAATGAAATACATTCTATAACTGGAAAATCAAAATCTAATTCTGAAAAAAATCAAATCTAAAATAAAAATAATACATTCTGAAAAAAGTTATAAAAATCAAAATCTTAAATTATATTCTAAAAAAATCTTAAATATAAAATAGAAATATAAAAATATGGAAACGTATTCTAGAAGATTATTTTAAAATAATATTCTAAAATTTCAAAAATATATTCCGTAATAAAAAATTTGGAATATATTTTTACGTGCATCCATAGTCCTCTTTAAAAAGGTTACAGGTTCAAAATTTTGATGGGTGCAGAAACCGGCACTGACATCCAAACTAAACTGGACTAGTCAAAGACTACATTTTTTTTTGGCTGTCTTTCTATTTGTTTCAAGTTTACGAAACTTATCTTGTCTCCGACTTCTTCCTGCACCTCCATCACTTTTACAGCCACCTCCATAAATTTTTAAATTTTCAAAACTACTCTTCGATAAAAAAAAATAAAATAAAATAATGTTCTACACTACCGATTATCTAATCTTTCAAAAATTATAACTTTCAGATTACTAATCCATAACCTATTTAACAACTCATAATATTAAATTACGTAATTCAGAACCTATTTAAGAAAATAAACCTACCGGATTATATAATTTGAAAGTAAAAAATTACCACTTCTATATTACGTAACTCATAACCTATTTAACAACTAATAATACAGAATTATGTAATCTGAAACTTATTTAAGAAAAAAACCTACCTAACTAAACACTCATATGAATATGTAATCTAGAACCTATTTGACAAACTAAAACTACCGAATTACATAATCCATAACCTAATTAAACAAAGAAAAGTACTGGATTACACTATCCCGTTTGAAACACTTCCACCAAATTCAAATTAAAAAAACTTAAAAATTAAAACCATCAAAGCTAAACCTTGTGGTGGATGAAGAGGGCAACTGTGGTGAATGATGGAGGAAGAACAATCTTTGGAAGAGAGATTTGGAGAAAAGCTTTGGAAGTGGGAGCTTTGGTGGGGAGGTGGGCGGATAATCCGGAAGTAGTAAATTTTGAGTTCCGGATTATATAATCAGGTGAGTGTTTAGTTAGGTTCCAAATCATGTAATCTAGTAGGTTTATTTTCTTAAATAAATTTCAGATTACGTAATCTGGTATTGTCAATTGTTAAATAGGTTATAGATTACGTAATCCAAAAGTAATAATTTTTTACTTTTGAATTATGTAATCCGGTAGGTTTATTTTCTTAAATAAGTTTTGGATTACAAAATTCGATATTGTGAGTTATTAAATAGGTGCTGGATTACATAATCTAAAAATTATAATTTTCAAGTTTTTGATTAGATAATCTGTAATGCAAAAAACGTTGTTTTTATATTTATCTTCTTATTGAAAGGTAATTTTGGAAATTTCAAAATTTATAGAGGTGGCTAAAGAAGTGATGGAGGTGCAGGAATAAGCAGTCATGTTCATATAACTTTCGGGCAGTTTCTACCTGCACCCCTACATTTTTCTTCCTGCACCCCACAATGTTATGCAAAGACCAAATTGTCCCTATTATTCTTTAAAAACCCTAAAATACACTTGGACTATATTTATTTTTTGCATTATGGATTATGAAATCCGGAAAAATTTCAGATTGACATTTCCGGTAAAATTTCGGATCCACCAATCCATAATTCAAAATATGCATCATTCAAAAAAAGCATTCTTGATCCACCAATCCGTAATAGAAATATGCATTCCAGATTCAAAAATCCGTAATTTAAAAAAAATTCATTATGGATCCATGAATCCGTAATAGAATTAGACTTCCAGATTCAGCAATCTGGAAATCAATAATTTATGCAAAAATTGCTTCTGGAACACCCCCTCATCCGAAAAAAAAATATTTAGTTCTGGATTGCTGAATCCGTAGCACACTCCCAGATTCCTATTTCCGGTAACCATGGTGTTCTTTTTCAAATAAAATATTAAGGCCAATTTCGGGATTTAGAAAATTGTGGGGGTGCAGGAAGAAAAATGTAGGGGTGCAGGAAGAAGAAGCCTAACTTTCTTGTTTGGCTAACTTCATCCTTATTAATAGATTTTCACTTTGTATTTTCTTTGAGTATTCGTTTCCTAATTTTGTGATATATTTGTTAGTCGTTTTTTTTTTATTTTAGTTTCTGACAATTTTAGAAAATTAATTTGGGAGCAATATTATTTTATTCTTTTACAGTATCTTTGTTTATATATATAGTTAGTAATAGACACGTTTGCAAAGATATGATGGTGTTTGATCGACCTGTATCCATGTATCAATTGTGCCATACTGTAAAGTGCTTAATTTGAAATGTTGTTAGCAAAAACAGAGAGACCATATATAGAACTTAGGTAGCTACATTCATATATATATATGCAAAGAAAATCAATTGTAAATTATCTGGTCATTTAGATTGTTAATTATCATGGCAGGGGGAGGATTTGCATCAGTTGCAGGGGATGTCAACTTTGAGGCAAAAATCACATATACAGTCATAATATCATGCATTATGGCTGCCACTGGTGGTCTTATGTTTGGTTATGACATTGGAATTTCAGGTATGTGTGATATATGGAGGTTGGTTAGTAATAATCCATTTATTTACTAATGAGTCATTGTTGCAGTTTTGATTTCAAGCTATTTTATTACTTAATGATTTGTGAAATGCATGTGAATGCAGGTGGTGTAACATCCATGCCTAGCTTTCTACAACATTTTTTTCCAGATGTATACAAAAAGATACAAGAGCATGGGGTGGACAGTAACTACTGCAAATATGACAATCAAACTCTTCAATTGTTCACATCCTCTCTCTACCTTGCAGCATTGGTAGCCACCATCTTTGCTTCCAGTGTCACCAGAAAGTTAGGCCGCAAACACACTATGTTGATTGCAGGGGTTTTCTTTATTGTTGGAACTATCTTAAACTCTGTAGTGAATAGCTTGTCGCTGCTAATATTGGGGAGGCTATTGCTCGGTTGTGGTGTTGGTTTCGCCAACCAGGTCCTTATATGAATTCCTTAACGGTTTTGTGAAATGCAATTGTTTTGGAGTATAATAATAATAATGCTATCGATTCTTGACTTTTTGGGTTTTCATTACAGGCAGTGCCAGTGTTTCTTTCTGAGATTGCACCCACAAGAATCCGTGGGGCACTGAACATCTTGTTCCAGCTTAATATCACCATTGGGATTCTCATAGCAAATATTGTCAACTACTTTACAGCACAGTAACTTCAATGATCCTTATTACTGATATGAATTTGAAGGCACAAAGTTTACACAACTTTATTTGTTTATTTTGATTGATTATAATGTATTTAACTGGGAAATGTAGGATTAAAGGCGGGTATGGTTGGAGGATATCGTTGGCATTAGCAGGGGTTCCAGCACTGATGCTAACATTGGGGTCCCTATTGGTGCATGACACTCCTAACAGTCTTATTGAGAGGGGTTTGGAGGATGAAGGGAAGATTGTGCTGAAGAAGATTCGTGGTGTGGAAAATGTTGAGCCAGAGTTTCAGGAGATCCTCAAAGCCAGTAAAACGGCTAAAATGGTCAAGAATCCCTTTAAGAACCTCATCAAGCGTCACAACCGTCCTCCATTGATAATGGCCGTTATGTTGCAGGTCACACCAAACTTAAATGTTTATATGTTGAAAATAATTTATACACAAGAGTCTTAGGCTACTTTCATAATTTCATATGCTTTCTTATCTAATACTTTATGACTTTTTTTGCATTTTAAAATTTTCCTGTGTATAGATCTTCCAACAATTCACTGGCATCAATGCGATCATGTTCTACGCTCCAGTGTTGTTCAGAACCTTGGGCTTTAAAAGTGATGCTTCCCTATACTCAGCTGTGATCACAGGAGCCGTGAATGTGTTGTCGACCTTAGTGTCTGTGTACTTTGTGGATAAAGTTGGTCGGAGAATATTGTTGTTGGAAGCATGTGTCCAAATGTTTGTGTCTCAGGTGGTGATTGGCATAGTGCTAGGGATGAAGGTCCAAGATCACTCAGAGAGCTTGAACACAGGGTTTGCGGTGTTGGTGGTGGTGATGGTGTGCACATTTGTGTCATCTTTTGCATGGTCTTGGGGTCCACTTGGATGGCTCATTCCTAGTGAAACCTTCCCACTAGAGGCTAGATCAGCAGGACAAAGTGTGACAGTGTTTATGAATATGCTCTTCACATTCATTATTGCACAAGGTTTTCTGTCCATGATGTGCCACTTCAAGTTTGGCATCTTCTTCTTCTTCTCCGCTTGGGTGCTTGTCATGTCATTGTTCACAATCTTTCTAGTTCCAGAGACCAAGAATATACCCATTGAAGAGATGACAGAGAAAGTTTGGAGAAATCACTGGTTCTGGAAGAGTTTTATGGAAGATTAATTCCAAACCATAATATATATATATATATATATATATATATAATATAATATAATATATATAACCTGCCATAACCTATGTCAAGAGTGAGAGAATCAAAACTAAATGAAAAATAGTAATGTTATCACAATTGTATAGTTGGAAAAACCCATTACAAAATTGACTTTGTAACTTTAGTTGAGTTTATGAGTTAATTATATGAAAAAATGTGCTAACACTCTTTATTTTAATATAATTATTTCCAATTGAATAAACAAAAATAATATAACTTAAAAAGTAAATTTATCATTTTAAAACAAACAACACTATTTTCCCCTTTTTATGAAAAAATTAGTAAAATAACTAAATTGTTTTTATAGAAAGAATGGTTATTATTTTTATGTTTTAAAAAATTTAAATGAGGAATATTTATACAAAAATATATGTGTGATGATATTTTTTAGTTTTAAATTTTAGATTTTTAATATTTTTTTATATGTTTTATGTTTTATGTTTTATTATGACCTAGAGGATATAAAAGTAATGCGAACGAATATATGTTTTTTTATGTAAATAATGAATAAATTAAAAAAGAAATACTTTAGGGATGTCAAAAAAATAAAAATAAAAAGAGTCATTGCAGCATGTTCAGAACCGCTAACCTTGATAAACACCTAAGCTAAAAAAAAGGGACTAAAAAACATTCAATTCAGCCCATTTAGACTAAATTCTTAAACTAAATTCAGCCCATCTTTCTTTATTTAAAAAAAACTGTTTGATGTTGTTTATTTTTCAATGCTAAAAAAAGTTAAATAAAAATATTAATTTATTTAAACTAATTTGTGTCATAAAAATACAAGTTAACATGATTAAATTATTTCACTTCGAATAAGGAAAAAACTGAAATAAACTTTTTATTTTTTTTAATTTTAGTCATTCTTTAAAATGATAAAATCCAAAAAAAAATAATCGTCAAGGTACAAGAATGAAATACATAACTAAAAATATATTATTTTTATACTGGAGAACGTTCAATCCTCTCACACACACGAATTGATGGAACTTTTCTCTCAAGTGCTATATTTGAAAAGAAGAATAAAAGTGTTATAGTTAGAAAGAAAATACGAAATCCATCAAAATTATTTTAAAATGTAAAATAATACTACATTTATAATTATATCAAATTTAAAAAAGATTAAATTAACTTTTTCACAATTAATACAACGAAGAAACAAAGAAAAATATGTAATACCCAAAAAAATAACATCTAACTATTACAATACAAGTTCTACATATTTCTATACAAGCTTAGAGTTTTTCAAAACATTCCCAATACATGATTAGGACATATAGAAATACAAATATTTATAATATAAGTTTCAAAATCAGAACCCTAAAGCTTTTTAGACCCTCTGACACCTATAAGATCATCTGCTCGTGTATGTAGTACAGTCATCGCAGTTCAAACACAACAAGAAAAGCAAGGGTAAGCTAGTGAAAATAGAATTTTATAATATGCACAATTAAAATCAAAAGAGAAAACCAAATTACATTATCAATTTCTCAAATTATTCTATCTTCTTCAAATCTCAACAATGAAACAATCACATAGATCTCACATGAATCTACACATTCAGAATATTCAACAAACAACGTCTTCCGGAAGACCCGTACTAAGTAAGTCCTACCAAAGACTAACACCTGATTCAAAGATTACCAGTGAATCCAACAGAAAGGATCAGGATATGTTCAATACAACTCAAGTCGGGCATCTCATATGTCACGGTGTGCATGAACTCCCCTATTAGCTTCTCACCACCTGATATCTTAGTCTATATGACTTAGATCATCAGTGAAACAGTGAAACAGTGAAACTCGGAGATCTCTGTTACCACATAGACATCAATACTTAATACATTGTAAACATCAATCCATACATGATCCCAAATGTATGAATTCAATTTCACACAATTTCATCATACAATATCATTCCAAACATGATCCATAACATTCAAAAGCTTAATTAACATAAAAAATAACACTTAAATATTAAACAATCAAAATCTAATATTTTTACAAATTTAAATAATATATAAACAAACAACACAATATATAAACACACAACATCTCTGCAAGAGAAATTGAATATTGGGACCATGTGCCTTCCACATTTAGATCTTCTAGCCTAGGGTGCTATTAGAAATCAAATTTAGCTTCCCTTACCTTAATTGTTTGCTTTCCAAGCAACTTCTAGAATTTTATTCCCCACAGTCTGGATAAGTTTCAAGGTTTACAAGCCTAATGCAAGTTATCCAAACAGAACAAAAAATTCAGTATATAGTAGAATAAGTTGAGAGGATTAAACTTCTCAACTGACCCTACCAAGATTGATGACAAAATCCTAAGAAAAATTAGAGAACTATTTTTAGAGTAAAAATGAACTTACTCTATTTGAAAATATGATTTGGTAGTAATGTTCATTAACTTCTCAAACTACAGATTTTAAAATAGATCAAGTATGGAGTGAGAAATTAAGAGAAAATAGAAGAGAGAAATGGAGGGAGAAAGAATAAAAAAAAAAGAATAGTGGGGATTGTCTTACATTTTTCTCTCTCTGTCTTTCTATTTGTTTTAAGTTTAAGAAACTTATCTTCTCTACTCGTGCCACATTTTTACCATCTTTCAATTTTATCAGAAAATAAAAATCGGAATTCCTTTTAAGTTTAACTTAGCTATTTAAGAACCAAATTATGATAAAAACCAAACAATTTCTATATAAAAAAATTAAGCTGAACTATTTTGATGAAAGAATAAAAAATCTCCTACTTTCAATCTTTCTTTCGCCTCTCGGTGCAAAAATTAATTTAATTTAGTTTGAAAGGAATTGAATTTGCTTCAAAGCTAACTTTGGTATGAATTTGAAAAATAATTTATTTTAGAAGAACTATTTTGATAAAAAGGGTAAAATTTTTCTATTTCCAAATTTTCAGTTATTTTATCAGTACAAAATTAATTCGATAAAATTAATTGTTTGAATTATTTAACTATTATACTTTTTCCCTCATTGTTGATATTTTTTAAAACTATAAACAATTATGTTCCAACAATATATATATATATATATATATATATATATTAATTTTAGTAATTTTCATTTACTTAACTGAGATTCTATTTCAGAAATTCTTAATTCATGGTGTATATACTTAACTTTTACCTCCATCGGTTGTACTTTTTTTAAAGAGCATTTTTATTAACCTTGACATTTTATAAACCTTTATAATTACTCTTTTAGATGGGACCAAAAAGGCTTCACCAATGAATTAAATGTCTTGGTAGGCACAAAGTTGTTTCATATTTAGGAGACATTAAGAATGTCCTAGGATTTTAGTATTTTTTTTCTTCACTTTTACATTTAAATAGATATTATATTGAGTATAGTGATTTTTTTTTTCAAGTTTATTAAGCAATTAAGATAATTATTAATAAAGACGCTTTTCATATATTTTAGTTTCAAATACTATTATTTCAAAAGTTTGATCATTAACTGTTTTAATGTAAATAGATCCATTCAATTAGTTTTAATTAAATTTTTAATCAGAATCGTATCAACCGTATATAATTTCAGTCTTATTTTTTTTAACTAAATTCATTTTACCACGATACAACTTTGATCTCACATTATAACATTATAACTAGAATTGTACAGTACAAACACAATTTTTTATTAACAAATTGGCGTCACTTAAATACAACTTATAAAAATAATAAATATTTTTTTTATCTATTTTTATAATAACGAATAAATATAAAATGAAAAACCCATAACATGTACGTAGAGAATACGTAGAGAACTTTTTGAATGCACAGGCTTGTGGTCTTCCTGCTGGAATTGACGGTGATGTTCATATAACTTTTATTTTTTTAAAGTCTTTTTGGTTTCACGTTGATACGTTCCATACCCAACAAGAAAAGAAGGGTATCTCAAGTATTAACAACCGTATGCCATAAGCCACCCAACAGCTGGAGACTGTCATCATCAATTAAGTATTCTATTTTCTTATTCTAAGTGAAAAACGTTCGTCAGAAGGAGGCAATTCTGTTTGGATTAGGAAGAAAATTTATGAGGGCATAAACATCACATCGAACATCACATCGATTAGAAACAATGATAATTCATTATATATAACTGGGTGCAAACTTAATCCACTTTGTAATATGATGATAGAAAAAAGATATATTTGTGAGGATTAAAGAAGATGTAAAATAATAAATGATCTTGTTTGGATTGAAAAATGTTACAATAAACCTATAAGGATGATTTATTAAAATTTGTAAATAATATAATAATTGAAAGAAAATTTATATTATTTTAAAATGTAAACTATAAATTTATCTTTATAATTAAAAAGTATTTGAATAATAAAGTATGATATATTTTTTTTATGTAGAGTTGTATAGACTTTTTTTTTTTGGTTTGTTTAAAAATGCTCTTAAATTCCATTAAATAATAAGAAGTTCATATTTTATTTCCTTCACATATTTAAGTATATATGCATCAAAGAATTTAAGTCAATTTGGAAGTTGTTCTTCATATCACATCAGTAGTCTATATGCATTTTCTTGGAAAGTAGTGTACCAAATTAAGCACACTATTAGCATTACACGTTTAAGTCCCATTAGAATAAATTTTAATTTTAAAAGGTAGCAATGGGGTTAAACACAAACTTACTGTCCTTCCGACAATTTGTAGGATACTTTTAGTATAGATTTTAAGACTAAACTTCTTTGTCAATAAATATTAATTTCAATAATACAACTCATCATAGTTAATTTTGGTTATATTTGATTTATTTTTTAATTTTATCAAAAAAATGTAGAAGTTGTTTTATGTTTCTATTTTATTTTTATTTTAACATTTCATTTACTCCGAAAGTTATTAAGTAAAAAATTTATATTTATTGGAAAATTCAAAATGAAGAAATAAATAAGGAGAAAATATTAAATAAAACATAGTATTTTGTGAATTTTATTACATATTTAGAATTGATAGTTGTAATTCTTATGATTCTACTTTATTTTCATATTAGTTTTTATTGATGTTAGTTATAGTTTGGATTGACATGAGTGAAATTTTGTTGCACCACTTTTTCAATTGAGGACTTTCAATAACCATAAGGGACGAGTAAAGTTAACACTGAGATTTTATTCATATTTATTTTTAATAAGACTGCCAACATCAATAAATCTTGTGAAGATAGTGATAATATTAAACTTTGACATTTTAAAATGGGACATTTGTTTCATGATAAGTTGAAATTTTTGTCTTCATTTTTCTCAAATATTTTCATAGGTTATGTTGTGACATTTCAGTTTGCTAAACAAAAGAGACTATTCTTTCATTTTAGCTCTACTAAATTAACTTAATTTTTTTATTTTCTTTATGCTACTAAATGGGATCATTTTGTTGAATGGTATAAATATTTTTTAACTCTTGTTGATGATTTTACCATATATACATAGATTTGTCTAATAATAAAAATTAAAGTTGATACATGGATTTGTCTAATAAAAACTAAAGTTGAAACAAACACACATTTAGAAAATTTCATCAACATGATTGAAAATTAGTTGAGTATTAAAAGATGATAATGACCCTAAGTTTCTTTAATAGAGAAGAATTGTTCATCAAACTAGTTGTGGAGAAACACCATAAAACAATGTTGTTGAAAGCAAACATCAATATATTTTGAATGTCACTTGTGCATTGATTTTTCAATCTCAATTGTCTCTTTGCTATTAGTCATATGTTGTCAAACACCCTATTCATTGAATCAATAAAATTCATACTCCATTTTACATAATAAATCAACATATCAAATGATTTATAGTGCAATACCAAAATTTTCTCATATAATTTTTTTTTTTTACTTTTGCTACTATTAGTGGTAATTAGTTCTATAACTAGAAAATGTGTTTTTCTACAAGGATAAAGTAAAAGATTTTAATTTTTATACATGAGATCAAATTTATCACTTAATATAGTTAAACATGTAAAATAGTTATGATAAAGTTGAACATTTATGTTATTAGAAGTTTATTAAGTATCACACCTTAAATAAAGAACTACTTTTCTTTAAATAATTTGTGCATTTAATATAAAAGATTTTAGATGTTTAAAAGTTTTAATAATAACTTTCAAAAGTTATACTAGTGTGATTTTTAATTAATTAACCATGTAAACTATTTACATTAATTGAAAATACATAATATTTATTTAATAAACACACAATTCATTTAATATACGTAAATTATTTTTTGACAGAAAAATTATTTAGTACACATAACTTTTTAGAAATGATAAATTTTATTGGTTTTGTTTTTATATTTCGGTATTATAATTATATTTCAAAGTTTGTAAATTCCTAATTATTTAGAAAGGGAGATAAAATTAACTTTGATATAATTAATACTGAAGATTGACTTTAGTTAGCACTACAAAATTGTTGGTTCTCACTGCTAAAAGATAAAACGTTCAATTGTTCATTAAACAAAAATCAATTTTAGAGAAATTAAAAATTATTTTGAAAACTAAAAAATTTATTAATTTCTAAATTAGTTTTATATTGTTGATAAATAGTTTCTAAATTAGTATCTAATTAACTATTAAAAAATTATTTTAAAATTAAAAAATTTATTAATTTCTAAATTAGTTTTATATTGTTGATAAATAGTTTCTAAATTAGTATCTAATTAACTATTAAGTTTTTTCTACAAAATTTAGAATCTAAATAGTTTGTAGTTAAAACTTTGGTAGTTAATTAGATACCAATTTAAAAACTATTTATTAATAATAGAAACTAATTTAAAAACCAATAATTTTTTTAAGTCTTTAAAATAGTTTCTAATAACTAATTTTTTTCTTCAAAATTAGTTACTAAGATATATTAAAATATTATTTTTATTAATAAAGAAATTGTGAAAGTATCTTCCACTAATATATAATAAAGTTATGTTTAGATTGATTTTCTTCTTATGTACACATTACGTACACATAAATGTTCGTAGGGTAAATCTTCAACCTATCTAATGGCGTCATTGGACTTTGTATTGTATGTAGTGTCCTTATATGATAAATTAGTTTCTTAGCAAACTATTTTACTAAAAAGGCTGTTTTCGCAACAATAAAACAAAAAAGATATTATCCCGTCATTGCCACTAAAGTTGTAAATTATTTTTTATGATTATATATATATATATATATATTAATGTCTGTCTTTTTAATTTATTTATGTACTATTAACTTTCTTTTAACAACTTCCTTTTAGATATTAATGATTTACTACAACAAGATTTTTAATTTTGAACAGTAAAATTATATTGTTTTAATTTTATTTATTATTTTATATATTACCCGAGACATATTGTGAGACTCGTGTTATATTAAAAATAATAATTCTTATATTTTTCTCAATTTTAATTCTCATCTTTTTAAATTAATAGTCCGTCAATATTTAAAATACGTGAATTTAGTTATTTTCGTATGTAAATTTAATATTTAATTACAAGTTCTTCTGTAAATTGAAAACTAACTCATAAAGTTAAAAATAAAGAAACATAGTTTAACAAAAATACAGAACAAAACACATCTTTTTTTTAGAATATTTTACACTGACCAAAAAAATATAAGATTTAATTTACGTAGATGTAATATAAATATGGACAATTTTAATTTTTTTAAATTTACGGTTTTAGCTCTATTATTTTCGTAATTTTAGTTTAACTTTCAATGTTACACATTATTTAGATTATTTATTTCTACATAGATGAAGCTAAATTTAGTATATTCATTTAAAATATTTGAATGAATTAAATTTTTGATATAAAATAAAAGAAATTAGGAAACTAAAATCAGAAATAAAAATGAAAATCCCAAAATGTGCAAAGTAGTGGTGGATGGCATAGGTGGGCATGGTGTGGAATCAGATGCCTTGATTATGAATTAGTTAAGAGATAAAGATGAAAACTCCATGTGGGCCAACCAACTGCCAAGAAGGATATTTATTTTATTCCAAACAAACACTTCACAACAATATCAATAAGATACATTTCATAATCCATATTTTTTTATATTTTTATATAAGCATATTACAAATTTTAATGTTATTATTTTAATATTTTTTATATCATTTAATTTTAAATTTACCATTTATTATATATATTTATTTTAAAACTCATCAAATAAAAAATTATTACAATTTTAAAAATGATCAAACTATCATTTTCCTAATTCAATCAAACCACAGAGTGTGAAATCCAAGTTTAGGGAAGACTTGCTTTGCACCCTAATTTGCCAGGAAAGTAAGCTCACATGTGTGCTTGTGCCTATCCATAATGTACGGATCTAAGTTTTAACCATTTTATATAGTCAAGTTTTCGTTATTGATTTTGACTAAAAAAACTTAATTCACCGGTACCTCATCTTACAAACATATTTTTATTTTCTAACACCCTAACTTTCAAACCCAGTTTCAATTGGTTGTTTAAATAGAATTATAATCGACAGTATTACTGTTAATAATATTATTTATTTATTTGAGTAAATTATTATTATTACTGTAAGAAATACTGGCTTCTTATTTATACTTATTGTGCAGCTTTGATGCGGAGAATGTGGTCAGAGTTTGAAAGTTGAGAGAGAGGAAGAAGAATGATGGAGGAGAGGAGCAAGAGGGTGAAAGGGAGAGTGGTTTTGATGAAGAAGGGTGTGTTGGACTTCCACGACATCAAAGCCAACGTTCTTGATCGAGTTCATGAGTTATTGGGCAAGGGTGTCTCTATTCAGCTTATCAGTGCTACTTCTCCTGACCCAGGTCATCTTTGCAATTAAACTGTTGTAACACAATGCTTGCACACAAAAAAAAACAATTTTTTGAATCACCAGAAGTAGAAGAGTACACACGAGGCAAAGGTCCTGAATGAACCGAACCCATCGCACGAGTCAACTGCAAAATAGAAACACCAACATATCAGAAAGTTTTCAAGATTTTTGCTTCTTCTATATATAACTTGTATTAATTTGACACTATTTTGTTTGTCTTTTGTGATGTGTAGCTAAAGGGTTGCTAGGTAAGCACGGGGAGGAGTCATATTTAGAGAGGTGGGTTTCTACCATTTCTTCTTTGACATCAGCATCAGACACAGAATTTTGGGTTACATTTGATTGGGATCATGAGAAGATGGGTGTTCCTGGAGCCTTCATAATCAGAAACCATCACAAGAGTCAGTTCTACCTTAAGACAGTGACCATCGAAGACATTCCTGGACATGGTCCTGTAAATTTTGTATGTAATTCCTGGGTCTACCCTGCTCATCGTTATACCCATGATCGTGTCTTCTTTTCCAATAAGGTAACCACCTCCTTCAATCTTCTTTTACAATCATGTTGGAGTTTTTGGAGTTTACATTATTAGATACTATAAATCATTTCATAAATATATAAATCTTATATATAAAAATAGGGAAAGATTAAAGTATTTCATACAACACCAATGAATATAAATATTTCATAAACCAATTTTACCAGGTTAAATTATGATTAAATTTCTTTTTTAATATTCATTAAAATAGAACAGCTATCTCCTATGATTGCTTTTGTTAGATAGAGGCGAGAGAGGAAAAGAAGAAGACACAGAAAATTAATGGATTGATCGGGTCAATCAAATATATTTTTTGATAAAAAAAAACAAAAAATTTAATTTAATTATATATACATATATTTACAATTTTATTTTTCTTTATTTCCTCAAAATGAGTCACGTTTTATATTGTGATGCATGCCTGTCTTACCCAAAAGCTTATTTTCAACGTTTATGTATTTACGCGAAGTTATTACGTAGTCATGTCAACAATGGTTTGAATATTTTTTTTTATCAGCCCGAATTAATGAAATAAAAAGAACACTTCAGAATCCCTTACAAAGATCATTTAAGATACAAAACTTAAAACAGAACAACAGAATAAGCAATACAAAGTTTAAGATACAATACTTAAAACAGAACAACAGAATAAGCAATACAAAGTGTAGCTAACAAACCATCAACTTGCATCGCTTGTATCTTAGATTAAAAGAGGCACCTACACCTGGATAATACTACAGCATGTGGTGTCACAATAAACCCAACCTGCAGTTTTTTAAACCAACCTTTGCAGAGGCCACCGAAAACAAAACTTCCCCTACCTCATTGAATGTTATCTACTTACTTTCCTTCTTCACCGACTCCATCTATCAGCGTGGCATCATGCTCCCCTTTTATACCTTGTTTTTATTCCTCGTTTATCTGTTGGAGATCCCACATCGATTAGAGTCTTTCATTGTATATAAGTGGGTGTAAACTTAAACCCTATGAGTCGGTTTTATGGAGTTGAGTTAAACTTAAAGTTCACTTTATAATATGGTATCAGAGTTATTTTCGAACTTATCCTAACGAGTGTTTATGTTGGATCTATCGTGTTACCCGATAGGTTAGGTTTAAAGTCCACAGTACCCCTTCCCCCTTACCACCTACCCCCTTACATTCCATTGTCAATTCTTCCATTGTGAGTGATGTGATGGTTGTGAGAGAATTTTAATTTTTTTTAAAGGTGTGAAATGTTACTTTACAGATTTACTCTTGTCAATTAAAAAAATTAATAATAAAATGAGTTGTTTTTATTTAAAAATAACAACTTTCACATATTTCATAGATTTAAAAATTATAAATAGAAAAAAAAAATATGTTAAATATAAATACGTATAATATAAAAATTATAATTAGAAAAAAATATGTATTCAACAAATTAAATAAAAACAGAACTTCAAGTAATTTCTTTAAAATATTAAACATGTGTTATAAAGTTGAAAAATAAATCAAATCTTATACAAATAAAAAATATTATTTTTTAAAATTATAAACCCTGTAGTAATGGAAAATAAAAAATACTAAAAAAAATATAACGTAATTAACAATAGAAAAAAATCATAAAAAATTATAATAAATAAATTATAACTCATAAATATAATAACTATACATACAAATATATTAATATAAATACAAAAATAAATTAAATAAAAATATAACTTCAAATAATTTCTTTCAATATTAAGTATATACTATAAAATTAGAAAATAAATCACATTTTATATAAATAGAAAGTTACTATTTTTTAATATTAAAAAACCTCACAATAAAGCAATCTAAAAAAATACTATAGCAACAAAAATATACCTTATTAACCATAAAAAAGGATTTCATAAAAAATTATAATAAAAAATAAGGATAAAATAAAATGAAAAATGTTTAGTATTGGTGATGCCCATGATCCAACTCAGGTAATATTTTCAATGTTAATTAGATATAGTATATTCTTTTCTTTAAACAAAACTAAATCCAACCACATCTAATAAAATATCTTATTAAAACTTGAAAAATAGGTATAATCTTATTTACTCCAATAACTAATATATAAATGGAAGATTTTATTTAACTGTAATTTTTTTTTACAGTGGTTTATCATTATTTTACATAATTTATATTTTATAAAATAATAAACAAACTTAAAACTTCCTTAAAATTTATTATGATTTGTTTCTTTTTTTTTAAATAATACACACATATATATATTTTAAACATTGTACAATAAAAAAATTTAAATACTAATACATTCAAATGAAACACTGTGACACATTTAAATGAGGATAAATTTGGAAACAAGGGATGCTGACATGGTTTTCCCTCTACATCTCTTCATTTTGAGAGGAGAGGATATTTACTGTTCACAGGTATATCCTCTCCCTCTCTTCCTCACACAACCATAAGTCCAAACAAAGGATATCACTGCACTTCCATTCTCGTGAACAGTACATCCCTCGAAGCAAACAGGCCCTAAGGAACAAGAAGACAAATCCCCCAATAGAATATAGTCCATAATACTTCATTCATATTTTATACTTTTTACTCTTTGTAAGGGTCAGGTTAAATTTTTTATCTTCTTGATAAAGTTAATATAAAATTATTCTCGCATTACATTTTTATTTTTTAAATATTTTATTTTTAGTTATTTAATTTATATTTAATCATAAACATAAACTATTTGAGAACCTGTTTGTTTTTACTTATACGTATAGTTAATAAATATTAAAATAATAAAATATTAATGATAAGAGATATTAAAATAATTACTTTTAGGGTAAAAATTTGAGAAGAAAAATTGTTATCTTTAGAGTAAAAATACTTCAAAATCTTCTAACTTTATTTCAAACATTTGCTAAATTAACTAGTTTTTAATGTTTTTACTTATTTGGTTAAATATATTTAAAGTGCATGACTCGGTGATCTATAAAAATCAAATCTTATGTTTGCAATTTATTAAAAATAGAAATGTTTACGTATTCAATAAATAATGATAAAACAGTTTTCAAAAGATTCCCAACACAATTTTCTTACTCAGAATCATGCTCATCGACAATTTTCTAAATCGAACAGTTACAAGTTATGAAATAGTTAAAATAAATCAAATAATTATGAATGTTCCATCACTAGACAGAGACTGTTATTGGATTTCTTTCTGTAAGCAAAACCTGTGAGCAACGAAAACGTTGCTTCTACAGTTGGAGTTAGAAACCTTTGCATTCCAACAACATTATCAGTATAGACATTATGAGGGAAGAGAAATGAAATAATGTCACTGCAATAAGAAAGAGAAAAAGATGAAAAAAGTAAGGGAAGGTACATATAAAAATTACAGTTGGACGAACATGATTTGAACGTGACCATTGTTGTCGGTGGTTTCCGGGAGTAATCGCATCTTTAAAGCAGGACTGATATCTTAACATGATTCTTTCGTTTTAACATAATTTTGATGATTTGAATATGCCTGAACACTCAATGAAGAACATGCTGGAAAGTTGAAACATTCACTGTGGCATGTGATTCAGGCTTATCTTCCATGTCAAACACCTGGGCCACTGCGGAAGTTGAGGGAACAAGAACTGGAAGTTCTTCGAGGAAAAGGGGTGGGAAAGCTTAATGAGTGGGACAGAGTATATGACTATGCATACTACAATGATCTGGGAACTCCAGATGATGGTCCTCACTATACACGCCCAGTTCTTGGAGGATCAAACTTTCCATATCCACGCAGAGGAAGGACTGGTCGTCCACATACCAAAACAGGTTACCAACAAAACCATTTATGATTATGATTGGTAGTACATGTAAATCAAACCCTTAAGTTACTTGAACTTGTTTAAGCATCATTCACTTGCAAAACTTTCAATCACAAATGAGTAACATGAATGTGTCAATTTTACAGACCCCAAAACTGAGTCAAGATTGCATCTTCTAAATCTAAATGTTTATGTGCCAAGGGATGAACAATTTGGCCACGTCAAGTTTTCAGATTTTCTAGCCTACGCACTGAAATCAGTTGCCCAGGTTTTGGTTCCAGAGATTAAATCTTTGTGTGACAAAACTATTAATGAGTTTGACACTTTTGAGGATGTACTTAGTATTTACGAGGGAAGTATTAAAATGCCAAGTGGACCTCTTGCGGTTAAACTTCGAGAACTTGTTCCTTACGAGATAGTAAGAGAACTTATTAGGAGTGATGGCGAGAAATTCCTTAAATTCCCCGTGCCCGATGTGATCAAAGGTATACTAATGCTTTCCTTTTACTTCACTTGGCCTGGATGAACTCATCTGTGTGATTTTATCCACATTAATTTTTGCATAATTGCAGCAAACAAGACTGCATGGAGGACAGATGATGAATTCGCAAGGGAAATGCTTGCAGGAGTTAACCCTGTTATTATTCGTCGTCTCCAAGTACTAAATACAACAATTGCAATTTATACATTACACAAATCTTATATGTAGTTCATTAAGAATTGTTTTTCGATCAAATTCAAAGTTACATCTTAGTGAATTTTGTATATAACAAAAATATTGTTTTTAAGGCCAGTATAAATTACTATGTGAAACTTCAATTACTATCAAAGAACAAAGAAAAAAATTGAGAAATTGCTCTTCATAATTCTATAACCGATTCAAAGTTGCTGTAGCTAGTGAGCCAATCTAAATGCCTTCTCATGCAGGAATTTCCACCAGCCAGCAAGCTAGATCCCAAACTCTATGGAGACCAAACTAGCTCCATCAGGGAAGTACACATAGAAAATAGTTTGAACGGACTCACAATAGATGAGGTAGTAATTATGAATTTATGATTCAGTTTTTAAGCCAACCCTGTTGAAATATGATGTATTTAAATTATATGCAAACATCTTTATTTCGCAGGCAATTCAAAAAATGAGGCTCTTTATATTAGATCATCATGATGCATTGATGCCATACATAAGTCGAATAAACTCTACCAACACAAAGACTTATGCCTCTAGAACGCTCTTGTTTCTACAAGATGATGGTACGCTAAAGCCACTAGCTATAGAGTTAAGTTTACCTCATCCACAAGGGGAGCAACACGGAGCTGTGAGCAAAGTTTTTACTCCAGCACGTGAAGGAGTATCTGCTTCAGTGTGGCAGTTGGCAAAGGCTTATGCAGCCGTGAATGATTCGGGATACCATCAATTGGTTAGCCACTGGTACGTATGGCATTTCAAAAGAAATCTCAACAGTAACCAAAAGTGTTCCAAACTTAATTATATTTGTTATTGGGCAGGTTATACACTCATGCAGTAATTGAACCATTCATAATAGCCACACATAGACAACTAAGCATTCTTCATCCAATACACAAGCTCTTGAAGCCACATTTCAGGGACACAATGCATATAAATGCCTTAGCTCGACACACACTCATCAACGCCGGAGGGGTGCTTGAGAAAACAGTTTTCCCTGGTAAATTTGCCTTGGAAATGTCAGCTATTATATACAAAAGTTGGGTATTCACTGAGCAGGCACTTCCTGCTGATCTTCTTAAGAGGTTAGTGGAGTTAGAAAATGACTTCTAGAAGTATTGATTATAGTCAAATTTGTTAAGATAATGTCAGTACCATATTATATACTCTCTTAAATACAGTCTACATTATTGACTAAAGGTTTTTAGAAATCACAAAGTTGTGTAGGTCTTACTTTTCATGTAAAGAGTTTTCATTCATTATTTTGTATATTCTAATAAATTTTGTATATCATGTAAAATGTGTTATTGAGCATGTGATAAAGAATGTATTAGTATCTGTTAAGAATTATCTCCATAAGAACATGGTAACATACTAAATTTGTATTTCACTAAATTTCAGGGGAATTGCAGTTCCTGATTCAAGTTGTCGTCATGGAATTAGGCTTGTCATAGAGGATTATCCGTTTGCTGTGGATGGGTTAGAAATTTGGGATGCAATTGAAACTTGGGTGAGGGAGTATTGTAACGTGTATTACACATCTAATGACATGGTTGAGGGTGACGATGAACTACAGAATTGGTGGAAAGATGTACGTAATGAGGGTCATGGTGACTTAAAAGATAGGAAGTGGTGGTCAGAGATGAAGACCAAAGAGGAATTGATTGAATCATGCACCATTATCATCTGGTTGGCTTCTGCTTTCCATGCAGCTGTGAATTTTGGACAATACCCTTTTGCTGGCTACCTCCCTAATCGTCCAACAGTGAGTCGTAGGTTCATGCCTGAACCAGGTACCCCAGAGTACGAGGAGCTTAAGTCAGACCCTGACTTGGCATTCCTGAAAACAATCACTGCCCAGTTCCAAACCCTCCTTGGTGTGTCACTAATAGAAGTTCTGTCCAGACACTCTACTGAAGAGGTTTACCTTGGGCAGTGTGAAAACCCTGAATGGACTTTAGATGCTGAACCATTGGCAGCATTCGAGCGGTTCAGACAAAATTTGTTGAAAATAGAAAACAACATTATGGAAAGGAACAAGGACAAGAGATTGAAAAATCGAAATGGAGAAGTGAAGGTGCCTTACACACTTCTCTATCCCAATACCTCAGATTATTCAAAGGAGGGTGGACTCACTGGCAAGGGAATCCCCAACAGTATATCCATCTAATACACCTCTCCTCGTTTAATTTTCTTTCAGGCCATGTGTAAGCAATTTCCATAGCTTATCGTGATTGCTTTTGCAGCAATTCATTCCATTTTTATGTCAAGACTAGAGTGTGTAGAACTTATAATATTGTTTGTATTCAAATTATAATGTTTTGTATGCTTTAATTGGTTCGCGCTTGTTGTGTGTTACCTTTGGAATTTGTTCTAATTGGAAAAACACATCAGCTTGTTGGAGCGTCACAAGACCTTGAAAGCAAGTGTTTGGTTAAAATTGAGACAACGAATTTCATAACTTGATGTAGTTTATTTTAATAAATTCTATAAATAAATTATAAAATCTTATTGATAGAATGATTAATCAAATTGTTTATCCAATCGTGAAGATCTCTAACCAATGCTACTCTTCTCCTTTATTTTGTGTTTTGTTTGCGCTAAGGGCCCTTACTCTTAACGTACATCTAAAGTAAGAATTTGCTCATTTTTTTCAATTTGATAAGGGGAGATTATCTTTCCATCTCTATACCTTTTCTTGCATCTCAATATTTTTTTTTAATTGTGACAATATACTTTTTCTTCAATTTATCTTTGAGACAGCTCTCAAAATTGAGAATTTTGTCACAAAAATGTTTCTGAGAAGGTATTTAGAAGATGTTGTTGTACATTGTAAGTTCGCACAAACACAATTCTAATTACCTACTCTATCTCTTTGTTTGAGTGAAGTCATTTTTCTTTATGTGGGGGCATTGAGTCCCTACAATGTTAAAAAAAATTGTTTTTACCAAGACTTTGATAAAAAAAAATCACATTTTGAATTGTATAATAAAAATGTATTTTTGGATCTTGGAACATCTTCTAGATTTAACTACAAAATTTAAAAAAAAAATAAAAAATCAGCAAGGTGTAAAATGGAGTACAAATTTTAAAAAAAATTATTTTCATATTGATAATTTTGAATACAACAAATCTTTCCACACATGTTCAAAAGATGAAATTGTTACCTCTAACAATGTTGTTAGAAAATAATAAAAGTGTTGAAGGGAAAAAGAAGGTATGAACTAATTGAGATTATTTAATAACGTAAAATTATTCTTTATTCATAATTATTTAAAATTTTAAAAAAGTTAAAACCGATTTTTCACAAAGTTGCATAACGAAAAAATTTATATGGACTAATAAGAAAAAAATTCTGAGATTGAAAGGGTGTCAATAACTAGTGTTTTGACAAAATTAGGCAGAATTCAAGTTATTTTTCCTTCTTAAAATTAATTTTTATGAAAGTTTAATTAATTATTCTGTTACAATGGAATGCATAATTTAGCTTGAAGGAACTATTATGCACTATTTTCAATCTGAAGTTTGAAAATGTAATCATCATCATAAAGTTTATTAAATAAAACTTTATCATTAATAGTTGCACTGAATTCAAGTAGTCGTTTAATATTGACCTAACTTTAATAGAAAAAATTAATTTCATTCAAGTTTGAAATTTCCCTCATTTAGATATAAGTGATATTAGACTCAAGTTTGATATATAACTATATGTCTTAAACTTTCTTAGATGGATAAAAATACGAGGAGGCTGAAACGTGTCCCTGTTTGTAAGGGAAGTTAGAAGTTAATTTAACTTGAGAATTTATGTTTGATTTTAAAAGTACATAGAAGAATCAAAGTCTTGGTGTTTTAATTACTATATTAGAAGGGTTTGGAGCCCTCAGCAAGCACACTCGTAATTATACTTATGTTCTAGAATGAAGAGCTACCCACCCTACCCTAATTATAGTGCCAAACTTACGTACTATGGTGGTAGCAAGGTCCCTATTAGTTGATACGTGGAGAAATAAGAAGAAAAGGGTTAAGTGTTTTGGGTGAAAGATAGGAGAAAAAAGGACCACGTGAAACATAGACAAGTATACATAAGTGTTTGCCACCCTACTTTTGCCCTTTTGCATATTTGTTACTATTAGCACTTTTATACATCATAGAAATCACATTTTTTTTTCTTACATTTAAAAGTTAGGAATATCAAGATATCAGGTAATAATGAGGCTCCTTGAATCTAAGTTTATTTGACTTAGTTTGGTGCATATATATATATGATATAACCAAATGGTGCATATATTTAGTTCTTGAATAACAAGTTGAGTTGGAAATTAATATTACTAAAAAAAGGGTTATTATATCTCCTATGCACACCTAAAATCACTTTGTAAATGTCATTTTTTTATTGAAAAAAATTATTGTGTTAATTTCTTTCCATTCACAATTCATTGTCATGCATTTTTATTGTTAAAAAATTGTCTTTCATTATTATCAAATAGTGCACCTTAACTTAATCTCAGTGGATTCCAATGTCCATATCTAGAAGTAAAATATTAGTTTTAAGTGTTACTTGTGTCCTATACTATGATGATACAACAACTTGGTTATTCACTCACTCAAGGTGATTCAGGAGAATTAAGAGCATGGTGATTCATTTGGAATAAATTTAAAATTCAAACATATGTGAATTATAAAATATTTTTTTAGAGTATCTTCCAATAAAGTTCGAAGCTTATTTTTGTAAAAGAAATAAAGTTTATGCGAATTATAAAAATATTTTTAAGATATATAACTATAACAATAATATTTCATAATTTACATAAATCATATACCAATAAAATATTTTATTTCATTCTCATATTTCTTCATAAAATTTTATATATTTAATTTTTAATTTTAAAATTTCAAATTTTCTTCTATTTTAATTTTATAAATATTTAAATTCACTAAAAAAATTAATACAAATACTCCCTTAAAAATAGAAGAAAAAAATTCAAAAATAAATAAATATAAAAAATACAAACAACAATAATAAAAATAAAAACAAAAATAAATAAAAACAAAATAATGTCAGATATGGAAATAAACACAAAAATATGTTAATAAAACAAAAAGATGTTATATGAGAATAAATCTCTTGATATTGAATATGTCTTTCTACGTATTATTTAAATTATATGTAATTTAAAATTTAAAATCAAATAAAATATTATTATTCATATATTTATATTAAAGGTATAAATTTATAATTTATTTTAATAAATACAAATATATTATATCTATATAAAAATGATTTTTCCTTATAACTGATTTTAAGAATGATATTATAGTTTAGTTTTGTTATATAAATATATATATATATATATTTATATAAATTATTTAACTTTTTTTTCTCTTATTGAAAATTTGTGACTTACCAAACAACTTTCTCTTTTTTTCTTCATCACTTTCATTATGTCTTTTTGTTATTTTATTTATTTATTTATTTCACGTTGTAATTCAATTATTATTTTTATTATGAAAATCAAATAAATTATAATATTTTTTACTTTTATTAATCTTTATAAGAATATGTAAATAAAAAAATAAAAAATAAAATTAGTAATTTTTTTAATTAATAAAGATATTCTTTAATAACAATTTTTTTTAATAATACCAAAAAAACATCTTAATATCAGTCTTTTAAATTTAAATAATTATTCACGGTCTCACTAAAAAAATCATGAAATAGAAATTAATTTTATAAAAAAAATTAGTTAACTAAATTAGAGATATTTTAAAGACTAAAAAAAATTTGGTAATTAATTTCTATTATTGTTAAATAGTTTCTAAATTGGTATATAATTAGCTACTAATGTTTTAACTACAATTATTTAGATTCTAAATTTAGAAAACCATTTAACAATAATAGAAACTAATTTAGAAACCAAAAATTTTTTTAGTCTCCAAAATGATATATAATTTAGTCACTGTACCAACTAGTTATTTTTTGTTTATAAAATTAGTTTCTATTTCATGATTTTCTTGTGGTGTCTCTTATATAATAAAAAAAATATCCAAATTAACTTATTTATTTTATAATTATTTTTTATGAATTTTTTTATAATTTAATAACATATTTTTATTTTAATTATTATTGTAATAATAATTTTTTTTTCAAAGAAAGAAGTAGAGACACTTACGTGTCTGCATGTTTCCACTAGTTTAGTTAAGATAAGTGGTTCTTTTAAGACCTTAAACTACAAGTAATATAAAGGATGAGAATAAGTAATAACTATTTCTCTTTAGTTATGTTTTTTAAGTCAAATTTATATGTTTAAATAGAATTTTCATGAAGAAAGAATTAATTAATAAATAAATTATTATCTTTTAGACTCAATTAAAATACTAGCCACAAACGATAATTAATTAAGCAAAATATAATATTATAAGTTTAAACATCTAAATTGTTTAAAAAGCATATAAGTTAATAAGAAATTTAATATAATGAATTGAATTAACTAAATTTCTTAACTTTGAAATTTTCAGGCAAGAGATTATTGTGTATAAAAAACATAAGAAACTAAGGCATAGTGTCATCTTGCACAATAGTACCATTGGTTTCTTCTTTTCTTCTTATAATACAGTGTTAGAAAGAAAGAGAGATAGTTAAGTTAAGATGGCATTGTCTTCAGAGTCATCACCATCATCACTGAAACAAATCCCAGGAAGCTACGGGATTCCCATCTTGGGAGCCATACGCGACAGACACGACTTCTTGTACCACCAAGGAAGGGACAAGTTCTTCGCCACAAGGATCCAAAAGTACAACTCCACCGTCATCCGAACCAACATGCCACCAGGCCCCTTCGTCTCCTCCGACCCTAGAGTCATAGCGCTCTTAGACGGCGCCTCCTTCCCCGTCCTCTTCGACAACCGCAAGGTGGAGAAGCTCAACGTCTTCGAGGGCACCTTCATGCCCTCCACCGCCTTCACCGGTGGCCACCGCGTCTGCTCCTACCTCGACACTCGAGAACCCAAACACGCCCTCCTCAAGCGCTTCTTCCTAAACGCTCTCGCCGCGCGGAAAGACACAGTTGTGCCTCTCTTCCGTAACTGCCTCCACGAGTCCTTGTGTGAGATAGAGGACCAGTTGCGCAAGAACGATGAGGCTGACTTCAATGCTGTCTTCGACCAAGCCTCCTTCAACTTCTTGTTCCGGTTCTTCTGTGATAACAAGGACCCTTCACACAACATCCTCGGTTCTAAGGTAAAGTGTCTTTGTTTTATTGAAGTCTTATAGTACTCATCCAAAGAAACTTATATATTATCTGAAGTCATTAAAAAAATCCTTTTAAATTTAACATATTGATTAAATAATATTTATTATTATGTTTATAATTATATAAAATTAAATTTATTCATTTTTTAATTATTATGTGTGGAACTACATAAAAATAATCACACTTATAAAATTATTGAAATATATATTTTTTACAAAATATAGACTTTTAAATAATTTATTTATTACGTTGTACTAAATATATAAAAATAATTATAATATATATACACACATAATATAACAAAATTGTCATTATTTATGAGACAATTTAGGTAAAAACAAATAATAGGTTCGTTAGTTTTTTGAAAATCATATAAAAAAAGACAATTTTTTAAAACACTAGTAGACTGGTTCAGATTAAATCTTGAAAAAAGGTCTTCCTCGTATTAGATACAAAGTAAGACATTTTTATTTTTACGGAAGATCATACCTAAAATGTGGCTTAATCTATCTCTACTACCCTTTCTATAAGTAATGAAATAAATATTGCGACCAAACATTATTTCAATAAGTAATTAGATATAAGAGTTAGTAAATTTACTCTTAGTTTAATATTAGAATAGTATAAAAATGTCAATATTATCGTAGTTCGATAATGAATGAGTGTGATTTAAAAAAAAAAACATTTTAGATTAGAGATATATAGGTGAAAAAAATTTGTGGAGAAAAGAGATTCTACTTAAAATAGCGAGCTAATTCCTGATGTGAAGATTAATTAACAATAAAAAATATGATACAAAATTATTTTACATTTAGTTTAATGTATGTATTATTTATTTTATTTTTAGAAAAATAATTATAGCATTCTAAAGAGAACATTAACAATAATTATCAATATATTATTGAAGAAATTAAAAATAAAAAGTGTTATCAATTTTGTATTTGATTTGTTGTCTAAATATTTTATTTATGACTTTATTTCTTTGATAACTGTAAAACAATTGGGTTGTCAAAAATCGTATTAATTTATTTTTGAATACTATGGAAATCGTCAATTTAATGGATATAATTTTTTTATTTAGGAGAAATAGAGATGAAATTTACTGACAGGCAGAGTGAAACCTTTTTTTTAATAAATAAAATGAACTTTATTCGTAACATGACAGTTAAATTATAATTAAGCAGAAAAGGAGTAATTAATTAATTAATTTATTTATTTATTTCAATTTGAAGATATTTGAGCTGTGTCTTCCAGGGACCGAAGCTAATCAGCACGTGGCTGCTTTTCCAATTGGCGCCACTTGGCACTCTTGGCCTTCCAAAGATCTTCAACTACGTAGAAGACTTCTTCCTTCGCACGTTTCCCCTCCCTGCGTTCTTCACAAAATCCAACTACCACAAGCTCTACGAGGCCTTCAGAACCTTCGCGACCACACTGTTAGACGAGGCAGAGAAAGTTGGGCTCGAGCGAGACGAAGCGTGCCACAACGTCGTTTTCATGGCGTGCTTCAACTCCTACGGCGGCTTGAAGAACCAGTTCCCGATGCTGTTGAAGTGGGTGGGATTGTGCGGCGAGAATCTTCACGCGGATCTCAGGAGCGAGATAAGGGGCGTGGTGAAGGAGGAGGGTGGGGTCACTTTGGGGGCATTGGAGAAGATGAGTCTGGTGAAATCGGTGGTGTACGAGACGATGAGAATTGAGCCTCTGGTGCCATATCAATACGGGAGAGCGAGAGAGGATTTGGTTGTGCAGAGCCACGACGCGTCGTTTAAGGTTAAGAAGGGGGAAATGTTGTTCGGGTATCAACCTTTTGCGACCAAGGATTCTAGAATCTTCGAGGATGCTGAGGTGTTCGTGCCGGGGAGGTTTGTGGGGGAGGGTGAGAAGATGTTGGCGCACGTGCTTTGGTCGAACGGTCGTGAGACGGAGGAACCTACCCCCTCTGATAAACAGTGTGCAGGGAAGAATCTGGTGGTAGTGCTGTGTAGGGTGTTTCTGGCAGAGTTGTTCTTGCGTTATGATACGTTTGAATTCGAATTTAAGGAATCTGGTTTTGGTCCCCGTATTACCATCACCTCCCTCACCAAAGCCTCCACCTTCTGACTTTCATCTTTCTGCCTCTTAATCTTTCTTCTCATAACAAGACAACTTTCCTTTACACCAAATAAGATTGTACTTGTCTTAGATATATATACTATTTTTAAATAATATGGATATTTTCTTTCATTATTGTTTCTCTTCCTCTCAAGTAATTCTTGCTTTTAATGTAAAATTATGTTTATATCATATAATAATATTTTTATCACTGTGATTTCTCTTGTTTTATTCTATAATTATTATTTTTTTTTCAAGTGATAGTTATGTTAGCTACCGGATTTTAATTTATTTAGGGGAAAATAGATACATGACTATGAGTTTTATTTGACTTAGTGTGTGTTTGCTTTTGGGGATATGGAGGTTGAGGGTGAGGGTGAATGAGTGTCACTCTTGTTTGTTTATATGAGACACGGAGGTTGAGGACGAGAGTGAATGGAAAATTGAGGGTATTTATGATCCTCTCATAATTGAAGAGGATGGAGAGTGTAATGAGATGAAAAGACTATTGTGTCCTTACTTTCTCATATAATAATATTAATAATGAAAAATATTATTAATAATAATTATATATATATATATCATAATATAATTTAAAGAATCATAAATAATATTAAAATTATCTAAATAAATAAACTTAAGTAACAAAATTAATTTAAATTAATAAAATGAAAAATAATAAAATTATACTTACATTTAAAATTATATTTAATTATTTCTTTGAATTTTACATTTCTTTTTTTTATAAATGAAACTTTAAATTATTTAAATTAACTAAAATATGCACAAAATTAATAATTATTTAGTATTTTTTATATATAAGAGTAAAGTTGTAATCTTACAATCTACACTATTCAAAATAATTTAAAATACTCTTGCAACCATCACATCACTCACATATCTCAATAAACTTTTCTCACACATCCACTCTAACATACCATAATCCAAACACACTCACTTTTTTCACACTTTTTTCTCACACTCTCTCCCACACCCTCAACTTCTCACATATAGATGATTGTAAATTTCGTTTAATTCAATGGTTGCATAAATAGAGTTTCATATCTCTCTACACAACACTCATCAAATTAATAAAAAAAATGCAAATTACTATTCTATAAAAAAATTCACTTTCACAAACATTAAAATATTATTTTAAGTGCACACATCTCATTACAAGAGAGTATTTAAGGGAATAGTTGGTTTATTCAATAAAATTATGATTTTAAAATTAAATTACTTCTTCTATGTTAGTTAAAATAAGCGTAAACTAGTAGACTAATATTTGGTGTTGAAAGGAAATTATAATACAAAGATAATTATTTCATAATTTTTGAAAAGTTATTTCGTGTAATGTGGTTCATAATTTTTGAAAAGTTATCTCTTATGATGTTGTTGAAGAGTTAAATAAAGTGAACTAATATTAAAATGGTGATGTTGTTAAAGTAAATGTCACTTCATCAATTTGTGAATCAATCGTAAGTTGAATATTAAGTTGAATATCTCACCTCAACTAAAAAAATAAGACATTTAATAGTTTATAAGTAGATATAAATTTCACCTTATAAGTAAGTGTTTAAAGGAAATTATAATTACTTCATACGAGATAATTACTTCATAATTTTTGAAAAGTCATAATTATTTCTGATGTTGATCATAACTTTTGAAAAATTATCTCTTATGATGTTCTTGAAGAGTTGGATAAAGAAAATAGGCACTAAAATGATGATATTAAAGTAAAATTGACTTTATCAATATTTATGAATCAATCATATATTAGATATCTCACATCGATTAAAAATGATAACATATGTTTAATTATTTAAGAAACAATATAGATGAATTGGAAGAAAAAAATATTATTTCTTTCCAAAAGTGTTTGAATGTAGGAAAAAAAATATAACCCACAATTTTAATATTGTCATAAAGTAATTATGTTAATTCATAAAATTATTAATACAGTAAATCTATATAAAAGAACAAATTTTATTTATATGTGTCTGGAAGTTTTCTAAGTGATTAATTCTCAATATAATTATTACTTTAAAATTATTTCAATTTTGTGACCCACTTTGTCTAAAAATTATTATTTCTTTTTATTGTTTAAACAATTATATATATATATATATATATATATATATATATATATATCACTACAAGAGAAAATCATGAAATAGAAACCAATTTTTTAGAGACCAAAATAATTAGTTGCAATAATAATTAAATTATAAACCATTTTAAAAATTAAAAACAAAATTGGTTTCTAAATTAGTTTCTATTATTGTTAAATAGTTTCTAAATTGGTATCTAATTAGCAACCAAGGTTTTAACTACCAATTATTTAGTTTCTAAATCTGGTCTCTAAAACCTTGGTTGTTAATTAGATACCAATTTAGAAACTATTTAACAATAATAGAAACTGTACCGGTAGGCACCGGACGAACACACGTGGCCGACCGACCGAATGTATAATAAATGCAAGGGCATTTATGTAACAAGCCAAAGTAGTTAAGATACACCCCGAAAAATAAGGAGAACGCGCTTAGAGAAGATATGTTCTCCGGGTATTTCGGAGCACGACTGACAAGACCTATCCATAACCACCCTGAGCCCAAGGGATAGAAAGCCCATTAGGCAATCCTATAAATACTGTGCTCATACTTACTTGAGCGTCGGAGTGCCTTCGCAGGTACCCTCCCCCGTCCGATCGAATGAGACATCAAGAAGGAACGACCGACCGAAGGAGAAGAAGATCGACACGTCAGCAATTGTACTACATCAACCGACCGTGCCTGACCCCATCTCTCCACTCAGGTACATAAACTAATTTAGAAATCAATTTTTTTTTAGTTTCTAAGATGGTATATAATTTAGTTACTATTGCAACTAAAATTATTTTGATGTCTAAAAGTTGGTTTTTATTTCATAATTTTTTTTAGTGTTATACCAATATTTTATTTTATTTTGTCTATTTGTAAAACAAGATACTTGTCTAAATAGCAATAATGTCTTAGGTTAGGTGTTTTCATCATCCGATTAATTAAACAAAAAAATGTTTATAAAAATTATCTAAAATCGTCTAGATGTTATAAAAAAAATTAACTAAATATAAATATAGATATGAGTAATATTTACTTTAACTTTTAAATAAGACATCCACATGGATAAGAATATATATGTATATATAATATTTTATTTTATCTAAATCTTTATATTTTTTTTATTTTAAATCATTAAATACTAAAAAAAAATAACAACTAAATTTAGAGATAAAAAATAATTAGTCACTATATTCATTAAATTAGATACTATTTTAAATATTACAAAAATATTGGTATCTAAAATGATTTTTATTATTAATAAAAATTTATAAAATGATTTATAAATCGGTATCTATATTAGCTACCAATGTTTTAACTACTAATATTTTTTATTATAAATTAGTCTCTAAAAGATTAATAGAAACTAATTTAGAATACAAAATAATAAGTAGCTAAAACTTTGGTAACTAATGGTTAGATATCAATAAATTTTTAATTTATAAAGTGATTTTTTAATTAGTCAAATAGTAATTAATTATTGATTTAATGTTAACAGTATTATATTTTATTTGTTTTAATTTTTAGTATTTATGAAAAATAATAATAAATATTTAAGTAAATATGAATACCTAATATCTAATAAAAATAAAAATATAACATGTGAGATTATTTAGAAAAAAATTTATAAACTCTTACTAGTGATATATATATATATATATATATATATATATATATATATATATATATATACACACTAAAACCCAATCTACATTTAAAAAATTTAAACCATGAAGAAACTTTTTAATTTTTCAAAAAATAGATAAGTCTTATTTATATAATACAACTTTATTTTTTTAAAATTGTTACCAACCAAAATCACTTTCATTTTATTACACAGTTTACATTATTAGCTTTGTATAAGAGTATCTGTATCCTGAAATACCTTTATTTTGTTTATTCGTGTTTTACTAATAAAAAAATATTTAAAAAAAAATCATAATGTAATTTAACGATTATAAATAATAATAAATTTGTTTTTGTGTATGACTTCAAAAAGAAAGAAGTCGTATCATTGAGTTAAATTTTCCTCCACACTTCACGTAGTGGTCCTTCTCTTCTTTACCTCACATCCAAGAAAATGCTAACACATCTTGTGGGGACTTCTCTAATAACTCCTACAACTTTGGTGCTTAAATTTCCAACACAACAAGATAAGTGTAATCCTTCTTCTATACTACTTCTCACCAACACCTAGACAGAGACCAAACTTACATTAACCATTAATTCACTATCTCTCTCACTAACCAATCAAAATCAAAATATTAACTATATTAGTATAATGAAAGAAATTTAGTCATTTCTGAAAATATCATTTATTAATAATATAAAAAATAATAATATAATATTTTGTTTTTAAATATATGAATTTCTATAAATATACACACATGCTTGTTAAACAAAAAATAACTATCGCAAAAGCTACGTCTGCCTATGAGTGAAAAAAGAGAGGCTTAAACATTAATGCGATACTTAATGTTATTAATATACCTTTTTGAATATTTATATAAATTCATTCTTCGTTTGACATATAAGTACTATACTTGAATAGGTAATTAAATGTATTTAATGTAGTTTAGTATTTATAAAGCATTTAACAATTGTACTATATATTTATTATATCTAGCAAATATAATTGTGTTGATAAAATAAATTGGGTGAGTCCCACAACCTAACAAAAAAATATTAATGAGGTAGGTAGGTGTGATGACTTGGCCCTTCAATTTTGTCCACTCTAATCTAATGCATAAACTTAAACAGTAATTTAACAAATAAGATAAATTAGACTATTGAGTCACTATTTTTTTTAAATATGTAGATGTTATTAAGTGTTACATATTCTAAGTATTCCCATATCTATATGATTTTATTGCTTTTAAAAAATATGAATACGTTACAGTTATTGTAATTAATTTTACAAACTCAATTATTTCACTGATAAAAAAATATATTCAACTTAAAATGTTACTTTTGTTAATATAGTTCGGTGTTTCACCATTTTTATTTAATTTACAATAATTTAAGAGAAAAAAGCTCTGATTTTTTTATGTGTAACTCACTAGTGTGTCAACTCATTCCTATAATGGAATGAAAAAGATGGAAAAGAAGAAAAAAATTGATTTTGTATGTTTAGTAACTAGAAAGAAAACTTAAATAATATGTGGAATCCACTTATTGTTTCTTATATATTTCTATTCATTTTTATATTTATATCCTTATTTTTTTATAAAATTAATCCAATTAAATAGATTTCAATTTTTTCTATTTATTATATATTTATTCTTTAAGAAACAACTAAACAATAAAATATTTTCTTATGAATTAATCTTAAAATGTAAGTTTAGTTAACTCAATAACAGCAAAAAGTTAAAGTTACTTTTTATAGTAACTCAATAATAAATAGTCTAATTAATAGACTTTAATGTAATTTTAAAATTTAAATTTTGGTCCATTACCCTTTCTATACACAATTTTGATTATATTTATAATCGTGACGTCTTACAACAAAATACATACACTATCAATATTAAAAAAAAATAAGGAAGGGAATAATTTGTGTAATATTAATATTGACGGAAAAATTTGTGATACAACACAAAAATTATGAAGGGTGATCACTTCTCTCTTGTATCTAAATTATTATTTTATTATAATATTTTATTTATAATTATTTTATTGTTTTAATATCTTTTTATACTTCTTATTTTGCTTATATTCACTAAAAAATATTTTTTATAATAAAAATTGTATTAAAATAATAAAAATAAAATATTATAATAAAATAATAATTTATAGAGTTATAATTTAGATGTAAGAAAAAAGTAATTGTGTGAAACCATTATTCATCCTGAAATTATCAAGGACGTCATCCATGCTAATGTTAAGTGGAATCAGATCTTATATGTATTGAGTCTCTATTAAAAACTTAGGGTGTTTTAGTTTTTTGTTTTAAAGTTTTGATTTATTTTAGAATTTTAATATATATCTGTACATTTTTTCTCATTACACATTTGTATATAATTGAGTAATTAATACTTTTTCTTAGTGAAATATTTGATAATATGAAAACATATGGAATCAAGTTTTGGTATCTAGAGTTTGATTTAAATTATTATTATTAACTCTTATTGTTTTATCTCCTTATTACAACAATTTCTTTTAAGCCAAGTCTGAGTTGTTTTTAAAAGATTCAGTCTAGCCCAAATTTTTATCTCTTATAACTTATAAACAAACTAATAAGTTTAATGTCACAAAGCATAACAAAAAATCAATAAAAATTATTCATCACATAAATTATTTTATTTCCCTAAAAATTAACATTAAAATAAAATAATAAATAATAAGTCATTATATAAAAAAATACCAGACACCAAAATTATACACATATCGTCATCTTACCACATAATCAAATAATGAGAATTTCTTTTTGACAAAAACAATTAAGTATTAAGAAAAAGTATTACTTTAAGAAAAAAAAGGGAAATTTTAATCAAAATCATTGAACGTTTTACTCTTTTCTTGAACTATCATACTATTATCAGTTCCTTTTCCAGAAATAACAATTTAATTTCAAAATAATATCTTAATTATTTGGTAAAAAATATAAAAAATAAATTAATTGAAATAAAACTAAATTTAAATTTATCAAATGCAATAGTAGATTTTATTTTTATAAATTTAAAACAACTTGATTAAAAATGTCAAACTATCTATTGACTATAAAAATGGTTTTCTTATTTATTGAATGCAATAAATATATTAAATTTTAATGGTAATTATTTTGAAATAATAATAATTTACAAAACAACATGTATCAACTTATATATTTTTTTTATTTCACTTCATTTTAGTTTAAGATTTTTTATTTATTTTTTTAGTTATATAACTAGTTGTTATGTACTGAGATTTCCAAATATATACATTATAAGATAAAAATATTTTTCAAAATTTTGTATTAGTTTTTTTTATTTGTCACCTATAGTCTCGTAACACAATCAATGCCTAATTGGTTCGACCACGAATTAAGATATATGTCATATTATATATAAGATATATAATAATATTAAGTAAATATTTCAACCAATCAAACTTACCAATCTTTTCTCATTAACCTTTTTTTTCAAGCTTAAAATTTGGCTTTTAAGATCATACTTATTTATACTCTAGAGTTTCATACTTGTATAGTATAGCATTCATGCTAGTTTTAATAGAAATAAGATAAAATTTTGTTTGATAAAAAACTGAAGTAGCTACAAATAATTATAAAATGGAAAATGATAAATAAATATAATTAATTTTAATTTATGAGTCAAATATACTTTAATATGTGAAAATTCTTAAATATTTAAAATTTAATAATAATAATAATAATAATAAGGTTTAATTAAGTTTTAAGTCTCACCTAATTTAAGTATTAATTGAATTTTTATTAAATATTTTTTTTAATATTCAAAACTATTATATTTTCAATTGAGTCTCTATTGTTTAATTTTCCATTAATTGGATAACTCTTGTCTCATTAGCTTGCTTATTTATTTTTTATATTATTTTTTAATATAAAATAATATTGTTATTAGTATAAAGTAATATATAACTTTTATTATTTTAATTAAAAAGTGATGACACGATTCATTCTTATCCAACATTTCTTCTCAAAAATAATAAAAATCATTTGTCATTTTATATTAATCAAATATAATATTATATTAATTACAAAATCTCGTATTTATTAATATATGAAGATAAATAAATAAGATAATGAAACAAGATAACAGCCACATTTATCATCTCCATTTATCAGTTAACAAACAAAATTAAAAAACAAAAACTCAATTAACAAATATAAAAATTAAGTATTTAATGAAGAATTTTTTTAATAGAAATTCAATTAAAAATATTTAAATTTATAATAATTTTCAAACTTAATTAAACCTAATAATGAAAAAATAATAATGAAAAATCCACAAGTTTTGGAACCACTCTAGAGAAGGGTCTCTTAATAGTGAATGGGCTTTTATTCCAAACCTAACAAATTGGAAGAAGCTTACTGTATCATAATATCATTAACCCACATCTTTCTCATTTGGCCTAACTTAATTTGTTGGTAGTGTTATTATTACATTTCTCCCTCTATGTACTTAACAAATGAATATTCATTTTTCTTAATATAGTCTAATTTTAATCTATTATAGTTTACTGACCAAACACTTTATTTTCTATACAAATAAGTGCATGCATTGACAATTAATGATAAATACCTTGTAGATCTATAAATTTTTTGACAGTTTTTAATTAAAATTTTGAACTATTTTTTATTTTTTTAATAAAAGTTTTTATATTAGTAATCAAAACTATTTCTGCGTTTTATAATTGGAACCTTGTATTTAACTTTTATTCTGAAAAAATAATTACATGAATCTAATTATTTATATTACTTTAGTATCATCGTATCTATCGATCTGTGTCAGTGTTCGATCACGTTTCCAACCCAACTTTTAACTAAGCAATTCGACAACATTATCAATCTTTTGCAAGTTCAATCCACCCAAATATTCTTTTTAGAATCACCTTTAAACTTCAACTTGTAACTACTTCATTGCAAATTCACACAACTCACTCAAACAGTTAAACCACTATTACAACAACTATATGAAAAAGCTGTTAAAGTAACCTGATTAAAAGTTATCAATTAATTTAACAACAAGTATGGAATATAATGTAACCTTGGTAATATAAGTAACACTCAACATTTTAGCTTCATTAAATAATAATTATATTACAACTTAATAAAATAAAATTTAAATTTATTAGGTTTATTTCAGCTTTTTTACGGGTAATTTTTTTTTTAGGTTGGTGATGTTTGTCAGAAGTTGATTTTGGTGTATTTTGTATAAAGGTTGAACCACTTCTAAAATGGTTCCTATTTATTATTCTTTATTGTTGATAAAAAAAATAAAAATAATCAACCTATAGACTCACCATTCATATTACATGAAATTGGATTATAAATTAGATATGCTTCTATGAATTTTTCTATTTTACACGAATGCAAAATATAGTTGACCCAATTATATATTATAATTAACTAAATAATCTTAATAAAGAAGTTATTTTGATATTATATAAAGGACCCTTAAACATGTATTCTTATATGGTTTCTCTAAAAGAAAAGAAAGAGAAAGAGAAAGAGAAGAAGAAGAATGGAGGTGAAGCAAAAGTTGGGGAGAAGGAGAGAGGTGAGAGGGAGAGTGATTGTAATGAAGAAGGGGTTTTTGGACTTTCATGACATAAAAGCGAACGTTCTTGATCGAGTTCATGAGTTGTTAGGGAGGGGTGTCTCTCTTCAGCTCATCAGTGCAAATTCTCCAAACCCAGGTCCCATTGGAGAGGTGGCATACTTGGAGAAATGGGTTTCAACCATTTCTTCTCTAACAACTCCAGCAACGCATGTAGAATTCTCCATTACATTTGAGTGGGATGAAAGCATGGGAGTTCCTGGGGCATTCATAATCAAGAACCATCACCATAGCCAGTTCTACCTGAAGACACTGGACATAGAACACATTCCTGGGCATGGCCCTGTCAAATTTCTCTGCAATTCTTGGATCTATCCTGTTCATCGTTATGCCAATGATCGTGTCTTCTTTGCCAATAAGGTAACTTCATTTTAAATTTAATCTTCATTTTATACTTATTACTACTTTTTCTCGCTACTATTATATGTTTATACACAAAAACTTATAAATCTAACAGTAGAACAACTTAAAAGCAAGGTAGTGAGATCATTGTCCTTATAATATAAGAACTTGTTATTTTTTCATGTTATAGTTGGCATTATTAACCAAATATTAAAAGGCATTAATTTTGTCTTATTATTTTATCACATATGTATTCATTGTAATATAAAATAATAATTGTAAATATGTTGTTAAATAAATATTACAAGAAAATTATTAAATAAAAATTAATTTTAGAAAAAATAAGAATTAATTGCTATAATGACTAAATTAGATAATTAGAGACTACAAACAAATTTTATTTTTAAAGTAGTTTCTATAGTTGTTAAATATTTTTTAAATTGGTATTTAATTAACTACTAAAGTTTTAACTACCAATTATTTAGATTCTAAATTTGGTAGGAAAAACTTTGATAGAAACTATTTAACAACAATAAAAACTATTTTAGAAAAAAAAATTTCTAGTTTAGTTACTATAAAATAATTATTTTTTATCTTTAACATTAGTTTTTATTTAATTTAATGATTTTTGTTTAGTGAAAATAAGCTTATTAAATTTCTTATTTTTTCGAAGAAATTTCTTATCACACTTAAGAAAAAGTACATAGTTTTGGATAAGTAGATGTGATTAAAGTTTTCAATTTATGAGAAATAATTATTAAAATTAAATTGTGTCACGTAGAAATCAATCATAATTTTAATAATATTTTATAATATCTGGATAATATTTTATAAATGAATAGTCCTTATATATTATATATTTTTAAAGTCTGTTGGACATTATTAGCTTATAAATTAATTGATACTTAAGTTATAAATTTCAAGTTCGAAATTAACTTATGGAATTAGAAAAATTTGATAAACTAACTAATAAATTAGTTGATAAACTTAAAATAAATGTAAAATGACATTAAAATGATATAATTACAAAAATTTATCACATAAACGAAATTTGAGTTTTCTAAAAATATATCATATGTGATTATAATTTTAGATTTTTTAAAATAATAATTAAACTATCATTAAAGGTTTTAGTACTTCTATTTATTTTTTAAAAGTTATATATTATTATTTTTATTTGAAACCAAATTTATTTTTTCATAAACTTAACCTTTTTTTATTTCTCAATTTAAATTATTGTTACATTGAATTTCTTTTTTACAATTTTTATTATGTGTAATTTTCACATAATATCATTTAATGAAATATTTGTTACTTCAATTTGTAATATTAGATATTTTTTAAAATTTGAATTGCTTAAAAATAAAAAAAAAAATCTAGCAAATATTAAAATAGATAATAATAGGTAAAAAAAATTAAGAATAATAAGAAAATATACTGAAATAAAAGCAATAATAACCAAAGAAAATTAAATAGCTTACTAGGTAAAGCTATAAACTAATTAACTAAAGTAGCTTATAACTTAATAAGATAGAAAATTTTAAAATAAGCTATATTAAATTATTATTAAGGAAATAATAATTATCAAATTATATGCAATTATTGTATGCAATATTTTACGATATTGCACCCAATTATGTGCAATTAATTTAATAATTATAGAATCTCATGATGTGCAATTATTATCTCTACCTAAATTGTAATTTGGAGTGAGAAACACCATATATATTTCCTATACATCGTGATGTGATGTAAGAGAATAAGAAACATCTTTTCTTCTTACCATTTTTTTATCATTTTCTTATAATTATTTATCAAATATTCTTATTTATAAGTTAATCAAATAAATTTAAAGATAGTTTATTGACCTTGCCAATGCATTCATAGTAGTTCGTCTATCCAAGTTTTAAATAGGTGTATATTCACTACAAGAAAATCATCAAATAGAAACTAATTTTTAGAGACCAAAATAATTAGTTGTAATAGTAACTAAATTAGAGACAATTTTAGAAACTAAAAAAAAAATAGTTTCTATTATTGTTAAATAGCTTCTAAATTGATATCTAATTAGCTACCAAGTTTTAACTACCAATTATTTAGTTTCTAAATTTGGTAGCAAAAACCTTAATTACTAATTAGATACCAATTTAGAAACCATTTAACAATACTAAAAACTAATTTAGAAATCAAAAATTTATTTAGTCCTAAAATGATTTCTAATTTAATATTATAGCAACTAATTATTTTTTTATCTCTAAAATTAATTTTTATTTCATTATCTCTAAAATTAATTTTTATTTCATGATTTTCTTTACTAGTATTAATATTACAGGGTTGATTGATTAAAAAAAATACTCTTATAATGTTTTTTCGTGGAAATCAATTAGTGTCATGTATTCGGATGATAGGATAAAAAAATAGTATATGTAAATAAAATTCTTCTTCTGCCCCTGAACATAATTAAAAATGTACTTAACATAAAGTATTTGTTAATTAAAAGTTAGACTAATTTTGTAATAAATAAATGAGTCCTGGCTAGCTTCTTCATCCTAAAACAAGAAAGAAAATCCTGTTATTTTTAATGAAAGTTGAAACAGTTTTATAGGCATGATAAAACATACATGAAAGTTGAAACAGCTGTTGGGTTTGTGATTTAGGCTTATCTTCCATGTCAAACACCAGAGCCACTGCGCAGATTCAGGGAACAAGAACTAATAGTTCTTCGCGGAAAAGGGTTTGGAAGGCTTAAAGAGTGGGATAGAGTTTATGACTATGCATACTATAATGATTTGGGATCTCCAGATAATGGTCCTAACAATGCACGCCCTGTGCTTGGTGGAGGGTCAGAGTTTCCATATCCCCGTAGAGGAAGAACTGGTCGTCGACACACCAAAACAGGTTATCAATGAAGTTGCCATAGATAGCAACATTCATCACTTGCAAAATGTTCAATGATAACGAGTACTGTGTTTGTGTCATGATTGCAGATGCCAAAACTGAGTCAAGATTGCATATTCTATGCGTAAAAAAGGTTTATGTTCCAAGAGATGAGCAGTTTGGGCACGTCAAGTTTTCAGATTTTTTGGCTTACGCAGTCAAGTCTGTTAGTCAGGTTTTGCTTCCAGGGATAACATCTTTGTGTGACAAAACTCCTAATGAGTTTGACACCTTTAAAGATGTACTTAACATTTATAAGGGATGTATTAAGTTGCCAAGTGGTCCTGCGGCAAAAAAACTCAGAGAACTTGTTCCCTTCGAGGTGATGAGAGAACTTATTAGGAATGATGGTGAAAGATTCCTCAAATTTCCAATGCCTGACGTGATCAAAGGTATTTTAATGCTTTCCCCTTATTTCTTTTAGCATGGATTATCTCATCAATAACGTTTCTAGTTAACTTGATATTGGTATAATTGCAGAGAGTAAAAGTGCTTGGAGGACAGACGAGGAATTTGCAAGAGAAATGCTTGCTGGGGTTAACCCTGTCATCATCCAACGTCTTCAAGTACACCACAAAACGATGCCAATTTATAATTAGACTAAACATAGACGAAGTGATTTTAAATTACAACTAAAGTTTCACTTCAATGAATTATTTAACGAAAAAAGTTTGCACTAAAAGTCTACATAGATCATTAACTACGAAATGTCATCTGTTTTGGACTTGATATTTTTGTTTTAACGGGCTAAATCAAAATGCAATATGCAGGAATTTCCTCCTGTCAGCAAGTTAGACCCCAAAGTTTATGGAGACCAAGCTAGTTCCATCAGGGCAATACACATAGAAAATAGTTTAGATGGGTTCACAATAAATGAGGTACTAATCACGAATTACCTTTTCCATGAAGTCAAACCCGTATTGAATTATATTATATTTAATCTATATGTCAATAACCAAGAATCTTTATGTTGCAGGCAATTCAAGAAATGAGGCTATTTATATTAGATCACCATGATGCGTTGATGCCATACATAAGTCGAATAAACTCTACCAACACAAAGACTTATGCCTCTAGAACGCTCTTGTTTCTACAAGATGATGGTACGCTAAAGCCACTAGCTATAGAACTAAGCTTACCTCACCCACAAGGTAATCAACATGGAGCTGTAAGCAAAGTTATCGTTCCAGCTAAAGAAGGAATAGCAGCTTCAGTGTGGCAGCTAGCTAAAGCTTATGTAGCTGTGAATGATTCAGGTTATCATCAATTGGTTAGCCACTGGTATGATTTCCAGAAAACCAATCTAGCACCTCAAGTGTTTCAAACTTCATTATATTTCTGATCTTAAATATATGACAAGAAAATTATGACTCTTGCGTAGGTTACACTCTCACGCAGTAATTGAACCATTCATAATAGCCACACATAGACAGTTGAGCATTCTTCATCCCATACACAAGCTCTTGAAGCCACACTTCAAGGACACAATGCATATAAATGCCTTAGCTCGACACACACTCATCAATGCTGGAGGGGTGTTGGAGAAAACAGTTTTCCCGGGCAAATTTTCCATGGAAATGTCAGCTGTTATATACAAAAGTTGGGTTTTTCCTGAGCAGGCACTACCTGCTGATTTGCTTAAGAGGTGAGTTCAGTCAAAAAATGGACTTGAATTGATTCCAGTCCAAATTATCACGAGGGGTGATAATAATACACTCTTTTTACTCTCTTTTTTTCGTTTGATTAAAATTTATTCAGAACTAGTAAATTAAGAGTAAGGTACTATTAAGTAAGAAATGAAACCGCAGAATTTTGTTATTTCTGATAAATTTGTGTTGTTAGCAATCTCTCCATAATAACACCATCCTACAATTGTATTTCGATTGAATATCAGGGGAATGGCAGTTCCAAATTCTAGCTATCGTCATGGACTTAAGCTTGTGATAGAGGACTATCCATTTGCTGTGGATGGGTTGGAAATTTGGGAGGCAATTGAAACTTGGGTGACTGAATATTGTAACTTCTATTACACGTCTAATGAAATGGTTGAGGAAGATTATGAACTTCAGAATTGGTGGAATGAAGTACGTAACGAGGGTCATGGCGACTTAAAAGATAGGCCATGGTGGTCTGAGATGAAATGTAGAGAGGAACTCATTCAATCATGCACCATTATCATTTGGCTAGCTTCTGCTTTCCATGCAGCTGTGAATTTTGGACAATATCCTTATGCTGGCTACCTTCCTAATCGTCCAACAGTGAGTCGTAGGTTCATGCCCGAGTCAGGTACCCCAGAGTATGAAGAGATTAAGTCAAACCCTGAGTTGGCATTCCTAAAAACAATCACTGCCCAGCTCCAAACACTCCTTGGTGTGTCACTAATAGAAATTTTGTCAAGGCACTCAACGGAAGAGGTGTATCTTGGGCAGAGTGAGAACACCGAATGGACTTTAGATGATGAACCATTGAAAGCTTTTGCTAGATTCTCAGAGAAGCTGTTGGAAATAGAAAACAATATTATGGAAAGGAACAAGGACAAGAGATTGAAAAACAGAAGTGGACCAGTGAAGATGCCTTACACACTTCTCTATCCAAATACCTCAGATTATTCAAAGGAGGGTGGACTCACTGGCAAGGGAATCCCCAACAGTATATCCATCTAATACACCTCTCCTACCATTATATATATTCTCACTTAATTATGGCTAACCATGGAGTTCGGGTATTAAATAAACAATTTGCTGTGTTGTGTTTTAAAGTATTTCAGGAGACTCTTGTTCTACAATGTTTGATTTAGTTAGTCCATTTCAAGTAAATTTAAGGGACACTTTTTATGAAATTTAAATAAGGTGATTTCTTTCTGCATGCCGTTATTTCCTTACTTTCAAAATGTCGAAAATTTAAATTGTATTTCAAATTTTATATTCCAATGAACACATTCCAAATACAAAATTTAAGTTACAGATTTTATAATATAAAAAATATATGGGTTCCACATTGGATATTTTTAACGCATGGGAGTACATAAAGAGATATATGGAAATTTGGGAAGAAATCGGCTTTAAACAACAGTGATAGACGTGGACTTGCACACATAAAATTGGGCCAAGTATATATTCAGTGTAGTGCAAATTGTTCAATTTCCCCAGTGTGTCAACTAATATAATTTTTGTTTTTCACTTTGATGAATTATTTTCATAGATTAATATTAATTTAGTTTTGAGCTTGAAACTCGTCTAACAACCTACGCTTTTCATGTGATTTTTTTTACTTGGTCTTTCATTTGAAAGCTTGGGTCAGTGACCCAACCATCATAATTTTATCTTTTTATTTTTCATAGTTATATCTTCGAAGTTGTTTATTTTATTTTGTGTATCATCTTATTTGATAACTGTTTATCGTTTCTAAATTTTGGAAATCCCTAATTTTCTCTATTTTTATCGAGGAACACTTATCATATCTTTGGAAAATCGTGCATATATCACATATAAGCTTTTTAAGATGGTATGAAGTTAAATTATTCATTATTTTTGGCTTCACGCATTATTATCTAAGTATTTATGGTTAAAGACACAAACTACATGGTTATGGACATGAATAGAGTTGCATTCTCTCTTAGATTAAACGTTTTTATTTTAGGTGATGTGCGGGAAAAGCAAGTGAGAAAAGGTATGAATTGGATAACTTAATTATCTCACTTTACATGTAAAGAAAGTAGAAGAAAGTTACGTTGCGCAATCCCGATTTTAGCTTATGTTTATAAGTAATAAATTACATAATAAAACCCATGAGTAATTGATTATTTGCTTCGCATAATCAATTATGTATGGTTTAAAAGACTACTTTTTCATATGTTTAGTAAATAATCGATTTTGGATGTTGTTTTGTCATCCTAACCCTAACATTAACTCATATTATCATATCTCTAACTCTAGACTTTATCCATCAAGTTAGTTGTCCTTCTTGGATGATCCCATCCTTTTGGGGAAAAAATATTTTCTAATTACAAATAACTAAAATCTACAATAAAATAAATTATATTTATTTGTTATTTTTTTTATATTCAAAGAAAAAATTATAATGTTATATTTTTATCAATTAAAAAAATACAATTTCAATAAAACTCATCTGATCACTCACAAATTTCTCCTTATTTTTTATTCATTTTACATTAATATAAATAATATCATTTTCATCACACTTTCCTCCCAAATTCACCTCATAATTCAGGCAAAGTAAAAGAGTCTTGCACCTTCATAGCTTCTTGTGACAGTCTCTACTTCTTAAAATACCAAAAATAAGTTTTTTTCATTTTGGATATGAATGATATGGAAAATTCTAGAATATAGAATTCGGAAGGTATTTTAAGATTGAGAATGTCTTTTATATTCTTTAATCCATAATGAGTTTCTTTAAAAATATACATTCTTGATTATGAAATTTTAAGATTATAAAATTCAGAAGGTATTTCTAGATTCGAGAATATCTTTCGAATTATGTAATTCAGAATGTATTTTTTAAAGAAAAAATATTCCAAATTTTAGAATCGGAGAGGTTTGAATAAAAAACTATACATTTTAAGATGGTAGGATTTGGAATGTACTTTTTTAACGGAAAAATGGTTTTTTTTGCTTAACCTATTAGGGTGCAAGGAGAAACTATGGAGGTGTAGTAAGAAAAAACCTTAATTCGATAAAGGAGGTTTATCTTCGAGGAGGAATGTTTTGGCAGAGAAAGATCCATTGGGTCACGATGTATCCCAGTTTCTTTCATAAACGTCCATTATTAGCTTGAAAATATTGAAACAAATAGTCTCCAATTTAAAGCTAGAAGATCAAAGTTTAAACCCATTACTCTCAAATATTTCAGCTGCTCTCCTTGCCTATAAGATAAAACTTAAATTGTATACAGTTTAAAATATTTAAAAATAAAATAATATATATATATATTACAATAAAAAAATTTAGTTAAATTTTCCTGACATGTTCGCTTGGATAATGAAAAGTTAACAACATTAAAAATCGAAGTACAATGTACACTTGACTAAAATACAACTTTTCTTTCCATTTAATTTTTTTTATTTTAATTCAATCTCTTAAATTTAACAAAAAAATCCACTTTAGTCTATTACTATTATTAAATTGATAATTTTATCAACTTATAACTATAATTTTGTTAACTTACTTACATAGTAAACTGCAGAAAAATGTTATGTGAAATAGATATTTTTATAACCATAAAAATCAAAATGAACGCGGCTAGTGTTAAAAATTGATAAAGTGGGTATTTTATCTAACAAAAATACTTTTAAACTCAGAAAATTAAAAAGAAACCAAAATTTCAATTTGAGCAACTAGAAACGAACTTTCAAACGTTGTTTTACTTTAGATTTTTTTTGTAATTACATTTGAAGATCCTTTTGAGAATCTTTTGGAGTAGATGAATAAGAGGTGTGAGGTGTGAGGTGAGAGGATGAATCAAAATCTTAGATTGTAATTGGTCCAAACCATATCCACTTATCCATATCCAAATCCACACCACCCATCCAAGATCTTCTTCACCCTATACTTCTTTACTCTCTTTTGTTTCTCATTGATCTCTCACAACACAACAACCAAACACTTCTCAAACCTTCTGCTGTTCTTACCCATGGCCATGGCAACCCAAGCCTCCCTCTTCACCCCACCCTTCTCTGGTCTCAAACTCAGCGACCGTGCCTCCGTGCCATGGAAGCAATCCCCCACCTTCTCCTTTACCTCCCCGAAGCCCCTCAAGTTGTCCAAGACAATCAGAGCTGCTGCCGATGAAACCGCAGAGGCAGCCACAAAAGAGGCACCCGTTGGGTTCACCCCACCGGAACTGGACCCAAACACGCCTTCCCCGATCTTCGGAGGCAGCACTGGTGGGCTTTTGCGGAAGGCCCAGGTGGAGGAGTTCTATGTGATCACATGGGAGTCTCCGAAAGAACAGATCTTTGAAATGCCCACTGGGGGTGCTGCCATCATGAGGGAGGGTCCCAACCTCTTGAAGTTGGCCAGGAAGGAACAGTGTTTGGCTCTTGGAACTAGACTCAGGTCCAAGTACAAGATCAATTACCAGTTCTACAGGGTCTTCCCCAATGGGGAGGTCCAGTACTTGCACCCCAAGGATGGTGTCTACCCTGAGAAGGTCAACCCGGGACGCCAAGGGGTTGGCCAAAACTTCAGGTCTATTGGTAAGAATGTTAGTCCCATCGAGGTCAAGTTCACCGGCAAACAACCCTACGATTTGTAAGCACCACGTGCTTCATTCATGCTATCTGCTCATGTACTTATTGTCAAATTTATGCCACAAATGCTAAACTCTCTGCCTTAATATTTTCTTTCTCGTATCTTGTGTTTACTGTTGTTTTATAATCTGTCAACAACATGTTTTGGAATGTTTGATTTGCTTCACCTTGATCAAACCTATAACAGATTAATATTGACACCGAAAGGTCCAACACTTTAGGAGAAATATATAGCTTATTTGAGAATTCTGTGATCAGTGATTCATTGGATGTTTACATTTTATATCGATCCTCCAACTATATCACATTCAACGAGGCTTACATGCATAGCACAACGTTTTCTGTGTATTCCTCGTTGTAAACCGTAGCAACTCTACATGACAAACACAACGACAAAAAACCATTTTTTCCGATAATTGGCCAATAGGTAGCTCTACAATTTTCACAGTTGCAGTAAGGCTGTTGCGAATCAATGAATCCTAGAAAGTATGGGAATGAGTCAAGGAAGAGTTTGCCGTTGTCCTGATCTTGAGTCATTTATTTGAATCTAAATTTGATGCAATCAAAACTTTAACTACATCTTGCAACACAGTCTATCAGACGATATACAAAAAATATATAATAAAAGGAACACAGAATTATAATTATTTTGGATCACTTAAAAACATCACATTATTTAGGCTACTAGACGAAAGTTGTTGTTTATAAACATCTTCACAAGAACTTAACCACCCTTGTTTAAAATATCACATCATAACTCTTGTTTAAAATGCTATTTCATAAATCTTGTTTAAAACGGCAGCAACTTAAGTAGCTTCAATCCAAATGTTCAGAACTCAGTCTGCAGAAACTTTTGAAGAAACATAATTGGGATGTGAAAAAAGTTCTACTATAAGTCATTTATGAAATTAAATAATATGCATCCTAATAGAGGTTTAGTTAGATAACTCAAAGTTGTCCTAATCTATCTTAATTTAAAACTGGGCCGATTAATAAGGTTTATTGTGACCCATTATTGGTGTTTCTTGCTGCACCTCCACATTTTTCTTTCTGCACCAACATATTTCAAAATATCCTAATTACTTTTGACAATTTTTGGTGGTTCCAGAACAGAAGAAACGAGACTTACCATCTTCTCCCATAAACCACACTTCCAAAAACATTCAGCTACCACCAAATTATTGTCGGAAACCACATAAATCCACTAAAAACGCACCAAAATCAAGGGAAGAAATCTCACTGTCGCTGCTTGCTCAGTATCCATGAAAATGTAAATAAAAAAGAAGGAGGGTGGTTTGCACTAGCTTTGAGATTTTTAAAAACTTCCAAAATAATTTTGTCAATTCACAAGAATGTAGGGTGTGGGAAGAAAAATACAAGGGTGCAGAAAGAAAAATATAGGGGTACAGGAAGAATTACGTCGTCCATTATTTTGTGGCATTTACTTCGTGCAATCAATCAATTTTGAACTTGCACCCAAATTTTTTGTGAAATGATAAAAGGGGTGTGGATGAAAAGGTCCTTTCTGAAATAATTTTATGGATTTTGATTTTGAGAATACTTTTTTAGATTTTGGATTTTTTTTTAAATTTTTTATCTTAAACATATTTTTTTGTATTCTAAAATTATTTTTCTCAAATAGATTTAGATTTTCAAATTCTACATAAAATTTCATTTCTAAAACATAATAATTTATTTTAGATTTCTTTTTTCAAGCTATATTTTTTTTAATTCTATATTTTTATTTCCAGAATGAAAGACATTTTTGGACATTTAAAAATATATAAGTTATAGGTTAAAGAAAAATGGATGCAGGGAGAATTTGCCTTACTTTATTAGGAACATAGTCAAAATTCATCCTAAACAATTTGAGAGATGAGCTGAGTTAGCAAGATATAGCATGGCATCAACTATTCTATCGTTAGTTATTATATTACTAGTTGCACGGCTATTATTGATAAAAAAATATATTTATAGTGTGTTGAAATTTTCAAATCTTAGTTATTAAAAAAGAGATTCATTTCATTCTGATATTTTTTTTAAAAATAATTATCACCAAGACAAACGTGAAAAAAAAAATGCTTCACTATTATAGAACTATTCTCTAATCGTATCAAGAATTTATCAGTGATTTAGAAAATATTCTCATCAGCAACAGGGTGGCCATCGCTCTCTTTCTTTGATATATTTAATTTACTTGTATTTAAAATTTGGATGCGTATTTTTTTTAGTAATCTATTTACTTGGTATTTTGTAAATATTAATTTATATATATAGTAAATGAATGTATCTCCTGTCGAAAATTTATCTTATTTATATGTAAATGAATCTGAAAGTCATGATGACTGCTTCTTGATGAGTAGGACTCATGTTCGTTACTCTTCATTATCATTAGACAGCTTAATTACTTATTATAAGCTCAATTATAGATGAATGAAATTAAGTTACTTGCGTTGAATTTTGTGTCCTCTTGCCTTAATCACTACTCATTCAGAAAAAAGGCATAGGAAATATTTACATATGGAAAAACATTCATAATAACTTTTAGAAAAAAAAATTCTCTATATAAGTTAAAATGAATCTATATATAAGTCAATGAATAGAAATTCTCCAAATTTTAATATTTTTAATTTTGTATAAACTAATTCGTCCTAATAGTAGATTACAAATATATATAGCATCAACTAAATATCATTATATACCAGAAATATTTTTCTTCAATTATTTAATAAAACTCTGTTAAAATTGTTTATGGTTTGCATAATTTGTGTTGGCTAATATTGGATAAGTTCAAAACTATACATGTAAAGGTAGAAAAATTTGCACTAGCCAACAAAATAGTAACAGCACTAAATGCGAGTCATTATTTTTAAAAATGAATTTAGAAAGACAATTGGTGAAGCTTGAAAAAGACGTATACTTATTTAAAGCGTTAATGTTGTTCTCTCTGGCATATTCTCAACATATATTTTTTATTAATGGATAAATTAATATATAATTGATTAATTAAAAGGTATTAAAAAAGGTGTTAGAAGAAACATTAATCTAACAGAGAGGCATAGTTAGATAATTATTCCAACCATATTATGATGTCCAATGCAAAACTCTTGATTAATTAATTGAGTGAAGTGATGTAACGTGTTTCTTTTTTAATGTTGGCATTAGGAAAATAGGCAACGACCTTTTGCAAAAGCAAGGGTTCAAACGGTAAACGGGGTTTGTTCTCCAGGACGTAACGGTTGTTGAATATTCTGGTAGCCTGTAAAGAAAGATAACGAAAAGTAGTTTGAGAGAGAGAAATTGATTTGATTGATAAGAAGACGATATGTTACAATATTGACACGATTAACATGACACAAATAATTGGGTAGATGGGCCATGTAATTTATTGTTATTGTCTTCCTTGTTATTTCACTATTATTTTAATTTCTTAGATGGTTGGGTTGGTTGGGAATGTACAACACCAAGCCTCATCCCATATCCAAACAACAAAGCCTCAGTTTTCAAGCTCCAACCAAAGCAATGGCCAACGCAGACTCCAACTCGCTTTTCGTACGTGTAATCGTTTCATCCTTATCCTCCATTTTATTTGCCCATATCTCCGGAATCGCTTGCGCTACGTTGTTTACAAACTCCACCGCATAGTTCGCTTCCTTGCTTTTCACTGTCTTTCCAACCTATATAAACATTCCAAACAAACACACCACTTATCATCACGTTCAATGAATATTATGCTACTTATACTAGGTCTTATACGACGTCGTATAGCAAATTACCAAAACTGTCTGCAGACCCATTTCTCTTCCCGCGGCAATGTTCCGAACGCTATCATCCAGAAACAGCTGCAATATATATTTTTCGACTCATCAAATCAAATACATCTACCTCATAATTTAAAATAATAATATTTTAATTATATTTATTTTATTTTTAATCTAAAATTTTGCAATATATTATTATAAGTGTATTTTTTTAAAAGATGTATGTCAAATTCAAACCATTATTGGTTATTCATCTCAATAATTTCTAATAAAATATAAAACTTGCGCTTTCTGACCTTAACTTAAATAATAATCTCATTTTAAGTTTTCACTGTCAAAAAACGACATCGCGAAACAGGAAGTGACGACCCGTTTCGTTTCTCGACTTTTGTCGGTTTGTAAAGTGGGTGGAAACTTTTTTATGAGTATTTTTTTTTTACATATTTGGATCAATATTTAGAAAGTGATTTTCTTCAGAACTAATGGAGTCCTTTATCGCATGCCTAGAATAACCCTGTGATCAACTAACTTTTTAGAACTCCATGGTTTAGGTTTTTGATACCGTTAATTATTGCTGATCTTTGTATTAATCATTTTAAAGTGACTGTACACAGTAAAGGCAGTTCACGGCGGCCTTACCGTACGACGAGGCTCCACGTTGGCAGCGTCTAGCGCGATCCTGAAAGCGTCCAGCGAGGGTTTGAGGAGGACGGGAAATTCGTCGGGTCGGGTCGAGTTGGGGAGATTCGGGTTAATAGTCTCGAAGCAAATAACCTGCTCGAAACAGTCACTGATCCCAAGCCTATCCAACGCTCTCATCGCGTGGATCCTATCCGAATTGGTAAAAACCTTAAACGAAGATAAGAAAATATAAGAATAAAATAGTAATAAAAAAAGAGGAAAGAAAATTTCGAGTGAGAAGAAACATACAATTTTTCTTTGTTTGATAGTGCAGAGCAGGTTGCGTAACTGAACGTCAGGCTTGATCGAGTCGTAAGGTAGCCTTCCGTGCACGAAACTGGTTGAAAGTCAAGAGAACGAAAAGTTTAGGTGTATGCCATGTTTGTTTATTGTTAACAAATAAAATTTGTTTGGTGTAGTTTTATTCTCACCTGTGGTATTCCTCTGCGGTGATATCATAGCCAAGTGCCTGTAAAGTAAGGAAAGAGAGATTGTTGCAATGAGTATTATTGTTACTGTTATTGTGAGTTGTGGAAGAGACATTGATGGAAATTGAAGTGGTGTGTTATACTGACTCGCAAACCGGCGAGGGTGCTTCCGTAGGTTTTGAATAATTCAACTCGGAGATGAGCCGCTTTGGATTCTGAGAATCCGCATTTCTCGATGAGAAAGAGTTCGATGTTCCTCTTGACGCAGCGGTCGATTCCGGTGGTGGAGGGGTACAAGGTGTCGTCCAAATCTGTTTAATTATTAACAATTAATTCAGAGCTAATTAAGAAAGAGTGATTTGGAAGAGAGAAGAAAGAGAGGAAGCATGCGTTGGCCTGTACTCACCAAAGATGATGGCGTCGAAAGGGGAAACGAGGGAGTTAATACCCATTGTAGGAGAAGAAGAGGAAGAAGAAAGGAGTAAAATGGTATGGGAAATGAAGAGAAGGAAGCGAGCTTTGAAGACAGGGAAGGGAGGGGAATTTATAGAGAGGAGATGACGTGGAGCACGTGGGTTGGATAGACATTGTTGATGATGGGATGATCGCTGCGTCACCGTTTCGAATTTGGAAGCCGAGTAGACGCGGGGTCCACACGATAAGCGCATTTCGCTAACTGCTATATCCGCGCCAAATCTTTCAATGACGATAATACCCTGGCGCTGTGCTGCCCAACCCAGTATCATATCATACCATTCATTAATAATACTACGATTATTATAACGGCAACCACCCTCTTGCTTCACACACACACATCAACCTGTCTATTTACAATCTTCATTTTTTTTTCTTTTTAGTTTATTCCATTTTCTGAACTTATTCCTCCTATCACTGATGAGACAACATATCAGTTTATGCTCTTCACCTTTTTTTTATTCGTTAATTCTAAATTCTTAAAGGTTCCTTAGTTCATTTTTAAGTTGGGGTCAACTTCAATATAAATTTGTTTTAATAAATTGATTTTTTTTACATTGAAATATAGATACAGGACTTCAAATATTTAACATACATACACTAGATTTCATTAGAAAAAAATCAAAATAACTTTTTAAACAGGGGCTTTATTATTTTTGTCAACAAATTTATAATCTTATATAACATCTTTAATGCTTATTAACGTGTTTATATAGGTGTAGGTAAGAGATACTGAGTCATGTTCAATTTTTTAAATGTTTTTTAAATATATTATTAGTGACAAAGTCGATTTATCTATATATCTATATTAATATTGCATTAAGGTAGGACAAGGTAATTCCATCAATTCAATACAAATCCAACTCCCCTTTTCATCTTCAGTCCGTATTCTGTTATATTTATTTTTTCAACACTTATGGAAGTGGTATTTTTAGAATTTATTTATTTTCATACACTTTAATTAAATGAGATTATTTTTTAAAGTAATAATAACACCGGTAATAACTCGTAACTATGATTGTTTTTAAACACTCAAAAGGAATTTCCATTGATACATAAATAAGATTTTTTTTTCTTTTATTTTCTTGTCTCCCTGTTCATTTATTTCATTATTATCGTATCAAACTTTAGGGTATTTTTCTTTGTTATTTTCTCGGTCTTTCGATGTTGAATGTTGTTAAAGAAAGTACGAGAGAAAACATTGTCCTATAATAAGCCTAACTAATTTAGCAAGTTGGTTGATGCTGTGCATTCTTATATAATTATATTTAGACATATGCAGGATATTAAAATTAAATTTGTATAAATAGCCATATTAGTCTACGTATCAAATATAAGATCAGATTACGGGGGAAATATAGTTCCTTTTAAAATATAGGTTAAATTAGACTTTCAAGCCGAAACCAATCTAAATCAGTCAATATTTTTTTTGAAAACCCTGGATACATCCATCTTATTACATGTTTTGAATTGTGTCTTTAAGCGTTAAAAAAAATGTGTATTATTATGATGGTTGATTTAATTTTTTTTATCAGAATGAATAAAAAAAACATTTTAAAGATTTTTCAATCTTTATAAAAAAAATAAAAAAAAACAGTCTACAATCACTTTATATCCTACATAAAATTATGGGTTGCAATGTAGACTTAATCGTTTTGCATAGGCCTATCCCACTATTAGTCTGTAAAATGCGAGTCGGGTTGATCTGTTCTGGATAAGAAGTGCGGGCTTATTTCACTGGTCCGCCTCGTATAAGAGGTAGTCTGCGGATTTGCAGATGTGTAAGGAAAATACTTTTTTAAATTAAAATTTCATTAATTATAAAAAAAATAATTTGCTGCTGAAAAAATAAATCTTCATCCTTGTTTTTGTAAGGATTGAGAAAAATAGTTTTAGAGTAGAAGTGTTACAATTAAAGTGACACTTGAATATTTTATTATTAAATTTAAAAGAGCATATAAATAGAAATTATGTTATTCAGATTTCTTTTTCCTTTCCTCTCCCTTCTCTCTAAGATTTTGACTTCCTAACTCATCAGTTCGACGATCGAAGTCCACCATCAAACTCCTGACAGTGAATTTTACAAGATTGCCCAATCAGAATCTCTGATAGAGTAAGTTCATTTTTGCTATTTTCTTTGAGTCAAATTTTGAACTTGTTAATTTGTTTTTGTCTTTGCTTTGCATGTGACACTTTTAGCTTCAGGGTTAATCTCTGTTAGCTTAGGGTCCTTGTGATATAGTTAGATTTTTTATTAGGACTATTTGGTGCAGGTTAAGTTACCTTTAAGTTCTTGGTGGATTTGGAGTTCTTAGCGAATATCTCTTAAATTTCAGGTAAGGGAAGCTAGCCTTAATTTCCAATAGAACACTAGACTAGAAGATCTGGATGTGGGGGTGACGTGGTCACCAGTCTCAAACTTTCTTCCAGGATTGTTTGTTTAAGTATATTAGAAATTGACTGAGATTTGAATGTGAAATTTGATATATGGTTGCTGTTATAAAATTATAATGTTGTTGAGTATTGGTTGTTTGATGTTGATTTAGATTAATTTCAGCTATAGCATGGACTTTGTTATTTTGGTTGCATTCTGGTGTCATTTAGCTCACACTAAAATATTTTCGATCAATCCAAAAGTATTGGATGCACTCTGGTGTCATTTAGCTCATACTAAAAATATTTCGGTCAAGCCAAAAGTCCTTGGTGCACTCTGAGGTATTTTAGCTCACACTAAAAATTTTAGCTCAAGCCAATTATATATACATATATATTACTATTATTATTATTTTAGGATAGTTTATTTAGGATTATTATTGTTAAATGACTTTTTGGATATATTTGGATTGTTTAGAAAGTTTAAAATTTATGTTGTGATTGAATGGTGTATTGATGTGTTAAATGAAGTGTGCAATGATGTGAAAGTAAGATCAAGACATAGTATTTTCAGGAAAGAAAATACCGTGTTAAGATTGTTTAGGATGTACATTGACTAGGGATTCGTCTAAAAGGAGATATACTGACTCTACTGAGATAATAGAATCATATAGATAAAGTAATTCAAGTGGTGAGAGTCGAAGAAGATTCATATGAATGGGTAAGTTGTTTGAAAGATAACTAACTTGACCTGTTATATGAGTTAACCCTGTCATACTAGGAGAGAGATGATATTGAGATTATTTATGCGCATAGCTGTGTGGATTTCACAGTGATATAGTATGACAGGTGCAGATCTCCGAGTCTAAGTCAACGCACAAGTCTTTCGGGAGTAGAGTCAAGTGTCTATGTGATATGAGTCAGTGGAAGTCTGACATGTGAAAGATGAATATTAAATTTTAATAGACACTTGATGATATGAAAAATTGCATGAGACTTAATGATTTATGTTTATTAATTTCAAATTGAAATTATATACTAGCTTACCTTGTTATTTGTTTGTGTTGTTTCTTTATCTGTGATAATCGTGTATTTACACGGGAGTAGATGATGTTACAGGTGATAAAGCTCCTCCTCAATGAGAAGCTGAATGATGAAATTATTTTATTTAAAATTTGAAAATAATTATTTTAATTTTATGTAGATATTTAAAGTCTTATGAAGAGAAATATGTTTTGAAACATTTTAAGAAAGAGTTGTAGACATATTTATATTGTGTTTATATATTCATTTTAATAATTTATACAGATTATAGTTTTTAAATTTGGAAAAATATAGGAATGTTGCCAGTTTTAATTCATTCGATTAAGATAAAAAAAATATAAAAACATTTAAACATTATAAAAATAATTAAAATTTTATTTTGCATATATTTTTCTTGTAAAAAATGTATGAGAGTATATCAAAATTTTGTTACATAATATTTTAATAAAACCTTTTGTCTTTATTATTTTTTATTAAAAAAATTAAATATAAAATTTTACTTAAAATAAAATTTACTTTTATTTTTAATATTAATTTTTTAAAATAATTAAAATAAAATATATTTTTTATAAATTAAATTTATTTTTTAAATAAAATAAAATATCATATTATAATAATAATATGTGTAAGGTATGATTTTTTTAAAATAAAATAATTATTTTTCTTATTTATTCGAGTTAGCGAACAAACCAATCTCGCTCCACTTTTTAATAGCGAACTGATACGCATCATCCGCCCCCATAATACCATTCTTACATAAAACTAGTCCCAAGCATAATGGTTGATTCAACTTAAAATGTTCATCTAGAGTTGTTAAAAACGGATTTCTTTCAGTTTTAATGGTTTTAGTTCAGTTCTATTTTAAATGGAATATAATTTTTAGGTGAACCTAAGTCTACGTTGAAGAATCACCACACCAACTAACTATTTTGGTGTACTTGAAAAAATAATTCAAAACTTGAAAAAAAATCTTATATTGATAAAAAAAGGTTTTTAATTTCCAAATTAAATTATATAACATATAAATTATAACAAATATGTTTTAATACAATAATATTGAGAAAACTGTTTTTTATATTTTTTACAGTTAAAATGTTTTGTTTGGAATAGATGAAACAATTATTCTAATATAATATTCAAGAGTGTATTTTAATTCCGTGGTGAACCAATTATTTAAATATAATGTTCAAACGTGTATCATACTGTTCAAGATACACAAGGAGAAAGACGTAAAAATGAAATAGAAAAAATAAATCTCCAAGAACTTACTCGAATAGGTAGCATTTTATTATATTATTTTCTTGTTTTTATTTTTCTTTTTATATCATAAAAATAATTTATTTTTAAGAAACTAAAGCAAAAATGAATGTAACACATTACGCTTTTCCTTAATCGTAAACAATTTTTAGAATAAAATTATTATACAAGAAACTAAAAATATATATTTTCATTTTTCCTCTGACATTAATAATAAAAAGTTAATATTATTTTACTAGTAAACGAACATGGAATCATAATCGACTCCAACACGACATGCATCGGATACAGAAATCGTGACAAAATGGTAACTTCACATTATCTTACCAATCGTGTCAAAGCTTTGTGTTACAACTCAGATAAGCAAATTTAGTAATCTATTTCCAACTTTTAAAAATTTTATTCCATAAAATAGTCACAATAACACTTTGGAGATAACGTGTTCTAAGACGTTGGTTTTATATTCTTTCATTCTCCAATTTGTTTCTTCTTAATATATATATATATATATATATATATATATATATATATTCCATTTAAATTGATAATATTAATATATTTTGTTTTTAGTATAACATAAAATAAATAATTTTAATACAAAATAACTTTTTTTTTCTAAATTTAAAATAATTGAATTCGCAACAATAATAGAATAATAAAACACCAGAATAAAATTGAATGAAAATATTTTTATTAACAATAAAAAAATTTATACAAAAAATTTAACACTAGATACAATATATTACATCGTTTACATTAATACAAGTCTCCTTCTCTCCATATATAAAACATATATATTAAAGGAATAATTCAAAACTTAAAAAAAAAGAGTTAAGTGTAACAAATGTATGTACTACTAGATAGTTTATCTTAAACTTTTTTTTTTTTCTCTTTCATCAAATTGTTTACTAGTCTGATCATACAAAATCTTTAGTGATTGTTTTAAGATTATTAAATATTAACATTAATTTTCTATCTTTAATAAATACATTTGACAATTTGACAATAATTAAATTCAATTACATCAATATTTAATAGAGTTCAAACAAAGTTAAAATTTAATACTAAGATTAACTAATTTTCTTATTATACTAAAAATCAAATACATAAGTAGTTATTGTAATGAATCAATTATTTATACCATTTTGAAAAATTACATAAAATCACTACGAAATCAAAATTCAACTTTTGAATATATAATTTGTATTTATTTCTATAATTAAAGAGTATTTGTATATTTTTCTACACAATTTATTAAAATTTTAATAATTTGAAAAGAAAAACTGCGTAACAAATAGACAAGTGTAAGAGAAAAAAATCTATAAAACTAGTTCAAAGGTCACTTATATCTGAACTTTCATTAGTGCAAAACACAACAACTACACAATAATATTTAATCAGGATTATGCAAAACCCTTAAAAGGGTTATAAATGTAAATCTAAGTTCCAAAACTAGTAAAAAATAAATAAAGTCTTTAATTGAGTTGTGGTTAACCATTTAAGTTACGGAATAATAGTTTATTCCGATTCGCCGCGTCAGATATATAAATAGGGACAAATTAAGTAATTGGCATTGTCTTACCAATCATCTCCTGCCTGTGTGTTACACCTCACATATGCATTTTTTTTTTTTAACTATTTAAAAATAGAAAAAATATGTTTGGGGTATTTGAACTTTTGTCTAAAAATTAGTCTATGTTAACATTTACATTATAATTGATGCATAACTCCTGCAAATAAATCTTAACGATGAAGTTTCAGAATTAAGTACTCCATGTTTTAACTTCTTACGTTTATTTATACGATATAACATTTTAGGATTTAGATTGAAAAGGAAGAATATGAAAAAAGAAAAACAAATACACGAATAGAAAATAAATTAGTCTATTCAATTACTTTTACTGAACTCAAAAAATAGTTTATTCAATGCCATGTTAAGATTATGATAAGTAGGAAAATAGTGAACTTTGTAAATTTTAAATAAATTTAATAATTAAGAAAAAATAAATTAACAAAAATTGTATAGCAAAAAAGGAAAAAGTTTAAAAACCAAAACAAGTACGAGAAAAGTGATGAGAGAATAATATATATTATTTTCATTTTCAAATTAAAATAAATAAATATTACTAATAGTCATTAATGTTATTTCCTTCTATTAAAATAAAACCAATCTCGTTAATTGATTCAACTCTTGGTACTTTGGTTGTAAACTATATGGTGATGTCGGAATAGCACACATGATAGAAATATGCCTTGTGAAGTTGATTTGTTTTCCGGTCATAAAAATGGGGTTACGCGTCTATAAAGGAGAAACGTAACATAAATAATTTTTGCAACAAGGAGAGAAACACATGGTACACATGGTTTTCATGCTACAAAATATACACATACTTTTTGTCTCAGAATTTAAGTTTCCTTTTCTACTTGGAGGACCTTTTCAATAGTTCTGGGATGAAGGAAACATGTATACCTGAAATATTTGTCTTCAATTATTTAGTAAAACTCTGTTAAAATTGTTTATGGTTTTGCATAATTTGTGTTGGCTAATATTGGATAAGTTCAAAACTATAGATGTAAAGGTAGAAAACTGTGCACTAGCCAACAAAATAGTAACAGTATTAAATGCGTGTCATTATTTTTAAAAATGAATTTAGAAAGACAATTAATGAAGTTTGAAAAAGACGTACACTTATTTAAAGCGTTAATGTTGTTCTCTCTGACATATTCTCAACATATATTTTTTTATTAATGGATAAATTAATATATAATTGATTAATTAAAAGGTATTAAAAAAGGTGTTAGAAGAAACATTAATCTAACAGAGAGGCATAGTTAGATAATTATTCCAACCATATTGTGATGTCCAATGCAAAACTCTTGATTAATTAATTGAGTGAAGTGATGTGACATGTTTCTTTTTTAATGTTGGCATTAGGTAACTGGCTTTGTTCTCCACGACGTAACGGTTCTGGAATATTCTGGTAGCCTCTAAAAAGAAAGATAACGAAAAGATATTAACATGACGGAAATAATTGGGTGGGGGGGCCATGTAACTTATTGTTATTGTCTTCCTTGTTATTTCACTATTATTTTATTTTAATTGCTTTTCGTACGTGTCATCGTTTCATCCTCATCGTCCATTTTATTTGCCCATATCTCCGGAATCGCTTGCGCCACGTTGTTCACAAACTCCACCGCATAGTTCGCTTCCTTGCTTTTCACCGTCTTTCCAACCTATACAAACATTCCAAACACCGTCAGATTCAATGAATATTATGCTTCTTATTACGACGTCGTATAAGAAATTACCAAAACTGCCTGCAGTCCCATTTCTCTTCCCGCGGCAATGTTCCGAACGCTATCATCCAGAAACAGCTGCAATATATATTTTAAATGGGAAATTATATTTTTAGACTCATCAAATCAAATACATCTACCTCATAAATTAAAATAATAATATTTTAATTATATTTATTTTATTTTAATCTAAAATTCTGCAATATATTATTATAAGTGTATTTTTTACAAAGATGTATGTCAAATTCAAACCATTATTGGTTATTCATCTCAATAATTTCTAATAAAATATAAAACTCACGCTTCCTGACCTTCCTTATAATAATCTCATTTAAGTTTTCACTTTCGAAAACGACATCGCGAAACAGGAAGTGACGACTCGTTTCGTTTAATCTATATTATAGACATAATTTGGATTTTTAATCTACATTATTTTCAATAATTACCTCTAGCAAATTATAAAAAAAAAATCTTACAAATATTGTTTATATAGCTTTTAAAATGTTCATCTAACTAGAGTTCTTAAAAACGGTTTTCTTTCGGTTTTAATGGTTTTCGTTCAGTTATATTTTAAATGGAATATAATTTTCAGGCAAACCTAATTCCATTACCACAAACAGCTAACTATTTTGATTTTGTAACGTATGTATGAAATATGAAAATAAATATATAAACATAATATAAATATATCTAAAATTTCATTATTTTAATATTTCAAATTATCTCTCTCTTCATAAGATTTGAAACATTTATATAAAATTTAAAACAAAATTTCAAAAGAAAAAAAAAACATTTTCCATCATTCATCTTATCACCGAAAAACTTTATCATCTGTAACATCATTTGCTCCCGTGTAAAATACACGATCATCACATATTAAGAAAAACAACCACAAAACAAAGGGTCTAGCTATTTTTAAAACTTATAACACAAATATAGCTTTAAACATCCACATAAATCCATCTTTTCTCATGCATTTCACATAATCATCAAGTGTCTGTCAACAATTTCAATATTCATTTTTCTCATGTCAGACTTCTACTGACCCATAACACATAGACACTTGACTCTACTTCCGGAAAAGTCGTGTATTGAAATTAGCATCCAGAGACCTGCACCTGTCATACTACTGCTGTGAAACCCACACAGTCATGCACATAATTATTTCAATATCTCATCATCTTCATATGACAGGGTAAATCCATTTGATCTACTCTGATAAGTTCTTTCAAACCTCAAACTCAGCCAAATAGACCTCCTTCAACTCTCACCAACGGAATAACTTTATTTATGTGATTCCATTATATTAGTAGAGTCATGATCGTCTCATTCACAGGACACTCACAAATCAATACACCCTAATAACAATCTCAACACGGCATTTTCTTTCCTGAAAATACTATGTCTTGATTAGAATTCATATTTTGAACCTCATTATATCCAACATCAAACAATCAAATTATACCAATGTTTAGAATTTCCAAAATACACAACAATTCATTGACTAATTATATAAATGTCTAATTAAAGAGATTTTCAATTAACTATACATGAAATAAAAGTTTACATACTTTATAAGAAAAAGTATATAGAAATAAATAAATAAATCTTTTAAAAGCGAATAAAAATTAGTTTAATATTTTTATTTTATTTTTTTATTTTACTTTAGCTTGAGCTAGAATTCGCTAGCTTGAGCTAAAATCCACCAGAGAGCACCCAGAATTTTAGCTTGAGCTAAAAAAATTCGCTAGCTTGAGCTAAAATCCTCTAGAGAGCACCCATAATTTTAGCTTGGGCTAAAATTCGCTAGCTTGGGCTAAAATTCGCTAGCTTGGGCTAAAATCCTCCAGAGAGCACCCAAAATTTTTAGCTTGGGCTAAAATTCGCTAGCTTGGGCTAAAATCCTCCAGAGAGCATCCAAATTTTTTTTAGCTTGGGCTAAAATTCACTAGCTTGGGCTAAAATCCTCCAGAGAGCACCCAAAATTTTTAGCTTGGGCTAAAATTCGATAGCTTGGGCTAAAATCCTCTAGAGAGCACCCATAATTTTTAACTTGGGCTAAAATTCGCTAGCTTAGGCTAAAATCCTCGAGAGAGAGCACCCCAAACTTTTTAGCTTGAGCTAACACTTGCTAGCTTGAGCGAAATATGCAGAAAAATTCTGCATAACTTAATATACCTATTAGATTATAAATCAATATCTCATTCAATTCATAAATTATAAATCTACACATTACATTGACAGTTCTCGTTCAGCATGATACAATCACTCTCATTGAATCATTGAGTTTTTATGTCCATTTATACATATATATGATTTCTAATTCCAAAACCATTTAAATCAAACAACCAATTCTCAATCACAACACTTTCAATTTCAAACAAACTACCATCTACTCAGAACAAGAAATCTTGCAACAAAATCTGGAATTGGTGACCCCGTCACACTCACATTCAAATCTTCTAACCTAGGGTTCTATTGAAGATTTTAAACTAGCTTCCCTTACCTTTACTTGAGCATATGCTCACGAAGAGCCCCAAACCTACCAAAATCTTCAAAAGTAGCTTAACCTGCACCACAGAGTCCTGATAAAAAATCTAACTATATCTCTAAGACTCTGATCTACTAAAGACTAATCCTAAAACTAAAAGAGGCACATGCATACACTTAGATTGAGATAGACCTACAAGTTCAAAATTTGACTCAGAGAAGGGTAAAAATTGAACTTACTCTATCAGAGATTCTGATCGGGCAATCTTATAGGATTCACTGCCAGGAGTCCAATGGTAGACTCCGATTGCCAAACTGATAAGCAAGGAGAGCAGAATCTTAGAGAGAAGGGAGAGAAAAGGAAAAAGAGGAACAAAACTGAACTTACTCTATAAGAGATTCTATATTCTGATCGGACAGTCTTGTAGTCTTCACTACCAGGAGTCCAACGGCATACTCCGATCGCCAAACTGATCAGCGAGGATATCAGAATCTTAGAGAAAAAGTAGAGAAGAGGAAAATGAGTTTTTAGAGAAATGATGGTTCTTTTGAAATGAAACTGAATAACTAAATTTCTATTTATATAGCCTTTTCACTTTAATAATAAAATATTTATGTGTCATTTTAATTGTACCATTTATACTCTAAGACTATTTTTCTCAGTCCTTACAGATTTACTTGAAAAAATAATTCAAAACTTCAAAACAATGTTATATTGTTAAAAAAAGGTTTTTTATTTTCAAATTAAATTATATAAAACATAAATTATAACAAATATGTTTTAATACAATAATATTGAGAAAACTGTTTTTTATTGTTTTTTACGGTAAAAATGTTTTGTTTGGAATAGATGAAACAATTATTCCAATATAGTAGTTAAGAGTGTATTTTAATGCCGTGGTGAAACAATTATTTAAATATAATATTCAAACGTGTATTATACTATTCATGATATATAAGGACAAGCCTTTTTCATATAACATTATTTTTATTTTTCTATTTAATATATTTTTATTTTATTTTTTTACCTAGCACCTTTTTATTATTTTCTTATTTAAAAAAAGTGTTAGATCAGAAAATAAAAATGAAAAAATACTAGATGAAAAAATAAAAATAAAAATAATGTTATCTGAAAAAAAAATATAGGAAGAAAGGCGTAAAAATGAAATAGAAAAAGTAAATCTCTAAGAAGTTACTCGAATAAGTAGCATTTTATTATATTATTTTTTGTTTTTATTTTTCTTTTTATATCATAAAAATAATTTATTTTTAAGAAACTAAAGCAAAAATGAATGTAACACATTACGCTTTTCCTTAATCGTAAACAATTTTTAGAATAAAAATATTATTTAAGAAACTAAAAAAAAATATTTTCATTTTTCCTCTGACATTAATAATAAAAAGTTAATATTATTTTACTATTAAAGAACATGGAATCATAATCGACTCCAATACGACATGCATCGGATAGAGAAGTCGTGACAAGATGGTAACTTCACAGTATCTTACCAATCGTGTCACAGCTTTGCGTTACAACTCATATCAGCAAATTTAGTAATCTATTTCCAACTTTTTAAAAAATTATTCCATAAAATACTCCAATAACACTTTGGAAATAACGTGTTCTAAGATGTTGGTTTTATATTTGTTTCTTCTATAAAGAATGTATATACTATAAAGTATCTGTACCTATCCGATGTATGTACTATAAAGAATCTGTAACATTACTACTAGATAGTTTATCTTAAACGATTTTTTTTTCTCTTTCATCAAATTGTTTAATAGTCTGATCATACAAAATCTTTAACACTATCATACAAAATCTTTAGTGATTATTTTAAGATTATTAAAGATTAACATTAATTTTCTATCTTTAATAAATACATCTGACAATTATTAAATTCAATTACTTCAATCTTTAATAGAGTTCAAACAAAGTTAAAATTGTAATACTAAGATTAATTTTTTTTTCTTATTATACTAAAAATCAAATACATAAGTAGTTATTGTAATGAATCAATTATTTATACCATTCTGAAAAAAATACATAAGATCACTATGCTAACAAAATTCAACTTTTGAATATATAATTTGTATTTATTTCTACACAGTTTATTAAAATTTTAATAATTTGAAATGAAAAATTGCGTAACAAATAGACACGTGTAAGAGAAAAAAATTTAACAAACTAGTTGAAAGGTCACTTATATCTGAACTTTCATTAGTGCAAAACACAACAACTACACGATAATATTTAATCAAGATTATGCGAAACCCTTAAAAGGGTTATAAATGTAAATCTAAGTTCCAAAACTAGTAAATAAATAAATAAAGTCTTTAATTGAGTGAGTTGTGGTTAACCATTTAAGTTACGGAATAATAATTCATTTCGATTCGCCGCGTCAGATATATAAATAGGGACAAATTAAGAAATTGGCGTTTACCAATCATATCACGCCTGTGTGTTACACCTCACATATGCATTTTTTTTTTAACTATTTAAAAATAGAAAAAAATATGTTTGAGGTATTTGAACTTTTGTCTAAAATTATTCTATGTTAACATCTACATTATAATTGATGCATAACTCCTGCAAAGAAATCTTAACGATGAAGTTTCAGAATTAAGTACTCCATGTTTTAACTTCTTACGTTTATTTTTACAATATAACATTTTAGGATTTAGATTGAAAAGGAAGAATATGAAAAAAGAAAAACAAATACATGAATAGAAAATAAATTAGTCTATTCAATTATTTTTACTGAACTCAGAAATAGTGTAGTCAATGCCATGTTAATATTGTGATAAAATAGTGAACCTTGTAAATTTTAAATAAATTTAATAATCAAGAAAAATAAAATAAAAAAATTTTATAGCAAAAAAATAAAAAGTTTAAAAACGAAAACAAGTACTAGAAAAGTGATGAGAATAATATATATTACTTTCATTTTCAAATTAAAAAAAGTAAATATTACTAATAGTCATACCTAATTAATGTTGTTTTCTTCTATCAAAAAAAAAAAAAAACGAATAATAACATCGAAGATACCTTTATTTATCATCCATACTAAAAAGTAATATATTTTTTTCATTATTTCTCTACTTATTTTTTTTCGCATATTTTTCTTCCTAACCAAACTAAAGGTAAAAATAAAAGGTTCACTGTATTATAAAATATGTCAATAATCGCAAACAACATACTTAAGGACAATATAGAAGAATTGTGATATTTTGAAATTGTCTCCTTCATGTCGCACGTCTATATATTTGTTCTCTTATAATATTATATCTAAATTTGAAACATAAGCTTACAGTGAAAAAATGAGTTGTATTACAAAGATGAGAAACACTACTTTTGTAATCACAAAATAATATTAGAACCAATAAATGTTATAAGATGTTACGTTGCAATGCAAAATATTTTGGGGATAGAAAAGTGGGCTCGAAAAAAATAAGTGGAACACATTATATGTCACTTTATCCGTTTGTCCTTATTATATAGTTGCGAATTCGTCATCCAATGTTGCAATCGATTGATCATGTGCACCTAGGTACAAAATATAGGTTTTACAATCTCTATTAAAAGACTGATTGATCATATTTATCCTTGTAATTCTAATCATGGTTTTTTATTCGTAAGTCTTGAGGGGTCGTGGAAGTGGAAGTTGAACTGAAGAAGAAATCTTTTTGTGTGAAAATCTATTCTAACGGATCTTTTATTGCAAGAATCGGAGAACAAGAGGTTAACGAGAAAAGGTGAAAATACGATTGATAAATGGGTTTGGAGGATTACAGGTTGTACGAAATTTTCTGTGAAGGTTGCCTATAATATTCTCTTAGGGGAGGAGTCTACAGTGGTTGGGGACCCATTTGTGGAGTTTTGGAAGTTAAAGATTTTACCATCGTCACAAGTTACGGTTTGGAGGGTGTTATGTATTATAGTAAATGAAGATGAATATTCCTTGTCTGATGTGATGCTTTAATGTAGCGTACCTAATCGCACGTAATCGTAATGAAGAAAGAGAGGTTTTGATGAACCCTAATTGTAGAGAAAAATAAATATAAAAGAAACTTTTATTCACTTGTATATTAGAGAGTAAAATACATGATGTATATATAAGAAAAAGATTAAGACCTAGCTGAAACAGAAAATGAAAGTTGGGCCAAACAAACAAAGCCCAATAGTTCAAAATAGAAAATTAAATATATTAACAATATGTAATGTGATAGCTACTAAGGACAATCTCTTGAGACGTGGCATACCTATGGTACGTGCTCGATGTCCCTTATGTGGTGTTATGTGGTGTGGAGGAAGAGACGATAAAACATTTATTTTTTGAGTGTAGGGTCTCTTGGAGAATTTGGGGAATGTGCCTCAAGTGGTTGGGGTATTCTTCGGTCCTACATGGTGATGCTCAATTGCACTTTAAGATGTTTAAACCTATAGGTCTGAAACATGTTATTGGTAAGTGTTGTGGGGGTATTTGGGTAGGCATAGTAAGTGAAATTTGGAACCATAGGAATAGGTTTTTAGAACGGGAGCGTAGACCTAGTGGAGGTTTTCTCCTTGACACAAAGGAAGACTTGGTCTTGGATCACGACAAAGGAAAGTGTGGTCAATTTTTCCTACTCAGACTGGTGCTTGGAACCTCAATGTTGTATGAGGTATTTGAAAGATTAATATTTAGTGTTTCTTGTGTAGTCTTATCCAGGTTTGGAAGGTATTGTGTGTTTGTGCAAGTTGTCTTGGTCACCTCTTTTTGGCAGGGTCGGACTGAGGTTGCTGTTCTGGACTGCAGTAAAGGAAGTGTTTTTTATGTATGCTTATCGGTTTGGTGTTAGACTCTTTATGTGTTTGAGGTATAGCAAACAGATATGTGTATGACTTAGTTGTTGGATGTTGAGTCTTGTATTGGTTTGTCGAGTTTGGCTTTTGGTTATTGTAACAGCGCTTTTTTTTAGAAAAAGCTACAGACCCCCTCCCCCCATGCCATTTTCTCTTTTCTCTCTCTCTCTCTCTCCAATTCTCTTCTCTCTCTCTCTCTCTTAATTTCTCTCCCAAACTTCATCTATTTTAGAATCTGATCATACCACGTTGTAGCAGAGGAGTTAAGGAACATTTCTACCCGATCAGATTTTCAAACAGAGTAAGTTCATTTTTACTCTAAATATCCTTTGTTCTCTGTTTTTCCTTAGGATTTAGTCATCAATCTTGGTGGGGTCAGTTGAGAAGTTTAATCCTCTCAACTTATTATATTATATACTGAAATTTTGTTCTGTTTGGATAATTTGCATTAGGCTCGTAAATCTTAAAGCTTATCCAAACGGCGAGGAATAAAATTCTAAAAGTTGCTTGGAAAGCAAGCAATTGAGGTAAGGGAAGCTAAATTTAATTTTTAATAGCACCCTAGGATAGAAGATCTGAATGCGGAAGGGACGTGGTCCCAATATTCAATTTTTCTTGCAGGCATGTTGTGTGTTATATATATTGGGTTGTTTGTTTATATGTTATTTAAATTTGTAAAAATATTATATTTTGATGGTTTAATATTTAAGTATTGTTTTTTTATTTTAATTACGTTTTTGAATGTTGTGGATCGTGTTTGGAATGATATTGTATTGACGGAATGGTATGGAATTGAATTCATACATTTGGGATAATGTATGGACTGATGTTGGCTGTGTATTAAGTATTGATGCCTATGTGGTAACAGAGATCTCCGAGTTTCACTGATGATCTAAGTCACATAGACTAAGATATCAGGTGGTGAGAAGCTGATGGGGGAGTTCATGCACACCGTGACATATGAGATGCACGGCTTGGGTTGTATTGAACTTACCCTGATCCTTTCTGTTGGATTCGCTGGTAATCTTTGGATCAGGTGTTAGTCTCTGGTAGGACTTACTTAATACGGGTCTTCCGGAAGACGTTGTTTGTTGAATATCTTGGATGTGTAGATCCATGTGAGATCTATGTGATTGTTTTAATGTTGAGATTTGAAGAAAGTTGAATAATTTGAGAAATTGATCATGTAATTTGGTTTTCTCTTTTGATTTAATTGTGTATATTATAAAATTCTATTTTCACTAGCTTACCCTTGCTTTTCTTGTTGTGTTTGAACTGCAATGACTGTACTATGTACACGAGCAGATGACCATACAGGTGCAGGAGAACCTTAGAGGTTACAGAGTTTTATTTTGAGCTGTGGATATGTAAATATTTGTATTTCTATAAATCCTAATCATGTATTAGGAATATTTTGAAAAACTGTAAGTTTGTATAGAATTATGTAGAACCGGTATTGTAATAATTATAAGTAAATTATGGGGTGTTACATTTAATGGTATCAGAGCGGTTCATCCTTAGGATAACCTGAGGGTAGTGGGTTTATTTCGTTTCTCTTGCGTGTAGATTTTTGTTTAAGTTTAGCCTCAAGACTTAGTTAAAAGTTTCTAATGAGATGTTTGACAAAGTTGTTTTTCTTGAAATCTTGTTTGTGTTCGAGTCAAGTTAATTGTTATGAATAAAGATGAAAGTATTAAGAGTGAAAAGAATCTTGATAGAGTGGTGATGGTGCACACTCATGACTAGATCAAGATTATTTTCTATCTTAATTCTAAGTAGCTAGAATACATTTTAGAGATAAGTCTTGATTGATTTTGTATCTATTTTGTGTGATTATTTATTTTAAGTTAATTTGTCTTAAGATGTAGCTGAAAATTTTAGTAGTTTCTAATCCAATTCTTTATGTGCTTAGTAGATGGCACGTAGACCACCTACTCCTCCTCCACCAGTAGATATGCCCAACTTAGCTCGGGCAATAGAGATGATGGCAACAGCCTTGCAACAACAGAGTGCTACTATGGCACAACAGCATCAGACCGCCCTTCATCAATTAGAAACAACTAGATTAGCAGCAGAAGCATCTCAGCTTCATCAACAACCCCATACCTTTAGTCTGGAGGATTTTCTAAGACATAATCCACCCAGATTTAATGGCAAGGTAAATCCAGATGGAGCAGACCAGTGGGTGAGAGACATAGAAAGAATCTTTGAAGCTACTCAATGCCCTGAAGAGAGAAAGTTATCTTATGTCATCTATATGCTTATTGAAGAAGCTGAGTTTTGATGGATAGGCATGAAGCAAATGATGGAAGACAAAGGAAAAGATGCTACTTGGGAGAACTTCAAAGTAAGATTCCTGGAGGAGTATTTTCCTGATAGTGTCAGGTATGCAAAAGAAATTGAATTCATGCAGCTGGAACAAGGAAATCTTTCAGTCACTGAATATGCTACTAGGTTCAAACACCTAGCTAGATTCTACACCCAGACCATGACCGAGGCTTGGAGATGTAGAAAATTTGAGTTTGGATTGAAGCAAGAACTTAAAGAAGTGGTGATTCCTATGTCCATTAGAGATTTCCCTGCTCTAGTGGAGAAAGCAAAAGTAGTGGAGAGTTTGAAAAATAGTAGCAGACTTGCTAAGCCTCAAGTGGGAGGACCTTCTAAAAGCATGCCTAAATATGAAGATAGAAAGAAACCTTATTTCAAACCTCAATCTTATAGCAGTGGAAGACCCAGTTCTCAATCACCACCTAGTTTCAGATGTTTTAGATGCGGTGGGCCACATGTTGTTAGATTTTGCCCTCATCCAGTGTCAAATGTGACATGTGATAGATGTCACAGGTATGGTCATGCAACAAAAGACTGTCGTGTCCAATTGGGAGCTCCAAATTCTGGCGGAGTGCAGCAAGTACGACAAAATAGTAATCAAAAACCCAAAGCTGCTGGCAGAGTTTTTGCTATTAGTGGAGCTGAAGCTTCACAGTCTGATAGCCTTGTTAGAGGTATTTGTTCTATCCTTGGAACACAATTATCTGTATTGTTTGATTCTGGGGCAACCCATTCTTTTATATCTTTTGATTGTGCTAAGAAACTTAAGTTGCCAGTCCGAGAATTAGAATTTGAGTTGGTGGTATCTACACCAACAGAAGGTATTATAGTAACTTCTTCCATGTGTGCTGAGTGTCCAGTAATTATAGATGGGCAGAGATACAAGATCAACATGATTTGTATACCTCTAAAAGATTTGGAGGTTATATTGGGAATGGATTGGTTGTCTGCTAATCATATCCTTATAGATTGTGGTCGGAAGAAGTTAATTTTCCCTAAATTAGAAGGAATGCAGGTTATCTCAGCTCATCAGTTTGAGAGAGAGATACAAGAAGGTGCAGAATGTTTTATGCTCTTGGCTTGTTCTATAGTTACTGATAAAGTACAAAAAGATATGTTTGTAGTTCAGGAGTTTATGGATGTATTTCCTGATGAGATTCCTGGACTTCCACCTAAAAGAGAGATAGAGTTTGCAATAGACTTGATTCCCGGAGCAGGCCCTGTGTCAATTTCTCCATATCGGATGGCACCAGCGGAGTTAGCTGAATTGAAGAAACAACTAGAAGACTTATTGGAGAAGCAATTCATTCGACCTAGTGTTTCTCCATGGGGAGCTCCAGTGCTATTAGTGAAGAAGAAAGATGGTTCGTCACGTCTATGCATAGATTACAGGCAATTAAACAAGTTAACAATAAAGAATAAATATCCTCTTCCTAGAATTGATGACTTGATGGATCAGTTGCATGGGGCAGTTGTCTTTTCTAAGATAGATTTGCGCTCAGGTTATCACCAAATTTCAGTGAAAGCGGAAGATGTTCAGAAGACTGCTTTTAGATCAAGGTATGGTCACTATGAATTTCTGGTTATGCCATTTGGGGTGACTAATGCTCCCGCTATTTTCATGGATTATATGAATCGGATATTCAGACATTTTCTTGATAAGTTTGTGGTAGTGTTCATAGATGATATCTTGATCTATTCTCGTACAAGGGAAGAACATGCAGAACATCTTAGAATCGTCCTGGACATTTTGAGAGAAAAACAGTTATATGCTAAACTTTCAAAATGTGACTTCTGGATGTCAGAAATACAATTTTTAGGACATGTCATCTCTGCACAGGGAATATCAGTAGATCCTTCTAAAGTGGAGGTTGTACTTCAGTGGGAACGTCCTAAAAAAGTTACTGAAATTAGAAGCTTTGTCGGGTTAGCAGGATATTATAGGAGATTTATAAAAGGTTTTTCTAAAATAGTGGCTCCTTTGACCCAATTGACTAGAAAGGATCATCCTTTTGCATGGACTGAACAATGTGAGAAAAGCTTTGAAGAGTTGAAAAGAAGGTTGACTAATGCTCCTATATTGACAATCCTTGATACCAATCAGTCTTTTGAAGTTTTCTGTGATGCTTCCTATCAGGGATTGGGTTGTGTTCTAATGCAGAATAAGAAAGTTGTTGCCTACGCTTCTCGTCAGTTAAAGGTGCATGAAAGAAATTATCCAACTCATGATTTAGAATTGGCAGCAGTTGTCTTTGCTTTAAAAATATGGAGACATTTTCTTTACGGAGTTAGTTTTAATGTGTTCAGTGATCATAAAAGCTTGAAGTATTTGTTTGATCAGAAGGAGTTAAATATGAGGCAGAGGAGATGGATTGAATTTTTAAAAGACTATGATTTCCAGCTAATATACCATCCTGGGAAGGCAAATGTTGTTGCAGATGCGTTGAGTCGTAAAAAGATACAAATGTCTTCGCTTATGATTAGAGAGTTAGCATTGATTGAAGATTTCAGGAGTATGAATTTGAAGGTTTCCATGTCTTCAAATTGCATTAGTTGTAATACACTTGTTATAACTAATGAATTTCTGGAGAAGGTGAAGGAGAAGCAGTTGGAAGATTCAAAATTGAAGAACTTCATGGGCTTATTAAATACTGACAAAGCTAAAGACTTCTCTTTAGGAGTGGATGGTATTTTGAGATTCAAAAATAGAATATGTATACCAGAGGATAATGAACTAAAGCAAACAGTGTTATCTGAAGGTCATAAAAGCAAACTCAGTTTACATCCAGGAATGACCAAGATGTATCAAGATCTCAAGAAGTCTTATTGGTGGCATGGCATGAAGAATGATGTAGCTAAGTTTGTAGCTGGTTGTTTGACTTGTTAGAAATCAAAGATTGAACATCAACGACCTGGAGGCATGTTAACTCAGTTAGACATTCCAGTGTGGAAGTGGGACAGTATCTCAATGGATTTTGTTACCCACTTACCACGTACTTTGCGGAAGCATGACTCTGTTTGGGTCATAGTGGACAGGCTAACAAAGACGGCACACTTCCTACCTATAGACTTGAGAATCTCTATGCGGAAGTTGGCCCAGATTTACATAGATGAAATAGTCAGATTGCATGGTGTACCCTCCAGCATAGTTTCAGATAGAGATCCTAGATTCACCTCCAGATTCTGGCAAACACTTCAAGAAGCTTTGGGGACTAAACTCAGACTTAGTTTAGCATACCATCCTCAAACTGATGGACAATCAGAGAGAACTATCCAGTCCTTAGAAGATTTGCTTAGGACTTGTGTGTTAGATCATTTGGGCAGTTGGGATGAAATTCTACCATTGGTAGAGTTCACTTACAATAACAGTTACCAAGCTAGCATAGGAATGGCTCCTTTCGAGGCATTGTACGGAAGAAAGTGTAGGACACCTCTGTGCTGGTTTCAGGATGGTGAGAGTGTGTTAATTGGACCAGAATTAATACAACAAACCAATGAGAAAGTCAAAATGATTCAGGAAAGATTGAAAACATCTCTCAGCAGGCAAAAATCTTATGCAGATCAAAGAAGAAGACCTTTAGAATTCTCTGCGGGTGAGCATGTCTTTTTGAGAGTTACACCGTTCACTGGTGTAGGAAGAGCACTCAAATCCAAGAAATTGACTCCTAAGTTCATAGGACCTTATCAAATTCTCAGGAGAATAGGCCCTGTGGCTTATGAAATTGCTTTGCCTCCTTCTTTAGCTAACATTCACAATATTTTCCATGTATCCCAGCTAAGAAAGTATGTACCTGATCCTAGCCACATTCTAGAGTCTGATTCCATCCAGGTCAAAGAAAATTTGTCGTTTGAAGTGAAGCCAATCAGAATTTTAGATTCACAAGTGAAACAACTTCGTGGAAGGAGTATTCCCATGGTGAAAGTATTGTGGGATCTCACCTCTGGAGATTCCACTTGGGAAATTGAAGAAGTGATACGAGAATCATACCCTAATCTCTTTCTTGGTAAGTTCATTTTCGAGGACGAAAATTTTTGTAGTTGGAGATAATGTAACAGCGCTTTTTTTTAGAAAAAGCTACAGACCCCCTCCCCCCATGCCATTTTCTCTTCTCTCTCTCTCTCTCTCTCTCTCTCTCTCTCTCTCTCTCTCTCCAATTCTCTTCTCTCTCTCTCTTAATTTCTCTCCCAAACTTCATCTATTTTAGAATCTGATCATACCACGCTGTAGCAGAGGAGTTAAGGAACATTTCTACCCGATCAGATTTTCAAACAGAGTAAGTTCATTTTTACTCTAAATATCCTTTGTTCTCTGTTTTTCCTTAGGATTTAGTCATCAATCTTGGTGGGGTCAGTTGAGAAGTTTAATCCTCTCAACTTATTATATTATATACTGAAATTTTGTTCTGTTTGGATAATTTGCATTAGGCCCGTAAATCTTGAAGCTTATCCAAACGGCGGGGAATAAAATTCTAAAAGTTGCTTGGAAAGCAAGCAATTGAGGTAAGGGAAGCTAAATTTAATTTTTAATAGCACCCTAGGATAGAAGATCTGAATGCGGAAGGGACGTGGTCCCAATATTCAATTTTTCTTGCAGGCATGTTGTGTGTTATATATATTGGGTTGTTTGTTTATATGTTATTTAAATTTGTAAAAATATTATATTTTGATGGTTTAGTATTTAAGTATTGTTTTTTTATTTTAATTACGTTTTTGAATGTTGTGGATCGTGTTTGGAATGATATTGTATTGACGGAATGGTATGGAATTGAATTCATACATTTGGGATAATGTATGGACTGATGTTGGCTGTGTATTAAGTATTGATGCCTATGTGGTAACAGAGATCTCCGAGTTTCACTGATGATCTAAGTCACATAGACTAAGATATCAGGTGGTGAGAAGCTGATGGGGGAGTTCATGCACACCGTGACATATGAGATGCACGGCTTGGGTTGTATTGAACTTACCCTGATCCTTTCTGTTGGATTCGCTGGTAATCTTTGGATCAGGTGTTAGTCTCTGGTAGGACTTACTTAATACGGGTCTTCCGGAAGACGTTGTTTGTTGAATATCTTGGATGTGTAGATCCATGTGAGATCTATGTGATTGTTTTAATGTTAAGATTTGAAGAAAGTTGAATAATTTGAGAAATTGATCATGTAATTTGGTTTTCTCTTTTGATTTAATTGTGTATATTATAAAATTCTATTTTCACTAGCTTACCCTTGCTTTTCTTGTTGTGTTTGAACTGCAATGACTGTACTATGTACACGAGCAGATGACCATACAGGTGCAGGAGAACCTTAGAGGTTACAGAGTTTTATTTTGAGCTGTGGATATGTAAATATTTGTATTTCTATAAATCCTAATCATGTATTAGGAATATTTTGAAAAACTGTAAGCTTGTATAGAATTATGTAGAACCGGTATTGTAATAATTATAAGTAAATTATGGGGTTTTACAGCTATGGTACTCCAGCCTGATGGCAAAGACCTCATTTAGATGATTAGATGTATGTCCTTGTTTAAGAGTGTGATCTCTTTGGTGGGTTGATGTAACTGTACTTGTTGAGTTTCTATATCTTGTATATCTTGATCTGTAGTGCAATGTTTGTTGGATCCTTAGTTGGTAGGGTGCTAGAAAACTTGTTTTTGGGGTTTTGTATAAGGGTTGAGACACTCTGAAGTGTCTCATTTTATTTTATTTATTTTTTGTTGATAAAAAAAAACATTTTACATAAATGATGATATATTCTGATATCATTAATACAGTTTTACATTGTTTATGAATTAAAATTAAAGATAATTTATATATATATATATATATATATATTTAACATACTAAAATATATTTTAAGAATAAAATTGTAACTGGAATTATATTTTAAATACTTGACTCTATCTAATGCAATGTTGGGAAACATATTTTCTTTTATTCCATTATATTTAGTCTGTTTGTTCCTTATACCATTAAGTAACATTTGAAAGAGTTTAATGAGAAGTTTATCACTTCAATATATTTATGATATTTTATTTATTTTTTTAACAAATTTCATAGTCAACATTTTGACACGCGTCTTTACACGATTAACATTCATTAATACATAATCAGTTAATCACCGAAAACACTATATATATATATAGCGAAACCAAACATGAATCTGATCCTTTGTTAAAGATAGATACATAAATGTGTTGAAGTATTAGGCTTTAAAACGAACACAAAATAAAAGGTTTCCCGAGGCGTGAGTAATCACTGTCCGTAAGGACTTATCCGCGATGTATTGCGTAAGTCCCCCAGAATACAACAGGAACTTCTCGGATATTTCCGAGGATCAGAACTAGCAAGTTACTTTTTAAAAGAGTAATACCCAATGGAACCCAATATAAAACTTAAAAATATAATAAAGTAAGTGAGGAGAGAGAAAGTGGAAAAAGAGAGAAGAAAAGAAGCTTCACGGTGGGTGAAGAAGATGAAGAGAGTGAATGAGAGAGATGTGCATTTGGAGAGGATGGAACCCCTCTTTATATAGGGATAGGAAGCAAAGATATTTTCCATCTCCATAGCTGATTTCAATTTGCTGTTGCACCTAATTTATTTTCTTGTTGCACTCATAACAGCATTTGACATCTTCAATCAACTTCCTCCAAAATCTTCCGCAACTCTAGGCACGTGGGTTCACAATTGTTTTTAAGATATTTTGCAATATCTACTTCGTTTTACAACAATCCCCCACATATTGCAAAGGATAAAGATAAAGAAAAAAAATAAATAAATAAATTTTGGGTTCATCTAAGATGTAATGCATCAGATCTGGTATAGCAAGCTATATGAACCAGTCTTAGATTGATGAACGTAACACATAGTGTAGTTGGTATAGCAAGCTATATGAACCAAGACACTTAGTATGTGTTAGAGGTTTATAAATCACAATACACCCTCACATTACTTGCTGTTATCGCTGTGTTGCGCTACTAGGCCATGCGCGTGCCCGGTATTCATGAGTGCTATAGAGATCTTGCCAAGATCTCATGCAAGCGGCCCCACTTGACACTCATATAGGTGATTTCATCAAGTGTATACTGCAAATTATACACCACCCATAAGGGATATGAAAATCATTAAAACTTTGTAAATCGTTAAAACTCTTTTACCTCTGAATTTTAACCACAGTTTACCCTCTCGATAATGCAGTATCTAGCACTTTCACACACACCATAGGAATGGACAAAATTGATTTAAAATCAATATTAGTGCTAGCATAACTAACAAGTGACTTGTTTTTACCCATATGAACCTTATTCATGGGATCTCCAATCACAAAGGTTGGGTTTCCATCACTTGTTTGTTTGCAAGTGGCTTAAGTCCCATTCCCCTCGATGTTTCTAAAATCATTTTTCTCCCTAGGGGTTTTGTCAGAGGATCTGCCAGATTCCGTTCTGACTTGACATAGTCAATAGAAATCGTTCCACTCTTTAACAGCTGTTTCACCAAATTGTGTCTCAATTGTATATGTCTATTCTTTCCATTATAGCTTTTATTTTTAGCTATAGCTATTGCCGATTGGCAATCACAATGCATTGATACAGATGGGGTTGGTTTCATTCCTAAAGGAATGTTTGCTAAGAAGTTTTTCAACCACTCAGCTTCACTACCAACCATTTCTAGAGCAATAAACTCAGATTCCATTGTTGATCTTGCGATAATAGTTTGCCTGGCTGATCTCCATGTAACTGCACCACCCCCAAGTGTAAATACATAACCACTAGTGGATTTTGTCTCATCTGAATCAGAGATCCAGTTAGCATCACTGTACCCTTCTAGCACAGCGGGAAATCCACTATATTCAATGGCATAATCCATTGTACCTCTCAAGTATTTCATGAGTCTCGCAAGTGCTTCCCAATGATCCTGACTAGGACATTGAGTGTATCTACTCAATCTACCTACTGCATAAGCAATATCTGGTCTAGAAAAGCTCATTAAATGCAATAAGCTCCCAATTATCTGGGCATACTGAGTTTGAGAAATAAATTCTCTTCTGTTCTTCTTTAATTTAGAGTTAGCATCATAAGGGGTACTCACTGACTTAAAGTCATAGTAACCAAACTTCTTTAGAAGTTTCTCAGTGTATTTTTCTTGGGATAGTAATATACTATCTCCCTTCCTTATGATTTTAACTCCTAGAATCACACTTGCTTCACCCATGTCTTTCATCTCAAACTTAGATCCAAGAAACAAATTTGTTTTAAAAACTATATCATTGCATGTACCAAAAATTAGCATGTCATCCACATACAAACATATAATGACATATTCACCATTCTCAGATCTAGAATACACACATTTATCAGCATCATTGGTAGAAAAACCTTCACAAAGTAAAACATTATCAAGTTTTTCATGCCATTGTTTTGGTGCTTGTTTCAAACCATACAAAGATTTTAAAAGTTTGCATACTTTTTCCTTTTGACCTAGGACTACACAACCTTCAGGTTGAGTCATATAAATTTCCTCTTCTAATTCACCATTCAGAAAAGCTGTTTTAACATCCATTTGGTGAATTACTAACTTATGGATAGATGCTAAGGCTAGCAATACACGAATAGAGGAAATCCTAGTAACAGGTGCAAAAGTATCAAAGTAATCTATGTTATGTTTTTGAGTAAACCCTTTAGCAACTAATCTTGCCTTATATTTCTCTATGGATCCATCAGGATGATACTTCTTCTTAAAGATCCACTTACAACCAATGGGTTTTGCTCCTTTAGGCAGATCTACTAAGGTCCACGTATTATTTTTCTTAATTGATTCAAGCTCTGTTTTAATGGCCTTATCCCAATGTTTAGCATCAGGAGCACTAGTAGCTTCTACAAAACTTATTGGATCATTCTCAACTAGATAAGTATAAAAGTCATTTCCAAAAGATGTTTCCTTTCTCTGTCTTTTACTTCTTCTAACATCCTCACTCAAGGTATCACTAACACTATCTATAGGTTGTTCAGATGTACCACTACTCTTTAGCGGAAAGATGTGTTCAAAGAACTCAGCGTTTTTTGTCTCTACTATAGTGTTGCGTTCAATTATGTCATTATTAAGAACTAGAAACCTATAGGCAGCACTATGTTCTGCATATCCTAAGAACATACAATCAGATGTTTTAGAGCCTATTTTCCTTTTCTTAGGATCAGGTAACATCACTTTAGCCAAACTCCCCCACACTCTTAGGTATTTCAAATTAGGTTGATAACCTTTCCACAACTCATAGGGTGTTTTACCAGTTTTCCTATGTGGTATCCTATTTTGTAAAAAACACGCAGTAAGCATAGATTCACCCCATAAATTATCAGGAGCATTAGAACTAATAAGCATGGCATTCATCATTTCTTTAAGAGTCCTATTTTTCCTTTCAGCTACTCCATTAGACTCAGGTGAATATGGTGGGGTTACTTCATGAATAATACCTTTTTTTACACAATAGTCATTAAATAAAACATATTCACCACCTCTATCTGATCTAATTCTCTTAATTAAGTTGATTTTCTACTTCCGCTTTATAAGTTAAAAACATATCAAAGGCTTCATCCTTATGTTTAATTAAATACACTTTGGTGTATCTAGAAAAATCATCTATAAAGGTTACAAAATAATTTTTACCACCTCTAGACATGGTTTGTTTTAAATCAGCAAGGTCGGTATGAATTAAACCAAGAATTTCAGTTTGACGTTCTACAGAATGACATGTTTTCTTCGTTATTTTAGATTCTACGCATACATCACATTTTCTACTTTGTTTGTCATGCATGTTGATTAATCCTAGTCGTTGCAATTTTATAACATACGAAGAATTCACATGTCCTAATCTAGCATGCCATATATCATACGAGTCAACTATATAAGCAGAAGATTTAGATTCATTCATAATTTCAGAAATGTTTAATACAAAAAGGCCTTGATCACAATATCCCTTTCCCACAAAAACATTGTTTTTTGTCATAACAATCTTGTCAGATTCAAATGACACTTTAACCCCAACTTTGCTTAGTAATGCCACAGAGACCAAATTAACTCTAATTGATGGCACATGTAGCACATCATTCAAAGCTAGAGTTTTACCAGATGTGAGCTTCAGAAGAACTTTTCCTTTTCCTAGGACAGGAGTTGTCCTGGAGTCACCGAGATATACTTGTTCTTCTCCATCCCCCACACTTGTGTAGGAGGTGAACACATTTCTGTTTGCACAGATGTGTCTGGTAGCCCCAGAGTCTACCACCCATTTGCTCACATTTGTCACAAGGTTTACTTGTGAAACGACTGCCACAATAGTATCTTCCCCTTCGGCTAGATTTGCCTTAGGAGGATAGTCGTTTTTAGCCCTATGTCTGCACTGAGGTGCATGATGGCCTGGCTTTCCACAGACAAAGCAATTACCTTTTTTCTTGAAAGTGGGGTTAGTTCCACTGGGACGAGAGAATTTGTTATTAGGTTTCTTTTTGTGATCAAATTTTTTCTCGTACCTTTTTGGAGCTGGTTTGTCTTCTATCACGTTTGCTTTGGCAGACAAAGCTTTGACCTTTGCAGCAGCGCACTCCTTCCTGTTTGTGTCTTCAATTATGATGTGGGTGATCAAATCTGATAGAGACATCTGTTTCTGTCTGTGCTTCAGTTGTTGTTTGTAATCCGTCCAAGACTGCGGAAGCTTTTCGATCAAGAGTTCGGACACGAATTCATCTGGCAATTTTATGCTTTCAGTTTTGATATCTTCAATCAGCTTGTGATATTCGTTTATTTGGATTTTGATGTCTTTGCCTTCGATCATCTCCCAGCGGTAGTATTTTGCAATTACGAACCTTTGTCTGACGATGTCTTCGGCAGTATATTTGAGGATAAGAGAATCCCAAATATCTTTCGCATTCTTATAAGAAGCATAAACATCGAACAGATCGTTAGATAACACTGAGTAAAGTGTGACGACATACCTTATTCGCATGGATCCAGTCGTCAACTTGTTTCGCAGCCGTGGTTGAGTCGGGTTTGGCAGTTGTAAGTGCATGAGCAACTCCGTACATGTCCAATAGGGTGGACACGCGTTCTTGCCAACGTCGGAAGTTCTGACCGGTGAAGACTTCAATTTTGGAGACGTCCGGAAAAGGTTTCGCAAAAATGGTTTGCGTTGCGGAAACAACATTTGATGTTTCCGGAGCAGTGTTGTCGTTGTTGTTCGGATTTTCAGCCATAAGTCCTTACGATTGTTGAAGTATCAGGCTTTAAAACGAACACAAAATAAAAGGTTTCCCGAGGCGTGAGTAATCACTGTCCGTAAGGACTTATCCGCGGTGTATTGCGTAAGTCCCCCAGGATACAACAGGAACTTCTCGGATATTTCCGAGGATCAGAACTAGCAAGTTACTCTTTAAAAGAGTAATACCCAATGGAACCCAATATAAAACTTAAAAATATAATAAAGTAAGTGAGGAGAGAGAAAGTGGAAAAAGAGAGAAGAAAAGAAGCTTCACGGTGGGTGAAGAAGATGAAGAGAGTGAATGAGAGAGATGTGCATTTGGAGAGGATGGAACCCCTCTTTATATAGGGATAGGAAGCAAAGATATTTTCCATCTCCATAGCTGATTTCAATTTGCTGTTGCACCTAATTTATTTTCTTGTTGCACTCATAACAGCATTTGACATCTTCAATCAACTTCCTCCAAAATCTTCCGTAACTCTAGACACGTGGGTTCACAATATCTTTACAACATTTGAAAGAGTTTAATGAGAAGTTTATCACTTCAATATATTTATGATATTTTATTTATTTTTTTAACAAATTTCATAGTCAACATTTTGACACGCGTCTTTACACTATTAACATTCATTAATACATAATCAGTTAATCACCGAAAACACTATATATATATAGCGAAACCAATCATGAATCTGATCCTTTGTTAAGGATAGATACATAAATGTTCCCATAAGTGTTGGAATTACAGTCTGGATCCACGTGGTCTTAAGTTGTATGGACCTTGAAAATAGTTTAATAATGACATGTGAATGTGAAGAGTGTTGTTTGTAGAATACATTCACTATAACATCGATAAATAATGCTTTAAGAGGTTTGATTCTTTAAAGTCGAAGCAGATAAGGTTTTTGGGTAAGAATAGGTACTCGATTCTCGTGCTGTAGTACCATTTGGACTACATAAAGTAGTACTCATGTCCAGCATGTTTAATGCTTCATAATTTAACAGCCAACACGTGGCACCTTCGTTCACTTATGATCTTACCATTAATTTATGGCAGGAATTTTACTTTGGACAGAAGGAGAAAAGTCAAAGAATCATTATTTAAATTTAGTTTTTATCGTCATGACTCTTGAGAAACTCAAAGTTGTAAATCTCATATAATATAAGGGCATATCATATCATAACTCCTTCAGGATATGATCCAAAATTTAACAATACAAATCATCAAGACTAAGACGTGTAAACTCAACCAGACCAGGACCGTTGGGATGAATTTTGAGGCTAAGATTTTTTTTAAAAATATTTTTTAATAAATTCAAACACGACAACTTAAAATTAAATTCTATTTTCGTTCAACGACATCCTAGTATGAGTCATAAATTTAAATTACAGTATTATTATTATTATTATGAAAAAATAATTGTAATTTTATGAATTAAAAATAACTTATAGTACTTATCATCAATCCTATAATTGGAAATATATGAAACATAATAAATGTTTTGACTAAATTTTAAGGTCCCATTTTTTTCTCAAGATTTATAACCATAATTATTTTCGTAATTATTTATTGATCACAGTTATTAATATATTTTTTTTGTAAAGAGGGTCTAAGTGAGTTGTTTTACTCTGTATTTAATTCTTACTATAAAAAAATAAGGATTTATTTTCTTAGTGGCCTTGTTGTACACGCAGCCTTTAACTTAATTCTTTATTGTGTTTGGGATTTCATGCATTTTGTTTAACTAAACCACCTGTGAGAAAAATCATTTGAACAAAGAGACACTCCCTCACATAAACTTTTTAGTCATCTGTATCACACGTGTAAGAATTTGTTTTAGTTAGAATTAGTCACTTATTCGCTACTTGAAATAATCTATGAATTTGGAACTTACGTATTTTTTACGATCTTAAATGAGAACACCCCCGTATATTTTTGATTCGTATAATTGCTTTTATATTAATTTTTCCATGAAAAAGACTTCTCAAATAATAGTATCTGACATTTTTTTGAAGTTAAACGTCATGAACAACTCATTAATGGTCATTTTCAATATTTCTTTGTAACGTTATTTTTTTGTCAAACTCAATTAAGTTATTTGGTGACATTTTACTTTTGTCTTATTTAATATTTCAATCCTTATTTTGTATATTAAGTTGTTTACACATTGTTTTATTTTCTTAAAGTATTTACCTGAGGATTTTGCCAAATACATTCGTAGAGTCAGATTAAAAAAAAATGTTCTTCATGGGCTTATTAAAGATGTTCAATGTAAGGTTTCATAGAAACCTTTACCTGCAAAAAGTGTGAAGATTGGACATGACTGGAAGAACTTCTGTCAAGTACATTCTTTTTTGGAAGACGATAAAATAATATTTGAGTGTTCAAACAAACCCTCATCGCACATTAGAGTTCTTTTAATTATGCGTTGTTATTATAAAAGCAATGAGGCTAATTGTTTCCATGTGCGAGAAACTTGAACAATTTATGTTTTTGTTAAATTAGGGTTATAAATTTGGGTGTTTACTTTTATTTTTATGTTTTTGGATTCAGATATTTATGTTTTTGGATGTTTAGTTTTATGTTTATATTTAGGACTCTGGATATTTATCTGTACTGTTATGTTTATGTTTATTGTATTGTTTTATTTATGGTTTTCTATACAGTATTTGTTTTGCCCATGTAATAAACATAAAATAAGTGTTATATGATATTAAAGTTGTTTTTCACATTTCACTCACAACAGAATTTTGATGGAGTTTGCTAAGCTGAAGACATGAAGTTTTTTTTTTATTGTTATAAATAAAAATTGAGATAATATGTAATTCGGAATTTTGTAATATATAATTTATTTATTAATTTAATTAGAATTTTTTCTATTTTTAATTTATTATGTTTATATTTATTACATTATTTATTTATGGTATTTGTTCTGCCCAAAATAACTGTTTTATGATTTCACTTTTATTTATTTTCTGATTTCACTTACAACATTATTTTTTATTTTACTTTTATAATATAGTTTAAATCGTACGTAATTTTTTTAATATTTATTTTTATTTTTTATTTATTATAAATATATTTAAAAGAATTTTGTGGATAATATATTTAATTTATTAATATTGTAATAAATTAATATTATATTTTTTGTTATTGTTTATTAATTTGTTTATAAACAATAATTATTTCTATATTATTATTATTGGTTATCATTAATCACTATTTAAGCACCCCTCTCAATCTCTTCATTCCTTCTCATGTTCACTCCTCACTCTCACGTTCTCTCTTCTCTATCAAGTTTTCTCCTTTATTCTGTTTAGGTTTTATAAATTTGGCACTGCACCATCTACCCTCATCTCTTATATCAAACATAAAAAACAATCAATTTTTTTATAAGAAAACCAAAAAAGAAATTATTTTTCTGTTGCGAAAAACGTAACAAACACAGAAGCAACAATATGAAGAACAATGGAGGAAACAAATTGATAAAGAGATTAAAAGAATCAACATAAATGATAAAAGTAACAAACTTTGATAAAATAACCCAAAAAATTAAATTTATGTTGCGAAAAAACTTAACAAACAGATGAAGAGAATCCGCAAAAAAAAATAAAAGCAAGCAATGCAGAAAAGAAATGATAAAGAATAACATGTTCTTCAAAAAAGAAAAAGAAGAAATGAGAAAAACGTGAAACATAAGTATAAAGAGAGAGAGAAACGTGAGAGAGAGAGTTTTGGAGGGACTGGAGAGGGTAAAATGAAGAGAGTGAAAGGAATGAACCTTTATATGAACACTACGGAACTTTATATGATTATGTCATTTGTCAAAGTTTCATTAGTTCATTCCTTCAGATTTTGCACATTTGGTAAAAAAAAAATTAATATTTTTTACTGAAATTTCTTTATTATTTCTTTTATTTATTTTTACTAGGTATCATCTTCTTTTATAGAATAGCCGTGCTGTACACGGGTAAAAGGCTAGTATATAACATGCGAAATCAAGAAATTACGTATAGATATTCTATTGGTTTTTTAGATAATACTTAATTTGTCAGAAATTGCACAATATAGTTTTCCTAAAACAGTGCTTAAAAAATGTTTTGTTGTTTTCTGAAAGTCAGAGTCATTTCCATGTTACTTATAGACAATTTCAACTTGATCAGACTGGTCTTGATTTGATCAATAATCGAGATTGAATATTGTGTCTTACAATTATACCTGTTTAATCCACGAGCAAATTAAATTAATTAGGAAACTAATAATAAGATTGATATGAAAAATATGTTTAGTTTTTTAGCCATGCAAGACTATTTGCCATGGATTAATCATTAATCTGAATTAAAAATCATTAAATCAAGTATTAGGAGAAGTTTATCCAAACTTACGATGTTTTGATAAGTTATTTTAATAAGTTTTTAAAATTAAACTTATGACATTTTATTTAGAAAGAATAAATGGCTGAAAGATATTTACTTACCAAAAATTAGATTACATTACCAACAAAGCATGGTTGCTTGGTGATGACGAAAGTTTGTGTTGAATTAAGTAGGAAAGAACGTGATGGACAATAATATAAGAAAACATGACAGGTAGAATATATTTTTCTTTTGGTATTTGATAATCAAGTTTGATGAGCACCAAAAAATAATTGTGTTTGATAACGCAAGGATAGAACGTGTTTTGTCCGAAACAGAACAAATTAATTAATTAAACAACATCGTTCTTTCTTATGCAAACGTGTCTGTCATTGATGACTCAACCACTATGAAAAGACAGAGGACGCTGATAAAACCAATCTCATTAATTCATTCAAATTCTTGATCCTTTGGTTGTAAACTATATGGTGATGCCGGAATAGCACACATGACAAAAATATCCCTTGTGAAGTTTTTTTGTTTTGGTCATAAAAAAGGGGCTACGCGTCTACAAAGGAGAAACATAACATAAATAATTTTTGTAGCAAGGGGGAGAAACAAATGGGTTTCATGCTACAAAATTTACACATACTTTTTGTTTGAGTATTTAATTACGTGCTATACACATCGGATTCAAACAACTAAACTTAGGAATAGATTATATGATATTACTTTTTATGATTTAGCTCTATATGATTAATTCCTTGCTAATACACATCATATTCAAACAACTAAACTTGTGAATAGATTATGTGATATTACTTTTTATGATTTAGCAATATATGATTTTCTCTTAATCCCAAATCTTAGTGAAATTGATTAGATAATTAAAGAATTATTATGCGTAATGTTTTATTAGTTTGTTTAGGTTGCACTCCATTCCTAGTGTCAGTTTTAGACAAAAAAAAAACTACCAACATGGACCTTGTAGATCTAGGAAATGTTAAGAAAATAAAGTAATATTTGTATTTTAGTTGTTGAACAAGCTTTTAAGGAGAATTTTACTTCAAGTATGTGGTTTTTTTTTTAGTTAAATGGGCTTTAAAACGAACAAAAATAGTTTCCCGAGACGTGAGTAATCACTGTCTGTAAGGACTTATTCGCGGTGTATCCCGCAAGTCTCCCAGCATACAACAGGAACTTCCCGGTAATTTTCGAGGATCAGAACTAGCAAGTTTCTCTTTAAAAGAGTAATATCAAATAGAACCCAGAAATATTATAATATTAAAATAAAGAGGAAAGAGAAAGTGAAAAATGGAAATTGGGAAAAGGAGAAGATGGTGATCGGAGGAAGAAGATGAAGAGGTGTGTAGGAGAGATGCGATTTCTGAATGAGGGAAACCCTTGCTTATATAGGGAAAATGGTAGCAGCCCAAACGGCCACAACCCACGTTCCAGCAGCCATTGGTGGCGCGATTTCAGGTTCCAACGTCACCACTTCTTCAACCTTCGAAAATCCAGCAAAGTGGAGGCGCAGAACTTCCAAGTCGTGCGGCACGATCCAAGGTGGGGAGGGCAACGTTAACTTTTCAAACTTGGAGTCATTCTCCGCTTCGCTCTACTTCCGTGATTTCCTCCAACAGAAGCATCGAAAGATTAGGGTTCTTCATCTTTGTTTTTCTGTTTTATCTTTATCTCTGTTTTTCAGTTTATTTTGCAAAATTGATTCTGTTTACAACAGTTTTTTGTTTTCCAAATATTAGTATATTTTTAATCTTTTGTTTTTCAAGTTATATAGTGGCATGTCTCATTTATGTAGTGGTCTTTTATTGTACATAGTCTTTATTCATTTTGAATATGAAATATAACATTAGTTTCTCTACTTTTTATAGATTCTGCGTGGGTATCAAGAGTTTATAGTTTTTAAATCATAATAGTGAACTGTTTATTAACGAGATTTGAGACAAAAGTATTGAAGAAAATTTTTATATTATTTTTTTTTCTTTTTTAGTTATCATATTAATGAATTCAATTTTTATGCAAGTTGACCTTTCTTGTTTGATTTCATTGTGATTATTGGAACATGTTTATGGAAAACTTTTTATGATCAAAATAATATTGGATTACTGAATTCAGAATGTAAGAGAATTATCAATTGTTGAAAAAAGAAAAAAAAGTAAAATTTGAGATAAGAAAATTTAAATACCTAAAAACTAAAAATTATCCTTTTTTAATTATTGATAATCGAATTTTGGAAACTATTTTAGGTGTGAAATATGTTATGATGTCCTTAGTAATAGTGATATCATGATGAATATATATATATATATATATATATATATATATATATAATTTGGAAGGTATTATTAAGTTGTTAATGTATTATGTAAGTATTAGATTAAGAATTTAATAAAATATTAGGTTATAGTGATATTCAAATAGATAAAGATAGTAGTAGTCTGCATTAATGAATTTTTTTTACCTCTACTCCATTATATATAAGAAAATATCTTATTATAAAGGATTATTAGATAGCATTTATTAATGAAAGAGTGACTTACAATGTTATTAACATATTAGTATCTAAGTCTAAATTTAATATTATTTTTTTATTGGTAAAACATGAATAATATTATAAACTTAACGTTTGATTATGTAATCATTTTACTTAATCCACCTTTATATTTTGTGATTCTGCTATATTTGTATTTGACACCGAAAGAAATAATTTTATAAAAAAATAGAATAATGAAAAACATCTAGAAGTTCGAACATACTTTTTATGTTAGGTATTTGTGCAATATAAAGATAAAATAAGTATATAGAAAATAAAATAATATACAATTTATATATTTTACAATACTTTAAAACTTACACTGATGACTTTAGTTCAGGAAAATTTGAGGGACTCCAAAAATTGCTCATTTCTTCTTACATTTGGAGAATAAGAAAACTGTTCAAAGGAGATATACAAGTGTCCACCATCAGCCATTTCTACATCACTTATTCTTTTGAGTCTTCTTATCTTAAACCATTTATTATATTATCAGGGGAAGCCAACTCAACAATTGTAGATAATAGCTGAGCAGAAAAAGAGTGGGAAGCTGAAGGATCAGCACTCTCATGGCAGAGCCAACAGTGACAGAACTCTGCCAAAAATAGCAGACATTCAGGGACCTCCAAGTGTTTTCGTGTCTCATCTTCAGTCTCCTTCAAGGAGATGGACTAAGTTGATTAGCTATCTCATTGATTCTTTATTTTATCAGTTGTATTATGGAATACTGTTTATAATCAACATATCAAGATTTTTCAGGATAAGTGCAAGAAATATCATTTTTTTTATTTGAAAAGATATTTTTGTGACAACCTGTTCACGTGTGTCAAAGATACTGGATAAAATTGAAAGTTGTAGATAGATCTGACACTGCAACATTTGTCATATTTGATCATTATGCACATTATCTAGTGAAAAAAACAAGTTTTGTCATAACATGATTGAAGAATATAATAACATTTTTTAAATTCTTTTTACAATTTTATTTATTATTAAACAAAACTTGGCTGAATTTTTATATGGTTGTGAATTTCCCTAGCATTTAGGAGAAAAAGGATTCCTACTAAAATCCTTTCACTGAAAAATAAGAAATTCCTCTTGAAAGTTCAGGTGAAAATTAATAGGATCCCAATTTAGGAAAACATTTTCCAGTGAAGAAAGTGATTTATCTGGTTAAAAATTTAGGACTTGTTTACCTTCTTATTGGTTGACTACTTCTATTTTTTTTAAAAAAATAATAATAATATTTTGAGACCACTTGTCGAAAAATATTATTTTATTATAATGTAATATTTTATTTTAAAAGACAGTTATTAAATAGTTGTTTTTTACTATTAAAATGTGAAAGAAATTATATTATTTGTAAAAACTTAAAAAAAAAGAGTAAAAGATTAATATTCCTTAAAGTATGATCTTCAAATTATATAATAATACTTAATATAAAAATTTTATATAAAAGAAAAATAATCCAAGCACAAAAGGGTATACAAAGTTCATATTATCTGCTTGCTCTTTTTATTTTTTACTTATGTACATAAAGAAAGTATAAATGTCTTGAACTCTTACTGTAACAGTTTACTAGAAAATGCATGTTTCTAAGTCCATAAATTTAAATAGAAATACATGTTCTAGAAGACACTCATTCATCTCACTACAACTATGCAACCACTAATAAAATGGTGACTTTTTATTTTGTCTTTCCTTAATGCATTTTTAATTTTAAATCATTGTGTTATATTCTATTTTTATTATTAAAGTTAGCATGAAATGATAATATACTGTAAGTTATCTATATTGTTACATAAAAATATTTCACAGACTACATTTTTACTTCACATTTTTAATAATAAATTCAATTCCATATAATATACAGCTAGATATTTATTTCATAATTTCAATTTTAAATTTAACATTATGTCATCTATTTTTAATATTATATTACAGAGTTTAAATATGAATTGAATTTAAGATTGTTATTGTCCAGTAATTTATATTATTCTAAAAACTATTTTTTTCTTTTTCAAAAACACGCAGAGATTAAAATTTAAAAATATATCAGTTTTTTAAGTTATATGTTAGACTACTAATTTTATAAAATATTGTTATATAATTTTATTTATTTTAAAATATAATATTTTACATGTATCAAAGTAAATATGTGACAGTACAAGACCTGGTACTGTCTTGTTTGTTGGTTCATATACATACTATAGCAAGTCTTTTCTTGATAACTCAAGCTCTGTTACTTAATTTATACATTTGTTCCAAATTCAAATAAAATCATGCAAATTCTTCGTACCAATTTGAACCTGCATTTTCATCTCTTGAAATTTTAAAAATTATCCATCCTTTCAAAAAATTAAATTCAGAATACAAAAAATATATTTTGAAAAAGAAAATCTGAAAATACATTTCAGAAAAATATTTCCAAAATTCAGAAATATATTTTAAAAAAGGGGTTTTAAAATTATTTTTTTATCCGCACTTCTGTATATCTATGATTATTTTAGTCATTTTACAGAAATATTTTTATTATTTTACTAATAAATTATTTATTAGGTGTAGGTTCAGATTGATATTGGTACAGGAATAATTTATTGAAAACAAGAACGGAACACTGTTGGCTGTTTCTTCCTGCACCTCCGTATATTCTTCTTCCACCTACATACATTTTTATATTTCCAAAAATACTTATCTATAATATTCCGAATTACGTTATTCGAAAGTTTTTTTTAAAATTCATAATTAACTTCCAGATTACATAATTCAAAGTCTATTTTTAGATGCATGATTAGTTTCCGAATTATGTAATCTGAAAGTCTTTTTTAACTTCCGGATTACATAATTTGGAAGTCTCTTTTAAATTCATGTATGGATTACCTAATCCAAAAACTATTTTATGGGAATGGCATAATAAGATTAAAAAGGTATTTCATGTTGTTTATGGGGGTGCCAGAAGAACCTATGGAGATGCAGGAAGAAACAGTCTTTGTTGTTTGAGTTTGTGCTTAAAAAAACCAGTCACAGTATAGCCCAAATTGAGGCCTGGTTATTTTTCTGCAAGTAGGACTTCTTGTTCTCACATCCTACAATGTTGACTTTTGTACACCCAATTTTTTTGACAAAAATATATACACTTCTGTAATAAATAAACTACAAAAACTAGTTTCGAAGAATCTTAAATTATGTTTCGACATAAAATTTTACGAATTTTAAATATATTAAAATTAAATTAATTTTAATACAAAATATTTAACTTGTTAAATGTTGTACGGATAAAAAATGCAATTTTATTAAATTTTAAATTTTTATTTGAATAGAAGTTACAACTTAATAACACTTGTACTACTGATATATACCGAAAATAGTTTCAATAAACCGTAACAAATATTAATTAAGAAATATTCTTAATTTATATGAAGAATAAATCATTCAAAAAATTGTCATTTGAACAATAAATTTTATTAATGTCAACTAATAAACCTTGATTAGCACCAGACAATAATCTAATTGCCATTTATAAAAAATCGTAATAATCATCAATCAAAAAATAATTTTATTAATGTTAATTAATTTTTTTGATTAACATTAGTGAAGAAATAATAATGATTTACATGTTGATTACATTGATTTAAAAACAGCTCTGATCGAAATAAATCCAAAATAATCTTAGATAATGTTAAAAACAAAATCTTATTTGACATTAGTCAAAAAAAATATGATTGATGTTGACGAAAGAAAACCTTAAGTAACATAAGTAAAAGAAAATTCTGAGATGATGATATCTCAATCTCAATGAATTCGATGATGTTCTAATCAAAGTTGATTTTATGATATCTGGAATCCTAATAGAAAAGATAATATGAACAAAAAATACAAATTTTAAAGAGAGATGATAAAAATTTCTAATTCTAACTCTTGTAGGAAAAATTTCTAATTCTAAGGAGTTGCGAATTGACGATTATTGAGGGAATGGGTTAAGAATTATCTTTAAGAAGGGTCTAATGGGGTGAGAAGAGGTGGTGGTAAAATAGGGAATGCGGGAATTAATATAAAAGGAGGCGAATAGAAAAAATGCAAGTGTGAATAACATTTTTGGGCCCAATTTCCCTTTGATATTTATTTGTTGTGGTATTAAAAAATGTTAAAACTGAAATAAGCCCAATTGGGATAGCTTCATACATTGGGAAAGGTTGATCTAGCTTGAGGGATGAAGAAAGGTGTATCTAAATTATGGCAATAATTGATTGTATATAAACTGTTTGGCAGACATGCATGTAAAATCGAATATCTACTTTATCGGTGGAAGAAAAAAACTAACCACAAATTATGATGAAAAGGAATAACTTTATGCCAAAGCCACACTTTTGCAATCATATATGCTTGAGGCTGCCTTACACTTGGGAAACAGAACAAGCAACCTGCTTTTAATGCTCAAATGTCTCTCTTCATCTTAATTAAATCATCATTTTTAACTTCACTTCACCCTTTCCTTTTAAAAGTAAATTATTTTGTTTTCTTTTTCTTTTGAAATACAGGTTGAATGATAAAAGCCACTGCCATAACAAAACTAACTAAAAGTAATAAAAGAGGCTGAATATTCATTTTTTGTAGCTTTTATTGTATCTGTTCTAATTCAATTTGTAATGTTTTATTTCTCAATTTGTAACTTAAATAATGAATAAGATGATGGAAGGTATTAAAGAAACCCAACTAGCAGTGATGTTTTTGTTTTAAGCACTTAACTAAGTGATCAGATTCAGAATATTGGCAGAGATTCATAAAGAAGCACATAATAGGACCCGCTTGTTGCCCATTCATATATCATGTAAGCCTTTTCAGGTGAACTACACACCAAAAGTAATAAAAACAAAAACAAAGGGAAATGCATAAGATGAAATAAAGTCTTCAAAGCCTTTTCACTTGCGTTGTGTTGTCTTTTTGCGTTACTATTTTGATGTTACTTCTCAAGCTTGGTTATGCATGCTTGCCATGCCCATATATGAACCTAGCACTTTCCTCTGTGTATACATGAGTTTCACTGTCCAGCCTGCAATAGTGTCAAATGGGTGTCAAGAACACTTCACAGGGAAACAATTGCCATTGCAAGAGGATGGAATACAACTATTGAACTAAATGTTCCACTTACGACTTGCGAACAGTTTTGCTCAAAGTTGAAGCGGATGTGAATGTTTTTCCATCAAGATATCTATTTTCCCCCTTAATCCTTTGTCTCATTCTGAGGTCTAGCTCTTCTGCATTCAGGTCTAATGGAGAATCCGAAGCCTGTTACATTCCAAAGACAAAAAAGATCTTAGCAATAGTATCCATGGCATGACACCTTGAGTTTATATGGTGTTGTATGCAAAACATGTCTCTGGGTACATTTCTTATGATGTTCTATCCAATAGTTGAATAACACAGTACTAAACAACAACTTGAAACTACTTAAGAGCAATATTTACCATGACCCATCCCCAAATATCAGCATAGGATGGGATGTGAGCTGAATAAGGCACAACATCTGCAAACAAAGGGAAATAAGTTTAATTTGATGCAATTGATGTCAAAAGAGCATTATATAATCATTTCTTAACACTTACACTTGAAAACTTTCCTCAAGGTGTTGTAGATACATGAGAACACTTCTGTGTGACTAAATATTCCAGCAGGTCCTGCCTGAACAAGTACAAGAATTTAAAACACAAAAGGTTAATTAATTATGTTTCATTTTTTATGGGTATCATCGATACATATATAGTGTGCCTTATGTATACCTGTGTCACAAATATGCCACCTTGCTTCAGTCTAGGCTTGACAATTAACTCGTAAAAGGATTTAGTGTAGAGTTTATAACAAGGACCTCCATCAATTGGGTCTGCCAAGTCGCCAATTATCACATCATAGCTTTCATTTCTCGTTTCTAGCTCAGCCCTGTAACATGATAGATAGTACCTTCGACTTAGTGGAAAATATAAATATGTATTAAAGAATGACACAACGATCACAGTTCACAATTAGATTATCAGACCTTGCATCATTGATGACGACCTCAAGTCTTTGATCACGGAATGCTTCCTTGTTCACAACTAAGTACGATTTGCAGAAATTCACCACCTCCTGCTCCACCAAGCACACAGATTTTAACTAGTCAATAATTAGTTACATGGTATATAAATATACAACGAAGAGCTAGATTTATACCAAAGAGATTTTACCTCATCTATGTCACACATTACAACTTTGTCTATGGTTCTATGCCTGAGCAATTCTCTTGCAGTAGAGCCTTCTCCTCCTCCCATAATAAAAACATTCTTTGGGCTAAACCATGGGATACAAAAGATAAAGAGATAAATAAATAAAAATTGTGTCTACATCTCTACATATATTAAATTGTTATAGAGCAAACGGGGTACTTAGGATTGTGAAGCAGAGCCGGATGAACAAGACACTCGTGGTAGATAAATTCATCTGTCTCTGCACTCTGAAGCTTTCCATCAATTACCAAAGCCTGCAAAAGGGCACAAGAAATTGGAACACATAAGAAGCTAGTTTAATTTAGGTTCTTGATGAATAAAGGTAACTTTATGCTGTGTGAGTGCGAACCTTTCCAAAGGGCTTTGTGTCCAACAAAGCAATGTCTTGGTACTGGCTAGCTCCTGTATGCAATATACTGCAATCGCACCATAATTACACTTACATGTAAGTAACACTTGAATGACACGCAAAACTATTGTTCGAACCTTTTTCTCTATAACAAACAAAGCGAGAAAGAAAAAACGCAGCCACGTTATTAAAAAGAAACTCTGATGTGTAAGTATAGTGGCGGAGTGTGAAAAAGTTAACTTATTTTCATTTGTGTTGTGTCTGCCTTTTTCATGGCCACTAGCAAAAAGAGTTTATGACTTTTAGGATCCCTTTTACTTTTTTCCTAGCATGAGAAGCTGGAATCATAAAAATGTCTGTGATATGCACATCCAAGAAAACTCTAGACATTAGTAGCAGACAACTTGTACTGTAGTTTTGTCTCACTCAAATCGAATCAGAATAAAAAAGCTCTTCCTTCTTTTACGTTCTTGTTTTGGGGCTTTATTCCTTCCATGAATCTCCTCAAATCATCATTAGCAAAAATAAATAACTAATAGTAAAATGAACATGAAAAGGCCAAAAGAGCAGTCAAAAAAACTATTTATGTGAGAAAATAGACTTCAAAATGAGAAGTATAAACAGGATGGGACAGTGTTTTGTTTTAATTGTTTCAAGAAGTATATGAAGAACTTCAATATGGACGATCCGCTGGAGCCAAAACTTCCGAATTGAACAGTTAAGCAAAATAGCAATTAATGCATTATAACAAGCTATTATGTCAGATGTGGTACTAATAGTTGCTTAAGGACAAAAATAACAGATATACCTATTGAGAGCAAAGCACCATCTTAAGTCCTCTTCGATCTCTTCTTCGTACCAACAACTCTTCCTGTAACCATTCAGAGAATGGCTTTGTCCATTGACATTGACTCCATTAATACTGCCATTGCTAATGCCATTTGGTAAAGCTATCTCCCCCATGTTAGCTTGCAACTCAGAACCTTAGAGAGGTATTGAAGGATGTGTTGGAAAGAGAGCTAAAGAGAAAAGATAGCTAGAGAAGTGTTGTAGATAGGATAGGAGAATGGGAGGGGAATATAAGGAGGTGAAGATGGTAGCGAAATCAAAAGGGACAATGATTCGGGTTGGGAATGTAAAAACCAAGAAATCTAGCAAAGTGGATGTGCTCAATACATGAAAAGCGCAATATCCTCATGGGGTTTCGTAAAGTAGAATACAAATAAGCTTCGGGGGGATTTCTGAAGTTGATTTGATATCATAGTCAGGCCAATATCTTTGTTACACTTACTCGTATACTGTAGCATGTGCATGCTAATAACAGTAATAACAGAAACTCTTTGTTCTTTATCATTCAGAATACTCTACCTCAATAATAAGACTGAAAGAAGTAACACAGTAAGAAACATTAATGACTTACATAATTAATGTGACACACATCGAATAATGGTACGCACAAAAAACACTTTTTTGTGAACTTTATGGGCAGCTAAGGAATTTCTCCGGAGTACATATACATGGCATGCACAATTATATTTAATGATGTTATTGCTACAAAGTTGTCACATTGGAGACTGTTGCGTATTGTCATATACTACTGCTACCGGTGTATTAGAAAAGGGTAAAGGTGATGATTGTTGGAGTGACAATTACCGAAAATTCTGGTAATTCTTTTTCCTTCTGAAATGTGTGCAAAATTCTTGGGTTTGTAGAGGAAGACAGAAAGAGAAGGCAGCGTGCAGTGGTGACAATCATATTTATTCTCTTTGCTGTTTCAAAAAGCTATGGAAGAGAACTGCGCGTGCCTTACCATAAGTACTAATCATCACTGTCACCATCAAAGCAGTCCCCCAGAGTAATAAATTTATTTTCAACCCCACCATTACAAACAAAATTTAGCCACCCCTTCATCACCAATTGGATTTCTCATCTAGCTAGAGAGATTCTCCGTTTGTCCTGGAGTAACATCTCTGTTTTGCACCGTAAAACATTTTTTTCCCTCTAATATATACATAATTTTAGAGATGGTGGATATGAAAAACTAAACACTTCTCTTACTTCAAAAAACTATACTCAAGTAATTCTCCCTCCTATGATCCACTTTGCGGGTCCATGAGGGTTTATTGGCTGTTTTTCTGTTGATGTAAGGTTGGCATCAGCATGATGTTTCCACACACAGACATTAATGAGGACAGGGTGGGGGCGTAAGATAAGATACTGTTGCTCATGCTGGCCAACCATGCATTCAAAGAAATCATCCTTGGTTGGGGGTTATGGAGGAGCTATGATGGACCAGTCTCCTCGTGTGTACAACTTATTATGCTTCCAAAACTTCAAAAAATATACATCAACTAACCCCAGTCTTATCTACTTCTCAAGATCACTGAAGAATCTAATCAACTAGCTTTTACAAACTAATAAATTGAAGCATGTGCTTAGCAAGATAAATAAAATATAGAAAGAACACAGAAAAATGAGAAGTCACAAACAGATGAGCACTATACTGTGTTCCGCATCAAAGTGTTTTCTGTGTGATATTGTGACTTGTAAAATGCATCACGTTGTAAGAAATTTAGAAAGGACAATTTTGTTCATAAGGCCGACAACTTTCTTATTCTTCTTTTTTCTTATGCATGAATCTGTTGAACCAAGCATGCATAGCTTTTTCATCAAATACTAATTACTTTGGGACATTAGATAAGCCTAATTGGTTTGATCCTAATCGAACTACAGCAGATAATAAAGTAATTGATTAGGACTGAATGCTTTTGCTAGACTAAAGTTGAAAACAACTGAAATTTGGAAAGTTTCTTTTTCAAGTTACGTGGTAAATCAAAGAATTCAGAATTAACGTCCATATCATACTAATATATTGTGTTTTCCGCAGTCTATATATTTCACAAGTGGTTTCTTGTCAAATTCATACACTGCATGAAACGATAATTTGAATACAGAGATCAAAACTTTTTAGTGGAAATTGAGATTAAGCAATTGTACTCATATTTAACAGAACATCACAAGCAAATATGCATCGTTTCTTGACAGACTTGAGTATGCTTGGGACGTTATATCCATGTGATAACTCTGTTATCTTATGACATTATTTGCCAAACAAAAAATTATTGACGCGCATAAATTTAAAGTTGTTCGTAAACTATACATTTCTTTGGACCACCAATGTCTCAAAAATGATGAGGGAATGCACTCCGATATAAAAATTTCAAATTTCAAACCATTTTATTTAAGAATTATATTAACAAGTACTTTAAGTATACTGGTTAAGAAATGATTTGATAGATGGTCTGGATAATAGGCTCAATGAGGTCCAACTCTCACTTGCATCAATTTGTGTCAAAAGAATTTATCTTTTTGTGTCAATTAAGAAATAATTCAAAATATATACCAAATTTATATATATTTCAAATATTATGTAAGGACCCGAACCATCTTTAGTTCTTATATATACTAAACTTATCGTTGTACCAAATCTAATGGGATTATAACTAACTTAAGTCAATTACTTACTACCTTTGCATCAATTTATTATTTTCACACAATCTCAAATGCATTATAACATATTGAGATGTAAAAAGAGACATACCACACGTTGGCTATTTTGTAGGTAAACCTAACTCGACTCATTTATTAGTATATTCATACCAACAATAATAACTTTAAATAACATTCAAATACAATCTAAATAATCTTAAAAGTCAACCCAATATATTCATCTTAAAATTTAAACTATAAATAAGCAAATACATCTAAAACTCAAGAACTCGTGAATTGAGAAATTTTGATTGAGAGAAGATAAGTAACGAGAAAGGAGACGAGAGGAGAACGAAAATCAGTTTGCTTCTTTAATTTTTCTTATCACAGATCGATGACTCAGCCGACTCACCCATGGGTTCAACTTGATGAGCACGATTCTTAGCCCGACCTTACTTAAATCCATAGACCAATTTTTTTAGCCCAATCTTACTCAAGTTCATAGTAGACCAGATTGACTAACTTTAACAATTATAATAACATCAACTAACTTTTAAAGAGTTTGAATCTTAACTTGTCAAAAGCATCAAAAGTCGTATTGATTTATTGAAAATTTAAACTCGTTTTACATATAAGTAAATACTGGTAAATTTCAATTTTCAGACTTTAATTCTTTTAAAAATAAAATCTACACCATATTAAATCTAGGCTTGAACATAGATGGGTCGGGTTCAAATCCAACCTGACTAATCAGTATAATCTGAATTTAATATTTGAAATTTTATATTAATTTGGTCAGGTTGTTTGGGCTGTGGGTTCATAATAAGTCAATTTAAAAAAAAAAAATTAATGTTGAGCAATACGATCATCTTTCAAATTTATCCATATGTAAATATTTTTGGATTCTAAGCTAAGGGGAGTTATCTACATACTTCTAATATATATTTACTTCAATAATTACTCATTTAATATAATATTTAAGACATATAAATTATAACTCAATGTTAAATTACTAACAGTTATAAATTAATATTATAAAATTCATTTATATACTATAATAATTATTTAATGTCTTCTTAACTATATGAATCCAATAAGACCCATGAATAAGTAATAACTTTCAAGAAGTACTTACTCAATTCTTTTTACTCTCTTATCTATTATCCTCACATTACAAGAAAAAAAAATGATTTTAACGGAGGTTATTTAGTGGAGGTTGATATAATCTTAGAAATTGATTTAATTAACGGAGGTTATTTAACCTCCGTTAAGTTCGAAAGGTTATTAAAAAAACTCAGCAAAATAACGAAGGTTTTTTTAACCTTCTTTTAATTTCAAAGGTCCATTTTAAAATCTAAGCAAAATAATAAAGATTTTTTCCAAAGGTTTATTCTAAAACATCATCACAATAACAGAGGTTTTTTAACATTCTTTAAATTCAAAAGGTTTATTCTAAAACCTTAGCAAACTAACGAAGGTTCTTCGTTAAATTTCAACAATTAATCTTGGATAATAAGTATTTCAATAGTATTTGCATATTTTTTTATGATTGATGGTAGTTTGTTTATATAATTCCTAGTTTTTTTTTTGTTAGGAGCTCATACTTCAAAAGAACTTGACTTATTTTGTTTTAGTTTTTTTATGTACGTATCTTTTATGTGCAATTTTAGTTTTAGTTATAATTGTTAATATTTAATTCTCATAATTTTTAAATATTTTAAATTAAGGCCTTTATTTTAAAATGCATCTAATAATTAATTCACTATGAAAGTGAGAAGTGATAAAGTTAATTCTCCTGGCAATATGTTCTTGCAATCTTTAATCAAGAACACACATGACTTTGAAGCCCACATATGATAGATAATGCAATTATTTAGGATATATAAAATAGTGATAAACACCGGTTATTGTTGAGCTAGACAACAGTGACTTATGACCCAAGTTGGGGGCAGTAAGGTGATGGAAGAAACAATATTGAAATAAGAAGATGATGCCTTATTTAGTGTTTCTTCTCTTAAGATGTAATAGACATAAGTGTGGTTGAATTGTGATTCTTTGTTAAGACTGTCGTCGACAGCCATTAAGCCTGTGCTGGAGAGCTGTGTGTCTACAGTGAAAGAGAGAAGTCAGGAGGATAGTTAGAGATGGTGGGAAATGAGGTTGAAAGTTATTTCAAACGAGAAGTCATTTAACATAAATTTTGAAACTCGGGATATTTACTGAGGTTCTTAAACCCATGATATTTTACCAGGGATGGCAATGCGGGGCGGGCCATGCGAGAAAGCTTGCAACTCGCTTCCAAAAAGCACGGGACGAGCTCACTAATCTAGCTCTTTGACCTGCTTAGGTCCGTCCCGCAGCCTGCTAACCTGCATAAATAAAGAATAATTATTTTATTTTTTTGTTGTAAAAACAAATCATAACTTGTCCACCCATTATTGCAGTGTGACATTTATTTTATTATATTTTAAAAGTTTAAATTTAATGTACTAAAAAAATAATATTTTATTTTAATCATTTAAAGAAGTTAGTTTTGTTTGATTAAAAATAAAAAATAAAAAACAAGAACCACTCTAAGGGTGATTCAACCCATGTACATAATTGCACAAAAACGAACAACCCCTCCTCCTAGAAGTTTGTCACTAACTTCCTACTAGAACAAATACAGTTTGACCATCTTAAATAAATCATTTATGTTTAATCCAATACATATAAACTAGGGGATCCAAACACCAGTCAAAAAAGGAAAAACAAGCATAAGAGACTTTAAAGGTTACCCAAGACCAAACCTTTAATTGAGCAATGAAATTAGTATGAAGAGTGACAGTGAATTTAGTTTTAAGTAAAATCTTATATTTAAAATTTGTTAATAAAAAAATAATAATATAAAGAAGAGATTTCAATAGGATAGTTAAAAAATTAGTTATCTACATTAAAGTATTTTGTAACAAAACTTTGATAAGATATTCTTATGCATTTACATACATATATAGGAAAAATATATGCAAAACAAAACTTTAATTATTTTTAATCAAGTCTTCTAACAATCCTCATACTTTAATTTATATGTTTATCTTAATTGAATGAATTAAAACAGGCATAAAAATTTTATTTTTCAGTAATAGGAATAAGTTTTCTTCTAATTAATGATTTTTTAAATATTTTTCTTATACGGGTTGGCCTACAGGCCCGCGGGTTACCTCTTATGCGGGGCGGGTTAGTAAAATGAGCATGCACTCCTTGCGCGGGGCGGACCAACTCGACTCGCATTTTGCAGGCAAAACACGGGCGAGCCTCTATGGGGCGAGTTAGCCCGCATTGACACCCCTATATTTTATGAAGGTTTTAAAACCCATGATATTTTACAGAGGTTCTTAAACCCATGATATTTAATCGGAGTTCTGAATGACTTTTCCTGAGATTTAAAAAAAACACCCAAGAAACACGTTCTCCAGGAATGATTTAGCGGGAAAAAGTACAACCCTTAGTAAATAATTTAATAGAAGTTTTAACACTAAATAATATAAAAATAAATCCCATTAAAACCATCATTTTTTTTCTTGTAATATCATTATCTTATATTCTCAGTTACTTAATTATCAAAAAGAGTCTATGCATACCCATTTTTCTTATGATTAGTCAATACACAAAGCTTAGTCCACACACAAATCTTCTATTCTCCACCACAAAGTTCTCCAAACCCATTTCTTATAAGAACAAGTTTCAATGGCAACACCATCAATTTAGACAAGAATATCTAAAATTCCAATAATCATTATAAAAAATGACATCATTTCATTTTAAAAAAATACGTACTAAAAAACTAAATCAAACATGCATAGACATGAAAAAAAAATCATTTGATAATAATAATTAAGATTTTAAGATTTTTTTTTTTATTGTCCAAGTTCAGGTTTTATGCTTGATACTATTAAATAAATAATATTATTATCAAGTTGATGATATGGACTTAATTAAAAATTATTTAAAAAATTACACTAAATAAAATAACTTTTTTAATAAATATTTAATTAAAATATTTAAATTTATAAAAGACTTATAACTTAACTATTTTTTTTATTTTACATGTGAAAACACTAAGTAATAATGATGCAAGTAACTATCATGTCAACCAAGCTAGACAAAATGAAACAGTGAAGATTCAATTAAAAAATATAAAAATTAAACATTTAATAAAATAATTTTATAATAAAAAATAAATTAAAAATATAATAAACTTAAAACTTAATTTATTAATACAACTTACTGATTTCCAGCAAATGTGGATGCTGATCGTATGACTGAGGCCCCTATATGCTGGGTCACCAAATGATGTGGGAGCCCAATATCTCTGATCCACAAACGAGAGTATTTCTTCATGCACCCTAACAAATTTTGTCCTTGCTTCCCATCATTTCTGGAAGAGACTATTTTATTTTCTTTAAAAATGAATTCTGGATTACTCTTTCCAAAATACTTATTTTGAAACGTATTTTCCAAAATATATTGTGTGAATTCTGAATTAACTATTTTGAAATGGTTTTTTGTCTTCCAGAAACATCTCTTGCTTAGAGAACACCCTATTTTAGAATTATCCAAAAAATGTAAAGGTAATTTAAATATTTTGAAAAATGTAAGGGTGCATGAAGAAAAACATAGGGTATAGAAAGAAATACCCCACAAACGATAGTCTCCACAAGCTTGACTGCTTCTACCTGCACCTCCTTACATTCTTGTGTCATTCTCATAAATTTTTGTATCAAAAAATGTCCTTATATAAAAAAGTTAGTGTAGTTTATATTCTAGAATACGTAATCTAAAACTTTTTTCAGATTCGTAATTAGTTTTTGGATTATGTAATCCAAAAACGTTTTTCATATTCATGATTAGTTTTTGGGTTACATAATCCAAAAGTCTTTTCTGGATATGAGATTAGCTTCTGGATTATGTAATCCAGATCGTAAATTATTCTCAAATCCAAAAGAAACTTCTGTGTTATGTAAACTGGAATACCATTTAAAAAAAAGATATTATGGACTAGATAATCTGGAAGTTATTTTTGGATCCAATATTAGCTTTTGGATTACGTAATCCGAAATATATTATTTTTTAAATTGCTTTTGTATTCTATAAATTTGAAGAACATTTTAAGATTTGAAAATATCTTCCGAATTATGTAATCTATAATATAAAGAATGTGGGATTTTAAAGGTTGATTTATTTTAAAAAAAACAAAAATATATTTTCATATTTAGTATGTGGTGACATAAGAACGTATGAAAGTGGAGGAAGAAACAATTCTCAAGTTTCTTCTTCCTTATGTAATATAGAGTATAAAGAATGTGGAGTTTTAAAAGTTGATTTTTTTTTTTCAAAAACAAAAAGATATTTTCATATTTATTATTGGGGTGACATAAGAACGTATGGAAGTGGAGGAAGAAGCAATTCTCAAGTTTTTTCTTGTGTAATTTAGAATATAAAGAATGCGGGATTTTAAAGGTTGATTTACTTTTTTAAAAATAAAAAAATATTTTCATATTTAATATGAATGACATAAGAACTATGAAAGTGGAGGAAGAAACTATCCTCAAATTTAGTTTTCCTTATGTAATCTAGAATATAAAGAATGTGAGATTTTAAAGGTTGATTTGTTTTTTTAAAAAACAAAAAGATATTTTCATATTTAGTATGGGATGACATAACAACTTATGAAAGTGGAGGAAGAAGCAATCCTCAAGTTTTTTCTTTCTTATGTAATCTATAATATAAAGGATGTGAGATTTTAAAGGTTGATTTTTTTTTAAACAAAAAAGATATTTTCATATTTAGTCAGAGATGACATAAGAACGTATGAAAGTGGAGGAAGAAACAATCCTCAAGTTTCTTCTTCTTTATATAATCTAGAATAAAAAGAACGTGAGATTTTAAATCTTGCTTTATTTTTTTCTTAAAACAAAAAGATATTTTCATATTTAGTACAAAGTTATGAAAATGAAAAAAAAAAGTAATCTTCAAATTTTTTATATATATTTTCATATTTAATATGGATGACATAAGAATGTATGAAAGTTACGGGAAAATCAATCCTAAATCTTCTTCTTCCTTGCCCAATTATACATTCATATACACTACACGTTCTTATATAAATAGGGAATTTGATGAAATGTAACCACTAAATTATATTACATATATGGATTTTTGTGTGTGAAAATTATGTAAATGATAATAAAACATAATAATAAATTTTCCTAGCCACGCCAATTGTGTGCTGTCTTTCTTCCAAAATCTTTAAATAAAAAATATTTCTTACTACACGTTGGAAGTCTAATGTAATTATTAGCAGTGAGTCAAAAAAGCAATTACATCGTGCTTAACACGGATTCTTTACTAGTTTTATATTAAACGCCTGCAATCTTTGAAAAGAACAATTTAATTAAATTCTTTCTGAACTTGGTTGTTTTCACATGTCTGCTTTCCTATGTAATAGTCACTTTTAATTTAGAGAAATAACCTTTTTGCACAACTACATCCATCTTACAATTTTTAAAAAATAAAATATTATATTATAATAAAGTAATAAGTTATTTAAATATAAAATAAAAATAGATCATATATATAAGTATTAAAGTATCCGTGAGTAAAGCTGAAATAACATTTTAAGGTGAGATCTTCTATTATTCCTTTTAGAATTTTGGAGAAAATGTAGAATTTGGTGGATATTTGGTGGTTAGAGTTATTTTTCTCCTTAGTGTTGTGAGATGAGAATTGATTCATTTTCATATTCTTCACAAGTTAATTCATCTTATGCAACTTAAGCGTAAAAAAATAATTTTGCGCGAATAATGCATTTGCACAAGTCTTGAATAATGCATGTAATATCCCTCTTTCACAGCTGCCTTCTCCTTGTCTCGTTTGATATTTGTTCAAATTGATGAAAATGCGTATTTCACGGGTCTTGAAGATTATAAAAATCACCTTCATGAAAGAATAGTATATCCAAATTTGACAAACTTCTTACTTATATGGACGTGTGCAAAAAGCTAGATCTTGCCTGGAAATCTCTAAGATCTTAGGAAGATGATACAATTGAATCTACCCCGACTGATATTTTCTTAAAAGAAATCAATTTGATCTTTAAGTTTGGGACTGAAAAGATGAAAAAAAATGATAAACCATTAAGTGAAGACTATGAATTAGTTCAAACCTCTAGGAGACTAAGACATCCTCTTAAAATTGGAATGGTAGCCAATAAAATGACCTCCAAAACAGGTCAACCCAATAAAAAATAATGATAGTGATGTGCAAAAATATCATAGAATTTTATTACTATTGCTAAATACAAAAGAGTGGCCATCTAATTAGATTTTTGAGATTCAATCGTCCCTCTTTGTTTTCTTTGATAGTTAATGCATTAGATATTCTTTTTGTTTATCTTCTAACCTTTATTTATTTATTTTTTAAACTTCTGAACATTGATACTAATTTTAAAATTATTTATCAATAATAAAAACTAATTATATACAAATAATTTTTTAGTATCTAAAATAATATCCAATTTAATTAATCTAACAACTATTTTTTCCTTTTTAAAATTAACTTTTATTGAATGATTTATTGTAGTGTGGGTAGTGCGGGTTGTAGGCAATGATGATTTTCTAACAATTCAAAAGAATAATATTTTAATATAAAATTTTGATATTATTAAAATAAGTTGTAAAGTAAATATAATTTTGTTAGGAGTGTTAACATATTATTTTTCTTCTTATTTTTATTTATTTGGTACAAGGAATGATGGATCTAATATAATATCGTAACACGGTATTATATATAATAATACTATTGTGTATTATTAAATTTACGTGTTCAACTTTTATAAAATTGAATATATAGGCTATATTTATTATTAAATTTACGTGTTCAACTTTTATAAAATTGAATATATAGGCTATATTTTTATATTTCAATGATAGTTGTATTCGAATAATTTATTGCAACTTTTTTTCGGCGCAACTATATAATAGTATATTCTTGTGTTGAAATAAACAAAATACACTCTCTTAAAAATAGCATTTTCTCAGCTTAATTTTTCTCCAAGATTTAATGTGCGTCGCTTTTCTTTTTCTCCTTTGTGTTAATAATAATTATGTGTTTAAAAACAAAGTACTTAAGCGACCAGTTGCTCATCAATGCTTGTTGAATTTTATTGAAAATAGTCTTTCCTTCTCATATTTTTTCATGTTAGTATTATTATAGGTATTATTATGAAACTTGATATCCCTTCTCATACTTTTTAATCAAAAGCATTTTGTTTATGAACTTTAAACAGCAAAAATAAATAAATAATGCAATCATTCCTTGATTAAAACAAGGTTTTGAGTATAATTGTTGTTTTTTTTATCAGAAAAAGAATTAAATAAATCATAAGTATAATTATTGTGGTTGGTGTGCCAGGGATTTCTTTACATTGAATGTGATCAAATAACTCCTTTTCAATACTTTAATCAAATTAAAAAGACTTTTTTTTTTATTGAAAGATGCAGATTGAAAAAGAGACAAATATCATACAATTTCAAAATTCTCCATTTCAATTTTTTTATTTTATTTCTCTTCTTTCATTATTAAAGAGTGCAGACTGTCGATCACACGAACACTCTTTTTTATTTGGCTTCTGATATCCACCCATATATAATCCCTCTAAGTTGTAAGCAGCAGATCCATATTTTGATTCAATTTTATGAACGATGAAGCTGCTAGTGTTCTTATTTCTCATAACTCTGTTCATCTCTTACACCACTTCAGCATCAACATTTAAACACCCCTTAGACCCTTTAACTCCATCTGAGTTGAAGCTGGTTAGAAGCACAGTCCAAAAAACATATAAAGCTTCATCTCCCACACTAACCTTTCAATACATTGGGTTGGACGAGCCAGAGAAAGCATTAGTCCTATCATGGCAATCTTCAAACGCCAAAACCAAAGCCCCACCTCGTCGTGCTTTAGTCATTGCCCGTTTCAAAAACCAAACCCTTGAGATCACTGTTAACTTGTCCAAACGCTCCATTGTCTCCACCAAAGTGTACACTGGCCATGGCTTCCCCATGACGACGTTTGATGAGCAAGACTTTGTTGTGGAGCTTCTTTTCAAGTATACACCCTTCATCGAGTCAGTGCACAAAAGGGGCCTTAATATATCCCATGTTGTGTGCTCAGTATCCTCGGTTGGTTGGTATGGGGAGATAAAGAGCAAACGCACATTGAAGCTTCAGTGCTTTTACTCACAAGGGTCTTCTAACTTGTTTGCAAGACCGTTGGAGGGTATTACAGTGGTTGCTGATCTTGATCAGAGAAAGATAGTTGAATATTTTGACAGGGCTAATATTCCTGTGCCCAAGGCTGAGGGCACTGAGTTCGTAGCTTCAAAGCAAAAGCCACCATTTGGACCAACGTTGACAGGAGCAGCTTTTGTGCAACCAAACGGACCAGGATTCAAGATCGATGGCCACTCTATCAGGTTAGTTCATATACTCACTTCTTTACCACTCTCACTTGGTTTCAGGGTTTCTTATTTGCATGGTTTTTTACATGATATTGATCTGTTTTCTGCTGTTTGTAATGCAATGCTTGCCACCAATGACACATGAAGTTCTCTGAAATAGAAATGCTATATTACTGTAGTGTAGTATAAGTGGTTTAGATCATTCTTTTTGTATTTGTATAATAAGAACCATCAAGTCTAAGTAATGTGTCTAATAAATTATTTTGGTTGGTCTTAAAATTTGTTTTTTTTTTAACTTTTGTGGTTGTTTTTATATATAAGAAGAGGGTTGGACATCCTTAAATACTCATATTTATTATTATATGTCCATAAAGAAACAAAACTGTAGTGTAATATGTAATATATATGAATCATTTTAAAATGAAAAAATATCATTTCACATTTACTTTTTTTCCTACTTTCACTTACAATTCTTTTTAATAATACAATATTATATTTAATAAATAAAAATAATTATAAACAAAATTTTAAAATAAAATAATAATAATTTTAATTGTTAAATAGAAATGTAAGAAAATAAATACTAAATCGCTATATCCTCTGTTACTCATAAACGGAAATAGAAATGTAAGAAAATAAATACAATTTTCTAAATCATCTATTACTCATAACTTAAATTATAATGTAAATAAAATTATATAATAAAATATTAGCACAAACAAATTTAGTTTTTCTAAACAATAATCAAATAAATTGTATCATAAGAGAAAAATATAAAATTTTTATTTATAAAAATACATTTAATTTATTTCATAGTTCTAAATAAAAAAAAAACATAAATCTATAAAATCAAATTTAAACTATTCTTCAATTTTTCATTTTTTCTTATCAACAAATTAATTTTAAACAAATGAATAATTAAAATATTCATATTCATTGCCTATATCTATTAAAAATATCAATTTAATATCCACAGCAAATTTCATTCACTAATATCCACGCCACATTTCTTTGATCATCCTATTGTTGTGGCTAATGGTACATTTGTAGTAACTATGCTTATATATTTTTTGTTTGATATAATTGCAAAATATTTATAAAATGAAAATTAATTGGAGATTATCCAGTACAGAAAAAATGTGAGTAAAGCTTGAAGTATATATGAATGTAGCTTTTTGTTTGAAATGTACTATCAGTTGGGCAAACTGGGAGTTCCATGTGGGATATGATATTCGAGCTGGGCCAATGATTTCCCTGGCATCCATTTATGATCTTCAACAGCAAAGGTATCGCCGAGTGTTATACAGAGGATACATATCAGAGTTCTTTGTGCCATATATGGACCCAACTGCAAATTGGTACTTCAAGACCTTTCTTGACAGTGGTGAATTCGGCTTTGGCCAATCCATGGTGTCACTTGACCCTTTGGCTGATTGCCCAGCCAATGCTGCGTTTTTGGATGCATATTTTGCAGGAGAAGATGGTCTACCAGTCAAAATAGATAATGCAATTTGTATTTTTGAGAAGTATGCTGGGGACATCATGTGGCGCCACACAGAAACAGAACTCATTGATAAGGAGGTACTACACCATTATACCATTATGTGTATTAAGTTTTTAAACTCATGTTGTTCTTAAATGTGTTATGTATTGATAAATTGGATCTTGGCAGATAAGGGAGGTTAGGCCTGATGTGAGCCTAGTGGTGAGAACTGTCTCAACTGTGGGCAACTATGATTATATCATAGATTGGGAGTTTAAGCCAAGTGGTTCCATAAAAATGGGGGTACGTATATGATCCATATTATAATTTGATTTCTATTCATTTTCAGTGTAAATTTTTCATTTGATCAAACTCTTCATACAATTAATGCATACATACATGCACAGTATTTGTACTGCATGTATAAACTCTTTAAGCAATTAGTAGATACACTGATGCTAAAAAATTCTGTGTGCGTGTGTGTGACAGGTTGGTCTGACAGGAATTTTGGGTATCAAAGGAACATCATACACCCATGTGGATCAGATTAAGGAGGATGTCTTTGGCACATTGCTGGCAGACAACACCATTGGTGTGCACCATGATCATTATCTCACATACCACCTTGACCTTGACATTGATGGGGAAGCCAACTCATTTATGAAGACCAATTTGGAGAGCGTGAGAGTAACGGATGACAATTCACCAAGGAAAAGTTACTGGACTGTGGTGCGTGAAACTGCTAAGACAGAGGGTGATGCTCGAATCAAACTTGGTTTGAAGGCATCTGAACTAGCAATTGTAAATCCCAATAAGAAAACAAAGGCTGGAAACAAGATGGGGTACCGTTTGTTCCCAGGCACAGTGGCTCACCCACTTTTGCTGAGTGATGACTATCCACAAATTAGAGGTGCCTTCATCAATTATAATGTGTTTGTGACACCATATAACAAGTCTGAGAAATGGGCAGGGGGGCTATATGCTGATCAGAGCAGAGGAGAAGACACTTTAGCTGTTTGGAGTCTGAGGTATTTAGAATTTATGAATAATTGAATTGAATATGTATAATTTAGAGGGTGGTTGTTATTAAATTTAGAATGTTATTGTAATGCAGGAATAGGAGCATTGAAAATAAGGACATAGTTCTGTGGCATACTGTGGGGATTCATCATGTGCCTTGTCAGGAAGATTATCCTATTATGCCTACACTCAGTGGTGGATTTGAGATAAGGCCAACCAATTTCTTTGAGATAAATCCGGTGCTTAAAGCCAAAACACCAAAACCTGTGCGTTTGCCCAAGTGCAATTCTCAACCTTAGTGTATTATTCTATTTTGTGGCCCTGAAGGGCTCCCAAAGAAGGGTTCAGTTCTGCCATTAGGAGTTAAGTATTGCAGATTGCAGCAAATGGTTCTATTTTTAAAGTTTATTTTATTTGAGTTTTCAGGATTCATATGATGTGCTTTTGCAATAAGATAAAGAAAAAAGTTTTGCTGACACTGCATACAATAAATAACACCACCTATGACCCTTTATAATAATATTATAATATTTTAAATTAAAAAAAATAAAATATATATATATATATTAATTTATTTATTTGTTAAGAATGTGTTTTCACTGTATACTCTCAAAGTATCAGGGTCCTAATAATAAATGGAGTCTTTGCAGTACTTCAGATTTATTCTAAATATTCCTCCCTTTTGGCTTGGGTTAACAAGCACTTGCCATCCACAGGAGGGAAGTGGACAAAAATAAATAATAATGTTATAAGTAATGAAAAAAACATAAATAAACTGTGAAAGAAAATGTCACTTGTTTTATTATTCATATCTTATTTTGTTCATCAGGATGTATGACTGCATTGAAACAGGATTTAAATTTCTTTAAGTACATTTTTTTATATTTATATTTAAGAAATAGAAAAAGTGTTTTTTTTTTTACTGGAAAAAATAAACAATTTTAGGTTAATCACTAAAAAGTTAGTAAATATTTTGTACGAATAAAATCATAAAAATATATTAATTATAGTTTCAAGACTGTAGAAATGATAAGTGGATCTGATTATGTTTGGTATCTCAAATTCTTTCACTAATTATGTTTATAATTTTTTTTTTCATAAAAATATTTTGCACCCACATCTTTTTTGTTTTTAATTTTGTGATTCTTTATGGAGTTTAAAAGCTTATCTATCTGCACATTATTTTATTTGACGTCTTTTAAGTCGGAAGATGTAACCTATTTATCATGTATGGGACTGAGTTAGAGAAAGTAAATATTTTTTTCTCTATATATCTAAAGTATGATATATGTATGTGTAGACGGATAAAGTTTTTTTACATTGTCATAATGTTATTCAACTTTTTTTTTTATAAAATATTTAGGGTTTATTAATTTGAAAATGTTGATTAATCAATTAATTCTGTATATACGATTACGGATGATAAAAAAATTACCCTTGTGAATATATGTAGGCAAAATCCTTATGGATATGTTTATAATACTTTTTATGGAACAAGTTGAGTACTTGAATGATTCATTTTTCTAAAAAGATTGACACAAATATTATTGTATCCAATCTTAATACCTATCATTTTAGTGATTTATTTACCTGAAATATTTTTTACATTTCTATGCTTCCACAGGTATTTCCTATTGATTAACCTTAATCTTAGTGTATGATCTTGGTGTTCTCGGTATCCTTCTCGGAGTCTCAATCACAAAAGTACTCCTACATCTAAGTTACATTATCCCGTTTAATAATAAATGGGCAATAAATGTTGTTCTTATCTATGGTACTATATTTAGGTGACTTAATAGTAGTTAATGATTAACTTCGATTAATAGGTTGGTTTTGCGTAAGTAGAATGTTATTAGTTATTTAGTAATATGTTTCATGATTACTTAAAAAACAAGGTTTGTCCTATTATATATATCTGAAGTGTTTTTAATCACGTAAGTGAATGAAACCTTGAACACACTCTGGTGGCCGAGCATATGACACAATATTCGAGTGACCAAATGGTCCAATTCATATCTTACACTAAATAAAATATCGTGATGTGAGTGTTGTGATGAATAATAAATAAGATTGTTAAAATAATGAAAATTTAACTCTACAGTATATCAAGATACATTTTTTTTATCAAAGATAATTTTTTTATCAATAATAATTTTTATATATAAAAAAATAGAATATTTCAGCTATTCTCATTAAAAAAATTCATTAAATAACAATTAAATTTAAAGACAAAAAGGTAGTCACTGCATTAAATACTATTTTAAAGAGTACAAAATTATTTGTATTTAAAGTAATTTCTATTATTAATAAAAATTTATAAAGTAATATTTAAATTAGTATCTAATAATTAGCTATCAAAATTTTAGCTACTAATATTTTATATTATAAATTAGTCTAAATATTAGTAGTTAAAATTTTTGTAGCTAATTTAGATAATAGCAATTTAAAAATTATTTTATAAATTTTTATTAATAATTTTTTTTATCAACAATAAAAAATAAATAAATGGGAACCACTTCAGGAGTGGTCCAACCCTTATACATAAAAATACATTTTCATTCTCCTAATTAGGAATGCCTACCAAAATGACCCAGATATTTTTGTTGGTTATTAATTCTGATTTTATTACCCTTAAACTATTTTACCATTATATTGCATTAATGGTCAGTTTACAGGTATGTTAGTATTCATTCTTATTTTATAGCTTCCAGTAATTGTAATTTTATTATATATATGATTGAGTAAATCAAAATGAATAAGATCAATTTTGCAGCAATTTTGTGCAATTATTTTCAATCAGTTGCTACAACCTTTTGCCTTCTCTTATTTCCTTCAATTAGTTCCTACAACTGATATCAAGAGCTAGTTTGTTATCATGAATTCTATCCAATTATCGGTCCCTATCCTTGATGAAAAAATTATAATCGGTGGTGTGTGCAGATGAGAGTTTTGTTTGATTATCATGAGTTATGGGATGTCGTTGAGAGTGGAGTGTCTGCATTAGCTGCTAATGCAACTGAGGCGCAACGAGTAGCGCATCGTGATCAGAAAAAGAAGGACAATAAGGCTTTGTATCTCATCCATCATCAAGAGATGAATGATGAGACGTTTGAGCAGATTGAAGGAGCAACAACTTCCAGTGAGGCTTTAACAATTTTGTCAACTAATTAGAAAGGTGATCACAAGATCAAGAGGTGCGTCTTCAAACCCTAAGACGCCAATATGAATTGTTGCAGATAGAAACCACATAGACTATTGATGTCTATATAAATAAAGAATAAAGTTCTTGCCTTGATAAATCAGATGAACATGTTGTTGCCGCAATTGAAGAGGCCAATGACATTTCAAAAATGACAGTAAGGTTATTGTCTGGTTCTCTACGAGCGCATGAGCAGCGGATGAATGACAATGAATGACAATAAGATTGAAAAACCAATTGAACAGGCTTTACAAGCACAAGCCTCAATTGGTAGCTCCTATCATAAACATGGTAGCTATTTTAGCAAAGGTCGTCGTGGTGGCCAGAATCATGGAGACACTTGGTGCGGGGAACGTGGTCGCGGAGGACGAGTAGGCATTTATAATAAATTAAATGTTGAGTGTTATAATTGCCATAAACATGGCCATTATGCAAATGAGTGCAGAACAAAAGGTGATCATCATGCTGTCAATTGTGCTCAAGAAGACAGTAATCACGAACAAGATGAAGAGGATCAAGCCGTACTAATGACAACCACATCAAATGAAACTCCAAACAATCAAACTTGGTATTTAGATACAGGTTGCACAAATCACATGTGTGGTAAGGAGTTGTTTGCAGATTTGGATGACTCATTTCGCACAAAAGTGAAATTCGGTGATGGCATGTTTGTTCCGGTGACTGGAAAAGGGAGAATTCTTATCACATTTAAGAATGGTGATCACAGGTACATCTATGATGTTTTCTATATACCTGATATGAAAAGTAATTTGTTGAGGATGAGTCAGTTGACCGAAAAGGGTTATGTGATGCACATAGTTGAAAATAAATTATCAATTTTTGATAAAAAAAGGTAGTTTGATTCTTAAATCCCTTTTTATCAAAAAACCGCATGTTTCCAGTAGATATTCATATGGGTGATTTCAAGTGCTTGAATGCAATAGTGAATAATGAATCATGGTTATGGCATTTACGCTTTGGGCACTTAAATTTTGTGTTTGTGGCCCAATGAACATATCATCAGTTGGAGGTAATAAGTATTTTTTAACCTTTATTGATGGTTTGTCAAGGAAAACCCGAATTTATGTATTGAAAAGGCAAGGATGAGGTATTTCACTGCTTTAAAATATTTAAAGCATTTGTTGAAAGAGAGAGTGACAGACAAATTAAGATGGTGCGTAGTGATGAAGGAGGTGAGTACAAGTCTAATGAATTCAAGAGACACTGTAAAGAACTTGGGTTGCAACATAACATAACTTGTCCCTACACACCTCAACACAACGGAGTTACCGAGAGAAAGAATAGCGATGGGTTGCAACATAACATAATGTTGGAGATCCCACATCGACTAGAGATTAGAGCCTTTCATTGTATATAAGTGGGTGCAAACCTCAACCCTATGAGCCGGTTTTATGGGGTTGAGTTAGGCTTAAAGTCCACTTTGTAATATGGTATTAGAGCCATTTCGAGCCTATCCTAGCGAGTATTTGTTGGGCCTATCGTGCCACCCGCTATCGGGCCGCTATCGGACCACCCATAATATATAGTTCCACGCACGAGTTGGAAGTCTCGGTGTGAGGGGGGTGTGTTGGAGATCCCACATCGACTAGAGATTAGAGCCTTTCATTGTATATTTGATAAACAGATCACCCACTCAGAGTGTTCCTAACACAACTCCGATTGAGGCATGAAGTGGATTCAAACCCAACGTGCAACACTTGAAGGTATTTAGGTCAATTACTTATGCTCATGTCCCCAAGGCAACAAGATCGAAGTTGGATGATAAGGCAGTGAAGATCATTTGTAATTCTTGAAGCACCTGCAGTTCAACCTGAAGCTGTAATTCAACCTGAAGTTGCAACTATGATGGAGCGACCAAGAAGGCAGCAACGACGACAACCTGTATATCTTCAAGATTGTGAAGTAAATCTTGATGATGAAGTTGATGACAATGGAAATTTGGTTCACTTTGCTTTTCTTGCAGAATCAGACCCTATGAGACTTGCCGATGTCATTCAACACCCCAAATGGCAAAAGGCTATGAATGACGAATTGATGGTGATTGAGAAAAACAATATTATGACTCAAATTAGGAAGGTTGTTTGAGTAAATCAAAATGAATAAGATCAGTTTTGTAATTTTGTGCAATTACGTTCAATCAGTTGCTACAACATTTTGCCTTCTCTTATTTTCTTCAATTAATTCCTACATTTTTTTAATTTCAAAAATAATTTCTAATTTAGTTTAATAATAACTAATTATCTTAATTTTTAAAATTAGTTAAATTTTATGATTTTCTTGTAATTTCCTATGCCTTTTCATGTTTATATACATAAATTTAAAATTGTCTCGGATCAATTTTAAAAAATATAAGTAATATATTTAATATAGTTTGATTTATATCTCATTTTATATATATATATATAAGTTTTTTTGAAAAAATATTTTTTATAAATGTTTTAAAAATTGTTTATGTCTATATTTATACTTTTGTTTTTAAAATCTCGTTTATTTAAATATTCTTTATTTACATATTTCATACTTAGTTGTTTATGAACATTTATGTATTTAAATAATATATACATATATATATATATATTTATTTATTTATTTAGGACATTGTGTTTCAAATAAATGTCTTGTAAGAAGGCTGGTTATGAATATTTAGTACCCTATTAAATATTAAATCTTTTTAAAATTTTGATAGAATAATAATAATTCTTTAATCCAGAATGCATGGATATGTTAAACTTTAAAAAAATTAATATTAAATTAAATTAATTCAACTATTAAATCTGTTAATATTTAGTTAATAGTACACCTGAGATTTCTCTTTCCATATAATAGTCTGTATATTAAATGTTTATACTAATTACATATTAATCAACATTTTTAATCATCTTTGTCTTTTTCATATTTATTAAATAAATAATAATAAAAGAATTTTTCTATTTTTAAAATATTATATTTACTTTTAATTTAATATTTTCTACATAAAACTATTGAACATTTTGTATAAGGTCACTTGTACTTTTTGTTTTTAAGTTGAGTTAGATCATTACCTGCTATATAGATATTTTAAATAACTCTGTGTGTATTTATTAATTTCACTCTCTAAACTAAAATGTTTCTTGAGTAGATAAGCCTAGATGCTTTGATAAAAATTTAAAATAGTTTGATACTTCATTAAATAACTTTTTGGAACATATTCATCAAACAAGTTCAATTTAATACGTTTAAAAAGTATTTTTAAAATAAAATAATTAAATATTACCTATAAGATTTCATTATAACAAACATCAAATTTATCTAATTTAACCTGCATGATGGTTAACATAATATAAAATATTGAACATACTAATCTAATAAATAATATAATGTAAATATAAAGAGTTAACCAATAATGTAATGTAAATATATATATATATATATATAACTTATTTTTTCTCAATTTTATATATTAAAATATTTGAACTAAAATATAGATTTTTCAATATTTATAGTATAAAAAGCTATTATTGCTCTGTTAAAAATACAAAATATTTGCTTTAATTTTAAATAGTTCTAAAATATTTAATTATGTGTATTGAATATTCCGTAGTATAAACATTAGATAGCAAGACTCTAAATGTAAATACTTATTTTAATTTAATATTTTTCCATTTAATAAATAAAATAGTGGAATATGAAAATATTGAACGATTATTCAATTAATATAAATATTTGTTGTAGAGACTATAAGTAGAAAGATATATAACTAAATAAATAAATAATTTATTAAAGTGACAAGTTCTATCACACTTTGCCAGTATGTTATCTAATCAGACATTGAACCTTTTTTTAATATTAATTAATTAAAATTTCAAATGGCTTATTAATTATATATAAGTTCTATCCTACTCGAGAAAGATTCTATCTCGTAAAAATTACGCCTAATTTCATAGAAAAAATCATTTTATATAGAAATAATTAAATAAAAAAATAAATATATAATATTTTACATTATAAATTTATTTAATATTTTTTAATAAATTAAAGATAAACAGAAGAATTTTGTATAATTATTCAATTAATATAAGTATGTTTGCGTCAGGGCTTTAAATGAAAAGACAAAAGAATCGTATGCAACGTCAGCCAAATCATTTTATGCTATTGTACTTCTTAACATATACGTAGGATAAGAAAATTGTTATTGTCCTATATTGAAATTATGAATATTTATTCAAAGTTTCTACATAATTAAAAATGTTTAATAAGGTGTATAAAAAAAATTCTAGTATTATTACTTTTAGTATGGTACTTAATGTAAGTACATAATTTTATTTAGTGCTTTCGTTTTTAATAAATAAAAAAGGCAATTAGGAAAATGTTAAACAATTATTTATTTCATATAAATATTTATTTTAGAAACTATAACTGAAAATGGGAATAAATAAATTATTGAAGTGATAACATTGCTCTTCACATACTGTCCCTAGATATTTTTATGATAGTAAAATATAAAATTATACTTCTTTATTATGACGTATACACTTAATGTGTTATGTAAAAAATAATATAATAATAATTTAATTAAAAATCTCTACTAATTATTTTTATGTTAACAACTGCATCTTGTATGGTCAAATGCGTTTCCTTATTTGGAAAAGTAATATATATTCTCAAAAGTTACTAGTTAAATTACTATGAATATAATTAGTTTTTAAAGGGTCCTATTAATTAAGCACATTGATTAAGAAATTAATAACTTTATATATATATATATATATATATATTTTTTTTTTTTGAAAACTACTCAAGAGATTGAAAACCATGGGACAGTATTCAAAGAATTTTCCATTTTATATTTCTTAATAGTACTTAAGAGCTGTAGTTAGTATTTTCAATTATTAATTTATACAATTAATGCGTATAAACAATTTCGCATATAAAAAGGACACATTTGTGTCTAAAAATATTCAAGTTATACTTTGTTATAGTTCTTGTCAAAAACCATGTCCATGAATTTCAACAACATTAGCTTTGAGGCAGTTGGTTTGAACTATGGACAACATCCTCACCAAAATGGCATTGCATGCAAATTATGCAACCATGTTTCCCCAGACTTTCACGCATTCATAGCCCACACAGAGTCTCATTTTGCTCAACAAAACTCTTCAATGAGAAGGTTCTATTCACCAAACCGTGTCAACTCTCAAAGGGAAATGCTTCCCAACCCTTTGCAACCCAATTTCCCCAGGCGAATGATGATGCAGGAAACAAGAAACTTTAACAGCACAATTTTCCAGACATCACCACTACAACCTGTGTTGATGCCCAGACAGAGAACAAACCTATTTCCTCATGCAAGACAACAAGTAATTGCTGCTTCACAATCGTTTCATGGTCCATCTCTAGCTATGTCTTTTGACAGGAATAGTGTTAACAAAATGACATTGTTTCCTTCTCCACTAATCCACCAAAGAGAGATGAAGACTTCTGCAGTTGATGGAACTAAGCCTTATCTCAACTTGCTGGATAAACCCATAAACAATAATGGATTTTTTAAGCATGCTATTATGAGTGGTGATTCTATGGATCTTTCATTGAGACTTTAGAGCTTTAAGCATTCTCTTTCTGTGCCATCTACGATGTTGGTGGTAGTGAAAACTACCATATCAAACATTTTTAGCTTAAATAAAGTTGTATTCAGTCATGACTTAGTATATCTTCATGTCTAGTTGTATTCAAGTTATGCCATGTTGATTTTATTTTAGCTTAAAGATGTTAAAGTTGTAGAGAATGAGGATGAGAAAATATCATATTGAATAAAAATATCAGTTTAAGATTTTAGTAAATGAAATTATCATATTCGATCTTTATCTAAACTTTCACTTTCACTCAAGGTTTAAATTAAAATTACAAATCATAATTAAGGTGTGATTACGCAAGTATAACAATCCGCTAATAAATGATATTTTTATTATTGTTTTTTTTATGTGAGATTTCTCTTTCCTCTCAACGAATCTTAATTTTCCCCGTTTATATATTCGATGTTTAAAATTGTAATTATAGTCACATCTGAAATGTGACGACAAAAAAATACGATTTTAATAAGGTTCAAAGTTTGGAATTCATGATTCCCATTTCGATTAAAGATATTAGTGGTACAAAGAATTCATGAAGAATAAAAACATCGAATTAGGTTTTTCATCGTTGAACTTTTTATGTGAGATTTTGTCTTTTCTCTTAAAGAATCTTAGGTTACTCGTTTTCATTCAACATTTTTAATTATAACTATAATCATAGATTTGACCGCACAAACAAAAAGAAAATACTGGTGTGTTTGTGGTTTCAATTGAGATAAGTAAAAATATTTTAATTCACAATTTCGTATTTATCTTAAAGATGTTAGTCACTTTAAAATAATAATGAATTATAAATATGTTATTTCGATTTTTTTATTTTTAACCTTTTCATGCGTAATTTACCTTTGGCAAATTAATTATACTTTTTTTTAATGTTGTAAATCTACACTACACATGATTTAAAATCTCATCTGATTTTTTTATTGTAAATTTCTGTTTAAAATTTTAAGTAAATTGTTGTAGGTCTTAGAATATAAAGTGAATAAGAATATTTGTATTTTACTTCAATAAAAATAAAATGTATACAGAAATAAAATAGATACTTTATGCAAGTTGTTGCCGGCAGATTAAGAGTTTATGAATGATAGTTGAGATATTTAGGTTGAGTTTTCCTAAATTATCCATAAACAAATAATTTAAATAATTTATCTTAGTTATATTTACATTATATCATCAAATCATTTAATTAATTAAATATTTACATTCAATAAATTGCAATTTTTATTTTTTTTATAAAACCTTTAATGTTAGGCATCATTATGCAACTTGACATCTCACTTAGACTGACACCTCAATCAACAACAATCATATGTCATCACATGAAAAAAAAATATTATTAAAAAAAAATACAAAAATATGGGAGATTAGACCAAAACTCATATGCTAAGAAAAACGATATATATTCATAAAAAATTCTAAGAACATACTAGATGAAAGTCTATTATACTAATGAAATGATTCTCTATGAATAAATCATATATTTGCCAACTGAGTAATCCTAAAACTGATTTTTTCGATGTAATTAAGACAAGTATTTCATCCATTATGAAGTATTCACAAAACATTAGTTTTAACAGTAAACGCAGCACAAACTAAAACATAATTAAATAGACATTAGTAAGCCTCATCTTTTAAATTTTCTCCATAACATTTATAACTCCATAAAACTCAGTAAAATATACATTGTAATTTTAATTATTTGATAATTACAATCAATTAAATACGAACCAAATGTCTATTAAATAAATTGAAAATTGCAGGCTCGCAACATAATTATAGCATTGAAAATAACAATATAAATTCGTTACTATTCATGTAAGCCAACTTAAAAATATAATTTATTTTTACATCATTCTTATAACATGTTACTGTTATCTAAATCTTAATTTGTAGAGAAAATTTATTTAAATTTTAAATTAAAAAAATATAAGAATTAAAAACAGTTTTATAAATGTAAATATTATTATTATTAATAATATTATTATCCGCTTTTACATATGAAATTATTTTATTTCAATGATTTAAAATTTACATTATTTTTTAATTTAATAAGTATGTTATTGTTTCATTTATAACGAAGTGCAATATCCTAATGTCTCCATGTGGGAGAAAAGAAAAAATAATCATGAGAATGAAAATTATGAATTTTTATAGAAGATGATATAATATTGTTATTTTATTTTATTTTATTTTTCACAATCAATTGTATTTGTCATGTTTTACGGTAAGAATAATTAAAAAATAATGACGGAAAGTTTGGAAAGAAGAAGATAAAAAAAAATGAAATAGAGAGTGATTGGTTTATATTAAAAAAGACACCTAGGAAGGTTCCAAGCAGTTTCGGAAGTAATAAACAATATTTGTGAGATTAAGTACCAATTATATATATTGTCACCATAATTTTGAAAAGTATGCACCAATTCCTTTGTTATTAGATAATAACGAAAAGAAAAAGAAACATTAGATAAAGTGAAACCAATGTTTTAGTAAATCATTTATATTACAAATCTGTAAGAAGAAACATTATTTAATGTTTGCAGTGTGAAAGTATGAGCATCCATGTTGATATTGATGAAGAAAGCCATGGATGCAAGAACAAAAGTGACAGTGGTTACTGTAATGCTCTTTTGGAGCTGCTGTGTAGTAGAATGCAATCACCCTCACCCACTTGACCCTCTAACCCCTTCTGAGCTCAACCTTGTCCGAACCATAGTCCAAAACGCATACCCAACCACAAAAACCACCAACCACAACCTCACCTTCAACTACGTGGGTTTGGACGAACCCGACAAGCCCAAAATCCTCCAATGGATATCCTCAAACCCCAAAACCAAACCATCTTCTCCACCACCTCGTCGAGCCTTCGTCGTAGTTCGGTTCCAAAAACAATCCCACGAGATCACAGTGGACTTGTCCACACGTTCCATCGTCTCAAAGAATGTTTACGAAGGAAATGGGTACCCTATGCTGACCTTCGGCGAACAAACCGTGGTGTCACAGCTTCCATTCAGCTACGAACCGTTTAAGGAGTCTTTGAGGAAGAGGGGTCTGAACACGTCTCAGGTTCTGTGTGCTTCATTCTCTATTGGATGATTCGGAGAAGCCAAGACCAAACGGAACGTGAAGGTTAAGTGTTACTACACGAATGGCACTGCAAATTTGTATGCCAGGCCTATAGAAGGGGTGGCTGCAGTGGTTGACGTGGATGACATGAAAATCGTGGGCTACATTGATAGAGACGTGATTCCAGTGCCAAACGCAGAGGGCACTGAGTACAGAGCTTCTAAGCTCAAACCACCCTTCGCTCCAAAGCTTAAGGGAATAGCTGTCACTCAACACGGTGGACCTGGATTCACCATTCAAGGCCATTCCGTTAGGTACCAATAATGAATTTTTCTCTCTTCCTTGTTTTTTTTTTTTTTTTACTATTGGGGCAATTTTAGAAGCTTGTATACAATATGTCAATCTGGTATTTTTTCTTTGAAACAAAAAGTTTGGCTATTTTTTATTTTCCAAAAAAATTGAAATAATTAATTAAACAAATTTTATAAAAAATTTAAGTGTAAAATTTTAACACTATTTTTTAATTATTTTTTCTTAATTTTATAAAATTTGTTAAATTAATTCAATTAATTATTTCAATTTTTAAAAAAACAAATAAACTTTTTTTTTATAAAAAAATAATTAAAACTGAATCGATAACTTTTACACGATTTCCGTGTAACCTTGAAAAAAATTGATAATTAAGTCCTACACTTCTATTTGAGATAATCAAGATTCTATCATCTTAATACAATTTTTTTTTATAATAAAATCGTGTCATATGTTGTTACACTTTTTCTTCTTTATTATAAACTCACTTCCTCCTATTCCTACTTTTTTTAAAGCCAACCCTATTTCATTAATAAAGTAATATAATTGGTGGAGCATAGTAAAAAAGAACCATGTTCCTTTCTTCGTTATTCCAACTCAATTAAGTGCACCTTGAAAAACGATTTTTTTTTTTTTTACTTTTAGGCATTATTACACATCCAAGTGTAGGAAACGACTATTTTCTAACCAATAACTATTATTTAGTGATGTCATCCTCATTGAAGACTGTGGGTAGGAAGAAAATATGCTTTCTTATTGTCGATTGGATCCATAGTGGTGTGATTTAATCATAAACTAATACCAGCATGAAAAGCACCAAGGATATATAATAATATTTTACATTGTTAATTTATTATATAGGCAATGTAAACATATTATTAGAATAATGGTGACAAGATTATTTTTTACACGAAAAATATTTCTACATCAATCAATTGGATGCAACCTGGCAGATTGATATGTTAGGAACCGTGTCGTTTTTCTTTCCCATGTAAGAACTTAAAAATGTCTAAAACGCTTTTAATTCTTGATATTTATGCAAAAAATTGTATAACAATATTTTTAAAAAATGAATACAATCTTAGAGAAAATATTAAATTAAAATGGCACAGTAAAAGTAACATTGATCATGATATTAACCATTTTGTTCAATCAGTTGGGGCAATTGGGATTTTCACGTAGGATTTGACATTAAGGCCGGTCCAATAATTTCTCTAGCTTCAGTTTATGATCTTCAAAAGCAGAAACGTCGTCGGGTACTGCACAAAGGATTCATATCAGAGTTGTTTGTGCCATACCAAGACCCAACTGAGGAATGGTATTACACAACATACTTTGACTCTGGTGAATATGGCTTTGGACAGTGTATGTCTTCACTACAACCTCTCACCGATTGCCCTCCCAATGCAGCATTCATAGATGCATACTTTGCTGCTTCAGATGGTTCTCCTGTAAAGATACCTAATGCCTTCTGCATATTTGAAAAGTATGCTGGTGATATCATGTGGCGTCACACTGAAATTTCAATCCCAAATCAAGTGGTACATTTTATTAATTTTCTGCTGTTGCTTGCTACCTTTTCAGTTCATAAATATTCATTGTGTTCTTTTTGGTAGATAACTGAGGTCAGGTCAGATGTAAGCCTAGTGGTGAGGATAGTCTCAACTGTGGGCAACTACGACTATGTTATAGATTGGGAATTTAAGCCAAGTGGAAGCATCAAAATTGGGGTATGATTTAAATGTTTTATATTACATGACTGAAATTTCAAGAACCATTTCTTTATTCAATCTTGTGAATTGTTTTATTGTATACATGAAATTTGTGATTACCTACTGTTATGAAGAAACTACATGTTATATTTTAGGTTGGACTTACTGGGATATTAGGGCTTAAGGCAGGGGCTTACACCCACACAGATGAAATAAAAGAAGACATCTACGGCACACTGATAGCAGATAATACCATTGGTGTCTACCATGATCACTTCTTCATCTATTATCTTGACCTTGACATTGATGGTGAAATCAACTCCTTTGTGAAGTCTAACTTAGAGACAGTGAAAGTGAAAGATGAAAACATACCAAGGAAAAGTCGTTGGACAGTTGTAAGTGAAACGGCAAGAACAGAAGCTGATGCGAGAATCAACCTGGGTTTGAAGGCCTCAGAGCTGCTAGTGGTGAATCCTAATAAAAGAACAAAACAAGGAAATAAAATTGGGTACCGTTTGGTTCCCGGTTCTGGGGTGCACCCACTTTCGCTTCTTAATGATTACCCTCAAATTAGAGGTGCCTTCACCAATTACAATGTGTGGGTCACACCATACAACAAATCTGAGAAATGGGCAGCAGGGTCATATGTCGATCGTAGCAGAGGTGATGATACTGTTGCTGTTTGGAGTTCCAGGTGTGTTACCTTGCTTACCACACTTCAATTCTTATGAACTTTCTGTTAAAAATTAAAGTTTTTGAATGAAGGTCTGAGAAATGATGTTGAGAATTTGAATGAGCAGGGATAGGGAGATTGAGAAGAAGGATATAGTGTTGTGGTACATGATGGGATTTCATCATGTTCCTTCGCAAGAAGATTTTCCAGTTATGCCAACGTTGAGTGGAGGGTTTGAACTAAGGCCAACCAATTTCTTCGAGAGCAACCCAGTCCTTAAAACAAAATCACCCAAGCTTCTGCAATGGCCTAACTGCACTTCTCAACATTAGTTGCTAATCATGCATTTCATTCCACTCAAACAACCCAACCACATTTTAAACATTCCTGTTTTCTCCTATACAACATTTGTAGTTTCTTCCTTTTCCACAGTTCAGCTAATAAACAAAAGATACATACAATCTCATACCACTTTTATTTAATATTTACCAAATTTTGAACTCCTTCTGTGTACTGTTTTGTTTATAATATTGTTAGTAACTTTTTCAAGATATAGGAATATTTTTTTATTTCGTTTTTAAATTATTTAAACATTACTTATATAATTACAATAAGCTGATAAATTAGAATTTTAAATTGCCCTAAAACTATTGTGTTAAATGTATCTTTGTTTTATTAACATCATTAATTCAATCTTATAAAATCGACGTGATCTTTATACCTATTTATATTGTTTGTATTTATTGGTGGTCCGATAACCATATGACAGTTTGTGATTGATAAGTCTAACAAATTCTTGTTAAGATGTGAGATCCCAACATATTTCATCAAGTCAACACCTGTCAAATTGTGCGTGAGACTATATATTCATGGGTGGTCCAATAACTTCTCTGGCGTATGGTTTAATGAACTTAACAAATGTGAAATCCCAACATACCCCCTCAAGCCAAAATCTATCAACTCGTGCATGAGATTATATATTTATGCGTAGTCCAATAACGATCTGATACGAGATGAGCTCAACCAACTCTCGCTAGAATATTCTTGAAGTGGATCTTATACATATTTGATTTTAAGGTAACTTTATCCTTATAAAATTAAATCATGAGATGAGGTTTGTACCCACTTATTTATTATAGGTAATCTAGTCTCCAACATATATATTAATTTTATGAAAATATATTTTAAAAATTAATATTAATATAATGAGATGAATGTATAATATATATATATATAGTTATTTTAATTTAAATATTATTTTTGTTTTTAGGGATATTATTTTAACTTATGTTTATATTTTTGTTAATCTTAATTCATATTTTTGAAATGTTTTATTATAAAAGTTAAAATTTATTTTAAATTTTCAAATAGTTATATTTTTATTAAATAGATATAGTTATTGATTACTTTAAAATAATTTTTAATAATGTTGAAGATATTAAATTTAATTATGATATTGTTAGAATTTTTAGTTGGTTGACGTGAATTAAATGCAGTTCCTTAGTTACATAAACTTGTCTAACATTATTATTATTATCATTTCAAAATACTCTCTTTGTTATCATTATTATATTAATGGTAACTTAATTTAACCAGTTGAATTATTCATTCAAAAATAAACTCATCTCTCTAAATATCATCTACTTCTTAATTAATATCTACTTTACAAAAAATATATATGAAATAATTTATTATTTAATTATTAGCTTTAAATAAATTCAATAACACACAGTAAACTCTATTCACATTTAATATATTTTTTTATTAAATTTTATATCATTTTTAATTTTTATCAAATAGTTCTAATATATTACCCAAAATAATATTTTAATTAAAAATAATTATAATTTATAGATAAATAAATTAAATTATTTTTTAATAATTTTTAAATATAAGGTTAATTTTGTAAATTTATATTTTTATCAATTAAAAAATACAATTTTAATTATATCCATCAATCATTCACAAACTTTCGTACATTTTTTCTACATTTTCCACTCTATTTACCTTAATCCAAAGAACATCACTTTCTTTACATTTTTCCTTCAAATCATCTCAAATTCACTCTCTAACCCAATCAAAGTATAATTCAATTTAGTATATTCTATATATTTGGCAGCCCCAAAATTTTTTTACACATATAAATACTTGATATTCCAAAATATTTTTTAAAGATCCATGAGTTTCAAGTTTCTAACACAAGTTTCAAAACTATGTCTAAGACACTAGTTAATGGCAGTCCGACAGAGGAGTTTAAGCCGTCTAGGGGGCTGAGGCAAGGTGATCCTATGGCTCCCTTCCTATTCCTCATTGTCGCTGAAGGCCTGGCTGGCCTAGTCCGTAGTGCTTTAAGGGAGAATCTGCTAAGGGGTGTGAAAGTGGGGAGAGCTGAGGTCGAGTGTTGTATGCTCCAGTTTGCAGACGATACCCTGTTTATGTGTGAAGATTCTTATGCCAATATTTTTACTATCAAGGCTATTCTCAGGGTTTTTGAGCTGACATCAGGGCTTAAAGTTAATTTCCATAAGTCAAAGCTAGCAGGTATCAAAGTTGGAAGGGGCTTGTTAGAGACTTATATGAAAACTCTCAACTGTGGGGAAATGCAGGTTCCATTCAAATACTTGGGGCTGCAAGTAGGAGGAAACCCAAGGAGAGCGCAATTCTGGGATCATGTAGTGGACAAAATTCAAGCTAGACTCAGTGCTTGGAAAGGGAGAAGACTGTCATTAGCAGGAAGAGTTTGTCTGGTCAAATCGGTCCTAACCTCCATCCCTCTGTTCTACCTATCTGTCTTTAAAGCACCGTCATCATTATGTAAAAGGATTGTCAGTATCCAACGGAGGTTTATATGGGCCTGGGGTGATGATCATAAGCGTATTTCGTGGGTTCGGTGGGAAAAGGTTTGTAAGGATAAGGAGGAAGGGGGCTTAGGGGGTTAAGGATATCAGTCTATTTAATACTGCACTCCTAGCAAAATGGTATTGGAGGTTGTTGAGTGAGGAAAAGGGTAAATGGAAGGAGATTCTGGCGTCCAAGTACCATACCAGGGGAGTGGGACTCCAAGCCTTGAGCCGAAGCTATTCATGGTGGTGGAGAGACCTGTCTAAGGTCTGTAAAATGGGAGAAGGTGACGGATGGTTTCAACAATCACTTAAATGAAAAGTCGGAGCAGGTGACAAAGTGAGTTTTTGGGAAGATACATGGCTGGAAAATAATAAATTATCAACTTTGTTTCCTAGGCTTTTTTCTATCTCCTTGGACCAAGGAAAGAAGGTAGTTGAAGTGGGGAATTGGGAGGATGGAGGATGGAACTGGAGGCTAAGCTGGAGAAGACCTAGATTTTGTTGGGAAAGTCCTATGGAGGAGGATTTGGTAAACCTCATCCCGGGGAAGATAGTGTGTCCAAAAGTCAAGGATTCATTAACATGGAACGGGGATGATGATGGCAAGTTTACTGTGAAATCTGCTTATCTGATCCTGAATAGCCAAAGTAATAACGCCCGACATAATGTCTTTTCCCTTTTGTGGCGAGCGGTAGCAACACCCAAAGCGTTAATGACAGCATGGAGGATTTTGCTGGATAGACTTCCAACTCTGGATAATCTTATTGGTAGGGGTGTGTCTGTAAATTCTCCTCTATGTGTGATGTGCAATGAATTAGAAGAAACAACCCAACACCTCTTTCTAGAATGTGCTTGTGCACAGCGTGTCTGGTACCTATGTTTAAGATGGATAGGCATTTCGTTTGTTCAACACAAAGATATTCTTGTCCACTTCGAGAATTTTCATCTCTCTCACCTTAATGTTAATCAAAATCAGATCTGGAAGGGTATCTGGGTCTTTATAGTACGAAGTATCTGGGACCAAAGGAATCTGGTTGTATTCAAGCAAGGGACTGCTGATGCTGAAGAGATTTTCCACCTTGCCCAACTGTCGACGTGGCTTAAATTGAAGTTTGGAACTCTTCGTTTTAGTTACTCTTTCTCGGAGTGGATCCTCAGTCCTGGTGCGTGCTTATCAAGCTGCTGAAGAAGAGGGTGCTGAGTTACAGAACTTGTCCGGTTTGTGGGAACAAAAGGGTGGGAGTGAGGGATTCTGGATATAGTGAAACAGGGGTTTACAATGTTATCATAGTGTTGTGGTAGTGATTGGTACGTAACGCCCTTGCTGGATTTGTGGAGTTGGGACTGCGCTTGTTCTTTCTTGTTAGAAAGAGGGGAAGTAGAAGGATGCAGAGAGTGACCAGTTGCAGTTATGTGTTATGTTGCAGGTCTTATCTTGTTTATGTAGTAATGACAGGAAGAACTTGAAATGGCGATCTCCATGCGCTAGTCGGTGGTCGACGAAGGCAAAGGTAAACATGATCGCCGGTCGAGGAAGCGGTGATCTCCTTGCGTGCGTGGTGGTTGTCGGAACTTGAAATGGCGATCTCCATGCGCTAGTCGGTGGTCGCCGAAGGCAAAGGTAAACATGATCGCCGGTCGATGAAATGGCGATCTCCATGAAGTGGTCGGCGAAGTTGTGTATCATTGCCGTATTCGAAGAACGGAAGATCAGGTACTGAAAATTACCGAGGTAGACACATCGCTGGGTTTGTGCTGGTTTGATAAAGATGTCTGTTAGCCTTATAAGAGCAATGAGATGGGGTTTTCCCGAGTGGATCCTCCCCGAGAGCAGGGTTTATCTTGATTGGGTATTTTTTGGGTATGTTTTCTCACTTTAAGGTTGTTTTGTTCCAACCATAAAGGAGAGATATGTATATGGGTTGGGATACCCCTGAAGTATCCCCTTTAATTTATTTATTCATTGCTGATAAAAAAAAACATTTTTGGTTTTGCCAATAAGATGTTATCATCTTGTAGTGTGATAGGTCGAATTTAATTAATGGTGAGAAATATAATGATGAGAGTAGATGGGTTGGAGATCATCATAATAAACTTGACTTTTAGTCTCATGGTTTATGTTTGAGATTACGAAGTTGTAGTGTCATGGGTCAAGCTCGATATTGTGTATAAATAGGTTGTCTACCGATATTCATATTTAAAGACATTCATGTTGTATCATCATAAATTAAGGGATTTCGAATAATCAACCTTAAATAAAAGACCACATTCATTATTGAATTAGGTCAATAATAAGACCAAATGCAAAGGAGATAGGGTGTAGATTTTAGTATATATAAGAGAATAAACAAAAAAACAAACAAATTTACACACGGGTTAATAGTACACTTATTCTTGACCATATTGAGTGTCTTAGATTTAAAATCGTCAGGACCTTTATCTCAAACACATCTAAATAAACTTAAAATCGATATATATATATATATATATATATATATATATATATATATATATTAGTTTCTATCTTAGCTTCTCCTTTACAATTAAAAAAAATTAAGAATGATTATAATATCTAACACGCCCTTGTATAAAATTACGTGGTTCATTTGTGTACGCATTGTGCAATTCATATCTGAGGATGAAATTCAAAAGCATTCTTAAATCCTAAAAGTTTAAAACATATATGGTATTAGGATGAATAACATTAATTGGAAAACAACACCACATCAATTGCAAGAAAATTGCTCATAAGCACAAATTCAGATTTTTGCTAGATTTTTTTATTGTATCTTCAAAATACACTAAAATTTTGTTATATTAAAAAGATTTAACATATTTTAAAATATTAAAATCAATATATTTTAAATAAAAAATAAATAGCAAAAAAAAAATACAAATTCGATAAGGAGGTAGTTATATTGCTATAAAGTCGATTCCCCCTTTTGAAAGTTAAGCATACACATAGAGTCATTTAAGTATTTTTTTTAATGTCAACTGTGATTTTTTATATAGATTAATAACTATTACTTTCACACTTCTTACTATAAAAGGGCTCAATTGAATCACCCAATATATTAGGGCATTCCAGATTAACAACAGTAACACTTGAATCTTAACTAAAACAAAACCAACGCTTAGAGATGAAAAAAAATTACTTAGAATGAAATTACACTTATCTACCGTTTTCTTCTTATTGATCAATTTCTAACCAATAAAGCCAACTAGAGCATTCATAATTTAGTTCGAAACAATGTTTTCAGTTGAATTATTTTACCTTCTTTTATTACATGTATCATTTTTATGTTGTATGTGTTTTTTTCCTACTACTCTTTATTTGATTCTATTTTTAGTTTTTTTTAATATTAAATGTGAATTTATCGTTTAAGGTCAATTTCTTTTATTTTAACTATCATGATAGTATGAAAAAAAATATTATATTAAATATTTATTATTATTTAAGATTGTATTTAATTTTTATTCACAACAATCTAAAAGATATTCAGAAGTATGCTACCACAAGTACAAGTGTCAAATTCAAATATGTGTTACGAAGTACGATAATAAAAAGCTAACGGTCCCAACTTGAATTTTGGGTTGAAGAAGTACGTTAATTAAAAACTAAATTAAATGCTCCCAATTGAAAGCAATAAGCATAAATTTCAAGAACCGTACTACTGCAATGTGATTTGGCCCCACTTGAAAGAGAAAGCAAAAATGAAGTCGCGCCCTTCTTTATCCCTACTTTTGTTCATTAATTTATTTTAAAAAGGAAAATGATTATTTGCGGAAAACTTAAAAAATGTGGAAAACTATTTTTCTAAATTTATTTAATATTAGATTTTTCTTTAAAAATTATTGATCGTTACACTATTTTTATGTGTATAACACAGCACGAAATCCATTATTAACCAATTATTAAATATAATTTAAGAATTTGATAAAATATTTACCTTGTATTAAAATAAATAAATATTATCTTCATTTTATTATGTGTTTTACCCTTACAATAATGATCATATTTAAATATGGTTAACTCTAATCTATCAAGATGCTTTAATAGATAAAATCTTCATAAAGTGTTGAATTCAAAGATGAACAATAGATAAAATACAATTTATAAAGGTGTAATCTTAATAAAATTAAGGTTGAAATGAAGTTTATTTCGTACGTTCATATCCCTTATGAGTTGAATCTACGAACAATTTAAATACATTTTCTTCAATTAACCTTTTAATGTGTATTTTAATGATAAAACTATGATGGAGTTTTGAATTTTAAAACAAACAATACATCAATTATGATGATTGCTCTAATAATATTATTTTAACCAACTTTAAATCAAAACATTGATATTATTAGTAAAAATAAAAAATATTTCTAAAGACTAATCATCGTTCTTCTTGTACTTTGTGTAAGAGACTTGTATTTTACGAATATCACTTAAAAATTAAAATTAATAATAATTTAAATACACTACAGTTCATTCATCCTCATATAATCCTATTTGGGGAGTTATTCCTCCTATACCCACATATATAATAATAATTATCATAATAAATATATAGTTACATAATGTTATCATCGCAGTATGTGTAAAGTAGTATGAAATTGAAATTAAATTTAACATTTTTCTATTATTTTAAAAAATGTGGAGATGGACCTCTCTTTCCCCAGTTAATAATAATAATAATAATAATAATAATAATAATAATAATAATAATAATAATAATAATAATAATAATAATAATAATAGTAATAATAATAACTCCATTTGATTTTCACATTATGCTGCTTTATTATTATATCTTTCACAGTAACTTCCTAAGATGAAATTAATTTCTAATTTCATTTGTCAATGTTAGAGTAGATACCTTTTCCCCACTATATATATGTATCCCAATATACAAGAAGAAACGGATCTTAGAGTTTGATCACAAGATATCCATAGATGCAACCATGAAAGTGGCACTGTTATCAGTTCTCATGCTCTTTTGGAGCTCTGCAGAATGCAGTAATCCTCACCCACTAGACCCTCTTACCCCTTCTGAGATCAACCTTGTTCAAACCATAGTCCAAAAGGCATATCCAACCTCAAACACCACCGACCACAACCTCATCTTCAACTACGTAGGTTTGGACGAACCCAACAAGCTCCAAATCCTTTCATGGCAATCCTCAAACCCCAAAACTAAACCCAAACCATCTCCTCCACCACCTCGTCGAGCCTTTGTCATAGTCCGGTTCCAAAAGCAGTCCCACGAGATCATAGTGGACTTGTCCAAAAGTTCCATCGTCTCAACCAAAGTATACGAAGGAAATGGCTACCCTCCACTGACCTTAGGCGAAATAGAGGTGGCAACACAATTACCATTAAGCTACGAACCGTTTAAGAAGTCTTTGAGGAAGAGGGGTCTCAACGTGTCTGAGGTGCAGTGTGTTGCCTTTACTTTTGGGTGGTTTGGAGAAGCCAAGCCCAGAAGGCTTGTGCAGATTAAGTGCCATTACAGAAATGGCACTGCTAATTTCTATGCGAGGCCCCTGGAAGGGGTGGAAATATTGGTTGACTTTGACGATATGAAAATTGTAGGTTATAATGATCGGTATGTGGTTGCATTGCCAAAAGCAGAGGGCACTGAGTACAGAGCCTCCAAGCTGAAACCACCCTCTGCTCCAAAGCTCAAACAACATGATGGACCTGGATTCACCATTGATGGTCATACTGTAAGGTACAATCAATAATATAATTTGTTTTTAATTTGTGTTCCTTGCTTTTTTGGTAGCCTACATGTATATGTATCATTATGTGTATGGATAATATATATTGTTACTGATGATGAAGCTTATTAGATTTAAATTTACTAACACTGATTAAATTTAAACATTTTTCTACCATTCATCCATAGCTGAAAAAATTGCCTTCCTTTGTTCATCATACTCGTAAATCTGCTTTAAAAATGAATTATTATTTTTATTTACATGGTTTCAATTCGATAGTATATTTGGAGTAGAATCAAAGTATAATAATTTATTGAATATGTAAGTAGATACAAATTTTACTTTATAAATATATTTTATAATAAATTAAATTTAAAATTTACTTCTTAATAAAAACATCAGTATTATAATATATTTTTTAAATTAATCTATTTTTTAAAAAAATATTTATTTTTTTAATTGTAGAATCTTTAACTTATCAACACATAACACTTTATTTGGAAAAATCTAAATACTATTTTATCATTAAAAATGAATATACCGACATTTTTTTTGACAATTTTTTTTTTACTTTTTAAAGACTGATATAATACACTTTAAATTTTTTAAAACTGTATGTTTATGTTCAATACACTACTATTTTTTAAAAATTCCACCGTCTACTTATAACATGATGTTTTAAAAATAAGTTACGATATTTCTTATAAAAATTAATGATTTTTTTAGTGATTTCTCAATGGATAATTCCATAAAATATTACGTTTTCACGACTTTGATTAAGAATACAAATGTTCTTAATTTTTTTTTAATTTGAAATCTCGTCATAGGTATGATGAGTTTAGAGAGAGAAAGAAAATACACAACAACATGACTTTTGGTAATCTCCTTTATTTTTATTATTTCCTTTTATATATATGCTATGAAATCAAGTCTTCCTAACAACCAGATCGACGGTTAGAATGGAAATAAATATTAATAGACATTATATGACCATTTATGGATATATAGAGAAATAATAGATACAAATCTTTATTTATATCTATATATCTGTACTTATATAAATAGAATTCTTTTAAATAATATATCTCATTTTAGTAGTATAATGAAGTCTTTTGTAATATAAATTATTTAAAAAATATTTTTTTTAATTTTTTAAATTAATATTAATAGACAGAATTAAGGCAATAAAAGAAAAAAAGAGCATATTTTCATCTTCAGTTCTCACACTAAATCTCACTTATCAAATAAAATAACTTTAATTTTCAATCATTCTCTGCACTCCATTTCAAACAACTCTATTACGTAAAGTCATTATTTTTTTATATTTACCATCAACGTAAACATCATCACACTCTTTAATCTCAAAACTATCAATAGAAGAATAGAAAAAAAAAACTTGAAGAAAAACTCATAGAAAAAAAAATTGATTAATCAATTATATTTTTTTTTACATATTATTTTTTTTCTATTTCGACTCATTCAAAATTATTTTTATATATATATATTAAAATTTTTTCCTAATGAAAATTGAGTAGAATAGGAAAAGCGGATACACCGTTGTTATGTCTCGGTTTCGCTAATATACATAAATATTTTAAAAAATCAAGTATTTATTATATAAAATATAAATACATAATTTTATCTGAATTACATTTATCATTTTTTAATAAATCTGAAGAAAATATATCATTTAATTTCATTGACGATTTTGTGCAAACAGTTGGGGCAGTTGGGTTTTTCATGTAGGATATGACAGTCGGAATGGCCCAGTAATTTCTCTAGCCTCGTATTACGATCTCCAAAAGAAAAAACATCGTCCAGTACTATACAAAGGATTGATATCAGAGTTGTTTGTGCCATACCAAGACCCAACTCAGGAATGGTATTACAGGACATTCTTTGACTCTGGCGAATATGGCTTGGGACAGTATATGTCTTCATTGCAACCTTTCACCGATTGCCCTTCCAATGCTTCCTTCATAGATGCATACCGTGCTAGTTCAGATGGAACCCCTGTAAAGATACCTAATGCCTTCTGCATATTTCAAAAATATGCTGGTGGCATAATGTGGCGTCACACAGAAGCTGCAATCCCAAATCAAACGGTATGCTACCTTCTTTTCTTTTTAAACATCTTTGTTCTTTTTCCGTTTTCCCTTTTATTATGGTTTATAAATATTCGCTGTGTTCTTTTTGGTAGATAACAGAGAGTAGGTCAGAAGAAACCTTAGTGGTGAGAACAGTTACAACTGTGGCCAACTACGACTATATCACAGATTGGGAATTTAAGCAAAGTGGCAGCATCAAATCTGTGGTATGATTGCCTGCAACAAAAAATTGAGATTAAATTGCGAAGTGTTAAATCACACTGCACTAAATTATATTCATATACTCAAACTATGTTATATTTTAAAATAGGTTGGACTTACTGGGATATTGGCGCTTAAGGCAACTAATTATACGAACACGGATGAAATAAAGAAGGATATATACGGCACATTGGTAGCAGAGAATACCATTGGTGTTAACCACGATCACTTCTTCACGTATTATCTTGACCTTGACGTTGATGGTGTAGAAAACTCCTTTGTGAAGTCCAATTTGGAGACAGTGAGAGTGAAAGATGGTAGCATACCCAGAAAAAGTTATTGGAGAGTTGTAAGTGAAACGGCCAAAACAGAGGGTGATGCGAGAATCAAACTGGGTTTAAAGCCTTCAGAGTTAGCTGTGGTAAATCCAAATAAAAAGACAAAACAAGGAAATAAAATCGGGTATCGGTTGCTTCCAGGCCCCATGGCACAGCCACTATTGCTGAATGATGATTTCCCACAAATTAGAGCTGCTTTCACCAATTATGATGTGTGGGTCACACCGTACAACAGATCTGAGAAATGGGTAGCAGGGACATATGTTGATCGTAGTCGAGGTGATGATACTTTGGCAGTTTGGAGTGAAAGGTGTGTCATTTTGTTCTAAATAATTTGAATTTAAAATTTTGGTAGGAGAAATGATCGATGTTTGGTGTGATGAATTAATGTGCAGGGATAGGAAGATTGAGAACAAGGACATAGTGCTGTGGTACACGATGGGATTTCATCACGTTCCTTGCCAAGAAGATTTTCCAGTTATGCCAACTCTGAGTGGTGGCTTTGAGCTAAGACCAACCAATTTCTTCGAGAGCAATCCGGTCCTCAAAACGACATGATCCCTCCCTGTTCACTTCCCTAACAGTACCTTCTCTATCTTTTACTCAAATCACTAAATAAAATTTGAAGGATTCATGTATTCTGTAACTCAACAATACTCTGTTTTGTGTGGGAGCAGAATTCCATAACTCAGTGTACCCTTAACACACTTAAGTACTCTATATATTTAATCCTTCGTTAATAAGTTCAATGTTTACCACTAATGTAAAATGAGATATTAAAAACACAACTTACTTAAAAAAAAGTTTGGTAAGACGAGAACTTAGTTGTTATTAGTTAAAGTATAAGTTTATTCCGTTTCTCATATCTATTATATTTAGTCATATGCCACAATAATTATGTGCATTTTTTATATATTAAATTTTAATCCTTCATTAATAAGTTAAACGTTTTCCACTAATCTAAACACATCAGATATTAAAAACACAATTTACCTAAAAAAAAGGTTATGTAAGATCAGAATTTAGTTGTTATTGGTTAAATTATAAGTTTATTCTGAGTTTATTCCGAATATATAATTAAAATTTAAACATTTCTGTATAACTTTCGCTATTGTTGATTATGTTATTATTTTCGGAGTTTTGTTTCGGAAAAAAGTAATAAAGTCCTAAATTGAGTTTTCTCGATATCCTAAACAAATGGTGCATTCAGATTACTGAATTATTTTTCGTAATAATTTATAAAAAGCTAAATTTGAAAAAGAATTAAATAGGTAAAAGAAAAGGGTGTTACATGTAGTATATTTTGAAGTGTGTAAAGTTTAATTGTTTTTCATTACGCAATCACATTTTTTTTAATTAGAGCAAAAGTTATAAGTTTTTAAATTACTTAACTTACTACGGGAAAATGACAATAAACACGTTTCTCTTAATTTGAATTAAAGTTTATTCAATAACATGGTTGCACGTTACAATATTAATATGGGTATTAGTTTGGTTAATCAGCTGAACATGGGTCTATTAATTCATAATTGTATTCAAAGCAATGGACTGCTTTCGAAAAAGTTAGCTGGCCTCAGCTCAAATCCACCATGAATTGTTGGCATTGCCGCAAAATCTTCCTGGTAAGGAACATGATGGATCCCAATTGTGTGCCATAGCACTATGTCTGTGTTTTCAATCTTTCTGTTCCTGTATCAGAGCATGATCAAAAAGGTCAAATTAAAATTTATAATGTAGTTTCATCTACAACTGCACTTTTTCCTCTTTTTGAAAAAGGAAAAAAACTATGTTAAAATGATGACCAATAAACAAAATTTACCTTTGGCTCCAAACGGCTAAGCCATCATCTCCACGACTTCTATCAGCATAGAACCCTCCAGCCCATCTCTCTGACCTGTTATAGGGAGTCACCCACAAGTCATACTTGGTGTAAGACGCTCTTATTTGAGGGTAGTCGTCATCAGATAACAGAGAAGTAACTGGCTGTGCACTGAACAGCCGGTAACCCACTTCATTCCCTAGCTTTGTCCTTTTGTTGGGGTTTACTATTAACAGTTCAGCTGGCTCCAAGCCCAGCCGAATTCTACCCTCAGCTTCCCTCTTCGCTGTTTCTCTAACAACTGTCCAGTAACTCTTCCTTGGTGTTCCAAACCCAGTTGCTCTTGCCCTTTGCAACTTAGCATTCATGAAAGAGTTCCTGTTATCATCAATGTCAAGGTCTAGATAGTAGGTTATGTGGTGATCATGATAGTTAGCTAGAGTATTTTCTGCCACCAATGTTCCAAACACCCTTTCTGCTATCTCACTTTTCTCTGTATAGGCTACTGCTTTCATCTCCATTATGCCTGTCAGATCCACCTATCATTGTAACACATACACACTAAACTCTTTCAGTATAAGTTCCACTACAACTAAATGCATCCTTTTTTTTAACTTATCATCTTCTTATCCGAAAGCATAGTCATATTTTTCTGTAATTCAATAATATCAATTTTATAACTTAACAATCAGGTTAGAGCCAAAATAATATAAGATAGAATATCCATCACGAGGCATGAATGCAATAGATGATAACTTTTCAATTTCCCATGTTTATGATCTATGGGGAAGATGATTTAAGAAAATATATTGTAATAATGACAAATCCACAATCACACCAAAATTGAGCTTTTTCAACCATATCATGAATCTAGTCCAAGAGGTTTTGGCAGAAGAATCTTACCCCAACTTTTATACTACCACTTCTTAAGAATTCCCAGTCAAGAACATAATCATAGTTACCCACAGTAGCAACCATTCTGACTACCAAACTAATTTCAGGTTCTCCATTTCTTATCTGCACAAAACCAAAACAAAGTGAGTTCATATCAAACAGTAGAATTCCAAAAAAAATTCAACCAAAGCTTCTACAATGCAGTATAACAAGTTACCACTTTTTGGGGGTTGTTGATTTCCATGTGCCTCCAAGCCACATTGCCAGAATTCCTCTCAAAAATGCAAATAGCCCGGGGAACCTGTTGCACCTCTCCGTTAGACCCTGCCATGTAGCCATCCATGTACACTGCGTTGCTCGGGCAATCTACCGTCGGTTGCAAGGTATCAGCTGCACGTCCAAAGCCAAATTCCCCAGCATCCATGAAAGTCCTGAAATACCATTCCTCTGTAGGATCCATGTAAGGAACAAATGTCTCAGATACATGGCCCCTATATAGCACTCTTCTATACTTGTTTTTTTTGGCATCAAATATAGAAGCAGTTGATATGATCATTCCCGCCCGAGCATTGAATCCAACATGAAAAACCCAATTAGCCCATTTGACCTCATGGCCCTCGATGGTGAACCTGATATCTGACACATTACATGAAGCAGATGTTTTGGGCCTGGTGTTGCTGCTTGAAGATTGAAAATCTGTACCTTCGGCTTTAGGCAAAGGAGCAATGTACCTGTCATTGTACACAGTAATCTGCATTGAATCAACATCAACAAGCACTGTGATTCCCTCAATAGGCCTTGCCCACACATTAACTGATCCTCCCCTATAGAAACATGACACTTTGAGGGCTCTCTTTGTGGTTTGTTCTCCAAACCAACCTACGGTAAATGGTACACAAGAAACTTCAGACAAATTCAAGCCCCTTTTGGTTATGGAGTTTTTGAATTTTGAGTACGTAAGAGGCAATTTGCTGGCTTGGAAAAGCTCATTGAATGTGAAAGGAGGGTATCCGTGACCAGTGTAGATTTTATCCGATACAATGGACCTTTTGTTTAAGTCCACTACAAGCTCGTGTGTCTCGCCCTTGGCTCGAACAACTACCTTGGCTTGGCGAGGAATGATAGCTATGTCTTTTGTTTTTGAAGATAACCATTCTAGGACATGTTTTTTGTCTGGTTCTTCCACATCCACGAAATGATAGGTCAGGTTAGGAATAGCACCAAGGTAAGACCCTTGAACTACATCCCTTGTTTTGTTGATTTCAGCAGGGGAGAGAGGGTCTAAAGGGTGAGACAAACTATTAATGGAGTTGAATCTCAGAACAAGGACTACAATAAGACATTGAACAATCATGGGAACTGTTTTATCGAACCTTGATCTGATCATGATCATGTTGTCCACAACACTGTTCGCGTTGGGTATATACTCTCATGTTACATTTATAGTACCATATTTTGTCACTTGGTAACGTTGAATTTTGAAGTGTATCCTATTTTATTCATGTCGAATTTTCAAAGTACCAAGAGTAGCATTTTTTATGAAAAGCTGCATTCTTTATAATGAAGAATTGAATTGTTTTATTTAAATGTAAACACGTTTGTTTCCTAACATGTTTATTCATTTAAATTGTATTCTTTCATTCTAAGTGAAAACATATGTTGCATAAATGACAATTTCGACACAAAGTAACTTTAATATAAGATATCAAAGGAATGGATTGACATTTTAAAAGACTAACATTAACTTTTTGTAGATTTTAAATGATTATATAAAAATATTGTTGTTTATTAGTTTTCTAAAAAACATTTTTATGTTAAAATATTACAATTTGGATTTTAATAGTATACTCTAAATATTTTAAAAAAATGTTATAACAACAAAATCCATTGACTTTTAGAAAATATGAAAAAAAAAAAAGAAACCAGGCTAAATATGAACTTAGATAATTTAATAACCTTTGTTTGGTAATATTGAAAATAAAGTTTTGATTCAAATTTAAGATTCATTATAATAACATTTTTAAAAGAAAATTAACAAGTACTTGTACATGAATGTTTTTACCTCCCAGAGCAGGGAGGTATGATAGTAGAAAAAAAAAGTATTACGATCAATAGAAAAAGAATTAAAGGAAGCTTCAATAACACGAAAATTCATTAAAATCCTTTTAAGAAGGTAATCCATCGAAATCAATAATACACTTTTGAATATTAATTATTTTTTTTATAAATTCTAGATTTTCGTCCTCCTTAAAAAATCTTAATTATCCTAATTGATTAGTACAAGACTTGTTATATTTCTTCGGTGTTTTCATACTATTGGTTATCTAATAGTATTGAAAATGAAGATCCGTTTATTGTTTCAATTTTTAAATTCATTAATGGTATTCTTAGCAAAGAAAATTACCAAGAAAGAAAATTCATTTTAACACATGAATGTTTTTACCAGCTTCAACTAAGAGATATTGGAAAGAAAAAAATCGGAAAAGTCTTAGGTTTAGGTGAGTATATATGTTTGATAAATATAGTATTTATACGTCATTACCAAAAGTCACATTGAATTCATTGAAATTTATATACTTTTGAATACCAACAAAAATTTCTTAAATTCTAAAAAATCCTAATTAAATATAAGCAAATTTGGCAGTCCTCTTTATAAAATAATCTTTATCCTAATTGAATAACACAAAAAACTTATAATATCATTCAAAAGTCTTATTGAGTATCATAAAAAATTTATAAGAAAATCTTGTAAAATATTTTGAAATTATTACTCAATACACTCACACTCGTGAATGAAAAATGTGGAACTTTCTATTGAACAAACAACACTATAAACTTGAGTTTTCTCAAAATGACATTACTCGAATAGATGAAACTATTTATAAACAAATACAAATTATAAATAGAAGTATTTTCTATGCTTAATTTGGTGATGAGGAGAGGAGAGTGAAATTATCATTATGTAATTGCTATCCATCAAGAATTGCCATGTATAAGGGAGGACTAAGATGGAAAAAAATATTTTATATGCACCTTAATATTGTGGACATTTTCTTTCTATTCGTTCATCTTCCTCTGGGTTTTTTTTAAAGATCTTTTCCACTAACAACATGTGGGATTCCAGATAGTTTTAAAGAAGTGTTTCTAATAATTTTTTTAGATACATTTTTATATATAGATCAAGATTTACGAAAGATTTCATAAATACTATAATAATTTTTATTATATATTGAAATTTATGAATATATACATATGCACACTCTACATATGATTTCATAAATATTAATAAATTTTAGTCAACAATAACAAATGTATAGTAAAGAATGTGTTTAAAGAATCGCTTTGATGGCATTCCTCTTGCATCCAAAATAAATAATTCAGCAAACTTCGTTAATGAAGTAATCATGTTTAGCTTAGATTATTGAGGTTATTGATTTAATTTGCATTTTTGAAGAAAAAAGACTTCAGTTTAAAGCAGAGAACATCGCAGTTTGATTTTCAGCAACACTACATTATTTCCTTGCGTTCACAGCAAGAATAATTGATTAATTTGATTGCTTTACTTTTACAGTGAAACAAAAGAGTATGAGATCATTTGCGTGCTTATCTTTGATTATATGTGTTCGTCTTTCTGAATGAACCACGTGAAGTTTTAAATTTTTAAGATTATTAATACCTCCCTTGTCATTTTATTTACATTTTGTTTCAAGGTTATCGATCTTTGGAAAACGAGTTATAATTAATTTAAGTTATTTTTTTCTTATATTTCAGCTTATTTTCTGCTATTCATTTTTTTTTTCTTTATCTCTCTTTTCCTTAAACTCATACCCAAAAAAAAATAAAAATGAAAGACGCCTTCACCATAAGGGTTTGAACAAGTAGCGAATTACTTGCTTTGCATGGTAAGAAAATATGAAGGAAGTTGCATTATGCTTCATTGCTCTAAAATTGACTTAATAATTTGAAACTTTCTACATTATTATTTTAATCCCCATATCATTCTATGAACTGTTAGTTGATTTGATATCTTACTGACTCTATTCATAAGACTAATATTCAATTGACTTTACGAAAATATAATACACTAGAAATAAATTATTTTATATGCACAATACATTTCTATACTGTTTTTTTTATATCTCTCTATCACTATATAGTTATTTTCTAATTATGTTATTGATATAAAGTTGCTTTATAAATCACTAACATCAGTTAAGACATTGTTTTGTTTCATCTATAAGATTTGAACATGAGATTTTATTTAAAGAAAACAAGCCTCACCAACTACATATTAGTAGGTTACCTATTTTATCACTTTCTCTATTCTTGTATAAATTTTACTGTAGAAAAATAAATGAAAACATAATTACCATAAATTGTAAATGCATGAAAGATGAGACTGAGAGAGTATATTGTGAATATTAGGTTTTGAGTGTTTTATTAATTGAGTAGAAGAGCATTGACATGAAATAAAAGAATTGAATAGAAATTCCAGGAAAAGAATATAAGAAAATGATTATGAAAGTGAGAGAGTTGTAGAATTCTGACATATGGTTACAGGTGGATATCACATCATGACAGAAGCCTCAACATCTGAGTTGTAGTCAAGCCGGCTACACAAACCTAACTTCAAACTTCAAACTTTGACTTCCAACTTACCTAAACATTATTCAATTCTCAAATTGTATAAACCATTTCTTTCTACTTTCTCAACAAAACATCAAGAAGAGAAAAAGGGCTTTCATTCTTTCCATTCAATGAAACCTTTCTCAAAATTATTTAATACTCCTAATGAATTGGTCACGAAGCCACCATTACATAATTAGTGCCAATAAATAAGTAACAAATAATTCAGATATATGAATTTGTATTTGAGAAAAAAATTCCCTTTTATTACGTTGTTGGTATGGCTAATTTATATGATGGGATATGTTTTCCATTATTGTTTCTTTAAAGCAAGACATACTAAAACAAACATTCAACAGCGTATAGACCGTATTCAAACATAATCCATCGCACGTTTGACGTCGTTTTATACATACACTACACCGGATTCACCTTAAAGCAAATGAAAGAGTAGAATTACAAAATCAAACAAAAAGGAAAGAGTAATAAAGAACAAACACAGCTTCATTTACACTGTAAATGTGTCTTTGCTCAAGCTATAGTAAAATAAGTATATATATATATATATATATATTACAATAATAATAATAATAATAAATTATAAAAAATAATAATAAATATAAATATAAATTCATATTTAATAATATTATTAATAAAAAAATTAATTTGATTTTATGAAAAATATTTTTTATATGTATTTATAAAAAAAAATTATTCAATAAAAATAAATATTGGTTTATATCAAATATTTTAATTAACTTATCTATAAAAAAAAATCTCATACTTTATTATTCAAATATTTTTAAAGATAAAAGTAAATTTGTAAATTTAAATTTTATATATTTTTAAAAAAATTAAAAATCCTCTTACAACCATCATATCACTCATAAACTTTACTAAATTCTTCTCACTAATTCATTTTAACATGCATTAATCCAAACCACATCATTTTCTTTATATTTTTCTTTCAAATCACTTCAAATTATCTCCTTAAATCTTTTCCTCGATCCAAACAAAAATACGAATTAAAGAAGAAAGCAAGAAACATTGGGCCAATTGATAGGGGTTTGTAGACTCTAGACGAGCCCAACCAAAATCAGGAAGATTCTATTCGGATAGGTTGGGCCTAAAGTAGGAATTAGGACAAATGAGATGAGGATGGTGAGTTGTAGAGAGTTTTGGTGGAAAGCACATAATCTTAATTAAGAGTTATATTATTTATTTAATGAGAGAAACATTATTGTTACATAAAAATGATAAAAAGGATTTGAATGGGTTTAATTTAATAGTAGTAAAAGAAAATGTGGAAAAGCCATATACAAATGGAATAGTGGCAGTGGCAGTGGCAGTGGGGGAAGCACAGAGAGTGCAGAGTATGGTGGACAATGATGCAGAATCTCGGGCTAAACTACAAAGAACAGATTAGGGAGATGTGAAAGGTGAAACTGTTTTTTTGTGCCAAAAAACGCCCCATTTTCCTAACATCATCTCACTTCGAGTAACACAAACCTTGATACCTAAACGACACTTGCTAACGACACCGTTTCTATTCATTTACCTTCCACTTCTCCCAATAACTACCAACAATCCCTATCCCTTTTCTACTCCTTTTATATAACACATTCTTTCTCTTCAATACTACCATTTTTCATTTTCATACATTATAAATCACAATTATTTCATTTCACGTTTTCCAAACACAGAAAATATTTCGAGTTTTTATCGTTTAGTAAAATATTTGTCAGAAGACAAAGACTTATTCAAATTGTAAGTTATCTTTCGTATAAAAACTAGTTTAATATTCTATTTTTTAAATATGTAATATAATTAATCAGTATATATGTAAAAAAAAATATGTATTATATTTCTCATGAAATAAAATAAAATAATAAGAATAATATAATAATAGCAACAAAAACAACAATTTATATGAAACTCCCATCAAATTATAATAAGCATTTAAAACTAATCATCAAACTCAATAACTAAACTAAGATTAAATGACTTGGATCATAAAAATAAAAATCTGCTAAGAATAAAATAAAAAAACAACTAACTAATGTATTTACTATTTATATTATGAATTATTTATTGCTTAGCTGTCAAGTTGTATAATAATGTCTAACACGAAAATTTAAAAAAAAAATTAATTAATTAATTAATTAATTTCAAACTGATGTCTCAGAGTGAATCCGACCACTTCAGAGACATTAATTGGTAAAAATTAAGTAGTTTTACTAAGTAATCTCAACAAATATTAGTTTAAAACACTTTCTTCTTTTAAAGTACCATTTTTTTAAAAGATATAACAGTGACGAAATCATGAAATAAAAAGAAAATAGAAGACATATATAAGCACGTGATAATAATGATTGAAAAGAAATCATTTGTAAAATATATATTTAAATATAGTGAAGTGTTATTTTATGAAAAATAGTAAAAATGTTAGAAGTAAGAAATTGAATGAAAGAATGAAGCTAAAATAGGTTAAAGAATGTGTTTGTAGGAGTCTTTCTGGGTTTGGGTCTGAAGCAACAGCAGCAGTAGCAGAACAGCTAGGTGTAGGTAGGTGGTAGCCCTTCCCCCTCAACACCTACCTGCATGCATTAAATGGTGCATGCGAAGCTCTTTTCTCTTTTGCTTAGCTCCAGAACTCACACACCACTCACATGAAGGTGGAAGCTGTGAGCTCTGAGCAAGCCCACTCCTACTCTACTCATTGCAACCAAGTTTTGACTTCTCCCTCACACAACCAAACCCGACACATATTCCCACCAACTCCCATTCTACGTACAACCCAACTCAACACATACTATACCACTATTATTGCAAACCGCCAACAAAATACAAACTTACCGTACACTGTCATCAAAACTTTTCAAACTCCTTCCTCCTTTTATTCATTATAAACAAACAAAGTCCAACCCAACTTTGTACACGCAAAATGATTCCCTTCACTACAAAATTCTACTAAATAATCAAATAAATTACAAACCATCCTCTTTTCATTTTCAACGCTTTCCCATTCATTCCATTACCAGTACTATTACTGTTACTACCACTATTTCAGACCCACGAGCATTTCGGTGTTCGCCGTTTCGACCACGCTACCTTCTTCCCAGGCAATTTCCAAAAACGACTCTCTAAAAAAGAAACATATATGATGCACGCCGTTTCATACCCCGCCTTGCACGTCGTCGTTTTTTATTCTTTTAATTCATCTCTTTAAACGCTCAAATTCTAACACCAGGTGTGGACAGTTGACGCACGAGGGAACTCGAAAATTGAAATTGGGGATCAAAAATCGAATCAATGTCTACTTAATGATGGTAATAGTAGTAATTAATACATTGAAATATACTAATACTATGTACTGAGGTGAAGGGAAAATGGCAGTGGTAAATTAGAGGGGTTGATTGGGGTGTGGTGGTGTTTAGATTTTTGGAATTAAAATATTAGAAACGCTGAGAAACGGAAACGTGACGTCTTCTGATGTGAGGGGAAACAATGGAGATGAGGCCACCGAGTGGGGGCCGCATCTTCGACCTGTAAACCATTTCGTCGTACGGTCTTCGGTAGAACTTCACAAATGGCAAGAACGATTCACGGCACCTCTCTCCCTTCACGCTCGCGTGGCTCTCTCGCCGGAAAAACGTCGCCGGCGACTGCAGGAACGAGGTCCGAGGTGGCGCCGTCACGCGCTGCGGCAGCGGGGTGGAGGGGAAGAGGCCCTTCCTGCTGGCCGGGGGACCGCGGGGGTTCCTCGCGACGGGCGACGCGAACGAGAGCGAGCGCGCGTTCAGCGGCGAGATCAGCGCGGGCGAGGGAGTCGTGGGTCCCACTTTCGATGCTGACGTGTCGGTCAGACTCAGGTACCATGGCTTCAAGGAGTCCAGGTGGTGAGACACGGTGAAGGAGAAGCGTGACGAGGAGCAGGAGCCTATCTTCGCCGTTGATTTGACGCTCGAGGTATCGAATCGGAGGGACGAGGCTCGCGGGTACGCCGCGAAGTCGTTGAAGTCCAACGATTCTTCGAAATCCAACGATGACACAACCGTGGTCCACGATGATAGCTCCACGAACGGCCTAACACCCTGCAGTACAGTGCACCCAACATCAAAACCACACACCCGATAATTGGTATTCCGTAATTTAATTATTAGAATTGATTTGAATTAAATAAAACTAGAAATAAGTGGCACACGTCTTTTTCAATCCCAGCAAAAACAACGTATAGTGTTCCCTCGTACCCTATGAATCTAACCGAGACAACTAAAATAGGTTTTGGTTTTGGTTTTCAATTTCAATACGAGATATGACACGTAGCCGAGCTATATGGTATTGTGGTGCGTTTGAATTTATGATAATGGTGAATAGTAACGGGAAAGACGGTACTTTTTGTGCATGGGGCACATTTTTAATTTAGTTATATGGACTTGGTTTGGATATGGTATGGCATGGGGTAGTGGGTGGACCACCAAAAAATCAGGGGAAGTGGTCCATTCATTGGTAGTGGTCAAAGAAAGTAGAACATGCATGATCTGAAGGTATGATGATGCCAGAAAGGGTGCATTACATACCCAACCAACACACATCAGAGCGAGACCAAACTAAAATGTGGTGGAACAGTGTTTGAGTTTAACTGGCACTTGGTAAACAGTACATGGTAGACTACCAAAATTAGGTACGTAAGGATTTTGAATTGTGGTTACCTTCCACAAGTAAGCGAAAAGCGAGGGAGGGTCTATGACAAAGGCTTTGCATAGCCTTCCTGGGTAGTACTCCGCCACAATTTTCAGTGCTGGTAGCAATTGGTTCATGAAAGCAGATGCTGATCTGTAAAAGCCTGCAACAACCAAATAATCAACCTCTTGTTATTTACATGTTTCCCAGATGTGTTGAATCTTGAGATTAGCTTAGGGTTAACTTGTTTTTAAAATGTGTTCACTGTTTAATATAAAATTGTTGGGGTGAGAAAAAAAGGTAAAGGGGGGTACTGGCAAAAGCTAAAAAGGAGAATCATGGGTTGTTCCTCTGAAGCCTTGTGCTACGGCAATAGCATAATTTAAGGAAGCATTAAAGATTGAGATGGACCAATTCGGGTAGAGAATATCAATAATGACTCCAATTCCCAATAATACCCTTTCTAACATGGCCATTAATTGTAGCCTAGAGCCTGAGACACCCCAGGGGCACTCCGGACACTTTCTGTGTGTCCCTCAGGCCCTGCCGGTGATCCCAACAGAGTTCCATATCATCCCTGCCCTCTCATTTATTGTTCTGATCCCTCAATCTTTTCTGTTCACTTCTGATTTCCTTTCACCCTTTTACTTCTTTTGTTTGTTTACCAATAATTGTTTCAAAATGGCATTATGGAAATTTGGCTTACGCAGCCATGTGCACTTACTTGCGTCAAAAAGCACCACAAATTGCTCTACGTTTTTTGGCATGGTCGAAATCGCCACCTCCATTGTAAAGGCCACCAAACGAGTGAACCTTCAGGATTTCAAAAAACAAAATCAATAACAATAGCATCAGTTTATTTAGTTTGCTTCTGCTATAATAATCACTACCATAAATGAAATCATGAAAGGGTTAAAAAACTCTTATCTCGGTGTTTGCTAACTTACATTTTCTGGGAATGCAACTTTTGATAGTCTTGCTTCAAACGAAAAATCTGTTATCACCCCAATTCAAATCACAAGTTTTATTTCCAGTAACAGAATAAAATAATAATATAAAAACGAAGGCACAAACCCAAATAAAAAATGAAGAGAAGGGTAATGAAATTACCATAACAGGTCTGGATTCGTCATCATGACCAGCAACATAGGCCAACCCATCAGCCAGTTCTGCTGAGAAATCATCCGCTATCAAGTGATCTGTTTTCCAAAATCCCATCAATGAAAAACAGTATTCACATTCAAAGTTTCAACGAAAATAAGAAAACTAAAAATAAAATAGAATACAAGTACTAGTAGTACTCATTTTTTCTGTGTTATTTGGGTGGGGGTATACGGAGAAGGAAAGAAAAAGAGAGTGACCTAATGATTACTAGAGTGGGGTGCGTTTCACTTTAACGTTTGTTTGGTTCAAAGGAAGGGAAAAGCAAGATTCTTTGGCAAGAGAAAACAAAAAGAGAAGTCGGCTTGTTTTCACAACGGGAAAAAGCTTTTGCGAGAAAAAGGAATTAAGGAGATGAAGTGGGGAAGGAGCTAGAAGGAGAAAGAAGAAAAGAAGAAAAGAAGAAAGAACTTGTTGCGGAATATACCAGTGATCACACTCTCTCTCCAGGCAAGACAAGCCTTGAGTTGCTTCGAAGCTTTTTTCACACTATCCCCTTTTGCTTTCAGAAACCGTTTCACACAAGCGTAGTTACAAAACTTCTCCTACACAACAACAACAATAGCACCAACAAAATAACCACAATTTAAGTTATCCTGAAATCATGTTAAGCCACAAAACCTATGAAAGAGTATAGGGAAGAAAAAAAAACCTGCTTCACAGTAAGAGGGGTTTGTTTTCTGAGAAGCTCAAGAACAGCTTCAACTTTGGCTGTCTCCTTGTGATCTCCGAGCTCTGTTTTCTTCCCCATTTCGAGAAACACTGACTTAGAAACGTGACAAGTTTGCAATAATTAGCAAATCTCCAAGAAGGTAGCAAGCTAGAGAGTAGAGAACACAACGACTATTATTCCAAACTTCTGCTTCACGCAACCATTAATATAAAGCAAAGAGCAGGGTTATTGTCGCTGATATCAGAGAGAGAGAGTGAGTGAGGACGTTGAATTGAATGAATGTAATGCGAAGAAGGAAGTTGGAGGCTTTATTTATAGCTAAACGACGGCAAATAACGCCGTTACGCAGGAAGGGGGAAAACATTAAACACTTATACGAGAAAGGCTTTTTGAAAACGTCAACACTTGTTACCCTTGAGAGTCCACAGTGGTTTTTGAGTCAATGTCCCAAAATGGGTCCCCACTCAACACCGCAATGATGCCCCCGACAAGGATTCGTAACGGAAAACGCCGACTTTGCGTTCTTAAACTAGTTTCAATTTTCTTAAGTGTTTTTTATATTTTGCCAAGGATGTGCCCAAAAGTTGAAAGCTTAAGAAGAGTCTAGTAGAGAGAAGAAAGGTAAAATTGGCTAAAAAGCACGTGAAATCATTTTGGAGGAGATACAAGACAAATAAACAATTTAAAAATTCATACTTCTGAGATATCGATATCAAATCGTTTCACAGAAATCAAATGGAAAATTATCATTTCACACTCACCCTTCTCTCTTACATTTAATTTATAATCTCTTTTAATAATCAAATATTGTTTTTAACTAATAAGATTATAATATTTTAAAATAAAATAATAATATTTTACATTGTTAGATGGTAGTATAAAATATGATAGTTGTTAAATTATCTTCATCCAACTTCTAAGTTTGTGTAATGCAATGTCAGCGACTGACCCGATTCGCCCAATTTTTGTATTCTTTTGTTGGTCTTTTCTCATCAATTATGAAATTAATCCGAAATCATTTTTGTCAAATACAATGTTGTAACCCAAAAGATCTACAAAAGTCAATGAAATGTTCAATTTTAATTAAGTTTTCAAATAAAAATACTCAAATTAATCAAACATCATTCTCTATCTCTTTTCATTTATGTATCTTAAATTATAATTAAACTTTTACCCTTTTTAAAAATGAATAAAACGCGAATTTAATAAGTATTGTAAGGATATGACAAATAAATATAGAAAGCTAGAATCTAACGTTTTCAAAAAATATTGCTAAAAGAAATTTGTATATATACCAATTTTTTTATAAGGGTAACGAAGTTTGTCCACTAAAAAAATTATGAATGGATTGAAAAACTACACCAAACAAAACCTATATATATTATTATTCACTGCGTGGATGTTGTAAGTTAACTATTTTGGAAGTTTTATTAAAATGGTATAATTTTGCGCCGATTTTAGGAGAATGGATAGGTTTAAATTTTTTTACATTGAGATCATCGTTTGTTTTAATGAGTTTTGTTCGAAAAATGTTGAAAAAAAAGTTGTGCTTTACGAACCCTACTTTTATTAACCTTAAAACACTGTTAAGTTTTTTTTTAACGGTGAAGTTGTTAGAGTATGAAGACTTTATAGTATAATAAAAATACACAAAAATCACCATAATTATGTACGATTTTTGTGTATTTTTTTTATATTGAAATTGTCAAAACTTATAATAATTTTTGCTTAATTTTTTCAATTAGCATAAAATGACAATTTAAAAAAAATGTTAAAAATTTGTGGTGACAAATTATAAAATTTTAATTTAAAATATGATAGATTGAGTTATTTAAAAATATTGAATAAAATATTTGAAGTAGGATATAGATTTTTAAATAAAATAAGTAGGCTTCCTGAATACAACTATTGCAAAACATTAAATTTAATATTTTATTCATTTTAATTTTATCCATTTATTTAAATATAAAAACATGTACTAGTATTTTTATGTACTATATAATCTATCATTTCATTTACATTGATATTAGAAAATCCACAAATTTTAATTTATGAAAAATCACAAGTAATCTTAAACTCTATCGTTTAATACAATTAATTTTAATTCGAGAAATATAATTATAGACACAAATATTTTTTACTTTTATATTTTTGTTCAAATATATTCATAATATAAGATTTATTAGGAGAGTAGTTTAACCTGACTTGTATAGTAATGTTTTTCTAGTTTGCATTTTATTTTATAAAATCTACAAGTCATTTTACAATATTATTTTATTTTCTAATTATTAACACTTTTAATTAAATATGTAAAACAATAAAAATATTTAAAATTTATTTCATCACACACCACAAAAAAAATCAGATTTATCAACAAATTTTTATTTACGAATTTGAATCTGTAGGTAAATTTAATATTACCTACAAATATCACCCACGAATCTGAATCTGTAGGTAAATTTTGAATTATTTATGAAATATTATCCACAAATCTAAATCCATAGGCAAATTCAACACTACCTTCATATTACCTACGAATATGTACATGTAGATAAATTTTATATTATCCACAAATTTTACCTACAAATCTAAATTTGTAACTAAATTCAATATTATTATTAATATAAATATTTTTATTAATAATATTAACAATATTATTAATATTGACAATATTTATAATATTAAAAATATAAATAATCTTAATAATTTTAATAATATCAATAATATTAATCATAATCATTATATACGAAATATTAAAATTATTATTACAATATGAATAATTATAAATAATAATCATAACTAATATTCATAAATAATAATTATAAATAATAATAGTAAATATAAGAAAAGATAAAAATAATAATAAATAAATATAAAAATAAAAAATATGCAAGATTATTTACAAATTTATCCCACAAACTCAAGTTGGTAGATAATGCTAAATTTATCTACCGATTTAGATCCATAGGTAATATTTGTAGGTAATGTTAGCATTACCTACGGATTCAAACCCGTGAGTAAAAATTCGTCGACAAATATAAAGTTAGTAGATATTACCTATGGACTAGAGTTAATGGGTATTACCTATGAATTAAACTTGGTGGATATTATCTACAGACTAAAGTTGTTAGATATACATACTATTAACATTATAAAATTAATAATAATTATCATAACATGACAACAAAACTTGTAAGGTCTAATGGTTAAAACTTCTTTGATCATATATCATACTTAAAAGAGTGGCAATTACTAAACATTTTATAATGAATAAAATTTCAAATTCAAGAGTGTGAAATTTTAAATAGACTTTAAAAAAATAATAGAAAAGATAAACATTTCCTTAGTCAAACCACTACTAAAACTCTATTTATGTTTTCACTAATTCTCAATGTTTCTAATCATAAATTTTAGCTTGATTTTATCAATCACTATACCCTATTTAATCACTTTTGGCCATGGAAATCGATTTATTTTTAAATCTATCTATATTTTACTGTATAAATATTAAATCCAACAAAAACATTAATTTTGTGTTTGAAATGAGGAGAAAATTTGTGGGGAGAGGAGAGAATGAATTTATGAGGATTTGAGATGATATATGAGGTTGTTTGGATTGAGGGACGATAGAGTGAATTTGTGAGGATGATTTATTGAAATTTGTGAATGATGTGACAGTTGAAAGGAGATTTAAAAAGTATTTTAAAAGTGTAGAATGTAAGTTTACAAATTTACCCTTAGTATTAAAAAATATTTGAATAATTAATTATGATATATTATTTTGTGTATGATTGAGTTAATTAAATTTTTCTAATGTATAGTATCCATAATTACTTGTATTTTTAATAAAAAAATTAAAAAATATAATAGAAAATAATTTTGTGTTAAATTGAAATAAATTTATTAAATATATTAAAACTTATGAAAATAATATTTATTATTGTATACATTTGTTATATAACTATATATATTTTTGTTAATATTATAATTTTATTTTATTATTTTAATTATTTATAATTCTATGTTGTTATTAATGGTATAATTAAATATTTTTGAAATTATTAAATAAATTTATTTAATTTTTTATATTGTATATTGTATATATATAATTATGTTTTGAAAATGCGTAGTATTTAAGTAAAATACAATAATTATACCTGGAATTACAATCAACCTCTTCATTTGCATAAAGAATAAAAAAAATCTTTCATCCTCTCCTCCACTCTCAAAAGCACTTAAACAAATACAAGAAGCACTCACTCGTCCCTCTCTCCTCATTGTACATACCTGAAAACAAACACAGTGTAAGAGAATATAATTGAAGAAGTAAAAATTAAGTTAATTAGTCAAAAAATTTAATCTAATACAAGTTAATTTACTAAGAAAAAATTAAAAATGACCAAATTATAAAAAGTATTCAACTTGAAATCATCTAAGCAGTTAAAAAGCACGTGTAATCATTTTTTTTAATCAACAATAAAAATTTATTAAATAAGAGTACTTGGGCTACTTCAACCATGTACAAAAATTCCCTATGCTGGAGGGATGAGGTTTCCAGATAAAATGCCTAAACATAGACATATTTAGCACATATAATTGTAATAAGCTTAAACCTCTTTAAAAGCATCATGATGACAATGCATAAATCAAATTATCTATCAAGGAATCTAGCATCTTAGTCCAATTCCAGACTATAAGCATATCAGCTCAAAAGAAAGACTTTGTCTCCTTTCTATCTACTGCAGTTTCCCAAGCATCCAGTATGATTATAGTTGTACCCCAAGAAATTCCTCTCATGCAAACCGAGAATCCATCCAAAAGCAAAGAAAGGGCGTTAATTATCAATATAGTGATTTTAAACATTCATATACATTAATACACCAATCAGAATAAAAGAAATTTGACTTTGGAAATTTATAGCTTATCCATGCCCACGCCTTTACTTGAACCAAAGCAAAAATTTCAACAGGATCCACCACTGCATTATTGAAAATTATCCTATTCTTATGATTTCAAATTCCCCAAATAATAGAAATCCACACACATTTCCAAACACAATTTTCCAAGTAGTTTAGACCCATAAAACCTATTTGTTCGAAATGTTGAATAGCATTATCACAATGTACAAAAGCTCTACCAGCCCAAGCATCATACATATATCACACTTTAGAAATCACTTTACATGTGAAAAAAAGATGATTTACTGTTTCAAGCTCAGTCTCATACATGACACACATTCTCCCTCCAGCTTGAATTCCTCTATATATTAAATTACCATATGTTGCAATTTTACCAATTAAAACATGCCAAACAAAGTAATGTGCTGATGGAAGAGCTTTTAGGCAAAAAAAAATCAAAATTGAATGCAGAGAATGGATAATCATAAATTAAGGTTTATGAAGAAGCTACATCACAACCCTAAATTAGTAACCCACATTAAAAGAGACAACAAATATGGAGGTTCGGAGACAACAAATAGATGCTGAAGTTCAAGGATAAGAGTTTTGGGGGGCTGTTATGGGCTACAATTTCGGTGGATTTAATTGGTAAAGTGGTGCAGAAATTTGATTCTAGCATTTGATAAATGTTGTTTTGATTGTAATATGCAGCTTAGATGAGTATTGTTTGTAATGTTAGGAGTCAGATGAGTATTGTTTGTAATGTTGGGAGTTAATTGGTCTGAATGCTTTTATATATGAGTTGAGATATAGCATAATTATTTTTATTATTTATTATTTTCTTGTTGATAAAAAATTTATATTAAAAAAAATAAAGAAAAAATTTAAAGTATTTTTTTTTTAAAACGTCAAGATAAATTTAAGAGAGTTGTAAAACAAAACAAAAAATTAAAGAAAAGTAAAAAAGTATGTACTCAATTTGTTTAGACAATTAAAAAATTATTCGTTTTTGCACTCTTCAAATGAGTAACTTGAATTGATTCAACTTCTCTAGTAAAAAACAACTTATACGGTGAATGTATATCTCGCTTTTTGTTTGAAAGGTGTTGTCCTATTCGAAAAACATTTTTTTATTCGATTAATATGCATTCAAAAAGTCTCATTTCTTCTTTTTCCAAAATTTCGACATTTAATATCAATCTTTACACAACAACATGAAATTCGTTAAATTAAATTCATCACAAACAAGTGTAAAGGAATGAACGTATACCAAAATTTCATTGAAAATTTAGAATGAGACTTTATGTATATGAATTAATCACGGAAATAATGATGATTTTTTTTTCAATTATCTAGTAAAAAAAAATTAATATTTAATAAAACAATTAATGCTTAATACTACATTAATCATTTTATTAAATTTCAAACAAGAAAAACTAAGAATCATTCTTGGATCCATTATAAAGCAATAATTCTAAATACATAAAAAGCAATAATTTAAACAACAAATTAAATGTTGAAAAAATGTTATCTTACTTAAAATATTCTTATTCAGTTTTTTATGCATGATTTTTTTTTTCTCTTACCCTTATTTTCACCTTAGTTAGTGCACACTGACGATTCAACTTAAACCTTTACATTGTTCTATTTTAACTTCTTCTTAAACCTTTTTATATATTCTACACCTAATTGGATCTTTCATTGCAAACGTTTATTTTGATGGAAAAATTCTTGATTATGCCCAAACTTTTCAAATGAATAAAGCATGAACAATGAATCTAACAAAGAATCTACCAAAAGAGCAAGTAGAACTAAACAAACTTAGATGCTGTTTATATCTATTAAAATCAACAATGTTTGTGTGTACGACAAGCCATAAAGACCATACTTAAAACAATAACAACAAAGTTTTTGTATAAAAAAAATAAGGAGCATCAAAAGGCACAGATGATAAACTTGTTTGTGGTGCTGTAAATTTTGTTAAGATATATACAAATTTGACATCACATCTTCATCTATAAGTAATCTTGAATAACCTAAGTGTTGGGTTAATTTCATGATAAATTCAATATATACTCGGCTTTGGAGAGAAGTGACTCATTAGCCCAAAAGTTAGTGGTATAAATCTACTTGTATAATTTTTAGGTTGTAAAAGGGTTTGATACTCTAAATACTTCTATTTAATATATCATTTTTGCTTATAAAAAAATAGAAGTATTTATTAGTTCTTATTTTTGTAGTAATGTTGTTTCGACCTAATCTTTAGGAAGATGATAACCAATTCAGTTATTTTAAGAGATAATGGATTTTACATTATTTATAATAATATATACATAATCAGCACATAATCTACTATAATAACATATGCAAAATTCTTATAACGCGGAAAAACAATAAATATAATAGCATAAGAATCATAACTAATGTATATGTATAAGAATTAAACAGTGTCTGTTTCACCTCACCCTTTTTATTTGATAGTCCTGCAATTGCTGTACACTATTTTAGTATAGATGTTATTTATTCTCTTTAGTTACTTTCACTGTTACGTACCATCTTACAAGGAATGCACTTTAATACAAATACAAGAAAAAGATATACAAGTAAAAAATAATGGTTAATTTTTTTTCTCTGCTATTATTAGATGATATATATTTTGAAAAAGAAAGAAAATGTAACATTAACTGGTAGCATTTTTTTGCGTCTGTTTTTATCATGTCACTGGTTGTGGTTAGGAAATTATGATAGCACAGGCAGATGCATATATTCCTCTACTCATGTAGCAGCTAGCGGCAAAGTGGCATTGAATTTTCATGGTGACAGTTCAATTATGATGTGTGAGACCTGAAGTGTGGTGGTGTGTGCAGTGCAGGTAGGAAGGGAAAGGCTGCAGTGATGGATTAGGCTGAATAGGAGAGTGACTGTGCGGGAGGGTAATTACTACAACAAGTACATGATCATTTTTTTTGGAAAATGGGATCATAAGAAATTATAAGTGTAACTGAGTATGTGGCCAAAACAATACTCGGGCACGTGAACGGATATTGCGGGATAAGTAGAACTATGATTAGCATCTATATGTTACAGAGAGAAGAGTGGATGATTTTGTTTGTAGTAAGTAACTGCTTACTCATTCAAATAATGGAACTACTACAATACAATCATCTTTACCTTATCTATGCCTATCTACCTATGAGGTACAGGCTTGTGTAGCTACCTATCTTCCTTGTGATTTTGTGAACTGTGGTGTGTTTCCTTTGCGTGTCTCCAATGAAGACTACTAGTAGTAGTGTGTAGTCTTGTTCTTTGCTTAGAAGTGGAAAATGGTGAATCCCACTTTTTCTGCTCGCAGATTGTTCTTATTGCATGGGGGGTTAAAGGGAATATTCATTTACCATCTCCACTCTCTGTTTAGATTTGATGGGAGATTCTGCTCTTCTTTTAACTTCTTCGTACCACGTTCCTAACTCCTTTCTCCCACTTTTTTTTTTCCCTCTCTGTATGCACTCAATTCTGGATCCTTGAATGAATCATTTGGATATATGCTACATATGACCATTGTTTCTTCAATGATTATTCTCTTATATAAGAATCTCTAAGTTTCTTTCCTTCAATTCGTTACTCATTTATGCATCATGCTTGCATCACCAACGGACTATAAAACATCAAATCAGCATTTTACTAGTTTATATGCAACTAAAAAAATCCAGCCACCTCCTGATTTATTTAATCTAAGCTATCATACCCACATGCTTGATTCAAAACAATCCTCTTTGATTGGTAGGCAAAGGTCAGAAACAACTTTTTCATTAGCATTATATCAAACAGAACCTTCAAATAAGATCATGACAAGCCACTTTTTTGAAACCCTAATATTTTGTCATGATTTGAAGCAGTTGTGTAATATTTAATAAATTTTGTATGCTCCTACGTACAGATATGTATAATATATGTATATACATATATGATAATTAATCAATTAATGAAGTTATTTGTTCTCCTTAATTAGACCTCATGAATGACACTCGTAGGTATTTAAATTTACTTTTCGCGTCTTGAAAGACAATGAACCACGAAGAAGGGAATTCGTACATGTGGATGCAAAATAATGCATGAAATAGGTAGCGAACACAGTAAACCACTCGTCCTCATGCATTTCTTATATTATATTTATCGAAGAAACTGTTTATGGACGACAAATGCTTGTGATGACAGTGTTGGCAGACTCACACGCAGAAAATTGTTCAACACAAAAATTAACTTTGTTCCATAAGTCAAAACCTTGATACTTGTTCTTCCATGCCATTTAAAAAAGACTCTTACATAGTAAATGATACACTTAATAAGTTCCATGTTCATAGAAGTCCAAGCTCCGTTGTCCTTACGGCGGTGACCCACCAAAGATAGAAAAAAATGAAGACAGAGAAATTGATGCCCAGGACATTCTCTACACGTCAAAAAATTTAAAATGAACATTTGCCATTGCTGGATCTTATTTAAATGAGTGGGTTTCAATTGAAGAATTTTTTATGTAGCCATCAACCTCTGCATTCCTTAATTAATTGCATGTCTAGAAGAACGTAGCCCGATTTCGAAAGCCAAAGTCAATATATATTGAAATAGATTGCAGAAGTAAAAAAAGGATTAAAGAAGAGAAAAAAAAGCATATACTCGTCTGTTAACTGAACAAAACAGTGCATTTTGTGGGGTTGAGGGAAAGTAAATTAGCAAGCTAAAGCGGTGTTTAGGCTGCTAAGTTGGCTTTCCAAGATGAAGTTGTAAGCTTTATCGTTTTAGTTAAATTAATATTCACAAAGGTGGAATTTAGTGCGACATATGTTTCACTTGTCGTCATTCAAATATTACAGAGATTCTGTCCTCTCTCTCTCTCTCTCTCTCTTTTTTCAACTTCCTTTTATTTTATGTTAAAAAGAAACGATGAGAAATAATTAAGAAAGTGACACTTGGATTGTGGAAGTAAACTAACATTTGAAGTTCTGGCTTAGGATAATCTGATTATAATATAAGAATGGTGTAAGGTTGGCTTAGTTGAGCTAACAGAAGACTCTTAAGGGATATTATAGCTCTCCCACGTGGCCAAAGTTTACTAAACTTACGATCTCACTCACCCACCTACCCGTGTGAGAAAAATGTGTGTTCACTTTCTCTGATTTCAAAATTTGAAACACCATATCTCTCCCTCCCTGTTGCCCTTGTGAACATAATGACCAATGCATATTGCACAGCGCACACACCACTTTTCTTTAACTAAAACCACATCATGATTGAATCATTACACCCTTTAAATTCAAAGTGCACATTCCTTCTCCCTCTCTCTCTCTAAATAGTAGTTCTCACTGTGTGGAAGATTAGAGAGACAGCGATTTTGCTAAAATAATAGAAGCAAGTATGTAATTTGACTAGAATCGGAGAGAGTGGGTCATGGTGTCTGCTTTTATGGCCTGAAACGGACAGAACTTATGAGGCTTCACATTACCTCAGAGGACTATATGGATATGTTAAAGGACTCCTTCTGGGACACACCAATACCACAATCATAAATGACATGTTCCCCACCTCTCGCAATGCAATTATAATACCCACAAAATATATTCTAAACACACATAATTATAAATCCACACTATTCACTATTTCTGTTGACTATAACATCCTAATTTCCATATATTTACTTATTTTTAAATCATTTATTAAAATAATCCGCCTGTTAATAAATGCATGTCTATATAAACTATTCATTTAAGAATCAATTAAGAAGAAGCTCATTAATATCTCCTCGAAATGTAAGAATGTTAATTAATTTCGTTTTTCTTTGCATAGTTAACACTATAGTTGTTATTTTGACTCGTCTTATTATATTAAAATAAAACTAATCATGATGTTACTAGTTTATATAGCTGTGATTAGTAGTTTTACAGTTTTGATATATAAGAATTTAAGAGGAAGTGTGATACCTAAGTTGAAGGCAAGAAAATCTTTCGGCAAATTCTTGTAGGATTTGCATTGATCCAGTTTCAAATTCTTGTAGGATTTACATATTAATTGAAATTAGTTGAATTTAACGTATCACTTGATATGATATTTATCTTTATTTATATGTTTGATGCATTTGGCATAATGAGTGTGTTAAAAATCTCACATAAACTAAATATATAATCAAATTATAATATATAAATTTATTATATGATATTAAATTAAGCTTAACTTTCACAACTAAAGATTTAATCATATAATAAGATGTATGACCTATTATCTTGATAAGTGTTGAAGCACCCGTGTTCTAACTTATTTTATTTCATTTTTTTTAATAAAAAAAAACTATTGATTCTTATTTGGTTTGCTAATTTTTCAAAATGATACTTAATGAGTAAAGAGCCATGTAAAAAATTGTGATGGTTTCGTGATAAAATCATGTAAAATTGTAATTGTGTCATCTAATTACAATTATTTTACCTTACAATTTTACGTACAAACTAGTTTGTATCACCTCGCATAAATATATTAACAAGAAGTAAAAAAAAAAATAGTACTAAAATACTAATACAAACTAATGAAGGACCTAAACTTCAAGAAGTGAGTAGTGATATATTTATGCCAGCTTATTAGAGATTTAAAAATATTAATAAAAATTCAAATTAAAAATTTCAAGGAAATGATCTTTGTTTTACTTTTAGTTTATTTAACGACTAATTTTGCCACTTTACTCTTTTTTTTCCTTTTCGCCACAGTCGCCAATTAGAAAACTTTATGTAATGGTTAGATTTTTGAATAATGCAAAAATAATGAATTAATTATTCCTATACTTCCTTTTACATTCATCCTCTCACTCCCTAGCCACAACGTTATTTCCAGTTAAAATTATGAATTCCTTCTGCGTAATCATCTTGTTGGTATTTTGTTTACAAAAATATCTTTATCTATTTTGGGAACACTGTAAAAAATATGTCATATATATGCACACACAAAAGGGGAATAAATAACTTAGTGCATCAAAGTTTTGAAAACTTTCTAGTGTATCTAAATATTGAAATTTAGATTGGCATCGCAATAGTTAATCACATCTCTGAACATTAAAAAGAGTTCAAGAACCTTAAATACAGATACATGGAATGATTGTCAGCACAAAAAGGAAGTTTAAACTTAAAAGTTTAAACCCAAAGTGAGAAACAACAACCGTAAAGGAGCCGAATAATTAATCAAACGGTAACTACACTTATTAAAACCTAAAAGGGTTATTCTCCATGTCTTGCAAACTTTTCTAATCTTAAAGACTTTTAACCAATTATTTCCTACCATTTTTAACCTAAACCACCATATCCACTGGGATTTTCTTTCCCAAAATAAAAAACATTTGACTAATTCACCTACGTTGGCTTGTGAATCTTTACGAAAGTAGCTGTAAATTAAGGGGGGAAACAAGGTACTATTCACACTAAAAAAGTAGATGATATTGGCCTGATATCTTTGCATAAAGTGAAACAGTGGATTATGACGTTGGTGGGGCATGCAACGGGATGAACTGAAATTGACATAATTTTTCTTCTTTTTCTTTCCTAAGCTTTGAGATTTTTAACTTGTGAAGATACTGTGATGCATGCGCACAAGTGTAATAGTTGGTTCTTAACAACCGTTGCAAAAGCGAAAATAAAAGGGGTAACGTAATTAGTATTGAGAACCCACCAATAGCACTAAGTTGTGAAGCTTTCATGATTTTAATTTAGTGGTAATGTAGTTGGAGCAGGCCATTATTTTGTCCTCAGAGTTCAATCGATGATCCTCTGTGAAAACAACTGCTGGACACTTGATGCATCAACACAGCAAGAAGTGGATTCTCTGAGAGTATGATCGATCCTCATCCATGCCTTTTTCTTCTGCATCTGCAATTTTTCTGCAACTTGGACCCCCTTTTTTTCACTCTTTTCCCATCCTTTCATTATTACATTCAAAAATCTACTTAAACTAATCATCAACCCGCACAAAAGTTAACTAATCACAGGTTTCCAAAAATTTTCTAACATGTATTTTTTCTAAACATGCACATAATGTTTTTAAAATATTTGTGCTAATTTAATTGTAATTATAGTTAAATTCGATTTATTTAAAAGTTATACTTAAATGAGTTTAATTTGAGTAAGTTTTGTATTAATGATTTTAAATTTAATTTAATTTTATAAAATTAGAAATGTCTTTATATATATATATTATTTATTTTTTATTGGATCTTCTAACATTTTAGAATATTACACTTACAAAGAGTGAGTCTATTTGTTTCAGTAGGATTCATAGAAAACAATAAAATAATCATAAGATATTTCACTTATTTAGATAATGAAATAAAAAGTGAAAGGAGAGAAATTTTGTGTGAAACCCCACTTCAAGAAAACTTCTCTTTCTAAATGATTACCATTGTGTACACAGTTTGCTCTTTTAAAATTTTGAAAAATGATAGTTTGACCATCAATACAACCAAATTTTACCTTTCTGAGTTTCACAACTCTCGTGTTGTTTTACTTTTTGGTTGTAATCAACATTCCATGCTCATAGAGAAGTTTCTGAAATGTGCATGTAAATACTTGCTTTTACTATTTTAGTATGAAAACAATATACAATTATTCTGAATAATATATATATAAAACGTAGTATAATTTTCATGTTATAAAAAACATTGTAATTGTAAATTCTAATGAATTAAGAAAAATCACTGCCATCTAAATATTAAAACAAACTTCATTATTGTCATCATACGGTAAAAAGATATATAATTATTGAAAGAGATAAATCTGTTGAATAAAATTTAATGCTTCAATGGAATATTTTACGATATCAAAAAAATATTGAAGGAAACATTAGAAGTCTTTTACAATTCAGAGTTCGGCTTTGTAGTTGTTAATTATTAAATTAGCTTATGTATTAGTGCATTACGTTATAGCAGTGATTTGGCATGAGAATGGTTCTTGGTGGGACTTTAACTCCAAACCCATTTCTTGGCAAATTCTCCTTCCACCACATCAATTCCAACATGCAACCAATATTAAAAATGATGAAAATACCCTTACAAAATAATGAAATAACTTTAAATAAAAAGAGGGTCTGGACAAAAATTACTTTCAGAATTCTTTTTTTGAAAATATTCTGAATTTAGATTTTCAGAACACATTTTTTAATTCCAGAAATTTTTATCTGTAATACATTTTCAATTTTACGTTCTGGATTTTTTTTCAAAATATATTTTTTGACTTTCAATTATATTTATTAAAAATTCAAAATAAAAGTAATTTTTTAAAATTTTAAAAGATGATAGAGTGGATGTTAAAATTGATATGATATAAGAAGATGTCTATTTTCTTTTATCCTAAGCTCAGACTTCTTGCACCCTATGATTTTTACTTGCATCCGATAGATTTTTGGTGGCTGAAAATGAATTTATGGAATAAAATTAAAAAACTAAAATCTCATTAAAAATCAATTTCGAAATATATATATATTAAAAAAATTCATAAAACAAAATCTAGAAATTCTAAAAAAGTGGTTCTGAAATTCAGAAAATGGTTCCGAAAATCTAAATATAGAATATTTAAAAACTAAAAAAAAAACATTTTTATCATTTCACACAAGACATCGGGTGCAGGTTCAAAAAAATTAGGTACAGCAAGTAATTGCTAATAAGAAGACCCAATGTTGGGCTTTCACATAGAGCAAGGGCCCAAGAGACTGTATTGTAGATTAAAAAAAATAGAGGCAAAACGTCCATACAAGTAACTTCTACATAACATTAACGATATTTCTAGAGACTTAACACTTTTCTTATAGGAGATAACTTCTATGAATCAAATCACACTAATTTTAGTTTATAGATTTTTATTTTATTTTTTTATAGTAATTATGAAAAGCTTATCCAAACATATTCCAATTAAATGTAAGGATCTATTACCTAAATGTATTGAAGTATTTATAAATCCTATGATTTTTGTTTTGTAAAGTAATATGCAAATCGCACATCAAAATGCAAATTTAAATGATATAATTTCACTATTATTTGTTAAAATAAAACAATTTCATAGTTCTAAGGCAATATAAGATAGATACACATACAACTGTTACATAAGCCTGATATAACATCATTTTGATGGAGTACCAAGTGATGTATGATGTGTGCTAGAATCATCTTTCTCTGCTCTCTCTGTATCTCTGTCTTTTTCTTTATATTTCTTTCAGCAATCTAAACAGAGTATATGTTCTTGTACAGCATTAAATCTGTGCACTGCCCTTTATTCTTATCATGGATGAAAAAGAAAGACCTGGCTTTTTAATGTATCTGATTATGCACGAATTCGACAATAGGGTATGCATGTTATCTAGTGGACCAGAAGACAAATTGCTAAATCTTCGTGATTTAATTTCTGGATTTTAAATTCCAATGTACATGCTTTGAAATGCATGTTTGTAGTGATTTTTTCAGTTGTAGATGAAATGTTTCTTTCTGTAGTGACCTTTTTCAATATTTGTCCAACAACGAGTGTTAGGTGAGGAATGAATATACATTTTTGGTTTTTCTACTAATATTATATAGCAAAGTGACTGTGATTACAAACAAGTAAACCCCATTTTAGTATACACTCAAAATCAATTTTTATAACAATTTTCCAAACATCATTTAAATGCAGATCACACCATTTTTTCAAAATCAATTTTAACTAATAATTAATAAGTCATAGTGGGAGTGATGTGTGAAATGTATATGAGTCAGCAAGAGATTTCAGAAATTTTCACTCTTATAAGGCATCCTAGTGGAACAGGTGAACTGGTGTGAAAGAAAGCCTTGTAGCAGACTTTTAACAAAATTAAGGAACCATGTAGTTGCTTGAAATGCAAGAGGGATACCTATATGTCAAGATATGAAACCTTCCCAATGTGTTGCTTTTACCATCAAGTTATGTGAAAAAGTTGAAGTATATCTTGTGGAATAAGGCACTGGGAAATGTAAACTGGGCACCAAGCTATTGTGTGGTGATCAAAGTGTGAGATGAGATGCATAGCTGATTGGTGGAATGGCTTCTTCTTGTGCAAGGGAGAAATTGTTTGAAAGGGACAATATACCAGCAACAAATTTTAATTCATGAGTGACCTATTATGGTATTTAAAACGTCCCAAAATATATAACAGTGACCTTGCAAAATCTTCACCCTTGTCTAAGAAAAGCCTAGATGGTTCCTCTTCATCTCTCTTACCCCTCTTGTTATCTCCTCCACTTTACTTCTTCTGCATGAGCCACACCCACTTCTTCACCAAATGGGGTGGCTGCAATCCCTCCTCTCTCCACTGAAGAAGTTCTGGCTCCGCTTGAATTCAACTCAAAAGAAGAGTACGTTCCATGATCATGTTTTGTCAGCAACATGCTTATTTTGTTTTCTCTTATGTCTGCATCTAGTTTAAATCCAGCAGTGCCTGTGTCCCGCTTTTTAGATTGTTTAACCACTTTACACAAAGCTTCTATTTATTCTTGAACCGATCATCATATACACCAATGCTCTCTTTCTCTTTCACTTATTTACCATTTCATAGGGATTTGAAATCAAGTAAAAGACAATCCAATGTTCTAGGAAACGTGTTTTCTACACAAACACACTATACCTTTTCCCCTTGCTAACAGCTAAGGGCACTGCATGATTTGATTCCTTTTTCCCCCCACTTCCACATCATTCTTTTTCACATTTGTTTCCAACATTTCAGGAAGAGGGATTTACATTCTGTATGAAGATGTCAAGTCTTGCCCCTATGAAGACGTGCACGTCCTCTGGTCCATACTGGTGGAACCGCATTCACCTTCTATGCCATCCAAAAAAAATGAAGCTCTTGGACACAAGACAAAATTGAGAAGTGGCTAGTATTAATGTACATAATAAAGTATTTATAATGTTCATACTATAGAGTGCTTCTATCTTACTTTTACTTTTACTTTTTCCTTTAACTTTTGTAGCACCAGTAGCATAGAGCGACTCTTAGCTTTTGCTTTTGAAGCATTTACCAAGTTCTTATATACAAAAAATTACTTATCTTTATATCTTCTTGAATGATTTTGGTTTATGCACCAGTTATCAACAGTTGGAAAGTTGGCTTGCTGTTATTGGGGAGAATAGGGTAAGAAAGAAGAAATTGAAATTTATTTCTTAGAAATAGGTTTGTTTAGGTTAAGGCGTGTATATGAAGGTGTTGATATGGTACTTGGTTCCTTTAATTTCCATTGTTGAAGTTGACCTGTGAAAGCACAGACTTAAATTCAGTCAATCTAAAAATGAGTGACAGGATGTTAGGTAACAAGGAAACAGGTCTTCTGGTTTAACAGTGTAGTGTAATGTGCTGAATGTGAAAGTCTTTTATATCATACCTCTTCACAATAATGGAACACTTCACACTGTGTAGCAACCAGATAGCGTGGGAACTACATAATTTTTTTACAGTACAAAAGCTAATTCAATTCAAATCCCTAGCTTTCAACAAATTAGAGTAATCCATAGAGAAAAAGTCACTATTATGTCAGAAAAAAATTATTTTATATTCTTCAATTGAATATTTACTATTACAAAAATGATTTTTTTACACTCAACTCAATGTTTTTTAAAATTTTTAAAATTACTTTTAACATATTGTATTTTACTTATATTTTCATTAATATATTAGATTTTTTTTTATTATTATAAATATTAATATTTTATTGTAAGTGTAAGGTAAAGTGTCAAAATATCATCATCCTTACTATTAACTTAAATGACGTGATGGTTTATTTTTTTTTATTTACAGTATCAAATATAATATCACGAACTTAAATAACCACAAAATGAATTTCTACAACCATAAAATAAATTTCTACAACCCTGATTATCTCTATAAAACATTACATGGTTTCGATTTTTAAAATTAAATGTTAAAATAAAAATCAAATCAATCAAGCATAAACACTAAATAATATTGTTTTTTTTTATAAATATAATTAAAACTCTAAAGTGTTATTTTTTTTATGATATAAATTTGTCTATTTGAGATGTCAAGATTAAATCACATTATAGAAATTAAATTGAAAAATATAAAGATTTTAATAATAAATATAATATTTTTTCATAAAAGTTTAATTAAAAATATTTAAATTTATAAAAAAATTAATTTTAATTTTTTTTAAATAAAAAGGGATAAACTATGATGATATAAAGTAATCCCATTTCATAAAATCAAAACAACAAAAATTGAATGATAGTAAAATTAATTGACAATAACTCGATTCAAAAATATATAATTTTAAGATACTTAATAAAATAATTTTTTAATAAAAACTCAGTTAAAATTCTAAATAAAAAAGAGATTTAAAAACTTAATTAAACATGCAGTTAATTATGTTGTATATAAGAGCATTTTGTGGGAAGATTTACTTTTCCAAAAATTTAAATTAAAAACATCCTTTTAAGAAAAAATTGCAGCTTACATCATGGCTATTTATGTTTTGACAGCTTCTTCTGGCACCCCATACTAAAATCATATTTATTATTATACCCTTCAATAAAAAATATTAAAAAAATTAAATATAACTTTAACTTAATTTAATTTAATCTACTTTAACCTTCTCTCCCTTTCTCCTTCACTCCAGCTCCCCACACCTCCATCCATCTCCCACCTCCTTCAAGCTTTCTCATTCTCTCAAGTTCTCCATATTTCAAAGCTTTCATTCCTTCTAAAGCTTTCCCTTTTCACTCTCATCTTCATTTACAACACTTACATGTTAGTAATTTTATTGATTTTAATTTTGAAGTGAAATGTGGGCGGAAGGCACGGTGGAGTCCGGTAACCATTCGCATAAATAGGTATCAGATTACGTAATCTAGTAAGTTTTAAGTTAGGTTCCGGATTATATAATTCAATTGGTTTTTTTGTTAGGTTCTGGATTATGTAATTCGGTAGGTATTACGTTTTCAACGTTTTGGGTTATATAATCCGATAGGTTTATCCAATTATCTAGAAGTTGCATTTTTTGTGTTTCAGATTGAATAATGTAGTTTTGGTTTTTATGTGAGATTTGTACATTTTGGATCCGGTATACATATGGATTATCTAATCTAAAATACTGTTGTTTTTGGCACCGGATTGCGTGATCCGTTGATGGAGCAGATTACATAATCTGAAAATGAGTATTTAAGAGTCGATAACTTACTAAAGAAATAGGAGAATGACGAGTCAACCACTGTCGGCACTCACAATAGTTACCACCACCATCGCAACAACGCAGGTACCATCAGAATGCACCACCTCAACCACAAGCTTAAGCACCACAACCGTAACAGTGTACCCACCACCACAATAAGCACCTTCTTTTTCACTGTGAACAAAATGTAAAACAATACTTTATTTTATCTTTTTTACGGTTTTGATATTTTAAAAGTTTATGGAGATTCAAGAGAAATGGGTGAAGGAAGAAGCTATCTTATGTTTTTAAGTAAAATCACATTCACATCATCCAGTTTTAATAAATAAAGCCCATTTACTTTATATTTTTAATAAAGTAATACTCATTTATCTTATTTTATTTTAAAATATAATATAATTAAAAATTAACTAAAAATTATGAAATTTAAAGTTTTAAAATATATAAATTAAATATTTTTAAACAAAAATAAATAGAAAAAATACTTTTTATGAATAAATTAAGTGGGTGTCCCTTTAGTAAAAGTATAAAAAGGTTAATATAGGTAAATATAAGGATACAAGGAAGGTTGATGTGTATTTAAAAATTATAAACGTGTGAATATCTTACTGAAAAATTAAAATTAAAATTAAAAGAAGATGTGAATATCATTTACTATAATTTGATTATTGCAAATTTTCCTTTTTTTTCATGTTTAGTTGACCACTTTATAATAAGGCAGCAGTGTTTGTGTTTATATTCATTTATATTTATTCCTTTTATTTATATTCTATATTTTAATTGTACAATTTTCATTTTGTTTTAACCCATTTGTGTTTTAAAATATTTGATTAAATTATTTATTTGGATGGTATAATTGAACAATTTTTTTGTGTTTTAAAATCATATATGTGAAATTTATAGAACAGAAATTAACGTGTTAATAACTAAGAGCTGTCAATCAGAAAAAACAAGGAAAAGAAATGTATAAAACTCCCAAAGCAACAGGGTTACTTGTTTCTGTCCAGATTTTGTTTCTGCCGTGTGTGGGTGGGTGTTTTGCCTCTGGTAACCCTTCATCTCTTTCACTATTTCCACTCTCTGGGTTTCTGCTACCTTGTTTTCTTTTATCTCAACCTTCGATTTGTCTTATCTTGTTTAATGATACTATTGTTTCATGTTTCAACAAGTATCTTATACCATGGAGCATTATTATCTGTACCAAAGCCCATTTATATGCTAACATATTAATGTTGGAATTAGTGTTCCTTTTCTTGTTAACAACAAAATTGAAAGAAAAACAGTGTATCGCTAATGTTGAAAATTGCTGCCACTGCCTAGCTAAGTTGTAATGTCTGCCTAAAATCTGGAAAAAAAAATCATCTATTTCCTCCCCACTTGATTTTTGATCTATTTTGGTTTCATATTTCTTCCATTTTACGTTTTCCCCTTGAAAACTGTGGTGTGGGTTCATGCTTGATTAAGAGGTAGAAATCTGTTTGTTTTTCTTTTGTCTGCTGGTAAAAGTTGGATGTGAAGTAAGTATCCAATAAATTTATGTGATTTCTGTTTTCTTCTTCTTTATAAATTGTAGTTAGTAGGGCATGTCTATGTTATTTATCAGGGTCCAGGTTCTTTTCTTTTGTTTCTATACTGATCTCTCTAAAAATGACAACAATCATATGATGTAGTTGCCATCTTTTGAATTTGCTGCTTCTAGAATTAGAGCATGTATCACACTATAGTCTTTCTACCCTGAGCTCTCTAAAAATGACAACTATTGGCAGTGCACTGTGCACATGGTTTTTTATTGCCTTTTAAGATAGATAATTAGACAAACTACTCTGTTTGTGTTTCAAGAGCAGTTTCATCTTTTGAACAGCTATATGATTTGAATTCTCCTCCTCTCATGTCTGGAAGCTTAACAAATGTCAGCTTCAAGGTTTCTCCTCAGTAATGGCATCCTTTTGGGCTCCTCAGATGCCCCTCCAGTCAAAAACTTCCTTGAAACTCATCCAGGTACTTTCAAAATGAGTAACAATTTAGTAAAATAAGTAAATAAGCTATAGCAAGATTTCCTTATACATTTTCTAAACTTATTTGGCTAACTTCTGGTCCAGGTGCTTACACAACATCACGTACTTACAACAATGCCTCATGGTTGTTATTTTGGGAAAGGCACATAAAAAGACTTTCAGAATCTGTACAAATTCTATCAAATTCTGCCCCATGGCTTCTATTTAAATCTAATCATTCTGCAGTTTTGTCACCATCATCAGTAACCTTGTCAATATGGCAACCCACTGTTCAGTTGCTTGTTAATGATTCGATATGCAAAGTCTTGCCAATTGCTCTAAAAGAAAGGAAAGATTGTGAGGAGCTGGCCATTACAACTCTTGTTAGTGGTAATTTAGAGGAATTAAATGCATGTGAAACTGTTAGCAAGGAAAACATGAGTAAAATTCTCGATGTGCATGTGCACGTTGAAACTTATGTTCCTCCTACATTCGGTATTTGGGGAAATGGTGTACACTTGGCTTTGGTGGGATATGGGAGGAATGTTGCAGCTGCAAAATATTCAGATTGGGTAAGGTTAGTTTGTGCATTTTGAATTACATATTTATTTTCATCTTCTTGCTGTTTGTTGCGTTGATGTTCCTTCAAGTTCATAGTTGGAAATTCTGCTACAATACAGGATTAGGAAGCCTATGGAAAAGCTCAGGCCTCCCTCAGTGACGGAACTGTTGCTGTCAAATGATGGGGATCAGATCCTGGAAGGTTGTGTGACAAATTTTTTTGTTGTTTGCTGCAATGTGAGTTTATTTTATCTATCTATTTAATTTCTAACTTTCTATGTTACTATATTCATACTTATCTTATGCGAGATTCTATATGCCTATTTTTATTAGTGTGCATACTTATGCATCACTCTCCAAAATTGGAACCTAAAGTTGATGCTAAATACTGGGGTTGGATTGAACAAACTTTAATATTCTTGTGCATGTGTGGGGTTTGAAACATTTTATGAAATAAACTTATGCATTACTTCTGCTTTTAATGACAGGTTTGTGCATCTTTTAGTGTTAATTTCTTGTTTCATTTTAGGTTTGGAATTCAAATGATGGGAAGGCCCTGTGTGATTCTTTTGAAGTACAAACAGCTCCTATCAGTGATGGTGTCCTTCCAGGAACAATACGCCAAATAGTGCTTGAGTACGGTTTAATTATAAATCTTTCTGCTATATTTTTTTTTGACCATAAATAAACCATGCCCTTGTGTAAAATTGAAGTTATTTATATGGTGTATAGTTTAACAATTTGCTTGACATTAGCATAGAATTAGGGCTGTATCTCGTATTGCTAACAGTTAGACTTAAAGCATTGCCTTTCTGTTTCTGTAGTGTTTGAATAGTGTAGTTATGATATATTGTCTTCTTTGGTTTAAAGGTGAACAAACGTATATTTTTTTCCTTTTTTCTGCCTAAGAATTCTATTTTTTCTTTTCTTTTTTACATTCATATGGAGTTCTAATCTCTATTATAACAGTTATAAACTTAATTCTTAAATTTGGTTTAAAGGGGAGCCTTGCTTTCTTTAATATTAGGATTCTGTCTTGGCCACAGATGAAACTATATTATTGTTTTGTCAGGTAAATGTGATGCAGGAAGGGAAAAAGGAATAAAAGAAATGGGGGGCCAGTGTATAGGATAGAGGCTACTGAGAAGCACTAACAAGCTGTTTCTCGTGTGATTGAGCATTGACTTGCGTTATGTGCAGGATATGCAAGAGTGAAGGAATTCCATTTCGAGAAGTTGCTCCCACATGGTCAGAACATGAAATTTGGCAGGAGGCATTCATCACAAGTATTATTTTGGCTTTTCAATGTTTTCATTTATTTAATATTCAAATTCTTAAGAATCGCATGTTAAAATATACATTGGTTCTTATAGAAATTTCAGTATCTGTCTTGACGGAGTGTCAAAAAAGCCGATTGGTGGCAGTTTAAAGGGTGATGATTGTTTCTGTTACCTTTGAAGTGGTTCAAACTAATTGTTGGCCGCAAGAAATAAACACACTGCTTTCTACGTAAGGATAAAAATCTGTTTTTTAGGGCAGGTTTGAGCACAAACACTGAATATCCCTCTAACAAGGAACTCCCTCCTTCAACTTACACGGAATAACAATCTGACACCTTAATTTATTTTTACAAGTCCATAACACAACTTATGTAGTTATGTATGACTACAACTGTCATCACCTAGAAGATTAAGATAAAAGTAAATGCCTACTGACTTCCTAATCGTGAATTATAACTACCTAAATCAAATGTTGGCCTATCATATTCTACCATTCACTTGGGATTAATGTCATTGCAGATAGCTTGAGGCTTTTGCAACATGTGGATAGTATTCAGGTTCCAACAGAATGGAAATCAGCCCATTCTAAAACATGGGAGGAAATATCATGGACAAAAAAGCAATTTCAGGTGGTATATTTCTACTGGTGCTGCAATTTATTCAGTTTTTTTAAATGATTTTCTAAACTAGAGTAACTGTAGGGTGGACCAGGGATGATCACAACTGTTATCCAGGTAAATTATGTATTACTTCTACATAAATTTAAAAGGGGGGGGGGGGGGGGGAAAGCAAGCAAAATAAAATGCTAATCTTCTGCTATATATTTACAAGCAAAAAGAAAACTTTATTCAAAAATCAAGCTTTGCTCGTCTTTCTAAGATTTCTTGCTTCTTAATAATATTTCACAACATTGCAATCACAAAACCGAAATTCCCTTTCTTTTAACCAGGAAAAGATTATGGAGAAAGCAGTTATGGAAGGGTACCCAATAAGTAACATATATGCATGTTGAAGATCCCACTGAGTTGCTAATATGGTGGGATGAACGGACAATAGTTGACTTCTCCTTCTTTAGTTGGCTTGTACATTGCCAAATTCCATATTTCCTTGGTTCATCAACTACATGACAATTGAATCTGAAGTCTGAACAACTTCATTAATTAGTCAGAGACCGAATAGAGAGAATTGGAACAAAAATAGAGAATCAATCTCTAATACTGAGGTCTGGCACTATTTTATTTTCTCCCCCATACTCTACTTATGTGAACATTATTATCCTCTTGTATCTGTTTATATGGAAAAGGACTTGAACGAAAATATAATAAAAAAAGCTTCTTAAAATCTAACTGTTTGTTTTCAATTGTCGAAGAAAAAAAATGGGAAGCAAGCCAAAGTAAAGCTGGATTCCCATAACTTATCAGAGAGCATATACGCTTTAGCCGAACAATCCACAATAGAGTTTAATTCAAAGTATGTTCAAGTTTTACATCCCAGGATAAGACTCTTCTGGTGTTGCTCACAACTCAAGCATTCAAGTCATTGACTTCCTGCTCCACCATGTTAATTACCATATGAGAAATAGAATGATACAAGTTTCCTTATACCATGATTCTAAGTTGGTTAAAACTAGAACTGTCCAAAAGGGTTAAAGCTGGATGACATCTCCTTAGATAGATAGTCCACTAGTCTATGAAGTGGGTTCATCTACTCCTTGAATCAAGTTGGTTATTTAGAAAAAGAAACATTTTTAACTTTATGTTCATGGGTTGACATACTTCAAAAGGCTCTATGGGCTTGCCTGTGGATCTACTTAATACTTTTTGTTGTAAAATAAAATCATATTCAGGTAATATAAAATGCAGAAAATCTGTGGGATTGATGTTCTTGTTTTTGTTTTTATCTTTTTTTCTCCATGCAAATGTTTTAAATCATAACTCCAAAAAAGAAATCTGTTTTCATTTTAAATTACAAATGTCATTTAATTTTTACCTTTTCAGTTTTCAAAATTTGCGTAAGAAACTATGAAAATTTAATAAAAAAATCAATATTCTTGTACAAAATTTTAGAAGTAGGAAAAAAAATGAAGTGTCGCTTTTGCAATTACAAAATAAAATACTTTCTTAAACTAAACCACATTATTTACCAACATATCATTTATTGGAGTGAAATTCAACTCCTATGTAAAAGTTTGGAGTAGGCAAAAGAAATTAAAAAAAGTGACTAGGACGGAAGATTCAATCAAAGTCAAATTAACCATAGCAGAAAAAAGATACTTCTTACCAATAATAATAATAATATAAAAAATAAAACACTTGATACTTTTGCTTTTTTCCTTGCGACTTTTTGAAGCCACAAAATAAAATAAATAATCAATGTAAAGATGATTAGCTGTGCTCTCTTTCCTAGCAAACCAAAAGATTCAATTTAAGTTAACAAAAATCTGGCAGCATGACAAGAGATATTTGGCTGTTAGCAGATGAGCCAGGTTTCAAGTTCTTAAAAAAAAAACAGTAAAATATATGAAAATGTCACATGCAAATATGACAACAGGATTGAACTTTGTCTTTAAGCTGATTGACAAAATCAGATTACGACTATTATATTGAAAATATATATGAAGCTATTTGAAGAAACCAGAGCAATAAATTGTGATTTTGTTCTTTTGATTTTAGCTCTTGTCGTGGACATAATCCAAGTCCAAAGATCGGATAACACTAGAATGTTTTTCTTTTTCTTAAAATGTGTTAGTTCCATAAGATCTGAGATTATATAACTTTGTAAGAGGATTCTTTGGCACATTGCTGAGCTAATGCATGCTAACTCAACATGCAGCTATTTTTTTATATAAAAAGACAAAAACTTCAGACATATTTATATTAAGAACTCATTTCTTAATATTTCACCCCTTCATCAAAAAACAGTCTTTGAAACATGTTTTTTTATTGGTTGAGATTCATTTGCAGTTATAAAACTATGAAATTTATAGAATGAGTTTAAAAATTCCTTGATTTCTACTAACAATAAAATATTTTAAAAATGTGTTGCTGTGGTAGTTGTTAGCCTTTCTCAACAAACAAAACAACCCTACTTGGTTCAGAGACAAACAGCAATAAACAACTCTCTTTTATACTCAGAGAGTTTAACAGACCACCATCACATGCTATGCTATAGATTAGGTAGGTTTGAATTTTCACATAAAACAAGCAAGCTAAAGTAAAACAAATGAAAAGATAGTGATTTAACTTGGTATCATAATATAGTGTTCATATATAAAGTGAATAGTTTCTTATTATAATTTTAAAATTGTTTAATTTCACAAAATATTATTTTCTCTTTTCAATTATAATTTAGTATATAGTTCTCGACATATTAATACTCATTTAAATATTCTCCTATAAAATATAATAAGAGAATTTCTCCATCATATTGGTGAAAATATGTAAAAGCTAGTTATGCTAGAAAGCGTGTATCATTTGTTTCTTATGACAACCAACATACTATTAGTTTCTTTCTTTTAAGTTATTGACCAATTTTTAATCCACAGTATAAGAATTAAAAAGATTTTTTTAAGTTTTATCGTTCAATAATAAAAAATTATAAATGGTTTTATACTATTTTTCATTTTAATAAAAATACACCTAAAAGCACAAGTGTTTCTAGCTGTCCCAAGCCACCATCATTTTTTCCTTATCTGGCTGCCACCGCCCTCTATATGATGGTCGGCAGACATGTATGTGGGCTCCAGGCATAGCTTCCTACAAAAGCACTTTAAATATTTAGGTCTCTTTGTGTGGTGATAAAACTTTCTAACAAGGATTAGGTTAAGGGTTTATTTGGATTTATTTTCAACATTTATAAAAAAATAGAAGAAACTTAAAACAATTTTTTATATCACTTTTAAAATTAAATCTAAATTATGAATGTGTTTTGAAAATTTTTCCGTACATTTTTATATATATTTTTTTAATTTCAATAATACTCTTTTGAGTATCTTGAAGAGTGTGGCGTTTTTCTCATTTTTAAGTGGTGGTGGTGCTTTGTGGTGGTTGATGATGACTGGTAGTGAACATTGGTGATTGAGATAAGTTTTGTGATGTTTTTACTAGTAATGGTTGTGTTTTTATTCACTTATTTTTTTATTTTTTTGAAAATCACAAAACTTTAAAAAAATCAACTAGGTGCAAAAATAGAATATAAAACTCTTAAAAAATTATCTTAAAAAAGTCTAATACAACGAATCTTCTTATCACACACTCAAATGGTAGGATTGCTCTTGTTGAAACTGGAAAAGAATGAAAGTATTGACCTATATATGTATCGTTTTTGTTAATATATAGGTTTTAGTCTAGTCCCCCATATTTATTTGTATTTCATTTCTTTTGTCTTTTAATAATATTTTTTTTTTATGTGATGGCAGATGATTGTTGTTACTTGGGGTGTCAGTTTAGCTGAGATGTCATGTTTCATAATAATATCTAACATGAAAACTTTTATAAAAAAAACTCTTAATCAAATTAACTATTTTTTTAAAAGAAAAATAGAGTAAAATTGTAGTAATAGACAATATTTCAACATTTAATATCATATTTAGATATTATATTATTGCATGAAGTAATGATGGATTTTATTATTTACTAATTTTTATGAAGTTTTTCTTTCAAAACACATTTTTTTATCCATACAATTTAAATACGGTACCGGTGAGGGTCGTACGACTGATGTCATGTCTTGGTCCTCATCACTGGACCGACCGAGGTGAAGGCCCACGTCCATAGGGTCAATCGATAGCACAAATCCAATTACGCTCAATCAAGGTAAGCGAAGTTAATCCATGATTAAGAGTTAGGTAATGTATCCCTAAGCATGGCCCAACTCCCTAATTCGGCCCAATAAGATAGGCACACTAAAATAATATAAATAGCACATATTCTAATAATCAAGTATGTCATCGTATACAGTGTTATGAGAATCGAGTGTTGAATACCTTTGCTGACTTGAGCGTTGAAGTGTCTTTTGCAAGTACCCTCCGAGTCTCGATTACGATAAGACCGAGATTCGAGACTAGGAATGAAGAGAGAGGAGTTTGCAAAGAAAGAAGTTAAAGGACAGTATTAAGAACTCTACAACTGCTGAGGTACTCATATATGCAATTGAGATAGATCAAACCAACCAAATTTTACATTAAATTACTAGAGATCATAATAAAATGGTACATCAATCAATAATACTACAACTTTTCAATTTATCTAATTCAATTTCAACAAACTCAATAAATACATTAAAACATATTCCACTAACATTGAACATCCAACTATTTTATATCACTTATTAGTTCAAAACGCATCTATTTCACTCAAATGTTCGTTCATTGGAAGACATTTCAGGAAAGTGACAAAGTCACTTCATATTCATATATTCAAACCTACCTAAGGTACTGTTAAAAAGTAAAACTAGTTTTCATTACCTAATTAAACAGTTGAGTATCAATCTTAACCAATGATTTAAATACATTACTAAAACCCTAAACTAATAGAAAATAATCATAAAACCACATATATCACATGTAAAACACGTTTATTTAGGTACAAGAAAACTCAAAACTAGCTCAAAAGAAAAAAAAGTGGAATTGAATTTACTCTAATAAAAAATATGACCGGATAATTTTATTCTATTCACTGTGATGAGTCTAAAGATAGTCTTTGATTGTCAATATGATGAATGATGAAATAAAAAATCTAAAGAAAAAGTAGAAGAGAAATATTTTTTAAAATGGTGATTATATTAAAATAAAACCTTAATAATTAGTTTTATTAATTTATATAAACTTTTCACTTTAATAATAAAATATTTTAATATATTATTTATATTTTATGGTCCTTACATACATACTTGGAAAAGAACACAAATTAAATTTAACAACTATATTATTAAAAAAAATGAGGTTCAAAATCAATTATGATAAAAAAAAAATTAACGATGTCGACATTTGGTATCGATTATAACCACTCCTATTTGAAGGAAAAAAATCTTGAAAAGGAATTTAGAATCCAGATAAAAGTTTGATAACTAAATTATAAAATACAGAAAAAAGCAAAAATAAAATTTGAGGTTGGAAAGCAATTCCCTTCCGAAAATCCAGAAGCATAGCCAAGTTGAAAGGGTAGGCCTAGCTAGAGTTCAAGAGCACTGGTCCCCCTTTCTTTATCAGAACCCCCTAATATGGTTATGGGCCCTCCCACTCACTTCTTAACTACTTATCTCTCCTCTTCCAATCACCACTCCTCCTAACTCTATTCACTTTTCGCATATATACCTTTAAGTTTCTCTCATCAAACCCACTTTCTGCAATTTTGTCAAATTTTCTTTTCATATATCAAAATAAGCACTTTAAGGAAATTATAGAAATTCACAAATTAGGTTTGACAAATACGACTTTAAAATAAAAAGTCATACTTTTAATACACAAATTATAAAAAATGAAAATAGAAGTCATATATGTATTGTTAGGCGAAAAGGTCAACCGAAAGATTATGTCGAAAGTTCAAACCGAAAGATTGAATGTAAAAAATATAAATAAATAAAATTATAAATGCTTATTGTAGCAAAATGCATAATGATATGTTCAAATTAATAGGTGTGTGTTTAAAAAAGATATTAGGTACAAAAATAAAAACCCAAATAGGTTCTTCCTATAAGAGAACATTATAAATATGTCATTAATCTAAGAAGTATGTAGAGTGATTTATCTGATAATTATATCAAACTGATTCTGACTTTGGCATCAAAGTGTCTTACAGGTACACACACCTAACCGTAAGAGGAAATCTAGAGGAAAAGTGGAGAGATTCAGTTGATCTAGCCCAACCTAATAAACTTGTCAATCATAAGTCCAATCTAAAATATGAGTGAATCGAAAGTCCAACCCAAAAAATTCAGATATTGATATTTCTGTAAATTTATACAAATTTTGATAAACTAAAAAAAAATCACACCAATTTGTGAAAGGCCACTACTTTTCTAGTAGTTTGGTGATCATTTAGACCAAGCCCTTGTGTGCAACTTTTTTTTGATAACTCCTAACTAAAATATGATGTATTACCTGTTGTTGTCCACAATGCAGAACTAAAAAAGGAAGCCACCGTTGGAGAGAAGTAACATTGGTTGATAAAGTTCACTAAAATAGTAACAATAGCAAAGGACACCCAAATTCCTAACTATAAAAGGTTTTCATAAATTTCAATTATGCAACAAAGTCTAACCTTCCATAAATGCACAGGACCCAAATTCTCCTCCCGTGCTTAGAGCACCACATAAAATATTTGTTTAAAATGAAAGCCTATAAAACATTGGTTGGTCCATGCAGTGCAAGCTGTTTCATTAGAGAGTGATAATGGTTTTACAGCTCGTGATGAGATGTAAAAAGAGGAGGCTGGAAGAAAAGGGGAGAGAGAGAGAGTGTGTGTGCTTGCTTGTGTTTGTCAGTTACTGTCAGAGAAGCGTGGTGGTAGATTAGAGGTATGACTGAGGTATCACTCTCCTACCTTGTGAAGCATTTCCTTGTTGTTTAGGTTAGTTGGCACTTGGCAATAACTTTGTCTGTTTCATGGACCTTCCTAGGCTCTCTCTCTCTCTCTCTCTCTCTTCATCCACAGAAAACCAAAGTAATTAGTCATCACACTTTCCAATATTCCTTCTAGTATGCATTGACAAAACTACTATTTTTTTTCCTCTCTTCTCGTGTTCTTTATCTCTCTCGCAGAAGAGGAAGTAAAAGTCTTCATAAACTAAAGCAAAGGAGAGAACAGATAATAAGAAACAAAGCATGAATGGTGTTGCATGTGTTGAGGCAGAGTGCTGTGAGTTTGTGGAAGCTGATCCCACAGGAAGATATGGAAGAGTATATATGCCTTTCCTTTTACTCATAAACATTTGTTAGTTCTTTATGTTCCAATTCTTTTGTTTTGATTCCGGGATTTGAATTTCATGTTTGGCAGTACAATGAAATTCTCGGCAAAGGAGCTTCCAAGACAGTGTATGCATGATATCCTTAATCTCTTGGTTTTCAGCATACCCACCTCCGAGTTTTTCAAACAAAATCTTTTAACTACTTGAGATGTTCTCCATTTTGTTGTTTGAGTGAAACAGTTATGTTGGTTTCAACAAAATGAGTTTTTTCTCTCTCTTTTTTATGAGACTAGATGCATTTGTTGCAGCTACAGAGCATTTGACGAGTATGAAGGGATAGAAGTAGCATGGAATCAAGTAAAGCTTTTTGACTTTTTGCAGAATCCTGAAGATCTTGAGAGGTTATACAGTGAAATCCATCTTCTCAAGACATTGAAACACAAGAACATCATGAAGTTCTATACTTCCTGGGTTGATACTGCCAACAGACACATTAACTTTGTCACTGAGATGTTTACCTCTGGGACTCTAAGACAGTAAGCCATCTCCTTATCTTTATGCATGTAAGCGTATATGAATATCTTCCATTGAATGATTTGTTCGGGTAATTCTAGCTTCTGCTTCTATGTTTTGCTTACAAATAGGTATGCTTATTATATTCATTGTATAAGCAGGTACAGACTTAAGCACAGACGGGTTAACATCAGAGCTGTTAAGCATTGGTGTAGGCAGATTTTGGAAGGGCTTCTGTATCTGCACAGCCATGATCCTCCTGTGATCCATAGAGATCTCAAGTGTGATAACATTTTCATCAATGGCAACCAAGGGGAAGTCAAAATCGGTGATCTTGGCCTTGCTGCGATTCTCCGCAAATCTAATGCTGCTCGTTGTGTTGGTGCGTAGAAAAGCAGCATGAAAGCCTTTGATTATATTCCAAAAGATGAATATGAAAATGTTACTTTCCACTATGATAATTAGTTTTCTATGTCTGCACACTTTGCCAGGTTAAAACTCTGTGTTTGCTTTTTCTTCTTTGTTTTACTCCAGGCACACCTGAGTTTATGGCTCCGGAAGTTTATGAAGAGGATTACAATGAGTTGGTTGACATATACTCTTTTGGAATGTGCATATTAGAGATGGTCACTTTTGAATATCCTTACAGTGAATGCAGCCATCCTGCTCAAATTTACAAGAAAGTTGTATCTGTATGAAGCAAAAGTTGTTCTTTTATTTAATTTACCTCGATTCATTGTCCTATTTGATTCTTCATCTTTGTCCACTAATCTGCATGCATATTTTACAGGGGAAGAAACCAGAAGCTCTTTACAAAGTAGCCAATCCCGAGGTAAGGCAGTTTGTAGAGAAATGCTTAGCAACTGCGTCCCTCAGACTTTCAGCTAAGGAACTCTTGGAGGATCCTTTTCTACAAATTGATGATTATGGATTTGACTCCAAAGTAGTGCAGTATCAAAGATATTGCTATGAAGTAACCCCATTAATCAGACAGCCTTTGAATGGAATTTATAGCATTAACAACACCTCATTCAGTGGGTACATTCATAATCTTGGTGGTTATGGACCCTTATCTGAATTGGATTATCATCAAGACGATTTTGAATCAAGTGAAATCGGTCTCTTTGATTGTGAAGAGGATGACAATTTGGCTAAGGTTAACACCACAATCAAAAGTAGAAGAAGAGAAGATGATGGCATCTTTTTGAGACTCAGAATAGCAGATAAGGAAGGTTAGCATTTCAATTTCTAATTTTCTTTTGGAACTCTTAGTCTTTGATTATTCTATATTCTGTTGTTCTTCTGATGCTTGCTGCATAAGCAAATAAGCGAAATTAACTAAGGATTCCTCTAAATAGGTAGAATTCGAAACATCTACTTCCCATTTGACATTGAGACTGATACTGCATTCAGCGTTGCAAATGAAATGGTAGCTGAGCTTGACATAACTGATCAAGATGTAGCAGATTTAGCAAATATGATAGACAATGAAATTGCAACATTGGTTCCGGAGTGGAGGACAGGAGCCAGAATAGAGGAAAAGTCAGAATGTTCAAGTGCAGGTGTCTGCCTCAATTGTGCTGCAAACGGTTACTTGTTTGATCATGTATCATCAAATAATCCATGTGGCAAGAACCTTCAATTTCTTCATTGTTCTAAAACTGGATGTGCTGCAATTCATGGCCGATTTGAAGAGATAACATACCAAGTTGAAGGGTCTGCAACAAGTGGTACCGAAGGTGCACTGGATGCATCAAGCCGTTCAGATGGCATTCATTATACAGATATTTGGGCTCAGAGAGATGAACCAGAGTTATACAATGAAGAGTTAAAGGACATACACTGTGACCAAACTCACGAGGTAACAAACCCCTTGAACATCAAGGAGGAAGGAAAAACTGTTAATGTGTATGGAGAAAGTGATCTCAATACCAAAAAGCCTCATTCAAACCCTGCACCAAATTGTGTTATATTGGATTATGAAAATGAAATTAGGCAAGAACTAAGATGGCTCAAAGCAAAGTACCAAATGCAGTTAAGGGAGCTTAGAGACCAACAACTGGGGGTGAAGCCAAAATTTATTTGCATATCTCCTGACACAGAAAAATTAAATTGTGGGAAAGATGGAATTCAGAGGTTATCAGCTATATCCAAATTGAAGACAGTAAAGATTAAACCACAATTGAGATCTATATTTTCTGGGAAGCATTTTCCCGTTGAAGACGAGAAATGCAACAATTATGCTGATCAAATGGTTCAAAATGTTGATGAGCTTAGTCAGTCTAACAGTCCTGAGCGAATGCTCACAGCCAAGAATTTCTTTACAGGAGCTTTCTTTCCACACTCACTTCAGAGGGCAACCTCCCTTCCTGTTGATGCAATAGATTTCTAGAATCTAGAAACCACCCAAGTTCATAATCATAAGTGGGCACCAAATGTAACTACATTAACTGATAGCCTGTTTTCTTAAATTTAGGGAAAGAAGATCAGAGCCTTGCAGTGATAGGATTTGCTCAAACGACCCTATCTCTTGTGGGCTCCCTTTTGCATTATGTTGACGTGACCTAGTATGAAAAATGCCAGATGTAAATCATGCACAGGCTAACATAGTCACATTAACGCAAGTACAGTTTTCCCTTGAGATGCTGAATTTCAGCTCCATCTCCTAAAGGATTATATACTATAGATGATATAGATGCTGTGTCAGTAAGATCTCTCAGTGCTCTCTATGAAATAAGTTTTTATCCATTTATCTATTCCTAACCTTTCTCACTAGTCTAGTGTAATGAGTAATAAGGCAGCTAAATAATGTTATAAATCAGATAAATTCTTGTATGGTTCTAAGCAACCAAGTTAAGTTTAAAAATAACTAATTAAATTTGACTATGTGATTGTTCGGGACTAACAATAACCTTTCCAGAGATGGAGGTACCATGTAACCAGATACTTGTACAACTAGGAAACTATCTAATTGTTAGTTCCTTCTTCCTTAGCAATGTGATAAACTGAAACTGATATAAAATATCAAAATTTCTAGTCCTTTATATTACTGAAAAGGTTCTCCATTTTGATAAATAAGGCCAAAGAGGAGCCTCAAAGGCAAAGAAGAAATGGTCCATCGATTTATGTGATGTTTAATGTTCTGCTGATATGAACAGCTAGGCCACATGTTTTGCATCTCGATATCTAAAACTGGCCAAAGTGGTAGATATTTGAAAGCTACAGATAAAGGTGGCTCTGACAAAATAGTATTGCCTAGTAAATAAGCACCCCTGCCTGCAAATTTTTCTGGCCAAAAAATGAACATAGCCATTAAAGGAATTTTCAAGATTAAGATTTAAAATAAACTGCAAAGGTCCATTTTTACTTAAGAAGTCACTTGTGTTCAAAAAATGATGTGAAGTGTTGTAATGAGTATAAATTGTATCTATCTCACTTCAGTTTCAATGTTTGTTTTCCTAACTCAAAATGATTTGTCAATTTTCCATGATTCTTATAGGTGTTATGTTTTCACCTGGCTCAAAGTTTCATTTAATTAAGTGGGTTTCTGGACCCACTTCGAAGGACATCAAACACATAGCTTTCGAGCATGAGTGATTTGGTGACCATTTCAAACACGCTTAAGGTACAAGAAAGAAAAAAGAAGAAGTTATGCTTATTGCTTTTTAAATATTTTAAAATTACTTCAAGATAAAATATTTAATCGTAAATTCTTATTTTAAATTTATTTGTTGTCATAATCAATGTTGCTAGAGTTTAAAATGAACACTTTAATAGAAAATAAAGAACAGCTCAATTATAAATTATATTTATAAGAAGTTATTATAAAAAGCATATTCCTCTAGTTTTAATATTATATATTTCTAACATGTATTAATAAAAATAATTATTTTAGTTGAATTTTCTTAAAACTATTTTCAATATACGTGTCTAAGTCAATGTTCTAAGTTTTCTATGTTTGAGCTATTTATGGGGCTAGAATTTTAAGTGTAAATTTGTATTTATATTGAATACATATGTGCTTAAATAGAAATATATGAAAAAAAGACTTAGATATTTATTGTTTTAAAGTTTTGAGTTAAAAATAATAAGTTAAACACAATTTTATTATAAGTTTTATTCTTAAAATAATGATAAATTAAATAGATTAATTATAATTTTAGTTATTAATAGAAAGAAAGTATGTATTTTTTTTATGAAGAGAGAATGTAAATATTGGTAGTGTTGTTGGTTACTCTCTTCATTAATGGTCTATTTGTTGATGTGATAGAAACACCCTAAATACTCTTTAGTAAGAAATGAGATGAAAGCAAATTCAAGAAGAAAAAAAAACACAAAAAAAAAACTTAAACTTTCAGAGTTTAAAAGTGTGAAGAAAGTTTGAAAAAAAAAACTTTTTTTAATAAATAAATCTTTATAATATAATTTACATTAATGATTTTGTAAATAAATAATCAAAACAAATATTAAAATAATAAATAAATACTAATATTTTATTTTAATAATATATTAAAGTGAATTATTTTTTATATTAAATTTAAATTAATTTATTATCATTTTAAAATAAAAAAATTTATATATTAAAATTTATAATAATTTATTTATTTTAATTTATTTTATATTTTTTTAAAAAAATTATATTACTTTTTTTTAAATTATCTTTTATTAATTATAAAGAATAAAATTTTAATTACATACACCTAACACATTACTCACACTCTTCTTTAAAAAAATCTTTATTTTCGTTCTATTTACTTTAATCAACTTCACATTCTTCTTATATTTTTTTCTCAAATTGAATGAGTGTTCCAAACAAAGCATAATGGTACTTATGGTAAAGATAGGGATTTGTCTGAAGCCTTGTACCAAGGACAGTGTACTCGCAGTGGCATATGCGAAAACAGAACATGGAAAATTGTAGGCCATTCAAATGCAATGAATCTCATCATAAACACAAGTACACTAATTCCTTTATTGTTTGCTTTATTCAGCCGCTTTAGAGTAAAAGCTGAATTATGAAACACCACCATTTCTTTATTCAAAATTAAATAATTCAACAAGCTGGGTACAAGTCATTAATTTTAGTATAATTGAACTCGTTCCTTTTAAAAAATTATATATAAAACAAAATCAAAACTTTATTAAAGGTAGTTATTAGTTTTCAAACAAAAATTAATCTATAAAACATAATACATATTTTGCATTGATAACATGTTACATATACTTGACAATATAGAAGATTGATAGTCCTAATTTAAGACTGGATATTACCAGTATAAATTTAACTTTGTTAGTAGTTAAGAGAGTTGTGAAAATTTTAATTTTTAGATTGTGTTTGGTTAAGGAGTATATTATGATTATTTATTTAATACTTTAACTATTTACATATAAATGGAATAATTATTTTAATGAACAATTTTGTATGCTCAATATTTTGAAAACAATTTACATTCATATAATTAACATAAACACCACTAACATAAAAAGCAGTGTATCACAATAATTAAAATAAAAAAAATCAAAATAGCAAGTCATATTCATATTAGTCAAAAGAAAATTCGATATAATATAATCTGAAAAAATAAAATAACACCTAATATAGTGGAAATAATTTGTTTACGGTGGTTCCCAACCAATGTATTCATATTTTATGTGATTATATAATTTTTTTTTATAACATTATACCTTAACCTTACATGGTAAATATTTAGAGGATAATGTTTTGTTTTTATAAAAAGATTAGTATGTTTTGTGGAAAAAGAATTTTGTTTGGATAAAAATTTTGTAAATAAATTACAATGTTATGAACATATGAAAGTAGTTTGACTATTTAAAATTAAATAATTTCATATTTGATCTAAAATGTGATTTTTTTAAATTATATTTTTTTTTTTTGTCTCCAAAACTTATGTACCTGTTTTTCATATTCTTTCTTTAGTTTGACATTGGTCAAGATATTATTAATTTGGTTGATGTCATATATTATTAGTTTACTATCATGTTTCTCTTTTCTTCTGACTTAAGTTGATTATGATTATTATTTGATCATCATGGTCAATATTATTATTTTTTCGATATTATTATGTTCTCAATTGGCATTAGTAAAAGTTTGTTTTAATACTAACGATGTTATTCAACTAATGTAAAATATTATTTTTTTAACATTATTATATATTATTTTTATTATTAATAATTAGGTTTTTTGTGTGTGTATTTCACGTTATCTCTTAACTAATTAATTAAGGTTCTCCTGTCCTTGTGATGATTTTTTTTTTAATATGAACTTGGACTTTCTATTAACACACAAGATTATTTTCCAACTAATACAAGTAGGAGTTGTTTAATTAATATTAATATGAATTATTTTCAAGTTGAGATTATTTATTCGCAAATGTGAACAATAATTAGTTTTCTAATATTCTCTTTAGAGTTTATTCAATTTAATGAAATTATTTTTTATAGTTGTTTTAATAAGACTTTTTCAAGGAATAGTTTTTTTTTTATATGTCTCCAAGGTCGAAGAACTAATTTTTGTATTTGTTGATAGCTAAAATACTCTATCCAAAAAATCAAAGTTTGATAAATTTAAACCATAGTATTCAAATAAAATAATTTAAGTTTAATATATTTGAATTTTATTTGAAAATTATAATTTTTTTCTATGTGAAGGTAAAATTTTGACCATAATAATTTCTCATAATGCTAAATTATTTTTACTAATGTAAATTTAATTCAACTTGATTTATTTAGGAGAAGACAAGGTTGTGGAAGGCAAAACAGAAGTCTGTAATTTTGGGTAATTTTACTGATATGATGAGATTTTGTTAAAATTTATGGGGCAGAAGAGTATGATATTATTGGCAGACATATCCATACAAAAAACATTCGCAATCAATAAAACAACACATTCTTAATCCATTGAAAAATATTATTATTTATCTAGAATATATATATATATATATATATATATATATATATATATATATATATCAATTGACTCTTTTATATGAATAAATAGTATAAAAAAGTAGATGTGACGTCAAAACATTACTAATTTTTAGATAAAATCATAAATATTTTAGTACATTACAATATTACATAATTATTTTGTTTTATTAACACCAATAAATCTACTACAAATTTCCCATCTTATTTTTCAGATCAATGTGAGCTCACTCTCCCACATTTTTCTTTCTCTCTTTGATCCAAACTCACCCATGAGTGCAGGGAGATAAGAAATTCTACTATACAACAATTCCACAAGGCTGAGTTTGAAGGCAAGGAAACGAAAGTAGTGTTTGAAAAACTGTTGGGGAAGCCTTGATGCTGGTGCAACTTTGGGAGGGAGACACTGCCACCACTTCAACACCACTTGATGCTTGTGTTGATGCAAAACCCGAACCCTCCCTCCCCTTCCGACAAATGGCCCTTCCTTCTCCAATCCGCAATCAAATCCCGGGATCCCTTCCTGGGAAGATGCATTCACGCTCCAATCATCAAACATGGCCTTTGCCTCGGCGTCTTCTTGATGAACAACCTCCTCAATTTTTACGCCAAAACCGGGTCCTTCTCCGATGCCCACCGCGTGTTCGATGAAATGCCCCTTAAGACCACCTTCTCATGGAACACCATTCTCTCCATGCACGCTAAGGGTGGCCACTTGGACTATGCACGCCAAGTGTTTGATGACATTCCCCAGCCAGATTCTGTGTCTTGGACCACCATGATAGTGGGGTATAACGACTTGGGTCTTTTCAATAGCGCTATTTACACGTTTCTTCGCATGGTTTCTTCTGGAATTTCTCCTACCCAATTCACATTTACCAATGTTATTGCCTCATGTTCTGCAAGTAAGGCCCTGAATATTGGAAATAAGGTTCATTCCTTTGTTGTTAAACTGGGGCTATCTGGGGTTGTTCCTGTGGCAAATTCACTGCTTAACATGTATGCAAAGTGTGGTGATTCTGTTAAGGCAAAGTTTGTTTTTGAGCGGATGAGGCTGAAGGACAAATCAACTTTCAATACTATGATTTCAATGCACATGCAGCTCGGTCGACTTGACCTAGCACTTTCTCTCTTTGATGAAATCAGTGATCCAGATATTGTCTCTTGGAACTCCATCATCACAGGGTACTGTCATCAGGGATATGACATCAAAGCCCTGGAAACATTTTCTTCTATGCTTAAGAGTTCATCTCTGAATCCGGATAAGTTCACTTTGGCAAGTGTTCTGTCAGCTTGTGCAAATCTCGAAAGCTTGAAACTTGGGAAACAAATCCATGCACATATTGTAAGAGTCGATATTGACATTGCCGGGCCAGTGGGGAATGCTCTGATTTCAATGTATGCAAAGTCGGGTGCTGTTCAAATTGCTCGAAGGATTGTACAATTAACTGGAACATCGAGTCTTAATGTTATAGCATTCACAGCACTGTTGGATGGCTATGTCAAAATTGGGGATCTAAACCCTGCAAGAGAGATATTTGATTCGCTGAAGTGTCCTGATGTAGTTGCATGGACTGCCATGATTGTTGGTTATGCGCATAATGGCTTAATTAGTAATGCTTTGGCTCTCTTTAGGTCGATGATAAGAGAAGGTCCAAAGCCAAATAGTTATACTTTGGCAGCACTATTAAGTGTCTTCTCAAGCTTGGCTTCTCTGGATCATGGTAAGCAGCTTCATGCAGTTGCTATAAGATTGGAAGAAGCATCATCAATTTCTGTGGGTAATGCATTAATTACCATGTACTCAAGATCTGGTAGCATCAGAGATGCTAGGAAAATATTCAATCAGATATGCTCCTACAGGGATACATTGACTTGGACTTCCATGATTTTGGCTCTAGCTCAACATGGACTTGGAAATGTGGCCATAGAACTGTTTGAAAAGATGTTGAAAATTAACCTAAAGCCTGATCACATTACTTATGTTAGTGTGTTGTCTGCTTGCACACATGTGGGATTGGTAGAACAGGGTAAAAGTTACTTTAATTTGATGAAAAATGTTCATAACATTGAACCCACCTCTAGCCACTACGCATGCATGATTGACCTTCTTGGGCGTGCTGGATTGCTTGAAGAAGCATATAATTTTATCAAAACTATGCCCATTGAACCAGATGTGGTAGCCTGGGGTTCACTTTTGTCTTCTTGTAGGGTTCATAAAAATGTTGATTTGGCTATAGTAGCAGCTAAAAAGTTGCTTTTTATTGATCCCAATAATAGTGGGGCTTACTCAGCACTTGCTAATACACTTTCAGCCTGTGGTAAATGGGAGGATGCTGCTAAGGTTAGGAAGTCAATGAAGGACAGAGCAGTAAAGAAAGAACAAGGATTCAGTTGGGTTCAAATCCAAAACAAAGTCCATACTTTTGGGGTTGACGATGCACTTCACCCGCAAAGAGATGCAATCTACCGTATGATTTCAAAAATATGGAATGAGATAAAGAAAATGGGCTTTATTCCTGACACCAATTCTGTATTGCATGACCTGGAACAAGAAGTGAAAGAACAGATCCTTAGACATCATAGTGAAAAACTTGCCATTGCATTTGCATTAATAAATACTCCAGAGCATGCTACACTGAGGATCATGAAGAACCTTAGAGTTTGTAATGACTGCCATTCTGCCATAAAATACATCTCTAAGCTAGTGAAAAGAGAAATTATAGTTAGAGACACAACCCGATTTCATCATTTCAAGGATGGTTCTTGCTCTTGTCAGGATTATTGGTAGAAGAAACGGTTAAATTTGGTGTAGACTACAATTTGACCAGGGGTTTCATGGCACATTGAACTGAAAGCATAAATTTGCCATTTCTTTCTATCCACATCTTTGGATCCGTGTCTGCACCCACTTGGTGTGGGTCTGGCCAGAAGCCACAATATATACGTTCTGCGTTTCTACAGTTTTGACGACGAAAGAATATTTATGATTGAGACAATCAAGATAGCAGAAGAAGTCTCACTACCAAAGTGGTCATTTTCAGCAACTTGGGATTTGAATCAAATCAACCACTTCAGATAATTCAGTGACTCTCACGCTTGTCTTTAAAGGTTCTAACTTCTAGGTATGTGTAAAATCGATAACTAATTGATTGATGCCGCTTTAGTCTGGAAGTGATAACGTTATTCTATTTCATTTTAGTTTCAATTTAATTTTTATCTTTCTAGAAATATTCATTGATATATTATGCTAGAAACTATGCTATATTTACATGATTTTGTTATAAACCTCACTGCTATATTTTCTTTTACCATAAGTAAACTGTGTCCTTGTGTAGTAATTGTAGTACAATTTATGTTATTTAATATGTTCTGTAGTTAAACAATAAATAAAGCAATTTGCTTGAGATTAGCATAAAATTAGGGCTATGTCTCGTATTGCTAACAATAAGACTCAAATCATTGTGTTTGTTTCTGTATTGTTTGAATAGTCTACTTATGTTACATTGTCTTGTTTGGTTTAAAGGTAGATTAACTTATTATAATGTTATGATTTTTCCTGCTTTCTGCCTAAGATATTTTATTTCATTTCTAATATGAAGTTCTTTAGCTCTATTTTATCAGTTATAAACTTAATTCTTAAAGCCAGTTTGGTTAGAGGGGAGACTTGCTCTAATATTGGGATTCTGTCTTGGTCACAGAAATGTTAGTGGGTAAAATGAAACTAGATTAATCTTTTGTAAGGAAGCTATGATGCAGTAAGGGCAAAAGGAATAAAAATAAATGAGGGGCCACTGTATAGGATAGAGACTACTGAGAAGAACTAACAAGTTGTTTCTCGTGTGATTGAGCATTGGCTTGCATTATGTGCCGGCCGGAGTGAACGAATTCCTTTTCGAGAAGTTGCTCCATCATGGTCAGAACATGAAATCTTGGAGGAGGCATTCATCACAAGTGTTATTTTGGCCTTTAAATGTATTTATATATTTTAAGAATAGTACATTATATTATAGTATACATTTTTTTTAAAATTTCAGAATCTATCTTTTGAGTGAGTGTCTAATAAAGCCGAATGGTAGTAGTCTAGCAGTCTAATCTAACACATCGTATTCTAAAAAGGATAAAAATCTGGTTTTTGGGCCGGGTTTGAGCACAAACACAGAATAACTCCCTGACAATCTGAGACCTCAATTTCCTTTTATAAGTCTGTAACATAACTTATGTAGTCATGTATTACTACAACTGTCACATAACCTAGAATATTAAGATAAAAATAAAGGCGTAAATTATAATTGTCTAAATCAAACATTGACCTGTCATATTCTTCGACTATTAACTCGGGCTAAATATCATTGCAGATTGCTTGAAGCTTTTATAACATGCGGATATTGTTCAATGACAATAGCCTATTCTACATCGTGGAAGTATACATCATGGACCAAAAAGCAATTTCAGGTGATATATTTGTACTGTTGCTGCAATTATTTCACTTTTTTCTTTATGATTTTCTGAACTCGAGTAACTTCAAAGTGGACCTAGGATGATCACACCTGTTATCCAGGTAAATTTTTATTATGTATTTACAAGCAAAAGACAACACTAATCTTCTGTTGTAAATCTGGGAGTATTGCAAATGATATTGCCGAAAGATGTTTTCTTCCCTGCGAGGATTGTGAAATCCATCTATAAGAAATCTATGAGGGTTTGCCGAAGAGGTTGCATGATATCTAGCTGAAGAACATTGCTGAAGTTGCAGAAATCTCGGACGGTTCATTCCTTCTTCTCCGCGAGTCAAAAGCTGTTTTAAGGATGACGCCGCTTTGTATCCCGCTTACCTCAGAAGCTTCCATATCTGGTGCCACCGGGATTGGTAATCTGCAGAGAGAGTCTCCTCCGTTTCCGGCGATCTTTACGAATCCCGCGGAATGACTAATTGTTTTTCTTTGAGCTTTCCCTTTTACCTATAAATAAGAGGCATGATATGCTCTAATGACACTGAAAGTTCAAGCTTCTCTCCTATTACTCTCCAAAATATAATATATTTATTGCTCTTTTCTTTACTCTTATTCTCTCATGTCCTCGATTTTACTCAGTTATTTGTTGATATCCTTAGATTACTGGAGAAGTTCCTATTGTATTTTTTTGGAAATTTGAGCAATGCATCACGTACGAATAAGTGATGCATTTGCATCACGTACGTATAAGTCTTGTTCTTTCGTGGTTTTTCAGCCTAATTTACTAAATCTTATACTATGTGTTCATTACTTAAGAAAACATAGATTCAAAATCAAGGTTTACTTACCTTTATTGTTTTTGAACTGTATTCCAACAACATTGCAGAGAACGGTTATGCCTTTTTCTATTTTAACTCGGAAAAGATTATGGAAAAGGCAATTCTGGAAGGGTACCCAATAAGTAACATATATGCAGGTTGAAGATACCACACTAAGTTGTTTCAATGCTGGGATGAAACGGACAGCAGTTGACCTTCTTACCCCCTCTTTATTTAGTTGGTATACAAACTTTCTTAGCTCTTCAATCTAATTACACTGTGATCTCAACGAAGATGGCCATTTTCTTGAATCTGAAGTCTGAACAACTTCACGAATAAGCAAGAGACTGAATAGAGAGAATTGGAACAAAAAATGAGAAATGTAACTTCCCATTGAAATTTTGAGCAGCCAAAGATACAGGTAACCTGTGAAAACATGTTATTGTGTTTTCTCCGTTAGAAAAAAAGCAAATGAGAGCCTTTATTTTCCTCTCATGCAAACTACTATTTCACGTTTCCTTTGGAAAAACTCAGAGCTATGCTTTATCTGTCAAATTTAGTGAAATAAAGGTTAGCCCATTATATAAATATTTTACGATGGAATATTAAAAATGGTTTCGTTTGATATCTAAATTAGAAAAAAAAAGAATCAAAGTTTAAATATACTTCTGGTCACAATAATTTTACGATTTCTAGTCCTAAATTTTGTATTGTACGTTTTAGTCATCAAGTTTGTTGAATTAAACAATCTTGGTCTAGAGTTACTCTAGCATCCATTTACCCGTTGTGGTCGCTGGCGAGCAATTTAATCATAATCATTTAAGTATTGGTCTTGAAAAGAAGTGTAATTATATGGCAAATTCTTCGTCCATCATATCATTTGCTTTTTTTTAAAAAAAGCAAATGAGAGCCTTTATTTTCCTCTCATGCAAACTACTATTTCACGTTTCCTTTGGAAAAACTCAGAGCTATGCTTTATCGGTCAAATTTAGTGAAATAAAGGTTAGCCCATTATATAAATATTTTACGATGGAATATTAAAAATGGTTTCGTTTGATATCTAAATTAGAAAAAAAAAGAATCAAAGTTTAAATATACTTCTGGTCACAATAATTTTACGATTTCTAGTCCTAAATTTTGTATTGTACGTTTTAGTCATCAAGTTTGTTGAATTAAACAATCTTGGTCTAGAGTTACTCTAGCATCCATTTACCCGTTGTGGTCGCTGGCGAGCAATTTAATCATAATCATTTAAGTATTGGTCTTGAAAAGAAGTGTAATTATATGGCAAATTCTTCGTCCATCATATCATTTGCTTTTTTTTTAAAAAAGCAAATGAGAGTCTTTATTTTCCTCTCATGCAAACTACTATTTCACGTTTCCTTTGGAAAAACTCAGAGCTATGCTTTATCGGTCAAATTTAGTGAAATAAAGGTTAGCCCATTATATAAATATTTTACGATGGAATATTAAAAATGGTTTCGTTTGATATCTAAATTAGAAAAAAAAAGAATCAAAGTTTAAATATACTTCTGGTCACAATAATTTTACGATTTCTAGTCCTAAATTTTGTATTGTACGTTTTAGTCATCAAGTTTGTTGAATTAAACAATCTTGGTCTAGAGTTACTCTAGCATCCATTTACCCGTTGTGGTCGCTGGCGAGCAATTTAATCATAATCATTTAAGTATTGGTCTTGAAAAGAAGTGTAATTATATGGCAAATTCTTCGTCCATCATATCAATTTTAATATGCATTCTACCTTTTTTTTAAATTATTTTCTATTCTAGATTTAAATCTGAAATTTAAAAAATACAATTCAAAAATCAAAATCTTGTTACAAAAAAGAAATCTGAATACAAAAAATAAATTTTGAAAAAGAAATTCTGAAACATAATTTGAAAATGCATTCTGAAAAAGAATTCATTATAAGAAACTCATTTCATAAGGTATCATCAAATATCTTATAGAATTTTTAAAAATCTCGTTCTAGAATATATTTAATGTGTTTTTGAAAGCTTGAAAATCTTATTGCATAAACTCTATTATTGAAATCATGTTCCAAAAATTCTAGAACATATCCAGAATAGGTAATATGAAAGTCACCTTTACAGTATGTAAATGGTTATTTTAAAAATTATGGGGTGTAGGAAGAAAAAGCTTTAGTGCAGCAATGGTGTTTGGGTTACACAATGATACTAGTCCTTCATTATCCTCAGAAAATCTATATTTTGAATTATACAATTGAAAATATAAAATATATTTCAGAATGTATCGAAACACAATTTTGTATTGTACATTATAGAATGCAAATTTTATAATCTTTTAACAAACTTATTTCAAGATAAACAAATATATTCTAGATTATAGAATCTAAAAATTAAAAATAACTTTCAAATTGTATAATCCGAAAAAAAAAATACTTATGGATTATGCAGAAACTTTTCTATATTCCACGATTTTAAAAACACTTTTAACTTCCAGATTGTAAAATCTTAAAAAACACTTTCAATATAAATTTTTATGTTTATGGAATGCAAAACAAATGTATGGAGGTGCAGGAAGAGATTCTCCCATCTTAGGTTTCAAAATGGACCTAGCAAGCCCTGTTATTTGGGCTCAAAATAATCTTGCAATTTATATGGGCCTGACATTCTTTTTGCCAAAATCTTCCCAAGTTTTTTTGTGGACCAAAATCACCCTCGGAGAAGATCGGCGCGGTGCTGCCGTTGTTGCTACACTCTCAATGGAACTATCTGCTGCTCGCTCTTTTCCAGCATCTCCTTCTTCGCCACTTCTCAATTCTAGGGTTAGGGTTTTCAACGCAATACCCAACCCCACGCCTTCACCTTTCCAAGCTTCAATCCTTTCGCTCAATCCACGCAAACTCACTCCAATGGATCTTACCAGAAACGTCTTTTCCGCTGCCGTGGTGGGAGACAATGATTCAGCGACGACGACTTTGCCTATTGACTCAGGTCAATGCAACCCTCTATTTCTAATCTTCACTTTTTGAGATTTTGCTTTTTCCAATGCGTTTTAATGCTCTATTTTTTTTCATCATTTTTAGGTGCTAGAATCGGAGAGGTTAAAAGGGTCACTAAGGAGACCAATGTATCAGTCAAAATAAACTTGGATGGTTCCGGGGTTGCTGATAGTAGTAGTGGAATTCCCTTCCTCGATCATATGCTCGATGTCAGTAATTTCAACTCAATTTTAGTGCATTATAGCTAAGGATGCTTTATGTTTCTGATTGTTTGTTTTTTTTGCTTTATTTACTTTTTAAATCCCGTTGTTGTTATCTGCCTCAAAATGTTATTTGAGATTTCAATCATTGTTCATATACATGTATGATGCAGAAAATAAATGTTATGGGAGCCAAAAAAAATCAATTAAAACATCAACTTAGAAAAAGACATCTAAAATGAAAATGCATATAATTTCATCAATGTTCGTGCTATAATAGATTAACGAACACGGTAATGTGGAATGAAAGAGATGAAAGGCTGGTTGGATAAGAGTTGAACTTTGTGATGAGGAGTCTATTTTCTGCTTGAAAACGGAACACTAAAGGCTACTGAGGATGTAAAACATTCAATGGAGATAATTTTGGAAACTAAACTTTGCTGTGGTTTTTCAGCAACTTGCTTCACATGGGCTGTTTGATGTACACGTAAAGGCTACAGGTGACATACATATTGATGATCATCACACAAATGAAGACGTCGCCCTTGCCATTGGAACAGTATGCAATCCATTAAATATGCTTATTCTTTCTTTCCTTTTTTGGTTTTCTATATTATATTTGTTATTTCAATTCAAACTAAAACATGCTTCATTATCTTGCATTGAAGATTGGTGCGCAATTTGTATCTTTATATACTTATATATTACCTTTTGCTTTCTATGCTCAATGGCATCTAAGTAATTGTTGATCATTTTAACAATTATAATGCTAATTCTAATCTTATAGCAACAGGGATTTGTAATTACACCGGTCTTTTTTTTTTTTAATAATTTTTCATTTATCTATCATGTTAAAACTAAGAGGTTTCTGTCACTACATCTTCAGGCTTTGCTACAGGCTCTTGGTGATAGGAAGGGTATTAACCGGTTTGGTGACTTCTCTGCTCCACTTGATGAGGCATTAATACATGTTTCGCTGGTAATTTGCATACTACCTGTAGAAATAGTAATTTATTGGTAAATTTTAACATGTGTTGTGGGAAAGTGTGATTTGTCATTGCTTATAAACACAGTAAATGGATAAACACACTTCAAAATGTGTTAGGACTTCTTCTATGTGCAACCTTAATAATTTTACGATGTCATATTTGTTATGTGCATAAATAAAATCAAATTACTCTTTAAAGTTTAGTTGCTTCGGGCAAAGAGGCTCCACATATATGAGCTTGTTGTGAGACTCGATCATAATCAGCTCTAGTAGTACTTATACACAATGCTTCTGAATTGAAATGAGGAAGTTCTTCTGTCCAATGTGATCACTATTACAAGCTTACTTTTTGACTATAAATTTATTTGCATAACTACATTAGAGCACCACATCAGTTGTTAGTTAGATGGTTGAAAGGACAGAAGTTTTGCTTAAATAGGAGTAGTAGTGGAGGGAATTAACATCTAACTTTTTAGCATTGGGTAAATAGAACAGCTGCATAGTTGTGAGGGGAAACCCTTGAATGAGAGGTCTTTCACTTTCTGTTCATCTTTTCGTCATGCAACAAAATTTCTCTTGTTTTCTTTCTTATTCTTCCATCATGAATTCCTTGCACACTTTTCCAGGATTTGTCTGGCCGGCCATATCTAGGTTATAATTTGGACATACCCACTCAGAGGGTTGGGACTTACGATACTCAGGTAGTATACCTGTTCAATTGCTTAGTTAAGTTTAGAATTCTGCTTTTCAAGCTTCTGATGTTTCCAGTGCTTCTTGTTCCTTTTGTCTTTTTACCTTTATTATTATTATATACTAATGAATCCAACTGGATATCCTCGTTTATAGTTGGTAGAACATTTCTTCCAATCATTGGTGAACACGTCTGGCATGACACTTCACATTCGGCAGGTATTAATACATAGAACTTTGGTCATCATCAGTTATAGTCATTCAATTTGTAAATATATTTGTGCATATCTTTATGAATTAAGCATACTGGATGTTATAGATGTTTAAGCTAGGATCTTTGATATATCTCATAGCCACATTGATGGAAGGCACAAATCCATCACACATAGGCTAGACAAATGAGATATTGTTTCTATATTCTTCGTGCATTGACAGATTGACTACATAATCCAACTTGGTGCTTATGCTTCTTTTCTAGTTGATGTTTTTTATTCTGAAAACATTGTAACAGAATATATATATATTCTGAGCGCAGCTTGCTGGAAAAAATTCCCATCATATTATTGAGGCAACCTTTAAAGCTTTTGCTAGGGCTCTTCGACAAGCAACAGAGTATGATCCACGTCGCCTTGGAACTGTACCAAGGTATGGTGCCTTTGATTTTGTGCTAAGATGACGATAGCTAGATTTCATTCGCCATATTATTTGCTTCTAGTATTACTTGAAAACCATTTATATTTCTCCTCTTTTTGTTTATAACAAAGATGATATCTCTGCTGCATAGGGTGAAACCAACTTAATGATTTGTCTTCAAATGATATAATAATCATTTTTGTTTGTTTTCATGCTTTGGATTTAATTTGCAATGTGTCTATGAAAACTATGTGAATTTCCATGAATGTGGTTGTCTTGTCATGTGAAAATCTAATACTATTAATCGATTTCTCTGCGCAGCTCGAAAGGGGTTCTGTCTCGTAGCTAATATCTGCTGGTGGACCTTCATATATTTTTGGTATATCAGAATTGGGTGTGATGATAAATGCTTGTTGTACGCATATTTATTTTAGAAATAAAATCATTTCTCTGGTGTACATTTAAAAATGAATAATGGGGAAAAAACTTTAGTGGTCTGGAAACTTGTTTATAGTCTCCTCTTCAAAGAGTAGTCAAATTAGTTTTAATTTTTCTTAAAACAATTATTGAGTAAAATAAAGCACTTTAGCGAAAGAATTTATTTTATTAGTTTTTAACTTTGTTTAAATACTGCCTTTTCTAACACTTGAAGCTATAAAAGCTTTTAGATTATCTTTTAATGATCACCATTTTATGAAAATTTCTTTAACCCTTACGTTGGGCAGCTCCACGTTTTCTTCACTTTTCTCTCGTCGAATTTTGTTTTTTTATATTGTATCAAATTATAATCTAAACATCTAATTTTATTTAATAAGAATATATAAAATGAGGATAAGTTTTAAAAATATTATGTTATTTTTAATAGTATTAGCTATTTAAAGAATTAACAATTTCAACAATGTAAAAATGTATATTATCAATTTTCAAGAAATTATCGGTTAGTTTTATTAAATGTTTTAAATTCAAATAGCTTAACAGTTTAATATTCCGTTAACTTTGCCAAATATAGCAATTCCCCTCAATTTGAAAAATGAACATAAGAAGTTAAAAACAACATAAAATTGCTCGAAAATATGTACTAGAGGAAAATAAAAAATTTACTGCTAAAAAGTAATGTATGCTGCGGCGGAGGCATATGATTGAACATACTCCCCAGAATTGTAAATAAAGAGGAGTTTATTTTGCTGTTGGTATAAAATAATTTAACTAGTTTCTAAAATAATATTTATTATTCGATCGCAATTTAATTTTTCTTAATGCATATCATATTAACTGGTAAAATATGGAAATAAAAAGATATCTTTCGCTTTCAATATATGGACTTTAGAGATAAAGAATGCGATATAACGCATCAAGTGACTCAAATTTAGCAGTCTTCTCAGTTTGGTTACGTTAGAGAGACGGGAGAATAATCATCAACCAAAACTAGCAATCAAAATTCAGATGAAAAAAAGAAAAGTTGGATCAATCTTTCGGAACTAAATTAATTTGATTGAGGAATAATTTTGCTTAATCACATGCCATGTAGCATCCAGGGAGTTATAAATGGTGTTATTTCTATAACACTCTGGAAGATGTTCTACAAAAAATCTTCAGCTGTATTTAGGTAATCTAATATTTCAGACTTAACTTCCTGCGACAGTGGAGCTGATGGCCCTGCCTTCGAGTAAAAGTTTGCCAAAGATCTTATTACTTTCTCCAAAATAACATATGATTCCTGCAAGGCATCCAAAACATGATCATATATATACATCTTTAAAAGGGTAATCTGCAACAAAATTTCCACATATTAGTCAAGGCATTGAATTTTCAATGCTTAAAGAGTTTCAAGTAGAAATCCATACTTCTTGCACAACAGTCTGACTTCCCCGCCAACTGCCCAAATATTCCCGAATTGACTCCTTAGCTGAATCTGCATTCCTTCTAAATTTGGCAATATCATCAGTGGTTTCATTTAAAGATTCACGCAGTGTTTTCACTACTTCTCTTGCTGACTTTAAGTAAGCCTTTGGCAACACCTTTCCAGACTTTGTTTTCTCATTAGGATCAAATAATGACTTGATGGCCCCAATAACCCCTTTATCTTCGTCCTCTTTATCACCAGAATTCTCTTCAGCCCATACCACTGATGGTGATAAACCACAAGTCAAGGTAACCAGTGAAGGGCCAACACTGGCTAGAAGATGCCTGCGACTTGATGAAGCTTCCAGATGAGGCAATGCAATATTAGACCTGGATTGCAGTTTATCTGTTATATTGCAGAAGTTGTCAATAAACGTAGGACCTACTGTACTCAGTATATCATGTTGTCCTCACAAATTATGTATAATCTTGATATTGAGTCTACTTTTTTTCCTTCTTCATCAGAATAAGTCATTCTTTCTATATAATCAATCAGAAAATAACAATCCAAAATAAATATGTAATCCCTTTAGCATGACAAATAGTGAAATAGGAACCTCGAGGAAGAAGAAGAATACAGAAACAGCAAACATGCAAAATACTAAGCTATGATTGGAAACATGTTCACCGGGAACAGATCACGTCAAAATGGTTAGACGGTGCAAAAGCTACAACTAGTAGCTTTCATCCAAACGTAAAAAACCACATAAGGTGTCACCAACATGCCCTACAAAAGCATTTTGAAATTTTAGGACATACCTTCAATATCAAATCTTCTTATCCCTTCAACCGTCTTGGAATTTGTGATCGAACACATATTTGCTGCAAGGATAATTGCCATCCTCCTTTTGTAAATTTCCTCAATGCAGAGCTACATCCACTAAAAATACAAGGTAGCAGTAATCTCACAATCATGCTTGTTAAGACTCTTAACTTAGGGTATCATTCCACCAAGTTAACCCACTAAATACTCTTAAGTTAAGAGCACCATTCCACCAAGTTAATCAAGAATTTGTTTCTAGCATGGATAACTTCTTCTACAATTGAATTGACACTTGTACACATGATTATTCAAACACACAGTGATACATAACCAATTGCCCTCCTCCTCCCCCCATCCCAGCTCCGGCTACCACCCACCCGGCGCCGCCATTGGGCAAAAAAATCGGATTACAAATAAAATAAAACAAAAACTGCAATGCTCTATATAAATTCAAGAACCATACACTACCAACTAGCAAGCAACATCCGAGTACAACAATGAACGGTTCAAAATCTCGGTAGCATAACTGACAATAAAATTCCAAAAGTTTAAAGCGCATTGAGAACTTAACGACTGGATTCTGAGAGTAAAACTTTTCAAGAAATAACTGAACACAACACAGAGAACATAATTGCGTTTGGAAGATCGAAATGAAAATGCTTTGGTTTTCTTACCTGTGCTTTGCGAGCAACCACACAGCCTTATCCAAAGGGATAAGGCTAAAACCCCCATTCCACAATTCTTTATATTTCATACAGATTTTACCTGCTTCTTTACTTTTTTTTATTCATCCAAGAGCTCATTTAACCATGAATAAAAAAGGAAAAAAAAAATTCTTTTACACTAGAAAAGAAAAAAAAAACATATATTTTTGACAGCCAATTGTAATAATATTTTAAATTAAATAAATATAATTAAAATAATAATTTACTGGGTTGTGAAAAGAATGTATTTTTATTAAGTATCACTGCCCATAAAAAAAGGTTCCTTCCATTCTTTTTTTATTTCATATTTTTTTGTAAAATATATTTTTATTCCTTCCAAAAAAATAAATTTGATTTCAGTTTTTCTAAATATTATTGTAATTGGTTCTTGAGTTCCCCCTTATTGGTATAATAGAGTGTAACTCTTTCCAATTAATTTAGATGTTAACGTGGATTGCATAATTAGAACAATATATTGATAGCATAGTCCAATTTTCTAACCAAAAATATATTTGTTATTTCATGCTTTTAGATAAAAAAATATTTATTAATTAGATACGTAATATTTTTTTATAAAAGAATACCATCAGAAACAATTCATTAGCATTAACCTAATATTTATGTAAAAGGTAATACACAGTGTCTAAAATTTTGAAAAAAATAAAGTTATATATGTTATTTGTATTTTTTATGTTCCTAAGATAAATTTTGTTTTACCCTAATGGTTCTGTTATACTACTAACTCCGAATATATCACTTACATCTATAATATCTGTCTTATGAAATGAAGAAAATTAAAAGTTAAATTATCACCTATTTTGTGTGCATGTAAGGAATAGAGGAAATTACTATCCACATTTTTGTGTGTATCACAGCTCAAGTTAACAAAGTAATAGTGTGTTACATCGATAATTCTTTTAATGTGTTATACATAATTAAATTTAAATGTTTAAAGATTAAAATATTTTTTAATTAAAATAATCATCACTTATGTTAATTATTTTCTATTTATCATTATGTACGCAACAAGCAAAATTTAATTATTTAATTAAAAATTACAAAACTTATATACGTATGTATTTTTGTTCCATGTAAATAATAACCATTTTAAAATTAAATCTAAAATATTAAAACAGAATTATTAATATAATTTAAATTTTTTATTTTTAAATGACATTTCATAAAACAAACAATAGATATAATACATATGTAAATATATTCATAATGTATTTTTAGATATAATAAATTTATATCTAAAAATAGATTTTCACCTGTTAACAAACAGCAAATAAATTTTGAAGTTTTTTTGAAGAAATTTTGTTGATAATGGTGAATCAGAGGCTTGAGCTCTAAAAGAAAAGTAAAGTTGCGGTTCTTGGCAGGAGAATGTTTATTTATTTGTTTATCGTTTTTTAATCTGTTTGTTGTTTTAAAACTAAAGTGGTGGATCTGAGGTGGTAAAGTTGAGAAAGGGAAGGAGTATTGAAGCACAGAAAGCGGTGAAATTAAGCCGGTTCGGCTAAGATCCTTTGCAACCTCCTCCCTGCAGGATGGCCGGCGGCAACCATCCCAAATCCTCTCTCCATAACAAACCTCCGCCCTCCTCCGCCGCCTCCGCCTCCGCCTCCCACCGTAAATCCCGCTGGGAACCCAACTCCTCCTCCGTCAAATCCCCACCCGATCCCAAAACCTCCGCCGCCCCTTCCCCCAAACCCAAGCCCAAACCCAAACCCAATTCTAACCCTAACCCTAGCCCCAAACACCCATCCGATCACCCTTCCCTCCTTCCCTTCCCCTTCCCAGACCCCTCCCCTCTCGGCCCACCCCCTCCTCCCGCCTACGGCTTCCACATGCTTGAACGCCGTACCATCGTCCTCGCCGATGGCAGCGTCCGCTCGTACTTCGCCCTTCCCCTCGATTACCAGGACTTTGCGCCCCGCCCTCTTGACTTCCTTCACCGCTTCCCTCCGCCCCTCAGCCCCGGCCGCTTCCGCCTCCCCGACTTCCCTCCTGGCGCCTCCAAGCGCAAGTACGGCGACGACGACGGCTCCCGGGATGACCTCGCCAGGCAGAGGGAGCAGCTCCTCCGTAACGCTAATGGCCTCTCTAGGATTTCCGGCGGCGAGTTCTCTGCGGGCCCCAGCGGCGGTACCCCCCTCAAGCGTGAGTTGGTGGACCCCCCTGAGATGAGGCCCTCCAAACACTCGAGGCACGACGGGGCGAATTTCAGTAGGCACTCGCAGGTGGATCAGGACGCGTTGAAGAGAGCCTTTGTTAACTTCGCGAAGCTCATCAACGATAATGTCTCGCAGAAGAGGAGTTACTTGGAGGATGGGAAGCAGGGACGCCTTCACTGTCTTGCTTGTGGCACTGGCAGGTTTGATGCAATTCACATCATTGCCATTGTTTCTTCGAAGTTTGTCTAGCTGGTGTATTTATTTATATCGTTAAAAGCAAGGTATTAGTTCATGGCCTTGAGGGTGATATGGGCTTCGGTAGCTTCAGGCAATAGTTAGATGAACAAGAAGGAGGAGGGGATTGTATAGTATGATTATTTTACGTTGTTCTTTCCGTACAGGTTAACTTTACAACCTTACCATGACAATCGTAAGTAGGAAAATTTAGGTAACTCAGCTTCTTGCTGCTAAGATACAGGAGATTGACAACCAGTTATGTTGAAAATTTTGGAGGCACTAAATGTATGACTTGCCAGAACAAAAGATGCTTTTTTGCTCCTGAGGCGCTCCTTTTACTACCTTTTTAGCTTAGTAGATACAGGGAGACAAAAGAACTGCTAGGATTTTGGAATTTTTGTGATAACTCTAAATTAGTAAGAAATTATGTCTTTTTTTTTTGGAAGATAGATCTTTCCTGTCTTGTATATTTGTACAGTTCAGTTGAGTAGTGGAAGTTCATTACTTTTTTTCAGTTGACAACACTTACCTCTTGGATTTGTCTGGAGCTTAGGTTTTGGAAAATATTAGGTTCCTGATCCTACTGTTGTTTCCTCCTCCTGTAGCATATCGGTTCTACTACTACCACCACCTTTTTCTGTTGTTGTTTGTTCCTTTAAAGTCCAACATGCAATATCATATGCTTTTGTTATAGCCTCTTATGGCTTCAGATGTATTTTCATAAAAGATTGTTGGGGTCGTAGATATTTTCTGATATTTATAACACCAAACTAGATTAAAGTAACTAGAACTTAAGGCTGGGTCTTGATGTAATCTGTATCTTTAGAATTTTGCACTAGTAGTTCTACTACCATACATATCTTGTAATAGTCTGGATATAAGCTACATGAACACCATTCTTTCTCAAAGTCTTCAATGATCCCTCTTTCTGCAGTTGATCATAACTATCATAGTCAACATTATGAAACGCTGCTCAATTTAGATAACTGAGCTTCTTATTCTTAATGCCTTGGAGACTGACAACTAGTTATTTTTTTAACATTCGGAGGCACTAAAGGTGAGCCTTTCCTAAACCAAAGTGGTTCAACTCTTCGCCAACCCTCTTGTGCCTCCCTTGTGAGAGAATATCATTTCAGTCTTGCTGGAATCAATGTGACAATTATTTATTTCTTCTAAGATGTTTAGTTGATTGTAATAAATCTTTTACAACTTCCTTAGTGGCAGTTGTAACTGTCAGATTAGACTTTAGATAGGCTTTATATTTCTTGTGCGATAAATATCTGGTTCATTCATTTTCTGATTTTCAATATACAGAAACTTTCCAAATTCTCTCTGTTTTCTCAACATTCAACATTTTTTGACTACCTCTTGAGCTTACGTATACAAGGAGCAATGTTATCAATGTTGAAAGGCCAAATCTTCGTCATATAAATATGTCATTTTGACCTATGGTGCTTCAATAGTGGGTCTCCTTTCACATATTGGCTATGATGGTGACACAAATTCCACCATGCCATTTTGCCAGGGATACACCATTTAGCAACATGGAACCAAAGGAATTATTTGGATCTTGTTGTTTCTTCCTATTGTAGCCTATAAATTATGTTAAGAGATATGATTTATTTATATTAGAGATATGATTTGATTACATTAAATTATGAGATATTATATGATTTAATAGGGATTATCTTACCCCCCACTATTAGATATTGTTTTTGTTCTTTATCATTTGTATCTTCATTATAAGTAAGAATAATCATGTGTGTACACAACACACAAAACTCATTATATTCCTTCTTGGTTTCTATGTTCTCAACTCGGTACCATAGCGTACCATTGCTATGACCTGTTTTGTCACTAGTTCTCTTAAGAGCCTGGTAAGAAGGAAACCCTTGTGCGTGCTTTCTCTATGGATCCATTGCTCATAAGTGCAATTTTTGTTTAAACTGTGTATGTTTTCGGTTTTTTTGTTAACTTTTATTGTTCACAATAGTTCCATTGTTCATCACTAACATCATTGTTCACTATTGTGTCAATGTTCACTGCCGATGTTACTGTTCACTGATGGTGTTATGGCTCTCACCAATGTTTTTTTCTATGAGCTCTATTCAGCAAATGAGCTCCACCACTAGCAGCACTTAGTTCTGTGATGACCATTTTTTGATCTCCAACAGTCATTGTGCATCTGAGCATTCCAACGACTACTGTGTTCTCTAAGCACTTTTGCTTTCCGACAGTTGGCATGTCCCCTGATCATCTTTGGCTTTCCGGCAACGGCTACATCCTTTGAGCATTTTTGCTTTCTAGCTACCACTGAGTCCTTTCCTTTGAGCTTTTTTGGTGTCTGCCAACTGCTATGTCCTCTGATCAATTTTACTTTATGGTTGATATGGTGTCCTTTTAGCATTTTTTCTTTTTGGCAACCCTTGTCTCATCTATCAATTTTTTCTCTTTGTGAGCTACTGTGACCTGTCAAATCTTAACAAGTTTGACTCATGTGATACTCTACACATGCTCCAACTTGAAAGGAGTGTTAAAGATATGATTTGAAAGGACGAAGCATGTTGAAGATTGATTGTCACTTTGAGAAAACAAAAGTCATGTTTGGGAAATATCTAATTAGTGTCATTATGTACTTTTGACAACCAACTGACTTGCATGTTCACTAAGTGTCTCAAGAGGTCTTGTGTTGATGACATTTGTAACAGACTTGTCTCGTGTGATACATATGCTTTAGCATGATGGGGAGTGTTAGATATATGATTTGATTATGTTGAATAGGGAGATATGATATAATTTGATAGGGAAATATCTTACCAAGTATTTCCATTATTAGAGAATGATTTTGTTCCTTATTATTGTTTTTCATCTTCATTATAAATAAGAATACTCATGTGTGGCACCCAATTCATTATATTAATTCTTGATTTTTGTCTTCTCAAACTTATGGGTGGCAAAATAGACCAGCCTGCCCCACCAATGGCCTCCAAAAAGCGAGCCTGTTGGAGATGGGTTGCCATAGTCAACTTGGGTTGTTGAAGTCCTTGGCTCTCCCCATCACAGGACAAGTCCACCTTATACATACATAAATATATACATAAATATATATATATATATAATATATATATATATATATATATATATATATGGGTTAGTTGTGCCTGCATGACACAACTTCATTGTGAAGAAATCATGTATGCATAACATGACCTTGGTTATGCAAAGGTGAAGTCGTGCCACCTTGACACGACTTTGGTATTGGAGCGAAAATTGTGCCACCTTAGAACAAATTTAATTAAGGTTAATGATTTTTTTAATTGAAGTCGTGCTACCTGGGCACGGCTTCAGTTCAAATAAGAATACATTGATGTCATGCTTATGAGTATGAAGAGTTACGAGTCTTCTAGTCCATAAAAATCTCAACTGGTTTGATGGTCAGCTATGAATTTTATAATTGACACTTCTGGAAACTAGTTTTGTAATGTGATTTCATTTAGTCTGGTTCTGGTCAGGAAATCTTGTAGAAGGATCTTTGGTTAAGAGGTATAATTGGAAAATAATGAGTACTGATGTAGTCAGCCCTTGAATTCTGTGTACTTGTATATATGTTGTTTTCTGTTGTCTGTATGCAGTCATTTCCATTAGCCCTTGAACTTGTGCATTTCTGTTGTGGCTGTTATAGTTCGTTAGAAATAGTGGGAAATGGTATTTTTTGACGTGTTGTAACTATGGAGTGATTTGATGATTCCTTAGGATCTGATGGATTGAGAAACTAAATTCTTAGATCAGATATACTTGTGATGTTGCTTATCTCGTAATTCATATGCGTTTATGATTATCTTTGTTGTGGGCTAGTGGCTTGTCTTTGGAGCAATTTTGGTTGCCATATAACATGGCTAGAGCTCTTATGTTTTCCAATCTGGAATTTGTAGAACTTCTGCTTCATTTAGCTTTATATTTGTAAAAAGTTTACAGTTCTCTCTGCCTTTTAATATGGAAATGGTTGTGTTTTTGTTTTTTTTAAATAGTGTTACTTGGTTTAGATGTTGGGCCTTGGAGCAACAATATATAACCTACGGTTTAGAGGCCACGGTATCATATTGTGAAAACAGCCTCTCTGATCCAAGGGGTTTATGTATATACCCTCCTTAGATTTCACATGATGGGAAAAGTGTGTCGGTTTGCCTTTTTTTCTCCCTTTTCTCTAATGTTGCTTGATTTATAAAATGTAATACAGTGCCATCAAACTCTTAATTATTCTAATATATGAAGGCAACATAGCCTTCTCTGTTCTGTATATATTAAGTTTTTTAATATTTTGAACATGTGGTACAATGATTGTTAGAGTATTGTTATGTTATTTATTCATTAATTACAACTGGGGCAATTTTGCTGCTTGATTGTTCAAAAGAAATTTATGATGATATGGGCATTTTCTGAGGGTCATAGAGATGCTCTTGATGTAGGTTGTTCTTATCATCTTAAATACATAAGTGGGCTTCATCCATCTCTTGTCTTTTGTGGAACCTTAGAACCATGCATATATTCCTTATACACTTTATCTCCTGCTTCCTTAAGGGGATGACATTTTCTTCTGAGTTTTCTCGCTTACCTGTTCTTTTTGTACTGAAATTTAGCCTTGTTACAAGTCCTAGGTTATGCCCAGTCAATTTTCTTTAGTTCATTGCTTCTGAAGTTCAGTCTTTGGCATCGTTGGTGACTTGAACTTTTACATCTTCACAAATAATTGAACTCTTTTTAGAACAGAAACTTTGGTGATAATTTTCTTTACCAAATAGAGTTACCCTTCTGTATCTCTTTAGAGAGAGCAATGTACCTTTATATTGCACAGAAAGGAATAATTTTTCTATGTTGTCAATTTGTCTTTGAAAATCTTGGTATCTGCAACTGTTTGGGACCAAGCTCAATTTGTAGTGTTGATTAGAACTTTCACGAGTGGTGCTTCTCCACTCTTGGATCTTCTTAAGTAGGACCTTGGTGCTTTGATGTACTTTAGGATGTTGGTTCTCTGTGTGACTTCAGAAAGAACATCCTAGGATTTAAATCTAAATGAAAGGAAATTAATATGTACTTTTACTTTACCTTTTCTGTGTACTTACAGGATGAAACCCTAAAATATATTCTTCAATGCCCTTGATATTCCAACTTTCAGGTCTGCTAAAGATTTTCCAGATATGCATTCTCTCATTATGCACACTTACAACTCAGATAATGCTGATTCACAAGTTGATCATTTGGGATTGCACAAAGCTCTGTGTGTCTTAATGGGTTGGAACTACTCAAAGCCTCCAGATAACTCAAAGGCGTATCAGTTTTTATCCTCTGATGAAGCAGCTGCAAATCAGGATGATTTGATCATGTGGCCACCTTTGGTGATCATTCATAACACAAATACCGGAAAAAATAGAGATGGCCGTATGGAGGGTTTGGGAAACAAAACAATGGATAATAAAATTAGAGGTATAATGTGAACCTCCATTTTTTATCGTCTTCTATTATGATGTCTCTGTTAACGGTGGCAATGAGCTCAGGAAAATCTTTCTTGCATGCATACTGAGTGGACCCTTTAGAGCAGTTTCAGTAGTTAGTTACCTTTCCCAATATTTCTTTTAGCCAAACTCTGCTTTAGGCTGATGTCTAATGGAATTTCTTTTGGCATTATCTCTTCAAAGATAAGGAGATGAGAAGCCATTTTGATCTTATAGGATTTGCCATCAACATCAAACTAGAAACTTGGACATTAGAGACCCGTCTCGTCCATAATTTAAAATACAAATTTTGATTTTATTTTACTATATTTGACTTTCCATTAATATCAAAGAGTTTTTGGAGTTGATTCTTCTGTCAAGGTTGCTCTTTTGCATTTTTTTTTAATTTTGCATAGTAATGAGTCCTGTCTAATATATTGGTTATTTCTTTTTTATTTTTGTCTTTTTAATTTCAGTAGTGTTTACTGCTCCCCTATCAGTTTGACATAAGTAGTAGAAGCTGTTAACTTATATTCACTGTTTTTTGTTTTCATTAGATCTAAAAAATATAGTTAGTTTCTCTGTAACTTTCTGATATTCTGTTTTGGTATGTAAAAAAAAAAAGTTTTTTATGTGCAGCTATTAGCTCTCATTGGCTGAACTTGTTTCACTCTAAATCCATGGATGCATTTCCATTATAGCTTTGACAAGATTATGAAATTGTTGATAAGTTTTTTATTTTACCCTTCTTGATTTACTTGAATTAAGTTTTCAGAATTTTTGTCATAATGCATTGATGCTTGAGTTGAGTAGATGGGTTAGATTTGTTAGATTGTTTATGTTAAATTTATATATTCATTAAATTTCCTTAGAGTCAAACTGAATGCTATTTTGTATTCATTTTTGGATTGATTTTGGGTTGTCTGGGTGTAATTGTTTTAGTAACTCCTAGGTATATCTTCCTCAGGATTCAACTTCTCAATAATCAATACAGATCACTCTTGATTTAGAGCGTGACTAGAGTTCATTGGAGGGATGTTTGATACTCGAACAGGAGTCACATCTCATAGTTGGTTAGGTGGCAGAAGCAAAGTTCATGCATGCCAAAGTGTGTGTATAGGGGCATCTAACTACAATCACATGGTGAAAATTGTGTTGATGTTAAGTGACAAGCATGTGTATCTGTGTCTATGTTTGAGCACGTAGCTTTGTGTGGGGGCACTATGTTATTCCTCCACATGATGATATAATATGTGCTTTTTTAGTCGAAATATATAGAGAAGTTATTTCATAGATTCATTTCCAATAACGACCATTGTACTCCTTTCCATTGAACTTCATGATGACTCCTCTCCTTTATACCCGGCTTCTTCCACAAAAGGAACTACTAAACATTGGTCCGAATTCATCATCAGTTTGGTTTGTTACATGTTCTGGATCTCTAAAACTTCCCTTCCACTCCACCCATTCTTTGGATATCTTTTATAATTGCACACTGAACTGAGAACTGGAAAGCAATGGTGAGTAGCTCAAAATGGGTTTTGGCACAAAGATACTGTCATTGACAAACAAATATGGGATCCTTTAAAACAGTCCTTTCCTTTAAACAAGTTTAAGCAATAACTGGTACAAGGACATATAAGCCAAAAAATAGAGTATAAAATAGAGTTTGGATTTGATGAATTTTTTTAATTTAAATTTATTTCTTCTGCAGAAGTTTTCTTAATTTTGGTGTTAGTTGAGTAAGCTTACTTTTTGGAAGCCTAAAATGTTTACCCATGCCTCCATTGTGTAGCACATTATGTTGACTGTATATGTGACCTGAATGGAAACATGTCTTTACGGCCCCTCTCTCATAATTTGAATTATTGGATGATTCTTCTGTTTAATTTTAAGTTCGTTTGGTTAGCTTTAAAGTTGTTTTCTTGGTAGATAGATGAGAGTTGTTCATGAATAGATCTTTCTACTTAGATTGCATAACTGCTAGGGGATATTTATTTGTTACCTGTGCATTTATGCATGCACAATTGTGTTCATATCTCGATGACAGTTGATTGTACAACAAGGAAAGTAGGACGTGATTGTTATTAACTATGCTATTCTAGTAGGATGTGTTGCTCTTCATGTTGTGCCCAAGTTTTCCGATGTTAATCTAGTTCTTGCTTAAGTGTGTTCTTCATTTGATTTGATACCTAGCCTTGAGGGAATGTTTTTGAATTGAATTGTGTGTCTGGACATATGAATGTCCATTCATTTGTGTAAGTATGCACGAATGTAGCTGTGCATTTATGCCCATGCCTATATTGATATTTTAATGATGGTAGGTTGGATAACAAGAAAGAAGTTTTGGTGATTGTTATTGTAGGACAACTCTTCACTTGTGTATAATTTCTGCTTAACTATGTTGTTTTTGCATCAAGCACCGAGAGTGTTTATTTTGCGATGGAGAATATTAAGTTGTGCATGTGCATATCTTTCTTACCTGTCCATTTATGCATGCCAACATGTAGCAGATCGATTATGCACACACATAAACTACATTGTTTTAGCACATATTGTAGTATTGATGTTATATATAGAGATCGAAATTCAAATTATATTTGTAGCTTGTCTGCATTTTTAACTAGTCAAGGTAATGCAACTGCCTTGATGTTGAACAAGGTGAAAAGAGTTTATTTTTTATCTATGGGTTTCCTGACCCGGATTCTGCTTTTAATTTATATGAATAATGCTGTACACGTCTAGTGTTTTTTTCTACCTGATGTCATTCAAATGGAATTTTCAGCCTGGTCTGGCTTTACTATCTGTCAAATCTCAGTGACTGACGTGAAGTGTTACTTCTTTCTGCTTGCATATACTTTTTCTTTTGAGGTGGACTTGTTCCATTTTTTCTCATCTCTCACTTTTCTAGCTCCATGTAATTGTAACTAGTATCTCTTAACTCTCTTTTTTATCAACTACTAGCTTGTGAGTTCAACTAATCTCTGTGAATCGTGATTGTAGTCTTACTGCAAGTTCTTGTGTACTTTGTTCTTTTAAATAGCTATAAGCTTATTCTCTTAAACTCTCTTTTTCATCACCTTCTAACTTGTGAGTTCAGCTAATCTTTGTAAATCGTGATTGTAGTTGTACTGCAAGTACTTAGTTGGTTATTTTGTTCTTTTAAGCTAATTCAGTTTAGACCTGTTTTTGGTTATATTATGTTATATTGACATTAGTCTGTTTTGGCCTAATCAAATAAACCATCTATATGGATGAGTAGAAATTTAGATGATACAGAAAATCTATCTCCAACAGTCCATTTGCTTGCCCATGATTTCTAGTCTCTTGATTTAGATAGTTTGCTCACTGGTCTGCCCTTTGTTTTCTCTCTTCTACTTCCCTCAGATTTCACTCCCTCTTAGTTTTCCTTGACTAACATTAATTTTGTTGGGCATAAAATCTCCTCGGTGATGATGTAAATTAGTTGGTCTAAGTGCCTTTGATGGCAGCATTTATGCAAACGCTCCTTGTTAGGAAGCACCTAACAAATTCTAAAGTTTATTTTTCCATCATCCTCTCATATCTGATGATACAGTGAGCTTTTATATTTTTTCCATCTGATATTCATACATGGTTTTCCAGAGCTTGGATTTATGGGTGGCAAATCAAAGTCATTATATGGAAGAGATGGTCATTTGGGCGTAACACTGGTTAAATTTGCTGGGGACCAATCAGGCTTTAAGGAGGCCATTCGACTTGCTGAGCACTTTGAGAAGGAAAACCATGGACGCAACGATTGGGCCCGTGTGCAGTCACAAACATTAGGAAAGGATGATGAGAATAATGCAAACCTTGTTAAGGTGGATGAGAAAAAAGGAGAGAAAAGGAGGGTCTTGTATGGGTATCTTGGGACTGCTTTTGATCTTGACAAAGTTGATTTTGACACAAGGAAGAAGGCTGCCATAGAGAGCAGGAGAGAATACAAACCACCCATGTAGTGTTTGGACTATATGCCAATGTAAAATGGGATACATGGAAAGTCTTTCCAGTTGCATAGAGACGATTCCTGAAGATGATAAAAGCTTTTATGTATTGTGCTGACCGTTTCAATGTACGATAGGAGGCAGCGTTGCCATCATTTTTATTTTAATTCTAAATTTATGCTGAATTTCCTGCCATAGTTGCTATTTAGGTGCATTAAGAAGATTTGCATGCCTTTACACCATCTGACAACCTGGAACGCACTATCACTAAAAGTCAATGACTGGTGTCCAAAGTCTTAGTCTTATCCTAGCTTTTCCCCATGTTGGCTGGGAACTCTTTGTATACAGTTTACATTTTTTAATTACAATGGTGGGGCATGGAAATATGTACTCATGATTCCTGCGAACTCTGTAAATCCCTTATCAGTAGCCCTCCTTATTGATTATTTGCAGTTCAGCTTAATTGATAGAGGAAACCCTCTATCCACTGCAAATTCCTAGTTGATTGTGTTCGTTTCCTCTATTTTTGCTTTCAACCTTTCTTTGAATTTGTCGACAAGGCTGTAGAAGGAGGGCTCTTTGGTGATATAACCTAAAGTTCAAATAAAGAAGGTTATGGTGGAGTTAATGGATGTTGGATTCATAGCAACGATCACCACTTAGTGATTCTATTCCAGCTTACTAAAGTTAAAGGCACCAATGCATATTTTTTATATATTATTCTCACAACAAGTGGTGTTCAGAAATTATTTGTCATAGAAATAAGTGGATTCTATTTGAGTTGGAAGTAAAGCTAGATCTTGGTGTCCGTACACCAGCGAAAGTAGTGTCTATGAATAACTGCAGATGATATACTCTGGTCTGGCTACAATATTTGCTGGGGGATGTAGTTTATCTCTTGTTCGTAAGATAAATAGGATTGTGTTATTTTCAAGCGATCTCGTTTCTATAGTGAGTATAATGTATTCATCTTAGATTTAATTTATAGTATATTATAATTATGTTATTAAACTTAAATGGTAAATACATCTTCACCCAGAATGCAACTTCGCATCTGAGGACCCTTTTTTAGAGACATTAATAATTATCTTTAGGGTTTAAGACATTTTCGGCTTCTTATTCTTGGGATGTTAATAAGCATTCAGATACACGTGTGTTATTGGATAACTTCTTATGCTCCATTTTTATCTTGTTAATAGTGCTTAGTTAAGGGGAAGCATTTGGGCAATGGAGACACAGTATTCAATGTGTTTCCAAAACTAACCACTGTTCTTGCTACATTGGTTCAAAAAATATACAAGAATTTTTTTTTATTGAGAAACATGTGAGCACAATACGTAATTATAGGGGAATGTATTTATCTGTAGTTGAATAAAATATTTTTTTCTCAATTCTTTAACCAATACCTTTAGGATATTAATTAGAATTTGCTTTTAATTTTTTAACATTATAATTTTATATTTCATATATTTTGTTATAAAAACATCCCTTTTTTAGCATTACAAAGAAAAGTTAAAAGCAGCCTTTCTCCCCACCAGTTTATTGGTCTGTTCCCTTATATATATATATATACACACACACACGCACAACAATTCTTACTTTGTAGATATGTTTAAATGACCAAAAAAGGACATTTCTTTATCTAGTATTTTCTTATTTTGGTTTCTTCATGTTTACCCTTCATTTAAATAAGTTTAGTTGATTATATGCATTTAAATGAGTCCAATGTTTATACATTGTTAATTAAATAAGTTATTGATATGATTTTAATGATAATGGTTATAACAGTTAATAAATTTATCGTCTATGATAATTTATGATGAGAAGAAAGTGAAAATGGTATTAGATTGTTAGTGTATAATTTGTTTGTTCTTTAACTATCAGCTAATTATATTGCTGATATCTTTAAATGTAAATAATGTATTGTCTAATATTTCTCTCTCTCTCTCTCTCTCTCTCTATATATATATATATATATATATATATATATATATATATATATATAAGTATTCCAGTTGGTGTTTTGATTATCCTGGTTTGCCGTTTTACCCAAATGTAACTTCAATTTATCGTCGCTATTAAAACTCAGTTCACATTATTTTTTTGGTAGAGATTTTAGCTTCCTTTCAGTAGTAATGATTTTCATTCATCAACATGGAAACCTAATTAGGCCTAGAAGTGCCTGAAAAATCATGTATGCTTTTATTTATTTTTATTTATGCTCATTTAAAGCAAATGCATGTTTTTATTTTTTATTCTTGTGCTCGTAGAAAACCAATTTATGTGTTTTTGAATTGGCAGGGTCACTAAAGAAATTAGTTTTATTTAACAAAATGAACAAGATACTCGCATGAATTTTTATATTAAACTGTATTATATACGGAATAAACCTCTTGAAACTCTTATATTTGTATCTGTGCGTTAGCATTATCTTTTTAGGGATGATATAATCAATACTGTGTTTTTGGGAAGTCTAAGCCCAGAAATTAAAGTAACCTTTTTTAAGTTTCCAGAGTATATTAACGTGTTCGTGAATGATAGAATCCCCTTATCATAAAGGGGTTTACATATATGTATAAATAATTACTTTTCAAAGTTGGTATAAATGCACAATTACTCTTGACATTCATGTATATGAATAATATAGCCATCTCCAAATCAAATTTTTGTTTAGTTTAATTAGTTTTAAGGAGAAAATAATAGTAACTTGTGTGTTAAGAATATTTTTACGATTTTTTTTACTAAAAAAGCAAGGACGCTTCAAAACAATATAATATGATTTTTTTATCAAATATGTTGGTGTACTCTCTCGTAATTTCCAAACATTTTCTATAATTTTTTTTTAAAATGTAGGAGTATCTATATATTATACGATTATGAATTATATAAATTAGTAATGTGCACAACTATGTTTTAAATTATTTTTTGAAATAGAAAGATGTTTTTCATAATTGATTCACAATGATTTTTTTCTTATTTTTATAATCATAATAACAATTTATATAATAAAATTTGAATTTTTAAAAAATTACTGTATTTTTTAAAAAAAAATTATGTTAGAACCATACTAAAATTGTAAGAAATTTAATAAATACTTTTTGAATTGGACACTTCATAGATACATGGTTTACATGTATCATATGAATGTCGGTCTATTGTACACCGACACATCATTTAAAAAATTTCACAACAAAGAAAATGAAAAAGGCTGAAAGGATAATGTGATAGAAGGAAATATAAGAGAATTTAGAAAGAAATAAGTATTATTAATTGAAAGAGTGGAATCTAAAAAGAGAGATGGAAGTGGAGGGAGAATTATAGGTTATCCTAACAGGGACAGAGATTTGTAAGCATGCATGTGTCTGTGTGTGATAGCAGGTGCTGTACAATGTTTATAGTGTTTGTCTGTTTTTAATCCTTTCCTTTTAATTTAATTTAAATTACTCTCTTATCTTTCATTCTCTTCACTCACTTTTACCACTTTATCTGACTCTTCCCATGTGGAGCTCCACTCCTCTCTGTCTCTTTCTGTCATCAGATCCATCTTCGATTTCTGGGAAAGTTCTTTCTCTTCTCTTCTCTTATCTTCTCTTCTCTCTACCATTTATACACAACTATTCTACATTCTTTCATCCCATACGCCCCTATTCCAATGTTTCCTAGGACACTCTCCTTTACACTCTCACAATCATTTTTATGGATTTTTCACCATAACTAATTTCTAAAATATTCTTCTGCCAACTCACTTCAACATTTCAATTATCATTCTTTTCAAGACAAATTTTAACTTTATTCTTCCCTTCTCATCAATTTTATTCTATACTCTAATTTTACCACCTCTATTTCTAACTAAAAATGTAACTTTTCATGTCTCTCAAGATTACCATGTTATTCTCAGCATTTGTATCTATGATTGAAATCAAAATATTTTCACACATTTAATAAAAAAAATTATATTGTTCCCACATCATATTAATAAAAGTAAAAATAATAGAATCTTATTAAATGTTTATTAAAAAAACTGTACTGTCTTTTCTTCTTTTCTCAAGCATTAAACTAAAGTAATTAGTATGTTTAGTTCAGTTTATACGTTCTCAGTCAAACAAAAAGGAATGGTTATCTGAGTCAAACAATTTAAATTAACTTTCTAATTTTTAATTATTATTATTACCGTTATATCTTATTTTAATTGTACAATTTGATGTGATACTTATAGTTAATATATAATTAAAGATAAAAAAAAATTAATAAGATAAATAAAAATAAATTGATAGGATGATTCAAATAGATTAATTGAATAAATACAGTCTTAACTGGAACATACCCTTGAGTATTTGATTGCAAGTTTGGCTTGGTAGTGGGCACTGTATATTGCTCTGAGTATATTTATAATCAACTAGCATACTATGATTAATATCTTTGTTATCTATTATTTTATTATTATCAAAATAAAAATAACAGTTATCAACATAAAAATAATAATTTGGACAATAAATTTTGTAATAAAAAATAAGATAATCAAATAAATGTTTTGAGTTAAAATTAATTTGTATAAATTAAAATGGAGTGTAAAATTGTTTATGTTAACGTAAATAAATTTTAATTTATAAATAAATAATTATTTTAAACGTGTTTTTAAGGAAATTCTTCCCAATAAACTGTTGATATTTATAATTATTCTTATCAAGGAATGCTACTATTTTTTAGATTAAGAGATTTATTTCTTTACAATTATTTTAATATTTTAGATTCAACATTTTTAACGTGTTGATATGAAACTTGTTTAAGGATTTTTAAAATTTTAATTAGGTTTATTGAATCGTGATTTTTATTTTACATAATAATATCTGATTAAATTAGAGTACTTAAACTTGTACAAAAAGAGTGTATTTGAGTTTTTACTTCCTTATTTGCAGGGCTATTATACTTTTGAAACATTATCTAAAAGCAGATATAAAGAAAACAAGTATATACTATATACGGCAACATGTGTGTTTGTTTTATTATTTTGAAAAGTGAAAATGAATAATTTATAGAAACTAATATCAAGCTGGCCTAGTTTGTTTCCCTGTACGCACACCCAGCGCATTATAGCATCGCCCCTCAACCACCTTTTTCAGACAACGACAACACGTGTCTCCACCTTACCCATCCACGTCAGCAGAGGCTCTTTCCCTCACTCTTCATTTCATTTTACCAGCACCACCTTTACTCTTTGTTTCGTTGCTTCTTTCTTTCTTCTCTGATTGATTGAACGCAGTGAGTGAGTTAGTGAGTGAGCGAGCGAGATAGGGTTTTCGTGTGTTCTCTCTTCAGTTCGCGACCATGGGGTCCATCCCCGATCCTGGCGAGTTGAGCGAGTTGACTCAGCCGAGCTTCGACGAGTTCCAGCGCCAAACCTCTCTCATGACCAGCTGCACCCTCCTCTGGAAGGAGCTCTCCGACCACTTCTCCTCTCTTGAGGAGGACCTCAAGCACAAATCCGAAGCCCTAAAAGGTAAGATGCGGACGCTCGACACTGCAACCTCTGACTCCCTCCGCCTGCTCGACCGCCGCGAAACATCCCTCGACGCCACGCTCCAGATCGCCCTCCGCACGCTCGACACGCGCCGCACAGCTGCCCTATCCTCTTTCCTCGACGACCACGCGGACGACGGCGGCGGCGAGGTTGACGACGCCACCGGCCTCGTCCTCAAACTGAAGTCCTTCTGTCTCCGCATGGATGCCTTCGGCTTCTGGACCTTCCTCAGCGCCAAGAAGAAGGAGCTCGACGGATTACGCGCCGAGGTCCCCGTCGCCCTCGCAGAATGCGTCGATCCGGCCAAATTCGTCCTGGAGGCCATCTCCGAAGTCTTTCCGGTCGACAAGAGAGGGGAGAAGCCCGGCCACGACCTAGGCTGGGCTTGCGTCCTTGTCCTCGAGTCTCTGATTCCTGTCGTTGTCGACCCGGTCATCGGAAAATCGAGGCTGTTGGTCACCCCCACCGTGAAGGAGCAGGCCACGGAGATAGCGGAAACTTGGAAGGCCATCTTGGAGGAGCGTGGCGGCGTGGAAAACGTGAAGACACCTGACGTCCACACATTCTTGCAGCACGTGGTTACCTTCGGTATTGTCAAGAACGAGGACTTGGATTTGTACAGGAAGCTTGTTATTGCTTCCGCTTGGAGGAAACAGATGCCGAAGCTTGCGCTTTCGCTTGGTCTTACTCAGCAAATGCCTGGTATAGTTACAATTACGGTTCTCCGCAAATTGATTTTGTGGATTTGTTGTTTGTTTGCTGAAAGTGTTGTGTTTGCGTGTATTGTTTCTAGATATGATTGAAGAGTTGATCAGCAAAGGGCAGCAGCTTGATGCGGTTCATTTTACATATGAAGTGGGTCTTGTGGACAAGTTCCCTCCTGTTCCCTTGTTGAAGTCTTTTCTCAAGGATGCTAAGAAAGTTGCGGCTTCTATTTTGGAAGATCCTAATAATGCAGGCCGAGCAGCGGTATTTTTCCCTTTTTGTCTTTGCTTATGCGTGGTTTGGTTTGGTTTAGTACTTGAACGAGTAAAACTTTTCCAGAAGTTAATTCTAGCGCATAGGAAAGTAGTTTAATTCGGTTTATTTCGTTCTTCTAGTAAAGGTTATGGAGTAGTTTATTCAAATCAGCCCTTACTAGTTCGATGTGTGGAGGCTGAACTTTCTTTTCTTTCATGCTTGACGAGTATAGCTGTGAATGTGTAGTTGGTGCTTCGAACATGTTTTCTATTTTTGGTTTATTTTGTATAGACAGAGGATGCAGCTTATTAGAAAGAATATGGCTAGGATTCAGTTTTAGATAGGGGAATAGAGTGGTGATATCTTTCAGGGTCTTAGTGTTAGTACTTGGTTAGATACTGATCTGATTTCTGATTCTTCTCATCTATTTGTGTTGCTTCTTTGATTAGTTGGAAGAAAAAAAAGGGCAGGAAATGGTAAAAGCGCTCTATTTGTGTGGTGTTGTTTTTTCGAGTTATTAGAAGAGGTGGGTTTAATATATTAACGATCTTTTTGTTTTTTTCCGTGTTGAATGAAATTTGGCAGTACCTAGCTGCAAGGAAAGAGCAGTCTGCACTCAGGGCTGTGATTAAATGCATTGAAGAATACAAACTTGAGGCTGATTTCCCTCCAGAAAATCTGAAGAAGCGACTTGAACAGTTGGAGAAGGTGAAGACAGTGAAGACCGAGAAAAGGAAACCGGTTGCTGTTCCTGCCAATAAGAGAACTCGAGCAAGCAACAGCAATGGAGGTCCAATGCCACCAGCCAAAGCTGGGCGTTTGACGAATGCGTATGTATCATCTTTCCCTGCTGCTCCTACATTTGTTAGGTCTCCTTCACACGGGCAATACCCAGCTGCTCTTCCACCATACCCTTCCCCACCCCACATGTATGGCAGCAGAAGTCCCCCAGCAAATCCTTATGCTGCTTATTCGCCCGAGCCTGCACCAGCTATTGCAGGGTCTTACCCAGCGGCTCCTATGAACTATCCTGCATATGGTGGCTATGGAAATGTCTTGGCACCCACTTATCAGCAGGCTTACTACCGATAGAAATGACAACCCTCGAAGATGGTAACCACTGATATGACGACCTTGATCCAATTTACTTTCGCAATGTTGTTTGTAATCACTAACCGTTTAACGGTAGCAGTTCTGTGTGTTAATTATAACTACTGTCCCACTTCCTGCTCTGCATGGGGAGAAGCTGTATTTCTAATGTTGATCCCATAGTACTAGGTGATTGTGGAAAGTAACTAGGACGGCCAAGAAACATCAGAAACTCAACTACCACTGTTCGGTTTAGTTGTAGAAAGACTTACTGTGTTTACATTATATGCTTATCTTGGGATCGAACTGAAGGAAAACAAAAAAAGAAAAAAGGTAATCTGTTTCTTGGCAGCTGTTGACTATGGTATAAAGACTATAAAGGAAATAATTTTGTCTGAGATGAATGTTTTTACATTGATGAGCGGTTCTGCATTCGCACTACCGGACTATGGTGTTTGTTAGTACTGCATTCTTCCAAAGAAAAGTTCTAAATCTTTTGCCAAGTGTTAACCCTTTATTTATTAAATGCATGAAGTATTAATGTTTTTAAGATGTTAAACATGTTTTTTTTATGTAATATATTTTTCTATAGAATGTTAGGAAGATTAACTAGAGAATAATTAGGAAGAATAGCAATTACCTTTTTCTTTCCCAAAACCTAAGATGATGAGAAAAGAGAATGCGAGTAACCCTGGTCGAGAGGGAAAGTTGGGAGAATCCTAGCAGCTAAATCAGGGGTGTGTATTTGGTTTGGTGTAACAGTATATCGGTTGGGGATAAAAGATGAAGAAAACAAATAGCAATTATGTGTTCCTGAATAGTAGGAATAGTATTCGCATTGCATTCACGCTACTTACCTAATTAAACTGAGCGCAACAACCCGTATAAAGGAAGAAAACATTCAGAACGTGAGTTAGTAGTAAAGACCACTAAGGAGGCAGGGAATCTTTTATGAGTATCCATAAAAAGAAGGAAGAAAGCACTCGAAACATACAGTTATTGCAATGACCACTATGGAGGCAGGGAATCTTTGATGGGTAGTTTTCTTACACTTGTAATACTCAACTATGCTATTTGTTAGTACCCATTCAACGGTGGTATCTTATTACATTCCTTTATTGGCATTCTTCTAAAGAATAATTCTAAATTAATCCTCTTGGTTACTAAATGTAGAAAGTATTGATGCTGACAAATACTTTTCTTATTTTTATTATAAGATGCTGAGAAGATAATGTAAGAGTAGCATTAACTTCTCTTTTGCCCAAAATTAAAGATGAAGAGAAAATAATGCGAGTAAACCAGGCTTAGAAACTAGTATGAGAACATTGCCAACTAAAATTTAGTTTGTGGTATGTATTTAGTCTGTATAATTTCTGTTATTGAAATAAAATATGAAGGAAAGAGATTGCAATTATGAATCCTAGGAAAAAAGTATTCACACTACTCAACAACCCAAGAAAAGTAGGAAGAAACACAGAAGATAGGTGGTTGCAAAAGAAGACCACATGGAGGCAGGGAATCTTTTCTCACATGTTAAGCAAGCTTACACAGTCCAGTTACAGCTTGCAACTCCACTTTTCTTATTTCTCAGTTTGGTTTGTCCTTCACGACGATTCCCGTTATAGTAACTTCCGATTATCTTTGTAGCCTAGGCCTTCATCTTTCGTGTACCCTTGTTTCTCTGATGTCAAAATCATCGTTCAAAAGGTTATGATATTGTGTTTGTGGATGATGATGCTTGAGCTTGGCGAAAGTGTGAAACAAGCCTGGCTAGAAGGGATGTGGTTGCATGCATGACATGTTCTTTAGGTCACAAGTTAGTGTCCCTTAAGTAACATTTTCCTTGTATGTTTAGGGTGAAACGGCTTTTGATTTTAGGACAAATTATATGATAATTCGTGGCAATATATCTATAAATTTGAGTACAGTTCCGAGGATGATTCAGAATTCGAATAATGAATACTCTTCAAAGAAAAAAAATGGAGGAGTGAAAAGAAAACAGATAAAAATAAGTGCAGATGTGATTTGCAGAGACGTTGATTAAGTCTCAAGTAAAAGCGAAATGTGTATCTGCTGTAAAAAATCAATGACACTTCTTTTGTGAATAAGACGCAGACTTGGCAAGGTTCCTACTTTTTACTAGCCCAGGGGTCCTTATATATCATGAACCATTTTGCTTTGACATTTACTCATCAAAATTCATGCTTACATTATTGCTGTCATTCCATTTCTAAATATTCCAAGTTTGGCCTAGCTAGCTTCTAAGGGTGTTGTTGAAGGGGCAATTTTGGCTCACTTGAACACGTAATTTACACTCCAAGGAAAGATGAAAAACTGGACCAAGGAATAATAGCTTCAAAATCCAGATTGTTTTTCAATAGAACATTGATGGTGACGCTAATGTGAAGGTAGAGAGATTAAGCGAGGAAAACCCAGAAAGCAAATCCAGTCCCATTGAACCAGTGGCCCCTTTTTTAGTTGACAGAACATGTGATCGATAATTGGGTATTGTAGAGACATGAATGACGGATATAAATGAAGCATCTTCTCTCAGTGTTGTAGCACCTTAATGGGGGACATCGACTATTTCTTCACGTGAAAACCCTAATTCTCTTTGTGGAGCTACCCACCTAAAAAATTTCACACTTCTACTATTTTTAATCAAAAATAATCCTTACAATACAAAATTTTCTTATAGGGTTTCTATGTCAATTTCGGACTGAAAAAACTGGCGTGATAAGGTCTTGGTGACCGCTTGAGATACCTGCAAAAAATTATCAAATATTAAAGATAGTTTTTCGGTATTTAAAGATAATAAATATGTATTTTCTTTTATTTGTTATTTGTCAATCTATTTATAGAGTTTAATTGAATTAATGTTCTAATCGAATATTAATGAATTTTAATTAGCACGAATATTATTGATAATATATTATATATTGGTCTGAAAATAGTACAATTTAATTATTGTAAGACAATTTTATCAAGGGACTCTTTTAAGTATAGATTATGTTATTGAGGTCAATTTCGACTATTTTATGAGGTGAATTGACCATCTGATAATACACAAATTTATTTTAATAATTTAATAATATAAATTAGAATTTTAAATTATAAATTTAAAAATTTAATTAAAATATTATTACTTGAATATGTATTATTATGATTGTTAAGTGAATTTTTTCCTTGAAAAAAGAATTTCAGTCCATCATTTCTTATATTGGTGAAAAAAAAAATAGTTGTGTTTTTAATCTTTATAAATCGATAAAGGTGGCAAGATTTTTATAATTTTTTGTCTTTAAACTTAAAAAAGACGTAGATTTAATCTTTCTCAACTTTAAAAAAATGGATTTTTAAAAATGACTAAATTTTTATATTTTTAAAATATAAAAATAGTTTACATAAAATTGTCAGAAACAGAAACATATATTCTTATATTTGAAAAAGTTAAGTGGTTTAATTTAACATGAAATGACGCTCATTATTCATATTTTTCGGTTTGTTATTGTAATTTTACATTTTTTTTTCTTTTACCCTCACAATTTTATAAATTAACTTACCTTCATCTTTTATTTGAAATTGGAATATGGAAGTGAATCATGTTATTTTTTGGATGAAGGATGTTCTGAAAGCAAAGTTTACATAAATCGTTGATTTCTGAATTGTTGGATCGTTGATTTCTGAATTGTTGGATCCAGAAGCCTAATTTCTATTACGGATTGGTGAATTAGGAATGATTTTTTTCAATTATGAATCTGGAATGTATATTTTGAATTACGGATTGACGGATCTAGAATGATTTTTTTAATTATGGATGTTTTGTATTTTTTATTTTGATTAACACTGTCATTCATGTACTATCGGAAGCACCAATCCAAAAGGTTACAAGAAGCACTAATCCATAAAGTTATCAGACGTGTCAATCCGAAATTTTACAGGAACCTCAGTCCAAAAATTTGTAAATTTGTTGAAAAATTTGTCAGATTTCACAATCCAGAATGAAAAAGAATAAATATACAATAATGAAAAGGAATAAATATACAATTTTTATATATAGGGACCATTTTATCTTTGCAAAATATTCTTTGGTTTATCTTTGCACAATATTCTTTGCAGGAAGAAACTGCCTTCATATTTTGGTCAAAGTTTGTTGTGTCTACGCAACCTAGTGTGTTTTGATTAAAGTCATACCTTGAATCTCAACCACAATTGGAAAAACCAATGATGGGAATAAATCCAAATTGCATATTTCTACATATGCTTTGCTTTGCTTCAGATTTTATATTGTTCAAAATTTCAATATCCCTTTTAATATATCATAAAATTCAATAGAAATAAGCTGAGTTTAAAAAAGTTCACATCCTTGTTTCTTAAGATTACTATCAGCTTTTATAATATATATATATATATATATATATATATATCCAAAACTTTCATTTATTTACCATCTTAAATAATTTAATAAGAACAAGGTGATATTTTTATAGCATAAAAAAATATCAACTAAAAAAAAGGTTAGCTACTTTTCCTTTAAGAATAATTTTATTAAAAACCTAAGCTTAGTAAACATATTTTCAAGAAACAATATGTTTGGAGAATGTTATTTTTTAAAATAAAATCATTAAAATTGTACTATAAGTTTGAATCATGATAGTAAGTTTAGTAAACCGAGGGTCCAATAATAATTAAAAGAACCTAAATTTAATTATTAAAAGTTGAGTTTGTTTAATTGAGTAAAATTTAATATCATTACAAAAAATATGTAAACCAGTTACTTTAATATAGGTAATCTTGAAAAGAAGTTGATAATTGTGATTTTTATAAACTATTTATTTTCCTTATCATCGTATTTACTATTTTTATGTTTACTAATCAACTATAATTGTTATTTGTATATAATCTTTATTATATTGCTATTTTAAGGTTTTAATATTATAGGAATGACATTTTTGTTATCTCTTTATAAAAAAAAGTATATGGTAGGTAAACATTTCAGTCTCTTCCTTCGATACAATTTACAACATACCCTAATCAATCAAAGAAAAATATGAGATCGATTGATACTCTAATTGGTTTAATTAATTAATTTTACGTAACTATAACTTATAATATAATATTAATATCTATACCATTGTACAAGGAAAGCAAGGAAGTCAACTTAATAAACATAATAATCAAAATTACCTTAGCTGATATAATTATACATTTTTATGTAATTAAAAATATTCTATATAAGATTGTTGTGATTGTATACAATGTTTCATGAAATTTAATAAATTAAATAGTAGATTATATAAAATCAAAGTTCATAATAAAACTGGTAACTCAATTGATTGTTTTAATAAAAAGACATACTTGTCGTGATCAACCATAAGTAAAAACAAAAGTGTTTTCTGTACACATATTTAAAAACAAAATGTTGATTGAGAAAGAAAATCAGTAAATGAATATATTGAGACAACTAATAAATTTTTTTGTTTTCATCATCACCCTTTTCTCATTGAACTTTCAACTCATTGTTGCCTTACATACATTGAAAAGAAAATTATTAAAAAAGTAGTGCAAATTCAACTGTAAATAATTATCGTAAAATATTAGAAAGATATATTTGGATAAAATTTAATTTTTGAAACATTTACAAAATAATTTTTTTTATAAAATTGAATTATACATATAAATAACTTTATCTTTTTATAGTTATAACCTTCAGCAAACTAGTGTTAAACTAACTCAATAAACGAATCATCTTCAGTGATGTGTTAGTGTTTAACTGTATGCTACGCTATGTTCTATAGTACGCTACGTTATGTTCTATAGTACAAACAAAATAAGAAAAAAAAAATAGTATAGAAAGAAAGTGAGTATATGCATTTAAATTAGAAAGATAGTATTATGAATAACGTCCAAAATACGCTAATGTATTTTCCTTCTTCTTTGTTCTAAATTCAGTGTGAAAATACCGTTTAGAATCATAATTCACAAATAAAATAAAAACGGAAAATGCCCTTTCTATCCATTCCAATGCTACAATCTATTTTTGCATGCATCACAGCCACATTTGTTCGAATATGATATGCTTAAGAAATAAATGTCATCTTTTGAAACTTATGTGGACGAGAAGATGGCAATGTTCAAAAATTTTTAACTTCCACCAATGATTTTTGAAGAATTTTCAAAACAAAAGAGAATAATATCTCTATTTAATATAGACAAGATTTAATAGTCAGGTCACACGCAAGACTTGTGCAATTGTCATTTCCAAAGGTGACTCACTCTTTGATCTCTCCACTCAATTAGGCTTAATTTCCAATTAGGCATCTGAACCAGGATTTCTCTTCATCACATTCGCAACACCACTCAGGAATTTAATTTATCTATACCAGTCATGTTCAATTTAGTTCTTGCAAAGTGTATCAAGGAATTGTACCCTTTTTTTCATTTTTTAGTGAAACCAGGCTCACTCAATTTAGATAATTTTGTAACCGAAGTTATATATTTATCCGATTTGGGTATAGATGTTTCATGAGAAAGGTTGAGATTTTTGTTGTTCTTGTTGACCCTGATTGAGTTTGAAGTGGTCGTGTGTTTAAGGCTAATTGCCAAAGAGAATTGGAAACTTGGTGAATTCATAATTCAGAAATAGTTCATATTCCATTGATAGACAACACAAAGTTGGTCGTTTTGTGGGTTAAGGCACATCAGCATGCTAATGTTTTTTTTTTTTCCATCATTGTAGAGAGCTGATATCATGGCAGTTGAAAAGTCTGGAATTGCCAAAGATGTCACAGAAGTGAGTTTCTGCTCTTTGATCTTATTTTTAATGTATTTTTTTAAAGTGTTGTTCCCCTGTTTTGGTGTTTGTTATAGTATAGACACTGATATCTGTTGTTTTATTTCATGAAGTTGATTGGTAAAACTCCATTAGTATACCTGAATAAAATCGCGGACGGTTCTGTTGCCCGGGTTGCTGCCAAACTGGAATTGATGGAGCCATGCTCAAGTGTAAAAGACAGGTAATGGTTTGGTTTCTTTCACCTTGCTACAATCAATTGAGTTTTGGTTCTTGCTTTCAGATGTTTTGGAATCACTTTGTGATTTTGTTCCTATGATATACACTGTAAATTTAGGATTGCGTTAAGTATGATTGCTGATGCGGAGGAAAAAGGATTTATCACTCCAGGACAGGTTAGTACAAAGAAATTGCATAGAATTGGGCATCAATAGTGAAGCTGCTTTTATTGCCAAGTCACAAATAACTTATCGTGTCTAATTGATGAAGTCTAAATGTTATGAAGCTTGGACACTCCTCTTAAATAGCGTATCGGTGTCCGATAATATTGAACACGACAGTCGTATGTATGACACCTGTAGGACACGTATCCGTGAAGTGTCCAATTAAAAAAGTATTTGTTAGATTTCTGACAATTCTAGTACGGTTCTAACACAATTTTAAAAAGTAAAAATATATTAATTTTCTAAAAATTCAAACTTTATTGTATAAATTGTTATTATGATTATAAAAATAAGAAACAAATCCTTGTAAACCAGTCATGAAAAACATTTTTTTGCTAAAAAAAAATAATCTGGAACATACTTGTGCATGTAAATCTTTATTGTCAATTTATATAATTCATAATTATATAATATATAGATCTGTGTTCCCGTATTTTACATATTTCTGTGTCCGTGTCGTATCAGTATCCGAGTGTCCGTGTCAGTGCTACATAGTCTAAATGTCTCATTGGCTAAGAGAAGGAGGAGAAAGAGATTTCTTATTTGCCTCTATAATTTTCCCTCAAAAAGAGCTCTATTTTTTTAGTGTATTCTGTTTTCTTGATTTCTTTTATGATATTTATGTTTGTGTATGAAAGCGATCCCATGATGAATAGTAGATGTGGGTACGTTTCCCTGATTGAAATAAAAAGTACATACAAGTTTTCTCATATTCAACTTACAAAATGAACTTCACTAAACCACATGGCAGTTATTTGAAGTAAGGTGTATGAAGCACTGGTAGGCGTTAGGTTAGTTTCTGCTACAACTTCTGTGTAAAAAAACTAGGAAGTGGAAGAGAGAAAATAAAATAAAATAGTTTGTATTAATTTGGTGTAACCCTGAGTTCACAAGTATCATTTGTGTTGCATGTGTGTTATCTTATTTTACTGAAGAGTGTCCTCATTGAGCCAACGAGTGGCAATACTGGCATTGGATTAGCATTCCTGGCAGCAGCCAAGGGTTACAAGCTTATAATTACAATGCCCGCTACAATGAGTCTTGAAAGAAGAATCATTCTTCTGTCTTTTGGAGCTGAGTTGGTTCTGACAGATCCTGCAAAAGGAATAATAGGGTCAGTTCAGAAAGCTGAAGAGATATTAGCTAAGACTCCCAATGCCTATATACTCCAGCAATTTGAAAACCCTGCCAATCCTAAGGTAATGTACAAATTTGTTCTGTAACTGTAGCAGTGGATGCTTGACAACTTAGGTGACACATTTCTGTGATCATTGTATTTGTAGGTACATTATGAAACTACAGGTCCAGAGATATGGGAAGGCTCAGGAGGGAAAGTTGATGCACTTGTTAGTGGTATAGGTACTGGTGGCACCATAACGGGTGTAGGAAAATTTCTTAAAGAGCAGAATCCTAATATAAAGGTTACTTTTTTAAAATTTGTATATGTTTAAATATAATTTAAGAAAACTGTGCATGTAATTTTTCCTGACAATTGAGAGATATATTTGGTTATGGTTTACAGCTGAAGCGGTCGTCTCTGTCATTGTTTTTATTTATTTATGTACTCATTTTATTTTTATGAAGGTATATGGTGTGGAACCAGTTGAAAGTCCAGTGCTCTCTGGAGGAAAACCTGGTGAGTTATAACACATTCTTTGCTCCATTGTGAATAACTATAGGGTACTTGTAAACCCCAAGATAATAAAAAACCTACGTAAATCATGATTAACTATAACATCACAATTTTAAATATTAATTTCATGTAACATGAAATAGTAAATACATCAAAATGGAAATTCTTATGATAATATTTTCATTGAGCATAAAATATTACAAGTAAAATTAATGAAAAAAACTCATAGGAGGAAATTCTAAAATTTCTTAGAAAAAATAGAATAACCCCTAAATAAAAACATTGATTCTTAAATATGTTATTCCACTCTGCAGCACTTGGACTATCACATGCTTTCCTTAAAGAAATTTAATATTTTCATTCTCTGAAAGTTATATCTCTAAATTATAAGTCTGTTCCTATATGTTTTCCCGATTGTTTTCCCTCTAGTAGTTACCTATTTACACGCTGAATGGTTTTTCTTTATAATAAAATGAGTTCAGATAACAACATGCTCTTTAAGCTGTTTCTGATAAGCATATTGCCATTGTGAACATCTAGGTCCACACAAGATTCAAGGGATTGGTGCTGGCTTTGTCCCTGGAGTATTGGAAGTTAGTCTTTTAGATGAAGTAGTTCAAGTAAGCTTTTAATACTTTTTTAATAGCATTGTATTTTTCAAGGCTTAACGTAATAATACATAACGAAATATTATAACCATATTCTGAAGTTGTTTGGCAATGCAATGTGCAGTTTTGGGAAACAATGAGAAAAGTCCTTTGTTTATTATTTCTAATGAACATTGATAAATAACTTAAAGTTCTTAATATATGGGTGTCATACTGGGTGTTTCTTGTTTTAATACCAATTTGCTGATATTGATGCATTGTGCGCACTTTGGTTTGAGCACGGCCAATTTTTGCAACTGAATAAGACAACTTTGGTTTAGGAGCATATTGTTTATTATTTTTTGGGTAACAAATAAAGGTAGTAAGTAAGTTATGGTGCGCATTGAGATATATTTTCTGCTATACAATTGTCCTACAAATTATAATCGTTCTCTCCTTCCCTGCACAAGTCCTTAGTTGGGAAAAACTTGAATGACACCTTTGCATCACGTTAACTCTATTTGTCAACGTAATTAATTATTCGAAAGATAATAATTGTCATTATTTTGCGATTATTTTGGACATTAGTAACAGTTTAAGATTTGTTAAATAATGGATGTATGATTTGGCAGATATCAAGTGATGAAGCAATAGAAACTGCAAAGCTTCTTGCACTTAAAGAGGGCCTATTTGTAAGTTCTAAACCTCTATAACAGCCATAATTGAGCCTATTCCTCTAATAGTAGTTATCTATTTCGTCTTTTTTCTGATTTTGGAAAACCATACGCTTATGTTACAAATTTATTCTATAATAGCCTATACTTCAAATATTACTGTAGGTTGGAATATCATCTGGAGCTGCAGCTGCAGCTGCCATTAAGATAGCAAAAAGATCAGAAAATGCTGGAAAACTTATTGTTGTAAGTTGATCTTTTTCTGTACAAATGTCTGTTAAGAACTTGCAACAGAGTCCCATGTTTTTGTCAATATATTATCTTGTTTGTTTAGTTTTGATTGATGACAACTGAGATTACGAGTCATGAGCATTATTTTAGAAGTTTCACTTAGTGGACAGTTTCGTTTTGATATGGTACAGGTTATTTTCCCAAGCTTTGGTGAGAGGTACCTGTCCACTGTGCTGTTTGAATCAGTCAGACGGGAAGCTGAGAGCCTTACTTTTGAATCCTGATTTCAAGTGGTGGATTTAGATGGCGAAGTCAGTGATCCTTGTGATATAGATTGCGATTCTCAAATAAACATTACTTCAGAAGAAAATAAAGGAAAATAGGTTACTTACGCAGCAGACATCTGAAATTATTTAGAATGCCACTTTTTTGTGGAATATAATCTATGTTTCTTAAACTCATCTGATCATGAGGAATGAGTGCATTCAACATCTAAAATAATAGCAATGAAAATGACCACTATACAAGTTAAATTTTACTATCAAACTTGAAAGTCTAAATAAACTCTCGAACTTTAGTAGACTCCCAAGAGTTTTCCTAACATAAAAAATCTATTAATGACATATATGCATTACATAACGAACCAATAATTCAATATATCTACTTCATAATAGAGTCTGATAGTGCTAAATAAGATTAACTACATAGATGACTAAATCTGTGAAACCACGTAACCCAAACTTTTGGCATAAAAGTAAAGCATATAGATGGTTGAAATTTTTTTACATCTACGCAATTCTATGCTACTTAGTTGGTTGGGAAGTAGACAAATTTTTGCCATGCATATTTAATAACCATTTTCATCCCTTTACCATAAATAGCAAGTCATTCCATGGACTTGATGCATCCCTATATTGTAACTCCTCATTTGAGGGAGCTAGAAGCAAGATTATTCTATTATGAGAGAGAGTATACTGTATGTACTTTGTATTAAAATAGGGGTTGTAGTTTTTCTTCCATTTAGTGACAATACTTATCTATTCTTGCACGACCCATGGTTTTTCCCTTATTAAATGCTGGTTTTTGGTGTAAAAGTATTGTGCTAATATTCCTATTTTCTTATCTTTTGGCTAAGATATTATTATGTTACTATGGTACCCAATTAGTAGTATCAAAGTGAATAGCTTGTTGATATTATTCCATTGTTATGCACACTAGTATAGTGTCGATGAAAATTCATAATATGCTCTGTGGTTGCAATATAGTCTGATTTGTCACATCAGAAAAGAGTTGCAATATAATATAAAAGTGCATCTCTCAGAAAAGTTTTATCAATGAAAGACTTATTGGTATTTAAGTGTATATTGATGATTCAACTTTCTTTATTGGGAACTCATTTGGGGCAGTAGTTTACTGCCTACCATCATTATTTCAATAGGTGGTACTATTCACGTTTGAAGTTGAAAAGCCAATTCAATGAAAAACAATAAAATAGTGCGAACTTGAGGCAACTAAAAATGAGACACCAAAGTTCATAGGAATAATTTTTTCCTATGGGAATATAAGTGCAATTTTAGGAAAGAAATTTGTCTAGATGCAATTAAAAGTAGACCTGCAGATATAACTGATGGATAGTGGTAAGAGAAAGATGACAACGTTGCAGCCAATTTGCACCTTACATTGAAGATTCAATGTTGTCTAGTTATACATAGAAGAAGACTGCAAACGAGAGTTGGAATGTTGTCATCAAATTGTACAATATCAAATCACTTTATACAAGAATATTCTCCAAAGTGAAAACTTCACATATTTTCAAATATCCACCAAAATATTTGTAAAGAGAAAACTTTATATTTTATGAATGTCCAAACAGATTTAAGGTTTAGGGTTTAGGATCTAGGATTTAGAGTTTAAATACTCAACATACAATGTCAAATTTCAACATCGTAGAATAAAGTATTCAGATTGTTGATGTTGACTCACTCATTCAACATAGTTTTCTCTAGTTTGGTATGCATCTTCAACTTGATGAAAGTACGGGTGGTCATGGATATTTTGAAAAATCCAATCTAAATCCAAATCCAAACAAATGGATTGGATTTAAAATTCATATGCATTTTAACTATATCAAATTTATTTGGATTTTTTCAAATCCATTTAAAGTAGATTAAATCCATTTTTTGTCAGTTAGATTAAATCCATTACGATTTGGACACGGGCTGACTTGGCTCGACTTGGGCCTAAACCGACTTGACCTAGACTCGGACTAACTCAACTAGACTTGGGTCAGGGTCGACTCGGCTCGACCTTGGCCGACTCGGTTTGACCTGGGTGCGAACGGACTCAGTTTGACCTGGTACTAGGCCGACTCAGCTCGACATGGGCTTGGGCCCACTCGGCTTGAGCCCACTTGGTTCAACGTGATCCGAGCTGACTTGGCTTGACCTGGACCCGAGTCGACTCGGCTTGCCACAGACCCGAACCGACTCGGCTCACCATGGGCCAAGGCTGACTTCACTTGACATAGGCTCGGGCTGACTCAGCTCGACACAAGCCTGACCGACTCAGCTTGACACGGGCCGTACCGACTCGACTCGACATGGGCCTAAACCGACTTGGCTTGACACGAGCCTGGGCCGCCTCGACACAAGTTGACATCGGCCCAGGCCAACTCTGCTCGACATCGGCTCAGGCCGACTCTGCTCCACATCAGCCCGTGCTGACTCCGCTCCACATTGGCCCGTGCTGACTCCGCTCCACATTGGCCCGTGCCGATTCCTCTCCACAGCGGCCCGGGTCGACTCGGCTCGACATCTACCCGAGTCGACTATGTTCGACATGTGTTAAGTATAATAGTTTTTATTCTTTTTTGGGCCTCCATTTGCTTTGGGCCTCTTTGGGCTTCAGCTATTATTCTGAACCTCATCACCTTGTATATATCTTCTCTGTGCCTTCTTTCTGTTTATCAGATAATAATAATAATCTCTGAATTCCTTTTTCTCTTCAAACACGTGTACTGTTACTTTTCTTCATTCACTGTGCTAGGGTCCCGTTTCTGTTTCTTGGGTTCTTCTTCTTCTTCTTCTTCTTACCAGGTGGCTCCAAGCTCGTGCTGCTCTTCTTTGGCACCACTGGTCCGATCAAGCAACATCACGGACACACACCAAATCTATTAACATGGGCTCGGTGCCGACTCAACTAAGGCTCTGGCACACTAGCTCGACTTTGGCTTGGGCCGACTCGGCTCGAATTTTGCCAGGATCGACTAGGCTTGACTTGGGCCCGGACAGAATCGACTCGACTTGGACCCAGACTGATTCGACTCGACATGGACTAAGATTGACTTTGCTCAACTTGGATTGACTTGGCTCAACCTAGACCCGGGCCAAGTCAAAATCCAACCAAAAATCCATTTTGGATAATCCAAAAATGTATCCAATCTATCAATCCATATCCAATTAAATGGATTGAACTTAAAATCCAAAAATATGGATTTAGATTTGAGATAAATCCATTTAAATGGATTAAAAGTAATATGGTTTTGGATAATTATAGATTGGATTTGGCAATTTGGATTTTTTGGCCACCCTCATATGAAAGCATCCAAAACTTCTTTTGTAGTCTTATTCCCTACAACAATGAACAAAGTTGAATCTACCATTGCAAGGTGTAAATTTCCTACAACATTGTGATACATTCATCTCTTTCCATTTTGCATCAATGGTACCTACAAGGTTACTTTTAATTGCATCTAGACTTATTTCTAAATTTCCCTTAACTTCAATTTCATAAGAAATGAATCACTCACTCCCTTTGTAGTTCTTTATCTCATATTTTATTGCCATAGTTTCACATTATTATTTTTTTCATTAAACCCGACTATTGCAACTTCGACCATGAATAATACTGCTTACTAGGAAAATGATTGACGAAAAACCATGAAATTGTACACCACGGAAGTTCCCACGAGAGAGATGAGTCTTATATGGATACATACACTTCAATATCAAATCTTTCCTTGCAAAAACTTTTCTAAATATGCATTTTCACACTATTACAAGAAATTTTTCGATGTGGTAGTTAGACATAATACGATTTTTTTCCCAGCATTGTACTAATGTGTATCATAAGCAAAATAATATCAACTTATTGGCTTTGAGACCACTATTGGTATCATAGTAACATAATATCTCACGCGAAACATTATAGACATGAAAAAAGGAATTGTGTAATAACAGGAAGTAAACAGAACTAAAAACAGGATTAATTCTGTTATTAGTTGCTTATAAAATAAGCTGTCTAATTCTGGAGTAAAAATAGTTTTAGCTTAGCAAGCCAGAATTATATATAGAATCTTCGGTACACAATTTTGAGGTAATCAATAATCATTTTCAGAGTTCAGTATTCTCTACACTTCTAAGAGAGCTGTGAGCGAGTGAATGCAATCAAGGTTGGAGCTAACCAACCTTTGAGTGTTGCAAATTGAGACAATATTTTTACTTGGAAAACCCTCAATTGGTAAGGGATAAGCGAGAAAGACTAGAGAAGTATTTTCACAAAGTGGAAGAGAACTCTAAAACTACAAGGAGATAACATTTACACGCTCTCTTGTAATAAGAGAATACACTCCCTTAGATCACTCTTACTTCTAACTCTCTCAAATGAAGAGCTATAATTTTGAGATGCATCAAGCTCACAAAATGACCTGCTATTTATAGCCGAATGATGAGCATGGTTATTATATGCAATGTAGAATTTTTTCTATTTTCTAACCAACTTACTAGCCTAACAAGCATACATGTAAATTTTTTTCAACCATCTATTTTTTACTTTTATTTCACAAAATTAGCTTTATGAGAGTGTTTTCGTTTCCATTCAGTTGCACCAAACTGCAGTAGTATCTCAATCAAAAAACTTGTGAATAATTTAATCATACCTCAATATAGTATCAAAAGCTTTAGCTTAAGACCACATTCATATCGATCCCCCCCTATGTCTTCCAACTCTGAATCATCCACAACCATTCCAGTTGCTGATAATCACATCTTTGCTGCTGACTCCCGAAGCATATACCATCTCGTATGTACAATGAAGATACCTTGTGTGTGCGCGATGCATACAATAGAGATAGCCCCAATCTAAGGCCCTGGAGTACGTTTGCGTGAGACAAAACTGCATCCTCCATAGAGTTTCATTGTCCACACCAGCTTTTAATCCACCTTGATACGACTCTGAAGCAGCAGCTGCAATGTTTCCCGTAAAACACTTTCTACACATTTCCCATCCTGGTATGAGAAATCCTTGTTGTGACATCATCAGAAGTTGACCACCCTGCAATCCACTCACCGCCACACCACAGCCCTAAATTAAGGCATGTCCTGAACCACACCAAGGTATAAACCGAGTCACTAAATTTACACCAACATTGGTAACAATCAGTAAAAATTGTCTGTTTCCCACCTCAACCATAAAAAAAGTATGCAATGCCCCCATCCAAGGCACAAGATCCTAGTAATACCAACTACAGCACATACCAAAATCAAATCAGCCTGTCACATACATAAATCACCCAGCAGAATCCCTGTCAAACTCTACCATGTAAACACCCGGAATAAGCACCTGTCGCAGAATGCCGATACTTGTAGAATGGTACATCAGCCCCCAAACCCCTGCACAGTTTATTAGGAAATGGCAGATACACCGTGAAAGTAACAATTGATCGGCATTCATCATCAACATGGGTATAGAGAACCAGATGTGTTGCTTAAAAATATTTTTGAGGCAAATGAAATGGATAAAATAATCTGAGTATGGGAATATTACCAATAATCTTTACAAGAACACCAACCATTCTTAAAATGATGAAAACGATTATTATCTCTCACAATAATTTCTCTTCCAACAATTTTTGAGATGAACTTAATGGCACTATGACAATCTGCACAAATCCTAAGATTTTTTGTAATACGTATGGGCACTCCATGAGGAAGAGCTATGAGGCCAAATGCTAGAGCAATCTTCTCACTGTGGTACCATACTTCTGAAGCCTTTTCTTCTTCTTCTAAATCAAAGAGTGATAGATTGGTATCAGGAACATACCCAGCTTTCTTCATCTCCCCTCTGAGCTTAGCAAGCATTGCCTGAATTTCAGAGTTATTTTCATGAGAACTATCCTTTGCTTGGAAAACATGGACTCTATTCTTTACTGCAACCCAACTATAACCAACATTTTTTTTAATACCAACATCTCTCATTTCCTTCCTAACAATAGTGGCTTCTTCCCATCTGCATTTAGCAATTACTACAAGCATTAGCAAAAGAACCATAAACAATGTTAATTCATAAGGAAGAGACAGTTTTAGTTTTAGCTAAACATGTTAAAGCAACTGCACAAAAATGAAAACCACCACAACAATAATACTAGCCTTATCCTACTAGATGCAGAAAAAAGAAAATAAATTCTTTTGAAACTAATTAGGATGGGCAGCTTATTCTACAAAATAAAACGAACAATGCAGCTAACTTCTCAATTCTATCCAAGAAGGAAACTTAGTTATCATAATTGTGAATTTTTACCTGCCAGCAGATGCAAGCATGTTGGAAAACACTACATGGTTGCCAGAGTCATCAGGATCAAGCTGGAATAACTTTTCGGCAGCAATTTTCCCTAACTTTGTTTTCCCATGCATCTTACATGACCCGAGTAGAGCTCCCCATACAGATATAGTGGGAAGAATTGGCATTCTTTTAATAAATTCATATGCACGATCTACCAAACCAGACCTCCCTAGAAGGTCCACAATACATGCATAATGCTCAGCGCCCGGCTCAATTCCATATCTCCCTCTCATGGATTCAAATATATGCAATCCTCTCTCCACTGCCCCTGCCCTACTACACGCTGACAATACCGAAACTAGTGTAACATAATTTGGTGTTATACCAAAGCTGCTCAGTGTCATCTCCTCAAATAAACTCAATGCCATGTCAACATCGCCTAAATGTGCATATCCACCTATCATTGCATTCCAAGTGACTAGGTTCTTCTCAGGCATTTCTCTGAATACTTGCTCTGCCTTCTCTATACTTCCGCATTTTCCATACAAATCAACAAGTGCACTCCCAACATATATGTTCTCCTCGACACATGCTTTAACAGCAAGAGCGTGAACTGACCTGCCCAATTCAAGCCCTCCAAGCTCCGCACACGCACTGAGTACACTCGAGATCATGAAATCTGTTGGCTCAACTTCCTTCCTTGCCTTCAGGAAGACCGTACACGCTCTCTCTTCCTCGTGGTTTTGCACAAGAGCAGCAAGCATAGAGCACCAGGAAACAACATTCCTCCTGCCACCGCCAATTGTACTGAAAACCATTTCAGATGACACGATGTCCCCACATTTTCCATAGAAATCAATAAGCCCATTGGAAACAGAAACATCCTCCCGGTACCGGCTCCGAACTATAAATCCGTGTACTTGAATCCCGAGCTCCAAACTCACCATGTCAGCACACGCATTGAGAAACACACAAAACGTTATCGCATTTGGCTCTCCACCCTCACAAAGAAACTTTTTAAACGCCGCAACTGCATCCAAACACCGGCCATCCTGAACTGCATTGGAAATATACGCATTCCACGTGGCCAAGTTTCTGTGCGGCATTTCCTCGAACATGTTTCGAGCCTCGACTCGAAGGCCGGTTTTGCTGTACATGTCGAAGGCGCTGCACCCCACAAACACGTCCAATATATTTCCACCTTTTAGGGCGAGGGCGTGAAGCTGCTTTCCGGTAAAGGGCATGTGCAACGAACCCGAGGCTTTGAAGACGCAAGGAAACGTAAAGTCGTTAGGGAGAACAGACTCACGGCGCATATTAGAGAAGTGGAGGAACGCCGAGGTGAAACGACGGTTGTGAACGCAGCCGGAGATGAGAGAGGTCCAAGTGACGACGGTGCGGGGGTTGGTGAGTGAGAGAAGGAGTTCAGCTGAGTTGAGACGGTCGAGTTTGGAGTACATGTTGACGAGGTGGTTGCAGAGGAAGGAGGAGAGAGGGGTGTCATGGGTTCTGAGGATGAGCGCGTGCACCGCACGGCCAAGCAGGGAAGAGTGGGTTGAAACAGCTGACTCCAGCAAAGAACCAAGCAGGTTTGGAGAAGGCGCGTTCATGGATACGTGATCGGAGAACAGAGTGCATTCTTTTCAGCAACCTTTGGTTTTCTTGCATGCCATTTCAATTTCATAGGTTTTATACTGAAGTGTTGATAGAGTTTAATTGAGCTTATTTTTATTTTGGGTCTAAGTAATATTTCTTTTGTTTCGTAAATCAGGTTCAAACATGATATTACTTAGTTGATAATTAAATAAAAGGGAAAAAGGCTTCTTTTTTTTTCATTGGACTTTTTTATCATGAAAAGAAAAAAAATAAAAACAAGGCTATTTCTTTCCAAATTCATGGGATCCAGACATGAAAAAAAAAATATTATAAATTTTAAAAGTTAAGTTTTCATTCTATCTTTTTTTCTTACTTTTTTTTTCTCTTTTCTTAATATGTATGCTCGTCACAATCTAATCATATTACTAGTCAAAAAAATTCTCACAATTATTTTAAATTATTATTCTGTTAAAAAAATTAACGTTTCTAACCAATTCTCCTCTCAATTTCATTTTTTATATCTATCTTAAGTCAAAATTCAATAGTTTTTGCTAAAAATAAATTATCAATTTTAGGATAGCATTACGTCATAAATTTTATTTTCCGTTGTAAAATTAAAATGTATCTGTATGTTTAAAGATATTTATTTATTTATTTTAAATTTAACTATAATATGTTTTATATATTGAAAAATGTTTTTTTTTAATTGTTATTATTTAAAGATAAAAATTTATCATTTATACAGTACAGGTCAAAGCGTTAGTATAAATTTGAGTTCTTTTCATTCCTTTTAAAAAAAATGTTCGAAAAGAATAATCTAATAACAGTTATTTCATCTAATTCTACTTTATTCAATTCTATAAAACACAATTATTCATGATTTTTAAGAGAATTCTGCTGGATAACCCAGCCTTACAAGCTCTGTCCGCGTTGTTATTTATCAAGAAACTCTATTAAAAAAATTGATTTTAACTCGTTTTTTTCCTTATTTTGTATCCAATTAAAACATCTTTAAGCTAAATAAATGTTGGGTTTTAAAATTTATTTATTTTTTGCGTAGAAAAGTTATATTAATGTATGAATTGTTGTTATTATCATTTGTTACTTATCAAGATATATAAAATGAACTAATTTCATATAATTTTTTCATAGTTTTGTGCATAGATATAATTAATATATTTGTAAAAAAAAGAGTATATTAATAAAATAAAATAGAGTCTTCGTTGATTTAATGAGTAGTTTGATTTTGCATGAGCAATAGTTCAAACACATGTGAATTTTTTAGTTGGGAAACTTTTTTTTTTCTTTACTTTCACACATAACTGATAATTAATGATTATAATAATGTGATTTTATTTTTACTTTATTTTTTCATTTAAATGTATGTATACAAATAATAAAATGTGTGTATTATTATTTATAAAAATAAAACTAAAACAAAAGAGTGCCTAAACAAATATAAAAAACTAAACTCAACATATATAAATATAGAAGTTGGACTTCTGGTCTTCATAGATGGAGCCTACTGCTGGAGTCATTCCACCAAAACATTTTCTAACCCATTTTTTGTGACAACTCCATAGTTTTGAAAAATATTATATTATCATTATTTTTGTGTGTTATTTTTCATGAACATAGTTGTTTTAGAATCAAAGGCTGAAATATTTAACTTATTTCTGAAATTTATTTTCTCTCCGGTATGTTACAAACTAATAAATTCTATTTCTTTTTTTAGGTGGATCCTCCTGTGGCCCTGTGGCCTGATCCATGTACTTGGATTTGTATAAACACTATAAAATAAAATAAAAGTTAATAACTCTTTTGAAATTTATGATAGTTCTTGTATAAAAAAGAGATTGAGAAAATTTGTGATAATTTATTTTCTTTCTTTCATTTAAATTAACAATTTTTTTTTGTCAATTATCATTCATTTAACTCAGTTAAACTTTCCTTTCTTTAGTAGACTCTTAATCGAGTGGATGATTCGACGATCAAAAAATAATTCAGAATTCAGTGTTCGGATTAACTAATGCACGATAATGACGTATTTTTTTTCTCAAAACTTGTGATAATTTATATGATTATTATAAGTCCATTATTATAGGCTAAAATTAGCGTTTGGATTGTAATTAAAAATATATTACCTAATATTTACTTACTGTCTAGGTTGATTAATCTTTTTCTGATCCTTAATACATCTCAAATATGTCGGTCGGTTATAATTGAGTACCAAAATTTCTAAATCTCGTCTGACCAGTATAAATAGAGATATATTTTTCTAGATAATATAATTAATATATGTCAAATTTATAATTATGAATTGTATTATTTAGAATGTAATTCTTCTTTTCAATTATACAATACGAAAGGTGGACTTAAATTTTGAGAGAATTTAATAGAAAAACAAAGACATTGTAAATTTTTAAAATTATGGGATACCACATAAAAAAGAATGGACGTTGGAAGAAATAGTAAAAATTGTTTGGCTTCTGATTTTAACATATCCTTCTTTTTTATTTGGTAACGAACTGGACTAAAAGAAAATTCATTCATCATTGAAACTAGAAAGAAGCATAACAACAAAATGAAGCATATATGAATAGAAGCACGAAGCATGAAACATGCAACGGAGGTTGTCCCTTCTGCATGCAAACAAGAACAGTGGCTATACCTAGAACCCTATATAGGCCTATAAAAGAAGGACATGGTGTCTAAGATAAAACAGCATTTCAAAAAGAATACAAAAACACGTTTAAACTCCCAATATATCCTGTTTACATGTAATTACAAAACAGCATAACTTTCTTTCATGCACTGCCATATGTGGTTTATAGGAATTCAAATGAATTTGATTATCTGAATTAAATTATTTCTAGTTTTTTAATTATTATTTTTACTTTAATTTGATCCATTGTTATTAACATTCTTAAATATAAATTAATTTATATTATTTCTAATTTTTTTAAATAAAAAAACTTGATATTAATCTGGTCAATTTGGTTTATAATCAAAATTTTCAAAATCCGAATGAAATCAACTCAATTAAATTTTATCACTTTAACTATTTTGTGTTATTCCCTCAACACTTTTAATCATTTAAAGAAATCATAGTAATTTATGTTCTCAGTTTGTCTTTACATTAATCAGCATATTCCTAAACTGCAATGAGAAGGATGAATAGAGTTAAGTTTAGAAGTTGTGTACCTTTTTTCATAAATAAAATTGTTTGACTTGTTAAAAAAACATTAGCTTGCATTAAATTTTATCCTAAATATGAATAAACTCATGAACCCCTTGCATTACCAAATAATTTTAAGATCCAAAAAATATAAAGCTATTATTTTATACAAATTTATATATACCATCAATAACTCGAGATTTTGTCATTTTGTATTTTAATCATATAACTTTTTACTTACTCTAACATGCTTGTCTTGTTTGAAGTGAGGTGTGTAGATAAAGGGATCCACTTGAAAGATTTTTATCTGTAGAATATTTGATTCGAATGTATGCATAATGTACCATGTTTAGGGTTTACCCTCACACTTGGACTCTATTTTTAACTTCTCCTCTATATTGCCATTCTCCATTGTTTTCAATTATAGGAGGGGTCGCACGTCAAATCCTGTCCAAACTTTAGTTTTGGTGTTTTTGTTATGTTTCATAAATAATTCATACGCTAATTTATGTAATATTTTTTTTGTCATTTTTTCTCCTTTCTCTTTCTTAATTGTAAATTTCTTTTACTAAATATAATATTTCTTATTGTATTATTTATTATCATTACATATTTATTCTCTGTTAATAGAAAAAAAAGTCAACAATCATAACACTTCACCTTATAGTTTGATATAAATTATTTAAGTTGTTTATAACTCGATATTAAGAAGTATATCTAATTCCATATTATCTACTTACTTACAATTTTCTATATTATTACTAACTTGCGGAGAATTTTCTCCATTTCTAATACTCGGTAGAATGATTTGGAGAACTCACAATACTCGTACAAACTCTAAGGCTTTGTTTGGATTAGAGGGTGTGGAGGAGTGGAAAGTTGAGGGTGTGAAGGAGTGGAAGTGTGAAGAAAGTGTGAAAAAAGTTGTGGGTGTTTGGATTGAGGTATGTTAGAGTGGATGTGTGAAGAAAGTTTATTGAAATATGTGAGTGATGTGATTGTTGTAAAGATATTTTGAATTATTTTTAATGTTGTAAATTATAAGATTACAAATTTATCCTTATGTATATAAAAAAGAAAAAAAATTGTGTATATTTTAGTTAATTAAAATAATATGTAAAATTATAATTATAAATAAAATAAAATAAATAAATATAATTAAAAATTTAAATATAATTATATTATTTTTCATTTTATTAATTTAAAATTAATTTTGTTAGTTAAATTAATGTATTTAGATAGTTTTAATATTATTTATGATTATTTAATGTATATTATTTTAAATTATGTTATTATATATTACATATTAAACAAAATCAAAATTAATAACATAAATAAATGTACTCCATGTTCAATTTCAGAGGCTTCAACAGACCGCAGGTGCATAGCAAAATGTGAAAATGTGAGGGTAAATTAGTATTTTACCTGCTGCTTACATGGACTTTCCTCCTCTCCCCCATCCATCTTCGCATTCCATAGAGGATCCCAAAATTAACCATTCCACAAATCTGCGCTTCCAATTCTTCACACATCTGCGGATGCAAACACGCTTGATTTCTAACTTCTTCGCTCTCCCACCCTTCCATCTGCGGATCCAAACACAGCCTAAAAAAAAATTAGAACTCATTCTCGATAACAACACTTATATTTTATTATTTTGAACTCATGCTTACTATTGAATAATTGATGTGTTGCGTTTCATCTTTGGTCAATAAGAGATCTAATTAAATCGAAAATCACTCTCAGAAAGATATGTTGCGTAGGGGGCTATCTTGTATCTAAACTACCCCATCAAATCGTTTACATCAGTTTCATATAATTGACCTTATGAAACACAAGTTAAGTAATTCATTGAATCCAACTTCTCAATCATCAATCCTGAATCCCAATACTAGATTCTTCTTGTACCAAAAAATGTTAAAAGAATTAATACACGTATCTGTAATCTTACAAAAACGAACCTCAAAACGGTATTTGCAACCGTAACCTCAAAACGAACCTTGTAAAGATGTAAGTAAGAGAATATATGGAAATGAAAGGGGTAAGGGTTTAAACTTGTGTACTAACATTTTGTGTCAATACCTATGGTGTGAAAGTGGATTATTTCATTCTCAGAATATGCAAGAACAGAAGCTTGTAAAAGAAATGGGTTCTTAACAAAACAGCAAAATGTACAAGATACCCCGTTCCTGTTCTCATTGGTGGGTGTTGAAAGAAGGATATAATTAAGAACGAGAATCTTACATGTTTTGGCTTTTCTAGAGCAGTCCTTATCATTACTGTTTCTAATACCGCAATTAATTAAGTGAGTGGCGGTCTTTACCATGCATATTTTATCGTTAAATATGTTTTAGTACATTAACAATGTTCTTATATTTAGTTAAATTGAGAAGCATATATGGAAGTTGGTACAGTCTCGTAGGGCTATTTTAAACCCCTCTCTACCCCCACTCTAAGTTAACATATGCCATATAAACTTGTCGTCCAAATGAACATTCGCATATAATAATAATAGTGCATACACTAAAGACAAATAGTCCGGTATATAAACTTACCTAAACCAACTACTTTTAATTCATAATTAAAATTAATTAAACTTAAAACGATAAGAGTATCCATTATTTAGCCGCAGTTGTTGAAGCTCTCTTTGGATACTCTTTGTTTGTCCCCAAGTTCCCCCTACAAGGGCCATTAAATAAATAGCAATTATTACGTAGAGTTAACCTCCAAAAAGCTTTTTACGCCCAATGCGAATTTCAGTTCTTCCACGCTTAGTAACTCTTGGCCCTGCTAAACATATATTTTCAAGATCAATTGGGGATTTGAACCTCACAGCACCCTCCTGTGGAAGCTAGGTATGAAGACTGATCATTTATATATATATACCTTAGTGTTTAACTATTTGCTAGTTACTATACTTTTAATTGGCAAAAGCAATATGAATAGAGACATAATATTTGTTTTTCAAAAGGGTGTTAAGCCACTCTGTGTGCATGGTTTTTTGTATTTTTTTTATTAGTAAAAATTGAGGGAGTTTACACCATCTACTCAACCAATTGACTTGGACCATTCACTGACAGAGAGCTTGGTGTTTAATGTAGAGAATGTGGAGTCGAACACATGTTCTACCAACTTGGGGAATTGATGAACTAAATCATTGTGTGCGTAAGTAATGGAGACATTGAAAATTGGATACTTGACAAGGGAATGAAAATGCAGCAATATTACAAAAATGAGTTTGGTACATTTGAATCACTAAACTGTTTGTTTCTTTGGCTGTTATTCACTAAGCCATTTTCGTAGCTAGTGGTAAAGAACCTTATCTGGTTCTGTTTTTTGTTGTCGCTAGTCAGGTTTACTCTCTCCCTCGTCCTTGATTGTTTTTGTACTTGATTCTGCTTTTGATAGGTGCATTATTTTCATGGCGTGAAAAAGCTGAAAAGAAGGGGGGAAAGGATGTCCTGCCACCTGCAACCTGCAACTCCTCCTCCCTCCTTTAATTAATCCCAATATTCCTTTTCATCCTTCCCACAAACACCCATATCTTATGCTCCAATTTCTCTTCATCAACGATCACCAGCATTGTCTCTACAAGCTAAAATCACATCTTGCAGATTAAGCTCAATTTTCCAAAATCATGGAGACACTCACATATACCTACATTTTACTTTTGATGAGGAAATTAATATCTGTGTAGAGGACATGTGGCTCGAGAGACAAAACAAAGCCCACCATTGTACCTTACCACATACAAGAAAGGCAAGGTGCTCGTGAGTTAGTCTGCAAAACTCCCCTGCTATTCCTGTAGTTAATTATGCCATTATAAGGACCACACACACAGCAACACCAACAACAAACACAAGGACAATAAACCAATCCTGCTTGTCACCCACTATCCCCATCACCAACGTCACACAACAAATTTTACACCACGCTTTTTCTTTCAAACCGAGAGAGAGTATAGTATAGTTTAGTTGTTTTACATAACAGGAACAGAAAGAAAGAAGCACCAGCACTATATACTCTTTAATACGTTATAAACAAACACCTTCATCCAAACACACCTTCTCCTTGCTTTCGCTAACTTTCTCTTTTTCATCATCATGATACAAACGCCGCTCTGCTACCACTTTTACCGAGACAAAGATACAAAAACTAAAGAAAAAAAGATCCCATGAAGTGGATCGCACAACCGCCAATATGTTCGTTCTGGTAAGAAGATAAAATAACTTGACACCAACCAACGTCGTGTTAATAAGTTAAATTTTTTTTCTTTTGTTTAGAGGAAGTTTCCCGAGAGGCTACGGTGGCGCCGGTGGTGGTGGTTGTGCGTCCGGCAGGGGGTGGAGGAGAGGAGTTGGAGGACAAGGTCGGTGAAGGCACGAATGATGTACTTGTGTGTGTGAGTGGGGTTGACAGCGAGGTAGCATAGGAGAAGTTCGTGGAGGTAGTCCCAGTCTTCGGTGATGTCCAAGACTTGGCGTGAACGTATCATTTCGTGCATTGAGCGGAGGAAATCCACGTAGGGGTTGAGGGAATACTTGGGGACTGTGACGCCGCCGCCGGTGTGAACGAAGGTGCGGGTGTCGGGGGACTCGACGATGGAGTTGGAGGTGCCCGGGGAGGAGAAGAAGAAGCGTTGGGAGGCGAAGACGGAGGCGAAGTCAGGCTCCGTGGAGGAGGAAGTGTCGTCGTCGGAAGAGGGGTGGGTGAAGGTGGTGGAGTTGTCGGTGGACGGTGGAGGGTGAGGGTGGTGGAGAATGGTGGGGTATTTGAGCTTGAAGAAACAGAGGTGAAGGTGTTTGGAGAACAGGCTGGGCATGTTTGCTTTGTAGAATTAGAGAGAGAGAAAAGAAGGACTAGGAAGAAAGATTTGTTTGTGTGCCTTATATAAACTTCTTCAACTGTGTTTTCCTCTGCCTCTTCACACTCACCAATCATACACACACACATGCTACAATTCATGTAAATAAATACGTTATCAATTTCTTTTCTATTTTCTTTCTACTGTTCGTAAATAAACACAAGGTGTTTAAGGATACTTCAGTTTCAGAATCTTTCTTGGTACACCACGTTTTGCCTAATACTATTTTAATACCCAGTTATGGCCATTTTTAATTTTTTTAATAAGACTGGTTATTGGACTGATTAATAGTGGTAAAACAACTTAGAATTTAATTGTTAAGAAATGAATAACTAATAATGCATGTGGTTTTTAAACTAGAACCCATATATATATTTTGGTGTTTTTGGAGTGAGTTGTCTTGAAGTAGTTAATATATTTTATTACAACCATTGAATTATTAAAATATGTTTTGATGTTGTGGACATGTTACATAGAATTGAAAAGATAGTTTGATGTTGATAGTAAGGAGGTATTATGCGTGAGAAAGTGAGGAGGAGAGACAAGAGTAAAAGTTAGAAGAGGTTTGTGTGGGAAATCTGAGGGCTAACGTTAATTTTGATAGCTTTTGGTGGTCACGGGTTTCCCTATGGTCTTTTAAGGATGTAATTCACAACTTCAATTTAGTGCCAACAATAAAATGTCTTTCTATATCTTATGTCCCTTCGATCAAGGTAAACTGCATTCACTCTCAATTTTAAATCATATCCTCATTCTTATCTACATCCTTTTTTTTAATGCATTATTGTTTCTCAATTACACACATTTTAAATAGGAATTAGATTAACAAAATTATTAAAAAAATCACAAAACTAGTATATCATTTTTTTTTCATACAAGGTAATCCCTACACTGGACTCCTACACATGGGGGGTCCCAATGTAGGACTCAGACCAATTCTTTTCCAGGATTAACTTCGATATCTTTTAAAAAAATAATATTCTCACATGTGTTTATTTCGATTATAAATTTTGTTAATGTTTGATAATATTATCTCTAAATTAGTTTCGCAAAAAAATAATTTTATTTGAACAGTACAAAGGAAACATTAAATTCCAAATTTTGCATATTATAGAAACTATTTTATTTAATTAAAAATAATATGACATCTTGCAAGTGTAGAGTATAAAGTATGTATTTTAAATGTACTGATGATGTGTGATACCAGTGTATATATATATTCTCAAGAAAGTATATATCTATTAGAGTAAAGGATGCAGGTTAACATCCTTTTTGAAAAATATTTATAAAACCAATTTGTTAGAGTTTAAATAAAATTAATTTCTTTTTAAATAATTTTAATTTCTAAATAACCAAATTATAAATAATTATTTAATTATACTTTCTTTAATATTAATTTTTATTTTGTCACTTTGATATTAAAATACTTATACTCGTTCTAACAATAAACAGATAGTTAAATATTAGTATTCATTATCTAAAAATATCCGTTAAAAGTATTAATTTAATATCTATTACAAATTTTACATGTAAATATATATAGATTTGAATATTTTTTTTCTATCCCTATATTTAGTCGTTTTAAAACTAAAAACTAATATATTTCTTTTATGTTTAATACTATTTGAAATTCAAAAATATCAAATAATAACACTCCGCAGAATTGCAGCATAATCAATGTGACATTTTTAAATTTATAAAACTATTATTATTTATGTATTTTAAAATAAATATTAAAATGAAAAATAATGATTTTAAATTTAAAAGAGAAGAGTATAAAAAAAACATTTTACAAATACTAAAACAAAAATTTACGTATTTATAACAATCAACCCCAATTATTTCAAATTTTACGTAAACTTGTTTATTTTATATCGACTAAAACACTATAAAAGAATAATTTTTATTAGTGGTTTGTTGTTTATATTAAACCGTTAGAAAAAAAAATATAATGATAGATTATTTTATGCGCAATAATTGTTTATATTATTTTAATATTTTTGCAATTAAAAATATTTCTAATCATTGTTTGTATGCTGGTGTATGCTATGTTACGTTACTGTGCTTCGCTGATATTTCCAAAAGCGTGTACAAAGAATCTTCAATATATGGTAATTTTTTCAGATTTCAAATCCTGTGAGATTTCTCCTGCTAAAATCAGAGAATAGGTCTTATTTCCTGAATTAATGTGATCTATTATTAGCTTTATTATTTTTATTAACCTAAATATATTTTAAACTATATTTAGGTTAATAAAAATAATACTTTTCAATGTTAAATGTTAGAAAAGTAAACTTATGATGATTGGACATTTTATTGTTTTCCTCACATCTAATTTTTATTTAGTGATTAAATTAAGTATTCACAAATAAAAAATAAAAAATAAAAAGGATACAAATAAAAAGAAAATACAAAAGAACGTAAAATATTATTTAAACAAGTGGGCTGTTGAAAACTGATTTAAATAACAAGTGATTAATCAAAGTTGATTCGGTTTTGTTTGTATTTCCCATGTTAAAAAAATAATTACAAATATCACTGACAGAAAATCAATTATGTTAATTTTCTCATTCTACTTCGAAATCAACCTTGACTTAAAATGTGACTATTTTACATATATTTTTGTTTGGTTTTAAACCTTGAAAAATGCTTTTATAAATTTGAATATAAAAAATGAAAAAGACAAATTATTGCTGTGAAACTAAAAATATTTTTTAACTCTTTCCATTTTAATCCAAACATACACTATTCTGTGCCACTGAACACTACTCAAAATTTAGCAGGTACATAAGTACTATCCTTTCTAGAAATAAAACAAAAACTGAAATAATGAGTAATTTTTAAAACAAAATATCAGACTAAATTTGCTCAGACCCAAACTGCAAAATTTGTTACTTCATATGGATAGCTTAGCCACAGTGCTTTGACATATGTAAATATTGAATTTAATTTGATCAATATTTTATAACATTGTTAATTATAAATTATTCTAGATTTATTCTGAAAATAACAATTCAAAAATGCAGTACCCGTCTCCAAGGTATTAAAAAATAATATATAAAATATTTACAATCCAAACAACTCAAATAATATATATATATATATATATATATATATATTTTGTGTGCATGTGTATAGAATAACTCATCTCTTATTTAATTTTTTTTTATATATTTCAAGTCTAGTCTCAAAGATATATAAATACATACTGATTGTATAAGGGGTATTTATTTAATTTTTTAAATCAATAACAATATGCTTATATATTTTTTAATTTATTTAATTCTTAACGATTTGAGTGTTGAACAATTTTGTTTTGTTTGATTTTTATCAAACTTGATGATACTTTTTGAGAGTTCAAACTTGACTTTTTTTGAAATATCACACTTTTTACTTAAAAAAAAACTACACTAGCCAAGTTGGGATGTCGAAAAAAGAAAGGGAAATATTCTTTTAACCCTGAAAAATAACTTTCATTTGATAACCTATTATAATAATATAATAATATTTTAAGTTAAAAATAAATAAATATAATTAAAATATTGATATTTTAGGGTGTTAAATGTTATGTTTTTTTTACTATGTTAGGTGTTAAAGTATCATCATCCAAAAGAAAAGCATAGACAAATTTAAAACTACTTAAATCAGTGAACATGTTGCTGGAGAGAATAATCTCAAAAAGCATAAAATTTTTTTAAGACACATTAGTAAATGGTGCCACTATATGAATGAGAATAAGTGAATTTTTTCAATTTACGAAAATTGGTAAGTTTTATTATGGTGTACTATATGCCAATCAATCAAAAATTCTATCTTGATTCTACAACTTTCATTTAAAATCTTTTACATACAAATATTTAGTTTGAGTGGTGGAAACAAAACATAATTGTTAGTTGATATCTTTATAGTAAATCATGTTCACATGACATGACTTTGCTTTAAAACATAATTAATATTAAACAAAATTATGAGAATGGTTCACAACTTTCCCTATTTATTTTTCAGAATAATAATTTATTATGTCATTATTATATGCATAGATGTCTTAAATTGTTATTTAAGAAAGTATTAAACCAAATCAACATTTCAACAAGTTTATTAATTTATTTATAAAAAAAAACATTCAATTCTGTTTTGTTTCAATCTAACATAATATGTCATTGCGATATGCATAGATATCTTGAATTATCATTTAAGAATGCATTAAATCAAATCAACATTTCGACGAGTTTATTAATTTGTTAATGATTAGTATGTAAAAAAAACATTTAATTATGTTTTTCTTCGATCTACATCGTAAAAAAATTGTGTTAATATATGTTGAAACATTTATAACTAAAGTTATGCAACAGTTATAAGACTTTTTAGTACTAAAATTGTGAAGTATTCCACAACTTTAATTAAAACTAAAGTCTTACTACAAGTTAATGTTTTTTTTTGTATAAATTTTGAACAAACACTAAAGTCCTAACATTTTTTTATACAAATTTTGAATAAATACTAAAGTCTTACTATAAGTTAACGATTTTTGTGTACTTTGAATATTATCAAAATTAAAAAAATATTAATAAAAGCCATACAACTTTCAGCTTACTATTGAGTTGGAGTAATGGTTATAGTAATTTAACTCTGGAGACATTTTTTATAAGAGCATATTTAGCTTAAAATCTTATTTTGAGACTTATATTGTCTTTTTTTAGTTCATTCACATAATAAGTATATCTCATTTAATTTTGTTTCAAGATTTTAAATAAGCTATAATTATTTAGTGCAAAGATATATAGTTTTAAATATGAATATTTTTAGTATCCTGTAAATGTCAATAATTTTTATAGAAGAACTCGTTTAATTTTTCAGAACAATTCATTTTTAATGTTAACTCTCCCAAATATCTAACAGCACATGTTGTAAACAGATAGTGTATGATAAAAATCCATTTTACTCAAAAGGAAATCCATGAATAATTCTACCCTGAAAAAATATTGTTTTGGTGACGCATTTAAATTTTATAGAAGAATTATTTTTTAAAATCTCCCAAAGATCTAAAATCTTGTGATAAAAATCCATCAAAAGAATAGTTCACGAATAATTGTATACCCTTTAAAAAAACCCACGGAAAAAAAAAAACCAAAAGAAGTATGAAAAAGAAAAAAAGTATACAAAGTATTTTGAGCTTCCGAGTTCCAATTAGGTTAGAAGTGTTCATCACATGCCTCATTTCCTATTTCATTGAAGAAAAAGAAAAACTATAGTTTGACATCTACCCATGAGAACTATTTTAATAATATAATAATATCTTAGTATTTTAAATTAAAAAATAAAACAAATTGAAATAACACAAAAAAAATACATAGATATGTATTTGCTTTGTCAAAGTACCACTCCAATACTCGAAAATAAGAAATTACAAGATTGGAAGCAACAACAACATGGATAAACCCATAGCATATATAGTAGAGTCCTTAAAACTAGACAAGAAACAGGGACAAGCATACAACAACACAACACACAACTCATAACGTTACTTAACATTTTCATTGATCCTAGCAGCCGCCGCCACGGAAGCCGCTATGCCGCCAGGAGTGGCAGTCGCATCCGGGTTGTTTCTCACCTCAGCACTCGCCACCCCCTCCGCATCTTGCAGTGTCACCGCCTTGTCCGCGGCCAACTTCGCGGTGGCTCCGCTCAAAAGGTCGCTCAACTTGACCTTATCCTCATCACGGCTGCAGTCAGCATTATGAGCAGCAGCGGATTGAGCCATGGCCGCCAGCCCACCCGGTGCTACAACATTGTTTCCCGTTGCCCTCACCTCCGCCGCCTGAATCGCGGAGGCATCACTCTGATCCACCACTTTGTAACCCACAGTCTGGGCCGTGGCCTCCAACGCCTCCCCTATGGTTATTGCACTACCTCGAACCGCTCTGGCTCGTCCGGTTTGAACCGGAGTCGGTTCAGTATACTGCTGCACAACCTTCAATCACAGAAGGTATATACAACTCGTATAAATCTTATTGTCTAAAAGAGTCATCATTTGGAAAATAGCGATATTGATAAAAAGTAAAAGCAGAACCTTGCCACCGACAGCTTCGGTGATTATGCGTCTTCCAGGGACTTGAGTTTCAGATACTGTAACGCCACCGTCGCTGGCAACGTCGTTAACGTCCAGGTGACTAACAAGGCCAGCCCGTTCGTTCTGATTGGCGGCGGATTGCATGACGGAAGCTGCACCGCCGAGTTGGGTTTGTCCCAACACTCGAGTTTCTGCGCTTTGCATCATGGCAGCATCTTCCGGTGCAACGGGCTTCTTTGCAAGGTTGCCGGAGACATTAAAAACGTCGCCGTATTTGATGGGGTCTTGGCCTGGTTGAGGACGCCTTGGCTGTTCCTGACTCATCTTCTCCGTTTGGAATGTTGAAGAATTAATTTGAGTGTGTACGTTGAAATGGTTTTGCAATGAAATTGGTATAAATAAGTTGCAGTGGAGGTGGAGAGGGAGAATACGTGGCGAAACGTTACACTTGGCAGCAAGATGAGTGGTAGCATGGGAACGTGTCCTCCTCATTTCACTGCCATCTACCTTCTCTTCCCATTTTCTACAAACTTTTCTCTTTACAAACTAATTATATTTTTTAATCCTGTCACTTCTCTTCCTCTTAAACATTACATTTGATTTATTGGCGGTGGACGGTGGCAATGTAATGCTGTTTTGGTGCTCCAGAAAGTTCTATATTCTTCTTACAAATAACAAGACACCAAATATCAGTGTTATTCTCACTCACTTTTGGTGCTGGAAGATGGACAGATTATGCGTCTTCTTCACACAGTAACTAAATAAACAATTTACAGAAATAATACAGCTTCATCAAGTGTATAAAAAACAATGCTATATATCTTCAACCTTCAAATCGAAACATGTGTTATAGTTAAATGGATAACAATTTCAAGTGTGCAACTATGTGACTTGCTCTTTGAAGCATAACTGCATCATCGAATTTAAAACACTCTAAAATTTTAGTACTCATACTTTGTTAGATATATCCTTAATTAAGTGCTAGTCTGGATTTATCCCTTAGGAATCAATTTTTCTTTCCATTCTCATACTTTGTGATCTTTCTTACCACAATTACTGGAAGTGCTAGGTGGAAAAAATTAAGTTCTTATAAGATTTTTGAAATCAAAAGAGTCGCAAGAGTACTTTTTTTTAAGCAGATCTTACATTAAGAACATTCGTGGATAAATCCTAATGATTTATTTTGAATTTTAGTTTTTTCTATCTCTTCTTGTAATAAATTTTTCAATCTAGTTCTTTTAAACTTTAGTAGTGCCTCAGGAATGACTTGTAAAAATACCCTACACTATAGTAGGCTTACGAGTTGAAATTATAAAAGACGCATCATAATTTAAGTAATCTGGGACATTACGCGGGTCATGGGCTTGATAGGGCGTAAATGTTGGGCTTGATCTTTCCTGTTTTGGGCTCAGTCGATCCAGAGACTTGAGAGATTGGTCAAGATGGTCAGTCGGATTCCTAGCAGGACCCGAACGGTACAGGTTTCATTTTAAAATAATCCAATAAAGGTTTGAGGCTGCTTCTTCCTGCACCTTCATACCTTCTTCTGCCACTCCCATAAAATTTTCTTATTCCAAAAATACCCTTTTCAATAATTTGGAAGTTTTTTTTAGATTTAAAATTAGCTTTCAGATTTATGTAATCCGGAAGTCTTTGTGATTAGCTTCTGGATTACATAATTTGAAAGTCTTTTTTATACATAAGATTAGAGATTATGTAATCCAGAAGTTTTTTTTTTTCAGATGTGTTATTAGCTCCCGGATTACATAATCTGGAAGTCTTTTCTAAATATAAAAGTGACTTCCGAATTATGTAATCCAGAATTTATCTGGATTACATAATCCATAGACTTATTATTTCAAATTCAAGGGGTGAAAAAAAAAGAATAAAATGGTATTTTCATATTTAGTATGGGATTAGCTCAAAAAGGTGTAGGAAGAAAGAGTCAAGGTTTGATAGTTGATGTAGTTCATGTCTTCAAGAAAACAATTCACAAATTTTATACAAGTCACATTTTACCTTTTGGATTTGGAGTAATGGTGGTGACTTCAAAGCCCTTTATCTCTACTTAATGAACTAGTTGGATTGAATATATTTTAAGAACACCTTGTTAAAATTAATAGTTTTTTTATCAATTGTTCATTTAAATCATAATAAATTTTGAAACACATCATAAGATATCATTCAAAATATGCAATTTTCACCTATATCATAACAATAAACACTGTATCTTTATATAAAAACAACAAACAGTTAATCCTAATTAAAGCAAAACATTTATATAAAAATAAATAGTTTGTTTTTTGTTTTTGAGAAGTAGTTTTGTTTCTTAGTTCCTTTAAAATGTTAATAATTGAGGGAGACAAAAATAGTAAATAAGAAGAACAGTAACATCAAATAAAAGTAATCCTCTTCTTTATCTCCGCACGCACACATTCTGCATTTATTCTTCTCTTCTGCTCACACAGTTCATCAATTCCTCGCAGCATCTCAATCTTCCCACATTTTCTGCACAAAGGGGAAATAAATCTTATTAACAATAAAAATAAAAAGGGAATCACGTCTTTCCAATCAGCCAAACGCGATCGTCCCGGCCGCAAATTGAAATTAGGATTAGGGTTTTCATCGTCTGCGTCCAAAGAAGAAAGGGGGAAGTAGGAAGGAGGACGCGAACAACCGTTCCTTTATGATACAAAAGGTGTCTCAGATCATCATCGTCATCATCGCGGTATTAATCTTGGTGGCGCAATCCTCTGCGGCGTTCCACAGTAGCAAAAACAGCATCATGAAGGTCCACCCTGTTCCATGAAAACGCAACATCTCAATCCAATTCGGCGTCGACGGGGGAACCCCATCTCGGAGGCGCAGGCGCTGTTGGTGATCGCTGGCTGCGAGAAGCTCCGGCGACTCCCGCACGTGTCCAGCTGCGTCCTGGAGCTCCCGTTCCGCTCTGACGCCGACATGGTGGTGGAGGAGGACCCCGACTGCTGCCACTTCGTGGTAGAGACGGAGGGTATCAGCGACGTGAGGGCGCACACGATCGAAATACACCCCGACGTGACAAAGATCGTGGTGAGGGACGGCGGTTCGGTGGAGCGGCTCGAGTATAAGAATTTAGGGGAATTTAGGGTTCCGCTCGACCGAGGATAAAATTTTAGGATTTAGGCTTCCCGTAATAAAATAACTTGAGTTGGAACAAAATAATTAATCATTCAATTGAGATACCAATTAATATATAAACCATTGAAAGAAAGTGTTTTCTCAATTCTCTAAATTAGAAATATTTTGAAGAGAAATAAACTAAAACATGTCAGGTATAAAATAATTTGAAATTAATGTTAAAAAAATTAGGCCACTGCGATTTAATTCCTGCATTTAAAAAAGGTATATGATATTTCTAAGATTTATAAAATGTATAGAATAACTATTCCATTTTTCCTTAAAAGAATATTCCATTATTTTCTATTAAATGTTACAGTCTTTTTAGATAAATACCTTTTAGGAAAGAAAATGAGAACAATAAGGAATTTTTATAAATTAAAATATAGTTTATACACAAATTAAAACTAAAATTTAAAAAATATATATGAACAAAGTTTTACAGATATATAAACTAAATAATTTAACCGATAGAAAGAAGTATATTTTAGTAAAAGGGATGAGATTGAAATGAAAGTATACAAAGAATTGGGATACTTTGTTCAAATGTCAAAAAAAATTCAAAAGATTTGAAAAGATGGTCTTTCTCATCTCACATTGATAAACTGAACACACTAATCCATTAACATATACGAAGCCGAAGCCAATCCAACGACATGCACAAAATTGCAGCTATATCCTTATAACACGTGTATTTTACAAATCTGTACCTATTCCCAAATAATATGTCTCTAATGCCATGACTCTATTTTAAATAAAAACATGTCACAAGGGTATGAACCACAAGCAAAGTTATCCTTTGAAATTTACACAAGACACATTAGAACAAAGGCAAACAGATAAAGAAGCATGGTTGTAAGTCCAACACCACCACCACCAAAAATTATCAGATAATTCATGTCTAAAAAATGAGTATGACTCCTTATAAAACTAATAAAAATGTAACAGAAAGCATTTGAAATTTTGAAGTGTCCAACATCGAACAGTTATCCTTTAAAAGTGTCGCATATTTCTTAGCAACCTTAACTTATTGACCAAGGAAACATACTATCAATTAGAAGAATCATTTTAGTTGAACAAGTGGAAAACCAAAGAGGTCATTAGAAGAATATTTCGAAAAGGATTCAACGCCACACACTTGCAACATCAATAAAATAGAGGTCACTAAACAAATACCCCTACCCAAGTCTTTCATCAAATTATTACAATTCATAAATCCACTGTACATTATAATGAGATCCCTTCCATGAGAAAAAAAAAATAAGAAAAGAAAAGTCCTGCCAAACATCCTATACTCATGTGACTGGCAAAGTATGAAATTTTAAGAGTTGTTAGCATTTTATCATATGACTTGAGTGCAATGAAAAGAATATAAAGAAGCATATCACCCCCATCAAACAACCTCATTAAACACTTCCAGTCCAAAGGACCAAAATAAAAATAAACTAATAGTGGAATATCATACAAGTAGCTAGAAAAAGTTGAAAACTTATTACATTCTTTCCAACTGTTCAGTTCTCTTAATACAAAAGTACCTAACAAAACCTTCGACCAGTCCATCTCCTCTTTAGCATTCTGTCAATTTCTGCTAGTCTCTTCCCTTCCGGATTCTGTCTTTTCTCATTTTCTTCTTAAGTAAAATATCCATGAACTCTCTCTTCCTCCTACTTAAAAATCACCCTCTATTTCTCTCAACCACTTGTCACATCAACCACGCTTTTCTTTTACACACCCCCACATAAAAAAACTGAAAGTTCCAGAATCCAGATCCCTTTACTAAGGTTCAAATCCTTTTTATGTCAATAAACTGTTTAATATGCAATTAGTTGAACAACCAAATTTGCCATTAAGAAAAACAAAATAATCTCCTCCCTCGTCTTCTTTCTGTGTTTCCCCCTCCCTTTCAAGGTGACAGTGTAAGGTAACCTTAAAATATTAATTTTCAAAATTATGCTAAAATTGTGTAAAAGTTAACTTAGTTTCCTAAAATGATTGGGTTGAAATTAATCCAATCCCTTAATCAAATAAAGCAACACCAAAAATATCCTTTGTACATAAGCCTCGTGATTAAGAGACTAAATTGATGTCAGTTTTTCTCTTATTGTGAGAACTAATGTCACTCTCCATCTTTCACTCATCATTCACGATCCAAACTCATTAAGACAATCGTTCAAAACTAAAACAAAATATTCCTACCTAAAATGTTCCCCACCACAAGCAAAAAAAAAAATATAATACAACAGCCACATACAAGATTAAACAATCTCATGAACAGAGTTATCTGAGCAAATAAAAGAACACACGAACAGAGTTACACCTATTTACGAAAATTGCCATTGCCATGAATAAACCATTGTCCAGATAGAACATTTTTGTTCCTGATTCAACAATAGCAACAATAAAATTCAACAGAGAAACTAGTTCCAACAACAACCTGAAATCTAACCAACATACTAATATGGCCACGTTTGGAGGGCAACATGAAGTTAACAAAAGAATCATTCATTACCTCACCCACTCATTCCTTCATCATCACTGTACAAGCACAAGTCTACCACCACCCATAACCCTATCACCATCCCCGTCTTCCTCTCCGTGCCCCTTCGGCACCGTCACGATGAGCTCGCCGTCTACGAACACCGCGCTCGCGAGCTCCGGCCGCGTCGATTCTGGTAAACGGAACCTCCACATATCCAGTTCGAGCTGGTCGAGCGAGAGCTCCACCGAACCGCCGTCCCTCACCACGATCTTCGTCACGCCGGGGTGGATTTCGATCGTGTGCGCCCTCACGTCGCCGATACCCTCCGTCTCCGCCACGAAGCGGAAGCAGTCGGGGTCCTCCTCCACCACCACGTCGGCGTCGGAGCGGAACGGGAGCTCCAGGACGCAGCTGAACACGTGCGGGAGTCGCCGGAGCTTCTTGCTGCCAGCGATCCCCAACAGCGCCTGCGCCTCCGACATGGGATTCCCCCCGTCGACGCCGAATTGGATTGAGATGTTGCGTTTTCGCGGAACAGGGTGGACCTTCATGATGCTGTTTTTGCTACTGTGGAACGCCGCAGAGGATTGCAACACCAAGATTAATACCGCGATGATGACGATGATGATCAGAGACACCTTTTGTATCATAAAGGAACGGTTGTTCGCGTCCTCCTTCCCACTTCCCCCTTTCTTTTTCGGGCGAAGACGATGAAAACCCTAACCCTAATTTCAATTTGCGGCCGGGACGATCGCGTTTGGCGGATTGGAAAGACGTGATTCCCTTTTTATTTTTATTGTTATTAAGATTTATTTTCCCTTTGTGGAGAAAATGTTGGGAGATTGAGATGCTGCGACGAATTGATGAAATGTGTGAGCAGAAGAGAAGAATAGATGCGGAATATGTGCGTGCGGAGATAAAGAAGAGGATTACTTTTATTTGATGTTACTGTGTTGCCCTTCACCTTCTTTTTATTTACTATTTTTGTCTCCCCTCAATTATTAACAATTATTAACATTTTAAAGGAACTAAGAAACAAAACTACTTCTAAAAACAAACTATTTATTTTTATATAAATGTTTTGCTTTAATTAGGAATAAGTGTTAGTTGTTTTTATATAAAGATACAGTGTTTATTGCTATGTTATAGGTGAAAATTGCATATTTTGAATGATATCTTATAATGTGTTTCAATATTTATTATGATTTAAATGAACAAGTGATAAAAACTATTAATTTTAACAAGTTGTGCTTAAAATATATTCAGTCCAACTAGTTCATTTAGTAGAGATAAAGAGCTTTGAAGTCACCACCATTACTCCAAATCCAAAAGGTAAAATGTGACTTGTATAAAATTTGTGAATTGTTTTCTTGAAAACATGAACTACATCAAATATCAAACCTAATGTTCTTGGACTATTTCAAAATGAAAACCAAATCATGAAGACAACATAAGAAATTGAGGCAACATAATAATATATAAGGGATCTAACCATTCCCTCTTCCTTCTATATATCCTCTAAAATAGGATCATGAAGCTACAAGGGTGTTTTGTTGCTAGAATGAATTCTCTTTACCACATTCTAATACCTATAAATAAAGGAGCTTATTATATTTAGATACATACAAAACCCACTATTCTACTTTTATTCAATTGTCTCTTCACTCCACCATTTGAATGTTTCCTTGGAGTAAAATTCCCTCTTATTTGTTAAGACTTTCCACCACTACTTAATCAATTAGAAGTGGTAATCAAAGAAAGAAAAACACCAAAATTATACTAACCATAGTTATCTTAATTAATTTTAAAATAATATAATTATCTTAATAAAAATCATTTTAATTACCTTAATAAAAACATATATAGTAATCATAATTACCTTAATCACTTTAAATGTCTACTCAATACAACAACTTTCTCTACTATAATGCTTACTTCATGAATTAAAAAGATAAAATGGAAAATTCCACAAAAAGTTAACAAAAAAACCTATATAAATCTATCATGTATATATAAATACACATACAGACTTATGATAAAAGTTTTTTTTATAATAATATAATTGATTACTTATTCATTTTAGATCTCGCTTTTTGCCCCTCTTTTATATCATTCTCCTTTCTTAAGGGATGAAAAATGATTTTCCAATCATTTTCGGTAAACAAAATATATTGTTGTTAAATTCTGTTTCTTCATTTTTAGAAAATTAGAAGATAAAAAAGTGCTTACGTTTTGTTTGTCGTGTCCTAAAGGTTGCCGCGAACCTTCCTCGAAAAGAATACATTTTATTTTATTTCACGACGTAAAAATAAGGTTATTTTTTTATTATTTATATGTTTTATTTAATTTAGTTATACAATTGATTGATTAAGTTTCTTCTTAACCTGTTCTCCAATGAGTTAAAATCAAGAGAATGTTTGTCTTTTTTTCAGTAGTTCTATCTTTTTTTCCTTTTATTTGGAACGATTTTTTCATATTTCTTTTCCTTTCCTATTTTTTTGTTTTTATGAACTCTGGGTTCGAATGATACTTGCAAAAGGCACTCTGTTTTTCCAGTAAGATTTTGGCACTCGGTACTATTAGTACTGAATGATGACGTACCTGATTATTGGAATTTGTGCATATTTATATGATTATCATGAGTTATTTGTTATTGGGCTCAATTAGATATTTGGATCGTGATTAATAATATTTTGCCTAGTGTTTGATCACGGATTAGTTTCATTAATTTTTTGTTTGGACATAATAATTTTGGTTGTGTCGGTCGATCTTGACTGGATATCAGACCTCCAAGTGTTGTACGGGCCCAATTGGTACATAACCTAACAATGTAAAAACTATTTACCCAATTAGTTATTTAAAAAAAATATTAACAATTTAAATTTATATATTATGTAACTTATGATAATATATAATAACAATTTGTAAACTAATAATGATATTAATTTTGACAAGTGAAAAAATAATTGAAGTGCGGAAGGTTATCTTCTCGTCATTTTTTTTACACATTTATTCATTCAAATTAATATTTATCTTCAATTATTATTATTTTATTTATTTATTTTTATAAAAATGCTTTCATGTTAGGCATCACTATGCAACTTGACATCTCAGCTAGGCTGACATCTCAAGTAACAACCATCATCTGCCATCACATGAAAAAAATATTATGAAAAAAAAGAAAAAAAAGAAAGAAATACAAAAATATTGGGGGATTATGCCAAAACCCATATATATATGTTAACACAAACGATACATAGGTAGACTATACATGTGCATAAAGAATTTTAAGAACATACTAGATGCAAACCTATTATACCAATAAAATGATTCTCTATGAATAAATCTCAAATTAGTCAACTTATCAGCACACACATTCCTTTCACAAAAATATGACTAACCATAAACATGATTTTCCCACAGTAATTAAGACAAGTATTTCATCGATTACGAAGCATCCACGAAACATTAGTCCTAGCAGTAAACGCAACACAAACCAAGGCAGAATCACATTCAAGTTAGACATTAGTAAGCCCCATCTTTTGAGCTTCCTTCATAGCATGTATAACTCCATAAAACTCAGCAACCATAACAGTTTGAACTTCAGGAAATGCAGAGAAAGCAACAATAAATTTTCCCATACTCCCACAAAGAATACCTCCACAAGTAGCAAAACAAGGATACCCCTTCAATTATTTATTTTCTCTTCTTTCCATTTTTTTTAAAACAAACCCTAATCTTTTAGTTTATAATTCCTGATTAAATTTCAAAATGATTGAAGATACTTGCCTTTCCAAAAAAAAAACAAACAAAGAAGTGAACTTATAATCCTTTGGAAATTCTCAAACTTAAAATTATTGGAATGAGTTTTGTTATAACAACTTAATTAAACGTATAAAGTGCTTAAAACCTTCACCTTTAAAAAGTAAACAAAATGTAAATAAAAAAATTAAGGCATTAAATTATTATTACATATATGGCTTTCTGAGTGCAAGCTATGGACAAAAAGTTACTATACCCATTAGTTTTTGGTGAATATTACACTACATGAGTCACACATCTTCTAGCACATTTCATTCTCCCAATTGGGTTACAATTCACTCAATGATGTTTTTCTCTCAATCTAGCACACTAGGGTTGAGCTTCTAGCTCCCTATTTAACCTAATTTACTAGGGTGAGGTGACTTACTGTGTCGCACTGATGGACTTAATGCTAAAAACATAAAATTGTCCCAATGTTCCCGACACATTCTCGCTCAAGTGAGAAATGTGTCGATTTTTTATAACGCCACTTGAGTATTCTCACTTGAGCGAGAACCCCTGCTGCTGAGTTGGATTTTTTGTGTGTTTTTGGGCCTTCTAACTTTCTCCTTTTAGCTTATATTTGTCCTCTTTGGCCAAACTGTCTCCATTCTTCCCTAAAAACCTAAAATTAACACAAAATTTGAGAATAAAATGCTTTTATTCAAATAAAGATCACAAAAATATAAAAAGGTAAAAATTCATAAATTATGAATTATTTTATATATCTTTTAACAATTAATACTCATAAGTGTCAATATTTTAATATGAAATATTACTGAAATTGGACACTTATTAGTAAATATGTTTGAAAATTTTATCGAGTAAAAATGATCCTAACTCCTCAAATAGTATAATGTGTGATCAAATTTTGAAATAAATAGGTTAAGAAGAAAAATAGAGAAAATGTAAAAAAAAAATACCAATAAACATTACATTCAAGACATTATTCATTCTTAATTTTCACATGTTTTTCTATTTTTTTCCTTGTTTTATATGGTCTTCCTATAATAAATAAAAGAGTTAACTTTTTCATAAGTGCGTCAACTACATCAAGGCTTACACTTCTTTAAAAAAACACAACCAAAATCTGGTTTTACAATAGTTAAATTCAATTAAAGATATTTATTACAAATAATCTTATATTATTCGAATAAACACATTGAAAAGAGTCAAAATATAATTAGAAAACCGATCAGTCAACAAATTAGAGTCTCATATCACCTTCATCTCTAACATCTTACCATTTTTTTAGTGTTTTTTACCTTTGTACAATGCTATTTTGCTTTCTAAATTAAGTACGTGGTAGTATCAAATCCAAATTACGAAATTATATTATTGTAATCAATTGTGTTATTTTTTAATTATTCAGTATAATATATTATTACTTTCTAACTATTTTTCATAAAGTAATAGGAAAAATCTGAATTGTCCAACACATGATATACGATATTAGTCTCTATTGGGATTATAAAAGTTGAGGATGTAATGTAACATCAAACGTCTCAATTAAGTGAACTTTTAACAATCTCACATTGACATTGTCGTCATCCTCAGTATTCCTGCATATGCTCAATTCATTGCTATCAATGCTCAACTAATATCACAGTGAAATCGATGTATACAATCAAATAAGAGATTGAGTCTAGATTGGATAAGAACAAAATTAAACCATACTTCACTTTCTTTTTATATATTTATATATATATTTGAAATAATCAAATTAAAAGTTCTTATAAAATTTTGTTTTGGTAGAAAATATGTGATAGGTAAAATTGAAATAAGTAAGTCAACATAAATATAGAAAAAAAAATAAAGATTTGATTGAAAGTAATAAAGGAAAAATATAAAAAAAAATAATAATAATAAAAAATAATATTATAAATCTTATTATATTTTAAAAATATTTTTCTCCCACCAAATATACCAAATTACTCTTATACTTTTTCATCTTTTCTTCCTCAAAGTGAGTTTTAATCTTGTTTTTTCTTATATACTATTAAGACATGTTAAATTTTGAAACTTTTTATCATTTATTATGTAATCTATTTTTATACTTTTCTTTTTAACACAGTTATCTTTCTGCACTATTCTTTTAATACACATCTCAAATGGAATATAGTTTTTTTTCTTTTTCAAATAGTTATGTTATTATTTTAAAAATATAAAAATATTACAGAAAATAAGATTATTTAACCATTTTAAAAATTAATATTAACGTACGAAAGATATAAACCTTTTGGAAATATAGTTTTTTAAGTTAATTTAAATAATTACCGGTTGAATTTTTGTTATTAACAATGATATTTGTGGTTTTAATATCTACATGATACTAATTTAAAATTGAATGATTATTTAAGTATAACACACACACACACACATATATATATATATATATATATATATATATATATATATATTAAAACTCGAGTGTATAATAGTTCTACTATGCAACATAAAATATAAAATAAGATTACTAAACCTTACAAGTATACTTTTAATTATTTTTTGAAATATGTAATTTGACTGTAACGTGAAATATTGCTGTTCATTACCGCTATTATTATTTTTTATTATAATAAACTATTTTATTCTATCGTATGAATTACTTTAAATTCTGCGTAAGTACGTGTTCTTTAATTCAATTACTTAAAAAAAGTAACATTTGATTTCAATAATTTTTTAACTAAATTCATTGAAATTTAGTTATAGTATTTGGAAATATTTTATTATTAGTTTGAGTAAAAATAAATTTAAATAATTTGTTTAATTCTGATTTGGCTAGCTAATTGATTCGTTTTCCCATTTTTCTTTCTCTTTCACTTTTTTTTCTCCCTTTCCTTTTTCTTTTTACGTCTTCAGTTCCCTCTTCCTCTCCAACCCTTCATTTATCTAATATCCAAATTCACTTTTTGACTATTTTTATCAGCAATATATATGAGTAATTTATTTTTATCATAATAAAATTAAAAAATGATAAAAACTATAAAGAAATGATAAGTTATAGATGACCAACTTTTTTTTATATGATGAAACCATCTTTTTACTATTATTTTCTTTGTGAGGTATTAATTGGAGGAGTCATGAAGAATCGAGAAGGTTGAATTAGGGTCCAAGAAGTGTGATGTGAGAATTATGGGTGGGGCTATCATGATAGGTTGGATTGCAATTAATAAGCCAATTCATACATGTACTTATTAAAGAAAAGGGTTGAGGATGAGATAAATCTAATCTACATTATTTATTTAAAGAGGGGTAATTCTCATTTTATATTTATATTGTCAATTAAAAATCAAATCAGATTACAATATATAAAGATAAATCTTATTTTTAAATAATTTTTACTTATTAATATAATATTTGATTTTATTAAATAGAATAAAGATTAAAAATATATATTTTTAGAATAATTCAAACTTTAGCGAAGTAAAAAGTATTTGAAGAGACTGAAATAAAATTTTATATATGTGTAGAAAGATTAGAAATATAGTGGGCAATAATATAAGAAAATAATATAAAAATGACAATGATAGTTGTGTGAGTGTGTTAAGTTAGATTGTCGCTGTCCAACTTCACACTTAGTGTAAATATAAATCATTTATCGACACGACAGGACTGAAATCATTTACTCGAAAGATTATAAATTTAAATCAAGCAGAAAAAAAATTCTAAGACGTTAATATATTCAAATTTCGTTATATTTATTGGGAGAAGCCAATATTTTTATTTTTTATTTTTTTTAGAATTTTTTATTAAAATAGATATAAATTATTTAGGTATGGATTTGGTTAATATATAAATTTTGATTAGTTTTTTTATATTTTATTATATTTTTTATTTTAATAATATTTTTTTTATGTAATAACATATAATAATTATTATTTAAGGTGTCTAACTGATATGTCAAGATAATAACATTAAAGTTTATATATATATATATATATAATCTACTATAACAAATCCATTTAAAAAATAATTTTAGCTAGTTGTGTCTCCATAAAATAAATTTTTAAAATTAATAAATGACATGTTATCCAATATAATATTATATGATATTTATATTAATATCATTTATCTTTAAATATACATTATAGAATATGGTTATGCTAATTGTATATTTTTATTCAACAATTTAACTATACATAATGACATCAAGGTGTTGACCAATATTGATTCAAATGTTATCTTAATGGACGGTTTCTTGATTTTTTTTTTGTTATCCCATTACGTTACCTGGAATGTAGATATCATTTTGTTTTAATTTTTTTATAAGTCTCATTGCGATATATATTTTTTAAGATGTTTTTTAACTTTTGTTTTTAAGAATATTTTAAGACTTATACTTTAGTAATCACTTATTTAATTATCGACTGCTTTTGAGATAAAAAAAATAACTATTTTTTTATGATTCGTTATTCTATTTAAAGTTTAATATCTTAAATTTTATATCATGTATGAGTATTTTGTGATAAAAGAATCTTATTAAATTCATATCTTAAAATTATAATTTTAAATATGTTATACTCCTAGAAATATTCCTAGAGTTTAATATAACAATAAAAATATTTTTTTTAAATTATTTATTAATTTGTAATTGTATTAAAAAATAATCCATCTCGTTCCAAATTTATGAGTAATAAAATTGTAATAATATTATAATTTTTCAAATGAGAGAAAAGTTATAAAAATGTCTTCTTTTTCCGATCATAGTATTTTAGCAATTTCCATATTTTCTATAAGTTCTCTATGCTACAATTTTATTTCAAAATTTTAATTATATTCACTTTTATCCTCCGAATATAATAATTTAATATTAAAATAAAGTGTGAATTTAAAAAGTTAGTGAGTATCAAATAATCATTTTTTTCTCTATCCCTAATACACTTAATTATTTTTTGTGTGAAATATCTCCTGAGGTTGAGATGTAAAGTAAATTTGATCCCTTTCAATGAAATTTTGTTAACACATTGTAATCTGGTGATCATATACTAATTATGATAAATCATGTTGGTAATTAATTACCGTGCTTGATGAATGTGAGAGTGGAATGGTGTGAACGAGATGTGCTACATCTCCAATTTTTGTATTAATTTCAAATCTTTAAATCTAATTTATTTATTTTTTTAATGAATTTATCTCAAATCAAAAGTCATATTTTTAGGATATGTGTAATTCAATTAAATGTATTTTGATGGGATATAAATTGGGTATTTTTTTACATTTTGAAAATTCAAATAAAAATGGGTGTGAATGAGTCCAAGTCATGAAACGTTAAGTGAAATTTAAAAAAGTAAGAACATATCATATAAGTCTAGTTCATGTTAGAGCAGGTCATGCCAAATTCAAACAAGCTAAACCATACTTAGGTTAAGTTAGGTCAAATCCAAACTAGGTTGGATCAAGTTAGTCCCAAGTCAATTTGGATTGAGTAGAACCTAATTTTAAGTTAAGTCAAGCTTGAGTCAAATTAGGGTAGGTCGGACCCAAGTTAGTGTTAGTCAAGTTAGGTCAGGTCATAACCATGTTAAGTTGGTCAGACTTAACCCAAGTTAGATTAGTCAAGTCAAGTTCAGGTCAAGTAGAGTGGGTTGAGCCTATATTAGGTTGAATCCAGATTGACCTAAGTTAGGCTGAGACCAAGTTGGACCAAGTCAATTTAAGATGAGTTGAGACAAGTCAAGCCAAGTTAAGTTGAATTCACTTTGAGTTAAGAAAGTCTAAACCTAGGTAAGTCATTTTTTATCCACTTATTGTCAAATCAACTAGGGTACACATCAAGTCAAGTTAGGGTAGGTTCACATCAAGTTAAATTAATTCGAGATCAAGTTGGACAAAATTGAGTCAAGTCAATAAGACCTAAAATATACGAAAACAAATCTAACCCAAATCGAATTAACTCGAACAAGATCTAAATCAAGTTAAGTAGATTAGATCTACGTCAGATTGAACATGTTTGAGTTCATATGAACTTCATCGAATTAAACTCAATCATCATTAGACTATCAACGTAGACTCAAGATGTATTGTTATGACAAAGAGACTGTTATCTTTATTTATAATTCTTGAAGCAATATTAATTATTTAGATGACCAATTTATTTCTTTATTTCTGAATATTGCTAGTAAAACAAAATCATAAATTTTTTCTAAAGATTGCACCCAGACAAACAAGAAAAAAAAACAGGTTGGTGACTCGATTTATTATTTGCACATATTAATGAATATAGGTGCTATCTCCAGGTCGGTTCAGGATACATATGAGATATATACCAATATATACATGAATATGACCAATTCTAAAGATTACAAGACATAAAGCAACCATAATGCACAAAAAATGATATAATTATTGCGGTATTGGTCTAAAAGTTTAGGAAATAAAAGTATAAAATTTATAAAAATACAATTAAAAAGAAATTGAAGTGTTCATATAATATCTAACATAGATTCATATCCGACAAGTGACGGGTACTAACATCATGCAATAAACACGCGTACAATACGAGGGTCAGTGTTTCTTAATAACGCAGCACCTGCACCATGTGAATTAAGAGTGAAATCACTGACAACTTTAGATATGAAAGATAGAAGAATATTTTCTTCTTGAGTAGTCAAGCTTTTTCCAAGAAAAAAAATGCAGATATTTGGTGACAATGCATGTCGACGCCCAAAAATAGTTTCCACGAACTTTCTTATGTTTCTACACAGCACCATTTTAAAGCAATCCTAAGATTTTGCTTTCTGGTACCCTTTCAACGCATTTTCAAAGGTATAAACTGCAACGGAAACTGAGTCTATAAACGACTAATTTGTGCTATTGGAAGTCATAATCAATAAATGCCCATCAAAATACAAACAATTATTCAGAAATCATACGAGGGATAAAAATTCTGATATAGCATTATCAGAGCACCCATTGACACTGATTTCAAAAACACGCAGTAGTTAAAAAAAACATTTGGGCCGGAGAACATTTTGAGATTAAAAGCAAAAAAAGCCTCTTCTATTACCCATGATTTTTTGGTGTATAAGCAAACACTTCATTCATCAACTTGCAACAAGTGCTGACCGTGCTTCTGAATTCTCTTTTATTTGCAATTGAGGTTTAAATGTGTTATGGTAAGCTTATTCTAAATGACAAGTCAATGAATAGTTACTTCTTTCAAAATCTGTGCCATATTTACTCCTCGAGAGTGATATTCACCTCATCTTTTTTTATTCTAAAAAAATATGAAGGCGAGATTAAATATTTTCAAGTTTCTTAAGCAGTTATGAAATATATTTTCTTTATATGCTAACATTTTATTTTGTGAAAAAATATAACATGTTTATTTTTTTATATTACCTTTTTAAAAGGTTTTGTTAAACACGCATGTTATTTTTCTTTGAAGATAATCGTGAGGCATGGTCAAACACTAAGTATGAACGATAATCACTAATAGTTATATTATATTCAGCCCACGTTGGTTTGTAGTGCAATGGATTTGGCTCAGCAGTTCTTCAACTGCAATTCTTACAGCAAAACATGGAGTGATTTATAAGAAGCTCTCGCTTGATATGTGCCCAAATAGTTTAAGATGTTCGATGAAATGTAACTGCACCAACGCTGACTGATAAGACCTGAATACTGAGTGTCATTTGTGCTTGGCTCTTGTTGACGCCCTTGTTCAAGCTAAATGAAGTAAAACAGATATGCAGATCAAACAGACATGTACACCACACATCAGAAGTAACAACGTAAAAAAAAGAAGAAGAAAGAAACACAAAACCCCCACAAACCTTTCTCTTTTCTTCTGTCGCTACATCTCTCCAACCCTCTCCATTCTCTCTTCATTTCTCACTCCATACATCATCTATTTTAGAATTTGATTGCTCGCGTGGTATATGAGGAGGTAAGGAACATTTCTATCCGATAAGATTTTCAAACAGAGTAAGTTCATTTTTACTCTAAAGAATCTTTATTCTTTATTTTTCTTTAGGATTTAGTCATCAATCTTGGTAGAATTACTGTAATAAATGAGGTTTCAAAACACAAACAAAATTGATTTCCCGAGGCGTGAGTGATCACTGTCCGTAAGGACCTATCCGCGGTGTATTGCGCAAGTCCCCACCCCATAAAACCGGCTCAATAAGGTAAGGTTTGCACCCACTTATATACAATGAAATGCTCTAATCTCTAGTCGATGTGGGATCTCCAACACCCCCCCCTCACGCCGAGAGTGATAGATAGAAGCTCGTGCGTGGGACTATATATTATGGGTGGTCCGATAGCGGGTGGCACGATAGGCTCAACACAAACACTCGCTAGGATAGGCTCAAAATGGCTCTGATACCATGTTACGAAGTGGACTTTAAGCCTAACTCAACCCCATAAAACCGGCTCGATACGGTGAGGTTTGCACCCACTTATATACAATGAAAGGCTCTAATCTCTAGTCGATGTGAGATCTCCAACACACGTGAGAGATGCATTTTCTGAAGCAAAGGGTTGCAGTATTTATATATGGAGAAAATAACTGCATCCCACTACATGAGCAAAACTACTTCCCACGGTCAAGGCGGTTTCGAGCTGTTGCGGAGAAGAAGACCGTGTCTACTGAATATTTTTTGTTCTATTTGGATAACTTGCATTAGACCCTTATATCGTGAAGCTTAAACTGATGAGATAACATTCTAGAAGTTGCTTGGAAAGCAAGCAATTAAGTTAAGATAAATTAACTTTAAGTTTCAATAGTATCATAGGTTAGAAGATCTGGATGTAGAGGGGACGTAGTCCCAAGTTTCAATTTCTCTTGCAGGGATGCTATTTGATAAAATTGTTTGATTTTATGTTGTGTGAACATGTATAAATATTAGATTTTGATAGTTTGGAAGTTAAATATTGTTTTTATGTTGGAAAAGTTATTGAATTTTATGAATTTTTAAATGTTAAGTGATTGAATGATATGTATTATATATGAATGATGAAAATTGTATGAAATTGACGAGTTGTTGTTTGATAGTACATTAAGTATGAAAAATCTATGTTTAAGAGAGATATTTTAGCTTCACTAATGATCTAAGTTATATAGACTAAAATATAAGGTGACGAGAAGCTGACGAGGGAGTAGACACTGTTATCGTTATTGGATATTTGAATTTATCCTTCATGTGTAGTCATTGTGATTGAAATGAAATCAAAGTACTATAAATTGAAATGAAATTCAATGATTGTAATTGAAAATAGATCCATGTGTGATATATATGAATGATGAAATTGGTATTGAAATTTTATATAACAACATTTAAAGAAATGTTTATAAATGGTTAGTTGATTGGTTCTTTTTGCATGTTATAGAATTTCTTTACATTAGCTTACCATTATTTTTCTTGTTGTGTTGTGAGCTCGACACAAGCAGATGATATGATCATACATGTGTCGAAGGGTCTTGAAAACTTTAGTATGTTGTTTTGAACCTTATATTTTAAATATTTGTATTCCTATAAGTTCTAATCATGTATTAGAAATGTTTTTAAAAACACTAAACTTATATAGAAACATGTAAAATTTGTATTGTAATAGTTAGATGAAATTTTTTGGGAGTGTTAAATCATATATGAAATCATACATGGTAAGAGGAAAAGAGTTATTTGAGAATATATTATTCCTCTGATATGATCAATCAAATCAAATGCTTTTGCTCTAAGATAGTATTTACAAATTTTCTGGCTCCACCAAGTTTTGTTGCAGAAAATATATTAAGAGTTAAGCGAAAGAGCAATGCCAGGCATTGCAGTAGTGTGTGCATAAAGAGGGAAACCAAATGAAAGAATCCAATTTCGACCGAGGAGGTTGATGTAAAGACACCAAAGAAATGGATGTTAGATTTCAGTTCTGGAAAGGTGAAGTTATAAGCTAAAATCACAGGGAGCAGGGACCAGTCGGAGCGAAGGTGCACCTCATAACAACTTTGATGTTCTTACTTGTTCTCAAATGTCCAAGTCCAACCTTTTCCATTTGCATTTGTCCTAAAATACTCTTGTATTCAAATGTATAGCATTGCAGGGTAAATTGGGATAGTCAAAACATATACAAATGAATATTCAAAATTAAAAGGTAAAAATACACACCAGACTTGAACTAAAGAAAATAGAGCTCCTCACAAGAGATGAGGGCAGGACTATGCTGATGATTAAAGAGCCATAATTCCAAAATCTACTCTTCAGTCAAGTTGGGATTTGAGCCCCTTTGTTTGCACTGAATCCATTGTAGTTGTTATCTTCCAATGCGACAGATAGCCAGAAATCTTTCTTCAGTCTGCCAACAATTCTTGAAAACCAAAACTTGAGGAACTCCCATGCTGCAGAATACAGCCTTGTACCATCAATAATAGAGCTCCTTTGATATTCAAGAACCCAACTGTTGGGGTCTAATTGCACTGCTGAAGCACCCCATTTTGGTTGCACCCATGAAGTATTGCGCTTCCGAATCAAGTAGCCTCCTTGTCCACCATTCCACTTTATAAACAGATTGATAACGACTCAGAGTTAGTCAACAACAATCAATCAATCCTAGTCATCCGAACTGCGGATGCTGATTAAAAAAACAAGACATTGCAGAGAATTCACCTCAGTGATTCTTCCTGATAAGAGAGTGAATGTTCGAGAAGAGAACCCATTTGTGAGCAATCCTGCTGTTTGCAAAGGCCATCCCCAGATTGTCACCTTTTCTATTGCAGATTTGTACAATGTACACCTAGAATTCAACAGCAGACCATCCTATACAAAATATTAGTTGTTTTTTGTAAGCAACACTGCCTTATTAACAGCGAAAAAATGTAGTGTAAAATGTGCTTTAGGTTATTTAGTAAAAATTAGCTGTAGTTTCTACATTTTAAAAACGCTAGTTCATAATACGAGGACCAAATTTTACCCAATAATCAACAAAAACAGAATAAAAAAGCTTTCTTTTAAAGAGTAATAATAAATACCTGGCTGATTTCCCACGAGGTATCGGTAAAACTGCAATTTGAAACTTGCCCAACAACAACACCTGCTAACTCTTTGTGCAAAAGCCTCAGCTTTTCATTCAAATCACGCACTCGGCTACATTTCTCACCGACCCTTTTGATCACGTGCGGCGACAAAGCAGGCTTGAAAACCCCAGATACCACCGAGGAGAAAACAAGGTCCGCAGATAAAAGGAATACAAAAAAGAGAAGCAACCTGAAGAAACTGAAAGCAGAGGTTTGTTGTCTCATGCTCTGCTTCTCGATTTCGTGGCTGGAGTCTGATCTGGCACTTGATTTGGAGAGAGGAGTGGACGATGAGAGCTGAAACGAACTGGATCGGGGAGTGGACAGAACGGAGGCATCGAAGGAGATAGGGGTGCAGAGAACGTTGTTGTTGTTGTTGTTGTTAGGTTTAGAGAGCTTGGTGAGGGTGCTTTTGTGGACGCTTGTGGGCATGAGATCGAGGGTGGCATTGATGCTGGCCAAACACATTTCGCAATTGCAATTGGCATCTTTCTTGCAACCGGGAAAGTAGCAGCTGCTGTCACGGTTATCTTCTTCCCATGATTTTGATTTTGATTGCACAAAAACGGTTCCCATGGTTTCTTCCTTCTCCCAACACAGATTGTTTGTTTTTATTTTTCAGTTTTTATTTTTCCTATAACACCTTCGAACGTGGGTTTCAGGCCCCACTTTGAATTTGAATCCCAACGGTCATGTTCGTTTTTTAGGATTTTATTTTATTTTAGTTGTTAAGGTGTTTTCAAATTTCAAAAATTAAATATTCTGAGTCCGTCTTTCTAAAAAGTTAGTAAAACAATATTATTTTCTTGTTAAATTTTCTCTCTCTTTTACACTTTCATTATATAGTAACATGTATAATAATATCTTTTATTGAATAAAAAAAAATCGTATATCATTATTTCTTTAATTTCTAAATAAGTATATGATGTAAATATGATTTTGGAGATTGAAATTGTAAATATGATTTTTTTTTCTTATTTTAATTAGCAAGCTTCATATTTTTGATAAAAAAAACTATTGATATATTTTTTTTTATTATTATTATTATTATTATTCTACACAAAATTATAACAATTATCAGTAAATATTTTCTTCTTAAATATTGTGGGTATAGATTTGATAAATTTATAACTTTTTTTAAAAAAAATTACTGCATTTATTTGTGAAGTATGCATTTGCATTAGGAATTCAAGTACGAGTAAAAAGCTCTTTATTGAATAGGAATAAAGAAGTTGATGAGAATATAAGAAAAAAAATCCACTTAAATGTTTCTAAATTGAAGTGGACAAGATAATTTTGATTTTTTTTTTCCTAATTCACTAATAAATTGGAAGAAAATGGGTTATTAAATATAATTTCAATGGAAGTGTTAAGGGATGATTACTGATTTCTTGAAACAAACAAATCTGATACGGATATATTAATGTTAATGATCTTATTATCTCTATTAATGAGTAGTAGTTATGTAAAAAACTTAAAAGATCATTTTTAATCAATGTTTTCACATGAAAGATTTGGAAAAACTTAGATTCTTTTTAGGAATTGAAGTTGCACAAAACTCATGATATTTTTTTTATGTCAAATGTGTACTTTTTTAAGTTGGACTATTGGAAGCTAAGGTGACCAGACTCCTCTTAAACAAAATCAAATATTAATATTATTTATTCTCAATTGTTTAATTGTAGTCATATACTTGTGTAATTCATGGAACAATCAAATGATCAACATTGGAAAAGAACATTCAAAGTCGTTTGACATTTGAAGGATATTTTGTTGCATGTTGATTGTGATATCAAATTGTAATTCTAATATTGTTTGGAAATATTGTCTTTTGACACAATGATATTTTATTAGTTATTTCATTTTTTTTTATCTCTTAGAAGACTAAGAAACAATGAATAATATAAACCGTTTATAAAATCTCTTATAAATTGAAATACTTGAAAGCATGTGGTCTACATTTGGTGTGATGCATTATGCGTGTATTATGATAGTTAAACAATATTACACATAATTGTTAATTTTGTTTTTCATAAACGAACAAAGTACATTTAAATCGACTTACACTCCTCAATACAAAATATCTCAACTAAGTATCTTTATATTTCTATGCAATCTACAACAAATTTAATGAAGACTTCAAGCATATGATAAATTAACTTTCTCTTTAATAAATTTAACATTTAGAATCCTCCCATTTCAATTCCACAGGTATTAAAGAATGAAATTATAAACAAAATTTATTTACTTATTTTAGTTGACAAACCTCAATTTTAAATATAAGTTTGAATATAAAATATTATATTTTGGTATTATGATTTTGTATTTAATTATAATAGTTATTGGTAAATATATTATTTTTGATAAGTTTTGATTTTTTTTTTCTTTTTAGAATCTTATTGTTTTATTTTTGAATTGATATATTAGTAATCATAAAAAGAAAAAGACATGATAGATTGAATTTTTTTAATGTGTACTTAAAAATAATTACGATATATTAAAAACGCATACTTATTTAAAATATGCATAATTAAATTACTCTTTGATTATATATATATATATATATATATATTCGAAGTGTTTGTTTATTTTTTAAATACATTTATTTTAAAATAAAATTATAAAATATTATATATATATATATAATTATTAAAAATAAACTTTAAATTTAATTCAACTTCATATATATCATATCTGAACCATTCATTCTGATAAATGTTAAAATAATATTTGTTTTAATGTATACTTCACTAATTAATACTTTTTATTGTTATAGTATTTTGTTCATATCATGTTAATATTTATTTATTTTCATTTGGCATAAAAAAAATATAGCTGGAACAACGACTAAGGTTCGTTTACAATTTTTTTATTATCAGGTCATTATTTTACGATTACTTCATCGTATTTATTTTAACTTTGCAACAAATTTTATTTACTCAAGATTAAATCAGACGTTTTACTTGCAAGATCTTCAATACATACTTTTTTTATTTTGCAGTTATATTATTAGTTGTATTCGATTAGTTCAGATTTAGTTATTATTTACAAATCAAAATACTTTAACGGATTTAATTAATAATGTCATCAACTAAAAATAACTACATAGAATGATATGAGGATTTTATTCCAAGTATCATGTTAATTTATATTGAAACAGTTAAACCATTACACTGAGAATTATAATCAAATTAGAGTCTATCTTTTAAAATAAAATTTATTATCAATAGAAGTAAAAGAGAAAGAGTTACATTTTTTTACGTCCTTATTATTTTAAAATTTTGAATTATAATTGATGTTTTAGTATTTTATATGGTTTGTTCATGATTTATTAGAATGGATTTTTTTAAATTCCTCTCACAATAACTAACAAACTGGTACAATTCAAATATGATAAAAAATCTTCTTGAGATGAATTTCAAAATAAGCGAACAAAGTATATAAGAAAAAACTCATTGACATTGAATTCCCTTAAATACTCCTTCTCAAAACTACAACACTACTTATTTTTTTATAGATTTTTTACACATGTTAAGAATCACTAAAAATAACCATTAAATAAAAAATAATTAACTACTATATTTATTACAAAGTGGACTTTAGGCCTAACTTAACCCATAAAACCGACTTATGGAGTGAGATTTGCACCCACTTATATACAATGAAAGGCTATAATCTCTAGTCGATGTGGGATTTCCAACAATATTAACTAAGTTACATACTATTTTATACACTAAAAAATTATTAATATATAAATTAATTTTTATTATTAATAAAAAATTATAAATTAGTTTATAAATTGATATCTAATTAATTACCAAAAGTTTAGTTACCAAATATTTTAGATTCTAAAGTTTAACATTATTAGTTAATTAGCTATCAATATTAACTAATTTATAAATTTTTATTAATAATAAAAATTAATTATATATTAATAATTTTTTAATGTATAAAATATTATCTAATTTAGTTAATATAGTAATTAATATTAAAATTTAATTTATAACTTTTTATTAATATTAAAAATTAATTTATAATTTTTTTTAATATTAAAAACTATTTTATATATCAAAAATATGTTAATCTATAAAATATATCTAATTTAGTCAATACAATAATTAATTATTATTTTTTCTAAAGTATTTTAAACTAATTTATAAATTTTTATTAATATTAAAAATTATTTATATATCAATAATATGATAATGTATAAAATATATCTTATTTAGTCAATACAATAATTAATTATTATTTTTTCTAAAAAATATATAATCTTTTACTCAAATATAATGTTTTGGTGATTAATATTGTAATTAATTTAAAGATAAATTAGAAAGTAAACAAAATCAATACTTCATTGAAAAAATTAGAATAAGAGTGGATTTAGAATTTTTATTAGTAAAAATTCATTGCTGTGGGAGTAGTAACACACATGTTGAAGCAGCCTGTGAAGTTGCAATTCCGCATCATTTAGAAGCAGCTGGCTTCCAGAATGAATTAACTCATTTTTGTTGTCTCTCACCAAAATCGAAGCATCCCATTAAAAGCCATATTCAATGCTATTCCACCAAATTATTTTTTTCACATTTAACTACTTTGAAAAGCACACCAACAACAGAACTAAACACATTACTCAACTTGGTGTGCAACAAATTAGTAGGTAAGAGGTACCTAAAATATTTATATTCCGCCATATGATTTCCAAGTCAAAAGTTTGCAAAATAGCTTGCTAGACCAAAAGTATACTCGAAGATTCTAGTAATTATACTAGATTAAAGTTAAAACAATTAATGAGATGAAGATAGGATCTAATGGTCATTAATGAAATAAATTGATACTTTCCCCCTTAAGCAGGGCTTAAAAAAAGAAGCAAACATCATAAAAACTTAAGGTGGCCAGTTTTCCAACCACATAAATATTCCCAAGAATTACCTTGGAGGGAGGGATTGTTTGGAAACATTTTGTGGCTTATGTAAGAGTAGAGTAGAGGTACAATTAGATTCAAAATAATGGTATGAGAAACTAATTTTGCTTTATAAATCAGTTTTATAATGTTGAGTTAAATTTAAAGTTTATCTTTTTAATATGATATCATAGTCATTTATAATTTGTATAAACAGGTATGAGAGTAAGTCTAGTGATAAAAATTATGGTTAAGTTCATGTATAAAGTTATTCATAATTATTCATTTTTTATTGTCGATAAAATAAATAATTTAGAATTTATAAATCGTTATAGAATTACCATAATATATAGTCTCATATATAGTCTCATGCACGAGTTGGTAGTTTTAGTATGATGAAGATGTGAAATAAAAGCAAACCTCACCTTATAAACTTAATTTTATGAAATTAAATTAGGTTTAAAATTCATTTATGAAGTCAGGAAAGAAACACTCATTACAAATCCTAAAAAAAGAAGTTAACCTGATTTCTAAATATAAAACTCATACTTTATAAAGTAAATAAAGTAGTTTGAAGTTTGTTATTAATTAGATCATGTGAAGATTTTTGTTAATAACTAATATTAGTTAAAGTATATTTATACACATTCTAATTCTATAGACGGTAAAACTTAATATGAAGAATGTTAGTTAATATCATTCCAATAACGAGTTTTAAATCAATTTTTAAGATAGTTTTTTTTTTAATTTAAATGAAAATATATATTTTATTTTTTCTCAATCAATATTATTGATGTATAAAATTCATTTTTTTCAACATTAAATATTTATTTAAATGTTATACATATATTTTTAGTATTTGTTTGATTACTTTTTAATTTATTATATAATTTAACTTAAAAAAATTAACATTATAAATTGAACTAATTAACATTTTATTATATAATTTCATATAAAATTTTCATACAATAAAAATTATAAAAAATAAACTCAATATAACAATATTTTAAATAAAAACAAATAAATAAAATAAATTTGATTAATACTTATCAGATTAACTATAGTTACAATAAAATTATTTCTTCAAGTAAAAAAGTATATATATTTTTTTAAAAATAAATAAAAACACTAATTACTATTATATACTTAATAAAAAAATTAATTGTTTCTTAAAAATTAAAAATTATTATTATATAATATACTTTTTCTGAAAAAAACACAAAATTTATACATATGATAAAACTTGTGATTTTCTTCATGTACGGAAATTGAAGGAGGGCTCTTTTGAAAATTTCAACATGCTTCAATTGAAGGGAAAGTTGAGTATAAAAGAACGAAAATACGAAACCTGCGTTGTGAAATCTCACTTTTCCAATAGATTGAGCAATGAATGAGTTCCAAAGTTTTTTCAATGCAATGCTTCTTCTGCCTTCTCAGACATAAATTACATAATGCTATATCCTCCACTATTGGGAAATCTATGATTCTTATACCATTTTTGTTTCACATTGGATTCTCTAAAATTATATTAACATATGCATTAACATGATTTTTAGCTCCATGTTGTAGAATTAATTGTAAATTGAATTAAATTTAAATATTTTTTCTATTCAATAAAAGGATTTGCACTCTATTTTGTAATTAAATTGTTTTATAATAACAACATTCACATATAAATCATATTACTTCAAAATTAATTTCATTTAAAACTAATTTTGTTGATGTTCCTCCAGATATACACTATATCTCTCTCCCTGCTTTGGTGAGAAAAAAAGAGAAAATATAAAACTTCGACAAATAAAAGCAAATGAGAAAAGAAATATAAAACACTTTTATATCTCTCCACTAATAGAAAGATGAAAAAAGATAAAATAATATTACATTAGAAGACAAGAATATCTATAAATTCAAGAAACGTGGCTATTAAAAGAAACTAAAAAGACAAACTTTTTCTTTACTTGTCTCCATACTTTCTAGTGATAACTCATAAATTCTGAAATAATTGATTACGAACATATTTTTCTTATTTTAGATAAAGCAATCTAATTAATATATATATAATTTTAAAATAGATAATCCAAAATAAATGATGGGTGTGCTACGGGTTCAGTAACAACAGAACAAAAAAAAAAGACTTATGAAGACATTGCTCATGACAGTTCTTACAAATAGTTGACCAATGATCAGTTTGAAAATCATTATAAAGACTTTAGATTATATTTTACAAAATGGTTTTCGTTCAACTTAGTTTTTACACTTTAGTCAAAAGTGAAGTGATTTAAAGTGACTTATCTTTGTTTTTATCAAAAAGTAAATTTAAAAAAGAGAGTTAATTAAACATATTTGAACTGTATTAGGCAAATATGTGTTGAAGTGGGATGAAACTCAATTTGTACATCCAAATCATTGATTTGAGGAGTGCATGCAAACAAAACCTAATCAAAATTTTATTAATAGATTGAATTGACCACACTATCTTAGTAACATGATTTTCGGTAATCTTATTATTGACCTTAGCTTTATGAATCGCCCTTTCTAGTTAATTTAAAAGTTTATGGTAAAATTTTTACTTATTGCTTAAGCCCCTCCATAATATTTTAAGAGGATTAAATTGTTTTCTTTCTTAACCATCTAGTTAGCTAACTAAAATTATAGTGTTTTTTAAATTTTAACATATAGAGGTGGAAAACTAAAAAAAGTGACAACCACTTAATATATCAATTGATACGATAAATAAATAAAAATCATTTACCCTTTAAAGTGAGGGATGTACTTTTAAGGAATAAACTATAGAAATGATTGCTAAATCAAATTCAATATATCATACTTTGATTTTCATATTATATAAATATGTTTATATATTATTAAATTTTAATTATTAATTTTCTATTGAATGATTGTAACTGTTTTTACACGAAAAATCTAAATGAACCACTAAGCAACAAAATATGAGGTCATTAAGAATTGTTCACATTATAACTTATTCTTTGAGAAAAAATGGAAAATCAATCATTTCATTTTTGTCGCATGAAAGATCGAAGAACTACGAATTTTTACCAAGATTCAAATTTGTAACTAGTAATAAAGTAGTCACTAAGATTGTATTTAGAGAAATTTATGCAGTAACTAAGTATATATAAAATATTTTTTTAGAATACGAGAATTTGAGGTAAAAAAACTTCAAGATCGTTATTATATGCAGGAGAGGGAACACAAATTGAATGAAGACATCATTTCAATTTATATTTGTTAAACTTTCTAATGTGTAATTAACATTTTTTCTATTCAATCAAAATTTTATTATTATCACCCATAAAATTATTAAAAGTTGTAATCCTTTAAGCAAGTGGATTTAAATATTTTAGTTTCGTAGTCAATTCATTGAATTATTGTACCTAAAGTTCTTATTTTAAGAAAAAGATGATCCATTATTAATCTTCTTTTATTTTATACTAGTAAAAAACAATTGGTTGTCTACTTCATTTCAATTTTTTTTAATTAAAACTAGAATTATAAAATTATATAATTATCTAAATTTCCAGTTAAAACTCATAAGCATTAACAAAAAAGAAATACAGTATCTTAAAATCATTAATTCAATAGAAAAAAGTATATAAAAAGGAAAATTTTGGCTACTTATAGCCACGAGGAAGAATTAATTTGAAAAAAAAGGAGCTCTTTGTGTGAAAGTATGCAAAAAAAGAGAGTTATAAATTTACTTTTTCTAGACATTAAATATTTCCCATTACGAATTTTTGATAGGTTTGCTATAATTATCTAAAAATAAATCATTTTTAAGTGCTCATAAAAAAAATATTTATTTCTTTTCAAATTTAACTTAAATTACACATAAATGAGTTGTTTGATTAAGTCCTCACAGAAAGTTCTTTATCGTTACTAAGGCATTGGCTTCTGCAGTGTAATATTTGTCTGCTTAAACTCAACTTACTTCATTCTCTATATTTTAATGCCCTTCAAAGTTTTAAGCTCTTTTCCAAATTTAATCTTTCAACCGATACCTTCAAAACTATATATGTACATATAACAAAGTTCAATTACAAAAGAAAATAAAAATAAAATTCAAACTTACAGATAATTTATTCAAAACTATATGAAAAGGAGTTAATTAAAACTTAGAAATATAAGATATTTCAAATAATTGTATATAAATTAAATATACCTATATATAAAAGAGATTCCACGTGTATCCAAATTTCTTCCTATTTTGTTCTTATTAATAGTTTATTTTATTGTTTATTTTGAATATTTCAGTTATTTCTTATTTTTAAGTATTTATTAAATAATTAATTATTATTATAATTAATTAAAAACTGTTTTCTTTATTTTTAATTTTTTAAACTAATATTCTGTAATTTCGTAAAAAATAGTTATTAATTTTAAATTTTAAATGTGGAGTAGTTTGTCAAACGAGAAACAAAACATTTTATTAAAGATAAAACAGTTTTTATGAGAAATGTGAAACAATTTTTTTTTCCATATCTTCATAACTTTTATTTTTTCTTATTATTTGATTTTGTTGTTATACCTTGTTATTATTATTTGGTTTAATTATTATCCCTTCTTATTATTTAATTTTTATTTTAATAAAATATAAATATAAATATATAAACAAAAAATAAGAATACATTCTCAATTTCCACTTATAAATAATGACAATTATGAGTTATGATGCGTTTCCGAATTTGCATCTAGGTAACTAGCCTATATGCAATAATTAATTATTTTGTAGATGTAGGTAATTGATTGAGCATTTACATAGGAAGAAGGCTCCAGATGAACACTAAAAAGAGATTTTCATGGAATTAACTAACAAATCATAACAAAATAGTCATCAAAGGAATATTATTGAATGCACACACGAGAGATTTTGAAAATCATCTCTAATGGCTGGCAACACACTAACGAAGATTTCATAATTCAACACACCTAAGCTAATTATAATCAAGTGCCATAATGAACATTATTTATTGATACGCCATATTTAACCACAACCAATTGAGTGTCATAGCTACTTGATGGTCCTTCATCTGCTGAAACTTTAATACTGCGATTACCTCAACCTCAAGAAAACTATCATAACCACATACCCAAGTTCAGAGAAGAAAAACAAAAGAGGAAAAGATTATAGCTACGTCATATTAGCTACCACCATTGAATAACATCTTCTGCTACTGTCTTATATCCTGCGTTCTCATTTTTTCTTAGGGTATTATTGATTGTTTGAGACTGCGTAAAACATGACAAATATCTAGGCACTAGGGTGAATAGAGTGCTCTAAAATTGTATCTTAAACCTAACAATTTATTTCCTTCAGGGCAATGTCAATGTATCATCATATTGCTTGACTTGCAAAGTAGGTTATGTAGTATCTTCTGACAAGAAAAATGAGCACAGAAAAAATATGGAGATGTTAAGTTTAAGGAAAATGATGCTGTGATGTTAATATCTTATTAGGCATCTAGAGGAAGATGGAGATGAAGATATAGATAGAAAAGAAAGAAATATTGATACTACGAGAAATATGATGACATAAATCTGTGAAAAAAAACATGTCCTTGTGAAGTTTAAAGAAATATACTTCATTCTACCTTTTCTCTTAATGATTGCTGAATCCTATAAAGATTTAATTAACTTTCATGAAATGTCTTGAATTCTTGTTCTCTTACGAAACTTATCCAATCTAATCCTTAATTGTTCCATTCATCTCAACTTTAAAATTTAGTTAACATTTCAAATAATTTTGAATACCCGAATTCACACAAAATATATCCATTAGACCCATATGAGTGGAAGATATGAGGCTTAAGAAAAATCCAACCTTCCACTTTTTCATAACAATCAAGTCCTAAAAATACTCGTGCTGATAATTAATCAAAGAAGTTTGGTAGTACCCAAAACACTATTTTACCTCTCAGTCTACTCAGAATCATCAAAACAGGTTTTTGGTTTGTACATTTATACGCATAAACGAGTCGAAGTTTTGGAGGAGATTAAAGTTTGAGGTCATCTTTTTTTATTTTTCTTGAAACTAGGTTACTATTTTGCCAATGATGTAAACAAAGAGATGGCAAAGAGGATTAGGAATATTAAACTACAAACTAGAGATCAATTGGAGAAAAAAAAAGAAAGCAGAAGAAAAGACCCTTAATCTGAAACAACACTTCCTGTACATGACAAGAAGAAAGAAGTTATCCCATAGCTAAACCTAAAAACTTTTATTCCCACAAAAGCAGAGTCTCCTCTGCCTCTGCCCTGTTCCCACCTTGCATCAGTACAAACGGAAACTGGAAGAATCTCCCACTTGAGAAGTGCTGGTTGTTGACCTTGTATACTTCTTTGATGAAGATGGAGATTGTGACAAGTCACCAGACCTTCTCCTCAGCATCTGTCTCATCCCATCTGCCACTCTAACTGCAGGGTTTGATTTGAACTTACGGCAGAATGACATGTGAGCCTTCACAGCTTCATCCATAGCAGATGATGTCTTTTTCCCTCCATAGCTCACCTCATCTCTCACTGCTTCTGAGCACAACCCACATAACCATTTTCCATCAAACTTGGACTTTACTTCGCTGATGTAGTCTTGGGTGCAATCCTCCTTCAACCCACAACACTCGCACTTCACAGACTCAATCTCCATCTCTTTATAATAACTGTTTTCAAACTTGTTGTTTTTTGTAAGGATGAGAATCTTTCTTTCTCCTTAAGACATGCAAGAAGGGAATGGAGCACAATGATTGAGGAGGTGTTGTTTATTTACTAGTGTGTAGGATGGTTTTGTTGTTGAAGGAGTAGGAATAGGAATAGGAAGTAGGAAGTGGGTGTTGTGTTGGAATGAGGGGCTTTATGGTGTTTGAGTTTATGTGTGAGAGAGGGTGTTTAAGATGGAGAAATGCCATAATTTGCTCCATGTTCTAAGGGGCATGGGCAGTGGAAAATGTGACAAGGCTGGTCGGAGGGACCTTTGCTCTGCCCTTTTCTAGCATTTAATATTTTAATTCTATTCAAACCCAAAATGTAAAATAAGTGGGACAAAGAGGTGGCTACCCTTAACACTTAATACCATCTATATATATATATAATCATCTTCTATTGCATTTTTACTAACTTCTTAGTCCTTCTTTCTATTTTTTTAGTGTTCTTCAATATTTTATACTATTGCATGCATAATTTCTCCTTATTAATTATTTTACAACAAATACTTAGACTTCAACAAAGAGTTAGATCACAGTGTTTCAATATAATTAATTTCGAAAACTCTAGTCACACAAGCCCAACTATCATTCTCTTTATAGTATAATATATATAAAAGTAATTCTATTTTAGAGACAACTAATCTGTGTTTAAATAATAGAGTTAATTGATTCATGTGTTCGATCCGTGAGTGTAACTACTTTACTTTCCAATTCACCCCATACTTTTATCTTATTTAATATATTTATTTTGAAATAAAAATAATATTTTTACACATTTGTTGTATATAACTATTATTTTTATTTAGCCATATCTAATAAATATAATGGAAATTGTTAAATAATAAAAATCTATTTATGTTATTTTGACTTCATCACAATAATTAATGTCAATATATAATTATTTGATTAATTTTAAAAGTAAAATATTCAACTTTAAGTTTTCTTAATTCATAAGTTTTTGTTTTTATAGAATCTAATTAACGTAGGTTGTTCACGTTTTTATTTATTTTTTCACTTTTATTTCATTTTAAGAATTGAAGGTGAAGTGAAAGTTTCATGTTAGGTAAAGATGTGTAAGATCAACCATATATTTATTATTTTAAGGTTATAGATTAAAAAAATTCAAATCTTATATATATATATATATATTTGTTATTGTAAATATCTGTTCTTGTAAATCCAAACTCTTGATTTACGAATGTGGCTTAACCGTCTTTTTAACCCTAATTCAGAAACGCGTCACTTACGTTTTGATATTCTCGTTTCTCTCGCGCTTCGTTTCTCTTATGTGCTTTCTCTTCTCTTACTCTTTTTTTTTGCATTGCCTTCGTGTCATCGGTAAGCATTATCTTCCTCTCTTCTTCTTCACCATTGATTTTTGTATGTTTTGTGGTTCTCTTGTGTTTTCATTGCTAAGGTCATGCTTGGGAAGGTTTTTGTTTGCGCTTTCTATTGTGTCTTCCTCGTCGTTGTTGCCGTCTTGTTTCGTCATATATTTACGTTTCATTGGAGAATTTTTATTTGCGTTTTTTGGACTTCCATTGGGATGAAATAGGAAGATGTATAATATGCACCAAGAGATCAAAAGAAATGCTAAAATAATGATCAAAGTTAAGAACTTTGATTAGAAACCCAATCAAGAGCGAGAAAAAAAAAAGAAACCCTAAACGTTTCTCGTAAATGCGGCTATATATATAGTTGTCTTCTTATCTCTTTCATTTATAACTGCGTGCTCATCAAATGCGGTTATATAGTCACCCTTATAAATGTAAAATAGCCGCATTCGTTTTGCTTTTCTGCACTAATATTATCATAAAGTGAAAAAAGTTATCATTGTCCTTCCAAAGGGATAGAAACTATAAGTTCCTTATTACTCTTAGGTCCACACACAAACTTAAAGGCTAGTGTGTCATTTTCATTTATCCAAAACATAGGGTTGATGACCACAAATACTAAACCGTAAAATTTGGAAACAAAAGTAGTATTTATAAATTATTGGTGTTAAATCTTTCAGTATATCTCATAAGAAAATTTTAATAATATGAAAACCAATAATTTATCTTGATAACCGATTCAAATGGAGTCAAACATGTTCCATCATAATAAAATTTAACAATTAGGATTAGTAAAAGTATTGAGATGGTTGGTAGAGATAAATATTTTTTTATGAACAAAGAATGAATACACTACAAGAAAATCATGAAATAGAAACCAATTTTTAGAAACCAAAATAATTAGTTGCAATAGTAACTAAATTAGAGACCATTTTATAAACTGAAATAAAAATTGGTTTCTAAATTAGTTTCTATTATTTTCTATTATTGTTAATTAGTTTCTAAATTGGTATCTAATTAGCCACCAATGTTTTATCTACCAATTATTTAGTTTCTAAATTTAGTCTCTAAAACCTTGGTTGCTAATTAGAGACCAATTTAGAAACTATTTAACAATAATAGAAAATAATAGAAACTAATTTAGAAACCAATTTTTGTTTTAGTTTCCAAAATGGTATCTAATGTAGTTACTATTGCAACTAATTATTTTGGTCTCTAAAAATTGGTTTCTATTTCATAATTTTCTTGTAGTGATAAAACTAAATAAATATTTTAGGAATATTCAAATCCTTATACAAAAGATGGTTGGTGAAATAAACATGTTATGATCTAGTAGTAAACTCATAATAAAATCCTTGAAGGTGATTCATGATCTTTTATATAAGTTTAATCTAACTTATAGGAATTGAATCTTTTCGGTATATTCTCATATGAACATGTGTAAAGTTTCTTCTTCTTTTTAGATATGAGAGGTGTAACTTTCAATTTCTCCCATTGAAGAACATATTCAAAGCTTATGGAGGGAGTGAACATATTTAGAGTTCATACCTAGTTGGACATGTTATTGTGGTGTTCATGTATTAAAAGTGGTATGAGGTATGGTCTATGTAGTACAGACACTGACACAGACACTGATATGACACGAACATGGACACAGAGATAAGTATAATCTTTAAAATGTAGGACACAGGGACACAGATATATATATATATTATATAATTATAAATTATATAAATTAACAATAAAGATTTATGTACACAAGTATGTTCTAGATTATTTTTTAAAGCAAAAAGATGTTTTTCATGACTGGTTCAAAAGTATTTGTTTCTTATTTTTATAATCATAATAAAAATTTATATAATAAGTTTGAGTTTTTAGAAAATTAATGTATTTTTTCTTTATAAAATTGTGTTAGAACCGTACTAAAATTGTCAGAAATCTAACAAATACTTTTTGAATTGGACACTTCACGGATATTGTCCTACAAATGTCATACAAGTGTCGATGTCCAATACGAGTATCCGACACCGACACGCCATTTAAGAAAAGTGTCTAAGTTTCGTAAGGATGGTAAACTTAAGAAACATTGGATGGTAAACTTAAGAAACATTGGAGGAGAATTTAAACACTTGTTATATTATCCATTCAACTCCTTCATTTGTCGTTTCATTTTAACTTTCTGCGGCTATGCTTCTGCCGCATTCATCCACCTAATACCATTATATTCCTTTTCAAAATCCAACCACATTTTTCTTATAATACTTTTTGTTTCTATGCACTGCTGTCAACTTTGTTGTCCCATATAATATTACAACAATAATGTGAATCTAATCCTTCATGCAAAATGCAAAAGGTGAAAACAAAAAGAATCTCACCCGTCAACTCTTAAGCCTCATTATTTATGTTTGCCTTGTACTTATAAAACATATATATATATATATATATATTTATGAAAAAAGTTCTTAATAATTTATCTTACATATAAACAAATTTTAGTTTATGGAAAAAATATCTACTTTTCTTAAATTCTTATAGAAAATTTGTTCAGAATATGTATATGGTGCAGAGTTGATGATGATGATGAGTGAATGATTTGTCACATGGTTGGAGTTATGTTTAAGTATTGGTTGGAAGTGTTGAAAAGTTGAATGGTGTTCACATGGCAACCCACATGGCACTTACCTTCCTAATGTGGATTCTTTGTTTTGTTTTCCATCCAACCACTCCTCATTTGAATTTGGACTATCAATCATCTACCTCTTCGTAACCTACTTTTTAGTCTTCACAACTCAAAGTTATCTTTAGACACTATTACAGATAGATCATAACCACAAAAGTCCAAATCAATCATCATTATGCCTTAATTTAATCTCTCTCCATCATCATTACCAGTGTTATTGTCTCTCTAAAATTACAATGCCAGCAACCACCACCATTATCAAATGCAAATGCTGCATGCGTCTAGGAAAAATATGTAATACTTCTCCTTTCTTTTTAATATAAAATGTTAGTTTTGATTCTCATCTCTTTACCATTTTTTTATTTTGGTAAAATTTTAAACTATTATTTTTAGTTATTTTAAATGTCTAAATTTGATTTTAATTTAACTTTTCAAGTGTTAAATAAATTTTTAGTTGATATACTATTACACGAAATTAATTTTTATTTTTAGTCAAAACTTTAAACATCAATTATCAATTATCACATATAGTAAGGAAACTATTAAAATAAATTACTAATTTTTTTTTACGTAATAAAATTTTCAAAGTAAGAAATATTTTAATATTATAATCTACAACAAAAATTTATTTATCATGTAAAAAAAATTAATAAAAACTTTTCAATAATTTTCTTTTATACGTATAAAAAATTCTAAAATTTGACAAAAATCATGAAAGTAAAAAATAAAAAACATATTTTAAAGATATGTTAAAAGTTTTATATGATACAACATTAAATTACAACATTTGTATGTATAATTTGAAATATTTAGTTAATTTTATATATTTAACACAAGTAATTATGTAGTTTTATATAATATTTTACATTTGAAAGTTATAAAGCTCAAATACTTCTATTAAATGGTGTAATGGTATGTCGTATAAAGTAAAATGTCCAATTCAAAAAAATATTTGTTAGATTTTAAGAAACAAATTCCTTTGAACCAGTCATAACAAATATTTTTCAGTTAAAAAAAAACTAAAACATACTTGTACACATAAATCTTTATTGTCAATTTAAATAATTCATAATTATATAATATATAGATATGTGTACTCGTGTTTTACATTTTAGATGTTATTTATCTCCATATCAATGTCTGTGTCAGTATTTGTGTAAAATAATTTTAAAATAATAATTTTTAGTTAAAAAAAAATAAAGAAAAAATTTTCAGACACTAAAATAAAAAATCACAACATGTTTAAATTCATTAATGTCTTTTAGGTATCAAACAACACTTTGAAAATTCTACTCCATGTTCTTTTTTCTTAAATTAAAAATCAGGTCAAGATATTTAATACCTCCTGCAACAATGCCACTTGTTTCTTACAAAAAAAAAGTACTTCCAATAACATTATTTTCATTTACCAAAAAATATTAGACTCACTTACGTGATGTGTTTTTCTTTTATATGTCGTTATATAACATGTGAATTTTGGGTGTAAAATTATCTTGTAAAGAAGAATGGACTAAAGGGTTCGAAGTTCTCTTTCCAGTGTTCAAGTTTGTTACATAATAAAATACATGTTTAATTTGACATTAGAGATTAAAGTTAAATATATATAAATTTATGTCCAAATTAAAACTATTTGAATCCGAATATTGAAATATGAATCGAAAACATGATCCCTGACACTAACCAAAAAGCCTTTAAAAAAACTGGGTGTCATAATCTTTTCACTGACAAATACATTTATTGAACCAATAGCTTCGTGGAATTCAGAACATAATCCAAAGATCTTTCAGACATTATTGGGTTGTGTAAGTGTGTATCTCAGGAATACTTTATTATGTGGGACATCTTATGTATACCCAAAAAATAAATCACAATAAACATGACCAGGATCTTGTATTCATGATGAAACCGTGTTCTGAACATTTTTCTTTTATTAATTGCTAATGGGGCATCCATCTTCATACCTGCGAGGACGATTGATAATTTTGTCTCAAAACAGCTATATTTCAAAAGTTGAATCCTCTTATCTGAAAAGCTTTTTGGGTATTGTTAGCCACTGTGTCCTAAAGAAACACTATATAATCACTTTCCATCCAAAAATCTTTTATGAGTGAAACAAGAAGTAGACAGAGAAAATAAGATGTAACCAACACAAAAAGAAAAATGAAGCTGCCTCAAACAAACTGCTTCAGTAATTTTATTATATGTTGAGAAAAAGACGTCAATGAGTATAGAAAATGCAAGTAAGGTTCTTATTCAATGCATTTCTTTATTTATTTAACCCATGGTCGAAAGATAAAACAATTGATACATCAAATAAGATATTATTATGTGTAAGTAGTAGTGTAAGAATACCTTGTTTTTTCTTAACCGATCGACCTCTATGGATAAAATGCATTAAGCGAATATTAACACAGATTAAAAAGTACAAAATTAAAAATAATAAGATATTAATATAAATTAAACTATACTAAATTAGGAATAATATATTCTTAATATATTATATATTATATGTATTACTTTAAGTTTAATAATAAAATATCTATCAAATATTATAAACAAGTACAATAACTACTTCATTCGGAGATTGGAATACTAACATTAAGAAAAATGTTCATGTTAAGAAGATGAGACCTAAAACTGTTGAAGGTTTCATCTTCTTCTTTTCTTTGGGTAGGTTGTTAGAATTTTGATGTGATCCATCTGGTCTTCACGCTACTCCTTCGACTCAAGTCAGTAAAGAGGGTGTTCGACACTCAGGTGTATACAGGAATAATGACGTACCTTATTCTTTGAAATGTGTTCTATTTATATTATTTTAATAAACTTATTTTATTGGACCTGATTAGTGAAATGGATCACACACTTATGGTTGCATTACATAATTCTTAATGGTAATTTAGTTTCACTGACCTTGGTTTGAACATTAATGATTATATGTGTCAGTCGGCTAAACTGCCTGTAGAATCTCGATCATCTCGATCAGAGAGACCGAATCTCGGACAGCTCAGCCTCGTTCCATACCAGTTCAAAAAAGAAATAAATAAAAAATACAATAAAAAAATGAATTATTCAGCCAATTATAATTATTATCTCAACCTCTGCTGCAATAACAAGTAGTACCAGTTGTTCTGGTTCGATAATAATTTTAACCATTTGTATGCAGAAAATGCCATATCGCAACTTGGCAAGCTCAGGTTGGGATTTATATGGGTTTTCTTCAGCTGCAGAGAAATGAATTAAATTGATTTACTCTATCATGAACTGTACTACGATCATTTTGACGTGACAGGAAGACAACATGTAACACGTATTTATAAGATGTAGTGAGAAAAATTAGAAATAAGTAGAATAGTGGATGGCTGATTTTGAAGTTTGAACGAATTGGTTAATTAAGACAGGCGAGTGTGTGAATCTCACAGTGAGAGTTCCTTATTTAGCAGAGCAGAGCATGCATGGTAAATAAAACAATGTCTTGTGTTTGATTTATGGATGATGAGCAATAATGATTAATGTGAATGGTTGGAAGCAAGAATGAAAAGTAGTCCCATCCCCGGGGAACCCTGTCCTCATGTTACTCATTCATGTTTTTGATAACTCAATTCATTGGTCTCTCACGTATAGGTGTCTCGATGTGTGGCATGGACCAGACCATAAGGCTCCAAAGGGTTTATGTTTGACCCCACTTGTTAGCTTCATCATATTAGGTGTATGACTAAGAAACAGTAGATGGTCACAAAGCATGGTGTGACCCACCATGTGCACAATTACTGTAACATCCACAACCTGCCACATGTGAAGCCGCCATATCCCAACCAGCATTGCCTTAATCTCCCTTTCTTTCCACTCGATTCAGATTGTCTTATTAATGTTTTAGATATTTCTCCTAAGCTTCTTTAATCTTTTACTATGTCATTGTTTCAGGACCAAAATTCGGTGCCATATTCTTTTCTTTGCTAAACGACATTTATACCATACCTGGATCAGGTATATCAGTTCAATCATTATACATTTTCTGTTTTATTACAAACTAAACTCTAACCTCATCAATTTCACAAAACCTGCATCTCACTTCTCACTTGTATAGTATAATTAGAAGGCAAAATACATTAGTTATTTTTCCAATATGTATTTTACTATTCTGAACTCATCTCTGTTACTCCTTTGTTCTGTACTTTATCTTAAGAAAAAGTTTGGCTGAGATCAAAAAGTAAAATACGCATTATAATAATATAATGATAGTGTCAAAATATCATCACAGTTCCAGAACTTACAAACATTATCTATTTTAACAGTGTCATTCAATATTTTATGTAAACTCTTTCATCCATTTCTTTGCTGCTATCTTATCTCATCCTTTCATTCCACAACTTTGAAACGCACAATTATAGTCTGCTTTGGATAAGGGGATGACGGAAGAACACGAGATGGAAAAATGGTAAGGAAACAATTCCGCGTATTTGAGAGTTTACATATTTGTGGATGTGACGAGAATGTGACTGTGGAACTGTTCAAGAATTTGGAATTTCTTTTCTTTCTAATCCGCTATATCATTGCCAAGAAAAAGTGATAAGGTTTTTTCATCCTTCAATAATATTGTATATTCACGTCTTTCACCAAAACAACATTGTATATTCACATCTTTCACCAAAATACAAATGTGTGATATATGTACCTTATTTTTAATACGAACAAGATTTAAATCAATAGTTTTTTCATTAAGTTAAAGTTTACACTTATTTATTAATATTATTATCATCTGATCATATTTTTATATGATATAAAATCTTTAATACATTCATTTACACTAAGATAAGAGAGATTAGACGTATAGGAACAAAGATGAATAACAAATGATAAAATAGAACAAACTAATTTTAATAATAATTCTCATTCCAATATTGTAAAACTTAAGCTTAATAACTCAACCTCCCGAAAACCCCATCAGGTCAATGTGAAATCTTCAGTTGGATAAACCTTTTAATTTGATAAATAAACTTTAATTAAATGTCTTACGAAAGTGAAAAAAAAAAACTACAACTAAAAGCTTGATAATAAAAATATGAAATATATAATTTAGCTAACTATATAAATTCTTAACATGATCATCTAGTCACAGTTACAAACTGTTGTACATAATAAATTTATTATTTTTTTTATAATAGCTAACTTAAAAGTCATAAAACGTCAACACTGACTACACATGCAATTATTAACATAAGATAATGTAAAGGTTGTCCAATGAAAAGGACGATAAATGGACACATTATGTGATTCCAACATCCATCCAACACCCCTGTTTCAAAACAGTGATGTAAGTAGCAGCACTCAAAAATAAAATACACGTACATACCTTCACTTTAGTACACCTTCATTCTCTCTCCTTTTTCCACTTTTATTAAACACATTATGATCCATTTAGACAGGAAGCAAACATAAAACATTGACTCACTCTTCCTTACTTTGAAATCTTCACTAAAAATTCAAAATTGAAATCCTTGAATATAAGTTCTGAGACCATAGTTTAGACAATTACAGGCGAATATTTTATATCTAGAATTATATGAAATCGAAAGTCCTCCATTTTACTACAGATGGGAATGCTAAGCACCAGGCGTAATTACTTAACCTTAAGCAGTACATGGACCCAGTGAATCTTCTCTTTGCTAGAAGTTATGAAGAAAGAAACAAGAAATACAACTTGCCTGATGTCTGATTTGGGTAATTGCCAACTATAACAGCGTATAGAAACACGTAAGCAGCCTAATATCGGTTCCCATTATCAAATGACGATTATTGGCTAATAAATACAAAGCCCCTAAGTTCTTACAAGAAGTAAAAGGGTACATGATTAAATAAAAAGGAGAAAGTACACTACAAAGAACCCCGTGAATGATAGTTCTGAGTTCTGACGAGACTGATACTCTGTCGTTGATGGTTGGCACTATCTTGAGTCACTACGGATCGTATTGTGTAGAAGCTTTTTTCTCCACAAAGTCATAGACAGTTTTGATTTTAAGTGAACTTTGGTGTCATGGTAAAACCCTTGGTAGAAACTTGAGCACCGTACTATGCATATACAAATTTTTTCTGCACGTGTAAGTGACATCTGTTGAACTTGAAAAAAATGAGAGCAAAACTTGGGTATAGCTTGAAAAAGACAGACAAGTCCGTGAAAAGCCAAGGACAAACAACCAGAATCAGTGACACTTCATCTCAATATCGGAATCGTCATCCGGATTCCCATCAGGATGGTCCCCAGGGAGAAGGCCGAGAAGAGGTAGAGGCAATAATGAGCTAAGATTGCAAAGGATTATCAGAGGTGCCAAGTTATCAAATCTGTCCTTAGTAATTCCAAATAGTTGAGTCAAGCCCGCCCCTAACAATCCCCCAACAACACTCCCTCCATTACATACAGACATGAGAGTTGCGAAAAGAGTTGCCTCCATTCCTTCAGGACATAATCTTGCTGCTAGCACAAGAACGGGCATGAAAGAAGCCTGAAATAAATTATTAATCAGATGCAGGACAAATTTTGCTAAAACAAATAATAGACTAATAGTAGAGTGGTATAACTAAAGCGCACGAAAGTTATCCACGTGGTGCGCGTTAGTACTGCATATTTCATGGTATGCATGACATTTAATTATGTCGTAAGTCATAAAAAAGATCAAATTTAATTTATCATTATCAAAACTGCAACAAAAAGAATACTACTCCTCTAAATTTACTTCTCCATAAGGAAGGGTGAATCTTCAAAAACATGTTGAAGAATTCCTTTCTGATCACAAAATGGAAGAAGAAACAACTAAATTTTTGCATTTGGAACTTCAAATCCATGGGAACCATGTATTTCTACAAGAGGAGAGCTAATAACACGCTCTCCAACACACTTTATAATTGGCTAATATTGATTTGAAAGCTACAAAGTCAGGAGGAAAAAAGGGTTAAATAAGTAGTGAGACCCACCAAAATTTATGAATTGCCATTAAATTTAATCAATAGAAGGGTGTTCAAAAGAGCGTGTTAGACTAGCATTTTTCTTCCTATAAATAAGCAATCTACAAAGAAAGGTCCACTTTTTACGACTGGCTAGTAAACTTTACAACTGAGATTCTCATCATAAATACCCCTTAGTTAGTCATGATAGAAATTACCTATAGGTTAGGTAGTCAAAGAAATACATAGGGTTATGTTAGAAAGAAGGGAAATTGATCAGCAACTAAATTGATAGATACCCATAAGTTAGTTAAGTTAGTAAATGGTCAGATTCGGGTCCCCCCACTAAGGGTAGGTATATGTTACCAGTAGCTGCCTACCACTTGGAATCCTAAGCTACTTCAGCTGTCATCACTATATTCACCATGGGCCCAAGGTCAATGTTTAGGGGGGGAGCATTGATACACACTTACGATAGCCATTAATTAGTTATGCTAGTAAATAGTTAGTTAGTCAAAGAAATACAAGGGTTTGTGTTGGAAAAAGGGGAATGGGACTACCACTGATTAGAGGCCCATTAAATGTGGGTTTATGTTATCAACCAGTAGCTTCCTAAATGGGGATAACTGTAAACAGTTTAGGGGACTTGTGATTGAGAAAGAAGTGCGAGGAGTGGAGACAGCACTCTCAGATATCCGGAATCAGGTATCATAGGGTTCCCTTGCTAATTTGAACCAATAGAAAACCCATTCTTTCTCACTGTTATGATTTCAATTCTTTCAACAGGTATTAGAGCTTTCAATCTTGGAGTTGTGGAGGTTATGAAAATGATTCCAAGATGTGATGGGAAGGGTGGCACCTTTGGTAGTTGATAATTGAGAGAACCTATCTTGGGATTAGATGACATTGAGAGGAGACACTCTCAATTGTATGATTTGTTGGAAGGGCAACCAAAATGTCACATTTCCTACCTCTGATAAGGTTGTGTTATGTGCTTTTCAACCAAACCTTGAGTTTGTATTCAAGATTCAGAGGAAGAAGATAAAATAAGCGATGATGAATTTCCATGGATCAAGAGCAAAGGAAAAAAGAATCAAGGTGGCAAAGAAGAATCAAAACTGGTGAATGGACCAAGAAAAGAATCTAGAACAGCAAGAAAAGAAGATTGGAGGGACAAAAAGAGGTTGGAGGAATTCTAAAGAAAGAAATGGTTTCTTTTCAAAATTAATGCAATGAAATGCTAAAATAGAAAGAAATCAGGAAGCCGCAGGAACGGAATTGGTCCTTGTTCACAAGAAAGAACAAGTAAAATAAGGTGGAAGACCTTGATAACCTCTTCAGCAGCAACTGGAAACACTGTGTCACGGTCAAAAGGGCCTTAGAAAACAATTTTGTAAAAGAATTAACGCACTCACATATTTGTGTGTCCCAGGTTAATTAAAAGTTAGTTTTGGGATGGAATGGTGTGGTTGGCTTGGAGACCATGCTTCTTAAATCAGTTGAAACACCAATAGGACTTTATTTCAGCAGTCACAAGCTGTTTACCTTGAGGACAATATGAAACTTCAGGGTGTGAGTAGTGATAGATATGCATTAGTTAGTTAGTTGGTCAAAGTACAAGCAAGGGGAATGGACCAACAATTTATTAGACCCATTAAGGGTTGGTTTATGTAAGTAGACCAATAATTTATCATAGATGGGAATAACTAAAAACAGTTTAGGTGACTTGATATTGGCAAAGCAAGTAAGGAGTGGATCCAGACCTCTTATAAATCTGGAATCATGTAATGCTTCCTAGGCATTTCTCCCTATTTTCTTCCAATAAAAGACCAGTTCTTTCTAACTGCTGTGATATCAGTTATTTCTCAAGGCTGTCATACCAGTTCTATCAGATATCCATTAGTCAGTTATGTGAGTAAATAGTAATTAGTTAGGATAGACATTCAAAGAAATGCGAGGGGTTGTATTAAATCATGGGAAATAGTCTTGTAACTGTTTAGACCCATTAAAGGTGGGAAATAGTCTTGTAACTGTTTCAGAAGAAGCCTAGATCTCTCAAATATCCAGGAAATTCTTTGTAGAGATGAACTCAATCAATAAAAAATTCCAATCAACAGTTAGGACAAAAATTAGACTAGTGCATCTAGGACAAGGACGGAGCCAATGCATCATGCAAATCATTAGACTAAAATTCCACAGAACCAAGATAAACACGAGACTCTCTTGATGTACAGAGGAGACAACAGTAGCGAGTAGCGAACAGTGGGCAGACAAACAGAGGATGAACAGTACCGCAATGAACAGTTTGAACAATAAACAACAAAGCGTGTATGATAAGTGTAGGAGCAGACAGTGTCAGAAATTTGATCTGAAGAGAAGACGGCACAGCAGAATCAAATTCACTCTGATACCATATTGAAGACTAAAGATTTTAGAAAAAAATGCTTTACTTAGGAAGTACCCAACAACCTCACTACATATAATAGATTCAAAGAGAGATTATATTTAAGAACAATAAAAATAAATTCAACATCTAAGAATAATGATAAGTCACTAACTAATCAACTTTCTTAGACATTAATTCCCAAGAAACCATAATGATATTAACGTTTCCAAATGCAGACATATAATATAATTGTACAATAAATCCCTCAAAGCTACTTCTAGAAGACTTCTAACAGCTGGTGTTTAGGCCCTTTTAACTGCTTTTAGAAGTTACTTATGCATTTTCATTGTAAAAAAAATCAATAACTGCTTTTAGTCTTATTGTACAATAAATCCCTCAAAGCTACTTCTAGAAGACTTCTAACAGCTGGTGCTTTAGGCCCTTTTAACTGCTTTTAGAAGTTACTTGTGCATTTTCATTGTAAAAAAAGTCAATAACTGCTTTTAGTCTTTATGCTTGAATAGAGAAAGATAAATGAAAAACAAGAAAACTAATTTTGAGTAAACACAGTAACCTAATTAATAACTACAGCAAAGATGATATTTTGTCGGGAGCCAGTAGTATATAACTAGTGAGTAGAGGAATAAAATGATAACCTGACTCAAAACAGTGAGAATTAATGAATCACCAATTGCAAACCACTCATCACTAATGCCAAATTTCCGGTTTAGTCCAGTAACAAGGAAAACCTGACAATAAAAACATAAAGATGTTTAGAACAGTCATCTCAAAATATATAAACTTAACTGAACTATAGAATTAACCTGAGTCATCCCAAGAGCTGAACCTAAAAGGGTAGTTGCAAGAAATATTTTCCGTAAAGGGACATTCTTCAGAAATCCATTATAAAGACCAACACCAACCAAAGACGCAACTGAGGTAACAAGCTTGACACGTCCCAAAAACTCCGGGGTGAAACCAAGAGAATTTGTGCTGAAATGGATAAGAAATACGACGAGGTGATAAGAGAAAACCAAGAGCACAGGAAACTCTTCACAGATAAAAAAAAAATAATGATCATATTTACAGTGAACATACGTAAAGTAGAACATGGCAGAGTCAGACTGCGGAGTTGCTTGCCACAAGAAAATAAACAAAGTGGGAAGAAAAACACTACGCTGTCGCACAGAACCCCACAGCTGAATAATGCTCTGTTTTGAACTTTCCCAAAACTCTGTCCCGGAAAAAAGAAGAGTCCACCCTGTAGTTGCACCGGGCATTGGTTGTTCTTTTACAAGAATGGCAACTACAGATGTTATCAACGGAAGAAATGATGTCACACCAAAAACAAACCTGCAATAGCATATAATTATTGGAGTTTATACGAACATTAAAAAGATAAAAAAGAAATACTGCTATCAGAAATCAGAAGTATCTTGGTTCACACACTAGTTTCGGTACCTTACTCCATATCTATCCAGCAAAGATCCACTGAAATACGAGCTCACAATTCCACCAAAGGCCGAAGAACCCCAACATAAAGACTGAAGAGATCCCGAGGTGCTTTGTGACTCACCACGTGCCCTCTCCACAACCATTGAATCTACAACCTAAAGCACAGATCAGTGTCTAACATAGTTCTCTGAACCATTTCTATCTATAGATGACAGAAAACTACAGGCATAATGTCAGAGGCTTATAAAATTCAAAACATAAAACAAGGTGAGTTTGCATCAGTACACTGAGAACTGGTGATGGAAAGGCAAAGCTGCAAAAGGACTAAAATATATATAGCAGTAAGGTATCAATTTAATACCTTAGTGCAATATGAATACCTAAATACCAGATGATAGAAGGAGTGTGACTAATTAAAATAAAAATATAATCAATTATAAACTAATCAAATCACAAAATGAGGTGATTGCATGCATGCATAAATTTATAAAAAAATCGTTATTAATGAAGAGAACAAGTAGACAGTTGTCCCTATTTATCCAAAATGTTCCTTGTTCATAAAAAGGAAATAATAAACCAATAAAATTTCATTTGTAAAGGTTAAACAGAAAAAAAAAAAATATATATATATATATATATATTTCTGAAAATATTTATTTTGTTTTCACTCTCTACTTTCCTTATTTTACTCCACCATGAAAGATTCTTTCATGGATGATGGACGCCCAATAGTTTAGAGGGTGTGTGTAAGGGAAATAAATTTGGAATAGGGAACTAATTTAAATGTATTGAAATCTATAAATAGGGGAAGCTAGAAGTTGTAGAAGAGAGGAGGTGCCCTCGAATCACCTTGTTGAATTCTTCCTGGTCATACTGACCCGCATACTCCATAATATTCCCAGGGTACATTTCCCGAGTTGTTTGTTCAATTCTTCATGTTTGTTTTATTTTAAACTACTTTAGTGTATCAATTGGTATCGGAACCTTCCACCAAATCTCTCAAACTACAAACAAGGGGCATGGATGGTGATGTTGGCATTGCAGTGTTCGTCCAGGACTAGTCAAAGGGCTAGTGCAGAGCCAGCACATATGGGAGCAGGGCTGCGAAGTGTGGTGGGATGTTAGAACCTACTGCAGGTATGGTACTTAGGTTTCACATTGGAAGGATGGAATTCACTGAGGTTTATAAGGCCCAGGAATCTCCAACCATAACGATTAGCTTTTGTTTTGTGATTCTCCCATGTTATCATATCACCATATCACTATGCACTAGCCCTTCGCCTGGTCCTGAGCAAACACTACAATGCTCATATCACCAGTGCCTTGGTAGTTAAGTGACGTGGAACGTCCAATCCAAGGCTAAGAAAAAAATTAATATTCCTTTGATAGTAAATATCAAAGTTGGCAAGAATTCTGGAAAGAGAATTTTGGATGAAATTTTTTAATTTCTGGTTCTTTGTACTCGTGTAAGATTCACTACTGGATAGAGATCAGATAACTGAATTTTGATAACAGGATTTTTATGTATTACAGAATTTTGGCATAAATTGATAGCATAAACATTGTTATAATAAGTAAACCATCAAGTAAAAGGGATATTCCACCAATCATTTACACTCATAAAATAGATAACATCTAATTAAAAGGAAAGAATATTTATAAAAAAATCTCCCATTCATTTGCAACAAGATATATGCACTGGTACATGAAGATAACAAGTATAAAAAAAAAAGCAGATAGGAAGTACACGTACACCAGCATAATTAAAGAATAATGATAATACATACATCACCTTACATCTATATATTTTTACCATTTAATTACAAACTATCCTACCCATTTTTCGGTTCAATAAAACACTGTTAGGTGGTCCGCTTGGTGTTGATGTGCAACAAGCATCATTTTTGTAATTAAATTATTCCAGAGAAAAAATATATGTGAATAACTAAGTGGGAGATACTCACAACATCCGAGAAGGCAACAGAGAAAGATCCAAGAAGTATGCAAAAAGCAGCACTATATTTGTTATCAACAAAAGTAGCCATCAAACTCCATGAGAGTGCACCAAACAACCCTGATAAAACCAGGTATGACCTTCTTCGATAACCAAAGAGGGGGACAGAATCACTGCACACCACATTAATTACTTCAATAATGAAAATGCAGTCCCCGGTATAGATAAAATTGAGAAAATAATGAAGCACCCACTTCGGGGAAGAGGAAAAAGTGAGTACGTTTTAGACTCACCTAATAAACCCATACAGAGGCTTGACAAGCCACGGCAAAGAAGAAAAACCAGCAATAACAGCTGCCTAGTCAACATTTTATGAATGTAAGATGTCAGTCCTACAAATATCAGTTCATAATTGATTCAATCAAAAAAGAAAAGGGATGGGAAGTTCAAGGAAACACTCTTTTGGTTTCTACATTTGATTCAAGCAAAGGTTGACATACCATTCACACCTTGAGTTAGGTAAATGAACAGATGTTATAAAATTGAAATGAAATTAATAAAAAAGATGTGCATGAACAGCATATTAAACAAGTTTAGAAGACACACCTCAGCAGGATCCAAATGCAAATCATCTTTTAAGTAAAAGTTGACAGCCAGTCTTGCAAGTCCTAATACACCTTGAACAAAATACACCATCGCAACAGCAACATTGTCAGGGGATAAATCTACCCCAAACAATTTGATGTTGCTTATACCATATTTGTGCTTTTTAGGAGCAACCTTACTAGAGGAAGAAGCCTCTGGATCGATCTCAGTTTCTAAAGCGTCATCTTTTCCAGCACCTGCCACAAAAAATCAAAATCCAACATTGCTGCCATTTTACCATATTTGAAAATAAATTTATGAATTTCAAAATTTAAAAAAATAATAATAATTCAAGCTCAGTATAAAATACTACATCACTCAGCATAAGCATGATCAATTGCATTAAAGATAACATTTACAAAAGCACATAAGAATATTAAAAAGTTGCATTTGTCGCGGATGAGGAATTTCAATTTTGAAGCTTACTTATACGAGAAACCAAAAAAGGGTCGCTATCGTCGGTACTGAGTCGAAGAGAGGAGCCGGACCTCGAAACAGTGCCGGACATTTCCATTTCCGGCTGATTCCGTCGCTTTCTCCGGCGCAATTGCGGAGTACGAGAGACGATTGGCGTGCGGCGTGTAAGTGAGGGATAAAAGTTGGAAAATTTGGAGGGTAGAAATGGTAATAGAGACAAAATATAAACGCAAGTCATTTTATTTTATGGGAATATTTACTGGTGTAATTAAATTAATTAGGGAGTTCAAATTTGAAGCATGTTATCGATGTGGTGGTGTATAAAGATGGAGTCTGGTGCGTGAGGTGTGAATGAATGATGATGTGGTGGTGAATCAAGATGGACTTACTTTTTAAGGTCAATTTCTTCCTCCACTGCATAGTTTCTTCCTGTGGAAATTTCAAAATTACCCTTTAGTAAGAATTTTTTTTTTCTTCATTTTCGAATTACATATTTCTAAATTCTAAGATTCATAATAGAAAATTGTTTTCCAAAATTTAGAGTTTTAAACTCTAAAATTTAAAACACAATTTTGCATTATGAAATTTAGAATGAACCCAATAAATATATTTTGAATTTTAAAATTTGGAATACAATTTTATATTATAAATTTTATAATTTTGAAGGTATTTTCAAAATTTAGAATACAAAATTATATTTCGTATTTTAAAGTTGAAAGTGTATTTTCAAACCCAAAAAAATATCTTTCAAATTATAGAATTTGAAATATTATTTTGTACTACAAATTTTAAAGTTCGAAATATATCTAATTAAAAAAGGGAAGGTGTCATAAAAAAATGAGAAAAGACAAAATTGTCATTTCAAGTAGAATATGGAGGTGCATGATGGAGGTACAGGAAGAAATTGTCCGTTTTACATTTACACTGAAGTTCAAAGTCCTATAAAGGTTGTGTTGGGCCTTTAGAACATTTTTTTTGTATCGTTTTATTCGTAACAAAACTGTGTTAAAGCGTATATTGTGAAGAGTGAAAACACATCTAAAAATACAATAGGAATATGTTTTACTAATCTGCCTTGAAAAAAATAGAGATTCACAATTAAAGCATTTTCATTCTGTATTTTGACAAAAATTTATTGAATATGTTTGCCACATAACTCATATTTAGGTAATAGAGTTTAACAATTTTGGTTTTGTAAAAACAAAAAACGTATCAATCTTCTTACAGAATTATCTTAGAGGAACTTAAATTTTGCAAGATAAAAAATAGTATTTAAGTTAAGGATAAGGAAATAATAAAAGTTTACTGGGAGCAGAAATATGTGTGTGTCTTACCAAATCCAGCTTCAAGCATGCACGAAAAAGGAAATTGAAAGTTTCCAAAAATAAGAAAAAGAAATATTGACAGAGACGTGGTTGGGTTTATCCCAAAGTAAATGAATAAAGAAAGAAGGGTAACTACGTTATGAGTTTACTCATTAGTTTTACTATCATCTTTGTTTTGCCACAAATGTTGTTCTTAAATATAACGCCACAGAATCATTCCTCTGACCAAGTCAGAAAACTGTTCCCTCCTAAACCTTACACCATGTGCTCCACTCCCTCAAACTTTACAAATCCACCAACGGATTATCTAAATGCTCAGTACAACGTCTCCGATCATCATGTACTGTAAATATGCTAAAAGCACAAACAATCAAACCATATGAAAAGAGAAGAGAATCTACAACAAATGATGTCATTGCTCCTATTCGCGTCATTATAGTATTATCATTATCACTTTCCAATACTTTATATTATATAACAATAAACAAAGATAATATGCAAGATTAAGTCACACCCTTGTATCATTACAAAACTGTGGCCAACCCAACAGCAATCCCCTAATTCATTCATCATTTCAATATAATCACCTCTACAACAGTATTATCTCTGCCTACAATTCCCCTCTCTACTTCTACATTGCTATCTCAGAGAGGGTCATGATAACGGATAAGCAGAAATACAAAAACCAGGTACAGTGATCCAGATTTTCAAGGACTATCTTTTGTCCTAGAAAAATAAAAATCAAGGTATTATTATTCTAAGCCCTTTCAACTCAAGATCGAATGGCTCTGGGCGTTGGAGGCTAAAGGATTGAAACTATGGCCCGTAAATGTCACTGCCTTCTAATTTGCTCATCTCTTCCTCCAAGACCATCCCTTGGTACCGGCATTCATTGCTGCAAAATGCTCTCTCACCCCTGCATTACAACATTACCAACTTCATTCAAGATCTTTTGTGTTCATTCAATACAAATTAGCAGATCATACTTTCACTCTTGTCCAAAACCAGTTTTTTCTGATATCCTAAAGTAAAAACAGTAGGCAACAACTAACTGTGCTTGACCAAAATAGAAAATAAAGTTACATTATTTGAACTCATAATTTTCCTAGCCTTTGTTGTTTTAAGAAGCCGGGTGGAAATGGTTATTTACCATTGAGAATTAAGATAATAGCTCAAAGATACGAAGAGGACAAAATGAAATTAGGCAGATATAGGCCAGCCCCATTCATTATGACATCAATTTAATTTCCTGCAGAAATATATTCAAGATGTAGTACCGTTTGATGATCAGATATTAAAGCAACTTTGCAGTACACAAATGAGCAAAATCAGCTTTTTTCCTTTCTTTAAATAAAGACCACTTGAATCCGGTGTCAGCTATTCCTGTTAGAGCCTAGAGCCACATAAGTTCTGACAAATATGCTCGCAGTAGAACTCCCTTCGTTTTTTATTTCAATCTTGATCAACCCATATAAAACTAAATAAACAAGAATAACACTACAAAAAATACTTTGTTTTTCATAGTAATTTTTCCCAGATTTTTCATAGCTCACAATAATCTGTTCACTATAACTTATCCGAGGCAGACAAAATTATTTCAGTCGAGGGTTCATCTAGTCTATAAAAATGAGTAAAATTTGCTGTCAATTCACATCTCAAATCGAACATGCCAATTAAATTCCTATTTCAAGAACCAAGAACTGGATAAGTATTTTTATGGGGATAAAGAATAAGCATTACCTGTACATGTAGATGTCTTTGCCCTCTCCAAGGTTTCTTTTGCAGTGAAAGCAGACACTCAAAAAGCTTCGAGAGTGATAACTGGTGCGATGAGGGAAACACCCATCTTCCTTAGCAGAGCACCCAAGTTCGAAGCAGCTACTCTCAATGATGCAATTATCGAATATGTGAGTGGTTCTCGGGTTTGGCCCGTGGGAAATCACACGAGTGTAGTCCTCAGAGAGTTCCATTTCGCTTGCAGAGAGACACCCCATGAAAACTCGCGGAGAATTAGCACCCCCGGATGCAGATTTTCCCATACACAAACTCCCAGGTGAATAATTTCCCTTCTCAGCTACGAATTTGGATGATTCAGTTGGAGACAGCGGAGGAATCTGAATCTTAAGCTGAGATCCGAACACAACCATTCGGCTCTCATGTTTCGAACTCACTTCACTGTGTTTGTCTTCGTCGACAAGAGCGTCAACAAGGCCAAGACCAACACCTTTGGAATCCAATCTGTCCCAGTGACGCTTGTGTTCACTCCCTGGGGTTCTGGGGCTGTTTGTTTCGGACCAAAAAGGGTTCTTGAAACCGGAGAAAGGCTTGCTGTCGAGTATGGAGGTAGGGCTCATCATGGTTTCGGTTTCATGAAAACCTTTGGGAGTGAAATTGGTGAACAACCTCGGAGAACCGAAGAAAGATGATGAAACGGATTTCTTGTACTTTTCTGAAGAACCAGAATCTGCCATTCGACCCCTGTTTTGTTTCTCTCACTTACTAATTCACTCAGTCACCAATCACCTTAGCTTGCTTTTATGTTTCCTGAAACCAAGACACAGAATATGCCACAAGTTTAGAACCTTGTTAAGTTGTTTGAGTAGTGTTCATATCATAACAGTGCTTGTGTTTGTGTGTGTACAGGAATCACCTGAAAGGACAAGGTTGGCCAACCAAACGCGGCCATCAGTTTGAAGTGGCAACACCAACACAAGCAAGTTCTGTGAGGCTATAAATTCTGTGAAGGCTTAGACGAAGAAAAGGGAAAAACTGCAAATTGCAAACAAGTTTCCATGAGTAGAAACATCTCCCTCTGTGACCCCCCAATCAAAAACCAGTGAGAAAAGTGGAGAAACAGGTAGAAAATAGGAGTTGTTTTATTTTGTTTAAGAAAAAGGAAAAAGAATGAAAGAAAGATGACTTTTTCCCCGGCTTTCTCGCCCTCGGTTCTCCTGTTTCTGAGAATAGAATCACGATGGGGCTCTAAAACGACATGCGAAGAGACCCTCAGTGGTCATGATCAAAGGACCAGACGTGCATGCATCAGACAGCAGAACAAAGAAGGGTTTGTATTTTTGTTCCTTCTTTTGGCTACCTTTATTTCTCCCTTTCAATTTCTCTACATTTGTGTCTCTCACTTCTGTTTCACCTCAAATTATTAGTGCCTTACGAGTAAAAGAGCAATCACCCCTAAGGTAAAACCCACACAACTGGTCCCTAAAATCCCATTTCACCACCAAGATGTAAAAGATAAAAACTTAAAAGCTACGGTTGTGATGATGATAATTCATACGTAATCCATAAAGCCCCTCTCTTTTCCTCTCCTCTCCCTTTTATGCCTAGTGGGGTTATCTTTTTTCACTGTGCCCTTTCTCCCTCTTTATTTTCCCACTAGTTCAGGCGTCCATCATGAGCCCTGAAAAATTGGCATGGAGTTGCAGACAGTGCAGTACTGCGAAAGAGAGAAGCATAAGACACAAGAGAAGGGAAAATTCAGAATTCAGAAATCATAAGCGTTGTGTGGTGGTAGTGGTAGTAGGATGTATAACTCGTTGGTGTCTTCTTATAAAGACGCGTGTGTTTGAGAATCGATGTTATTTCTTTTCTTTTATTTTACTTTTTAGGATGTGTTGGTTTCAGGAGAAAAGGATCCATGGTTTTAACAAAACCACCACACTGCACTCTCTTCTCTCTCAGCAGTGGCAGTAACATGGTTTGAGTTTGATGTGTTTGTGACAAAACAAAGCTAAGGTGGTGTTTTGTGTGTGGAATTTGCTATCGGCTATCTCAATCTTTCACTCTCAACTCACTCAGCATCACTGGATCAAAGGCAAAATATAAAGTATAATACCATGCTCACATCATACATGGAACCACTCACGAGACTTCAATTACAAAATGCCTCCATGCCTATATCACGTCTTAATCCAAATTAAATACATAAAAATCAAAATTGATGCGTATTCGTTGTTAAAAAGTGTACTTCGTTTTAAGTTTACAGAAATAATTACTAATGAGGTTGGTTATGATGTAAATTTATCATGACCTCGCACGAGGAAAGAGGGCAAAACATAATGGAAGATTCCTCCACCAATATGTTGAATTTTATTACATATATCTAATGAGTTATACCAAGTTGAAAAACTAAAAGTTTATAAATCAAATTTCATTGTATTATTATTTAGAGGACTGTTAGCTACTAATTTTATAACAAATATTTTTAAATTTCAGTTGATGATAGAATTAAGAAATTAGGATAACATATTATGGTGGTTCGATAATGGTCCTAAGTAGGTGGTCTGATAAATTCAAAAAATATTCACTAAGATAGACTTGAAATGGCTATATGCCATATTATAAAAGTGAACTTTAAGTTTAATTCAACTCCATAAAACCGGCTCATGAAGTGAGGTTTGCACCTATTTATATACAATGGAATGTCTTAATATCTAGTTGATGGAATATCCAACAGAACTTCTAAAATAAATTCTGATAATTTATTTATAAAAAATAGTAAGTTTTTATAACTCTTTAATATATTTTACCGTTAACTGCCTTTATAAATAAGTCTTATTAAGTAAATAAATAATTATATTTTGAAGAAATACAGAAATTATTCCTTGAATTTTATTCATTTATATGAATCCTTAATTAATTTATTATTTTTGTGAAATTCATTTAGTTTAGTATATTCGTTTTCACCATTAGTTTGTAAATATTTTTTGTTGTAATTTAATTAAGAATTAATAAATAACTTTTAAACTAAAAGACTTGTCTGCAGTTTTAACAATTAATTTATAAATGTACTGAGTATTTTGATATTCTCATGAGAATTTATTCAATAAGAAACAATATTTTGAACGATTATTAGGTATTGAAATAAATTTTAATGCACGTAATAAATTATTACTAGATTACAAATTGTATGTATTATACATTAAAAGTTTAAAAAGTTTGATTATTACTTCTAATGATATAAAAAATTGTAGTAGTTATTAGCTCTTAAGAACTTCAAATAAGTAAAAAGAAAACAGAATTGTCCTAAATTGTGGAAATTAAACGCACTTGAGTTTATTTATTCATGTGTTTCTAAAGCCATCTGATTAAGTAATTGAGCTACGGTACATTTGATTGTGTTATTTTGCTCGTAATAATGACGTTTAAATTATCCCTTAGAATTATACAAGTGATTGTGTATGTTTTTTATGAAAAAAATATTTAACTTTTTTTTACCACTTTCAAATTCATTCGTGATTTAACTTTTTCTTCTTTTTTTTACAAACTGTTCTCCCCAGTTCGAAATCGGTCGAAATACATATAAATTGTTCTCGATTTCCCTTGTGCTTGGTCGATCAATTGGATGAGGTGTTAGTAATTGTCTTTATGCTTTGGTAATCGATCTTCTGGGGACAAGAGGGTTCTACCTGCGATTACAGTCTGACGCTCAAGTCAGTAAGAACACAAAATATGATGTATATAGTGAAATATATTGCTAAGATGCATTGAGGTATTCCTCATGGATAATTGTTTATTAATAAGCTTCCGTTTACTTTGATTTTTTACTTTGATTCCTCTAGACATTAATGTATCATATTATAGTAATTTTTCATAAAATCTGAATATAAATAATATAATCAGAATATTTATATAATATAATAAAAAACATTAAATAAATAAAATATAACATTCATGGAATATAATTAAAAAATATTTATAATGTAATAAAAATATTATATCAATAGCGCATTCTGAACGGATTCTAATAAACCTCTGAGTTGGTATGTAAATCCGGTTTGTCCGGCCTAATTCCTAACCAATTATGGTACACAAACATTATTACATGTTATTGTTGTTGAGATGCATACGAATTACAAATTATTTTAATCCCAATTTTTAACCGACGTTTAAGGTCAGTTGTTGTTATCTCTAAAACAAAAAGTGAGAAACTAGTGAAGTTGATTGCTAAATTTAATTCTGGTAGTTAAATTTAAGTTTTATAACACTTATTTAAGACTAAAAGTCAATAATACTTAACAATTCATACCATGCCATTCACGGTCTATATTATTATTATATAACAAGAGTTTCTTACTATCCTTAATCAAATCTTATTTTTTAATTTAAATTTTTAGTCAATAATTAAATAAGTTAAGCATATAATTTATCTTAATGAACTTGAAATTCATGGTATATGTGGGAACGAAAATAGATTTTAAAAGACAAATTATGGTTCCTTTAATTTTGAATTAGATTTTAGAAGAATTAATTTTTGTGCATTCCCAGTGAGTAGAAATTAAAGTGCAGCGATTGGTGCGTTTAAAAATGAGTACAGAAACGGTAGTGGGGAGTTCACGGAGGGTGTGTAGAGTTAATTTGTAGACGACCGTCAAATCATATATAAATATACTTTACCATTCTCCTACGTCAACCTAATAATAACGGGTCCCACTTCACTTCATTTCCAACTTTATTTTTTCAACACTGTTCATATATTCAATTCTCTGACTCCATCTACGTCACTTAACTCCCACCCATATATCTTTTACAATTACTAACGTTTTTAATGACAATAAGACCCACCCTCCACTCTCTTTGTTTCTTAAATATTTTTCTCTCTTTTCAAATGAAAATTAATCGCCAAAATAAAAGTTAAAGTTATCTTAGTTCACAGATATGATTTCCGATTTCAAGGTTTTTGAAAACGTTGTTGAGTTGAAAGTAGTGAAAAATGAGTAGTAGTAAGTAATATTACTAAGTGGCATGGTAGAGAAAGAAAGAGGGGGGGACCCGTTTTGTGATTAGGCAGTGAGGAGCAGAGGGTGAATCATGGTTCATGATAGCACCAAGCCAAAAACCATACCCAACCCATCACTCTCACCCCTTCTAGCCCATTGGTTGGTTCAAATTTGCGTCACTCTTTTCATGCTTCAAGCTTTTCTTTACTCTTTTTGTGGATTTCGAGCACGGAACGTCCAATGAAATACTCAATAAGTGGAGGCCACGACGACTCTGCATTATTCATTCTTCATTCTTCAAACATTATTAAAAAAAAAACTCCAAATTCTCTAAAACAATACTATATAATCACATAAAATGCTTTAAATTTTAAATTCTGTTGTTAGAAAAAATCTAAATCTTTTAATTTTTTTTATTTAAAGGAAGCTTCCAACAACATCTTAAATATAATATAGTTGTATGTCATGGATCCAAGTACAATGTAATGATGTAATGTATAAACAGATTGTACGTCGATTTTCTCTTTTACGGTCATTCAATATCATATTAGTGCACATTAGGGGATTCTGGGTCGTCACTTGTAAATGGTAATGATATGTATCATTGAACAAGGCTGACAAGAGGGGCAGGTGCAGAGAATGTAAGAGAGGGGATTTTTGTATATATTAGAGGAGACACGAGAAACAAAGACAGGTTAACATTTTGGTTAATAATACATTTATTCTTGACTACATTGGATGTTCTAAGATCGAAACTCGGCAAATCTTTTGTCTGAAACATTTTGGCGCCACCGTGGGGCACAGGTAAAATCATCATGCGCCTCAAACTGAAAAGCATCACTCTTATCCTTTATCGAATATTGATTTGTTGGTTGATGGAGTGTCAGGATGTGAGTTGTTAAGTTTTATGGACGGATATTCAGGATATAACCAAATAATAATGCATCCAAAAGATGAAGAAAAAACGACGTTTAGAGGAAGTTTGACGAATTTTTACTATATTGTGATGCCTTTTGGATTAAAAAATGTTGGAGTTACATACCAACATTTAATGGATTGGATCGTGAAAAAGATGATAGGTAGGAATGTGGAGGCATATGTGGATGATATGGCTTTGAGTCATCTCAGTCAGTTTATTCTCCAGTTGGGCATTTTTGAAGTAGGCATCTTTGAGCTCCTTACGGATTTTCTGCATTTCTTTAGCATCTTCTTTAATTTTCTTTTGTATCATACGATTGAATGCCAATAGGATTTCGGGCCATGATGATTTTTCAGTTTCAACATTTGGGATAAAGTCCCTCTTTTTGCTTGATCGGGTGGCGGACGAGTTGTGGTGTTAGGATGGGTTTTCCTCCAAGTCAATTGTGCTGGTTTGAAGGCATTATCTGTTTAGTGGCTTCAGTGGCATGGTAGCTTTTTTTTTCTGAGTCTGCATTCACTGGGGGTTTTGTTTGAGTGCTTCTGGTTCGTTGGGTCATCTCAGCTTTGGTTAGCAACATGGTGTTTTCTGATAGTGGAAGATAGATAAGTACAAAGGTAACATAAGCAAAGCAATAAGTGTAGTAGAAGAAATGTACCACTATAGACTTTAAGTTCAATAGGTCAGTATTTGAGCTTTAAAAGAATTGGAGTTTCAAATAGAATCCCCAAGTCGTTGAGTTTTTTGCAGTTATTTAACTCACTACTTTCTAGTTCGTCAGTAGATTGTGAGGGTTAGAATTGAGGATGGGACAACCAGTACAGGAGGAATCCTTCTAATAAATCAGGGTTTTGGTCGGATTTTTTAATTTTTATAAATTTTCCTTTAAAAGTCTTGTTGGAAGATTGGAAAAGAGTCAATATGCCTCAGCCTTTGATCCCACTCGCAGAAGCCCAAGAAGTTCGTTTCGACATTTTAAATTAAAAAAAAATAGAAAAACATATTGGAGGTCGAAACAAAATCGAACTAGTCGCATAAAATATAGAAAGCTCGCACAAAAGCCCAACTATTAGGGTGAAATTAGGCGGAGGCAACATTCATAGTATTCAAGATCTATTTTTCAAAAGGGGATAAGGGAAGTCGGACACCAAGCCTGGTAAATAAAGTTTCGTAAAAAAAGCAAAATGGAGGTTTGTCTATACAATTTTTACATATTGGTTCCTCGGGTTTGCAAGGTACAACAACAACATCCTTATCAAAACCAGTGGGACTAAGTGCTTGAGCGTGACGAAGTGTTCGGATTTTTTGTGTGGAAGAGGAAATGGAAACTTCTTGAAGGATGTCAAGTTTCGCCCATGGATACATGGAACAGTAATCCATGGGAACACAAAACAAGTAATAACACAAGGTAGAGGCAAGGAAAAACGACAAAAGAAAAGCACGAAAGTGTACCTGGGAGCGTGTTTATCGTGTTCACAAAGGTACAATGAGCAGTTCAAGAGAGGTAGTGTAGGAGTGTGGTGGTAAAAGAAGTTGAATAGGGTAGAGGGGGTGAATGGATAGTAAAGGTGGAAAGCGAGAACGTTGGGGAAAAAAAGAGGAACTGCCAAAGTTGGAGCATAGCCAATGGAGTGGTGACACGTGGGTGGCAGGTGATTTTGAATGACAAGCGACGTGACATATAGCAAAATCATTTTAATGGGTGTGCATATCCATAAAGTGAGAAAAGTCGTTGGATGAGGACTATAAATTGGCGAATGGTGATAAAAAGGAAGCGGGAGAAGAAGAATTTTGGGCGAGCAAACAATGAATCATATGAAGGGATAAATTAGGAGTGTTTATGTTAATGAGATATATCAAATCGATTAGTGGCAGAGTTTGATGTAAAGACAATTAGCATCGTTGGCTCATGCCCGAGGTTAGGGGGTTGCAGCATCATGGGTTGAGCCCAATGTAATGTATAAACAGATCACATGCCAATCTCCTCTTTTAAGGCCATTCAATACCTATTAGCGCAGATTGGGAGATTTTGGGTCGTCGGTTGTAAATGGATAATGACATTTATTATTGAACAAGGCTGACAACAGGGGGCGTGCTGAGAATATATGAGAGGATTTTTGTATATATCAGAGGAGACATGAGAAACAAAGACATGTTCACATTTTGGTTAGAAATGTACTTATTCTTTACTACACTAGATATTCTAAGACCGAAACTTGTCAAGTCTTTTATCTGAAATAATAATATACCGATAACTTTTAATAATAATTAAAAATTACTTTTAAAAATAATTAAAAGTGACTTTTAAAAACATGATTCATTATTAATAATGTGTTCATAAATTTAACCGATCAACAACTATTATTATCATTATAAATTAATGATTTAACAATAATTTTACAAAAAAAATCATTATCATAAATTAATTTAATAATCACAACACATTGAAAATTGTCATTAATATATAAATTAAAAAAATTAAAAATTAAAATGATTCTTGATAAATTGTCGTTAAAAGTATTCAAAACGATGATGATTATGTATAGTTGTTAAAATCCTCAAAACAACAATTTTGTGTTCATGTCATTAAAAGTAGTTTTTTAAAAATATTATTTTTCAAAAAAAATAATCAAACCTAAAAACAATATATTCCATCTCAAACACACACACACATATATATATATATATATATATATATTTTTTTATTTTTTTTATTTTTTTATTTTTTTATTTTTATTTTTTTATTTTGACATAATGAATTACAAATCTAAGCTGTTATAACAAAAATCAATTCACAAATATAAATGTATATATTTAAATAAAGTTTCAAAACATAACAAAAATCCAAATATACAAAAAAAAACAAATTATACTAGTATTTCGTATACTCTATACATGTCAACAAAATATTTAGCTCACAAAATATTTAGCTCACGTTGTCTTTATATATTTTATTATTTCTAAGTTTAATAGTTATAAATATTACAATATTTAGAATTAAATTTATAACTAATAATATGATTAATTAATATATTAGTGAAAGTAATAATATATTACCTGATTTCAACATCTATAAGACCAGCTTATGGAATAGTACCAGCACCCACACTCATAACTATTGAAACTTATAATTATCTTATTTTTAATGACTTTTAATAATAATTTTCCAATAACCATCATTTCTTCTCAACATTTAATTTTTAATGATGATTGATCTTTGTAATCATTGTTAAAAAAAATGATTTTATAACTAAAATGCGATGACAATTTTCTTTTACGACAATGTCGTCTCAAATATCGTTATTAACTACATCATTTGCATATTTTGTCCCGGTGAAAACAACACCGAGTAGAATCGAAAACAGTGTTACAAGGAATTTTGATTTCACTTTTTGGTGCTTCCATATAAAATGAAAAATCCTCTATATATTGACAATAATCACAAGCTAGTAGGATTGAACCAATGGTGTGACGTGCGATAGTCACCACTTACAATAGCTTGCAGATTTAAACCAGGTTAAAAAAATTTGTTAATAATGAATTATGAAGGAATAAAAGACGAAATGATGGCTTCCAAAATTTTATACATATGAAATTCAAAAGGTAAGTTGCTGTCTCATTGGTGGGTTGCTTGATTGATTCTTCCATATAATGCTACCCTACTCATGGCTACCTAGGTTAGGCAATCTACCCTAATATATATACATATATATATATATATATATATTATATATAAATCGTTTGTCTAGTTTTGCCTACCTTCGTGCATGACATCTCCACGTGAGTAGTTGTATGACGAGATTGTAAAATTTAGAATTTTATTTAAGACTTTGAATATTTTACAATAAGTTGTAAAATATTGAAATTCAAACGAAAATTTAAACTGTAACTTTTTTATAAAATCTAATTATTAAAAAATATATAAAAATGTAATGTAACTTGGTTATTATAATTATATGGATGTCGAGTTCAGAGTAATGTTTGTCCATTTGATACTCAGTTTGCTGTCGTGCTGGTAGTCTTCAAATTTTTTGAAACCCTTCCTCTTTTACGTGTGTGCTCCGTCGATCGGTGGGAGTACCTGCGATTACACTCTGACGTTTAAGTCAGTGTTCGTGTTTGGTTTTCTCCTTTTAGATATGGAGAAACTTACTTTTTCCTCCTTCAGAAGTCTTACTTATAGGTTGACCTGGGTCTCTACTCATGTGGGCTCGATAATCAGTTCACCAAGACGTGTGTAGTTATCCTCAGATCGTGTGTAGTAGCTTCCTGATATCATGACGTGTGTTTTTGACCCATTCAATATTAGTTATAACTGCTTCCTTGCCACGTATTTATTATGTTGTATTATATTAATTCTTGTCATCGATGGTCCGACTGGGACAGTTATAAAAACACTTTAGAAATGTTTTGATTTTGTGCATTTGCTAATAAATAAATGTAGTGTGTGTTTATGATTAGAATTAAAAAAGGCACGTTTCTTATATTTTCCATTTCTAATAAGAAAAAAATGTAACAATTATAAAGCGTAGTTTTCAATTTTTCGGCTATGAAATTCTTCGAGACAAATCGTACTTATTTAGTTATTGAATTATCAAAAGTCTTATTTTTACTATTTTTTATTCACCTATTTATTCTTTTTATTTTTATTCAATTAGATATTTTATTTCTCACATTTATTCGTCAGGCGTGTTTTTCAATATTGTTATTGAATTTGTTTGAAAATAAGTTGTTATGTACAAAATATTCATATTGGAGCCTGCGTGTATAAATTATCAATTATAGCATATTACTATTTTATTCGTGACCCATGTATATTTAAAGTAAGACAGTGAAATATTAAAAATGTTTTGCTTTCTAGTTTCAGTTTTCATTCCTAATTTTGGTTTCTCTATATGCTGAGTTAACTTAGTCCCATCTTAAATAAACCCAATCTTAAATTTTGGGTTTTAATAACTAAATAGAATTTAAAGAATTGTAAAATTAATTAGGATAAGGTTAATCATATATATAGAGGTAGGTATATGTGTGTGTGTCAATTTGGTAATTATAGTGATTGCATTCATGATTGCATATGAATACAGATCAATTATAATGTTTTTAAACATGATTTGTTATAATAATTAATAGTATATAATATAGTCGATTATTTCCAAGTTAAGATTCTTATATTTTGGTACACTTTTTTTTTTCCATTTGCTGTCTGCTTTTGATTATATTTATTGAACAGTTAGCTATAGTGACTAATCAAGGTTTATTGATTTAAACCACGTGGAAATCTCTTATTGTCATCTGACAAATAGGTCGAAATACTAGCCTATCATGGTTTTAGGTCGTAATAATGGTTTCAACTTGTTTTTCTGTTTGTACAATTTAATAAGGATGGTGATAAAACTAAAGAATGTTTTTTCTATTTTTAGTTAAATGACAGCTTTAAATTGCAATAACTAATACATAAAAAATAAGCTGTTATGAAAATTTAAATTAATTTTAATTGAAAATCATGCTAAAATTAGTTTCGAAATGTTATACTTAAAATTCAGTTATTAACTAATGATGCTTTGAAGTGGAATCCTCTTGGCTGCACAATGTGTGTTAGGTAATCCTAGCGTCCAAACTATGTCTCCTAATAGCGGAATAAAATTATACAAAATCGTTCACAAGATCACATCTTCCCAAGTTGCCTTTCATAGCTAAAACTTATATTTTGTTGTTAGAACTTTGTTTATATTTTGTTGTTAAGTTTTTTTTTAGTGAGATGATTACTTTGTTAAAAGGTGATGTAAGATGTAGTCTTTGTAGAATTAAAGGGCTTTAAAACGAACAAAAAGGTTTTCCGAGGCTGAGTAATCACTGTCCGTAATGACTTATTTGCGGTGTATTTCGCAAGTCCCCCAGGATACAACAGGAACTTTCCGGTAATTTTCGAGGATCATAACTAGCAAGTTTCTCTTCTAAAAGAGTAATATCAAATAGAATCCAGAAAATTATAATATTAAAATAAAGAGGAAAGAGAAATTAAAAAGTGAAAAATTGGGGAAAGGAAGAAGATGAAGTAGTGAGAGTGAGAGTTGCATTTCTGAAGAGGGTGGAGCTCTCTTATATAGGGAGAGGATCCAAGAATCCGTTCCAACTTCCAAACCCACGTGTTTCCGTCCAACCTTGCAACTGCGGCGGCAACGTTCTAAAATCCCGAAGGACCAGGCACAGCGTGCGCGGAAGCGGAGCAACGTTCTTCAACTTTCGAAGGGCAAGGTAGTGTTTTCCCGGTCATGTGGCCACGATCCAGGGTGGAGAGGGCAACGAGTGCGAAGATCTCGGTAAGTTCCAGTCTCTACTGCACTTCCGAGATCTCCTCCAACGGAATCAAAAAGCTAGGATTTTCCACGCACAAACCATTTCCGTTTCACACACTCTGTTTTTCGTTTTTGTTTTGCTATATTAGGTTCTGTTTTACAACAGTCTTATACTCAAATTTGTTTTGATAATATTATTAAAATAATTATCATATTTGATGTATTATTTATTTTAAAATTTAAAATTTTGTCATAATTTTATTTTTAAGACTCTTTAATAGGTTAAAAAAAATATTTAAATTATTTTTTATTTCAATTTCTAAATAATTTAAATATAAAATATACATTTCTTACTAAACTGTTTTAAGAAAATTTCAAACTTTAAAGCGGATAATACATTATATATATATATATATTAATTAATACATTATATATATTAATTAATGATGATATCTCATTTGATATTAATGTAACATTACTATTTTTTTCACAAAATTTTCACTTTAATTAAAAAATTTAATCATTTCAATAAAAATAATAATTCTATTTATCACAATTCTTAAGAAAAGAAAACGTAAAAAGTCTTCTAGAAAATTTTCAAAGCATTTTATGAGAAGTGTGATATATAAATACCGTACTTATTTAACAATTTTACATTTATAAAGAAATCTGATAATTTTGAACCTCAATACACCACATTTGATTTTAGCAGCAAAACACGTTACATTACAAAATAATTTTTAATCGAAACTTTTTGGAATGGATTTATGAAGAGCAAACGTGTTTCTGAGGCTTTGACACTTCTTTTAAATGGGTGTATCCGTGTCAGACACACGTATCGGTGTCGACACTCGTAGGACACTTATCGGTGAATTGTTCAATTCAAAAAATATTTGTTAGATTTTTGAAAATTCTAACACGGTTCTAAATACAATAATTTTCTAAAAACTCAAATTTATTGTATAAATTTTTATTATGATTATAAAAATAAGAAACAAATTCTTTTGAACCAGTCATGAAAAATATCTTCCTACTCCCAAAATAATCTGAAACATACTTTTGCACATAAATATTTATTTTCAATTTATATAATTCAAAATTATATAATATATAGATCCATGTTCCTGTGTCTTACATTTTAAAAATTATATGTATCTATGTGTCCGTATCGTGTCAGTATCTGTATCTGTGCTACATCACTTTTCTCCTCCACGAATTCACACAAATTGTATAAGATATAGATGAATGCCAGATATATTTTCTTCGATGCTCATTTTTCTAATTATTATTATTATTATTATTATTTATTAAAAATTATAAATTTAAGCAAGTTTCAATTTTTATTTAATGACTTTCTTAATAATTTTAACCGTAGAGTGTTGAGAAAAAGGATTGTGGATCATATGCTTCATGAGTGTATGGATTCGTTTGTTTACGTCTTTTTCACCAAATAATCCCTTTTTAAATAATTAATTTTATGTATTTTTACCATTCCCTTTCAATGCACTCAATGGAATAACAACAAACACGAGTATTCAAGACATATATTCCCTCTAACTATTTTTACTAAAACTAATACTTATCATATGTTTTACATAATATTTGGACATTGCCTTTTTAAGTAAATTAATTGTTTATCTAACTATATTTTTAAATTAATTAAAAGATGCATAAATTTATTGTTTTGTCATATAAATTAGTTTTAAATTAATAATTAAATCAATAAATTTACTAAAGGGTAGTAGGAGGACCCACGTTGACTTGGGTGTTTGAATCCACGTCAGAATTAAACTCAAACACTTGTGTCTTTTTTGTTAGAATGTTAAAGAAAATAATATTTGTATGAATACATTGGATTGCTAAGAACATGAAAATTGATGAGACTAGGAGTAGACAACACCTTGTTGCACTGTCCTTGCTTGGTTTACACTAGAAAGTCTTTGATATTATTTTCATAACCACCTCATTCTACATGCGACTTTAGTGCAAATAATAGTAATGCATTTATCATATAAGTGAATTTGTTCACCAACTAAAAGTTCTTTAAAAAATTTAATATAAGTGAATTTTTACAAATTAACTTATGTAAGAGAAAAATAGCTCTTAATGAGAAAGGAATTACTTAGTTATTCAACACTAAGTTTATCTCATAAGCATAAATATTTGTCTAGTTCCAATAAAATCAACCTTTGATTCTTCAAAAATTAAAAACTAAATATTTTGTATTTATGTTATGTGACACATATTAAGTAATAATTCTATTTCTGCTTATTAATATTTGCAATATAATGTTTGATGCTTCTATAGAGATTAAGACTTATAAAATAAATATTATTTATCTATATGAAATGAATATTAGAAAAAAATAACAATCTTAATTTTTTGGAGAGATAAAATCTAAATACTTTTTTAGAGGCATTAAAATCAATTGTCTTTCATCTTATAAAACTAAAACCAATACAAAAAATTTCAAAAAAAAAAATAGAAATTATAAAAATCAAAATAGTAAGTCTTATCTAATATATATCACATATACTTACAAGTGTTTCTTTCATGCAAAATCTTTATAGTTAAGAGATTTTCATATATATCTATTATTCATTATCTTAATATGATGAAAATGTAAAATATATATTAATCTTTCAGATAACATTGAGAAAATTTGCATTTAAAATTTCTCTATTTACTTTTTCTTAATCTAAAAAATTTCACTTCTTTTACTTTATTTAATTATAAAACATTTGCATTTAAATGCAAACCATATCACCTAAGAACGTCAACTTTTGGTTAGTTATATAGGAAGGTTTAATCTTTTTAATCTTTTAATTGATGCTATGCATATATTTCTAACTTAAATTAATTTTATTTTTTTAAAAAGTTTTGTTCACTTTTTAAAACTTTTTATACAAGTGCTTATGAAGCTTGATAAAGAATACTAATAGAAAACAATTTTGTAACAGACTCTATTTTTATTGTATATAGTTAAATATTAAAAATAACTCCTCCTTTAAGGTGCAATTACCATAACTACATGTTCTAAAAATACATATTTATTATAAAGACAAAGAAAATCATTACAATGTCAAATATATTGGATTAAACTCTGCATAAATAAAATCAAAATATATGTTTTACTAAACTTTAATGGTATTTGATATGATGTATGAAGAATTATGCTAGATTTCTTGATAAGATTGATGTTTATAGAAATATTTCGGTAATTAAAGATATAACTTATGGAATGGGAAATTTGTCTAAAACTTCAATGAAGAATGATATGTTGGATTTCAACGTGATTAAGTTTTTTGGTATTAATACTCGTATTGGTAAAGTTTTTTGTCCTCTTCCTATTAGATATGAGAGTTTCCTTCACTAGGCTGAGTTAAAATTAACATGGGACTGCTAGGGGATATATTGGTCTTGCTGCTTGTGGAGGTATTTTTCGTGGGAGTATGAGAGAGTTTATTGGTGTTTTCTCTGTGTTTCTTGAAGTTCAGACTGCTATGGTTGTTGAGTTTTATGGAGTTATAAATGCTATGGAGGAAGCTCAAAGATGTGGCTTACTAATGTATGACTTGAATGTGATTCTGTCTTGATTTGTGTTGCGTTTACTAGTAAGACTAATGTTCCGTGGATGTTTCATAATCGATGAAATACTTGTCTTAATTACTGTGGAAAATTAGGGTTACTCATATTTTATATAAAGGGAATGCATGTGTTGATAAGTTGACTAATTTATGATTTACTTATAAAGAATCATTTCATTGGTACAATATGCTTCCATCTAGTCTATGAATAGGTAAAATTATTTATGAATAAGTATAGTCTACCTATGTATTGTTTTTGTTAATATATGTGTTTTGGTTTAGTCTCCTAATTTTTTTATTTTCTTCTTTTCTTCTTTTTTTAATAATACCTCTTTCATGTGAATGTGATGAAAGATGATTGTTGTTACTTAAGATGTTAGTCTAACTGAGATGTCAAGTTACATAATAATGTCTAACATGAAATCTTTTATAAAAAAAACTTGAATTGTATAATATTTTTTTAAAAAAATTATTAGCTTATATTTTAGTATTTTATAATTTATTACACATTTATAATGTTTCATTTCAATCTCAAATACTTTTGATTCATAACTATAAATATATTTTATCCTCTAGTAAAATTTCCTTATTTTTTAATAATTGAATCTAAGTACTAGAGATTTGATTATTCTCTCTTTTATTGTCTCCATAAGTTCTAAGAAAAACCAAAACTTATTTACATCAAAGAGTCTACATTATAGTTAAACCAAACATTAAGTCATTGACTTATTGGTATCTTATCAGCTTTTAGGTTATGGTAGCTCAATTAACGACATTTTTAATTCTATTAGTTCTCTTACGTCTGATTTAAGTGTGAGTAATGCTTTGAAATCTTAAATTCCACAATACATACACCTATATAAACAAACATAATTCTTTGAAAATGTCAAAGAAAGTTCAAATCATCATGTAGCTCTGTGGATCATTGAAAATGGAATTTGCACTATATTATACATCTTTGGTCCATTCACATATTGAATTGCGAAAACAATATGCTAAAAAAAGTTGAAAGACAAAAGAAATGAAGTAAGACCAACGTTTTGGAGAAGGAAGAAATAAAGAAAGAAAAAAATGTCATTTCGGAGATATCATTTTCTGAGACATAGTTCAATTCAATTGATAATCTCTGTAACCAACCCCTATATATATATATATATATATATATATATATATATATTTCTTTTGTTGTAAATTATTTGTATTAATAATAACTCTTCGTTTACTATTTGTCTTTTTCATGGCTAACTTTATGTGATTATATTAAAGCAATTGTTAATTGCACTCAATGATTTTAGACATATATTTCATCAATTTTTGAAATTTTAAATATTTTTCATTCCATAATTGAAAATTTAGAATTAGAAAACATATTCTAAAAAAGAAAATTTAAAATCAAATTTTATATTCTCAAAATAAAATTCTGGAATAGAATTAAAAAACTAAAATTTCATTCTGAAAAATCAATTCCAGCATATAAAAATACATTTAAAAAAATTATAGGAAAAAAATTCAGGCACCGAAAAATAGATTATGGAATATGGAAAAGTGTTATGAAAAAGAAAAATGTATTCCAGAATATCAAATGAGAAATAGTTTAAGTTATACCCGCACATGTACATGAAAACTACAAAAGACATTTCAGTCATTTTGTTTCAGTGATTAGGTGTAGGTATAAATTTGTTGGGTGCATAAAACAATTGTCTTATATTAATAGTAATTATTTTTATGTGGTTTTTTTTTTATAACCTTGAGTGGAAGCACAAGTTACGTATCCATTACGTATTGTCACAACCAATTGGGCCTATATTACTGTAGCTGTTGACCAATGTGTCCGAAACACGAAAACCAAAACTTAAGCCCAATTCTATTCTGAATCAGCACAAGAAAGTCAATAGATTGTTTATTCCTCCACCTCCATATTTTCTTCTGCCACTCCATACAAAATATACAAATATTTTTTTTTTATCTTTCGTGTGCTACCCTCATATTCCGGATTACATAATGCGAAAGTTAATCTCGAATTCGTAAATAGCTTACGAATTAATCCATTATATATTTTTAAAAAATGGTATTTCAGATTATATAATTTGAAAGTCTGGATTTGAGAGTAGCTTCCGGATTATATAATCCAGAAACGCATTTGAAAAAAATCTTTCAGATTACATAATCCAGAAACTAACCTAACATTCCGGATTATATAATTTGAAAACTAACTATGCATATGAAAAAAGACTTTCAAATTACATAATACAAAATCTAATTATAAATTTGATAAAAAAACTTTTAAATGACATAATTCAAAATATTAAAAAAAAAGTATTTTTAAAATACTATCAAATTTATTATGAATATAATAAAATTCAATTCCATATAAACATATTAATAATTATGTTTTTAAATTGGATGAAATTGGTTCTCATAAGCTTAAAAATATTATAAAGACTATAACAATAAAAATAGTTAGTTCTAAATGATAAAATAACAATGAAAATGTTAATATATTTAATTTTCTATTTTAAACTATTGGGCTTTGTTTGTTTGACCCAACTTTCTTTTTTCTGTTTCAGCTAGGTCTTAATCTTTTTCTTATATATACATCATGTATTTTACTCTCTAATATACAAGTGAATAAAAATTTCTTTTATATTTATTTTTTCTCTACAATTAGGGTTTATCAAAACCTCTATTTCTTTATTACGATTACGTACGCTACATTAAAGCATCACATCAAACAAGGAATATTCATCTTCATTTACTGTAATATGGTGTCAGAGCCATTTCGAGCCTATCCTAGCGAGTGTTTGTGTTGGGCCTATCGTGCCACCCGCTATCGGGCCGCTATCGGACCACCCAAAATATATAGTCCCATGCACGAGTTGGCAGTCTCGGCGTGAGGGGGGTGTGTTGGAGATCCCACATCGACTAGAGATTAGAGCCTTTCATTGTATATAAGTGGGTGCAAACCTCAACCCTATGAGCCGGTTTTATGGGGTTGAGTTAGGCTTAAAGTCCACTTTGTAATATGGTATCAGAGTCATTTCGAGCCTATCCTAGCGAGTGTTTGTGTTGGACCTATCGTGCCACCTCCTATCGGACCACCCTAAATGTATAGTCCCACGCACGAGTTGGCAGTCTCGGCGTGAGGAGGTGTGTTGGAGATCCGGTTTTATGAGGTTGAGTTAGACTTAAAGTCCTCTTCGTAATAGAAAATAACAATATAAAAATTTCAAAATCAAGATAATTTTTTGTTCTAAAATTACAATTAGTCGATTAAAAAACCTAAACTCCCTCATAGAATATAAAAAATGGAATAACAGACTATGTATAATTTGATTGACACAAATATATTATTTTAAGAAATTATATTTGTTGCATCCTTTACTTATTAGAGGTGATTTTGTTTTCTTGCAAAGTCCTTTGAGTCATTTAAGTGTTCAATGTGATTATTTCCTTCATAACCGTATTTTTAAACGCATGATTAGATAAAATTATAAAAAAATAAAGGAATGAAAAAATCGCAATTATCTATTTAGGTGAAAAATAAGAAAAAAATATTTTATTGATTTTTATAATTATGTAATGATAATAAAAATATAATCAATTTTAATTTAAAATCAGCCTAAATATTAATAAAGTATTTATAACATAATCACAGACATAGTCGAGTATGATTATAATTTTTTTTATATTTTTCTTTTATTTTCATGCATAAAGTTTAAAAAGTTTCTTTTTTCTTTTATTTCATGTCTCTCTCGAAACTTGCCTTTCAGCACGGATCTCATGTTTCCGCTTAGAACGTTAGCAAAATATACGGACCAATGCATCATAAATTAATACTGTTCTTTTTATCAGCCATCATAACACTTTATGTCAGTTCCAAATCTTATCATAAAATCAACATCACTGCTACCAATTTATAATATTAACCTAACATTATTCGATTTTCTTGGGTATTAATTTGTTAAAATATAATTTTTGGCTGAAAACATAGTTTATGGTTTAGGAAATAAGATTACAGAGTCATGATAGGAAACAAATTACAGTCTACATTTATTGGTGAAGGTGAGAGTGAATACCTCTCCTCAATACAAAATTAGGTAAACCAAAAACGTGTTGTATTTTTACGGATAAAAAAATTTATAAGTAAACTAAGTAAAAAGAAAATGAATAAGTTGCAGTACTAAACCCACTGAAGGGAACACCAAAACGACAATAGTGAACAACGAATAAAAAATATAGAGCATAATTCTGAAGGAGAGGCCAATGGATTAACGAATCAGCGTTCCGAATGTTGGAGCACATGTTGATGCAAGAACCAGAAATAGCACAGGAATAGAAAACTTGACGGAATTTGCACCGGAGGAGCCATTATCTGTGGTGGGCACGTTTGTGGATCCAGTTCCTGCAATTATTGTCAAATTGAATGGTTAATTAAGGTGCAAAACTTAGACCCTAGGTATCCTTCATAAACTACTTCAATAAACACTGTGTACCTGGTGAATTCGAATTCGGAGATTCCGCTGTTGGCGAAGCAGCTGCTGAAAATCACGTGTCGCAAATTAATCATCACAAATGTATGTGAATTATAAATTAGAATTAGAATTGCAAATTATAACCTTAGTGATGTTAATTACAGGTTCGTTATTGCTACAAAATACTTCACTTAATCTAATGACATGTGATTGGTAATTTATTTTCAGTGTTAAGGAGTATCATTGTGAGTGATCTCTGTAAAGTTTGTTATCTTACCTTTACACTGAGTGATGGATGGGGTCTGGACATTGCAAGCTGTAGGCAAGGCGAGAGCTTGGGTTTGGTTGATTGTGATTCCGAATGAAGATGCTCCTCCGTTAAGAACCTCACACAGGCACTGTGGTTGTGAGCTCACAACACTGGTAAGCTGAGAGCAGCATCCTGAAGAGGGGGTGGAGGAGTTACCGGAGATGTAGCTGAGGCAGGGTGACAGGTTCACCAACGCATTTGTGCAACTTGATGATTGTGCCACAGCACCTGAACACACCATGCTCATGATCACCAAAACCATACCCATTTTCATCTTCCCTTGTGCCATTGGAATGCTTAGTTTGATGTGGTTGTGGTGGAATCCTTTGAATTCAGAATAAATTGTTTGTGTTTGGTATGACGGTTTGGGAAGGAGGGTTTTTTTATAGGGATGAAAGGGAGAGAAAGAGACAAAAAAATGAAGGGCTGGTTATGTGGGTGAACGAACTACTAACTCCGAAATCAAATTAGGTGGTCTGTTCGGTATTTGGTGGCACCTCTGTATTATATGCTGTTCAAACACGGAAGTTTAATGTCTGGTCTTCACGAATTAAGAAAATATAGAAAAGTTTGAGACGGTTGTAGCGTTGAGGATGGGGAACTTTGTTGTGTTGTGGGCGTGTCAGTCTCAATCTTTTGACTTTCGATCATATAACTCGCCTTTGTGAAATCAATATGAACAGAGGAAATTTGTGGAATGAGAACAGCCTCAAGAAACAACGCTATTTCGAATTTTAGACGTAAGTTTCAGGGAAAATGAATTTGGCATTCTATTGCAATTATGATGAACAACCGTCTCTTGAAAATCCCAACAAAATGATACTTGTACGGATGATGAACTCGGCCGAGTCGGGCTGCACCGCCATTAGTTAGGCGGTCTGATTTACCTAACTTAATATGTAAATTTGGCGGGCTATAGACGAGGTGGGCGGGCCAACCCATCACTCCACTTTTTGTTAACGGGTCAATCCAACTTTTTTTTTCGGATCACTGATGGATCGGATCAAAATAAATCGATTTTGGCTGCCCGTTTTGCCACTCTTTTATGCATTACCCAGTTATTTTCAACAACTTGGAGTTTAGCATATGTTTATTGTTAAACAAAATCTAAACTATATTTTTGTTTTACAACACATATTTTTTTTTTAACAAAAACATGCACCCTTCCTTTAAAAGACGAAAATGAGTTCTGTTTGGGTTTAATTTTATATACAATGTAAAATAAAAATTTAAATATAATTCCAAAATTAGTAATAAAGACATCTTAAAATACCATCAGTAAAAAGCTAATCCAATTAAAAATTTAAAGCTAATCTGTGTATCATATTGATTAAATCTATCTATATGGTGAAATGATATTTGAGATAAACTGTGAATATATAATTTAATGCCAATGCTGTATTTAATACAATACGTAAATAAAAGTTGTTAAAATTAAAAAAAATATCCTACAAAAAGTCTGGAATAGATTTTTTTATTTTGAAAAAAAAAATCTGGAATACAATTTAAACAAAAATCTAATTTCAGGAAAACAACTTAAAAATAAAAAAAATATATTTGAATTTTCTTTTTGAAAAAAGAAAAACTGTAAACTCTGAAAACCAAGTCCCCTTAAGATATCTATAAAAGCTTTAACCATTACACCATTTAAGTTTTGTTGTCATATAATGATTATTAAATATTGTTAATTTTATTAAATATTGTTAATATTATTAAATATTGTTAATATTATTAAATATTGTTAATATTATTAAATATTGTTAATATTATTAAATATTGTTAATATTATTAAATATTGTTAATATTATTAAATATTGTTAATATTATTAAATATTGTTAATATTATTAAATATTGTTAATATTATTAAATATTGTTAATATTATTAAATATTGTTAATATTATTAAATATTGTTAATATTATTAAATATTGTTAATATTATTAAATATTGTTAATATTATTAAATATTGTTAATATTATTAATATTATTAAATATTGTTAATATTATTAAATATTGTTAATATTATTAAATATTGTAAATATTATTAATATTATTAAATATTATTAATATTATTAAATATTATTAATATTATTAAATATTATTAATATTATTAAATATTATTAAATATTACTAATATTATTAAATATTTATTAATATTATTAAATATTATAAATAGTGTTAATATTATTAATATTATAAATAATGTTAATTTTATATATATTTTTATTAATAGTATTTATATTATTAATGTTATTATTACTGATATTATTAATTTTTTTATATTACTAATATCATTAATATTATTATTATTATTATTAATATTATTTATATTATTTAAATTATTATATTAATATTAATAATATGTATAAATTAGTTATGATTATTATTATTTATGAATATGAATATGAATTATGTTTTTATAATTTTTTATATTATATTAATATTTTTAATATTATGTATATAATTATTATGATGATAGTTCCTAGGTAATAGAGATTCGTGAGTAATAGTTGGTAAGTAATAGAAATCCGTAGGTAAAAGTTGGTAGGTAATAAGATCCGTAGGCAATAGTTGGTAGGTAATGCTGAATTTACCTACGGATTCAGAATTTGTAGGTAATGTCCGTAAGTAATGTTGTTCGTAGGTAATATCTGTAAGTAATGCTGAATTTACTTACGGACTCAGATCCGTGGGTAAAAATCCGTAAATAATACTGATTTTTTTTTGTAGTGATTCAAAAATGTATTTTGGAATAAAAATTTTAAATTATCTTTTGATCCAACTCCTCCTCTTATTTAAAAACTAAAAAAAAAATATTTTTTTCATTTGACATGTTACAGATTCAAAAACATCAAGGGCAAGCAATTACCATGTTTTTGGTCCCTATATCTTTGGATGGCAACTGATTGGGCTTGGCCAATTTTACTTGGATTTCCAATGGACTGTTTCTTCCTGCACCTCCATATCTTCTTCTCCCATATTCATAAACTTTTAATATTTCAAAAATTTTCCTCTATAATATTTCGGATTATGTAATCCATAATTCTTTTTTCAAATTTGTAATTAACTTTCGGATTATATAATTTAAAAGCCTTTTTTTATATGTATGATTAGTTTCTCGATTACATAATCCAGAAGCTACTCTCAAATCTCGATTTCTGGAATATATAATCTGGAATACAATTTTTTAAAATATATTTCAAATTAAATAATCCATAAACTACTTCTGAATATGAGATTAACTTTCGGATTATGTAATCTGAAATATGAAGGTGACATAAGAGGGATAATTTTTTTTTTTATATTTTGTATGAAGTTGCAGAAAAAGATATGGAGGTGCATGAAGAAATAGTCTTTCCAATGATGTAGGAAAAAAAGACCAAGACCAAAAGGCTGACGAAAAAGAAAACACAGACCAAGCTAATCCAAGAGTAATAATAAAAAAGAATTCAGTAGAAGATAATTGTTAACACACCTCACTTTTCATCATTTTGTTTATTTGTGTACCATTTGTCTAAAAAAATCTCCCTTGTTTAAATATCCTCCCTATCTTTCATTTCTTACTATCTTTTTTATTCTTTAGAAAATTCTGCTCACACCCTTACATAAGGAAGTACATCTAACAATATTTAGCAATTGACTTAGAAGAATGTGTTTACTTATGACCTATATAATATATTTCCTGTGAAAAGGCAGCGGTTATACTATCTATCTATCGGTATACGTGCAAAAATAAAATGCATCTAAAGAAAGAAAACCTGGCATAATTTTTTGAATCATATATAAAGTTTCACTTTAATGGTGTGTAATATATTTAATAAAATGTAAATTAATTAATTAAAAAGCAAAAGGCTTTGTGTGGTGTATTAGTCCTAGTGGGTACAGGTGAACTAAAAAAGCATTGTATGAGTTGGGAGATGATGAAAGGATTGGAGGAAGCAGAGAAGGGTAGGAAGTTTTAGATGGGCATTGGTGAGCTTAAAATGTTTAGCCAAAGAGGGTTTGCAATGCTCACAAACACGCCAATCCCACCTACTCCAAACTCTTTCATTTTGCATTCATTGGTTAAGGTAGTTGAGCTTCTAAAACCAACTTTGACTCTTCCCAATCTTCACTTCTCATCCTCATGCCTTCCATCTATAAATTCCCTTAACCCAACCATCACAACTCCCCAACTCATTCTTCTCTCCACCTCTTCCACAAATTCAACAAATTCCTAGTGGACCCCACAAGACACTACACATGGCAAGTTTTCGCTCTCTCTCCCTCACAGCTGCTGTGTTAGCAATGGCTCTGCTAATGGTTGCACCAAGCTATGCTCAAATCACCACGCCATGTAACGCATCAATAGTAGGGACTTTCTTCACACCTTGCATGAATTTTCTCACAAATAGCAGCGCCAATGGAACCTCACCAACCACCGAGTGCTGCACTGCCCTCAAGTCCCTCACAAGTGGTGGCATGGACTGTCTGTGTCTCATTGTCACTGGCAGCGTTCCCTTCAGAATTCCCGTCAATCGAACCTTAGCCATTTCTCTCCCTCGTGCCTGCAACATGCCCGGGGTCCCACTTCAATGCAAAGGTTTATTTCTTCAATTCCTATCATATACTTTCTTTCTTTCTTTTTTACTAACCAAATATTGTTTGGTTTCAGTGGTTCAAGAGAATCTCAAAGATTAATTAATTTTAACTTATAAAACAAACTTATTTCTTTCATTTCATTTTATCAGTGGTTACTGATTAAGAAGTTTATTAACCATAATCAGTAAGGCTAATGAAGTTTTTTTTTACTTATTTTGCAGCCTCGGGTTCACCACTTCCTGCTCCTGGTAAAGCTAAAACTGCAAACTTCCATGAACATGTTGCATAAAATTCTTATACGAACATTTTCCCATCTGTAACTAAGCCTTTGAATGATTTTAACATGCGCAGGACCAGTGTCTCTTGGACCTTCACCTTCGCCTGCATCAGATTCCTCTGGATTTTCTCCAACCGCTAGTCCTCAAGGTTAATTATTTCATTTCAGTAACAGTTTTCGATTAAAAACTTGTTTAGTTTGATTCTAACATATCATACTCCATTTTGTCTCTGTACAGGTTCTACTGTTCTCCCCTCACCAACTTCACCGTCTCTGGCACCACAATCTGACACGCCTTCTTCTCTTTTGACTCCACCATCTCCATCAGCGGATTCTGGTAACCCATCTGTATCAACGGGAAGTGGCCGCACTAATGTCACTCCATCATCTGCCATGACATCTTATAATGCTCCACCTTCTCTTATCTTCATTGCACTCGGATTTGCTGTTCTCAAATACTACTAGCTTCTGCGTTTGGAATATCCAGTGAACACGTATATATCTATATATCTATATCTATATATATATATATATATATATATTCTTTCCAGTGTGCCTTTTGCGTTAGAGATTAAGATTGTTTCAGACCCACATTTGGGGCGTATTCATCCGAAAGCTTTTGTATGGTAATGTTGGTTTGTCTTTTTGTTGATGAACTTTTGCATTGTAATGTATATATACTAAAAATTGGAAACTGAAGTTCTTGTTATTTCTTCACCCTCCATGTTTGTTAAATTATTATCTGTATTTTATTGGGACTTTAAATATGTTCAATTATTTTTTACACTAGCAACTTTTTATTATTTTATACTGGTTCTTTGATGAGGCATATGAAACGGAATGCTCTGTCTGGTTTCGTAAACATCATGGATATGGATGATTTTACATTGGGAAAAGATGCTCGGACAGTTGTATAGAATTTAGTTTACGTTTAGTATAAATATAAATATATATAATAAAAAATAAATTGTAATTAAATAATATGAAAATATTTATTGAAAATAGTAATGTAGTTGTATAAAAAATATAGATTATGAATGTATCATTTTCTACTGAGTTCTTTTGTAAAAATATCAAATGCTCAAATTTATTCATTTCTCTTAATTTTTTAAGGTAATCGATGGAATATAAAGGGCATTTCGACTCATTCCTATTGAAAAGACAGCATAATAAGACAAATTTAATAGTAAATTTATCATCAAAATATGATATTTGTTTTTGTTTTTGTTATTAATTACACTAGAGATGCATTTTCCTTCTTACACACATCTCTTTTAGTTGTTAGTAACTTGTAACAGTGAACTTTGTGAGTAACAAAATAATATAATTAAAACAAATTAGTAACGTCGATACTTAGAAATGTTACAACAAAATTGATAACTACAAAGGTTACTAACATTTATTGTTAAAAGTGTTAAGAAAATTTTGCAAAAAAATACAACTCAGTTAAACTTATAACATCTTTTCACATGTTATTAAATAAACCTAGTAAAGGTTAAATAGTCGTCAGTATTACATAATTTCGTGTTTTATGAACTAAAAAAGCCAGTAAAATTTTAGTTGCATTTCAATGAAAAGAATGAATGTGATGATATCGTTAACGTCACAAAACTTTCTTTAATTGATAATTGGTCATTAGTAGTATATAACTTTTAATTTACTTTTGTGAGAAAATTTTATAAAATTAAATGTAAACAAAATGGTTTTATGAGTCGTGTGTTCTAATCCCAAATTAGCCATTGTAGCGAGGAGAGCTGAAATCCCAACACAACTTGAAATCTGAAATTTCAAAAGTCATTAATGATAGAAGTTCTTTTGCACAAGTTGGAAGGGAGGGAAGCACAAGCAGCAACGAAGGTAGGAAGCCATTAATCTTGGACTTCGTGCAACAGGGCTTCTCCTTCATGCCTAAACCCTTTCAGCGCTATGAAGCTCGGACACTCCTGTTAAATGACGTGTCGGTGTTCGATACGACACTCGTATGATACTTGTAGGACACGTATCCGTGAAATGTCCAATTCAAAAAGTATTTGTTAGATTTCTGACAATTCTAGTACGGTTCTAACACAATTTTAAAAAAGAAAAATACATTAATTTTCTAAAATTCAAACTTTATTGTATAAATTGTTATTATGATTATGATAATAAGAAACAAATATTTGTGAACCAGTCATAAAAAACATCTTTCTGCTCTAAAAAATAATTTGGAACATACTTGTGCACATAAATCTGTATTGTCAATTTATATAATTCATAATTATATAATATATAAATCAGTGTCTCAGTGTTCTACATTTTAGAGATTTTACATATCTTCATGTTTGGGTCCGTATCGTATCAGTGTTCATGTCAGTGTCTGTGCTACATAGTTTCAGCGGCAAACAACCTTAAACAATGGTAATGTCTCTATCTCCTTTTCTGCGTTTCTCTTATCTCATTTCAATTGTTGTTTTCTTCATCGTAACTCACCGTATCATCTTCTTGAATGAAACAGAGGAAGAAGAAACATGGGTTCAAGAGATCTTTTGTGATGAAAAAGCTGAAGCAACCCACCGGGGAAGAAAATCCCCAAAAGGTTCGTCTTTTCACGAGGGAAGATACCGGCCTTCCTCAAACAGCTTCAGAGGACCTCAGAAAGTTGATGCGCCCATTACTCTTATGCTTTATGTGGATTTGAGGTGGAAAATTGAGGTGTAGAAGAGTGGAAATTTGAAGGTTTAAAGGTTTAAAAGACTCGTGTAAGGATTTGAGGAAAAAATATGAAAAAGTTAAGTGGATTTGGATTTAGAAATGTTAGAGTTAAATTGTGAAAAAAATTGGTTGAAATACGTAAATAATGTGATATTTTGTAAGAGTATTTTAATTTTTTTTAATAATATAAATTATAAGATTACAATTTATTTTTGTATATAAAAAATAAAAAATAAAATAATTTTTTATACATTTTAGTTAATTAAAATAATGTAAAATCAATATTATAAATAAAAAAATAATGTAAAATTTAAATAAAATTAAGTATTTAAATATAATTATATTATTATTTATTTTATTAATTTAATTTAATTATTTAAATTAGTGTGTTTATATTATTTTAATATTTTATGATTATTTATATTATATATATATATTAAGTATATATTTTTATTTTGTATAAAAATATTAATATTAGTGATGATTTTTATTATTATTATTATGAAAAAATTAATATATTTTAAAAAGTATCTGAAATAAATAGTATAATATAAAAAACATATATAACTATTTTAAATTTTCAATATTAAAATATATATTCATTAATAAAATAAAAATTTAATTTGTACATTAATAAAATAATTACATTATTATTTCTGTTTTTAAAATTTAAATATTATTAGTAAATAAAACTCTAGATTACTATAATATATCAATTAAATTCTATTGTTTTTTTTAAATTTAAATAGTTAAATAAATCATCTATTGTCACCAATAAATCAAAATCTAAATTACTATAATATATCAATTAAATCCTATAATTTTTATTTTTAGAATTTAAATATTTAAATGAATTTTCTATTGTCATTAATATATCAAAATTTGGATTACTAAATTTACTAAAATAATAACCTGTTTTTTCAAATAATGTATATTTATTAATTTTGTTTAGTAAACAAATATTTTTTAATATTTTTAAAAATAAATGCAAATAGAATATTAAATTAGAACAAACAAAAACACTTGAAAAAACAAAGAAAAAAATAAAAAAATATGAAAAAAAATTAACATTTATGAATTTTTAAATATATAGGTAGTAGTTTCTTATGTCCAATTTATCTATGATTTTTTTTTCACAATCCGTAAATAACTTTGTTTACTTTTTTTTATTATTTATGGATTTTTACAATAGGTAATAATGAATTTTTATAGTATATGTCGGTTCATAATAAAAAAAATAACTTATGTAAAAAACATGTTTGGGTGGTGGGAATGCTTTCTCAACGTGCAACAATAAATTGATAATAAAAAGACATTTTTTAACGTGCAATAACAAAGCAACATGTCGAACGACTCAATGCAACTTTGGGGTAGGGTATGGGGACAATAACAGTCGTGCAACATAACATAACATGGGACACAAGAAGAGACACGAGATGAGAGCAGGAATGACCTGGTGTGTCGACTAGGTAGGGGGAGTGGATGACATGTGGATGACAAAGATGGGTGGATGTGACATCAAGCTCAGGAAGAGACACAAAAGTGACCACACAAACCTTGAATAAAGAAGAAGACAAATGGGTAATGACCCAAAATAAGTGTCATTAATGATGTTATGATGTTTTTAAAAAGAAGTCAAACTTTTTACATTAGTTCACAATAACTAATGTAAAAAGTCATTTTTACATCAGGTGCAATAATGAATGATATAAATTTTTTTACGTCTGCAATTAGTTAACAAAATGTCACTGTGCATATTTTTGTCGTTTATTTGTTTGCCATTCAAAGTCAAAACTATAATGTAAATAAACTTTCTACACTAGTGAACCCACAAGTTGTTGATATGATCGATTTAGTTTTTGTAGAAAATAAACTGCATAATGAGCATAAACTAAAAAAAACTTTATAACTTGGTTTGTAGGTTGACCAAATCTCACGCACTAGATATTTGATTGCTTTATTATTAGTCTTGGTTACAATATATTTAGTTCATACTTGTATCTATTACAATAAATTTGATGAAAATGCTTTTATCATCTTAGTATTATATATGAATGATATGTTACTGGTAAATTCCAATAATTAAATAAAAGAATTGGAGACAAAGATGACAAACGAGTCTAATATAAAAACTTGGAACTAGTAAATGAAATTTTAGGAATACATATTTATCGAGACAAAAAAATATAAGAAAGTTTGATTTTCTCGAAATAATTACTTTTTCTACCTAGTTTGATCAATTATAAGGTATCCAAGTAACAATGAAGAAAATAAGAACGTTATGCCATTTTTCCTTGCTGAAAAGGAGAAAAGGTTTGTAGTGTTTTTTTTTCTTAGAGCAAATTAGGTTCACAATATTGATATCTTCTCAATTTGACACATGACAAATTGATTAATCACAAAGCAAATTGGCGTTGGACAATGAAAGGTGGAAGAAAGCAAATTTTTTAAATTATTAATCAATTTGTTTCAATATTTTTTTCTTAAAGTTATGATATTTTAACTAACGAGCGCCCCAAATTTTAGCAATAGACGTTGACTTTGTTTGTGGTTCATAAACCATTTACACAACTATATATACTAATTTACCTTCCAAAACTAAGGTAAGGGAAGGAGGAAAATAAACCACCACCAACAACAAGAAAAAATAACTAAAATGGAAAACAAATATGTTGCATTGTTGTTGGTGGTGTGCCTCATAGCTGCTACAACTGTTGAAGCTCAAGAATCCCAAATTTCATGCTTTCACGATTGTGTCTCAATTGATTGTGGTGAACAACCTTCAACCTTTTGCAAGTTCCTTTGTGGTTTCGGTTGTTCAGGCACTGGATTGACAAACTGTAAGTTAATTCATTTACATATATGCATGATCTTTGTTTTGTGAAATATTAGAATGAAATTTTTAATAAAGCCTCATTTGTTTTAATAAATTATTGAATATAAAGAGATTCAATTCTTCTTCATCTTAGGGTTTAGATTTCAATGCCATAAGGAAAAATAGTTAAGGAAAATATTCGACGAAACTTTTTATTTCCCCTTCAATTAGAATTGTTTAATAAGTTGCCACTAAATTTTGAATGAAGATAGAAATATTACATACTGAATTGATATTGTGATTCATTCTATTTTCTTTATTTATTATCAGTGTATTTTAGTGTATGTAATAATATACAAGATAACTGTTTATATTGAATATTGACCCTAAATGTAAGGGATAATAAGGTAATTATACATTAAAAATAAAATAAAAAAATAAAACTATGTTCATTTAAAATAGTTATTGTAGTTTATAGACATGAAGATGATTGTTTATGTTTATGTGTATGTGAATTTCATAAATATTTATTATTCTTAAGTTTGCAATCTTAAAATGTACCATGCAGCAAATATGGTAGATACAAATGGAGTGAAGGCAGAAGCACCAAAATCATCATGGGCAGAAGCACCACAATTCTCAAGGAAGGTTCAAGCATAGTTGGAAAAAGACTATAATGCAGATAAGCAAGGCTTTCACTAAGCTTTGTAGCATAGGTTGAACAAAATGCAATTAATGGGGCTTAATATGTGGCTGTCTCATTAACATGAGAACATAATATTATTATTATTCTCTTTATCCTCCTTTCCTCCAATTATTAACTATCACTAAATTAAATATTATCCATCTTCTTCTCACTCTCTTTTTCTTTTTTCTAACAAAAGTGTTATCTATTGTAAATAACAACCTTTGAAATGCTCCAATCCATATAAACAAAATTGTGTATGATTATATGTTAAGAAAATTAGCTTATCACACAATAATGGTACATTCCCTTTCAAACTTCACAAAGACAATTATTATTAGCTACACAACTACCTCATGTACTTAGGCCATTATTAACTTCTTTTATTTTACTTCCTGGCCTTTAATATTTTATTGTTTAGAATATCTCCTGCCACTTCGCTTTGTTGCCTTTCCATCAAGTGTATTGCTACTTAGACTAAAACATCATGCCTATTTCTCATTACTTCGTTGTTGCTAGTTATTGTTAATTGTAGCACCTTTACCTCTTCATAACTTAAATTTTTTTCATACTTTGTGTTTGGCTGCATTGAGGAAACTCAAACTAGAGGAGGTCGTGCACTAATATTTTTTAAAAAATAGTGAAACTTTAGCTACTTCTGCATGCCATTTTTTCATATTTCATTTTTTGTTGTTTCTATATTCATTTTTTTGTGTGTATATATTTTAACCTTTGATAATGAGAATGCACTTGTAGATTGTTCTTCATCTCAGATCTTCACCTTAATTCCTCAAACCATCAACCTTCCACCATGTTTCACTGAGAGTTGGATTAGTCTCAATTTTCCTATCTCAGACTTGATATTCCTATTTTGACACGACTACATCTTCTATATCTCCTTTCACCTTCATTGTGAGTCCACTTATTTCATAGGCCATTTCAGTCTGTTTTCATTACTTGACTTCTCCTTTGGAATTCTCCTCCAAATCCTATACACAATGATCATATTCTTTTACTCGTTATAATTGCATGGAGAGTAAACATTAACTATTGTTATGGGTCCATTAAGGTTGTGTTTGGATTGGAAAGGAAATGTGTGAGGATTTGAGGAAAATGTGAAAAAAGCGATGTTGTTTGGATTTTAGTATGATAGAGTGAATTTGTGAGAAAAATGTATTGTAGTTTGTGAATGATGTGAAGGGTGTGAGAGAACTTTTTTTTTTAAATTTTAAAAATGAAACTTTACAAATTTATCCTTATTTTTAAAAATAATTAAAAAATAAAATAAGAGACATCTTTTGTGTAAATTTTATTTAATTATATATTTTTATAAACTTACAAAATAAATTTCATATCCTACAAATTATTTGCTTTTGTCTCTCGTTTTATTTTAAAATATATTTTTTAATATAATGTTTAAAAAATAAGCTATTAATATAACAATGTATTAGAAACAAGTACGAAAACTTATAATATTTAAATAAATAACAATATGAATAATTGAGTATATATATATATATATATATATATATTCTAATTTATTATAAGTGGTGTCAAATGTTGGTATGATTTTTTTAAAAATAATTTTAATGTAATTAATGTTATTTGGATGTAAAAAATAGTTTTTACATGAGAAAAACAACATGCATGATTATGCATGATGTTAATATTATAAAAATTATTAAAAACAATCATAAATTACAATTTTTTTTATAAAATGATCTATTCAAAAAATATCAAATTATATTGCAGTTCATCTAACATATTTTATTAAAAATAATGTCAAGATTTTTTTTTTACTAAACACTAATAAAGTATATATATATATATATATATATTAATAACGTAATATTGATGTTATATATTAATGTAAGTATTTATCTGATTAATTTATCATAAACATAATAAATTTAGCAATATAATTTTATTCAAAAGAAATAATATTTATATATATATATATTAACTTATAATCATAAATTTTAAAATTTATTTTAATATTATTATTTACAAATAAATTTTATGCAAACAAAAACAAATTTATAATGTTAAACTAATACATACTTATTTATGTGGCTTTCATCCTCTTTCTCATCATGAGGCATGCTTCTTTCTAGTAACTTACTCTTCACCAGCAGAGAATAGGAGGTTATCTTTCATTTGGATCTAGGGATTTGTGTAAACTCCTGAACAATAAATATCTTCTCCCTATGTAATGAAGGGAAGGTCATGAAAAATCAACTCACTAGTGTAGTTTTTTCAATTTTATCATTTTTACATATATTAATGATTACATAAATTGAACTAACACAAATATTTTAATTAAATGTAATAATAATAATTAATAATAAAATAAAAAATTTAATACAAAAAATATTTAGTTATTTATAATAAACAAATTATATAATAATAATTATTATAAATATAATAATACTATTTACATTTAATATAAATTTATTTTTTTAATTATAATTTTTAAATTTATAAATATTTAAATTATTTATTTCTGTATAATAATTTATAATTTTTACATAATAACTCATATATTTTTTTTGAAATTAATTATTTAATGATATAGAAAATAACTTACATAATTTTAATTTACCAAAATATACACAAAAATACCTAATATTTGATTATTTTGTTTTTTAAAGAGAATGATAAATTTGTAATATTATATTTTATACACAAAATAACCTTATATTTTGTTTTTTAAAGAAAATAACTTACATAATTTTAATTTACCAAAATATACACAAAAATACCTAATATTTGATTATTTTGTTTTTTAAAGAGAATGATAAATTTGTAATATTATATTTTATATCTTTAAAAAAATTAAAATACCTCATAACCATCATATCACTCACAAACTTTCCTTACAAATTCATTAAAACATTTCTTAATCTAAACACACTCACTTTCTTCACACTTTCCTTACAAATCATCACACATCCACTCCTTAAGTCCACACACTTCCCCTCCTCAATTCAAATACAACCTAATCGAAACGATTTCCACCCATTATTTTCTTTCCTCCTCTACAATGCACACCTTGAAGCAAATACACCCTTTATATTATGTTTACTTCTAAATATGTGCAATGAGGAGGGATGGATGGGCGAATGCTTCTTGTATTTGTTTAAGTAGTTTTGAGGGTGGGAGAGCGGATGGGGGGGAGGATGACAACATTTTTTGTATTCACATAAATGAAGAGATTTGCAGAAATTCCACCTAAAATTCTTGCATTTTATCCAAATCCCTTTTTCAAGCATTTTTAAACTATTAATAATATAAATTATTCAAAATATTAATAATATTAATTATTTTATCACTATTATAATTACTAATATATATATACACACACAATATACATAATTTTATTTAAAAATTTCAAAAATAATTAATTATATTATTAATAACAACATACACTACAAGAAAAAAAAAGTTTTAACTAAAGTTATTTAGTATAGGTTAATATATTCCTATGACTTAATTTAATTAACAAAGATTTTTTTTAAGGTTAGTTAAATTCTAAAAGTTTATTCTAAAATCTCGACAAAATAGCGGAGGTTATTTTAACCTTCATAAAAGTTTATTCTAAAACCTCAGCAAAATAACTGAGGTTGTCTCAACCTTCGTCAAGTTACAAAGGTTTAATCTAAAACCTCAATAAAATAATGATTTTTTTTTAACCTTCACTAAATTTCAAAGGTTTATTCTACAACCTCAACAAAATAACAATTTTTTTTAACCTTCATTAAATTCTAAAGGTTTATTCTAAAACCTCATCAAAATAGTATGTGAGTAATGATTTTATGGTGACACATAATTAATATATGCTTTATCTATTTATTTAATTTATATATGTTTTATCAAAATTTCAAAATTGTTCATAGATTAGAGCTTTTGAATGTTTTTTTTTCACTTTTGAGTTCTTAAATTTTGCTATTTGATCATTAGCAATTTTCTTTAAAAGTTAGGTTTCATTATTATTTTCTCCAAAATTCATTTTTGAAAATTCTTGAAAATTTTCCGGTTTGGAAATCTCATTGGATCTGTGGTGTGAACAGTATATCCAGTGGTGCGAATATCAGATTTGGTTTAGGTTTTCAGATTTTCCTAAAATTTTTCTCTACTTTTTGCGTCGTTGTTCTTCATCTTCTGAGTGTTCATGAAATTTGAATCGGAACAACTCCGATGTGAATGAAATCGGTGCACGAGGCGGATAATAGGTGGCCAGTGGTTCGCCTTCAAATGATGCAAACAACGGTGATGAATGCCAGTTCGGTGCGATATCCAATTGAAGCGGTGTGGTGTTGGAATAGTCAAGAACGAATGTTTTTGCATTTCCGACAACCTAAATCGGTGAACGGAAGCGGAATTTTCGGTGAACGAAGTGGGTGAACGGTTTGCGTTTTTCTTCATCTTAAATAGGTAAGTGAGTTTGATTGGAGAACATTGAAACGGTGTGACAAAGGAGTGGCAGCTTCCGGCGACTGTAATCAGAAAGTTGAACGGAGAAGACGACCGGAAACTTAAAATTGATTAAATTCAGTAATTGGACGAGGACTCCGGCAGTTCTCGTAGGAGCTAAAATCGGAGCTGAAGCGATTCTCGTGGAGCACACTCAGGTTTCGGGCATGCGATCTCGTCTTCAACTACGAACGACGTAGGAGTTGGATTCGAAACTGCAATTTGAAGTTTGAAAAACAGATAAGTGGATTTCTCAAGATAATCTCCTTGTTTTTCTCAGGTAAAATTGATTAACGATACTTGAAATTTTTTGAGTGAATCATTGGTGATTCAGTGGAAGTGTTGGGGAGAAGTTGTGAATTGATTCCTTGACTGAGTTTCTGGTGAAGCAGAGCTACTGTTTTTCTTGTTCTAAATTTGTTATTTGGTGAAAAATTAAATGTAATTGTGAATCTGTTTTGAGCTTTGAAAAAACTGCAGAAAACGTGTTTGATAAAATTACAAAGTGGAAGTTGTATTCAATTGGTTCTAGCTTAATTGTATTGTTGGTGCAGAATTTTAAAATTTCAATTGACAAGGGCAGTAGTGTGATTAAAAGTTTGTATTTGAAAAATTGAGAAATTGGCGGTTCAGTGTTTTTGGGAATTAAACTTCGTTGATTCAATTTTGTTGTAAGGAAGCAGATTGGCGAAGTAATAATTTGGTAATTTGGAAAATTCACGATGAAATTGGTGCGCTGGAATTGGTGGAAGTTGAGTTCGTTAGCAGCCTAAACATTTCTTCATTGGTGATGTGTTGCTGGTCCAGTAGAAGAGTTGATGCACTCTAGAAGGTCCAAGTGGTTTGTCTTGGTGCAGATTTTCCCAAACGCTGCTGGTGAGTGATAAAGGTGAAAACAGTTTACAGAAGTCAACTTGAGACATGTCAAATTAGCATTGTAAGTACTTTGTTGGTTGAATTAAGAAGTTCTAAAACTGATTCAGCGCTGGCGTAAAAAATTGGAAGTGCAGCTAGTGATAATTGTTGCATTGGCGAATAGTTGAATGGTGCCTTTGATGAATTGAAATGGAAAAAGCTAGGATAATGGTTTAAATTCAATTTAGAAAGCAAATTTTGGTGGTTAGCTGATATTGTTTATTATATTATATGCAGTGCTTACTTCATGGTTTAGGCTCAAATATCCTTACATGGCCATTGGTGCTCTGGTCTCATCAGCTCCGATCCTCTACTTTTATGATATTACACCACAGTATGGTTACTACTCTATTGTTTCAAGGGATTTTTAGAGTAATTTATCATATTTTGATTTTGATTTTTTCTTTATTTGTTTAATTCTACCATCAAATATATGTCAAAAAAAGGTGACTTAATGATGAGTTGGTATATTCAGGAAGCCAGTGAAACATGTTACAAGAGATTCAAGACTTACTGGTGTAGCTTGAACGTGCCTTTCTAACATTCTTCCAAACTATTGGATTTTATTTGCTTACATTCACCATATTTAATAGAATTTACATTTTTTTTTCTTTTTTTTAACGCTATTAAATTCTAAAATATGAATATCCACTAAAAGCATTTATAATACAATGGTTAATGATACTTTCATTAATGCTCTTCGTGCTGCTCTTGCTTCTTTTGGCTGTGAGTCTGACTTGCCGTTGTTTTTAAACTGTATTATTGATATTTCATTAAATTTTTCTAATTATATTAATCTATGTTTCCAAGGAGCTCCTCAACCCAATTTAAGATGTTAACAAACTGTTGAACTGAGTCCTGCAGATGCTATTGGATATCCAAGCTGTTAAGACAATTTTTCTTGAAGTTCCTTCTCTTTCTGTAATATTAATTTGTATTCAATAGTTTCTATGCTTAAATATATATTTTTTTAAAATATAATTTGGTATATTGCTTGTGTGTACTACAAGAAATATCACTATTATGATAATATTTAATGTTCCGATGTCCAATTGTCCCACCAATTTGTTAATTCTTTTAAGTATTTATATAATATTATGTTAGAACTAACTAATAATTTTATATGAACTTAAACTATAAAGAAGCAGAGAAATTGTCTATCAAGGTACATTCTATCTTTCTACCTTGGGAACCATTAACATAGCCTTTTATGTAAAATTAATGACTTTTGGCATGAATTGGTAAGTGTTAGACCTTGAGAGTACAAACGTGAAAACCCTCTATAAAAGAGTCCAAACATATATGTAGCTGATTGACTTTGATTTGGCTGAACTTGACATGAAGAAAGTTATTGAGATAGGTGATGTTGGTGTAATCTATCAATACTGATTAACAAATTATACTCTAAAAAGATAATTAAGAAACTGTTTTACATTCTAACTTTGTTTCTTATTAATTAAGTCAATTTTTTTGAGTTATTCAACTATTTATCTTTATTGAAGAATAAAGATATAGAGGACATCAAGATGCACCAAACTTCATTTTTTTAATTTTTTTTATAAGTTGTAAATTCGTTAGTTTATTTAAATATACAACTAAACGTTATATTTATCTTTTTTGGACAATGTTTATTGAATATATTATTTAATCATGAAAAATTTCTTTGTATGAAAATTTAAATGTTTTAGTTAATTATTTAATTTTTGAGTAAAATTAAATGTTTTTAGTTCCAAACCTATGGTATTTTATATGGATTTTGAAATCTATGATATTTTATGAAGGTTTTGAAACCTATGATATTTGTACGGAGGTTTTGAAACCTATGGTATTTTATGAAAGTTTTGAAACCTATGGTATTTTACAGAGGTCTCGAAACCTATGGTATTTTACAGAGGTCTCGAAACCTATGGCATTTTATAGAGGTTTTTGAAACCTATGGTATTTTACATAGGTTTTGAAACTCATGGTATTCTATACAGGTACTAAACCTCATGGTCTTTTACGAGGATTTTGAAATCCATGATATTTTTCGGGAGTTTGGAAACCCATGGTAATTACGAAGATTTTGGAACCCATGATATTTTACGGAGGTTTTCAAATACACGGTATTTTACGAAGGTTCTTAAACTTATGATATGTATAAGAGGTTTTAAAAGACGTTTTCTGAAGTTTAAAAAATCCAAAATCCTAGAGAACATGTTCCTTAGGGATGGTTTAACCGGGGAAATTACAACCTGGATAAATGACTTAGCGGAAGTTTTAATCCTTGGTAATGTAAAATTAAACCTTGTTAAAATTATTTTTTCTTGTACTGAATATACTTATAAATGATGAAAATAATAAAATAAAATTATAATATAAAAAACATATATAGTTATATAAAATAACAAATATATAATAACAAATATTATTTTCATAAATTTTAATATATTTAATAAATTCATTTCAGTTTAACACAAAATTATTTTTTATTATGTTTTTTAATTTTTTATTAAAAATAAAATTAATTATAGATATTATATATTAGAAAAATTTAATTAACTCAAACCTACACACAAAAATAATTCATTATTTATATATACTTTTAATAATAATGATAAATTTGTAAACTTACATTTTACACCTTTAAAATATTTTTTAAATTCCCTCCCAACTATCACATCATCACAAATTCAATCAACCATACTCACATAATTACTCTATCATCATTCGATCCAAATAACTTCACACATCTTCTCTAATCCTCACAAATCAACATCTTCCCCGCAAATTTTGAAATCTAAATAATTGGTAGTTAAAACATTGATAACTAATTAGATACCAATTTAGAAACTATTTGCCAATAATAGAAACTAATTTAGAAACCACTAATTTTTTTAGTCTTTAAAATGGTCTCCAATTTAGTCACTATAGCAACTAATTATTTTTTGTTTCTAAAATTGGTTTCTATTTAATGATTTACTTGTAGTGTTATATTAATATTAATATTAAAAAAACTATTAAATAACAATCAAATTTAGAGACAAAAAATAATTAGTCACTATATTAACTAAGTTAGATAATATTTGAAAAATTAAAAATTATTTTTATATAAATTATTTATATTATTAATAAAAATTATAAAATAATTTATAAATTTGTATCTAACAATGTTAGTAGCTAAAATTTTTGGTAAGTAATGTATATATCAATTTTAGAAACTATTTTATAATTTTTTATTAATAATATAAAGTAATTTAATATCAATTTTTTTAATTTATAAAATAATATATAATTTAAAATATAATAACTAATTATTTTAATTTCTAAAATTAATTAATATTTTTCTTGAAATATAATATTATTAATATTATTTTTTAGTAATACTTTTATTATTATTATTATTATTATTATTATTAATCATATTAAGATTATTAACATTAATATTAAGGATTTTAATAATAATAACAATATTTTATTATATAATGTTTAAAGTTTGATTTGGAATCAAAACACGCATTCCATGCGTGATCTCTTCTGATGTTTACATATAATTTAATATATTTCAATAACTGATTTTTTAATTAATTTGTAAGTAAACTAATGCACAATTTAAAAATAAATTTATAAATAATTATATACGGATAAATCCAATAAATAATATCTATATAATTAGATACTGATATTACTTACGAATATCAACATATGAATTTACTTATAAATTTTTAAATCTCCTGGTAGATATTTATGTCTAATTTATTTATGAATTTTTTTTTTTACAATTCGTAGATAATTTTGTTTACTTATCAAATTTTTTTTATTATCTACGGATTTTTTTAGTAGGTAATAACGAATTTTCTTATAGCATTATGTCGGCTCTAAAAAAAAAATAAATGATGTATAAAACATGTTTGAGCGGTGGGAAGAATTTCTCGATGTGTAACACTAAAATGATAAAAAAGATATTTTTAATGTGCAACAACTAGAAAACAACATGCAGGACGACTTAATGCAACTTTGGGGGGGCAGTTTAGGACAATAACAGTCACACAACATAACACAAGATGAGACACAAGAAGAGACACAAGGTGGGAGCAATAACGATTTGGTGTGTCGACTAGGTAGGGGGAGTGGGTGACACATGGATGACAGAGATTGGGGGATGTGACATTAAGCTCAGGGATAAACACAAAAGTGACAACACGAATCATGAACAAAGAAGAAGACAAATGGGTAATGGCACAAAAGAAAAGTGTCATGAATAAGGTGTTTTAAAAGAAGTCAAACTTTTTACATTGATTCACCATAACTAATGTAAAAATTCATTTCTACATTAAGTGCAAAAATGAATGATATTTTTTTTTACGTCTTCACTTAGTTACCAAAATGTCACTGTACATATTTTTTGTCGTTATTTTTAGGCCATTCAACGTCAAAATTGTAATGTAAATGAGCTTTCTACACTAGTGAACTCACAAGGTTGTTGTTAGAAGGGATTTAATTTTTGTAGAAAATAAACTGCAAAATGAGCATAAACTAAAAAACTTTATAACTTGGTTTGTAGGTTAACCAAATCTCAAGCACTAGATATTTGATTGCTTTATTCTTAGTCTTGGTTACAACATATTTAGTTTAGACTTGTATCTATTATAATAAGTTTGATGAGAATGTTTTATCATCCTAGTATTATATATGAATGATATGTTACGGTAAATTTCAACAATTAAATAAAATAATTGGAGACAAAGATGACAAACGAGTCTAATATAAAACTTGGAACTAGTAAATGCGATTTTAGAAATACATATTTATCGAGACAAAAAATAGATAAGAAAGTTTGATTTTCTCAAAATAATTATTTTTTCAACCTAGTTTGATCAATTATAAGGTATCCGAGTAACAATAAAAAAAAGAACGTTATCCGAGTAACAATAAAAAAAAGAACGTTATGTCATTTTTCCTTGCTGAAAAGGAGAAAAGGTTGTAGTGTTTTTTTTCTTTGAACAAATTAGGTTCACAGTATAGATATCTTCTCAATTCAACACATGACAAATTGATCAATCACAAAGAAAATTGGCATTGGACCATGAAAGGTGGAAGAAAGCAAGCCTTTTTCCATTATTAATCAATTTGTTTCCGAATTCTTTTCTTTAAGTTAGGATATTCTAACTAACAAACGCCCCAAATTTTAGCAAACGTTGACTTTGTTTGTGGTTCATAAACCATTTACACAACTATATATATTCATGTACCTTCCCAAACCAAGGTAAGGGAAGGAGGAAAGTAAATCACCAACAACAACAACAGGACAAAAAATAACTAAAATGGCAAACAAATATGTTGCATTGTTGTTGTTGGTATGCCTCACAGTTGTTGCAACTGTTGAAGCTGAAAAATACCAAACTCCATGCGTTCACGATTGTCTCTCAGTTAAATGCGGCGAACACCCCTCAAGCTTTTGCAAGTTCCTTTGTGGTTTCGGTTGTTCAAGTGCTGGAATGGTAAATGGTAAGTTAATTTGTTTACACATAAATATTTTTTTTTTATATTCTGTGAAATATTGGAATAATTTTTTTAATAAAACCTTAATTGTTTTAATAAATCAACAATATTTAATATAAATAAATTCAATGCTTTTTCATCTTCGGGTTTAGATTTCAAAATCATAAGACAAAATTGTTAAGGAAAATAGGCATTATCTTATGGATGAAACTTCTTATTTCCACTTCAATTGGAATTGTTTAAAATATTGTCATTAAATTTTGAATGAAGATAAAAATATGACATAGTGTATTGATATTATAATTTATTTTATTTCTTTATTTATTATCAGTGTATTTGAGTGTGTAATAATATACAAGATAATTGTTTCTTTTACTTAATTAAAAATAAAAGAAAGAAATAAAATTATTCTCATTTAAAATAGTTATTGTAGTTTATAGACATGAAGAAGATTGATTATGTTTATGTGTATGTGAATTTCATAAATATTTATTATTCTTGAGTTTTTTATTTTAAAATGTACCATGCAGCAAATAAGATAAAAACAAATGGAGTGAAGACAAAAACAGCACAATCATCACAGCCAGAAGCACCACAGTTATCAAGAAAGGTTCAAGCACAATCAGAGAAAGACTATAAAAAAGAAATGCAAAGCCTTCATTAAGATATCAGAGTTTTGTAGCATAGGTTTGGCAAAATAGAGTTAATGGGGCTTAACATGGTTTTTTCTCATTAACAAAAGGACATAATATTGTTATTTTTGTCCTATCCTCCTTTCCTCAATTATCATTAAATTAAATATTATCCATCTTTTTCTCACTCTCTTTTTTTTCTTTTCCGACCAATTCCATTTATCAATATTAACTAAGTATAAATGCCACAACTATAACTATGCACCAATTTACGTAAAAAAAAAATATGATCAGTGTTACTAAGAAATAGTTACATTGAAAAAAAAATCAATTATGAGTTGAATTACATGTTATAATAGAAAAATAATTCTAATTAACATTAAGTACAAATAATTATAGTTGACTATAATCGAAATAATCTATTTGATATCAATCCAGAAATTCCATTGATGTTAATTAATGTTTGTTGAAAATTAACACTAGCTTTCATAAGTAAAAAAAAAAAGTCTAATGATGGTTATTATAATTGATTTTGACCTAAAAAGAATCTTTTGTTAACACTTAATCTAAAAAATAATGTTGAGTGAAAGCTCTTACTTTGACTAGTACAACAATGTCTCGACTTCGACAAAGTTATCGACATTCCAACATCATTTAGTGACACCTAACCAAATCAAGACAATAGCAATTTAACCAAAGTGCATGAAAAGGTATGAAGTAAAAATTGTACACGTGAAAGGCAAGAAAGTATAAACATTTGAAACTCTTACATTTTTTCCAGCAAAAATGTTATCTATTTATAAATAACAATACTTGAGGTGCTTGGACCCATATATAAAAATTGTGTAAGATAATATGTTAAAAAAAAATAAGCTTATCACACTCAAATTCTTGCCTAACCTACACAATAATGGTACATTCCCTTTCAGACTTCATAAAGACAATTATTATTAGCTACACAACTACCACATATACTTAGGCCATTGACTAACTTCTTTTATGTAACTCCCTTGCATTTAATATTTCATTGTTAAGAATATCTCCTGCCGCTTTGCTTTGTTGCCTTTCCAATAAGTGCAGTACTACTTAGACTTAGACATCATGCATATTTCTCATTACTTCGTTGTTGCTAATTGTGGCACCTATACCCTTTCATAACTTAAATTTTGTTCATGCTTTGTGTCTGGTTGCATGGAGGAAACTCAAACTAGAGGAGGTTGTGCACTATTATATTTAAAAAACTAGTTCAACTTTAGCTACTTCTGCATTCCATTCCTTCCGTATTTCATTTTTTTGTCGTTTTTACATTCATTTTGGTTTTCTTTTTTCTGCTTTGTATGCATGTTCACCTTTGATAATGAGAATGTACTTGTAGATTGATGTTCATCTTAAATAAATTCGTCTAAAGCTTCAATGAAGAATGATATGTTGGATTTCAACGTGATTACATTTTTTGGTATTAATACTCGTAGTGGTAAAGTTATTTGTCCTTTTCCTGTCAGATGGAAGTTTCTTTCACCAGGATGTGTTAAAATTAACACTGATGGGGCTATTAGGGGTATCCTGGTCTTGCTACTTGTGGATGTATTTTTTGGGGAGTATGAGGGAGTTTATTGGAGCTTTCTCTGCATTTCTTGAAGTTCAGACTGCTATGGTTGCTGAGTTTTATGGAGTTATACATGTTATGAGAAACTCAAAAGATTGGGCATACTAATGTCTAACTTGAATGTGCTTTTGCCTTTATCTGTGTTGTGTTTATTGCTAGGACTAATGTTTAATGATGTCTAATATGAAAATTTTATAAAAAAATATATAAGTATTTATCATATTAATCTATCTGAAACATGATAAACTTAGCAATATATTGGCATTATATTCTCCTTTTCTGATTGGATTTTGTCACCTATAACCTGTGTTAGTATGGTAACAAGGTAAGTGCATAAGTTTGTAAGTTTTTTTCATAATCTAATGAAAGTAATTTAAAAGAGTCATTACAATCTTCTATACATACTGTAAGTAAGGTTGGATATTGCAATAAATTGGCATCAATTACTCAAGGTCAAGGGTATAGGTTGTTTTGTCTCTTTGAATTAGTTTGATTGGTGGGGAGTGTTGTTTTCTTGGTGCAGGTTAAGATGGTGGGGAGCAGGGAATCTATCCTGTAAAAGAAGCACGAAGTGAACAAAGATCGTGGAAGGAGGCTTGAAGATTTTATGCATCCAGCGTAAAAGAGTGCCTTCAATTAGTGGGATGTTTGTGGAATTGTTTATGCAGATAATACTGGATGCAAATTTAAGTAGAAGTTCAAAGAATAATAATTCTGTTACTGATGTAGAATCACAAAGGTTATTCGTATATGCAAGCTTTTAAGGTTTTGTGGCATTTCAGTAATGGCAAAATGTTGATTCTTTAGGAGGGTTTGGACTACTAGAAGCGTTAGACTTTCTGTGTGCATTGTAGCAGCCAATTTAAGATGCTTATAATAGGATGCTGATTTTTTGGTGTGCAGTTTTGAGTTTGGTGATGTAACTCAATGACAAACTTCTTAAGCAGCTTTTTGGCTTTGAGTAGTGAGCCTTGAAAACTGCAGAAAAGCTTCATAGTTGGGGTATAAAATATCATTTTTTCACGAGAATTTAAAGCTGGATGGCATAGGAAGAAGGAGTGCATTTTAAGCAAATGTTGGGAGATTTGAGGGCATATGTTTGGGGGGAGTTAACATTGATTCTTGAAGAGTTATTTCTCTTTTGGAAGCCCAGGCTTGTATTGTTAAGTCTGGGAGTTAAAATAGCTGTACAATTTTTTAGTTTTTGTATAAGGGTTGGGATATCCCTGAAGTGTCTCCAATTTAATTTAATTAAATTTTTGCTGAAAGAAAAAACTTAGCAATATAATTTTTATTCAAAAGAATATAATATTATATATATATATATAAACTCATAATCCTATATTTTAAAAATTATTTTAATATTATTATTTGTAAATAAATTTTAAGCTAACAAAAACAAATTTATAGTGTTAAAGTAATATATACTCACCCATACAAAACAGTTAACAAATGGTAGTTGCAAAAAAGCAAAGACAGTAAGATAAAATCCAGTTGTCTATATGGTTTTCATCATATGAGAGAGAAAGCCATTTTGAAAGATCATCCCTCTTCCACACCCTCACTCTCCCTCAATCACTCTAATCTAAACAACTTTCACCCACTCTCTTCTTTGTTCTTACACAATACACACATCCTTAGTCATAATTACATCTTCACACGTAAACACAGATTTTGCCTCATATACTTAGTATACTCCCTCATCCATTTTACGCAAGATTATGTCTCCGTTCTATTTCCGAGTCTCACTTTTTAATATAAAATAAAATTCCATAAATTTATACAATCAAATACTTCTAAATTTTTAGAATTATAATTTATTTTCAAATTTTTTACCTAATTAATATATTTTGGCATAAAATATTTTAATCTTTATATAAAAATATTATTGTCTAAAAGTTATTATTCATGCGTATTATGAGGAATTTAGTGAGATTTCTTTGTCCTTTTTAAGACTCAATTGTCAGATGTTTACAATTTGAGGGAACAAAATGACTATTTATCCTTCAAATTAATATATTTGTTTTGCTTACAGAAAATACAAAATTAATAAGTTGTTATTAATATTAAGGAAATGTCCAAGGCCAAAACCATTTAGATTTTCTTGAAATATGGCATGAAGATAAGGATTATGAGCATATATTTATTCACACTCACTAGTCTTATTCATAGATTATTGGACTATAATAATAAATAAATTCATTGTTTTAATTACTATTCTTATAATTGAGTTTATTTGGGCCTTAACTATTATTATTGTTAATTTTGTGTTTTTAGAGTAAATTATCCGGAGGAAGCATCTACCTTTGTGAATTGGCCAAATATGCAAAAGTCCAAGTTGCTTCTTGAACCAAAACAGGAAACAAATTCTGAGGAGAAGAAAGAGAAAATAAAATCTACAATATCTCAGAAATAGAATTGGAAGCAAATCTTCAGCAAAATACAAGAATTCTAGAAAGATGGAAACTTGGAAACGGTTAACAAAATATAAACTACAATATTCTCTCAAGATCCTTAGAGCAGAAAAGTCTATAAAAGGACACAAGCATCAAGGAGAAAAGGGAGAGCTTCATAGGGTTTTCTTAGTTTATTTTCTTCTTAGTAATTCTTTTATTTTGCCTCCGCATGGAAGGCTAAACCTTTTTGGTTGATTCCTTTTGTAATTTTCCATTGAATTCTGAGGTTTTGTTCAATAAAAGTTTTGATTTTTAAGTCTCTATAGTAGTTGTTTTTATTGTCTAATCTCCTGGAAACCTAGTTTTTGTGAGAGGTTGTACTTGAACGTATGATTGAGAGTCTTCCTTGTCTTAAACTTTGGTTTCTTAATTAGTTTGCATCGTTCTAATTAATTTCTTGGGCGCATGATTAAAGAGAGAGAGGAGGTAAGCATTCCCATGGAGTATATGCACGAAACAAAGTGGGTATTGATTAAACCAGTAGACGCATGTTTTACTGGAGAGTTTCAGTTGAATTAGATTGGTGCATGTTCAATCTGGTTTAACTCTATTGGAGGATTGAGAAAAGATTAATCTTTAGAGAACCTGTGAAGAATTCAATGGTGGAAGAACTTGGGATCAACCGCTTTTTATTTGCTATTTTAATCTCTTTTATATTTTCTGCACAACTATCTCAAACCCCCTTTTTATCTTTATTGTTATTGCTAACTTTTATTGCTTGCAGATATATTTTAAACCCTGATCAATTGATTTTACTATTGAATTCGTTGGGAGACGACTTGGGGTCATCTGGCCACAATTATATTATCATCTCTCTAGTATTAGACAAGTCTACGCTAGAATCATATTAATTTGACAGAAAAACGACAACTATCAATAATGATTTTGGTAACCTTATCAAAAGTAAATGGGAAAACTTCCTAGTGTTGGGAAACAACATACAAAAGCTAAAGGATAAATTAAAAATGCTAGAGGGGATTTGAAAGTTTGGAACAAAGAGGTTTTTGGATACATGGATAGGCTCAAGCTAGATTTGTTAAATGAAATACAAGTGTTAGAGCAGTTGGATGATGTTGATAACCTTGAAAAGAACAAGATCTGGGATTGAAGGGAGCTCTTGAGCCAGTTTCAAGTTATAAATATGAGAAACGAATCTCTCTTACAACAAAAATCAAGGGCATTGTGGTTCAAACAGGGAGACTCCAACTCCAAATACTTCCTTAATGGGATTATCCTTCACTTACTTAGGTCTGCCGATAGGAGGTAATCCATGTAGATGCTCCTTTTGGGAGCCTGAATTATCAAAGATTAAAAAGAAGTTATATGTGTGGAAAAGAAGAAATCTATCATTCACGGGACGAGTGTGCCTTATAAAATCTGTAGTTAATGTCATACCTTTGTTCTACCTATCATTTTTTAAAGCACCGGTTGGTGTTTGCAAGGAAATCACAAAGTTACAGATAATTTTTTTGTGGGGGTGGGGGAAGAAGGAAAGAAAATTGCTTGGATTAGTTGGGAAAACATATGTAAATCGAAAGCGGAGGGTGGCCTTGCCATTAGAAGTATAAATTTGTTTAATAATGCACTCCTGACAAAATGAAAATGGAGAATGATGTCCCATGAGGTTGGCCTTTGGAAGGATGTTCTAGAATCAAAGTATGGATCATGGAGGAGGGTAAATCTAATAACACCGGATCAGAATAAGTACAAATATAGATGGTGGACTGATTTATGTAAGGTATGTAACACCGATCAAGGAACTAATTTGTTTGACTCAAATGTGGTTTGGGAAGTGGGGTATGGGTCATAATTAAAATTCGGGGAAGACAAGTGGTTACACAATTCTCAGCTAAAAAAGGAGTACCCTAAAATCTATAATAATTCTCTGATCAAAGGCAAACCAATTGATAGATTCAGAAGTTGGTCTAGGGAAGGTTGGAATTGGGCTTTTAGTTGGAGAAGGGATTGATTTGAATGAGAAAGACCTATGCTAGAAGATTTTATGGTTTGTATATCACAATCATTTTTACATTCAGATAAGGAAGATAAATGGTTATGGAGTGACCCCCATCTTATAGCTTTTCAGTAAAGTTTGCATATACAAAGTTAGCTAATCATGATGCAGGGGTACTTCTAAATCATTTTTTGTGTTGTGGAGCTTAAAGGTTACTCCCTCTGCACAATTATTTGTTTAGAGGGCTTTTTCAAATAAGGTAGCAACCAAAAAGAATCTGTTGAAAAAGGGGAATTATCTTGAGGGACACATTGTGTACCCTATATGGGAGGGAGGAGGAGACAACTTCACACAGTCTTATTACATGTATTGTGTCAAATGCAGTTTGGAATTTGTGCAACAGTTGACTTGGTATTAGTTCAGTGAACCACAATGTCCTGATTAATCATTTTGAACAATTCTACTATTCCTGTTTCAATAATTAGGGTAATAGTTTATGGAAAAGTCTTTGCGTCTCGGTGATGTGGAGTATTTGGAAGCATAGAAATATGTCTATTTTTAATCAAGCAAAGGTTGAAGCAGAGGAAATTCTTTCCATGGCTCAAGTCCAGTCTTGGGCTTGGATGAAACATAAAGTAAGGAAGGTCATTTTCTCTTTTTCTGACTGGTTGGTGTCTCCCTTATTTGCATTAACATGGCGACTAAATAAATTTGCTCGCATAAAATTTACTCATTTGTATTTGCGTGTCTGAATGGCTATAATGTACGCTCGTTGTCTCAATGCATTAACTCAGGCGTAAATACGTTACTAGGTTTTTATGCATTCCAAGGGTTTATTTTCCATTTTCTTGCGCTGGCTGAGAGGCGTGGAAGGTTTTTGTTCTATGTGCAGGTTGTGTTGTAGCATTATTGGGTGTGTTAGAGCTTCCTGTGATGGCGACACGGTTGTGGAAAACAAATATCATTTGGTTGAAAAAGGATGCATCGAAAAGAGACCAAAGATGGTGTATGAGACAATAGAAGGACTATGGGATCTGTAACTTAGGATGGAAGGAAGAAGACAAAATTAGAGTAAAGATTTTTCTGACAAGTGTAGAATGAGATACCTTTTGCAGCAAAATAGTTGATGCTAGTGTAAGGGAAAGCAATGCAGATTGTCTTATCAACTTTGAAGGGATATTTGACCATCACTAGAGGTTTTTATGAGAAAGTTTTTGGGAGTGTATCTGTGAGCGGTTTAAAGTATATTGTGCTGGAAATATGCATATTTGTTGCATAATATATTTTATTTTGTTTTTTCTATAGTGCTGGAAAATGCAGAGTTGCTGCACTGAAAAACATTGGTTCTTATAAGTTTTCAGGTGGTTGAGATGATTTTGGATGTTTTCTTGTGTTTTTTTTAATAATTGTATAAAGGTTGGGACACCCGTGAAATGTTCCCTTTAATTAATTTAATCTTTATTGGAAAAAAAGGGGAAATGTCCAAGTCTTGCAAGTAGAAAAGGAGGTGCACAACTTTTGTTGCTTTATAAAGTGTGTTATGTTCTTCAGCATATTATTTCTTATAGATAAAATTATCTATATCCAATGTTATTAAGCTTGAAATTAATTAATTTATTCTCTTACTAATTGACTTAGACTCCTTAATTACATAATTGTTTCAAGCTTTGGTATAAGTAAAAAAAAATTTGCTTCGAAATTCATGTTAGTTGTTTGAATCTATGATTTTAACAATGCTTTCTTCTACTAGCATCCTATCAAATTCAGAGGTAATTGTATAACCAATGTTCTGCATGGGAAGAACACAAAGTAATGACTGACAAAATGGTCACTAAGCGAGAAAACATACACATTGCATTTTTTATATATGAAATAGAAAATAGATTAGAACTTTCAATATCTTTTGTTAAATTTAGAGCATTGAAGAACCTATGCCATTGTTTGTTTCTAAAAAGGAAAAAATGTTTTAGTTTTTTCTTTGAGAAAATTAGGTTTACAAAATAGATATCTTCTCAGTTGGATACAGGACATATTGATTAATCACACTTCAAACTGGAGTTAGACCACGAAAGGTGGAAGAAAACAAGCCTTTTAAATTAATAACCGGTTCTTTTCCATATCTTCTCTTAAAGTTAAAAATATTCTAACTAATAACAACCCCAAATTTTAGCAATAGATGTTGACTCTTTTTGTGGTTCATAAACCATTTACACAACTATATATACTCATCTATCTTCCAAAACTAAGGTAAGGGAAGGAGGAAAATAAAACCACCAACAACAACAGAAAAAAAAATAACTAAAATGGCAAACAAATACGTTGCATTGTTGTTGGTGGTGTGCCTCACAGTTGTTGCAACTGTTGAAGCTGAAAAATACCAAACTCCATGCGTTCACGATTGTCTCTCAATTAAATGCGGCGAACACCCCTCAAGCTTTTGCAAGTTCCTTTGTGGTTTCGGTTGTTCAAGTGCTGGAATGGTAAATGGTAAGTTAATATTTTTACACATAAATATTATTTTTGTATATTCTGTGAAATATTGGAATAATTTTTTTTAATAAAACCTTAATTGTTTTAATAAATCAACAATATTGAATATAAATAAATTCAATGCTTCTTCATCTTCGGGTTTAGATTTCAAAATCATAAGACAAAATTGTTAAGGAAAATAGGCATTATATTATGGATGAAACTTCTTATTTCCACTTCAATTGGAATTGTTTAAAATGTTCTCATTAAATTTTGAATGAAGATAAAAATATGACATAGTGTATTGATATTATAATTTATTTTATTTCTTTATTTACTATTAGTGTATTTGAGTGTGTATTAATATCCAAGATAATTGTTTCTTTTACTTAATTAAAAATTAAAGAAATAAATAAAAATATTCTCATTTAAAATAGTTATTGTAGTTTATAGACATGAAAGAAGATTGATTATGTTTATGTGTATGTGAATTTCATAAATATTTATTATTCTTGAGTTTTTTATTTTAAAATGTACCATGCAGCAAATAAGATAAAAACAAATGGAGAGAAGACAAAAACAACACAATCATCACAACCAGAAGCACCTCAATTATCAAGAAAGGTTCAAGCACAATCAGAGAAAGACTATAAAAAAGAAATGCAAAGCATTCATTAAGATATCGGAGTTTTGTAGCATAGGTTTGGCAAAATAGAGTTAATGGGGCTTAACATGGTTTTTTCTCACTAACAAAAGGACATAATATTGTTATTTATGTCCTATCCTCCTTTCCTCAATTATCATTAAATTAAATATTATCAATCTTTTTCTCACTCTCTTTTTTTCTTTTCCAACCAATTCCATTTATCAAAATTAACTAAGTATAAATGTCACAACTATGCACCAATTTACGTAAAAAAAAACATGATCAGTGTTACTAAGAAATAGTTACATTGAAAATAAATCAATTACGAGTTGAATTACATGTTATAGGAAAAATATTCTAATTAATGTTATAATAGGAAAAATGATTCTAATTAATATTAAGTAGAAATAATTATAGTTGACTATAATCGAAATAATCTATTTGATATCAATACAAAAATTCCATCGATGTTAATTAATGTTTGTTGAAAATTAACAATAGCTTTCATAAGTAAAAAAAAAAAAAGTCTAACGATGGTTATTACAATTGATTTTGACTTGAAAGAACCTTTTGTTAACACTTAATTAAAAAATAATGTTGAGTGAAAGCTCTTACTTTGACTGGTACAACAATGTCTCGATTTCGACAAAGCTACCGACATTTCAACATCATTTAGTGACACCTAATCAAATCAAGACAATAGCAATTTAACCAAAGTGCATGAAAAGGTATGAAGTAAAAATTGTACACGTGAAAGGCAAGAAAGTATAAACATTTGAAACTCTTACCTTTTTTCCAGCAAAAATGTTATCTATTTATAAATAACAATACTTGAGGTGCTTGGACCCATATATAAAAATTGTGTAAGATAATATGTTAAAAAAAATAAGCTTATCACACTCAAATTCTTGCCTAACCTACACAATAATGGTATATTCCCTTTCAGACTTCATAAAGACAATTATTATTAGCTACACAACTACCACATATACTTAGGCCATTGACTAACTTCTTTTATGTAACTTCCTTGCATTTAATATTTCATTGTTAAGAATATCTCCTGCCGCTTTGCTTTGTTGCCTTTCCAATAAGTGTAGTACTACTTAGACTTAGACATCATGCATATTTCTCATTACTTCGTTATTGCTAATTGTGGCACCTATACCCTTTCATAACTTAAATTTTGTTCATGCTTTGTGTCTGGTTGCATGGAGGAAACTCAAACTAGAGGAGATTGTGCACTATTATTTTTAAAAAAATAGTTCAACTTTAGCTACTTCTGCATGCCATTCCTTCCGTATTTCATTTTTTTGTCGTTTTTACATTCATTTTGGTTTTCTTTTTTCTGCTTTGTATGCATGTTCACCTTTGATAATGAGAATGTACTTGTAGATTGATGTTCATCTTAGATCTTCACCTTAATTTCTCAAACCATAAACCTTCCAACATGTTTGACTGAAAGTTGCATAAATCTCAATATGTCTATGTCAGACTTAATATTCCTATTTTGACACGGTTACATCTTCTATGTATCCTTTCACATCCATTGAGTCCACTTCATTCATAAGCCATTCTAGTTTGTTTTCATTGCTTCACTTGTCTTTTATAATTATCCTTCATATCCTATACACTATGATTATATTCTCTTAATGGTGTATTGTCTTGCCTGCTGCTTGTTGGACCTATAGTTCTCCTTCTCTTTTAGTTTCATATAGGTTTATATATACACTCTAGGACCATGTATTATTTAGTACATCCACTAAATTCAACCTTACTCTTGTTCACCTTGATTTTGATGTTTCATCACCCATTTGTTTCTCTTTTTGATGACCTTTTCCCTGGTCTATTGTTGTTAGATACCTATAGTCCTCCCACCCTTTCATTTGTCTATTGATACTATGTATTGTCAAGTATTTTTTGTTTTATAAAAGGGCTATGTACCTCATTACCTATTTCCCCCTTCATTTGTGATTTTCCAACATTGACCTAGTTCTTCATATATTCTAAACATGTCAAAGGCTCTAAACACCAATCTTAATATGAGAAGGACACTGTAGGATATTCATTGGTTATCCAAGCCCAAATAATTACCTTTATTTTACCAATAACGTCTTCTTCATTTGTCCTTTCATTCCTAAATATTATTCCATTTATATGCTTCCAAATATTCTAGATAATGGTTACCCACATGCACTTCTAGACATGATTACCTTTCCTTTTCAGGTTTGGAATATTGAATTGGTGAAAATGCTGAACTAGTTAGTCATGATGTGTTGTTTTAACACGTGTCCTTTATTACACCTATTTTATATTCTATTTGCTACCTTACAAGAAAATAACAAATGAGATAATGTATAATCAGTTAGACCGCACATAACACACCTTTTATTGCCAATACTAACTCCCTTATGACATAAATTATCCTTACTGTCCACTCTATCCAAAAACACTCTCCATACCAAAATTTGAGCATAAAATATTATTTATATTTCGAAAATGGCTATAAAACAAGCCATCCTATCCATTATCCTTCTTTTAGTTTATTATATGCCAACTTAACAATGTACACCTGAGTTTCCCCATCCTTCCATAGCCATATATCATTCCTAGTTCTAATAGGCATGTTCTTCGTTAGCTCCTGCATCAACATCTCAACCCTATGGTTGTTCCCATTCGAAGCATACTATTCTCCACTCCAAGCACCATTCTTATAAATTAACTTTCCATCTTCCTAATTCTCCGACCTTTGCATTTTTAACTTAGAGTTATTGTATAATCTCATTTATCTATGTATTAATCCTTTCCATCCAACTTTCTATCGTCCCAAATTATTATCTTATAATGTCATTTCCGAGCTTCAATGTGGTATTTTCTTCATACTAGCTTGTCTTCTTCCTTTTCTACCATCATGAGTCATTTTTGACATAGTAGTTGCCTTTAAGCCCTTATTTGATCCATACTTCATTATAAAATATCTATCCACATGCCTTGACTTTCTATTTAAATCCTCTATTTCCATTTTGCTAAAAAGACGTAGTTGAACATATTCAAATCCTTCCCACCTAGGCTACTATTTTATTTTGGCTTACAAATATTCTCTCATTTATCCAAGCAATTTTCAGACCATCTTCTCCCTACTTTTGTTTATATTTTCCTCAGTTCCTTTCTCATTTCCACATGCATTTTGAAAAATGAAAAATAATACAATAAGAAGACATTAAAGGGAAAAACTTTATAGACATATTCTCCCTACAAAGGTTAAGTTGCTTCCTTTCCATATTACTAGTCCTTTTCTTAATTTTTCCCACTATTGCTTCCCATAACTTATAACTTTGAGGATTGTCCTCAATTTTTATTCCCAAGTATGTAAATGGTATATTCATCATATTAGAATTTAGCATAACTCAAAAACTATCTAGAATTTGTCTCTCACACCCTCTATTTTTCTTTTGGCAAACTTTACCTTTTCAGTCTCGACGTAATCTCAAGACAATTGAGCATGCCTCTTACATCAAGAACATTTTTAGTTTTTGCCTCACACAAGAAAATTATCATTTTCAAATTGCAAAATACTTATATCTCTTTAACACCCACTTTCACCCTTCTAAATTTTTTTTCTTAATTGCTTGGTTGACTACACCTACTAAGAATTCAAACATATTAAGAACATAAAAGGTGACAAGGAGTCACCTTATCTTAGGCCTTTAAAATGTTTAAATTTCTTCGTAGGGTTCTCATTGTTTATCATTGAAATCATGGAGGACTCTAAGCACTCCATAAGCCAGCTGATCCATCTTGTATAGAAGCCTAGTCTTTCCATCATAAAATAGAGAAACTCCCACCTAACTAAATCATATGCTTTTCAGAAGTCAGCTTTGATTATAACATAACTCTTCCTTTTGCGGCTGGCCCCTCCATAATTTTATTAGCTACCAACATACCATATATAGCCCTCTACCTTATATAAACTTTGACTATGTACTACTAATGACCTTTTGTACCAGTCTTTTAGCTTATGTGCTAGGACTTTTGATATGATCTTGTACATACTTCCTAACAACGTTCATTTAGGCCTTAAGGGTTATCCGTCTTAGGTATAGTCTTAGGTATACGTGTAATCAATGATGCAATACATCCTTTTGGCCACTTTTCCATTATTGCTAAAAAGAGTTAATTATCCTCACTAAACCCTTGAAATATTTTATAACTTTTTTATGAACCTAAAGTTGGAACCATTGGACTTGGGGTTTTACTACTATCACAACTCCACATATCATCCTTAATCTTTGCATCTATAATTTTTTCTATCAACTAATATTGTCCTCTAGTGTTAGTGATTGGAAATCTATATTAACCTTTTTTTTTTTTTACTATTGACACATCCTCTTACCATATTCCTTGTATGTAGACTCCACTTATCCCATTTCCAGCTCTCTTCCAGCTTATAATTGAATGGAAATACTAAGTGTTTAAATTTCCTATAGCTATTCAATTAGCTTTAGATTATTGCCAACGTAAGGATTCTTATTTGAAGTTGTTCTGTTTTAGACAAGTGAAAAGTTGTTTTCCTTTTCATCTTATTTTTCTCATCTAGCCTATTCTCCCATCTAGTTTATCTAGCTCATTGATTCCCATGATAATATTATGATTTGTTTGATGAATATTTCCAAACACTTATTTATTCTATACCTTCACAAATATTTTATTTTGTCTTTCAGATTAGATATACATGTTTCATTGTAACTCTTCCAAAGACCTATGAACACGCCTTTAAGTCTAGAATTTGATTTCCAAATATCCAAATTTCAAAATGGTTTGGATCCCCAATCCATCTAACTAGGCTACAATACAAAACTATCATATTCAGTGCATATTGCTTGATACTAATATTTTTTTTTTCAATTATACTTTTTGTTGGGCCATTTAGTCTATATGAGGTATATTTCCTTCTTATTAGTAGCGTGTCTAACATTTCTATGATCTTAATAAAATTGGTAAAACATTCTATCTCCTTCCTACTGGTATTATCATTTTTGGAACATTTTCTCTCATCTAGTTTCCTTATCGCATTAGAATGCTATCCATTAGAATTTGTTGTTTATAAACCTTTTATGTTCATTATTTCATCTCATACTTTCTTTTTGCCATTATAATTGCTTGGAGAGTAAACATTAACTATTATTATGAGTACACCTTCCTCCTCCCACCTCCTGTAATGACTATATATCATTAAGGTTGTGTTTGGATTAGGAAAGGGATGCGTGAGAATTTGAGGGAGTGAATGTGTGAGTATTTGGGAGGAAAATGTGAAGAAAATGATGTTGTTTGGATTGAGATATGATGGAGTGAATTTGTGGAGAAAAATTATTGTAGTCTGTGAATGATGTGATGGATGAGAGTTTTTAATTTTTTAAAATGTTAAAAATGAACATTTACAATTTTTAAAAATAATTAAAAAATAAAATAAGTTACATTTTTTTTGTATAAATTTTAGTTAATTATATATTTTTATAAACTTACAAAATAAATTTCATACCGTAACAATTCCTTATTTTGTCTCTTGTGTCATTTTAAAATATATTTATTAATATAGTGTTTAAAAAGTAAGCTATTAGTATAACAGTGTTTTAGAAACAAGTAAAAAAATTATAATATTTAAATAATTAACTATATGGATAATTGATTATATATATATATATATACTTGTAATTTATTATAAGTGGAGTCAAATGTTCTTATGAAAAATTTATTGAAAATAATTTTAATATAATTAATGTTATTTAGATGTAAAAAATAATTTTTACATTAAAAAAAACACCATACATCATGTTGATAGTATAAAAATTATTAAAAATAATCATAAATTACAGTTTTTTTAATAAAATATTTTATTTAAAAAATGATTAAATTATATTGAAGTTCATCTAACATATTTTATTAAAAATAATATCAAGAAAATAAGTTTTACCACACTAATAATATATATATTAATTATACTAACAGCGTAAAGTATTGATCTTATATATTATGAGCACGCTTTCTAAAAAGCACGAAGAATTTGATTAATATTTATTTTTTAATGTTCTAATGCTTTGCATATTTAAAGTTGTGTTCGACAGATTTTTCTTACTTCTCATTTCTCTAATAAGGATGATCTTCTTTCTTTTATTAAGAGTGATGATAGTCCTTTGGTTAAATGGATTAAACTTGCTATCGTAACTTTTTCTATTTGGATGATATGACGTATGAGAAATTATGCTAGATTTCAGGATAAGATTGAGGTTTCTAGGGCTATTTTGGTAATTAAAGATTTAACTTATCTAGTGGAAAATTCGTCTAAAGCTTCAATGAAGAATGATATGTTGGATTTCAACGTGATTAAATATTTTGGTATTAATACTCGTAGTGGTAAAGTTATTTGTCCTTTTCCTGTCAGATGGAAGTTTCTTTCACCAGGATGTGTTAAAATTAACATTGATGGGGCTATTAGGGGTATCCTGGTCTTGCTACTTGTGGGGGTATTTTTCGTGGGAGTGTGGGGGAGTTTATTGTATCTTTCTCTGCATTTCTTGAAGTTCAGACTACTATGATTGCTGAGTTTTATGGAGTTATACATGTTATGAGAAACTCAAAAGATGGGGCATACTAATGTCTAACTTGAATGTGCTTATGCCTTTGTTTGTGTTGTGTTTATTGTTAGGACTAATGTTCTGTGGATGCTCGTAATCGATGAAATACTTGTCTTAATTACTGTGGGAAAATCAGGTTTAGGGTTACTCATTTTTCGTGAAGGAAATGCATGTGCTAATAAGTTGAGTAATTTAGGATTTATTCATAGATAACCATTTCATTGGTATAGTAGACTTTCATCTAGTGTGTTCTTAGAACTTTATAAATAGGTATAGTCTACCTATGTATAATTTTTGTTAGCATATGAGTTTTGGTGTATTCCCCTCATATTTTTGTATTTTTTTAATACTATTTTTTTCATGTGATGACATATGATTGTTGTTGCTTGAGGTGTCAACCTAACTGATATGTCAAGTTGCATAATGATGTCTAATATGAAAACTTTTATAAAAAAATATATAAGTATTTATTATATTAATCTATCTGAAACATGATAAACTTAGCAATATATTGGCATTATATTCTCCTTTTCTGATTGGATTTTGTCACCTATAACCTGTGTTAGTATGGTAACAAGGTAAGTGCATAAGTTTGTAAGTTTTTTTCATAATCTAATGAAAGTAATTTAAAAGAGTCATTACAATCTTCTATACATACTGTAAGTAAGGTTGGATATTGCAATAAATTGGCATCAATTACTCAAGGTCAAGGGTATAGGTTGTTTTGTCTCTTTGAATTAGTTTGATTGGTGGGGAAGGTTGTTTTCTTGGTGCAGGTTAAGATGGTGGGGAGCAGGGAATCTATCCTGTAAAAGAAGCACGAAGTGAACAAAGATCGTGGAAGGAGGCTGGAAGATTTTATGCATCCAGCGTAAAAGAGTGCCTTCAATTAGTGGGATGTTTGTGGAATTGTTTTTGCAGATAAAACTGGATGCAGATTTAAGTAGAAGTTCAAAAGAATAATAATTATGTTACTGATGTAGAATCACAAAGGTTATTCGTATATGCAAGCTTTGAAGGTTTTGTGGCATTTTAGTACTGGCAAAATGTTGATTCTTTAGGAGGGTTTGGACTACTTGAAGCGTTAGACTTTCTGTGTGCATTGTAGCAGCCAATTTAAGATGCTTATAATAGGATGCTGATTTTTTGGTGTGCAGTTTTGAGTTTGGTGATGTAGCTCAGTGACAAACTTCTTAAGCAGCTTTTTGGCTTTGAGTAGTGAGCCTTGAAATTTGCAGAAAAGCTTCATAGTTGGGGTATAAAATATCCCTTTTTCACGAGAATTTAAAGCTGGATGGCATAGGAAGAAGGAGTGCATTTTAAGCAAATGTTGGGCAACTGTATTCATCTTGAAGGGAGATTTGAGGGCATATGTTTGAGGGGAGTTAGCATTGATTCTTCAAGAGTTTGTTCTCTTTTGGAAGCCTAGACTTGTATTGTTAAGTTTGGGAGTTAAAATGTATAAGGGTTGGGACACCCCTGAAGTATCCTCAATTTAATTTAATTAAATCTTTGCTAAAAAAAACTTAGCAATATAATTTTTATTCAAAAGAAAATAATATTATATATATAAACTTATAATCATAAATTTTAAAAATTATTTTAATATTATTATTTGTAAATAAATTTTAGGCTAACAAAAACAAATTTATAGTGTTAAAGTAATATATATACTCACCCATACAAAACAGTTTACAAATGGTAGTTGCAAAAAAGCAAAGACAGTCAGATAAAATCCAGTTATCTATATGGTTTTCATCATATGAGAGAGAAAGCCATTTTAAAAGATCATCCCTCTTCCACACCCTCACTTTCCCTCAATCACTCTAATCTAAACAACTTTCACCCACTCTCTTCTTTCTTCTTATACAATACACACATTTAAGCAAACACATCCTTAGTCATAATTACATCTTCACACGTAAACACAGATTTTGCCTCATATACTTAGTATACTCCCTCATCCATTTTACGCAAGATTATGTCTCCATTCTATTTCCGAGTCTCACTTTTTAATATAAAATAAAATTCCATAAATTTATACAATCAAATACTTCTATATTTTTAGAATTATAATTTATTTTCAAATTCTTTACCTAATTAATATATTTTGGCATAAAATATTTTTAATTTTTATATAAAAATATTATTGTCTAAAAGTTATTATTCATGCGTATTGTGAAGAATTTAGTGAGATTTCTTTGTCTTTTTAAGACTCAATTGTCAGATGTTTACAATTTGAGGGAACAAAATGACTATTTATCCTTCAAATTAATATATTTGTTTTGCTTACAGAAAATACAAAATTAATAAGTTGTTATTAATATTATGGAAATGTCCAAGGCCAAAACCATTCAGATTTTCTTGAAATATGGCATGAAGATAAGGATTTTGGTAACCTTATTAAAAGTAAATGGGAAAACTTCCTAGCGTTGGGAAACAACATACAAAAGCTAAAGGATAAATTAAAAATGCTACAGGGGATTTGAAAGTTTGGAACAAAGAGGTTTTTGGATACACGGATAGGCTCAAGCTAGAATTGTTAAATGAAATACAGGTGTTAGACCAGTTGGATGATGTTGATAACCTTGAAAAGAACAAGATCTGGGATCGAAGGGAGCTCTTGAGCCAATTACAAGTTATAAATATGAGAAACGAATCTCTCTTACAATAAAAATCAAGGGCATTGTGGTTTAAACAGGGAGACTCCAACTCCGAATACTTCCATGCGTCTATTATATGGAGGAGGATGAAAAATGAGATTGAAGGAGTGTATAGTCACAATCTAGATACTTGGGTGGAAGAACCTAACCTCATGAAGGAAATTATCAAAGAATTCTTAAAAAATAAGATGTTAGTTGTTGAGAGTGTTGGTGTTAGGTTGGGTAATGTCACTTTTTAAAACAATTTTGTCCCAAGATAATATGTTGTTGATTGCACCTTTTGAGGATATTGAAATTAAGGAAGCTATTTGGGAATGCGAAAGCAGCAAGAGCCCGGGCCCTGATGGAGTTTCTTTCAGCTTTATTAAGAAACATTGAGAAATTTTAAAGATTGATGTGTTCGAAGCTATAAAAACTTTCCACAATGAAGGGATGATTCCAAAGGGGTGTAATGCTTCATCCATCACATTGATCCCAAAATATAAGAATCCTCAATCCTTAGAAGAGTATAAACCCATCTCACTTGTAGGTTGTTTATACAAAACATTGGCTGAAGTGCTCTCCATAAGGATTAAGAAAGTTATGAAGAAGGTGATTGATGGGTCACAATCGACTTTTTTAGAAAATAGATGATTATTAGACAGTGTCCTTGTTGTTATCGAGGTAGTGGACGAATTGAAAAGAAAAAGAAAGAGTGGGGTGATTGTTAAGTTGGACTTTGAAAAGGCACATCATTCAGTGAGTTGGGAGTTCTTGTTCTACATGTTGTAGAGATTAGGGTTTTGTGAAAAATGGATTAAAACACGCCTTGAATCTACTATTATCCATGTTCTAGTTAATGGTAGCCCAACAAAAGAATTTAAACTTTCTAAAGGCCTTAGGCAGGGGGACTTGATTGCATCTTTCTTGTTTTTAATTGTGGCTCAAGCTCTGTATGGGTTAGTAAATCAGACAAAGAGTAAGAACTAGGTTTCAGGTATAAAAGTCGAGAACAATAATGTAAATGTGGATTTACTCCAGTTCGTTGATGACATTTTTTTTGTCTATGAATCCAGTATGCAAAATATAATTACTATTAAGGCTATGCTAAAATATTTTGAATTAAGTCATGGCCTTTGAGTAAACTTTCACAAAAGTAAAATTGGTGCAGTCGGTGTTGATGGTAATTTGATAAGAATGTATTCAAATATTTTCTACTACAACTTAATGGAATTATCCTTCACTTACTTAGGTCTGCCGATAGGAGGTAATCCATGTAGATGCTCCTTTTGGGAGCTCGTATTATCAAAGATTAAAAAGAAGTTATATGTGTGGGAAGGAAGAAATCTATCATTCACGGGACGAGTGTGCCTTATAAAATCTGTAGTTAATGTCATACCTTTGTTCTACCTATCATTTTTTAAGGCACCGGTTGGTGTTTGCAAGGAAATCACAAAGTTACAAAGAATTTTTCTGTGGGGGTGGGGGAAGAAGGAAAGAAAATTGCTTGGATTAGTTGGGAAAACATATGTAAATCGAAAGCGGAGGGTGGCCTTGCCATTAGAAGTATAAATTTGTTTAATAAGGCACTCCTGACAAAATGAAAATGGAGAATGATGTCCCCTAAGGTTGGCCTTTGGAAGGATGTTCTAGAATCAAAGTATGGATCATGGAGGAGGGTAAATCTAATAACACCAGATCAGAATAAGTACAAATATAGATGGTGGACTGATTTATGTAAGGTATGTAACACCGATCAAGGAACTAATTTGTTTGACTCAAATGTGGTTTGGCAAGTGGGGTATGGGTCAAAATTTAAATTCTGGGAAGACGAGTGGTTGCACAATTCTCAGCTAAAAAAGGAGTATCCTAGAATCTATAATAATTCTCTGATCAAAGGCAAACCAATTGATAGATTCAGAAGTTGGTCTAGGGAAGGTTGGAATTGGGCTTTCAGTTGGAGAAAGGATTGATTTGAATGAGAAAGACCTATGCTAGAAGATTTTATGGTTTGTATATCACAATCATTTTTACATTTAGATAAGGAAGATAAATGGTTATGGAGTGACCCCCCATCTTATAGCTTTTCAGTAAAGTCTGCATATACAAAGTTAGCTAATCGTGATGCAGGGGTACATCTAAATCATTTTTTGTGTTGTGGAGCTTAAAGGTTACTCCCTCGGCACAATTCTTTGTTTGGAGGGCTTTTTCAAATAAGGTAGCAACCAAAAAGAATTTGTTGAAAAAGGGGAATTATCTTGAGGGACACATTGTGTACCTTATGTGGGAGGGAGGAGGAGACAACTTCACACAGTCTTATTACATGTATTGTGTCAAATGCAGTTTGGAATTTGTGCAACAGTTGACTTGGTATTATTAGTTCAGTGAACCACAATGTCCTGATTAATCATTTTGAACAATTCTACTATTCATTTTTCAATAATTAGGGTAATAGTTTATGAAAAAGTCTTTGGGTCTCGGTGATGTGGAGTATTTGGAAGCATAGAAATAGGTCTATTTTTAATCAAGCAAAGGTTGAAGCATAGGAAATTCTTTCCATGGCTCAAGTCCAGTCTCGGGCTTGGATGAAACATAAAGTAAGGAAGGTCATTTTCTCTTTTTCTGACTGGTTGGTGTCTCCCTTAATTTGCATTAACATGGCAACTAAATAAATATGCTCGCATAAAATTTACTCATTTGTATTTGCGTGTCTGAATGGCTATAATGTATGCTCGTTGTCTCAATGCATTAACTCGGGCGTAAATACGTTACTAGGTTTTTATGCATTCCAAGGGTTTATTTTCCATTTTCTTGTGATGGCTGAGAGGCGTGGAAGGTTTTTGTTCTATGTGCAGGTTGTGGTGTAGCATCATTGGGTGTGTTAGAGCTTCCTGTGATGGCGGCACGGTTGTGGAAAACAAATATCATTTGGTTAAAAAAGGATGCAACGAAAAGATGCCAAAGATGGTGTATGAGAGAATAGAAAGACTATGGGATCTGCAACTTATGATGGAAGCAAGAAGACAAAAGTAGAGTAAAGCTTTTTCTAACAAGTGTAGAATGAGATACCTTTTGAAGCAAAATAGTTGATGCCGATGTAAGGGAAAGTAATGCAGATTGTCTTATCAACTTTGAAGGGATATTTGACCATCACTAGAGGTCTTTATGAGATTGTTTTTGGGAGTGTATTTGTGAGGAAAACGGTTTAAAGTATAATGTGTTGGAACTATGCATATTTGTTGCATAATATATTTTATATTGTTTTTTCTATAGTGCTGGAAAATGCCGAGTTGCCTCTCTGAAAAACATTGGTTCTTATAAGTTTTCATGTTGTTGAGATGATTTTGGATGTTTTCTTGTGTTTTTTTAATAATTGTATAAAGGTTGGGACACCCCTAAAGTGTTTCCTTTAATTAATTTAATATTTACTGAAAAAAAAGGAAAATGTCCAAGGCTTGCAAGTAGAAAAGGAGGTGCACAACTTTTGTTGCTTTATAAAGTTTGTTATGTTCTTCAGCATATTATTTCTTATAGATAAAATTATCTATATCCAATGTTATTAAGCTTGAAATTAATTAATTTATTCTCTTACTAATTGACTTAGACTCCTTAATTACATAATTGTTTCAAGCTTTGGTATAAGTCAAAAAAAATTTGCTTCGAAATTCATGTTAGTTGTTTGAATCTATGATTTTAACAATGCTTTCTTCTACTAGCATCCTATCAAATTCAGAGGTAATTGTATAACCAATGTTCTGTATGGGAAGGACACAAAGTAATGACAAAATGGTCACTAAGCAAGAAAACATACACATTGCATTTTTTATATATGAAATAGAAAATAGATTAGAACTTTCAATATCTTCTGTTAAATTTAGAGCACTGAAGAACCTATGTCATTGTTTGTTTCTAAAAAGGAGAAAATGTTTTAGTTTTTTTCTTTGAGAAAGTTAGGTTTACAAAATAGATATCTTCTCAGTTGGACACATGACATATTGATTAATCACACTTCAAACTGGAGTTGGACCACGAAAGGTGGAAGAAAACAAGTATTTTAAATTAATAACCAGTTCTTTTCCATATTCTTCTCTTAAAGTTACAAATATTCTAACTAATAACAACCCCAAATTTTAGCAACAGATGTTGACTCTCTTTGCGGTTCATAAACCATTTACACAACTATATATACTCATCTATCTTCCAAAACTAAGGTAAGGGAAGGAGGAAAACAAAACCACCAACAACAACAGAAAAAAATAACTAAAATGGCAAACAAATACGTTGCATTGTTGTTGGTGGTGTGCCTCATAGCTACTGTAACGGTTGATGCTCAAGAATCTCTAACTCCATGCTTGGACCATTGTATCGCAGATAACTGCGGCGTACACCCTTCATACTTTTGTGTGATCCTTTGTAATTTTGGTTGTTCAGCCGCAGGATTGTCAAACGGTAAGTTAATTTATTTACGTATATGTGTGATTTTTGTTTTGTATGTTATGTGGAATATTGGAATAAAAAAATTTAATAAAGTTCAAGTTGTTTTAATCAATCAACAATATTGAATATAAAGAAATTTATTTTTTCTTCATCTTATGGTTTAGATTTCAGTATCAACAACAAAAAATTTATGGGAAAAAAGGCATTATATTATGGATGACATTTTTTTTTCCTTAAGGTAGAATTATTTAAAAAGTTGTCATTAAATTTTGAATGAAGATATAAATATTACATAGAGTATTAATATTGTGATTCATTTTATTTCTTTATTTATTATTAGTGTATTTTAGTGTATGTAGTAATATGTAAGAGAATTATTTATTTTACATGATTAAAAATAAAATAAATAAATAAAGCTATTTTCATTTAGAATAGTTATTGTAGTTTGTAGACATGAAGAGATTGATTTTGTTTGTGTATGTGAATTTTATAAATATTTATTGTTTTTGAGTTTGTGATTTTAAAATGTACCATGCAGAAAATAAGATACAAGCACATGGAGTGAGGGCAGAAGCACCAACATCATCATGGGCAGAAGCACCCCAATTTTCAAGGAAGATTCAAGCCTAGTTGGGGAAAGACTATAAAGAAGAAATGCAAAACTTTCACATCAGAACTTTGTAACATAAGTTGGGCAAAACAGAGTTACTGAGGCTTTCTCATTAACAAAAGGACATAATATTGTTATGCATGTCCTTATCTTCCTTTCCTCCAATTATTAATTATCATTAAATTAAATATTATCCATTTCTTTTCTTTTCTTTTATCAATTCCACTTATCAATATTAACTAAACATAAGTGTCACATTATTTTATTATTATTATTATTATTATTTATATTAATATTATTATTGTTAATATTATTATCAATATTAATATTATTATTTATTATTGTTAATAAAAATAATAATAATGATAATATTATTTTTATTAATAATATTATTATTAATTTTATTACTATTATTATTATTGAAATTATTATGATTGTTAATATTATTACTACTAATAATAATATTATTATTAATATAAAAATATTAATATTATTATTATTAATAATTAAATTTTTTATAATAACAATATTGATATTATCAATAATAATAATAATTATAATAATAATAATAATAATAATCGTATTATTAATAATAGTAATCTAATGAATTATTTTTTTGTCTGATGTAGTATGTAGTAGTTATAGGTGGACTACGATTTACTTTTGCAACATATTCTTAATTACATTTATAAAATTAATAATGATAAATAATAATAATAAAAAATAATAATAATAATAATATTGATATATATTATCTAAGAATTTTTTATTACGTATAACTGATTTTTTCAGTGAACTATTTGCATTATCAATCTATATTTCATTTAAATTGAATAAAACACTATTATTATTATTATTATACACATTGACATACACGTCTACTTACAGACGTATTTATAATTATACCCATACACATTCATATGTTATATATATATAACCGTTGAAATACTTCTAGATTGTATTTTGAGGGTCTAAGTGAAAGGTACATAAGAAATGGTGCATGTGCCTAAATTTCTATTTAGCACCATTATATTTTTATTTCTCTATCTAACATTTATCTTTGTGTTTTTATTTTTCTATCTAACATCCTTTTGTTTTTATTTTTTTATATAGCATCTTTTCATTTTTAATTTCACTATTTAACACCATTTCAAAAATAAATAAATAAATAATAAATTATTATTTTTATAATTTTAATTTTGAATGTATTAAAAAGAATATTTTTTAATGTTTAAAGTAGTTAGAAATATAATTAATAAATAAAGAAATTATTTTTTACAAAATAAAAATAAAAAAGTAATAAATTTAAAATGTTTAGCTTAAAATTATTTTTTTTAAGAATGAAAAAAATAAAAAATTAAATCCTACAACAACATAAAAGTTGAATCTATAAATATAAATTAGTATTTTTTATTATTATTATTGATGATGTAATCATGTTAATTTCAAGTAAAAAATACCGGACATAATTATAAAAAAACCAAAGTCAATTAGTATTAATTAATTGTGGACACACAAATAATATTGAAGTGTCTACCTTAAATGCAAAATCTTTAAAAAAAAACTAATGCAAATGTTTCACTTAATTCCTAAAATTGAGAAGAAAAAAATGCAAAAATAAATAAGTCTAGAAAATAAAAACAACAACAACAAGAAAATAAAACATAAATAAATAAAGAATGACAGAAAAAAATTAATAACTAAACATAAAAGATATAAAATAAAGACAAAACAAAATAAGATAAAGATAAAAGATATAAAAAAATCCAAATAAGATAAATATAAGAGATATAAGACGATACTAAATAAGTATATGTTATTCATAAAAAGAAAAATAAATGAAAGATGATCATTCATTTAATATTTTCTTCAATGGTACATTAAATAGTTTGTGCGAAATGAAACATAATTAATGACGAGAAGTGTACAATCCAGAAATGTTGGGACATGTTCTTTATGTGTGTGTCCTGGTGTTTGACAATATGAACATTTTTTTGTTCAATCATGTTGTTTTCTTATGTCCATATTAGTCCTTATTCAACTTGATTTTTTTATTATTATGTGCTGTATTTTTTACTTGAAATTAATATGATTACATTATCAATAATAATAAAAATAAATATTAATCTATGTTTACATATTCAACTTGTAATTGTAGAGTTTAATTTTTTATTTTCTTCATTCTTAAAAAAAAATTAAACTAAACATTTTAAATTAATTACTTTTTTATTTTGTAAAAACTCATTTCTTTATTCATTAATTATATTTCTAATTATTTTAAACATTAAAAATATTATTTTTTAATGCATTTAAAATTAAAATTATCATTTTTTTTAATTTATTATTTATTTATTTATTTTTAAAATGGTGTTAAATAGGAAAATAAAAATAAAAGAGTGTTAGATTGAGAAATAAAAACAAAAAGATGTTAAATAAAAAAATATAAAAAAAAATAAAAAAAAAATAAAAGTGTAAATGGTACTCCCAATTATTCATAAGCACTCAAATGAGTATGAAAGTGACGGAAAGAAAAACATTGAGACTCACCAAAGAAGAAGTGTGCCATCGTTGTTCGTGTTTTTGCTCACACCTAGATCACGAAAATGAAAAGGGTTGAAGCAGAAAGAAAGTCCATATCATGGAAATTCAGGTCAATGGTATTGATGCTATGTTCCAGAAAGATGAGATGATTGACTCATCTTTTCAATTCTGTTTGTGGTTTTGGGTTTGCTATTAGGTAGTGAGTTTTGGTTCTTTGTAAAAGGATGCAGACATTTTGAAGTATCCTCTTTTGGGGTGTTATGTTACACGTCTTCCCCCGTTAGACTCGGGTTTGAGGAAGGTGGCTTGTATTGGTGCCTGGCCCCCTTGCGAGAGTTTCATTCACTGTTGCCATTCACTGGTCAGAGGATACCACCACAGAACTAAGTTGAACAAAAAAATGTGCATTCTCTGTGCTCTTACTGAGTTTGATACAACTGAGAAGGACATTGCCCAATGGCTGGTTTTCCTCACTATGGTGTTGTGAAGGATAACAGTTAGGTATATCATAGGAATAATAAACAGAGACACAGGCAATAACATTTCGTGGATTTATGACACATGATTCTTCACTTATTGCCTTCAATTACAAAGTAGTCTAACTAACTGTATGGATTATAACATAATACAAGGATTATACGAGTTTAAAATTTGTTCCAAACAGTAATATAAAAATGATGAGTTTATTAACAGTTCGTTGCAGATTTTACTACATTTGATCAATTAAACAACTTTGAAATAATTTCATAAACAAGGTAACACTAAAATTATTTTAGAACTCATAATACAGTTTTCTGGTGTTTACCTTCTGAAAATGAGGACAAGTAGGTATTGATTTTTAAAAGAAATGAAGTATTTATCCTTAGTTAAATTATTATTCACATACATATCTAAATCCATAATTAAATATTTGTAGGTAAACAAATTTTCTTATAGTGTAAACTTCACATGTGTAAGATACATGGGGATAATGTCATGTTTAAGATAAGTGAAGGAGATGACAACACTGGGATGACCATAGAAGAAAATTGTGAATGGTTCTCAAGCATATTTGAGTCTATCTTAAAAGAGGAGGTTGATATGGTATGCATCCAAGAGAACAAAATTTTGCTTCGAAAATCATGTTTTTTCCATTATTTTCTGATACTCACATCAAGTCAAGTTCAGTGGTAATTGTACAGTGATTGTTACGTATTTGCATATGGGAAGGATACAACGTAATGACAAAGTGGTTCTACAAGCCGGAAAACATATACTTTTATCATTGTTTTTTGGTGGTGAGAACCTTATTTTTTATATAAATATGTTCTCACTTTGGCACGTGACAGATAAATCACACTGCAAACTTGTGGACCACGAAGAAAACAAGCTTTTTTAAATGGTTAATTAGTTCATTTTTAATTTCTTTTGCTGAAGATAGGATACTGTAACTAACATGAACCCCAAATTTTAGCAACAGACTTGACTCTGTTTGTGGTTCGTAAACAATTTACCCAACTATATATACTCATCTATCTTCCAAAACTAAGGTAGGGAAGGAGGAAAAGAAAACCACCAGCAACAGCAGAAGTAACTAAAATGGCAAACAAATTCTTTGCGTTGTTGTTGGTGGTGTGCCTCGTAGCCGCTGCAAGTGTTGATGCTCAACTAGATCTCAGAACTCAATGCTTTAACAGTTGTGTCGCAGAAGATTGTGGCGAAAACCCCTCACTGTGGTGCAAGTTCATTTGTAATTTCCGTTGTGCATCCACAGAGATGGAAAATGGTAAGTTAATTTATTTACGTATACGTGTGATTTTTGTTTTGTATGTTTCGTGAAATATTGGAATAACAAAATTTCATAAAGTCTCGACTATTTTAACAATAACAATATTGAATATAAAAAAAAATCATTTCTTCTTCATCTTAGGGCTTTCAATGTCCTATAGCAAAAACGTTAAGAAATAAAAAAGCATTATATTATCGATGACAGTTTTTTTTCCACTTCAAATGAAATTGTTTAAAAAGTTACCATAACAATATTATAGTGTTGGATATTGTGATTCAATTTATTTCTTTATTTATTATCAATGTGTATTTTAGTGTAAATAATAATATATAAGATAATTGTTTATTTTACATAATTAAAAAGAAAAGAGATAAATAAAACTATTCTCATTTAAAATAGTTATTCTAGTTTGTAGAAGATGGTTGATTATATGTTTATGTGTACATTAGTTTTATAAATATTTATTATTTTTTGAGTTTGTGATTTTAAAATATCATGCAGAAGTACATGGAATATGGGCAGAAGCACCAGAATCATCATGGGCAGAAGCACCCCAATTATCAAGGAAGGTTCAAGCGCAGTTCGAGAAACTATAAAGCAGAAACGCAAGGCTTTGGCATCAGAGTTTTGTGACATAGGTTGGACAAAATACCGAGGCTTAATATGGGGTTTTCTCACTAACAAAAGGACATAAATATTGTTATTCATGTTCTTATCCTCCTTTCCTCCAATTATTAATTATCATTAAATTAAATATTATCCCTCTTCTTCTCACTCTTTTCTTTTCTCTTTTTCCCAATTTCACTTGTCAATTTTAACTAAATGTGTCACAACCACCACTTTACTTAAAAAGACATTATCAATGTCAATAGAAAATTTGAGTTACATATATTATGAGTGGTTCGATAATGGTTTAATAACGGGTGGTCTGATAAGGCTAACAAACACTCGCTATAGAATAGACTTGAAATGACTCTAATACCATATTAAGAAGTTGACTTTAAGTCTAGCTCAACTCAACCTCATAAAATCGACTTATGAGGTGAGGTTTGCACCCACTTATATACTATGAAATGTCTTCGTCTCTAATTGATGTGGGATCTCCAACATTCCTTAAGCATCTATCCTACCAATTTGACATGAAAAAATCTCCATTTGTATAATTTATTTGGGTAAAGCTATTTCGAGGGGAGTTCAATGTAAATTCATAACGTTCAAATTCATGTAAAAACAAAGCCTATGTTAATGAACATCACCAACTTAAGGATCTTACAAACTATTATTCTCAGACATCATATTCAATTATAATAGAGATAAACACTTACTTTGATCCATGATAGTTCCTATGTGAGCAGTTTCTTTAATCTCTTTTTTTTCAATCTATCTCTTGGAATTTTGTTCTTGTCACACCCTTTATTGATGGTCAACCGTGAAACAACCTTCTTTGCATATACATTCTTTAATCTCCTTTTCTCAATCTATCTCTTGGAATTGTGTTCTTGTCACACCCTTTATTGATGACCAACAGTGAAACAACCTTCATGTGACTTCTCACATTAACCAATATGCCTTTTATTCTATTAAATTGTATTCAGACCAAAACTCCAACATCTATTTCATATGAGTCACATTATAAAATTAATTTACATAATTTTCTAACATTCTCCCACTTGACTCATATGAGTTATAATACTTTCATGATTTAATAATTACATAAATCATAATACTTTCATATGAGTTAAAATTAATCAACATGTTTCCTTTTTTTTTTATCAGCAATGAATAAATAAAATTAAAGGGGATACTTCAGGGGTATCCCAACCCATATACAGTAACCAGAAGTGGACTTCCTATATCATCCACAAACGAAACTCTCCTTTATGGTTGGAGCAGACCAACCTTAAAGTGAGAAAACCATACCCAACAAAATAACCAACATCGGGGACCACCGACTACACATATGGAGAACGTCGTTTCATCGATCGGCGATCATGTTGACAGAACGCCGCTTCATCAACCGGCGATCATGTTGACCTTTGCATACCTACGGCGACCACCGACTACACACATGGAGATCGTCGTTTCATCGACCGGCGATCATGTTGACCTTGTATAACTTCAGCAACCTTCGACTACACACAACCGGCGATCATGTTGACCTTTGCATACCTACGGCGACCACCGACTACACACATGGAGATCACCGTTTCATCGACCGGCGATCATGTTGACCTTGTGTAACTTCAGCAGACCAACTTCATCAACATGTTTCCTTCCATGTAGTACTATATCATCATTTCTCCCTTATATAACTTGATAATGAGAAGTCCATCATGGGTTCACCAGTAATTTGGAATTAAATAAAACATAATGATTTGATCAATTTGATAATTACAAATCTATCATACAAATTATTACATAAATAATATCATTAATTGAAATAAAATTCATCAGTCATTTGGAATTAAATTAAACATAAAGATTTTATGACTTTGGTGATTACAAATCTATCATACAACTAATTCAAAAAAATAATATCATTAATTGAAATAAAATTCATCAGTAATTTGACATTAAATAAAACATAAAAATTTGATCTTGTGATTAAAAATCTAGCATGCAACTAATTCCATAGATAATATAATTAATTGAAATAAAATTTATCAATAATTTGAAATTAAATAAAATATAAAAATTTGATCACTTTGGTGATTACAAATCTATCATACAGATAATTCCAGAAATAATATTATTCATCCAAAATATATACAAATATATATATATATATATATATATATATTTATGCTCTTACTCTTATTTATCATAATCTTTTCATCTTGTATTTAAAATAAAACAAGAATTCATGATTTATGATGCAGTCGAAGACTTTGAATTTTTCACTATTTTAATTTGAAATCAATTCATAACAAAAATAAAGGGATAAATTAAACCTTGCAATTTATCTTTTATGATGCGGCGAAAGACTTGAGATTTCATTATTTTAATTTGAAATCAATTCATATGCAAAAGAAATGAAGGGATAAATTTACAATTGATCTTTTATGATGCATCCAAGACTTGAGATTTCATTATTTTAATTTGAAATCAATTCGTAACATTACAATTTATCTTCAAAAGATGTTATTTTCTTTACAATATTCATAATTTTAAAATTAGGGTTTATAAATTTGGAAAAACATCATTCATGTCATTCATGGAGAATCATAAATTTGAACAACCATGCTCTGATACCACATGTAAATTCGTAACGTTCAAATTCATGTGTGTAAAATCAAACCCTAAAGTAATGAACATCATTATCAACTTAAGGATTTTACAAACTATAATTCTCACAAATCATATTCAATAATAACAGAGATAGATATTTACCATGATCCATTAGAATTCTTATGTAAGCAGTTTCTTTAATCTTTTTTTTCTCAATCTATCTCTTAAAATTTTGTTATCACATCCTTTATTGATGACCAATAGTAAGACATTTTTTGCCGACACAAAACCTTATTTCTATTCTTTTCCAATCTCCATCAGATTAATTTTTTATTAAGTAATATAATATATATATATATATATATATATATATAACTTCATACTTAACCAATATATCTTTTATTTTATTAAATTACATTCAAGTTGAAAGTTCAATATTTATTTCATATAGATTATATTATAAAATTAATTCACATAAATTTTTTTACATTCCACTTCTCCACAAAGTTCGAAGATTTCATAGTGTCTAAGCCTTAATCCTCATATATTGATATATGGTGATCATTGTACCCTGTTTCCTATAATCTCTGCAGCAGCAGAGAGACAGGACTTCCTCTATTTTTTGAGCCATTGATCTCATTTATACACAGATAAGTTACCATCTAAACGATAAAACTTAATCATTCAACTATTTTTTTTTATAGTATCATATGGAACAACTCTCTCAATTACTTATTTTATGGTTACTAATACCTTTTATCCTAAAAATAAAGACTTATAAAGTTTGTATTATACACCTTCATTGTTAAAAGTATCATCTGAACTTGTATTTATTTTTCTACCCTAATTTATGTTATTATTGTTATTTTCTTTACTTGAGTGTAAAAAATCCTATAACGACGCATATTAAAAGATGAATATGAGAAAATATAAAAATTTGCATTACAAAAATGAATCTATGAACATAAATGGTAACACATTGGAAAAAGGCTGTTGTAGAGAAATATAACTTTTTATTGAAATTTTTTAATAAAAAAGAAATTATAATACTTATAATATTATTTACTTAAAAGTCCAAGGAGTCAAATTAAAACAATACATTTCTATAAAAATAAAATAATTTATAACATCACAGTCACATGGCCATGTTCACTACAAATAAATAGTTACAAATAGGAAAAACATGATTGTACTCAGAAAAAAAAATCTAAAAATTGAAATTATATTTATCAGTTTATATATAAGTATAAAGCTTTTAAAAGATAATGCGGTGAACGTGGATCGAACACGCGACCTTCAGATCTTCAGTCTGACGCTCTCCCAACTGAGCTATCCCCGCAGATGAAAAAGTATTAACACAGTTTATTTAAGACCATAATTAACTTCAGGAACTATGAATTAATAAAATATTTTTAACTCTTTCAGTTTTAACAACTTAAATATAATCTAATAATTCATATTTTTTTATAATAACAAAAATTCTCACTTATTGGTAAATTATTATTTTTAATTTATAAATTAAAATATGACATGATTTGATATAAATTAAATACTTTCTTTATAGAATAAGATTATACAAGACATGCATAAAATCAATCCATATAGTAAAAAACACACATCAAAACATATACAATATTAAAATTTTCATATTCTCCCATATAACAAAATCAATTAATTTTATTTTTTTTGCATACGTACTTTTTTAAGATTAGGAATCTTGAAGAAATTAACCACTGAATGTTAAAATGTTCATATTCTCGTATAACAAAATAATTTCAAAAGTGTTTATTTATACTTCTTTTATTAGATTAGGAACCTTCAAGAAATAAATTAAATAAATAAAAAACTAATTGTATTTTCTGGGGCTTTAATATAAGTGTCGGTAAGTAACTGGGATTTAAAAAAGCATTGTTACTTACATAAACTTCCAGGGTTTTCAATAAATAACCACGTTAAAAAACCCTTATTAAAAATAAAAACGTACTTCATAAAGTTATATTAAAGAAATATTAATTATTTGTGCATGTAAAATGGATTAAATTGTTTTTATAAATAAAGGTTTAAAAAATATAATAATCTTAACACATTAATCTTATCTTAAAATACTACCATAAACAATCTTTAATAAAGGTGACAATACAAAAAAAAAAAAAAAAAAAAAAAACTAATTTTAAAAATAAAAATATAATTAAATTAAATATTATTTTAGAAATTAAAAAATTATTAATATTTAAAGTTATTTTTATTATTAATAAAATTTATAAATTATTCTCTAAATTTATAATTAACTAATTATTAATATTTTAATTACTAATTAATTTACATTCTAAACTTGGTACATGGCTTTGTGATTTACAGAGCCAATGAAGCTTATGCTTCAAGTGATAAAAATTACAACAGCTTTGACATAATTCTGTGTTTAGGCACTTCCATCAATTTAAATTTTCAGGATTGAACACAAAACAAAATCTATTACGGAATGTGGGTGTGGTGAAAGAAATATGGAACTATAGAAATAAAGGTAGCTTTAGGAATGAAATATTGGAGGGGGATAAAAATTTTGGTCTAGCACAATGGAAGATTGGGCTTAGATTACAAATATAACTAAAAAAAGTTAAGTTGAGTTTTCCTATCCCAACTTGGTTGGTGAATGTTTTGAAAAAATTGTTTAGAAAATGTATGAGATGTGAAATAAATTCTCATTAAGATAAATTTTAAATAATTTTATTAATTATCATATTAAAAATAATGAACTTTAAGTTTAACTCAACCTTATAGTACCGACTTTATAATATCTTAAAATATTAATATAAGAAAAAGTTTATACTTGCAAGAAAATTAAGTAATTAAAATCTATGACTACCTACCAGAATTGTTGAATTGTTTGGAATAAGTCTAACAAATACTCGCTAGAATAGACTCAACCTGACTCTTATACCAATTACAAAGTGAACTTTAAACCTAATTCAACCTCATAAAATTGACTCATGAGGTGAGGTTTGCACCCACTTATATACAATGAATTGTCCTCATCTCTAGTTGAGGTGGGATCTCCAACATTGATATTAGTTAAAATTATTTTTTTAATTTAAAAAATCAAAATATATGACGAAATATTTCAAAACATATAAAATAAAGTGAGTGTGTATATATATTAATTACATTATGTCTAAGTTGGTTCATCTAAACATATTATTTATTTCTTACTACAATGTGTTTATCTATATCGTATATTAAGCAAAACATATAAAGGATAAGTTAATGTAAATAATATAAGATATATAATGTAATATATAAATATTATAATTCAAACAACAAATAACATTTTCATTGTGTCAACCAAGATTATTAAAAAATTATAATATCATTATAATATGTGAATGCTTGAACAAATTCCGAACGAATTGTTTGCTTGAGTGATAAAATGATTGATTCCTTAAATTATATATGCATGTATCAACTAAACGTGTACGAGTTTAAATGCTCCAAAACACAAATAAATCCTTTAATTTAAAACATATTTTGATTATTTTTTGCTAAACATCAAACTTGTTTTAGTTTAAATCGTTTTTTCAATTTTTTGTTAAATAAAGACATTTAATATCAATATTACTAAGATTAAATATGACATAGGTTTTCGATTTCTAACAGTCACATAAGATTTCATGAATTACATGTAAGATAAATATTAAGTGAAAAACCAAATAATTGAATTACAATTTATAACTCTAGTTAACACACTTAAAATTTAAAAGTTAAAAACAACAACTCAAAGGTGAAAGTTGACAATATAGTTGATTAGCATGAAAATATTTGCTAAGTATAAAATTAAAATGTTAGATTAGCTAAGTTTCTTAAAGATTAATGAAGAGAAGACGCTAGAAAATGCTAAAAGAATCTATTTTGAAAAGGGAAGCTTATGTGGTAGACATTGAAAACGAAGTTAAAAAGCTTGGGATAATGGTGTGGTGGATTGCACTGTATGAATGATGATATGCTCGTGTTTTGGTATCTACATCTCAGTCTTGGGACTTGATGGAGGATGTGCAGCATCATAAGCCTTGAAATCTTCTTCTGTTAGTACTTTTTTTATTCATCGATATCGTCCACGCTGTCTTCTATATTTTTTTTCAGCAAAAAAAAAAAATAAGAAATAGGAAAAAATGTTATTGAGATTATGCATTTCCCTTTCTTAAAAAGTAGATAATAAAAGTAAAGTAAAATGCGGTGAACGTGGATCGAACACGTGACCTTCAGATCTTCAGTCTGACGCTCTCCCAACTGAGCTATCCCCGCACATATTTTTTTTTGTCTTCATATGTTATTTATTCAATAAATATGTTTTACGTGAATTAAGTAAATATGACTTAGTAAAAATATAACTATATTTACAAAGTTATATATATCTTTTATTTTAAAAACTCAAATAAAATGTAATCATTTATTTTATTAATCTTAACTTTTTATAATATGCAAATGTTAAGTAGAGGGACACAATCGAATCACACTAATTCCATGGCAAATTTGATAGGATGCTATTTTAATAACTTTCTTTTATGAATTTCAAAATTTTATCAATTTAACAAGTTATAAAAAATATTATTGACATATTGAGATTTGATAATATACGTATACTGAAGCACTAGTGTGGTGTTCATACTATTTTATGTAGTTCTACATCTATTTCTTATGTTTATCAATATTAATGTCTAAAGAATGAAAACATTTATTTTCAGCTCACTAAAAATAATGTGTTTATTCTATGATAGAAAAATGGTAATCTATAAGAGAGCATAATCCTATAAATTTAGAGATAATAATTAATCTATATAAATTTAAATATAGTAGATTTTAACTTTGGTTAAACTTAAAAATTAGACTAAATATTATTTGTTGCATTACATGTAAAGTACTAATGTTTGTATATTTATTATTGAGGCAGTGATATAGGGTAGCATAAGGTTTCAAAAATCAGTGTCCTTCATTCTAATGAGCAGCGTCATGATTTTTTTTTCAAAAAATAAATAAAATAAAATAACGAGATACATTCCGACCCTTATACAAAATATTTTCTCCTAGTTTTAAATAGAACATAAAAACTTAATCTATTATGGTGAAGTGCAAACTCAGGGATTCAATATAATTTGTGCAGCACCTACCTTCCTTACAACACAACAACTGCAACAAACCTGCGTTATTTTAGGAAGCATCAACACTAGTGTGTATGCACTAATGCAAATACAACAAGACATATATGCCTTAACAAAATGCATACAAAACCACTTAAGTGGCAACAATTAATCTTTACGTGCCTCCTCCACCCTAGCTTTATCCACTTTCCAAGAATAGTAGTCTTACCATCATGTGAAACTTGATGTAACATCCAATAGTACTGATGCATCACATCCCTTCTACAAATGCTACCAGCTTCCTAAAAACAGGAAAGCACTTTCTTCTTTCAATACCTGCACCAAACGCAAAACCTTCCCCTTCCTAGGCTAAGAATCATATCAATTGTTTCCACATAACATTATAATTGCCCTACATATAAATACCATAAAAGCTACATATATTATAAACGGTATGCAATCCACACAACTCCAAAAAACATATTATTTTCCAACACCAAAATTATGTCATTTTCGGCTACACCAAAGGTTTCTTACACCCGAGCATCCTAGCATCAAATGATTACCTTAAAAATATGTGCATATATCAAGAAAACGTATACAAGTTTAAAATGCGCCATAACATAAATAAATCCTTTAATTTAAAACATACCGTCATCATTTTCTTATTAAGCACCAAAATTGTTTTAGTTTAAATTGATTTAAGTTTTCAGTTCTTTTTGAAAAGGACATTTAATACCAATATTGTTATTAAGATTAAGTATGACATATATAGCTTTTAGATTTCTAACATTCACGTAACATGTCATGAATTACATGTAGGATGAAAAATTAAGTCAAAAACCAAATAATCGAACTACAATTTACAACTCCTTGGACCACATGTAATTAAAAGAGAAAGGAGAACATGAAAATAAAAGAGAATAAAAAACTTAACCCAATCAAAATTTTATTCAAATTAAGTTAGGTGTTAAAAATGGTTAAAAAATTATAAATTTTAAAAAATAATAATTTTAAAGAAATGAATGAAATAATGTTAACTTTTATATATAAATTTGTTTAATTTAAAAAAAAATACTATTATCATTGTTCATAATTTGAAACTTCATTGTGATCAATAAAACTTTATTGAAGTTACATCGTGTTTTTTCATCTCAGTTCTTAGGATATTTGAATTGTAAGAAGTTAGTAAGATTATATTCAATGGTATACTGAAACAAAGTTTATATATTTGAATTCTGAAAAGTTACTTTCATGTATTTTAAATAAATCGTTGATAGTGATCCATGATCTCAGGTCCCTGTCTTGGATAACGTATTGAAAGCAAAGCACAGTAGACAATTTTAGTAGTAGAATGTAAAGCATATGAAAGAGATGATGAAGAAGGAAAGATGAGAATAATGTGTAAAAGAATATGATAGTATTTTATAATGATTATGAGAAGAAGGGAGGGAAGGAGGAAAAGTGAAGTAAAACAGAATGGAGAAATTGATGAGAAAGCTTTGTGAGTAAATATGGTAATGTTCTTCATTGAAAAGCCTTCATTTAGATATTGTTGGGGGCTCTTAGGTTGATAGGGCGGTGACTCGTAAGTAGTCTTCTTTAGTTGGGACGGGATACTTTACTTCATCTTTTAGGCTATCTGTGACAAAGGCATAAGCACTTTTTAATATATAATTATGTACACATGGATAAATATTAGGTAATTAATAAGACCAAAAAGAAATGAAGTTACCCATATTGATTGGGTATTTGCAGGCTGCAGAACACCACACATTGCAGAATGATGTGGGGAAAAAGCAACCATGCCAACAATGAGTGAAGCAATCTTTTTGCAAATCGGTGTATTCCTCCGCCTCAACACCAACACCTGCAACCACAATAAGGCACACCAACAACAACACAATGTATTTCTTTCCCATTTTGTTGTTATTGGTTTCCTTTTCCTCCTTCCCTGTCTTTCTCTTCCACCTTCATTGCTATATATACCTCCTTAAGTGCCTCCTTCACCACAAATAATCTCACACTTTGACTCCTACAATTTTAGATTCTCCTACCAATTCCCCCTCCTAACCAAACAAATTATCATTTAACTAATTATATTGTTATATTCAGATAAATTAAAATATAGGATTTTCTATTCTTTCGTCTTTTTTTATCCATTCACAAATGTCACACTCCTCCTCGGCCTGTAGTGTTTGTTTCCAAAGACCCCAAATACCTATTATAGTAAACAATTTACATAACTACGATACGGTTCCGGTGTCTTATAAGAGTCCATTCTCAGAGACTAAAATCTTCATTCATATTATTGCCTTAACAAAATTCTATCATCTCTACTGCATCATGCTTCTTTGTTGTAAATTACCCAAATAGTTGCAAGCCATATCACTTTCCATTTCAAAACTTTTGTCCTTTCACAAATATTCTCATATCTTTGCTTGCATGGCAGCCTAATTCCTCACTCTAAGCATGGAGTAATGTAAAAAAGTATGTGAAGTATATATATGTAAAAAAGTTATGTGAAATAAAAAGATTAAATAAGTAGTTAAATCTTACAAAAAATTGATTTGCAGGATTCCATTCATAATTATTTATTACTGACCAGTAACCACCACTTTTGACTGTTACCAACTTTCAATTTCTTTTTCATAACCTATTGAATTGATAAAATTTAAATATCACAAAAGAACTTATTAAAATATCATGTTATCAAATTTGTCATTAAATTAGTGTCATTTGATTATGTTCTTTATATAGAATTACCCATAAAATTTTTTGATATTGTAAACATTTACGATTAATAAAATAAATGATTTCATTATTTTATTTTTAAAATAAAATTTATATATGTATAATTTTTTAAATAATTATATTTTACCAAGTCATATTTACAAAACTTAATTCACATATTGTGTAACGTTCTCTAGTGAAAATGTCGGCAACTACAGAAAAAAGTATATGTGCGGGGATAGCTCAGTTGGGAGAGCGTCAGACTGAAGATCTGAAGGTCGCGTGTTCGATCCACGCTCACCGCATTTTTTTTTCCCTAACATCTGATTATAAACTTTTTTTTTACTTATTTTTGGTGTCTTACTAAAATGTCATTATTCTCTCCTTCCTTTTTTATAATAAAGGCAATGCATCTCAATAACAATTTTTATCCCTTTAATTTGTGACCCATATATTAAGTTGAAACTTCGAAAATATCAACCTAATATTCTATAGTGCACTTTACATAAATCTATTCACAAATTTTATAGGGCTACATGTTTATATCAAATTCTACTAACATATAAATATTTATATTTGTCAACATTATATCTCTTGTACAAAATGTTAACGGTGGAAAAAGAAAACCTTTATTTAAATTAAGGTACATCAATCTCTAAGTATTTTACATATTTTTTAACATAATTAAATTAGATTTAAAGATAAATACTTACATTTCATTTGAATAAAAGTTTGACAAAAAAGGTGTTGAAATTATAAAATAAATTTTTAAATATTTTAAAAAATAGTGTGGGTCAACCCATTCTAAAAACACGGTTAATAAATAATAAACAAAAAAATCATTGCATTAGTTAAATTTTCTAATTATTTTAAAAGCATAGAGTATGGTCAAGTCCATTCTAAAAGTATATTACATAAAAAAAAAAACAATTAAAACGACAATACGTATACCAACACAAATAAAATGCATTTTGTAATTATTTTAAGGCAAATTTTTTCACCATCTCCATACATTCTCTCTGCATCTCCATTTATTTTTAATTTTAACAATACCCTTTTTGTGTATGATGGAGAGTGTATGCATTATTCTTCATTTTCAAGTAGTGGTGATTGTTTATGGTGACTCATGGTGACTATATTTTTGTTTGTTTATTTATTTTTTTGAAGCCACGAAACCTAAATAAAAAAATCAATGTGATGCAAAAAATAGAGTACAAAACTCAAAAAACAATTATCTACACACGGGGAATGTCGAATATAATGAATCTTCTTGCTAACTCTCTCACGCACGCTCAAATGATGGAATTGCTCTCTAAAACACTACAATCAGAGCAGTTTTGCGGCTGGAAGGAAAGGGAGGTATGCGATTGGAAGAGAGTTATCGGGTGTGTAGTCATGATGTTAAACAATTTTGCTATCTTTCACTCTTTTGGCATACCGAATACTCGCATTGCTATAGTTTGATTTTCACAGAGAAAGTCGTAACATTGGTCCATGACTACTTCATCCTGAATATTTAGATCAAGTACCATGGATCAAATATTCGACAATAAGTATTGATACGAACTCTTATGATAGTAATTTTGTATGTGTTCACCATAATAGTCATTTTGTCATTTGATTTTTGCAACAATTTCTTGTGATGACGTGACTTGTACACGAGCAATAAATACGACATCATAAGTGACATCTTTACCACAATTGATGGAGGTGACACAATGTTGTAGGTTCGTATTCAACATAGTGAACTAAATCTAAATTACATCCATCATGGGGTCTTTCCTCTTTGATTTCCTAGATGACGATGTGTCACCAGATGGCTGAGAGGACGCAAATGGAGTATTACCCGTGGACGGTCAGTTGATTGAACATGCGGTACAGGTAAGCATTGAAGTTCGTGGCATGAAATTAAAAATAATAAAAATTAAAAATATATTTATATAAAAATTAAAAAAACAAAAACACATAAAATGAAAAAAATAAAAATAAACATATAATAATAATAATAATAAATGAAAAAACAGTAAACACATAGTAAAAGAAATATATAAATATATTTATAAAAATTAAAAACATTAAACACATAAAATAAAATAAAAACAATAAACACATAATAAAAAAATTAAAAACAGTAAAGAGATAATAAAAAAAATATAAATATATTTAAAAAGTAAAAATAATAATAAACACATAAAATAAAACTAAATAATAAACACATAATAATAAAAAATATAAAAAAATATAAATATATTTATAAAAATTAAAAACAATAACCACATAAAATAAAAAAAATAACAGTAAACACATAATAATAAAATATGTAAAATGAAAAAAAAAATATTATATATATATATATTTATAAAAATTAAAAACAGTAAACACATAAAGTAAAAAACTAAACAATAAATACATAAGAAGAAATTAAAACAATAAACACATAATAACAAAAAAATATAAATATATTTATAAAAATTAAAAACAATAAACACGTAATAATAAAAATTGTAAAAACATAATAAAAAATATAAATATATTTATTAAAATTAAAAACATGAAAAAACTACGTTTTTAAAATAATTAGAAAATTTAGTAAAAGAAAATGCGGTGAGCGTGGATCGAACACGCGACCTTCAGATCTTCAGTCTGACGCTCTCCCAACTGAGCTATCCCCGCATATATATATTTTTACTGTAGTTACCTAAGATTTTACAAAAGAAGGTTATACAATATGTCAATTAAGTTTTGTAAATATGACTTGGTAAAATGAAATTATTTACAAAATTATACATATATAACACTCAGACTTTTTTATGGGTAACTCGAACTTTTTATGGGTCACTCTATATAAAAGAACATAATCAAATGACACTAATTTAATGACAAATTTGATAACATGATATTTTAATAAGTTATTTTGTGATATTTTAATTTTTTCAATTTAATAGGTTATGAAAAAAAAAACTTTAACACATTGAAAGTTGGTAACAGTCAAAAGTACTTTCTTTGTGTGTTGTAGGCTAAGCTTACACTTCTTCAAATAAATAATATAAAATATATTTTGAAGGTTAAACCCACGTTAATTTGTGGGCAACATGAAGGCTTAGCCTACGCTTATTTGTGGCCAACAGAAACTACTTTAAAAATGTGTGGACAACTTGAAAGCTATGCCCCCGCTAATATAATTTTGTGTGGGCAAGTCGCAGGTAAAATCCACAGTTTTTTATAAATTTTTAAACACCTTGTAGGCTAAGCCCACGCTTGACCTACGCAAAAAATACCTGTCAATATTTGTACGTCGAGTACATTAACTTCGAAATTCCTATTAACGTTATGCCCACGATAATGACCCTTTTGCGTAGGTTTTTTCATAGTTAGAGTCCGTTTTTTATCCACGATAATAAACTTTTTTTTTTAGTGAGTGGTTACTAGTCAATAATAAATAATTATGAATGGAATCTTGCAAATCAAATTTTTTTTTTTTAGATAACTTTTTTTACATATGTATACTTCACATACTTTTTTACATTACTTCATGCTTAGAGTGAGGAATTAGGCTGCCATGCAATCAAAGATGTGAGAATATTTGTGAAAGGACAAAAGTTTTGAAGTGGAAAGTGATGTGGCTTGCAACTATTTGGGTAATTTACAACAAAGAAGCATATGCAGTAGAGATGGTAGAATTTTGTTAAGGTAATAATATGAATGAAGATTTTAGTCTCGGGGATCTGACAAGCTATGAAGCTTGGACACTACTCTTAAATGGCGTGTCGGTATCCTATACTTGTATCGGACACCGACACTCGTATAACACTTGTAGGACACGTATCCGTGAAGTGTCTAATTCAAAAAGTATTTGTTAGATTTATGACAATTTTAGTACGGTTCTAACACAACTTTAAAAAGAAAAAATACATTAATTTTCTAAAAATTCAAACTTTATTGTATAAATTGTTATTATGATTATAAAAATAAAAAACAAATTCTTGTGAATTAGTCATGAAAAACATATTTCTGCTCAAAAAATAATCTGGAACATACTTGTGCACATAAATCTTTATTGTCAATTTATATAATTCATAATTGTATAATAAATAGATCCGTGTTCCCATATCCTACATTTTAAAGATTTTACGTATTTATATATCCGTGTTCGTATCGTATTAGTGTCTGTGCTACATAGTTTGTAACACAATGGATCCGTGTCTTAGTTATGTAAAATGTTTAGTATAATAGGTGTTTCGGGTCTTTGGAAACAAACACTATATGCCGAGGAGGAGTGTGACATTTGTGACAAAACAATCAGATATAGTAATGGATAAAAAAAAAAGACGAAAGAATAGCAAATCCTATATTTTAATTTATCTGAATATAAGAATATAATTAATTAAATGATAATTTGTTTGGTTAGGAGGGGGAATTGGTAGGAGAATCTAAAATTGTAGGAGTCAAAGTGTGGGATTATTTGTGGTGAAGGAGGCACTTAAGGAGGTATATATAGCTGTGAAGGTGGAAGAGAAAGACAGGGAATGAGAAAAAAAAAAACCAATAACAACACAATGGGAAACAAATACATTGTGTTGTTGTTGGTGTGCCTTGTTGTGGCTGTAGGTGTTGCTGTTGAGGCGGAGGAATACACCGATTTGCAAAAGGATTGCTTCAGTAACTGCTGGCATGGTTGCTTTTTCCCCACATCATTCTGTAATGGGTGGTGTTCTGCAGCCTGCAAATACCCAATCAATATGGGTAACTTCATTCTCTTTTCTCTTATTAATTAACTAATTTTTGTCCATTGTATATAATTATATACTAAAAAGTGCTTATGCCTTTGTCATATATAGCCTAGAAGATGAAGTAAAGTATCCCGTCGCAACTAAGGAAGATTACTTACGAGTCACCGCCCTCTCGCCTAAGAGCCCCAGCAATATCTAAATGAAGGTTTTTCCATGAAGAACATTGCCATATTTACTCACAAAGCTTTCTCATCAATTTCTCCATTCTATTTTACTTCACTTTTCCTCCTTCCCTCCCTTCTTCCCATAATCATCATAAAATACTATCATATTCTTTTACATATTATTCTCATCTTTCCTTTTCCACCATCTCTTTCTTATACTTTACATTCTACTACTAAAATTGCCTACACTGTTTTGCTTTTAATACGTACAAATTTTGAAATAAATGAAAAGGTAAAAGATAATTTTTTTTTAAATTTTAATATTTACAATTGATTCATAAAAGCAACACAGTCTACAATCTCAAAAGTAAAATAATGTAAAAAAAAATTCTACAACTTAAAACTATTGTAATATTATAATATCACTCGTATTGAATTATAAAATTAAACCTAATAAAAAATTAAATAACATTATTCAATTATGATTCTTATTATAGTTATTTGTTTTAAAAAAATATTTGTTTAGTAATATATCTAATATATAAAAAATAATTATAATTAATAATAGTGAAATTATAATATAAAATATATATTAATTTAACCATAATTTAAATATTATGAATAGTGCATCAAACACAATAAATCACGAGACAATTCACTGTAATAATTTTGTAAAAAAAATGGCATCATAAAACCTCCGTTTAAATGACTTGTGGTAGAAATATATTTTAAAGAACATGATATAAGTTTAATTCAAGTTATTTCTACGAGTACGTAAATTTATTGTTGAGAATAAAATTTGAAATTATGAAGAATAATAATAGTGTTGTAAGTTAATATATATATATATATATATATATATATATATATAAATGTTAAAATGATTCAACTTCGTCACTTTTGTACCATTGTTACTTTTCTGGAATTAATGTTAATAATTAATTTTTCAATATATTTTATTGGGATTTCAAACCCTCGTTAATTCCCTTTTTTTAGTATTTTTTTTTCTAATGCACATAAAATATGAAATAAATAAATAAAACAAAAGACAAATATTTTTTAAATTTTGACATTTATGACATTCAGAAATGGATACAATTTTAAAATAATTTAAACAACAAATACTACAACTAAACTATTTTAAAACTCTAAACCCTAAATTATTTTAACATTATACATTTGTATTAAGTCATCAAATTAGATAATGAAACATTAAATAACATTATTTAATTATATTCTTGATTATTTTATATTTTTTTATAAACACTTTCTTCATCACCTAATATATAGAAAAATAATCATAATTAATAACATTAAAATTATAATATAAAATATATATTAAATTAATCATATTACGAGTGATGAAATCTACTATAGTGATAGTTTTGTGAAAAATAATATATCATATAACCTTCATTAATTGACTCGTGATAGAAACCTATTTTAGAACATACAAATTAATTAAAATAGTGAAATTAAATAATATGTAAAATACCTAAATTTTTTTTATTACTGCTTATAGGTTGAATAATTAACTTTAAAATCACTTAAAAAATCATTTTTTAAACCATATGCTACTCCAAATCACTGCCTCAATAACATATATACAAACATTATTAGTACTTTACATGTAATGCAACAAATAATGCTTACTCTAATTTTAAGTTTAATCAAAATTAAAACTATATTTAAATTTATATAGATTAATTATTATCTCTAAATTTATAGGATTATGCTCTCTTGTATATTACCATATTTCTATTCTAGAATAAACATATTCTGCTATTTTTTTCTTTTTTTATTGATGTCTTGAATACCTGGTTTGTATGATGATGGTCTTTTGATATTCGTTTTTAAGTGTATGTTTTTAGGTGGTTTTTCTGGATCCAGTCAGGTGTGTTTTTTTTTCTCTATAGTTGCCTGTGGGAGCGTCTTTTTGATGAGTGAGACTTAGAGTTATTTTTATGTATACGGGTTAGATCATCCTTAAAGTGGTTCACATCTATTATTTTTTATTATAAAAAAATAAAAAAAGTTATTAAAATAAATTTGCTATGAAATTAGTGTTATTCAATTGTGTCCCTCTACTTAACGTGTGCATATTATAAAATGTTAAGATTAATAGAATAAATGATTACATTTTATTTGAGTTTTTTTTTTAAAAAAAAATAAATAAATAAATAAAAATAAATATATATATATATAACTTTATAAATAGTTATACTTTTACTAAGTCATATTTACTAAACTTAATTTACATATTGTGTGAACATCTTTGGTGACTACAGTAACTGTGCAAATAAAGAGAAATATCAGCGGGGATAGCTCAGTTGGGAGAGCGTCAGACTGAAGATCTGAAGGTCGCGTGTTCGATCCACGCTCACCGCATTTTTTTTTCATTTTATTATTTATTTTTCTTTTCTTTTTATTATCTATTTTTAAGAAAGGGAATGCATAGTCTCAATAACATTTTTTATCCGTTTATTTTGTGTTCAATATGTTAATTTGAAACTTGGAAGATATGAAGCTAATATTCTATATTGCACTTTACAAGATATTTGGTTTCTTGTTTTTACATGGGTCTGTACTCTTTTATTGTAATTTTTTTCATATATGAATAAATAGTTAATTTGGAATTTTTTTGCATTAAAATTAGGACACATGGTTGCAAGAATCCCAAATTATAGCAAGAAACCATGAATTGTCTGTGGTTGAGGAGTAATGTATCTAGCTATATATACCTCCAAAACCAGGAAAGGGAAGAAGGGAAGAAAAAAGCACAGTAAGAGATTTGAAAAAGAAAGGAAAAAAATGAAGAAACACGTTGCATTGGTGTTGGTGTGGGTTGTGGTGGGTGTATGTGTTGAGGCAATGACCTTAGAAGAAAGACGAGATGACTGCAACAATTATTGTAACCGTGCTTGCATGTTCCCCTCCAAATTCTGCAAATGGTGGTGCGGTGCCCGCTGCCAAAACCCAATATTATGGGGTAAGTGAATATTCTTACATTTTCTAAAGGCAAAATATTACAACACCTATTTCTTTTTTTTTTAATAGTGATATAACCCAATTGACTCATAATTAATTTAATTTTGTTGTTTGCTGAAAAAAAAAATACAGAAGAAAACGCTATAAAAAATATAGAAGACAGCGTGGACGGTGATGTATCAAAAAAGTACCCTATACCAACAGAAGAAAATTTCAAGGCTTATGAGGCTGCACATCCTCCACCAAGTCCCAAGATTGAGATGTAAATATAATCCCAAGCTTTTTAACTTCGTTTTCAATGTCTTCCTCATAAGCTTCCCTTTTCAAAATAGATTCTTTTAGCATTTTCTAGCGTCTTCTCTTCATTATGCTTTTAAAAACTTAGCTAATCTAACATTTTAATTTTATATTTAGCAAAATTTTTCATGCTAATAAACTATATTCTCAACTTTCACTTTAGAGTTGTTTTTTTTTAAATTTTAGGTTTGTTAATTAGGGTTATACATTGTAATTCAATTATTTGGTTTCTCTCTTAATATTTTATCTTACATGTAATTCATGAAACCTTATGTAATTGTTAGAAATCTAACAGCTATGTCATACTTAATCTTAATAATATTGATATTAAATGTCCTTATTTAAAAAAAATTAAAAACTGAAATCGATTTAAACTAAAACAAGTTTGATGTTTAGCAAAAAAGTATTATTTTATTTTTCTATTTTTCTTAAATTTATGTTTTACTAAATTCTATATATATATAAATTATTATTCTTGTTATAAAGATTTTAATTAAACATAAAACTATAAAAACTGAATTCTTAATTTTTTTCTTATATTTTTAGTTTTTAAAATAAATAAATAATTTTAATAAAAATACATTTTTTTTTCTTAAAAAAAATCACAATAGCAAAAGGAAATTCAGATCCTGAAAAATCAAACTCTAGCTGTTTTTGGTAACACTAACACACATAAAACGCGAGAATTCGAGTATGTAGAGACACCTAGCATAAGAACAATGTGTCATCTATGTGACTACTATGGCCACTTGTGTTAGTTGAGAAAAATATTATTTGTTAACAAATAACTCTTGTTGGTTATTATTTTAATGAGTAAAAAAATTAATAAAATGGAAACATTAACGGTATTTTAATTCGTTTAAATAAAAAAATTAATATGTTGTATTACATATGCATATAGCCATTATCCTGCATCATTATCTGTCACTAATTCAAATTGTGATTATGAAAAAAAAAAAAGGTAAAACCAGCAAATATCGTTGCTGTCTGATATAAAAATACATCTAGAGACAATTTTTATTGTATTTGTATAAATAAAGTGAGTTTAGACTATATGTGATTGATCTATAATCGCGGTGTCGATTGCTTCTTTGCTCTTTAATACTTCTCTTTTAGACGTTAAAACTCATTCTCCTCAATTCCTTAGCACTTGATCGGTGTTGACATGAAAAATGTATTTTGACGATCAAGTAAGTATTTTGTATAGAGAAAGTATATAGTGAGAATTGATTAAAAACGTCTCTTATTACATAGTGTTTATTTATAGTATTGAGTCATTGACCATCTAAACGATGGGCTGAATCTAATATGTATTAGCTAGCTGATTTCTTGGGACATTACCCATATTTGATAGGATGTGACCCTGATTATCAGAGAGTCTCCATAACTGTTTTAATTGCCATTTATTATAATTGATATAATTGTGCTTTAAATATACTTTCACCTGTTCGATAAGAAGCACACTTATTAAATTGAAAAATTGATTATCTCCACCCTTATGCTATTATATGCTCACTTCACATAATAAATTTCTCATTTGTCCCTCTTCCAAATATCTCCAGTTGGTAGTCATAAATCTTAATTACTTAATTTTGTTGCAAGTATATACTTATTTTATAGTAGTATTTCACTACAAAAAAAATTATTTTTAACGGGATTATATTTGGCGTTTCCGTCAGTTTTAACCCTCGTTAAGTACATTACCCGAGGTTTGATTTTCCCTTGGAAGATCCAACATTGCTAACGGATTACCGACAGTTTCTACGACTGAAAAATAACTATTTTTCGGTGATTTTGAAACCCTCGTTATTCTCAGCAGTTTTCAAACCTATGTTATTTTCAACGATTTTCAAACTTCGTTACTTTTAGGAGGTGCAAGCCCCAGAAAATACTATCATTTTTTATTTTTATTTAATTTATTTCTTGAACGTTCCTGATCTAATTAAAAAATAAAAATAAACACTTTTGAATTCATTTTGTTATACGAGAATATGAACATTTTAACATTCAGTCGTTTATTTCTTTAAGGTTCATAATCTTAAAAAAGTAAGTAAATATGATGGAGATCCCACATCGACTAGAGATGAGGATAATTCGTTGTATATAATTTGGTGCAAACCTCACCCCATGAGCCAATTTTATGAGGTTGAGTTAGGCTTAAATTTCACTTTGTAATATGGTATGAGAGCCATTTTTGAGTCTATTCTAGCGAATGTTTATTAGGCTTATGAGATCACCTGCTATCGGGTCGTTATTTAATGAATCAATATTTTTAATCTGCTTTATTTTGAATTAATGTTAACAAACAGTTTTTATAAGAAAAAAGAGATTAATTAAATTTTTTTTTTCAATTTCGACTCATCCAAAATTATTTATGTGTGTATGTATGTTAAATTTCTATCATTGTGAAAATTGAGTAGAAGAGAAAAATACGGATGGACATGCTATAATTAATTTCATTTTTTGTAACCTTAATTATATAATTTAGTATTTTCAATAGTATAATTTGAATTTCACATTTTTTTAAGAGTACAATCATGTTTCTCCATTAGTGTTTTTTTTTCCATTTTTAACTATTTTTTTTAGTGAACATGGCCATGTGACTGTGATGTTATAAATTCTTTTATTTTTTTAAAATTATATTGTTTTAATTTGACTCCTTGGACATTTTAGTGAATAAATAATATTATAAATATTATAATTTTTTTTTATAAAAAATTCAATAAAAAGTTATATTTATTTCAACAGCCTTTTCGAATGTGTTAGCATTTATGTTCAGAGCTTCATTTTTGTAATGTGTAGGATTCATTTTTGCAATGCAAATATTTATATTTATTAGGCATTAATTAAAGATTAGGACATTTCATAGTTTATAACTAAGTGTAAATCTTGAAGTTGAGTTAAACTTAAAAGTTCACTTCTCAATATGGTATCGGAGTCATTTAAATCTTATCTTAACAAAAGTTTGTTAGACTTATTAGGTCACACGCTATCGGACCACCCATAAATATATTATTCCACGTACGAGCTCTCACTATCAACCTAAGGAGGTGTGTTCCCACATCAATTAAAGATTATGACATTTGATAATATATAAGTGGTACGTACCTTAGTTTATAAGCTAATTTTATGAAGTGAGTTAGACTTATAGTTTATTTCTCAATAATATTTTCTCATATTCATCTTTTAATATGCGTTATTATAAAATTTTTTACACACAAGTAAATAAAAAAATAACAATAATAACATAAATTAATATAGAAAAATAAATATAAGTTCAGATGATACTTTTAACAATGAAGGTGTTATATATAAACTTTATAAGTCTTTCTTTTTAGGATGAAAGGTATTAGTAACCATAAAATACGTATATTGAGTTGAGAGAGTTGTTCCAAATGATACTATAAAAAAAAGTCGAATGATTAAGTTTTATCTTTTAAATGGAAACTTATCTGTGTATAAACTTGATTTAAATATTTAAATTATATTTTGAATATCTCATATGCAACCTTAAAAAGCATGTGAATAAGTTTTACTAAGTTTAGACGATGATCGTGTAAGGTTTATAAATGGAATCAATGGCTAAAAAAATAGAGGAGGTACCGTCTCTGTGCTGCAGCAGAGATTGTAGGAAACAGAGTACAATGATCACCATATATCAGTATCTGAGGATTGAGGCTTACAGGCTATGAAATCTTCCAACATTGTGGAGAATCTGTTTGAAGTGTGAAGGAAAGTTCTTTTTGGACGAACAGTGACTCCATTTGAATTGTAACACGTGTTATATTCCATCTCTTTTGTCCGTGGTTACTGTCCTGACTTATGGTGATTTTCCAGTAGATGGATGATGTGGGGTTGAACACCCCTCGAAATAGCTTTAAAGGAGAATAGTCAAATAAATTATACTGGAGAATTTTTCATGACAAATTGGTTGGATAGATGCTTAGTTAAGGAACAGAGCAGGTTTTCTTCGTATAAAAATTATATTTTTATATATAAATTGGACTACTCAAATGTTCTATTTATTTATTTATATTTTTTTATTACTCATAATAAATTGGAGTATTTTAAATATTTTATTTATTTATTTATATATTTTTTATTATTGAAAAAAAAGGAGTAAATTTAAAAATGAAAATCTTATGATTTGTCTTGAGATTGATGTCAAATTAGGAATGACAAATTGGGGTAATCCGATCCACAATCTACTTATTTCAACCTGTTGATTCGTCGACATAACTTGTAGCCTGTACGAACCAAGTGCAGGGCAGGCTGACCCGCATAATCTGCTTATTTTAAAAATTAAATTTTTTTTATGCATCTTCATAATTTTTTATGTAACCCATATTCTGGTAATATTTTTTTAAATATTTAATATTTTTTTTGTCTTTCTAAAATGCATAGATGGTTTAGGTTTCAATATTCATTAAATACTAAAGGTAGTAATGAGACCTTAGTCTTTTTTTATAATAAAATTTAAATATAGTATTATATATATATTTATATGATTTTTCATTATAATAGTAATCATGTATCTACATGTATTACCTTAATTTTTTTTTATATATATTTAATGAAGTATTTTATTAGTTAATTTATTAGTACGATAGAAATTCAAATTTTACTGAAAATCAAAATATTATTATAATTTTTTTACCCATATCTTATTACACTTGTCGTGAAAATAACACTATGAGACCATTTACCTAATGCATCTAAATAAGAAAAAAATTAACTTAATAAACAAAAATTATTAAAAAATTATTTTGTATTAATCTTTTTTTTAAAAAAATCTTATGTGGATTGGCCCGTAGGACCGTGGACTAACTCGCATGCTGGGCGGACCAATAAAATTAATAGGCATATTTTATGTAGGACAGATCAAGTATGAGGTGGGTTGACCCGCACTGTCATCCATATCTCAAACCTCATGTTATTTAGTAAATGGAAAGACATGAACTTTAAAATTTTTGGATGCTTGTTTAATATATATCATTTAAGTTATGCTTTGTTGCTAATTGTTTATGCTTTGTAGCATTTAATATAATATATAATAGACATATAATTTGGTCATAGTTAGTTATGCTTTGTAACATTTTATATTTTCTTCTATAACTAACTAACCGTATAACTAGTTGTTTATGTTATTATAACATGTAACTCAAATATTTTACTAACATTGATCATGCTTTTTTAAGTAAATTGGTGGTTTTGACACTTATGGTTAGTTAACATAAGTGAAATTGGTCGAAAAAGAAAAAAAGAAAGTGAGATGAAGATGGATAATATTTAATTTAATGATAGTTAATAATTGGAGGAAAGGAGGATAAGGACATGAATAACAATATCATGTTCTCTTGTTAATGAGAAAGCCTCATTGATATTTTTTCCAACCTATGCTTCAAAGCTTTGATACCTTAATGAAAACTTTGCATTTCTGCTTTATAATCTTTCTCCAACTGTGCTTGAACCTTCCTTGAGAATTGTGGTGCTTCTGCCCAAGATGATTCTGGTGCTTCTGCATGTGCTACTATCATATTTGTTGCATGGTACAGTTTAAAATCACAAACTCAAGGATAATAAATATTTATAAAATTCACATACACATAAACATAATCAATCTTCTTCACGTCTATATACTACAATAACTATTTTAAATGATAATAGTTTTTTTTTTAATTATGTAAAATAAACTGTTATCTTGTATATAATATACACTAAAATAAACTGATAATAAATAAAGAAATAAAAGGAATCACATTATCAACCCGCTAGGTAGTATTGCTATCTTCGTTTAAGATATAATCGCAACTTTTTAAATAATTCCAATGAAGTGGAAAAAAAAAGTGTCACGGATAATATAATGTCTTATTTTCCTTAAAATTTTTGTTGATAGTGAAATCTAAACCCAAAAATGAAGAAGAAATGAATTTCTTTATATTCAATATTGTTGATTGATTAAAACAATTGAGACTTTATTAAACTTTGTTATTCCAATATTCCACATAACATACAAAACAATAATCGCACATATATAGATATGTAAATAAATTAACTTACTCTTTGCCATTCCTGAGTGTACAACCAAAATTACAAAGGATCGTGCAAAAGTTTGAGGGGTGTTCTCCGCAGAAATCTGAGACACAATGGTCCAAGCATGGAGTTAGGGATTCTTGAGCATCAACTATTGTAGCAGCTATGAGGCACACCACCAACAACAATGCAGCGTACTTGTTTGCCATTTTAGTTATTTTTTCCTGTTGTTGATGGTTTTATTTTCCTCCTTCCCTTACCTTAGTTTTGGAAAATAGATGAATATATATAATTGTGTAAATGGTTTATGAACCACAAAAAGAGTCAATGTCTATTCCTAAAATTTGGGATTCTTGTTAGTTAGAGTATCATATCTTTAAGAGAAGAATATGGAAATGAACTAGTTATTAATTTAAAAAGCTTGCTTTCTTCCACCTTTCGTCGTCCAACTTCAGTTTGTAGTATGATTAATCAATTTGTCACGTGTCGAACTGAGAAAATATCTATTTTGTAAACCTAATTTGGTCAAAGAAAAAAAAAACTAGAACCATTTCTTCTTTTTAGCAACAAACAATGGCATAAGTTGTGCCTTTCTTCAATGCTCTAAATTTAGCGTAAGATATTGGAAGTTCTAATCTATTTGTCTATTTATTGTATAAAAAATGCAATGTGTATGATTTCATGTTTGTAGTGACCACTTTGTCATTAGTTTGTGTCCTCCCATAAAAAACATTGGTTGTACAATTACCTTTGAATTTCACAGGATGCTAGTAGAAGAAAGTATTTCTAAAATCATAAATTCAAACATTTGACATGATTTTCAAAGCAAAATTTCTTTGACTTGATACCAAATCTTGAAACAATTATTTGATTAAGAGTCTAACTCAATTAGTAAGAGAATATATAAATTATTGTCTAGCCTAATAGCATTGGATAGAAATAATTTTAGGGTTTATCTGTAAGAAATAATATGCCAAGGAACACAACAAACTTTATAAAGCAACAAAAGTTGCGCATCTCCTCTTGTACTTAAAAAACTTGGATTTTTCCTTAATCTTAATAACAATTTACCTCTGCACCTCATCAATTTCAAAATTTAATTTCCTTAACATAAAAGTCAATTCTAGAAATGAAAATTTATAAGAGATTTTTTTTTAAATAACCTTTCCAGAACAACTATTTTACGTTCTAGAATCTAGAAAAACTATTTTGGCTTTCGAAATTTGATTTCTGAGATTGATGAGGTGTAGGAAAAAAATTTAAGAATTCGAGAAGAAACACCCTTTTTATTATTATGCAGGCTTGTGTCCTTAACTCACACATTACAAATTATGTGAAATAGACCTAAGCGGATCAACAAGTTAAAATAGTGAGTCTGTCTTCAATTTTTATAACAGTCCATGGGTCGGCCTACACGATTTATGGTGATCTGCATTGCCAACCCTTATTATATGTGGTAAAAGTCACTAAAAAGTCTCTTTTTGAGATTTTGGGATTAAAAGCCTAGGAAGTACAGAAAAAGAGAAATATAGCAAAGTCACTAGAGTTGGAAAGTAACAATCTAATAGGAGAGGTAGGAGGACCATTATGTGGATGTAGTTACATATCCCTGAACCTCTATCAACGACTCTAGATGGGTGTTAAAGAATGGACATAGCACTACTTGTTGTCAAACTCTTTATATCAAATATATCATATAGGAAAAGTAGCTAAACTGAGTAATTAAGAGTTTTTTTTATCAGCAAGAAAGAATGAATAAATAGAACCACTTCAGGGATGACCAAATTCTTATACAAATCATGAAAATAAAGCACACCTCTCCTAGCAATCCACCTCCAATAGAGAAAGAAAAATCACTACCTAAAAAAAGAAACCAAAGCACTTAGATACAATGCCTCAACTTAAATCATCATAGCTGACAACCCAAACAAACAAAACAAAGAACACCTATCACTACAAGAAAATCATGAAATAGAAACCAATTTTTAGAGACCAAAATAATTAGTTACAATAGTAACTAAATTAGAGACAATTTTAGAAACTAAAAAAAAATTTGGTTTCTAAATTAGTTTCTATTATTGTTAAATAGTTTCTAAATTGGTATCTAATTAGCAATCAATGTTTTTGCTACCAAATTTAGAAACTAAATAATTAGTAGTTAAAATGTTGGTTGCTAATTATATACCAATTTAGAAAATATTTAACAATAATAGAAACTAATTTAGAAACCAAAATTGTTTTTAGTTTCTAAAATGGTCTCTAATTTAGTTATTATTGCAACTAATTATTTTGGTCTCTAAAAAATGGTTTCTATTTCATGATTTTCTTATAGTGTATACATAACACCTAACCCAACTTCACAAACAACCAACACTCAACCCACACAAGACGTCCAACCGAATAAACTTTTTACACATGAGAATTATTTCTCTTCTTTGATAAACTTTTTACATTGTAATATTTGTATTCATAGAATATGAAAGCGTGAGAGAGGTTTGTAGTGGAGGATGAGGTGTAATGTGGGTCACAACATATTCTTACTAGGGTCACCACATACTGTCTCCCTCTAAATTGAGTGAATTTTTGTGCTCACTTCACACTGTCCTACTCTCATGGCCTCTAAAGAACTCATTTAACCCACTTTCTCCCCACCTCATGCCTATCCCAACCAACACGAACACTCACTTCCCATTTTCATAAAATTTTTCCTGGATCTCTGTAGGAAGTGTAATGTGGGTCACCATATATTCATACTAGGGTCACTACATACTGTCACTCTCTAAGTTAAGTGAATTTTTGTGTTCACTTCACATTGTCCTACTCTCATGGTCTCTAAAGAACTCATTTAACCCACTTTCTCCCCACTTTCTCCCCACCTCATGCCCCTCCCCAACCAAGATGAACACTCACTTGACATTTCCATGAAAAGATTCCCTTGGTCTGTGCAGGAAGTGTAATGTTGATCACCACATATTCCTACTAGGATCACCACTTACCGCCACTCTATAACTTGAGTGAATTTTATGGTTAGTTCACACTAGCCTACTATCATGGCCCTATAAAGACCTCATTTAACCCACTTTCTCCCCACCTCATGCCCTCCAAAACCAACACGGACACTCACTTGACATTTCAGAAAAAATTTCCCTGGGTATGTGCAGGAAGTCTAATGTGGGTCACCATATATTCCTACTATGGTCACCATATACTGTCACCCTTTAAGTTCAATGAATTTTTTGCTTCCTTAACAGTGCCCTACACTCTTGGCCTATAAAAACCTTATGTAACTCACTTTCTCTCTACATCATGCCCCACCCAACCAAAATAGCTTCAGAAAATGTATTTTTTTTGGAGAAAAAAAAAATACTAAAAAAGCATACATAGTTACACAAACTAAGTAAATGCAAATATATATTTTTAACAATATATTCCAAAAAAAAAAACAAGTCATGCTCCATAAAAAACTAAATAGTAAACTCAGATAACTATAACCAAATCACATTTAAACACAGACTTTAACTCATACAAGGGTCAACACATGACAAATAACACAGATCACCCAATACAAAGCACAATATGAATGTTTCACTTAATAAAGAAATGAATAGAAAATGTATTACCTTTGGTCACCAATCCCTAACCCCACAGTGAGAGAGAAGGTGGAGGAGAAACCTTGAGAAGAAGATGGAAGAGAACGACACAAACAAGAACATGAAGAAAAATGAAGAAGAATAAAGAAGAATGCGCACACACTTGCAATAACCCATGGAGAATTAAAGGGAACAAAAACGGAACGAACAAAAAATGAATGGTAAGAACACAGGAAAAAAGAAATAGGGACGTGAAGAAGAAAAGTGAAGAGGTGCCCCAATTTCTTAGCTCTAATTTCTTCACATTCTGACCCTAAAATAAAATGTTAAATCTATTCAACACGTAACTCACAACTGCAATAAAATAATTTTGATTGTCACATAGGCGATTATATGGTGAACAAGTGCAGGACCGATTGTTAAACCATCATTTTTGTATAAATAATGATGAAGATCTCATTACAATAGCATTATATTCATATTAAAGAATAGGAAAAAATTCATATATACTTAGCACTATATTATAATAATATAATAATATTTTTAATTAAAAAATAAATTAAATATGATTAAAATATTATTTTATTGATTTGTGAAATAGATTTTTTTTTTATTGATTGTGGTGTGAAAACCATCACCGTCCTAAAGAAGAAAGAATATAAGAGTGGTAAGCTGAGTCGACTAGTCTTTTAACGAGGTGTTGGACACTTTGGTAAGTACGTCTTTTGGATATACATGGATTCTGTGATCTTGAACAGCTGGTTGATAAAGAAAAGGAAGTGAAGGTGATAACGGAGGAGAGATCCGCTATACACAAGTGATAAGAACAAATTACTGTCATCAAAACTTGGAAAATTGCAAACGAATGCCATTCAAAACCCACATGGGACATAATTCTTACATACAATTACATTCATTTAACATCTTAAAAAAAAATCATTTAACATCTTAAAAAAATTATTATATTGTTTTATTATAATAGGATATTTTGTTCTATTAAAATTTTATGGAATATATGTAATTCTTAAGAATAATGTTAAGAGTAAATTTTTCAAAATTTATTTGACAAAAAAAATGGTAAAACATATACTATTAAGTTGATTTTTCGTAAAATAGAGACAAATGCAACCGCACCCTTCTTCAATCACACAAATTTGGTTCAGGTTGTCATGGCACTCTGTAGTCGTTTGGTTCATGCATGGATGCTTACGCAAGAAAAAGACAAAGAAAAAAGACAAAACAGAGAGATCGCCGCGTCCATGTATGTCTAAATGCCATGCACAGCAACACGTGCTTAACATGCACTTTAAATGGCTCACCATCTCAACCCACACACAAACACATTGCCTTTTTCTTCATCATCACCACAACCACCTGTATATATTCATTCTCTTCCGCCACCTCAATTTCTTCACTTCAACACACGTCAACCTGCATATGCGTGTCATCCCATGCCCAAATCTCCATGCATGTTCCAACCACCTTCTCTCTTATATAATACCTATAAATACCCCTAATATCACTCACTTCTTTCATCATCCATCCATCCAGAGTACTACTACTCTACTACTATAATACCCCAACCCAACTCATATTCAATACTACTCTACTATGATGAGAGCAAGGGTTCCACTCCTGTTGCTGGGAATTCTTTTCCTGGCATCACTTTCTGCCTCATTTGCCACTTCACTCCGGGAGGAGGAAGAGAGCCAAGATAACCCCTTCTACTTCAACTCTGACAACTCCTGGAACACTCTATTCAAAAACCAATATGGTCACATTCGTGTCCTCCAGAGGTTCGACCAACAATCCAAACGACTTCAGAATCTTGAAGACTACCGTCTTGTGGAGTTCAGGTCCAAACCCGAAACCCTCCTTCTTCCTCAGCAGGCTGATGCTGAGTTACTCCTAGTTGTCCGTAGTGGTAAGTAATTGCTACTGGTATCACTTGTTTCTTCTTGCAGAAGAAATAATGGTAATGAGTTTTTTATAATTTCAGGGAGCGCCATACTCGTCTTGGTGAAACCTGATGATCGCAGAGAGTACTTCTTCCTTACTAGCGATAACCCGATATTCTCTGATCACCAGAAAATCCCTGCAGGAACCATTTTCTATTTGGTTAACCCTGATCCCAAAGAGGATCTCAGAATAATCCAACTCGCCATGCCCGTTAACAACCCTCAGATTCATGTACTGCCTTTTGTAATACTGAACTAATTTTTTGTTATTTTAACTTGCAATTTCTCTCCAAATGTGATGATAAATGTTTGTCCTGCAGGACTTTTTCCTATCTAGCACAGAAGCCCAACAATCCTACTTGCAAGAGTTCAGCAAGCATATTCTAGAGGCCTCCTTCAATGTAAGAAAGAAAACAGCATCTAACTACATATTTGCGTTGCCATTTAGCTAGTACTTTGTCTAAATGTCACACTTGTTGAATTTTTTGAATGATATCATTATATATGTTTGCATGATTTTTATAGAGCAAATTCGAGGAGATCAACAGGGTTCTGTTTGAAGAGGAGGGACAGCAAGAGGAGGGACAGCAAGAGGGAGTGATTGTGAACATTGATTCTGAACAGATTGAGGAACTGAGCAAACATGCAAAATCTAGTTCAAGGAAATCCCATTCCAAACAAGATAACACAATTGGAAACGAATTTGGAAACCTGACTGAGAGGACCGATAACTCCTTGAATGTGTTAATCAGTTCTATAGAGATGAAAGAGGTAAATACAAAGAAAAAACATATAGACAAACTTAGCAATTGAGTTCTATTATTCACTGTCGTCTTGGTTAGAAAATCTTAGTATTGAGAATATAATTAAATAATGGTTTTTTTTGTTAACAAATTTAGGGAGCTCTTTTTGTGCCACACTACTATTCTAAGGCCATTGTTATACTAGTGGTTAATGAAGGAGAAGCACATGTTGAACTTGTTGGCCCAAAAGGAAATAAGGAAACCTTGGAATTTGAGAGCTACAGAGCTGAGCTTTCTAAAGACGATGTATTTGTAATCCCAGCAGCATATCCAGTTGCCATCAAGGCTACCTCCAACGTGAATTTCACTGGTTTCGGTATCAATGCTAATAACAACAATAGGAACCTCCTTGCAGGTATATATATTTATTATATATGACCATGAATTTGAATATAGGGTTGTTGATGGGATTTTTTATTTATAATTGGTAATGCGTGATTGTGATTGAAAATATGAAGGTAAGACGGACAATGTCATAAGCAGCATCGGTAGAGCTCTGGACGGTAAAGACGTGTTGGGGCTTACGTTCTCTGGGTCTGGTGAAGAAGTTATGAAGCTGATCAACAAGCAGAGTGGATCGTACTTTGTGGATGGACACCATCACCAACAGGAACAGCAAAAGGGAAGTCACCAACAGGAACAGCAAAAGGGAAGAAAGGGTGCATTTGTGTACTGAATAAGTATGAACTAAAATGCATGTATGGTGTAAGAGCTCATGGAGAGCATGGAAATATGTATCGGACCATGTAACACTATAATAACTGAGCTCCATCTCACTTCTTCTATGAATAAACAAAGGATGTTATGATATATTAACACTATATGCACCTTACATAGTAATACATTAATATTTAATACTTTTTATTTTAACTTTTTAATTTAAAATATTATTATAAAGAGGAATAAACAAAGGATGTCAAGATATATGCATCTTACATAGTAATACATTAATATTTAATACTTTTTATTTTAACTTTTCAAAAAATATTTTAACTTTTTAATTTAAAATATTATTATATTATTATAAAGAGGTGAGAAGTGTATGTTGTCAAGAAAAAGTTTTCCATACAGAAAACGAAGAGCATATAAATGATGCTTGTGTTTTATGTTTTAGTTTTCTGCAAAGCTAATTTGATATTTGATATGGTTAACTGGTGGTTTCAAAACAAAAAATAAATAATTATTTGTTTTATTTACTAATTATAGAGATTACTTTATAGACTAAATTTTTTTATTTATTTTTAAATTTTGTTTTTACTATTGTTAAATAAATTTTTTTTTAACAATGAATAAATTAAATAAGAAAGAAATATTTTAGGATATTGTATACAAAAACTTACAAGGCTACACTCCCTTAAAGCTACACCCCTTACAACTGCAAGCAGAGAACCAAAACTAACAAAGCTTCTTGCAACCAAAACAACTTATTTACAATCCCAATAAACAAGTATAAGTAACGCATAAAGCAACCAACACTAAAACTATAGAATTCCTACTAAAAACATCATTGAGAAAGCCAAAAGGTTGGCCAAACCAGAGCCCCAACAACATACAGAAACCAGATGAAGCACCTACTACTAAGGTGCATAACCTGTAGAAAACAACTAGACATATTGAGCAGAATGTTTTCCCTAATCAACACCAACACAGAACAAGAAAAATAGTAGCAGCAATGCTGTAACAACTTGAAAACGGTAGCAACAACTACTACCGAAAGCCCTTATGCCCATGGAGATAAGCCAAAAAAACACCATGATTTCAGCTTCAAGCACTGCTGTCAAATTATACCTTCCCATTTCAGCATATCTAGACCAACTACAGAGTCTACAACTTATCTGAAGCCAAGGGGAAAACTGTTGTTGCTGCCACTCTAACATCTGTGACTCTACACTTCCTTGAAACTCTTCTCCCTTCACTTCCTTATATCTTCTAACTAGTTGACTTAGTTGTTCCTATGAACCCAGTTTTTGTGTCAGCTTCAACTAAACCAGGAAAATCCTAGCGGAAGGACCACCATCAAGTTTAAGTTGCACTATAAAGCATAAATTTGCATAAAACTTCATGCACTTTACACATAAACCAGTGGTGCTTGGCTGTAAAGGATCACAATACTCCAAGCTCCACAGCCATGGAAGCCATAGTCTAAGCCAGTACCGAAGTTCCTTCTAACTGCTTCCTTTTTCCTGCACACCACCCAATGCTATTTCACCTCACCCTGCATCAAAAAACCTTAGGAACAACTCATGTGCTTGTTAATCCTAATCTCCACTCATTGTAGGCTACCATACCATACATCGCCACCTCTAGCATTCATTTGACAACGTCAAGCTTCACCATGGTTTATTTTACAACATCAACACTAAACTAACAAGTCCACCAGAAGGTTCTTGAAAAACTGAGACATTCCTAGTCCCTCCTGCATAGCCAGAATTAAACCCCCTACACCCTTACTAGCATTCCTTTTCATCGAACACTAAGAAGGCATTGAGTAGGATTCAGATGCCAATCTGAAAACGCATACGAAAAAGACCTCACCCTGTGTTTTAGCCATTGCCAAGAAAGAAGTTCAGTCAATTGGAAAATTTCTTTGACATCAGGGACCCCTTGCTTGAAAACAACCTTATTCCTCTGCTCCCAAATACTTCGAACTATTGCTACCCACATTCCTCTCCAAACTTGATTATGCTTATCAGACATGTGAACTAAATGAAAGTTCTCAAAATGATTCCTCAAGTCCTTGTTTTGTACCATCAAGATGTCTATCCACGTGAAACAAAGAAACCAAACATGTCGTGCATATACACAATCAAGGAACAAATGTTGGGAAAATTCTTCTGACTGGTTACACAGAACACATAAAGGAGAGTTCACCACCACTCCTCTCTTGATCAGATTATGAGTGGTAGGTAATCTGTCAAGTAAAATTCTCCACACAGGGATTAAAACTTTAGGAAGAGCTTTTGCCTGCCATAAAAGACTAAAAACACCATCCATTGTGCCATTGGATTGACAATCTAAGAGAGCATAAGCCTATTTAATAGAGAAAGTACCTTTGGGATCCCTTCCCCAAACAAGAAGATCGTGAATATCCTTATGTAAGACGCCCCTATTCAAAATCAAAAGCATGTCTTCCTCCATAATCGATTCCTACTAAAACCTTGTCCTCCTCCAGTTTAACCGCCATTGGCGCCAGAACCCTCTCAAGAACCTACCTCACCCACCTTCATACCTTGATCCAGAGACAGAGAATAAAGTCTAGGGAACAAAGATTTAGGGTTAATGTTATGAGCCCACACGTCCTCTCAGAATGTGACTTTATCCCCATTACCTACTTTCCAAGCAACAACCTTTTTAAACCATCCTTCTTCCTCCCCCTCCTCACAGACTAGAGCTAAATCCCTCCACCACTGATATGATTCCAATAACATGATGGAGATATGATATGAACATGTTATGGATTCAACAAGAGTTAGAATATGATTAGGCACTTTTTAAGAATTGGATCAATGTTCTTAACATTCAAGAACTCACCAAAACACAAGTAACCAAGCCAAACTTACATAAAAACCCATTTTGAACAACAAACTCATGGATAGAAATTCAAGAACACAACATATAGCAATTATACCCATGGAGGACGTGACCAAAACAGCAAGAACAACCAATTTTCACCGATTAAAATTGAATATAAGTGCAGAAAATGAAAGAGGACATTATGAAGAGATTGCACCGATTGAAAATGAAAACAAACAAGTAGAACAAAAATGGGTAATTTGGAATGAAGGGAAAATGGAGTTATGTGGATGAAGCTCTTGGAATGTGCACGCCACTTGAAGGATGGTTGGCTTCAAGATGAGTGTTGTTGCCGCCACTTGAAAGCCCAAGAATTCACTCAAGATAACACTAGAAGAGAAGAAGACACAAGTCTCTCTCACTCACTCACCAATTTGGTAGAGGTTCTTTACTCTCAAAAATCAATCTTATTATTTCAAAGACCTAAGCACCCCTTTTATAATAGAGAGGGCTGGTCACAAAGTACAAGAGAAGCTTTTGAAAGGTCATCTTCTAACTCCTTTTATTCTAGCACCTAAAGGAGTGTGAAGAGACAACTTTCTAGATTTTTCCTAAAACTAGCGCCTAAAGTGTTATACAATGGAGGTGTCTTTAAAGTTTCCCTCTTTAGCACATCCTAAAGCTATTCTATATTATTTACAAATTTATACAAAAGAATCTACAAAGAGAGATATTAATTGGAGCCCATTCTTGAATGCTTGAAGTCTTCTTGTTGGCTTTAGGCTTGGTCCTCTCTTTATTTAATTCTTCTTTAATTTTTAAGAAGACTAGAAGGAAGAACTTTAAATGCTTGGGTGGATGGCCTCTTCCTCCATTAGTGAAATCCTCTCTTACTTGATCTCCATCATGCTCCCCGAGTTGGACAGAATTCGTCCACGAATTCTGAATCTCTGCATATAACAAAGTCAGTTTACTATCAAATTTAACAGTTGAATAAGAGAAAGGCAAACATGACTTAGAATTTGTAAGAAGTGGGATTTCATAAAAGGAGGTCCTATAGATAGACCAAGTTGAAAAAAATTGTTTGGGAATGATTATATTTTTTGAAAAAAGTTCTCTTAAATGGTGAAAACCATTAGGAGGTATGAAAAAATCATTCCTAACATTCTTTAACCAAGATGGTGGTGAAGTAAGAACCTTTGGTAATGAAAAAGAAAAGGAAGGAAAACACCTTGGAGGTCCCAAGACACAAACCCAAGTCCTTTCAGTGACCAAGGAAGCATTAACCACTATACCAAACAAGTTCTTTGGTAATATTATCATTTTTATTATACTTATTATTATTAATATAATTTATACATATTAATATAATTATTATTAATAATAATAATAAAACAAATTATATTCATATTATTAATATTATTCATTTTATTAATATTATTCATATTATTAATATTTATTAATATTATTCACATTATTAATATTTATTAATATTATTCACATTATTAATATTTATTAATATTATTCACATTATTAATATTTATTAATATTATTCATATTATTAATATTTATTAATCTTATTCATATTATTAATATTATTACTAATACTATTAATAATAATAATAATAAATTATATTCATATTATTCATATTTATTAATATTATTAATATTATATTCATATTATTAATATTATATTTATATTATTAATATTATATTCATATTATTAATATTATATTTATATTATTAATATTATATTCATATTGTTAATATTTTTAATATTGCTAATATTTTTAATATTGTTAATATTGTTAATATTTTTAATATTAATAATAATAATAATAAGTATAATAAAAATCATAATAATACTAAAGAATTTGTTTGGTGTAGTGGTTAAATTTCTTTGGTTACTGAAGAAATCTGGTTTTGAATCCCATTCACTGAAAATTTTATTTTATGGTGCCAAAATTTACATACAGATTTTTTCCGTATGTAATTATATCCGTATGTAATTACATACGGAAAAAATCCGTATGTAAACCTGTTTACATACGAATTTTAATTCCCGCTCCATGGCACCAAAAGTTACATACGGAATTTAATCCGTATGTAATGTTGATTTTACATACGAATTTTGATTCGTATGTAATAATCCGTATATAATTCGCGTTTTTCTTGTAATGTATCACCATTTCTTAGCAAAATATAAAAATTCTAAAGAGGTTATTTTCACCTTTTGGTCTTCATAGACCCCATAGGCTTTAAAAATTTGTTCACATTTAGCCTCCCAATCTAAATACACATTAGGATCACTATCACCACTAAAGCTAGGTACTTTTACACTTTGAAAATAAGGCAATGCCACATGTTAGCGCCTATCTTCAAGTTTATGTATTTTCCATTCTTCCTTTTTTTCAAAGCTCCCATAGGTGTTGGAACTCCTTAAAACATGCCCATGATGATGTTGGCTGTGAGCATTGGAAGAACCTTTGGAAGAATGTCTAGGAGAATGATGTCTTCCATGGATGGAATGTGAGGACCTTTCTTGCTTCAATTCAACTTTTGCTAATCTTTCTTCCAACTTTTGCATAACATCATCTTTGATTGCTACTCTTTCTTCCAACTTTTGAATAGCTTCATCTTTGAGAGCAAGGGCTTGTTTTGCCTCTTTTAACTCATTAAGAACATAAGCTTTATGAGTAGAATGTGGTTTGGAAGATTCAACACTTGAATATGTATTCATTGGACAAAGAAAACAGCAAACACAATAGCAAACAATATTAAGAAAAACAAGGTTAGCAAATGAAACAATTATAAAAATGTACTGAAAATTAAAAGTCACTCCAAGAAAGAATACTTCCCTCAACCAATCTGCTCTTGAGGTCTTGTAACTCTCGAATGAAATATGTCAAAGCAAAGGCACTCTTTCTCAAAGCCAAAACACCACAAAATTTAAAGAACAAGAAAAGACAATCAAGAAAAGGTGTAAACAAGAAAAGGCTATAGCAAAAGGAATACAAGATATATGACAAACTCAAAGAATAATGAAGAAAAGACAATCAAGAAAAATAAGGTACTCAATTAAAGGATGACACACAAAAGAAACCTAAAGAAAAGCACTAGAATAGATGAAGAAAACAAAAACAAAACTACTGGAATTGTAAAAACTGGAATCTGTGCGTAACTTCAAAAATTTATCTGGAACGTTATAATTCAAACTGGAATATGAAATTTAAACCACTGAAACTTCAAGATGTTATCTCACTTTGGGCACTGGAATCACACAAAAACAGTATACCAATTAATTGTGATAAATTTCCGAAAATCACTACCGCATCACCGTTTTTCAAGAGTCAGAATTTTACACTCTGTTCGTATTTCATTTATCATTTTTTTGGTATTTGGAATTTTGATACACTTTTTTTTTACTCTTTTGTAACACTTCAAACTACATAAATCCAGAGTTTCAGAATTTTCTTCAACAATTGTAATTCGCATAAACGAAAACAGTCAGCACAGTTTCAGGAAAAACAGAGGAAGCCTAATCTGGAATGAAAAAACAAAATTGAGAAACTTCAAGAGACACAATAGAATTGATGTTTCAAGAACTTGTATAGATCTAAAATACAAGTAAGACCTCAAATCTAAAAAGAAAAAGCACCAAAGGATCAAGAAAACAAACAGATAAAACTGTACTACAAAAAATCAAGAAACAAAAATTATCAACAAAAGGACTACATAGAATTGATAACATTTTTGGAGAAACATGACTTTGACAAAACTTATAAGGATTCAAAAATCAAAATGACACAAACACAATGTAATAAGAACAAGAAAACAACAAGAAATACTAAAAAATAAACCTAAAACAGAAAGGTAACAACAAAAATGTAAAGTTCTTGAATTAAAAGTGCCAAAACAACTCAAACACAAACTAGAACATACCCAAGACTCATGATAATATTTCAATCGAGCTAGACTTCTACCTCTTTCCGCGCCATATTTAAATATAAGGATGTCTTTCCATTTCCCTTTTTCATCACTCATCAACTGCCATTTCCATTTTTCCAGAAGAGCGCAATTGAATTTTCTTATATCTTTTATCCCCAACCCACCTTCTTCAAGGGGCTTACAAAATTTCTCCCAACTTACCCAAGGAATAGCCACGTTATCTTTGCCCCAAGCCCAAAAGAATTTCCTTTGCATACTAATTATACTATTGCACACAGAAGTTGGAGCTTTAAAGAAAGACAAATAGAAAAGAGGTATGAAAGTAAAGACCAATTTAAGTAGGCATATTCTTCCTGCCCTAGATAAAAATCTCCCCTTCCAAGAGCTAAGTCTAGCTTTTATTTTGTTGACAACAGGCTCCCAAAACCGTTTCTTCCTAGGATTACCTCCAACTTCGATCCCCAGGTATTTGAAAGGCATTTGCATGGTGTTACAATTTAAAGTTTTTGCATAGGTATTAAGGGGATACCTGTCAACATAAATACCTGCCAACTTAGATTTATGGAAGTTGACTTTCAAACTTGAAACGAGTTTAGGATTTAGGGTTTGTATCTAATTAGCTACCAAGGTGTTTGCTACCAAATTTAGAATCTAAATAATTCGTAGTTAAAACCTTGATAGCTAATTAGATACCAATTTAGAAACTATTTAACAATAATAAAAATTAATTTAGAAACCAAATTATTTTTTAGTCTCTAAAATAGTCTGTAATTTAGTCAATATAGCATCTAATTATTTTTTGTCTCTAAAATTAGTTTCTATTTAATGATTTTCTTGTAGTGTAAATTTCCTGTTACTCTAATAAATTATCTGATCACTCTAATAAATTATCTGAATCGTGACGGCTTATGGAATGTAGCAAATAGTACAAAACAAAGGTGTACTATAGGAAACCATGACTTTCTAAATAAACCTAACTTAACATACATAAATGTTAAGAAGACATAAAAATTATAAAGGAAGTGGTTTGTCTCTACTTATATATTATATACTAGCCACTTATGTATTATACTAGGTTGTTAAGGAGAATTATAAAGAGAGAGGTTTGCATACACTTAACATGTATTATCATAATTTTGTTGTTTGGTTTCATTAATCAATATCTTTGTTTTTTCTATCATTATATTAAATTTTATTTTTAAGACTCATACAACGTAAAAGGAATTTTAAATTTTCAAGTATTAACATGAAGACTACAATTGACTTGCACTTATGTTTGAAATATATCAAACAAAACATTTACTTATAAAAAAAAGTAAATAATGTCATAAATCCATCCTTTAACATTGTTAGAAGGAATCTCAACTATTAAAAAAGAGTGTAATTCAACAAATCATTATTTAACACTATACGAAATTTGTTCTGTTTTCAACAAAATCAAGCACAAATTCATAAATGACTAGTAATAATAATCATAATAATAATTAGAAAACACACCATGCAATAAAACAATTAAAAAATATAAAAAGTTTAGTGCAATTCTCCTTCTGTTATATTATTATCATTATAACAAATTCACCATAATGTTTGTTGTCACTGCATATTGCATTACATGTGTTGTAACAAAAATAAATCATTTTAAAAAAATTTGGGATCAAATTATTGTTCTAAAAAAAGTGGGAATGAAATTACATTTTTTCAAAAATAATTTGGGCCAAAAATAGTGACTAAACCTTGTATTTATTTGGGATGTTGAATAATTTAAAAATTTTATTTAATTCAAATTTTTATTTAAGTATGATATTTTATAATTTAGGATTTCTATTTATTTAAAATTTAAAATAATTTATGAATTTTATTTTATTTTCATGTTTTTATTTAAGTAGGACATTACATAATTTAGGGTTTGAATTTTTTTTTTGAATTTGAATTTTAAGAATTTTATTTATTCCAAATTTTTATTTAAGTAGCACACTAAATAATTTAGGGTATGTATTTATTTAATATTTTGAATAATTTAAAAATTTTATTTATTGTAAATTTTTATTTAAGTAGGACATTAAATAATTGAGATCTGAATTAATTTAAAATTAGTATATAATTTAAAATTTTATTTATATTATATTTTTATTATGTATGATATTAAATAATTTAGGATATGAATTTATTTTAGATTATTATTTAAGTAGGAAATAAAATAAGTTAAGAATTGTTTAGGATTTTGAATAATTTAGAAATTTTATTTATTGCAAATTTTTATTTAAGTATGATATTCAATAATTTAGAATTTGTATATGTTTATAACTTTAAAAAATTTATTTTTTCAAATTTTTATTTAAGTAGAACATTAAATAATTTAGATTTGTATTTATTTAATATTTTAAATAATTTCGGAATTTTATTTATTTGAGAATTTTATTTAGGTATAACACTAAATAATTTTGGATTTGATTTTATATAAGATTTTGAATAATTTAAGAATTTAATTTATTTCATATTTTTATTTAAATAGAACATTAAATAATTTGGATTTTTGAATAATTTAAGAATTTGAAATGTTTAGAAATATTATCATCACAAAGGTTAATATATAGTGCTGAACCTCCGCTTGGTTTCAATCCGAATATGTCATATAATAGAAAATCATAAATTATTTTGTTGATTACTTAAGTAGTGAAGAAAGAATACTAAAAAAGAAAAAAAAGGAAAAGAAGAAAGGATGATAGAAAGATTGTGAATAAAATATAAATTTGGTTAATTAACGACAACATTGAAAATGATGAGCCATTTGCCTCCACACAAATCTAATGTTCATTAGGGTAAATAAGACGAACAAATAAGAATAATAAATCCAACAAAAACAAAAGTTCAAACTGAAATAGTGTAAAAAAATATGAAATGAACAAATCAACTGAACAAAATGTACACAAAAATGGTGATTAAAATGTGTAAAAAAAGTGAACAATGAGATGAACAAAGAACAATAACATATGCAACCAAAATACAATAAGAGATGCAACCAAAATACATCTCCAAACAATAACATACAAAAATGGAGTTAAAAGCTTATAATACAAACTCAACAAAAATGAGATAAGAAAAAATGGCGTTATAAATGAGAAAGAGAAAAGCAAGAATGGTGTTAAAGAGCTTTAATACATAGGTCAAAACAACTCTATAAGAGTGAAAAAAAAAAAGTTCACAAGGATGAGATAAACAAAGCATAATAACAAATGCAACCAAAATACATCTTCAAACAATAACATATAAAAATGGAGTTATAAAAACTCATAATACAAACTCAACAGGAATGAGATGAAAAAATGGAGTTAAAAAAGGGAAAGATCAAGAGCAACAATAAAAAGCTTTAATACAGAGATCAAATCGACTATTAAGGATAATTTTCTTAGGTTGTTCTTCATTTTTGTCAATAAGGTATCTTCCATTTGGCAAGGAGGGGAGATTACAAAAAATTCAAAATGGTCCTAGAATATTGAATGGAGAAGAAATTCGTTCGACTGGGAAAAGAATCGGGAACAACAGATGATGCAGCTTTTGTGACCGTTTACACGGTCAAATCTGCATGCAACATTCTTAAGGAAGATGTTGAGGCAGACGAGAGGGATTTGTTTCAGGGTTTCTGGAGGATAAAGGCATAATCAACATCTCATCTCACAGCATGGAAGGTTTTGGAAGACAAAATAGCGTCTAAAGCAAATTTGGTGAGAAGGGGTATTTGTACGACCAATAATATTTGTTGTATGTGTGGGGAGGAAGAGAAAAATATGTCTCATCTTTTTTGTACGTGTAGATTTGCTTGCCTTGTGCAGTTTAAGTGCTATGACTGGACGGAGTTGGCATCGACAGGTCATTGGCAGCCTAAAAAACATTTTGTTAGCTTCAAGGTGAGTGGAGTCAATAATAGTGTTAATCAGATTTGGAGTTGTGTGGATATCAGTTGTAGAAGAATTATGGAAACCAAGGAATAAGTGGATTTTTAGAGGTGACATGATAGATCATAATGAGATTTTTACTTTGGCAAAACCAAATATTTGATTTTGGGTAAAGTCCAAAGTTCGTAGGTTATGTTTCTCTTTTTCTGATTGGTGTCTTGTAATTGTTAAAATTGTTTTATAAATAGTTTAATTATTTTTTTAACTTTAAGTTTAACTGTTGAAATTGTTTTATAAATAGTTTAAAGTAAATATAAGTAATGTATAGTGTTACCCTAAACCATAAACTATAAGATTTAGGGTGGACTAATTTTAATATATTTGTTGTTGGTTTACCTTTCTTGGTATGTAAGTCCGTAACCAGAATTACTGTGGGTTGCCATGGCACTCTGTAGTCTTTTGGTTCGTGCATGGATGCTTGCGCAAGAAAAAGACATAGAACAAAGAAAAAAGACAAAACAGAGAGAGAAAACGCAATCACACAACCAACTCAAATTAGTCACTGGCTGATCAAGATCGCCGCGTCCATGTATGTCTAAATGCCATGCAAAGCAACACGTGCTTAACATGCACTTTAAATGGCTCACCCATCTCAACCCACACACAAACACATTGCCTTTTTCTTCATCATCACCACAACCACCTGTATATATTCATTCTCTTCCGCCACCTCAATTTCTTCACTTCAACACACGTCAACCTGCATATGCGTGTCATCCCATGCCCAAATCTCCATGCATGTTCCAACCACCTTCTCTCTTATATAATACCTATAAATACCTCTAATATCACTCACTTCTTTCATCATCCATCCATCCAGAGTACTACTACTCTACTACTATAATACCCCAACCCAACTCATATTCAATACTACTCTACTATGATGAGAGCAAGGGTTCCACTCCTGTTGCTGGGAATTCTTTTCCTGGCATCACTTTCTGCCTCATTTGCCACTTCACTCCGGGAGGAGGAAGAGAGCCAAGATAACCCCTTCTACTTCAACTCTGACAACTCCTGGAACACTCTATTCAAAAACCAATATGGTCACATTCGTGTCCTCCAGAGGTTCGACCAACAATCCAAACGACTTCAGAATCTTGAAGACTACCGTCTTGTGGAGTTCAGGTCCAAACCCGAAACCCTCCTTCTTCCTCAGCAGGCTGATGCTGAGTTACTCCTAGTTGTCCGTAGTGGTAAGTAATTGCTACTGGTATCACTTGTTTCTTCTTGCAGAAATAATGGTAATGAGTTTTTTTATAATTTCAGGGAGCGCCATACTCGTCTTGGTGAAACCTGATGATCGCAGAGAGTACTTCTTCCTTACGCAAGGCGATAACCCGATATTCTCTGATAACCAGAAAATCCCTGCAGGAACCATTTTCTATTTGGTTAACCCTGACCCCAAAGAGGATCTCAGAATAATCCAACTCGCCATGCCCGTTAACAACCCTCAGATTCATGTACTGCCTTTTGTAATACCAAACTAATTTTTTTGTTATTTTAACTTGCAATTTCTCTCCAAATGTGATGATAAATGTTTGTCCTGTAGGAATTTTTCCTATCTAGCACAGAAGCCCAACAATCCTACTTGCAAGAGTTCAGCAAGCATATTCTAGAGGCCTCCTTCAATGTAAGAAAGAAAACAGCATCTAACTACATATTTGCGTCATCTAACTACATATTTTCGTTGCCATTTAGCTAGTACTTTGTCTAAATGTCACACTTGTTGAATTTGTTGAATGATATCATTATATATGTTTGCATGATTTTTATAGAGCAAATTCGAGGAGATCAACAGGGTTCTGTTTGAAGAGGAGGGACAGCAAGAGGAGGGACAGCAAGAGGGAGTGATTGTGAACATTGATTCTGAACAGATTGAGGAACTGAGCAAACATGCAAAATCTAGTTCAAGGAAATCCCATTCCAAACAAGATAACACAATTGGAAACGAATTTGGAAACCTGACTGAGAGGACCGATAACTCCTTGAATGTGTTAATCAGTTCTATAGAGATGAAAGAGGTAAATACAAAGAAAAAACATATAGACAAACTTAGCAATTGAGTTCTATTATTCACTGTCGTCTTGGTTAGAAAATCTTAGTATTGAGAATATAATTAAATAATGGTTTTTTTTGTTAACAAATTTAGGGAGCTCTTTTTGTGCCACACTACTATTCTAAGGCCATTGTTATACTAGTGGTTAATGAAGGAGAAGCACATGTTGAACTTGTTGGCCCAAAAGGAAATAAGGAAACCTTGGAATTTGAGAGCTACAGAGCTGAGCTTTCTAAAGACGATGTATTTGTAATCCCAGCAGCATATCCAGTTGCCATCAAGGCTACCTCCAACGTGAATTTCACTGGTTTCGGTATCAATGCTAATAACAACAATAGGAACCTCCTTGCAGGTATATATATTTATTATATATGACCATGAATTTGAATATAGGGTTGTTGATGGGATTTTTTATTTATAATTGGTAATGCGTGATTGTGATTGAAAATATGAAGGTAAGACGGACAATGTCATAAGCAGCATCGGTAGAGCTCTGGACGGTAAAGACGTGTTGGGGCTTACGTTCTCTGGGTCTGGTGAAGAAGTTATGAAGCTGATCAACAAGCAGAGTGGATCGTACTTTGTGGATGGACACCATCACCAACAGGAACAGCAAAAGGGAAGTCACCAACAGGAACAGCAAAAGGGAAGAAAGGGTGCATTTGTGTACTGAATAAGTATGAACTAAAATGCATGTATGGTGTAAGAGCTCATGGAGAGCATGGAAATATGTATCGGACCATGTAACACTATAATAACTGAGCTCCATCTCACTTCTTCTATGAATAAACAAAGGATGTTATGATATATTAACACTATATGCACCTTACATAGTAATACATTAATATTTAATACTTTTTATTTTAACTTTTTAATTTAAAATATTATTATAAAGAGGAATAAACAAAGGATGTCAAGATATATGCATCTTACATAGTAATACATTAATATTTAATACTTTTTATTTTAACTTTTCAAAAAATATTTTAACTTTTTAATTTAAAATATTATTATATTATTATAAAGAGGTGAGAAGTGTATGTTGTCAAGAAAAAGTTTTCCATACAGAAAACGAACGAGCATATAAATGATGCTTGTTTTTTATGTTTTAGGGTTTATATGTTGTCAAGAAAAAGTTTTTTATAAAAAAAATCGAATGTAGTAAATAGTACAAAACAAATGTTTACAAGAATCAAGAAATCCTAACCATCTATAAACCTAAACGCCTAAACTTTGATGTATTACAAAAGGAAGAAGATTGTCTCCACTTATATATTATATATTACCCACCTATGTATTATACTAGGATGTTAAGGAGACATAACAATTATAAAGAGAGAAGTTTGCATCCATTTATATATTATACTACCCATTTATATATTATACTTACCCACTTATTTAATGTCTTTATAAGGTTTGATCGATGATCTTTCTAATACTTTAGTTGATATGTATATGAAAAGGTACTATTTGAACTCTCTTACTCTGTATAAGGGTTGAACCATCCTTAAAGTTGGTCTATTTAATTTTATTGCTTCTTGCAGATAAATTTTTTGTATATATTATACTAAGATCTTTTACTAGATTTATTTTAAAAATATAGAGTTGGTTTGATAAAATATAAAAGGATTTAAAATAGTAATAAATAACATATAATATATGTATATAAATTTATTATTATATAATTTAAAATAATAAAATATAATATAAGTAGTAATAATAATAATTATAATAATGTTTTCAAACAAAGTAACATGTATTATCATAATTTTGTTGTTTGGTTTCATTAATCAATATCTTTGTTTTTTCTATCATTATATTTAAGTTGAGTTTTAGGACCCATACAACATAAAATGAATTTTAAATTTTCAAGTCTTAACATGAAGTCTACTATTTGGACTTGTGTTTGAAACAGATCGAACAAAACATTTATCTATAAAAAAGTAAATATTGTCATAAATCTATACCATCGTTTAGCCTTGCTGGAACGAATCTCAATTATTTAAAAGAGAGTGAACATATTTGACTTTTTGGTAATTTAACAAATTATTATTTAACACTATATGAAATTTTTTCTGTTTTTTATCAGCAAAGAATAAAATTAAATTAAGAAGGACAAGCGTGTCTCAATCCTTATACAAGAACCAACTTCCACAAGAAAGTCAAGTCAGAGACAACAAAAAAACAAGCAAAGGAAAATTTTTAATTTGAGTTGTCTTGGTTGCTGCATAATTTATGAAGTAAAACACTACACATAACCCTTTTAGCAGTAGAGCAATGGTTGACCGTGTGCTTAGCTTCTTTTATTTTATTTTTTTATCAGCAAAGAATAAATAAAATAAAATGAGACACTTCAGGGGTGTCTCAACCCTTATACAAAACCCCAAAAACAAGTTTTCTGTCACCCTACCAACTAAGGATCCAACAAACATTGCACTACAGATCAAGATAAAATCCCAATACAAGATATAGAAACTCAGCAAGCATAGTTACATCAACCCACCAAAGAGGTCACACTTTCAAACAAGGACATACATCCAATCACCTAATGAGGTCTTTGCCATCAGGCTGGAGTACCATAACCAAATGTCAAACTCGAAAAACCAATACAAGACTCAACATCCAACAACTAAGCCATATCTTTGTAGCAGGCTGAATTGTACCAAATAACCAAGTGCTAACATCAACAAACAGATCCTACGAGGAGGGTACATAACCCAGAGAAGACCTTCCAAAAGCACATAACAACTTCCCAATCTGGACACAACAGTAACCAAAAACGCCACATATCCGTTTGCTACAGCTCAAACACCATAAAGAGTCCAACACCAAATCGATAAGCATACGTACACTTCCTTTACCGCAGTCCAGAACAGCAACTTCAGTCCGACCCTGCCAAATAGAGGTGACCAAGACAATCTACACAAACACACAATACCTTCCAAACCTGGATAAGACTACACAAGAAACACCAAATATTAATCTTTCAAATACCTCATCTAACATTGAGGTTTCAAACACCAGTCTGAGTAGGAAAAATTGACCACACTTTCCTTTGTCGTGATCCAAGACTAAGTTTTCCTTTGTGTCAAGGAGAAAACCTCCACTAGGTCTACGCGTCCGTTCCTAATTCCTATGGTTCCAAATTTCACTTACTCTGCCTACCCAAATACCCCCCCAACACCTACCAATAGCATGTTTCACACCTATAGGTTTAAACATCTTAAAGTGCAATTGAGCATCACCATGTAGGACCGAAGAATACCCCAACCACTTGAGGCACATTCCCCAAATTCTCCAAGAGACCATACACTCCAAAAATAGATGCCTTACCATCTCTTCCTCCACACCACATAAGGGACATCGAGAACACACCATAGGTATGCCACATCTCAAGAGATTGTCCTTAGTAGCTATCACATTACATAACATCCTCCAAGCCGTAACTTGTGACGATGGTAAAATCTTTAACTTCCAGAACTCCACAAATGGGTCCCCAACCACTATAGATTCCTCCCCCAAGAGAATATTATAGGCAACCTTCACACAAAAATTTGTACAACCTGTATCCCTCCAAAGCCATTTATCAGTCGTACTTTCACCTTCTCTTGTTAACCTTTTGTTCTCCAATTCCTGCAATAAAATATCAGCCAGACTAGATTCCCACAACAAAAGATTTCTTCTTCAGCTCAACTTCCACAACCAATTATTATTATTCCAAGTCCCAACTTGTGATGACCAGTATCCAAAGATAACGAGAAAAGTCTAGGGAATTTATGTTTTAAAGAAACATTGTCCACCCATTTATCCTCCCAGAACCTAATTTCTTTTCCATCCCCTATTTCCCACCAACCTCTGTCTTCAAATTCATTATCCCACTCCTCTAAATTCCATTTTTTTCTAATGTCCCTCCACCATAGCAATTCCCTACTTATCTGAATTTGGGATCTTAGCCCCCTCCACCCACCATACTTAGAATCTAGAATATCCTTCCAAACACCTCCCTTTTCAGATTTAAGTCTCCAGATCCATTTCCCCAATAGGGCCAAGTTAAATTTTCTAATATCAATAACCCCTAACCCTCCTTTGTCTTTCGACTTGCACACCTTATCCCACGCTACCCAAGCAATTTTCCTATTCTCTGAGCCCCAATCCCACAAAAACCTCTTTTGTATCATTTTCACTTCCTTCACCACATTATCCGGCATACGAAATAAGGATACATAAAATAATGGTAAAGAAGTAAGCACTGATTTAATAAGACATAGTCTGCCAGCCATAGAGAGGGATTTCCCTTTCCAAGAGTTCAACCTACTTCGTAGCTTAATGAGCACCCCTTCCCAAAAAGCACCCCTTTTATGATTCCCGCCAACCGTTACCCCCAAATAACTAAATGGGGCCTTCATAATATCACATTTAAGAATATAGGCAAAAACCAATGTCTGATTAGAGTTCACATCCACTCCCCCAACCTTACTCTTGGAATAATTAACCTTAAGACCAGAGGCAAGTTCAAAACACTTCAGAATTACTTTTAAAGTCCAAACACTTTGAATTGAGGCTTTACAGAAAAATAAAGTATCGTTTGCATATTGCAGCATACTCACCTTTACTCGCCCTTCCCCGACCTCAATACCCTCTACTAACCTTCTTTCTTCCGCCTGCCTAATTACCCCCGCTAGTCCTTCAGCCACAATAAGAAACAGGAATGGTGCTAATGGGTCCCCTTGTCTTAAGCCCTTCATTGGTTTAAACTCAGTTGTTGGACTTCCGTTTACCAACACCGATATCGTAGAAGATTCTAAGCAGTTTTTTATCCATTCGATCCACTTTCCACAAAATCCCAATCTTCCTAGCATATAATAAATAAACTCCCAACTTACTGAGTCATAAGCCTTTTCGTAGTCCACCTTAAACACCACACATTCTTTCTTTTTCCTCTTTACCTCCTCAAGGGTCTCATTAGCTACTAATACATTATCCAACAAACCCCATCCTTCCAGAAAAGCAGACTGCCTAGGGTCAATGACTTTGTCTAACACTCTTTTCAACCTTGAGGAGAGAATTTTAGATACAATTTTATACACACATCCCACCAAGGAAATCGGTCTAAAGTCATTCAAGAGTTGTGGATTTACAACCTTTGGGACAAGAGTAATAAATGAGGCATTAGTACCTTTTGACCAACTTACTCCCTCTGCAAAACTCTGTACCGCACACAAGAAGTCTCCTTTTATAATATCCCAACAAAATTTTATGAATCCAAAATTAAACCCGTCCGGGACAGGACTTTTAGAGCTATCACAGTTCCAAACCGCCTTCTTAACTTCAGCTTCAGAGATAGTTCCAACCAACACTTCGTTATCCTCTCTAATGATACCGTTAAACCGAACATTGTCCAATCTAACCTGTTGTGCTTTCCCCCCGCTGAATCTTTCTACAAAGAATTCCTGCACTCTAGCTTTTACCTCAACCGGGTCATCACACCACAGGTCACCGACCTTAAGACCGCTAATCCCGTTTTGCATCCTCCTCCACTTAATACTTGAGTGAAAGAACTTTGTATTCAAATCACCCTGACTTAACCAGCTCATCCTTGCTTTTTGTTGTAAGATAGCTTCTTGTTTAACTCTGACTTGCCCTAAGTCGGCTAAGAGTTGTTTTCTTTCTTCCACACTCAACTCCCCCTCGTCATCTTTTCCATGCAGAACTTGGATTCTATTTTCCAACTCCTCTTTTTGTTTATTAACATCTCCATATACAGATTTTTTCCAACACCTTATGTCAAACTTTAATCTTTTCAATTTCTCCTTCAAAACATATAAACCATTTCCATTAATGATATATTTTTCCCATTTAGTCCTTACCAACTCCTTAAAACGAGTGTCTTTTTGCCATACATCAAGACACCTAAACGGTTTTGGACCCCAGTCAATATTTATGTCCTTCAAAAATAGAGCACAATGATCTGAAACCGATCTCCCTTCCGTGTATTGTTTACTTCCCGACCACTTCTTTAACCATTCAAGGGAAACTAGGATTCTATCTATTATGCTTTTAACTGTCCTATTAGGTTTATACCAAGTAAACTTCTTCCCACCAATGGAATATCAATCAGCCTAGAGTCTTCAATAAAATTATTAAAACTTCGTATTTCACTACTATAATTGACATTAGAGCTTTGACCTCTTCTCTCCCCCACAGACCTAATGGAATTAAAGTCCCTAGCTGCGCACCACAGTTTTATAGGGTGACCCTTTCTTACCTCACTTATCTCATCCCACAGACTTATTTTTCTCTTAAGATACCACCACAGTAAACATTGACTACCGTTATTTCTATTGGCGTTCCTATCTTCCATACTCCTTCAATGATTGAGAAAAAGTTCTCGTTTCTATACCTTTTCATTTCAAAGCAATCTTTCTTCCACATAGTGATTATCCCTCCCCTCGTTATTAACTGCTCCGATCTCAATCCACTCCACTTCATTTGACCCCCAAATTTGATAACACCTCTCCTTACTAATTTTTTCACACTTTGTTTCTAGAAGACAGATAAATCCAACTTGTTCTTTTCTAATGAGATTGCTGATATACTTCCTTTTTATCTTCCCCCCAAACCCCTAATATTCATACTAATCAATTTCATCTTCTAACTCAATTATCCCACCCCTACTTAGAACCTCCTCGTTATCCTTTCTTTCCAAACCTCTTAAACTGACCAAGACTTCTTCCTCATTTCCAAAACGAGAAAACCCTAATTCCTTTCCTGCAATCCAAGTTCTATCTGCTTCTAATTTCTTGTTCTTTAACCAAACCAGATGATTGTAATTTTTAGCATCAAAATCAGTAATATCAATAACATTAGAAACTAACCTTACATCCGACTTACGAGACACTTTCGTGGTTTCGTCGAGACATGCGTACCCCACCTCTTGTGAGTTGCTACTGCTACATTCCTCAACCTCCAACACCCTTTGTCCAACACCGGAAAGCGGTGTTGCATGGTGTTGAGAGCGGACAAGCGCAACAGGGCTCGCGGTAAGGCTCTTCTGGTGACCTGCAACGACGCTCAAAGGCCTACGGACCACCAAAGAGGTAAGTTGTATCACTTTCGCATTCTGGAGGAGTTTTCGCCACCACCAAGCCTCCAACTCCGACCGGTGAAACAGGCGAAGCAGGCACAACAAGGTGACAGACCGAGGGGAGTGCTTCGTCGCGTGCGGTGGCAAACGCGTCCGGTCTTGCATCAACGTTAAAATCGGACCGTGAAGAGGCCTCATGCACGGCAATTCCGTTGTCTCCGGTGAACATAAGCAGCGGGACAAAGGGACAAGTCGAAGATGACGTAACATCGCATGCGGCAACGTCGCGTGGACCAGCTTTGCGTGGGGCAGCGTCGCGTGCGGCGACAGCATCCACCGCCAGAGTTTGTGCGGCGAAATCAGAGCTTAGCTTATGGTTGTGGCAGTAGAAAATTCCCAAAGGCAGGAGGGTAGTCCGCGCAATTCTTGATTGGCAGGCATCCTCCATTCGTTCGCTTGACCACTTGTAGTCCCTTCTCACTAATTGCATCACTTGCTCCCAAAAGAGCTATGCAACACAAAAAGAAATGAATAATTATGCATAAAAAGGTCTTAGCTTCTGGCACAACAATTTTTCGCATGCTTCCTCCCTCCCTTATAGTGGCACCTATCCAATGCCACCTACATGAGTCCTCACTATACCTTCTTCACCTGCCAGCAAAAGGGAAGAAAGGGTGCATTTGTGTACTGAATAAGTATGAACTAAAATGCATGTATGGTGTAAGAGCTCATGGAGAGCATGGAAATATGTATCGGACCATGTAACAGTATAATAACGGACCTCCAGCTCCCTTCTTCTATGAATAAACAAAGGATGTTATGGTATATTAAGGGAAATGACGTTTTTACAATTATGTTCTATAACAACTAAGTTCTATATAATTGATGATAATGACGCTTTTACAATTAAGTTCTATAACAACCAAGTTCTATATAATTGATGATGGGATCAATTTAAATATAAATATATAATAAAAAATAAATTTAAAATTAAATAATATAAAAATATTAAAATAATAATATTGGGGTTGTAATGTTTCACCTGTATATTAACATCATATACACCTTACATACTAATAAATTAATATTTAATACTTTTTATTTTATATTTTTAATTTAAAATATTATTGTATTATTATAAAGAGGTGAGAAGTCTATTTTGTCAAAGAAAAAGTGTTGTCAAGAAAAAGTTTTCCATAAACAAATCGAGCATAAATGATACTTTTGTGTTTTATGTCTTGGCTTTTGTGAAGCTAATTTTGTTAAATAGAAATTTATTTTAAAGATAAAAAATAATTAATTATTATATTGATTATAGATAATTTTAAAAATTAATTTTTTTTTAATTTTTAAATAATTTTTAAATTGATATTTAAAATTTTAGAATTTAAATAATATAAGAAAGGCACAGAAAAGAAACACTCAGAAAAGATAAAAGAAGGAAAACTAAAAAGGAGTGGAAAATTCTCATAAAATTTAGAATCTAAGTAAAGTAAGAAAGGCTCATAAAAGATAAAAAGGGAAAACTAAGAAGCAGTGGAGACGAGGTTTCCACGGTATCCGCTTATAGAAATGTTAATGATTAAGTTAAATTTTATAGTATTTTTCATTTTTGTAGTTTCTTTTTGTTCTTGTTGTAGGAACTAATTGAAGGAAATAAGAGAAAACAAAAGATTGTAGCAACTGATTGAATGTAATTGTACAAAATTGCAAAACTTATCTAAGCTATACATGCCTGTATATTGACCATTAATGCAATATAACGGTAAAATAGTTTAAGGGTAATAAAATCAGAATTAATAATAATAAAATCAGAATTAATAATCAACACTTGTCTCTCGTTTGCATTGTTCATCATTTTTACGTTTGTCTTTCGTTTGTGCTGACGTAAGAAGTTTATCTCTTTCTTCATTATAAGTTTGTAAGTTTTTGAATCGCTCTCTTCCTCTCCATCTTCACAAATGTCCGTTTTATAAATTGTTTTCGTTTCCGCTGCCGTCGTTGTTGCTCGCGCTCCCCTGTCACTCTTCACCACCAAAGTTGGTTCACACACAAGGTTGGTGTGCTGCTTTATATTTTTTGATTTTTTTTTTAAATTTTTTGAATTTTTTTTATGTATTATAATTTGTATATTTTAAATTTTATATTATTTAGTATTTATTATATTTTGAATTTGTATGTTTTTTTATGTATTATAATTTGTATTTTTAAAATTTATATTATTTAGTATTAGTACTTATTATATTTTGAATTTGTTCTTTTTATGTATTATGTAATTTATATTATTTAGTAGTTAGTTGTTACTTTATATGTTATCTTCGACAATAATACGTTCTGGTATTGAGTCTGGGGGTGTTCGACCCTTGGCAAACGCGTGAGATAGAACACTGATTGAAAAATCTCTTAACCATTCCATAGTATATAATGGATCGAAATTAGATGAATTATGTTCGTATAAGAAGATGGAACAATTGGAACAAAACAAAAAAAAATATAAAAAAGAAAATGAGGATGAGAGTACATCACTACATAGAAGAGAAAAGGGAAAAAAAAAAGTAAGAACGGAAGTGTGATGTCAGAGGAGGAAGTGAGACTTTAGATACATTAATATTGTAACTAATCAGTTTAAGGACAATTAAGAGAGAGGAAAGTGCGAAGTTTTTTATAGGGAGGGAAGTGTAAAGTGGTTAAGAGAGTTACGTTTAGTCTTCATATTATAGAATTAAAAAAAAAATAAGAGTGAATTAATATCAAAAAAGGAAATGATAAAAATGTACAAAATAACAATAAAATGACAAAAAATATTTTATTATATATTTTAAAAATAATAAATAAAATATTACTAGAAGAATAAGATAAGAAAGTAGATGTGTACACTAAAAAGCGAGAAGAATCCTCTTTATATATAAATATAAATATAAATGTTCTTACAACAAAGACCGAGAATACTGAAACTAGGTTAACAAGACCAGATTTTACACAAATACTCTACTCTTGGGCCGGATTCTCTTAGTTTCTTCTTGGGTTCATGTTCTGGACCCCTCTTGGGCAAATGTGTTAGGCTTCTCTCTCGGCAAGGTGCTCTCGGCAAGGTGCTCTCGGCTTCTCCCTTCGGCAAGGTGCTCTCGGCTTCTCCCTCAGCAAGGTGCTCTCGGCTTCTCCCTCAGCAAGGTGCTCTCGACTTCTCCCTTCACACAGGTTGGGGGGGGGGGGTACCTGCAAGGCGCTTCGATGCCAAAGTCAGATATGATTTCAAAGTATCATCAGACAATATTCACTCTTACCTTTTTCTTACTCTGAACTTCTATTTATAGGGTTTCCTTAATGGGCTTTTCCCCTTTTCTTTTGGACTTTCTTTTTACACCTTTTTATTATTTACACACCCCCCATGCAGGTTTTTAACTTAATTGGGTTTCATTTTTATAATAATATTTATATTTTATTTTATTCTTTAACGTATATCTTTTCCGCTCTCGGTCTAAACCTCTCGGTTTTAGCCTTATCACCCCTTGGTTACTCAACATGATGTTCTCGGCCTAAACCTCTCGGTTTTAGCCTACCAGTACACTAGCCCCCGAGATAGAAATATTTTATTTAAGTTTAAACAGATATTTGTGTCTTAATATAATATAATAATTTTGACATTTGATTTGATTTGATATGGAACGCTTTGGTTTCCGTGCTTTATTTTGCTGAGTTTAAATGACTTGACGTGAACTTGCTATTTTGACCGTTAGATGATATATTTTTGAATGGTTTCATATTGTTTGCAACGTTTGAAATTATAGGGTTTACTCTGGGCTATAAATAGGTTTGTCATTGAATCTTTTATGATTTCGTGTGAGCTTTGTTGCTGTTGAGAAGGAAGCTTATTGTCGATCTGCATTCAGTTCTTGCGAAGGTAATGTCTCTTTCAAGTTCTTCTATACTGATGAATGTTCAAGCGCGGGTGGTGAATCAACTGGCCGAGTGGTTCGAGAAGAAGTTCATCCTGATTCGAAGTCTTCATCTGCTACTCCATCTGGTATGAATGATTCAAATGGAGCTCCTACTGTTGATGTTCCTCAAGAATTTGAATTTATTAAGCCCCAGAAAAACTTTCGTCCAGGTTATCAGTGGGTTAATTCTAAAGTCCGAGAATTTTTCTCGAAGTATCGTTCTGCTAACGAACTTCGGAGTTTTCTTTCCCATTCTCAAATTTATTATTCTGATATTGAAAATGATATCATTTCATTTCGGCGTGTTGGAGATGTTGATAATGTGTGTCATGGCCGAGAAGGTGATAGCTATGAATTTTTTTTATTTTTATGCTTGCTTTTTCAGAGATCTTCATATTCGATTGCCTTTGAATAATTTTCAAATGGGCGTTCTTAATTTCCTTAATGTTGCTCCTACTCAGCTTCATCCTAATGGTTGGGCTGCGATGCAAGCGTTTAGTATTTTGTGTAAATTATTGTCACTTTTTCCTAGTCCCTCTACTTTTCTATACTATTATAGTTCTCGGCCTGGTAAACGGCCGAGGTGGCTATCCCTTATTAGCAAATCCAACGTGTGTTTTCTTAAGCCCTTTACGTCGTCATACAAGGATTTTAAGGGAAGTTTTTTCAAAATTCTAATAGAGCCAGTAGGAAGAGAGTACTTCTTTAATGGAGATTCTCCAAAATTTCCCCTGTATTGGACGAGAGACCCCGTGAAGTTTAACTCGATATCTTTTCATTCGATGGGTGTGGCCGATCGTCATGTTATCGAAGTTTTTAGTCGCCTCTCGTACAAAGTTCCCACTCGCGCCTTGCTACAGTTGTATACTTCATCAAATCCTCGAGAAGATCTTATTGGTAGGTGGTTGTTCCACATTTTCTTGCTTTTTAGGATGAGTTTTTTTAACTTTGCTAAATTTTTTACTGATTTTCAGCTCTGATGGCAAGCACTAATCCGAAAGCTCGATCTTATTTTTCGAAATTGCTGAACAAAGTGGGTGATGTAACTCCCCGACGTGAGAATGTGGTAAATCCTGTGGTGGAAGTAGAAATCTTTTCATTCGATGGGTGTGGCCGATCGTCATGTTATCGAAGTTTTTAGTCGCCTCTCGTACCAAGTTCCCACTCGCGCCTTGCTACAGTTGTATACTTCATCAAATCCTCGAGAAGATCTTATTGGTAGGTGGTTGTTCCACATTTTCTTGCTTTTTAGGATGAGTTTTTTTAACTTTGCTAAATTTTTTACTGATTTTCAGCTCTGATGGCAAGCACTAATCCGAAAGCTCGATCTTATTTTTCGAAATTGCTGAACAAAGTGGGTGATGTAACTCCCCGACGTGAGAATGTGGTAAATCCTGTGGTGGAAGTAGAAATCGTGGAACCTGTTGCCAATGTTGACGTGGTGGAACCGACAAGTAATGTTGATGTTGCCGGTCCTTCGAAGAAATCAAAGAAACGAGATAGGAGTAGCAAGAGGTCGCATTCGTCTTCTCGGCGCCATCACCGTGGTGAAAATGTTTCATCTGAACCTCTTTCTGAAACGATATTTAGTGCTACAACTAAATATGCAAAGTTTATTCAAACGTCTTTTAGCGAATCATCTTACAACATGCTGAAAAATATGGATGCTGCTTCATTGGCGGATTCTGTTATTAAATTGTCAAGTAGAAATCTTTTGATTGGAAAAATGATGAAAGAGAAGAATGGGAACTGTGTGTCTTTATCTGAGTTTGAAAAATTGAAGAATGATCTTGCTGAGTATAAGGAAAGAATGAGCTCTTTATCTTCACAGTTAGAAGAGATGAAAAAGCAGAAAAAGGAACAAGAAGTTGAAAACGAAGGTCTTGGAAAAGAAATTTCTGATTTGAAGAGTGAAAACCTGAAATCTAGTACAGAGAATGCTCAACTGTTTAAAGAAAATCAACTTTTGAACGAAAAGGTATCGGCGTTATCTTCTGCGAATGAATCTGACAAAAACACCATCAAACTTATGGATGAGGAGATTAATCAGCTGAGGACTAATGTTTTTGAAGCCGAAAGTTTTATATTTGAACAGCACAAGCTTGGCTTTGAGAAGGCTCTTCAACAAGCAAAATATTTTTATAAGATTCCTATTGATGAAGGTAACTTTGATGTTAAGAAGGATTTTTATAATGGTGAACTAATTCCTGCTAATGAGATTCCGGATAATGATGCTGAAGATATTAACATCGAGAATTAGGTGGATATGGGGTTTTAACTGTTTATAGCTTCTCGGTTAACTCTCGGTTACTTGCTGAGAAGAACAATTGTTTTGGAATGCTGGGTTGTTTAATGTTTGCATTCGTGATGTAATTCCTTTTTTGGAACTTCTTAATATAAATATTGAGCTTTTGTGGTTAACATCATGATTTTATCCTTCACATTACCTTGTCCGATCAAAATTTTCTTTCGGTTATAATCATAGTGAGAATTGTTAGCTTTCAGTTTTCTTTATCTTCAAAACTTTAAGAATTTTTTTAGGTTTCAAAAGTTGTCAATTATAATTATTTTTTTATTACAATCATGGATTTTTTAATAGTTATTATAATTGTTGGCCTTTTATTCATCGTTTGGTTTTAATATTCGATTAAAAGAGTTCCTTATTATTTCATATAAGAAATGTTTGAACTCACCTCTCGGTTTTAATGATCATAAAAACTAGATTAAGCATAACATTCGGTTTCTAGAGCATGAAAATATTGACTATGTTGTAACCTGGACCTTTCGGTTTTTTAAGCGTGATATTTTTTATTATAATCGAATATTATTAAAGACCTCTCGGTGTTAACCGAATGCTGACCTTTTGGTTACTTATTTTGAATTTAAAACATTCTTTTATTAATAAACTTGGTACCGGGTTCTTTCGATTGGGATTTAAAAAGTACGACATCATGTGACTAGCGCATTGGGTTATTTGTTTTCGGTTTTATCTCACAAAAACAGTTTTTATCTTTGAATTTATTTTTTGCTACCTATTATAAATTCAAGTTATGTTTTTCTTCTTTGATAATGATGAGATCAATACTATTATGGAAAAATGATATTGATTTAAGTTGTTAAGTATAAAGTTACTAAGCCGAAACCTTTCACTTACTGAGGTTGACTTGTAATTGATACGTGACAGATTGGAATATGCAATTGTCGATTTAACAGAGTGTTTTTGATGTATAAGTAGCTTTCGGTTTTTTGGATTGTAAACTTATTGCTTTGGACCTGGCGGTTTTTAAGGTATAAAAATCGTGCATCTGTTGATTTTGACCTTTCGGTTTTCATTTGAGATGAAAACGTCTAAGATCGATAGTTATAAAGGAACATTCTGACGGGAGGGATTTCATCTGGTTTGAAAGCTTTCAGGACCGAAAGAAGTATATTTATGTTTATTTGGGAGGGATTTCACCTGAAGTGAAAGCATCCAAGGCCGAAAGAATCGTGTAATGTTTTTTCGGGAGGGATTTCACTTGAAGTGAAAGCATCTAAGCCCAAAAGAATTATGTAAATACGTTTTCGGGAGGGATTTCACCTGAAGTGAAAGCATCCAAGGCCGAGAAACAAAGAAAATGAATATGTACACAAAAGAAGATAACAAGATGAATTGTTTCTTGGGACTGCTTCTTCATTATATGATAAGTATTTACACAAAAAGTCTTCTTTTTACATCTATTTTAACTAAAATAGAATTTTAGATGACTTGCATTCCAGGTTCTCGGTATCACTTTCTCTTCCAAAGTTTCTAATCTATAAGCTCCATTTTGTAAGTTTTCTAGTACCCTAAAAGGACCTTCCCAATTGGATGCCAACTTTCCATGTCGTGGATCCTTTCGAGCATCAGTTCGCATTCTCCATACTAGATCACCTTCTTTAAAAGTCCTAAATTTTACTTTTGCATTAAATCTCTTCATTGCTCTTCGTTTTACTGCAGTCTCCTTTATTTTTGCTTTTTCTCTAAGTTCTTCAATAAGATCAAGATCGGTCCTCAAACACTCATTGTTGTTATTCCAATCTTCCATTTGTCTTCTTAATGTTGGTTCATTGACTTCTACTGGTAACATTGCATGTGTTCCGTAAGTGAGATTGAATGGTGTTTCTCCAGTTGATGTTTGTGGTGTGCAACGATATGCCCATAAGATCTCTGGTAGTTTCTCAGCCCATAATCCTTTAGCAGTCCCCAACCTCTTTTTTAATTGTCCAAGAATAACTTTGTTTGCAGCTTCGGCCTGTCCATTCGTTTGCGGATGTTCAACTGAAGTGGTTGTGGACTTGATTCCCAAATCTGCATAAAATTCCATAAGTTTTTTGTCAATGAATTGTCGGCCATTTTCACTTACAATAGTGTGTGGGATTCCGAATCGACATATTATATTTTTCCATACAAACGTTTGGACTTGCTGCGCCGTTATCTTTGTCAATGCTTCTGCTTCTATCCATTTTGTAAAGTAGTCTACAACTACTATCATGAATTTGGTTTGGCCCCGTCCAAGCGGGAATGGACCAAGTATATCAATTCCCCATTTTGCAAATGGCCATGGAGATATAATTTCTTGCAACTCCTGTGCTGGTATATGATTTAAACTCCCAAACTCTTGACATTTTTTACAAGTTTTAACATAAATTTCACAATCCTCTCGGATTGTTGGCCAATAATAACCAGCTCTGCAAACCTTTGTTGTCATTGTTCGAGCTCCGCAATGTAGTCCACAAATTCCTTCATGAAGTTCTTTGACTACATATTCTGCTTGTTCTTTGGTCAAACATTTTAACAGGGGCATAGAATATCCTCTTTTATATAACTCGTCACCAATTAGAATGAAAGTAGTTACTTTCTTCGCTGTTTTTGCATCTGGCTCAGCACCTTGCTCCTGGTTCTTTATGACTTCGATGTATGTTTTTATCCAGTCGTCTTTGGATGTTACAATATTGAAGCATTCGTCCAGACTAACTGTCGGATGACTGAGGGTTTGTTGTATGACTGAATTGTGTTGCACTTGCCGTTGTTGGCTTGCTAACTTAGATAGTGAATCTGCTTTCATATTTAATTCTCTTGGAATATACTTCATCTCGGCTTTGTTAAAACATTGCATAATATTTAAGACTTTATGATAATATTTCATTAATAAAGGGTCTTTTACCTGATACTCCCCTTGCACTTGTCCTACCGACAGCTGTGAATCAGTTTTGCAAACAACATTTTCAACTCCCATGTCTCTGGCCAATAATAACCCTGCAACAAGAGCTTCATATTCGGCCTGGTTGTTGGATGTTTTGAACTCGAATCTTAACGCCATCTCCACTTGGAAATTATCTAGTCCTTCAAGTACGATTCCTGCTCCACTTCCTCTTTTGCTTGACGCGCCATCTACATACAAAGTCCACTGGTCCTGTTGTGCTGATGTTGGCATCTGAATGATAAAATCTGCAAGAGATTGGGCTTTAATTGGTCCTCTTGGTTCGTACTTGATTCCATACTCTGAAAGCTCCATTGACCATGTCACCATTCGACCTGCAAGTTCTGGTTTTTTTAAAATTTTAGATATTGGAAAATCTATCCTCACAATTATCTGATGATTCTGAAAGTATGGTCGAAGACGCCTCGCGGCATACACTAGTGTTAGGGCAATTCTCTCAACCTTGGGATATCTGGTTTCGGCATTTTGTAGGGTTCTACTCACAAAATATATTGGTTTTTGCTCTGGGTTTTCTTGGATCAAAGCAGCTCCTATTGCTTCATTTGAAGTGGCTAAGTAAACTATGATGGGTTGAGTTGGCACAGGTTTTACTAAGATTGGGGGTTCAGCCACCATGCTTTTGATTTGAGATAAAGCTTGCTCACATTGTTCACTCCACACAAAGTTTTCAGATTTTTTCAACAAGTTTATAATCGGTTTGGTTTTTTCGGCCAATACTGGCAAAAATCTTGATAATGAATTCAGCTTTCCTACTAGCCTTTGTACTTCTTTTAGGTTTTTCGGTCTTCCCATCTGCATTATTGCCTCACATTTATCAGGATTGGCCTCGATTCCTCTGTTTGTCAACATGAATCCCAAGAATTTTCCTCCTCTGACGCCGAAAACGCATTTTTCTGGATTAAGACGAATATTGTACTTTCTTATTTGAGCAAACACTTCTTCAAGATCTTCCAGATGTTTCTGTATCTCACTTGATTTAACAACCATGTCATCAACGTAAACTTCCAGGTTTTTTCCAATCTGTTCTTTAAACACTTTGTCCATCAATCTTTGGTATGTTGCTCCAGCATTCTTCAAGTCGAAAGGCATGACTTTATAACAATAGTTTGCAACATCAGTGGTGAAAGCTGTTTTCGGGATATCAGGTGCATACATCTGTATTTGATTATACCCCGAATAAGCATCAAGAAAACTCATCATCTCTTGGCCAGATGCCCCATCAACTAATCGGTCTATATTAGGCAATGGATATGTGTCTTTTGGGCAGGCTTTGTTCAAATTGGTGTAATCTGTACACATTCTCCATTTTCCATTCGGTTTTTTGACAAGTACCACATTAGACAGCCACGTAGTATACTTAGCTTCTCAGATAAAACCAGCTTGTATTAATTTTTCAGTTTCTTCAATTGCTGCCTTTCGTCTTTCTTCTCCTAACTTTCTTCGTTTTTGAGATACCGGCCTTGCTTCTCGGCAAACAGATAACTTGTGACACATTACCTCTGGATCAATTCCAGGAATATCAGACGGCTGCCAGGCAAATAAGTCCTTATTGTTACGCAACACTGTGATGAGTTTGCTAAGTAATTCATCAGGCATACTTCCACTTATGTAAGTGCATTGTATGTCGTCTTGGCCTAACACCACTGCTGTTGTTTCTTCTTTCGGCTCCAACCTTTCCTCATTTAATCTGGGATCCAAATCCACCATGGCTACTATTTTTTCAGTATCTCTATCCATCTTCAAATTCATCTTTAAACCTGCCGCGTAACACTCCCGAGCATCTTTTTGATTGATATAGATTGTTGCTGTCTCTCCTTTTTCTGTTGGGAATTTCATGGCTAGATGCGGTGTTGATACGATTGCTCCTAACTTGTTTAAGGAAGACCGTCCTAACAACACATTGTATGAAGTGGATGCATCCACCACTAGATATCGGATTTTAATTTTTTTTAATTTTGCTACCTCTTCCAAATGTTGTTATCAAATCAACATACCCTTTTGTGTTAACTCTTTCGCCCGAAAAGCCAATGATTTGCTCTCGGAAAGGCACTATGTCTTCTTCTCTCAAATGTAACCTTTTAAACGTATCCCAAAACAAGATATCAACCGAACTCCCTTGATCAACAAAGGTCTTCATGACAACATATTCGGCTATTTCCACTGTTATCACCATAGGATCATCATGATCTGGATCAATTTCTTGAAAGTCTTCGTCTGTGAAAAGCATTGGTGGCAAAGTTCTTCTTTTAAAAACATGATTAACAGCTTGGATACTTCTCCAATATTGCTTTCTTGCTGACAAGGATTCCTTCCCAGAGAAACCTCCCGAGATCGTATTTATAAACCCCCTGACCGGCCTTCCCAAACTTCGCTCCCTGCTTCGTCTTACTGATTGGGTGTTTTGATAAACTCTATCACCTCTTTCTTCTGGTCTTCCAATCCTTCTATCATCTCTTTTTTCCACTCGTTTATTTTCTCTCCTCTCAAACCTTTCCACCCTTCTTTCACCCAGCTCTCTCCCTCTCACATCTCTTTTAGGGCTCAACCATACTCTTGCATTTCCCCCTCGAACAAAACGTTTTAATTGTCCCGCATGAATCAACTCCTATATTCTGTCTTTCAACCCAATGCACTCTTCTGTATGATGACCATGATTTTTATGATATTCACAATGTTTGGTGCGGTCTGCTCTTTCCGGTGTTCTTGCTTTTCTTGGTGATGGTATTATTTCGGCTGCCATGGCTTCTTGTAGAATTCTTGCTCTGTTTGTATTTAGAGGTGTGTATTGCTGGAATTTTCGACTTCTAAACTCTTCTCGGGCTCTTCTTGCGACAGGTATGTTTTCTCTTTCTATCACCCTCTTCTCACCTCCATCAACCCTCACTTGGTTTCGAAACTCCCTTAGTTCTTCCATCTGCATAAATTTTGATGCTCGTTGCCTTAGTTCATCCAAATTGATCGCGGGTTTTTTACAAAGACTATCGGCAAATGGTCCCGGTTTCAGTGCCGTTATCATGTGATGCATGGTAACCTCTGGGCTAAGATTTCGAATTCCCAAGGCAACCTTTTCAAAACGTTCCATGAACATTCTTAAAGACTATCCTTTCTCTTGTCTTATGTTTACTAAGGCGATCGACGTTAAATGATGAGGGCGACTAGTTGCAAACTGAGCGCCAAACTTTTCCACCAACGTATCAAAACAATCTATACTCAAAGGTGGGAGGCGTGTGAACCAGCTCACTGCTGCCCCTTTCAGAGTTGTAGGAAATACTCTGCACATAACAGCATCATTCCATGTATACAAGCTGATTTGAGTAGTATATATCGCAATATGTTCATCAGGGTCCGTACTTCCATCATATTTGTCAATGGTCAAGTTCTTCCAATTGTCGGGCAACGGAGTATCAACTATAACGTCATAAAACGGATGTTTCCTAGAAGATGTCCCTGTACAAACCCCAGAGTTTTCAAGCCATCTTCTTTTGGTTTGGGAACTTTCGTTGTGATATAGCCTTTCATTCACTTGTATCCCAGGCTGAACAGTTTCGAAAGATGAATTCAAAACTGTTTCCTCTTGTAATTTTCTCCTCATGTGTGCGTTTTCGGCTCTCAACATACTCAACTCTTCTTCATTATTCTTTTTTAGTGTCTCAAATTCTTTTTGTAGTTGTACCAACATTGCCATTGGCATATTAACATTATCTGCATGCTCTCCACCTTGTTCTTCTCTTAAACTCATCTTGTCTTCAACCTTTTTTCAGTTACCTCTCGGCCCCACGGTGGGCGCCAAAATGTTCTTACAACAAAGACCGAGAATACTGAAACTAGGTTAACAAGACCAGATTTTACACAAATACTCTACTCTTGGGCCGGATTCTCTTAGTTTCTTCTTGGGTTCATGTTCTGGACCCCTCTTGGGCAAATGTGTTAGGCTTCTCTCTCGGCAAGGTGCTCTCGGCTTCTCCCTTCGGCAAGGTGCTCTCGGCTTCTCCCTCAGCAAGGTGCTCTCGGCTTCTCCCTCAGCAAGGTGCTCTCGGTTTCTCCCTTCACACAGGTTGGGGGGGCGGGGGTACCTGCAAGGCGCTCCGATGCCAAAGTCAGATATGATTTCAAAGTATCATCAGACAATATTCACTCTTACCTTTTTCTTACTCTGAACTTCTATTTATAGGGTTTCCTTAATGGGCTTTTCCCCTTTTCTTTTGGACTTTCTTTTTACACCTTTTTATTATTTACACACCCCCCATGCAGGTTTTTAACTTAATTGGGTTTCATTTTTATAATAATATTTATATTTTATTTTATTCTTTAACGTATATCTTTTCCGCTCTCGGTCTAAACCTCTCGGTTTTAGCCTTATCACCCCTTGGTTACTCAACATGTTCTCGGCCTAAACCTCTCGGTTTTAGCCTACCAGTACAATAAATATATAAATTTTAAAGTATTTAATAATTTTATTAACAAGACTCAACAATACGAAAAATTTAAAACTTAATTATGTATATATAAAAACAATTCACAATCTTGATAATATAATAACTAAATGAGTACGGAAAAGTATATAAAATATTAATATTTATATCATAATAATTGTTATATGGTATTACGAATGATATATTTGATAGGAGTTTTTAAACGCTCATGGTCTTTTTCTGAGTTGATTAAAACTAGTATGTAAGATGTAATGACTTAAGGTTAACAAAAAAAAATTATGTCAAACTAATCGAAGTAATTTATATACTAATAACAGTTATAAAATTTTAACTAACAACATTCTAAGAGCAACGGAATTTAATAAAAAAATGGAAAAAAGTATTTAATTATAATAATTAAATTATTTTAAGTTATAAAAATATAAAAGATAAAAAAATATGACTGCTTATAATTATAACTATCCAAATCAAAATATCAAACTTATCATATTTGTACTACCGGGTGGCCGAAAGGCCGACCAAACGACAAAGCCGACTAGACGACAAGACGCAAAGCTAAACACGTAATTAGGTATAAACAAGCCAACTTAAGTGATAACCGCGGTTAAAGCACAATTGGGCCTTCGTTTGGACCCTAAAGCAGACCCACAACAGCCATAGCCCATCTAGAGCAGTATAAATAGCAGAAGAGGCACAACACCCAAGGTAACCATTAACTCCCTACTCTTCTGGTACCTAGCTCTCGGTCTGACTTGATCGTTGGAGTGTTTTCGCAAGTACTCCCCCCATCGTGTCCAGACCAAAAGGAGATCCAACCGAAAGAAGCCTAACCGAAAGACCGGAAAGACGAGAAAATTGCAACAAAAGGAAGTGTTCTGCAGGGTTTAGGTCTTGTAGGAACATTTTGGCACCCAACGTGGGGCCGAAAGAAAACCCCACGAAATATCCACATGGTAACTACGAGGAACATGACGGGCAACGATAGGAATGCGCAAGAGGAAACCAGTCACCCAGATCCTATGGCATTAATCTTGAAGATACAGAAGGAGAAGGAGAAGGAGATGGAGTTGTTGAAAAAGAAAAGCGAAGAAGAGATTAGAGGAATAAAGCGAAGGAGTGAGGAGGAGATGAAAACTTTGAGAAAGGAGAATGCCCGGATGAAACAAAAGCTCGCTGAGAAGCCGGATATTCCGGAGGCCGTGGATGATACCCCTCGGATGACAACGCGAACATGGATATACATGAGGTTGGAAGTTCATATCAAGAAAATGTCAGACCGACCTCAACTAACGCGTTAGGCACGACTCCCCGAAGAAGCCCCTTTGTCGAAACCATCCTTGAAGTTCCTTTGCCAGGAACTTGGAACAATCCCACGTTGGATAAGTATGATGGAACCACAGACCTAGATGAACATGTAAACGCGTACCTGACCCAGGTTGGCTTGCATACAACAAAAGACGCGTTATGGTGACGAATATTTCCCACCTATCTTAAGGGGGCAGCCTTAAGCTGGTTCACTCGGCTACCGGCTCAGTCCATAGATTGTTTTGACACGCTTGCAACTAAGTTCGGAGCTCAGTTCACTACCAGTCGAGCACACCATCTCACTTCGATCGCCTTGGTGAATATCTGGTAGGAAAAGTCGGAGTCCTTGAGAGCTTTTATGGAAAAATTTAGCAAGATGGCTTTGGACATACGGAACCTAAGTCCCGAAGTGGCGATGCACCACATGGTAACCGCACTAAAACCAGGACTGTTTTCAGATAGTTTATGCATGCAACCGGCCACGACATTGGATGAGTTGCGCCAAAGAGCCACCAAATACATGCAGCTGGAGGAATTGAAAGAATTCTGAAACAAGGCTCAGGCACCTGATGAACTCGAGAGGAGGGGTGACAGGAGCAAACCAACACAATTCGGGAAGCCTAGAGATTTCCCCAAAGGACCGCGTTTCACCCGTTACACCCCCCTGACGATCGAAAGGTCGAGTTCATGGAAGAAGCCCTCAATGCCGAGATGGAGACCTAGTTTGGAGGATGAAAGGAGAAGCTCGCAAAGTCCCAGCACAAGGAAAGTTCAATGCAAATTGGGAAGGACCCTTTAAGGTCAGATAAAATCTTCAAAACGGCGCATACTGCCTAGAACAGTTGAATGGCCGGGAAGTTCCTAGGACGTGGAACGCCAGTCATTTGAAAATGTATTTTAGCTGATATGTATTATAGCTGATATGTATTAAGGGTGTACTCTTTCCTACCTTCAATCTTTTTTCTCAACGGTTTTTTTATTGAAGAAGGTTTTAACGAGGCACCACATTTAATGAAATCAGACATACCAGCTACGTATAAATTCCTTCGAAAGAAAACCTCTCGGCCAAGGAAGAATTCACCCAAGTGAATCCCTGTCTAGAGTACGAAAGAAAAACCTCTCGGCCAAGAAAGAATTCACCCAAGTGAATCCCTGCCGAGAGTACGAAAGAAAAACCTCTCGACCAATGAAGAATTCACCCAAGTGAATCCCTGCCGAGAGTACGAAAGAAAAACCTCTCGACCAATGAAGAATTCACCCAAGTGAATCCCTGTCGAGAGTACGAAAGAAAAACCTTTCGGCCTCTCGGCCAATAGAGTTCGAAAGAAAACCTCTCGCCCAAGGAAGAATTCACCCAAGTGAATCCCTGTCGAGAGTACGAAAGAAAAACCTCTCGGCCAAGGAAGAATTCACCCAAGTGAATCCCTGTCGAGAGTACGAAAGAAAAACCTCTCGACCAAGTTAGAATTCACCCAAGTGAATCCTTGCCGAGAACACGTTAGAAAAACCTCGCGGCCAAGGAAGAATTCACCCAAGTGAATTCCTGCCGAGAACACGTTAGAAAAACCTCTCGGCCAAGAGAGTTCGGAAAAACCTCTCGGCCAAGGTAGAGTTCACCCAAGTGAATCCCTTTCGATAGTATGTTAGAAAAACCTCTCGGCCAAGAGAGTTCGAAGACAACCTCTTGGCCAAGGGAAAGTTCGAAAGAAAACCTCTTGGACCTAGCACCTTTGATAGGGATTTATGAATGTAAAAATACATGCACTACCTAGAAAGCAAGAGAAAGAAAAGACACAAGTAATATGGAAAGGAGAAATAACTTGTCATTCAATTAGTCAAGAGAGCCGGCAAGCCGATTCGGTCTACACAAAAAAGGGGGTCAAATGTTTACAAAACAATTACATATGACCCATACATAAGAACAGACCTAGCTATCGGACTCAATGTGCTCGACTTCAGAATCCTTCATGGGAGTGGAGACCATTACTTGAGTAAAACTCGAAATTTGGTTTATTGGCAAGAGTTGGCCCTCATGGAAGTCCTTGTCAACGTCAAACTTCCCTTCGTCCAAGGGAATATTGTAGAAGAAAGCCACTTGTTGGAGAGCCTTCTTGTAGTCGGCCTCATGTTCCTCCATCACGCTATCCTCGGCCACCTCCAACTTCTTTAACAGCTTTTTTACCCTCTCTTCAGCTCGACGATTGGTGAGGGCCATATCTGAAAGACTTTCTTTCAAACGTTTTATCTCATCATCAGCCTTCTCGACAACCTCTTTCCGCGTCCTCTCGGCCAACTCGAACTTCTCTTTCCATCTCTTCACCTCGGCCTCTAGGACTTCATTCTGAGTCAAGAGCGTAGTATTCTCGGCCAGTTTTGTTTGCAAGTTAGCAGCCGACTCGTCCAACTTAGCTCGAAGTCCCTCCACCTTAGCAGCATCGTCCTATAGTTGGAGACCTAGTACTGCTTGAGCAGTATCGTCCTATTTCTCTAGTAGGGACTACATACAAAATTATCTCCAAGGTCCTAGCAGGTAGAATGAAGAATGTACTTTCCTCTGTTATTGATGAAAGCCAATCGGCTTTTATTAAGAACAGAGGGATACTTGAAAGTGTGCTTATGGCTAATGAAGTAGTGGAGGATCTTAAGAGGAGTGAGAGGAGTGGATTGTGTCTGAAGGTGAATTTTGAAAAAGCGTATGATTCGGTTAGCTGGGTCTTCCTTTATGACATGCTCCAAAGGTTAGGGTTCCACAGCAAGTGGATTGGCTGGATTAGAGGTTGTATGGAAAGTGCAACAGTCTCAGTTCTTGTTAATGGGAGCCCTACGGAGGAATTCAAACCCTCGAGAGGGTTGAGGCAAGGCGACCCTCTAGCTCCATTCCTCTTTACAGTGGTAGCAGAAGGTTTGGCTGGTTTAGTAAGGCAAACGGTAAAGGCTAGATTACTTTCTGGTCTAAAGATTGGGAGAAAGGAGGTTGTGATGAGTATTCTATAGTTTGCAGATGACATTGTGCTTTTTTGTGAGGACTCTTACACCAATGTGGTGACGCTGAAATCCATCCTTAGGGGGTACGAGCTAGCTTCAGGGCTGAAGATCAATTTTCACAAGTCAAAACTTACAGGTATCAATGTTCATAGAAGTAATCTTGATTGCTACACAAAGACTTTGAACTGTATCCAGATGGGTATTCCGTTCAAATATTTGGGCCTTGAAGTGGGAGGTAATCCGAGAAAGAAGAAGTTCTGGGAGCCTGTGCTAAACAAACTTAAAGCAAGGGTCAACGTGTGGGAAAGGAAGATTCTTATCTATGGCAGGGAAAATATGCCTCATCAAATCCGTTCTTACTTCTGTCCCGCTGTATTATTTGTCACTATTCAGAGCACCGGTCATGGTTTGTAGAAGTATCACCAGAATTCAAATGAGGTTTCTATGGGGGTGGGGGAAGGAGAAGGAGACGATATCATGGGTAAGCTGGAAAATGTTATGTAAGTCAAGAGAGGAGGGTGGTCTGGGTCTGAGAGATGTGCATAATTTTAATCTTGCTTTGCTGGCTAAATGGAGATGGCGTCTTCTTGCGGAAGAGAAAGGTAGGTGGAAGGATCTGTTGGCCTCGAAGTATGGGTCGAGTTTTAATGGTTTGCATTCACCAGTGAAACTCCAATCCTGGTGGTGGAGAGACTTGTTCAAAGACTGTGGGGAGGACAAAGGAGATGATTGGTTCAGTAAAGAGATTGGGTGGAAATTAGGATGTCGGGACAAAGTAAAGTTTTGGGAAGACATATGGACCGGGAATTCTAATCTCAAAACGATGTATACAAGGCTTTTCTCTTTGTCTCTAAATCAGGGGCAAAAGGTGGAAGAGGCGGGTGTGTGGACTGATTCGGTTTGGCAGTGGTGTTTAAGGTGGAGGCGACCCAAATTTGTGTGGGAATTTGAATTGGAAGAAGAAATGAAGATTCACCTGTCGTCGATCATGTTGAGTAGAGAACAAAAGGACGTCCAAGTGTGGGGGAATGATGTAGGAAAGGAGTTCTCTGTGAATTCTGCTTACGATTGCCTGACAAAACAAGGAAGAGGTCCACACTCTGAGGTATACATAAATCTATGGAAGGCTAAAGCTTTCCCTAGTGTGGTGACTACAACGTGGAGGATCCTGACGAACAGTGTACCAACAAGAGAATGTCTGAGTAGGAGATGGGTGATGTTGAATAATGCCTTATGTGCTTTGTGCCAGAATATTGTTGAATCGTGTCAACATCTGTTCTTGGAGTGTAAACACGCGATGAGTGTTTGGTTCATGTGCTTAAGATGGGTTGGTATTTTGTTTGTTCAACACAATGATGTAAAGACCCACTTTGTGAATTTCCACCTATTTCAGATTAGTAATAAACAAAATTTGGTCTGGAAAGGGGTGTGGACAACAGTTGTTAGGTACATATGGGACTAAAGGAATACGGTGGTGTTCAAGCAAAGTGTTGTAGATGTGGAGGAGATTTTCCAAAAGGTAGAGTTAAAATCCTGGTTGTGGTTAAAGCGCCACTCAACTTCCTTTTCTTACTCCTTAGTAGATTGGATTTTGAATCCAATCCCCTACATAAAAAGCCTTAAGTAATTGGGGCTGGTAGGTATCATCCCAGCTGTGAAGGAGGGAGGAGGTGGAGCGGATGGATGTTGTGATTAAGGTGTAATAGGGTGTAGGAAGGACGGTGGTATGGTGGTGTTGATGGTGGATTCGCCAGAGTAGAGAGCAAGTAGAATTAGAGTTATGCCCCCTAAGGTACATGGTAACAAAGGGTTGCTGGAGTAGGGTGGCTGTAGTATCTGAGGAGTTGTTGATGGACTAGAGAAGGGGTTTCGGTCATCTAACCATGTAGTTGATCTGTCTTATGTAGTACGGGCCTGAATTACCTCTGTGGGGCATTTTTTTCAGTCAAGAGAACTTGCTATACTGTGATGAAGAATGCTCATATAGGTGGGGATGGAAGGGCTGTGTGATATGCTCTAAGCTAGATGAATTCAAGTCCATGGGAACTGATTCATTTGAGGAACAAGAGCAGATTGTGGGTTGAAATGGTTGGGTAACCTTAGAGGTCAGTTTGGGCTGTATGTTGAAGTTGGTTTGGCCACAAGGAGCAAAAGGCTAGCGGTGTAGGACTTGAAAGAGGAGATGTTGTTTTCTGGTTTTGCTGATTGGGGTTGCTGGGGTCTGCAAAGGTCTCTTTAAGGGATCCAAAGACGTTGATGAGCCTAGGAATTGATAATGGTGAGGTGTTGGTTGACGTGAGGAAATTGTGAGGCAGGTTTCTATAACAGCTGGGACGCTATGGATTTGCTTCATAGGGAGGTGCATCACCTATGAAGATTTGGAATTGGAGAAGAGCATCACTGGAAAATCATGCAGATTAAGAGTAGGACTTTATCTTTTTCATGTTTTTTTTTATCTTAGGAACAAATCTTATGTCTTTGGTTGAGCAATAGAAAGCTTCTCTATGCTTTTATTCCTCTGGTTTGTAATTGTGCAATTGAGATTTGTATAAGGGTTGAGACACCCCTTTAGTGTCCCTTTTTATTCATTAATTAATTGCTGATCAAAAGAAAAAGTGATCCGATTTAATTTAATTGTTTATTGGCGATCAAAAAAAGTGTTGGGGTAGACAATAAGAGGTTATATTTTTGGTTTGATATGTATATGGAAAGGTACTCTTTGAACTCTCTTACTCTGTATAAGGGTTGGTCCACCCCTTAAGTAAGTCTATTTAATTTTATTGCTTCTTGCTAATAAAAAAACTTATATATTATACTAAGATATTTTACGAGATTTATTTTAAAAATATACTAATTTAATTATTATATAGATTAGGTTTGATAAAATATAGAAGGATTTAAAATAATAAAAAATAAAATAATATATATATATAAATTTATTATTATATAATTTTAGAATAATAATATATAATATAAGTAGTAATAATAATTATAATAATAAAATTTTCAAACAAATTAATATGTATTATCATAATTTTGTTGCTTGGTTTCATTAATCAATATGTTTGTTTTTTCTATCATTATATTTAATTTGATTTTTAAGACTCATACAACGTAAAATGAATTTTAAATTTTCAAGTCTTAACATGAAGACTACTATTGATTTGGACTTTGAAATAGATCGAACAAAACATTTACCTATAAAACAAAGTAAATAATGTCATAAATTTATACCATTGTTTAACCTTGTTAGAATGAATCTCAACTATATTAAAAGAAAGTAAACATATTTAACTTTTTGGTAATTCAACGAATCATTATTTAACACTATACGGTTTTTTTTTTAATAAAATTAAACACAAATTCATAAATGAGTAGTAATAATAATCATAATAATAATTAGAAAACACACCATACAATAAAACAATTAAAAAATATAAAAAGTTTAGTGCAATTCCCCTTTAGTTATATTATTATCATTATAACAAATTTACCTTAATGTTTGTTGCATATTGAAATTACATTTTTTCAAAAATAATTTGGGGAAAAAATAGTGACTAAACTTTATATTTATTTAGGATTTTGAATAATTTAAAAAAATTATTTAATTCAACTTTTAATTTCTGTATGATATTGAATAATTTAGGATTTTTATTTATTTAAAATTTTGAATAATCTACGAAATTTTTTTTTCAGATTTTTATTTAAGTAGGAGATTACATAATTTAGGGTTTGAATTTATTTTTTATTTTGAATTTTAGGAATTTTATTTATTCCAATTTTTTATTTAATTAGCACACTAAATAATTTAGAGCTTGTATTTATTTAATATTTTGAAAATTTTAAAATTTTATTTATTATAAATTTTTATTTAAGTAGGACATTAAATGATTGAGATATGAATTAATTTAAAATTTTGAATAATTTAAAATTTTATTTATATTATATTTTTATTACGTGTGACATTAAATAATTTAGGGTATGAATTTATTTTAGATTATTATTTAAGTAGGAAATAAAATAAGTTAAAATTTGTGTTTATTTAGGATTTTGAATAATTTAGAAATTTTATTTATTGCAAATTTTTATTTAAGTATTACATTCAATAATTTAGAATTTGTATTTGTTTATAATTTTAAATAATTTTATTTTTTTCAACTTTTTATTTAAGTAGAACATTAAATAATTTAGATTTGTATTTATTTATGATTTTAAATAATTTCGGAATTTTATTTATTTGAGAATTTTATTTAGGTATAACACTAAATAATTTTGGATTTGATTTTATATAAGATTTTGAATAATTTAAGAATTTAATTTATTTCATATTTTTATTTAAGTAAAACATTAAATAATATGGATTTTGAATAATTTAAGAATTTAAAATGTTTAGAAATATTATCATCGCAAAGGTTAATAGTGTTGAACCTCACCTTGGTTTCAAGTCGAAATATGTCATATAATAGAAAAATCTAACATGATTTTGTTAATTACTTAAGTAGTGAAGAAAGAATACTAAAACCAAAAAAAAGGAAAAGAAGAAAGGATGATAGAAGGATTGTGAATAAAATATAAATTTGGTTAATTAACTACAACATTGAAAATGATGAGCCATTTACCTCCACACAAACTTAATGTGCATTAGGGTAAATAAGATGAACAAATAACAATAATAAATTCAACAAAAACAAAAGTTCAAACTGAAACACTGTAAAAAAAATAAAATGGACAAATCAACTGAACAAAATGTACACAAAAATGGCGATTAAAATGTGTAAAAAAAGTGAACAACGATGAGATGAACAATGATAAGATGAACAAAGATCAATAACATATGCAACCAAAATAAAATAGGAGATGCAACCAAAATACATCTCCAAACAATAACATACAAAAATGGAGTTAAAAGCTTAGAATACAAACTCAACAAAAATGAGATAAGAAAAAATGGCGTTATAAATGAGAAAGAGAAAAGCAAGAATGGCGTTAAAGAGCTTTAATACATAGATCAAAGCAACTCTTTAAGAGTGAAAATAAAATAAAAGTGAACAAGGATGAGATAAACAAAGCATAATAACAAATGCAACCAAAATACATCTTCAAACAATAACATATAAAAATGGAGTTATAAAAACTCATAATACAAACTCAACAGGAATGAAATGAAAAAATGGAGTTAAAAAAGGGAAAAAGAAGAGCAAAAATAAAAAGCTTTAATACAGAGATCAAATCGACTCTTAAGGATAATTTTCGTAGGTTATTTTTCATTTCTGTCAATAAGGTATCTTCCATTTGGCAAGGAAGGGAGATTACAATAAATTCAAAATGGTCCTAGAAGATTGAATGGAGAAGAAATTTGTTCGATTGGGAAAAGAATCGGGAACAACAGATGATGCAGCTTTTGTGGGAGCAGAGGGCAAGGGTGGATCAGGAAGATTATTGGGTTTGGAAAGATGGCGTGACAACCGTTTACACGGTCAAATCTGCATGCAACATTCTTAAGGAAGATGTTGAGGCAGACGAGAGGGATTTGTTTCAGGGTTTCTGGAGGATAAAGGCATAATCATCATCTCATCTCATAACATGGAGGGTTTTGGAAGACAAAATAGCGTCTAAAGAGAATTTGGTGAGAAGGGATATTTGTACGACCAATAATATTTGTTGTATGTGTGGGAAGGCATACCTAGAATTAAACCCCTGCACCCTTACTAGAATTCCTTTTCATCAAACACCAAGAAGGCATTGAGTAGGATTCAAATGCCAATCTGAAAACACATACGAAAAAGACCTCACCCTGTTTTTAAGCCATTGCCAAGAAAGGAGTTGAGTCAATTGGAAAATTTCTTAGACATCATGGACCCCTTGCTTGAAAACAACCTTATTCCTCTGCTCCCAAATACTTCGAACTATTGCTATCCACATTCCTCTCAAAACTTGACTCTGCTTATCAGACATGTGAACTAAATGAAAGTTCTCAAAATGATTCCTCAAGTCCTTGTTTTGTACCATCAAGATGCCTATCCACCTGAAACAAAGAAACCAAACATGTTGTGCATATACCCAATCAAGGAACAGATGTTGGGAAGATTCTTCTGACTAGCTACACGGAACACATAAAAGAGAGTTCACCACCACTCCTCTCCTGATCAGGTTATGAGTGGTAGGTAATCTGGCAAGTAAAATTCTCCACGCAGGGATTAAAACTTTAGGAAAAGCTTTTGCCTGCCATAAAAGGCTAAAATCACCATCTATTGTGCCATTGGATTGACTATCTAAGAGAGCATAAGCCGATTTAACAGTGAAAACACCTTTGGGATCTCCTCCCAAAACAAGAAGATCGTGAATATCCTTATGTAAGACTCCCCTATTCAAAATCAAAATAAGAATTAAAATAATAATAGCAAATCAGCAAATTAAATAAAATAAGATAAAATAAAAAAAATCTATTTAAAACAAAATTAAAACAAATAAAAACAATTAAAATATTCACAATATTTAGGAAATTATACTCAACAAATCAAACTTGTTCCCCCGGCAACGGCGCAAAAAAAGTTGATGACTTTTTACGGCAAATGCACCACTTTGTCAGAAGTAATAATTGTCCCTATGGACGGATATCGATCCCACAAGGAACAATGAATTATCAAGTACAATAATCACTAAATATAGAACAAAACACTTAAAAGTGTATTGAAAGCGGTTGTGTTGACGATGATCAATAAGAAAACAAACAAAGAATTAGTTGTTTCAATTGGAAAAATAGGGATTAGGTTTCATCTCTCTCACTCTCATGTATTTTGATTAGCATGTCAATATTAAGTTCTTTGATTGAAATTATTGCCCGTATAAAAATCATTTATATCGATTCCTCACATATAAAATCCTTAAGAATGTCCCCTGACTATCGATCCCTCGCATAATTATAAGAACAACTTAGAACGAAGCTGAGACGTTTAATAACAATTAACACTTCAAGTCCATTCCTAGCACTCAAATATGTTAAGTATTGTTGTTTAGGTCCGAACCCTAAAAATACCTCCTGGTCAGATTTAAGATTCTCAATTTGTCACGGAAAATTAAAAGTAAAACAACAATACCAATAATCAATCAAGAACTGAATATTAATATATAAGATATCACCTCAATACATAAGAGTTTGAGCATATTACTCCCAATCCCAAAGGGTAGAATTAGCCACGCACTTCTAGCATCTTCCATTCTTCCAATTGGGTTACAATCCACTCTATGGTGTTTTCCTCTAAATCTGGAACACTCGTAGAGTTGAGCCTCTAACACTCTATTTATCCTAGTTTTCTAGGATTAGGTTGCTTCCTGTGTCGCTCTAATGGGCTAAATGCTAAAACATTAAAAAGTCTTAATCTTTCTTTGCATCTTTTTCCATTTTGCGACCTTCTATCTTTATATCTTTTTAGCTCAAATCATTCATCTTTAATCCAAATCTCCAATCTTCCTTAGAAATATGCAATTAACACCAAATATGGGAATAAAATACTCTTATTCAAATAAAGATCATAAAAAAATATAAAAAGGTATAAATTCATAAATTACGGATTATTTTATATGTAAATTAACAATAAATCCTCATAAGTGCCTATATTTTAGTACGAAATATTACTGAAATTAGGCACTTATCAGGTGACGAAGTAGGGGTCTTTACTGTGAAAGCAGATTATGGGTGCTTGTCCAACCACATGACTGAGTACGTCCTTGGATGTTTTAAGATACTCTGGAAGATTAAGGCAATGCTCTATGTGATGGTTACTGCATCGAGGGTTTTGCTTGATAAAATCCCCAACAAGACTGAGCCTGATTAAGAGAGGGGTGATGGTTACTAACTCCACATGTGCACTATGCCAAGGTGTGGGTGCATCAGTCCAACATCTGTTTCTTGAATGCATCGTTGCTCACAGAGTGTGGTCCCTATGCTTCAGATGGATAAGCATTTTGTTTGTACAACATAAAGACTTGATTTGTCACTTTGAAAGTTTTCACTTAATGCGTGTGAATGCCAAACAAAATCTGATATGGAAAAGAATTGGGCGACTGTAGTAAGATGTATATGGACCAAAGAAATTGTGTTGTTTTTAATCAGGGAGTAGCTGATGCGGAAAAAATTCTTTATATGTTTATTCTCAAAATCTAGTTGTGGTTGAAACATAGGTCAAGCTCCTTTGAATACGCGTTCTCGAATTGGTATTTAAATCTTGTCGTGTGCATGAAAAGTTATAGATAATGGGAAAGCTAGGCAGAGGGATATCATCAGGGAGGAGCAGATCCCCTTCCATCCTTGTGGGTGTTGTTGTGTCTTTGGGTACTTGGAGTAAGATGGTGGTACTCTCAAATGTGATGATGGAGGTGCAGAGGATCATGCTGCTTCTGATTTGGGTGCAAAAGTAGTATTTGTTTAGTTTTTTGTTTAGATGTGTGAGCCTAGTATGGGGATTACAGCTCCAAGGTATCATGCAATGTCACGGAATGCACCAATTACCAGCTAAAGTATTAGGTGGGAGCTTCGGTTTTTATGCTGGTATGGTGGGAAACCTCAGGCTAAAGGAGATGCAAGGGTACAAGATGGTATGAGGAGTAGGCTTGATGAAGATGGATTTGGATGACACGATAGGATAGTGCAAAGTTGTTGGTATTTATGCAGTTTTTACTGCATAATATCTTGCTGCATAGCGTCTGTTTGCAGTTAAGAGGAGGGGGTGCAATGTTAATGATGCAGAGGTAGATGGATTGTTCTAAAGGATTCTTTGGTCGTGAAGATTGCAATGTCTTGCAGCTCCTTTCTGGTTAGCCGTTGTTGTTGTAAAACAGAATCAAGTATTGCAAAATAAAAAAAAAAAACAGAGTATGTTAAACAAATCAGAGATTGTGCAAAAACGTAAGAAAATAGAGTGTGTGCAGAACCCTAGCAAATTTTAGGGACGTTGGAGTAGATCGTGGAAGTAGAACGGTTACTGGATCTATGCCAAGTTTGATGCGCACCGTTGCCCTCTACATCTTGGATCGTGGTTGCACGTCTAGGGAAGGTTCATGTCCTTCGCTCTCGTTGTGTTCCTTCATCTCCGCGGTCTTCCCCAATCTTCCGGCTGTTGCTCCGTTTCGGAGGCCAGTCAATGGAACGTGCCACGATAGTAGTTGTGAAGAGGCAACAGATTCTTGGATACTCTCCCTATATAAAGAGAGCTCCATCCACTTCAGAAAATGCATAAAAAACACTCACTTCTTCATCTTCTTCAAACCCACTCCGTTCACCATCTTCTTCCTCTCAACTTTTCATTCTCTCTCTCCTCATTATTTTATTATTATAATATTCTGGGTTCTATTTTGGTATTACTCTTTTTAAGAGTAACTTGCTAGTTCTGATCCTCGAAAATTACTAGGAAGATCTCGTTGTATCTTGTGGTAGAAGACAAACCAGCTCCAAAAAGGTACGAGAAAAAAATTGATCATAAAAAGAAATATAATAAATTCTCTCGTCCCCGCGGAACTAACCCCACTTTCAAGAAAAAGGGTAATTGCTTTGTCTGTGGAAAGCCAGGTTATCATGCACCTCAGTGTAGACATAGGGCCAAAAACGACTATCCTCCTAAGGCAAATCTAGCCGAAGGGGAAGATACTATTGTGACAGTCGTTTCACAAGTAAATGTTGTGAAAAATGTGAGCAAATGGGTGGTAGACTCTGGGGCTACCAGACAAATCTTGGCAAACAAAAATGTGTTTACCTCCTACACAAGTGTGGGGGATGGAGAAGAACAACTCCTATCCTAGGAAAAGGAAATGTTCTTCTGAAGCCCACATCTGGTAAAACTCTGGCTTTGAATGATGTGCTACATGTGCCATCAATTAGAGTTAATTTGATCTCTGTGGCATTACTAAGCAAAGTTGGGGTTAAAGTGTCATTTGAATTTGACAAGATTGTTATGACAAAAAACAATGTTTTTGTGGGGAATGGATATTGTGATCAAGGCCTTTTTGTATTAAACATTTATGAAATTATGAATGAATCTGAATCTTCTGCTTATATTGTTGACTCGTATGATATATGACATGCTAGATTAGAACATGTGAATTCTTCGTATGTTATGAAATTGCAACGACTAGGATTAATCAACATGCATGACAAACAAAATAGTAAATGTGATGTATGCGTAGAATCTAAAATAATGAAGAAAACATGTCACTCTGTAGAACGTCAAACTGAAATTCTTGGTTTAATTCATACCGACCTTGCTGATTTAAAACAAACCATGTCTAGAGGTGGTAAAAGTTATTTTGTAACTTTTATAGATGATTTTTCTAGATACACCAAAGTGTATTTAATTAAACATAAGGATGAAGCTTTTGACATGTTTTTAACTTATAAAGTGGAAGTAGAAAATCAACTGAATAAGAAAATTAAAAGAATTAGATCAGATAGAGGTGGTGAATATGTTTTATTCAATGACTATTGTGTAAAAGAAGGTATTATTCATGAAGTAACCCCATCATATTCACCTGAGTCTAATGGAGTAGCTGAAAGGAAAAATAGGACTCTTAAAGAAATGATGAATGCAATGCTTATTAGTTCTAATGCTCCTGATAATTTATGGGGTGAATCTCTGCTTACTACGTGTTTTTTTGTAAAATAGGATACCACATAGGAAAACTGGTAAAACACCTTATGAGTTATGGAAAGGTTATCAACCTAATCTGAAATACCCAAGAGTGTGGGGGTGTTTAGCTAAAGTGATGTTACCTGATCCTAAGAAAAGGAAAATAGGCTCTAAAACATCTGATTGTATGTTCTTAGGATATGCAGAACATAGTGTTGCCTATAGGTTTATAGTTCTTAATAGTGATATAATTGAACGTAACACTATAGTAGAGACGAAAAACGCTGAGTTCTTTGAACACATCTTTCCTCTAAAGAGTAGTGGTACATCTGAACAACCTATAGATAGTGTTAGTGATGCCTTGAGTGAGGATGTTAGGAGAAGTAAAAGACAGAGAAAGGAAACATCTTTTGGAGATGACTTTTATGCTTATCTAGTTGAGAATGATCCAATAAGTTTTTTAGAAGCTACTAGTGCTCCTGATGCTAAAAATTGGGATAAGGTCATTAAAACTGAACTTGATTCAATTAAGAAAAATAATACGTGGACCTTAGTAGATCTGCCTAAAGGAGCAAAACCCATTGGTTGTAAGTGGATCTTTAAGAAGAAGTACCATCCTGATAGATCCATAGAGAAATATAAGGCAAGATTAGTAGCTAATGGTTTTACTCAAAAAAATAACATAGATTACTTTGATACTTTTGCACATGTTACTAGGATTTCCTCTATCCGTGTGTTGCTAGCCTTAGCATCTATCCATAAGTTAGTAATTCACCAAATGGATGTTAAAACAGCTTTTCTAAATGGTGAATTAGAAGAGGAAATTTATATGACTCAACCTGAAGGATGTGTAGTTCCAGGACAAAAGGAAAAGGTATGCAAACTCTTAAAATCTCTATATGATTTGAAATAAGCACCAAAAAAATGGCATGAAAAACTTGATAATGTTTTACTTTGTGAAGGCTTTTCTACCAATGATGCTGATAAATGTGTGTATTCTAGATCTGAAAATGGTGAATATGTCATTATATGTTTATATGTGGATGACATGCTAATTTTTGGTACATGCAATGATATAGTTTTTAAAACAAAATTGTTTCTTGGATCTAAGTTTGAGATGAAAGACATGGGGAAACAAGTGTGATTCTAGGAGTTAAATTCATAAGGAAGGGAGATAGTATATTACTATCCCAAGAGAAATACATTAAGAAACTTCTTAAGAAGTTTGGTTAATATGACTTTAAGTCAGTGAGTACCCCTTATGATGTTAACCCTAAATTAAAGAAGAACATAGGAGAATCTATTTCTCAAACTCAGTATGCCCAGATAATTGGGAGTTTATTGCATTTAATGAGCTTTTCTAGACCAGACATTGCTTATGCAGTAGGTAGATGATAAGTGTCTAATTTCAGTAATATTTCATATTAAAATATAGGCACTTATGAGGATTTATTGCTAATTTACAGATAAAATAATCTCTAATTTATGAATTTATACATTTTTACATTTTTTATGATCTTTATTTGAATAAAAGTATTTTATTCCCAAATTTGGTGTTAATTGCAGATTTCTAAGGAAGATTGGAGATTTGGATTAAAGATGAATGATTTGAGCCAAAAAGATAAAGATAAAAGGTCCCAAATGAAAAAAAAAGAAAAAAAAAGAAAGAAAGATTGGGCCTTTTTATGTTTTATCATTTAGCCCATTAGCGCGACACAATAAACAACCTAACCCTAGAAAACTAGGATAAATAGAGGGCTAGAGGATCAACCTTAGGGTGCCAGGTTGAGAGGAAAACACATTGGGAGAATGGAAGGTGCTAGAAGTATGCGTGGCTAATTCTACCCTTTGGAGTTGGGAGTAATCTGCTCAAACTCTTATGTATTGAGGTGATATCTTATATATTAATATTCAATTCTTGGTTGATTATTGGTATTGTTGTTTTACTTTTAACTTTCCGTGACAAATTGAGAATCTTAAATCTGACCGGGAGGTATTTTTAGGGTTCAGACCTAAACAACAATACTTAACATATTTGAGTGCTAGGAATAGACTTGAAATGTTAATTGTTATTAAATGTCTGAGCTTCGTTCTAAGTTGTTCTTATAATTATGCGAGGGATCGATAGTTAGGGGACATTCTTAAGGATTTTATATGCGAGGAATCGATATAAATGATTTTTATACGGGCATCAATTTCAATCAAAGAACTTAATATTGACATGCTAATCAAAATACTTGAGAGTGAGAGAGATGAATCTAATCCTTATTTTTCCAATTGAAACAACTAATTCTTTGTCTGTTTTCTTATTGATCAGTGCCACCGCAATTAATTCAAAACTCTTTTAATTGTTGTTCTGCTTTTATATTTAGCGATTATTGTACTCGATAATTCACCGTTCCTTGTGGGATCGATATCCGTCCTTAAGGACAATTATTACTTTTGACAAACGCGGTGCACTTGCTGTAAAAAGTCATCAAGTTTTTGGCGCCGTTGTCGGGGAATGGGTTTGATTTGTTGAGTATAATTTCCTAAATATTGTGAATACACTAACTATTTTTTTTATGTGAATAAATTTTTTAGTTTTTATTTTTTTAATTTGAATATTTTTGTAAAGATTTTGTTTTTCTTTTTAGACGTGAATAATTTTGTTTTTTTTTTTGTTTTCTAGATTTTTTTTATTATTTTGTAAAGATTTTGTTTTTTTTTTCTAATTTTGAATATGTAAAAAGTTTTTTTTTTAGATGTGAATATGTTTGTTTTTTTTTTGTAAAACTGTTATTTTTATGTTAATATTTTTTCTTTTAAGTTTTTTTTTATTTGTTTACTTTATTTCTTTTTTTTTATTTTGTTTTTTTATATTTTATTTTATTTTTTACTTTTTTTTTGTTTTTATATTGTTTACGTAGTTTTTTTACTGTAATTATTTTATTTTGTGTTGATTTTGTTTTGTTATATTTTATTTTATTCTTTACTTTTTTGTTTTTATATTGTTTACGTAGTTTTTTTTACTGTAATTATTTTATTTTATTTTGATTTTTGATTTTATTATATTTTTATTTGGATTTTGTTTTATCATATTTTATTTTTACGTTTAGCTTAATTTGTTTATTTAGAGTTTACGTAGTTTTTATTTATTTATTATTTATTACTATTAGTTTCTGTTTTATTTTTGTTTATTTTTTTAATAGTTATTTATTTTATTTTATTTTATTTTATTTTTATTTTTAGTTTTATTATTTTCTTTGATTTCATTCTTAGTTTTTATTTTACGCAAGTTTTTTTTTCTATCTATATATTCTGTTTAGTTTTCTTAGTTAGTTAGTTATTTTTATTTTATTTTATTTATTTTATTTTGTATATTTTTAGTTTTTATATATTATTCTTGTTTTTATTTATTTTATTTTTCTCTTTGTTAAAAATTATAGTTTTATTATTTTATTTAGTTTTTAGTTTTTATTTAAGTAAGTATTTGTTTGTTTTCTTTTATTTTTTTGTTCTGTTTTTCATTTACTATTTATTTCTCTTTCTTTTATTATTTTAAATTTTCTTTTTTTTTCTTTATTTCATTTTTTTTTCTTTATTTCATTTTTTTTTTCTTTATTTCATTTTTTTAAAAAAAAAAAACTATTTACTTGTTATATAAGCTTTGCTTGAGTTGTCTTATGATATTAAGAAAACAAGTTTTTATAGATTGAGCAATTGAGAAGACAACTCGGAAGAATAGAAGTTAAAAAAAAAGAAAAAAAAAGCAAGGAGAGAAGTTAGAAAAGACTGAGAGATGATGATGACGGTACCTATCACCAGTTGAGAGAGAACATATGGTTTTCATAATGAAGTGGCTAGAAAATTCTTTCTAGCCAATCACTCCTATCAAATAAGCCCAACTGGTAAACCATGGAGAATTTCAAGGGAAACCCAACCTATGTTATGTATTTTGACCTGGGGACGGGTTTTATTATTTAGGGGCAGATCCAACAAATGAAGCAAAGACTGTCGATAAAGATTTTAACAAAAAGCTGGATGACTTCTTAAGAAGAGAGGATTGAGCAAAAATATGGTTTTATCTTTCTAATTCTCTTTTCTTTTCAGTTATTTGAATTTTGTCTTATTTTATCTATTTTATTTTTCGGTTATTTAGTTTTCTGTTTATTTGCTTATTTGTTTAGTTTGTTTGTTTATATTGCTTATTTTGAATAAATTTCATGTTTTGTTAGTTTGTTCGTTTTAAGTCTTGAATTATCTTTCTTGAATGAACTTCAGTTTTAATTTGTTTGTTTTCTAGTTTATTTTTTTCAAATAAAAAAGAACTAGAATATTAATTTTGAATCGTGGAAAAAAAGAATTTGTGTTTAAATATTAAATAGTGAGATGAATTAGACACAGGTTAGAAAAGAAAATATGATTGAATCCTTATTCAAATGTAGTTAAAAGTATGATACATAAATTTAACAGGATGATTGATTAGGACAGATAATGACAAGACAAACAGGAATTAGACCAATTAAACCAAGTGAGTGTTTGAACCTTAAACAGTTTGAGAGTTTTACTGATGAATTGACAGTTGTGGTTGCTTAATTTTTATTTTTGTTGCATCATAAAAGAGCATAAAGATGATTGAGGCATTTGTTTGTGTTAATTAGGAGCCAGGGCCAAAAAGCCAACCTTTATATTAGAATTCCATTTTTTTTATCCCCTTTGGGCCAAGAATTTTTTTGTTAATATTGCACCTTAACCTTTATTGATATAATTTCCTACCGTTTAGCATGTTTAAGGAAGGAGAACATAGATGCAATACATATAGAAAAGGGAATGGTTGGTTCTGATTGTGAAAGTCAAAAAGTTGAAAATAGGAAGAATCTTTTCCTATTATTGAAAAGAAAAAAAAGGAACAGAAGAAGAAAAATAAATAGAAAAGAAAGATAGAAAAATTTCATGAAAAGTCAGAAAGAAAATGAGGGAAAATGTGACATCGAAAGAAAATGGTAATTAGATAACATATATGTTCTCTATAATTGAATTGTAGATATGTTCTTCTTCTTTAATATGTGCATTTTGTTATCTAAGAAAAACCAATATTTTTTGGAAGCCCAACCTCATTACAACCCTGGAAAAGACCTCAAGATTCATGTTTCTAATATGTTTGTGATTTGAAGATGAAATGAAAAGCAACTGTAATTTGTTATGATTCAGTGAAAATAGAGAGAAACAAACACTTACCCGTGAGCATATGAGAAGATATTCCTTGATGAATTGTCATTTATTTGTTTTGATTTGATTATGGAAATTGATTGTGTCTATAATTTTCTATATTTGAATTTGGAAGCATCATAAGTTTCTAATTTGATCTGTTGTTTAGTGAATTAAGCTGTTTGATATTTAAATTCAAATATATTCATTTACTTTGCTTGAGGACAAGCAAGATTCTAAGTTGGGGAGAGTGATAAGTGTCTAATTTCAGTAATATTTCATATTAAAATATAGGCACTTATGAGGATTTATTGCTAATTTACATATAAAATAATCCCTAATTTATGAATTTATACCTTTTTACATTTTTTATGATCTTTATTTGAATAAGAGTATTTTATTCCCAAATTTGGTGTTAATTGCAGATTTCTAAGGAAGATTGGAGATTTGGATTAAAGATGAATGATTTGAGCCAAAAAGATAAAGATAGAAGGTCCCAGAATGAAAGAAAAAAAGAAAGAAAGAAAGATTGGGTGTTTTTATGTTTTATCATTTAGCCCATTAGCGCGACACAATAAACAACCTAACCTTAGAAAACTAGGATAAATAGAGGGCTAGAGGCTCAACCTTAGGGTGCCAGATTGAGAAGAAAACACCATAGAGTGAATTGTAACCAATTGGGAGAATGGAAGGTGCTAGAAGTATGCGTGGCTAATTCTACCCTTTGGGGTTGGGAGTAATCTGCTCAAACTCTTATGTATTGAGGTGATATCTTATATATTAATATTCAATTCTTGGTTGATTATTGGTATTGTTGTTTTACTTTTAACTTTCCGTGACAAATTGAGAATCTTAAATCTGACCGGGAGGTATTTTTAGGGTTCAGACCTAAACAACAATACTTAACATATTTGAGTGCTAGGAATAGACTTGAAATGTTAATTGCTATTAAACATCTGAGCTTCGTTCTAAGTTGTTCTTATAATTATGCGAGGGATCGATAGTTAGGGGACATTCTTAAGGATTTTATATGCGAGGAATCGATATAAATGATTTTTATACGGGCATCAATTTCAATCAAAGAACTTAATATTGACATGCTAATCAAAATACTTGAGAGTGAGAGAGATGAAACTAATCCTTATTTTTCCAATTGAAACAACTAATTATTTGTATTTTTTCTTATTGATCTGTGCCACCGCAATTAATTCAAAACTCTTTTAATTGTTGTTCTGTTTTTATATTTAGCGATTATTGTACTCGATAATTCACTGTTCCTTGTGGGTTCGATATCCGTCCTTAAGGACAATTATTACTTTTGACAAATGCGGTGCACTTGCCGTACAAAGTCATCAGTAGATTGAGTAGATACACTCAATAACCTAGTCAGGATCATTGGGATGCACTTGCGAGACTCATGAAATATTTGAGAGGTTCAATGAATTATGCCATTGAATATAGTGGATTTCCCGCTGTGTTAGAAGGATACAGTGATGCTAACTGGATCTCTGATTCATGTGAGACAAAATTCACTAGTGGTTATGTATTTACACTTAGGGGTGGTGCAGTTACATGGAGGTCAGCGAGGCAAACTATTATTGCAAGATCAACAATGGAATCTGAGTTTGTTGCTCTAGAAATGGCTGGTAGTGAAGCTGAGTGGTTGAAAAACTTCTTAGCAAACATTCCTTTAGGAATGAAACCAACCCCATCTGTATCAATGCATTGTGATTGCCAATCGGAAATAGCTATAGCTAAAAATAAAAGCTACAATGGAAAGAATAGACATATACAATTGAGACATAATTTGGTGAAACAGTTATTAAAGAGTGGAATGATTTCTATTGACTATGTCAAGTTAGAACGGAATCTGGTAGATCCTCTGACAAAACCCCTAGGGAGAAAAATGATTTTAGAAACATCGAGGGGAATGGGACTTAAGCCACTTGCAAACAAACAAGTGATGGAAACCCAAACTTTGTGATTTGAGATCCCATGAATAAGGTTCATATGGGTAAAAACAAGTCACTTGTTAGTTATGCTAGCACTAATATTGATTCAAAATCAATTTTGTCCATTCCTATGGTGTGTGTGAAAGTGCTAGATACTGCGTTATCGAGAGGATAAACTTTGTGGTTAAAATTCTGAGGTAAAAGAGTTTTAACAATTTACAAAGTTTTTAATGATTTTCATATCCCTTATGGGTGGTGTATAATTTGCAGCATACACTTGATGAAATCACCTATATGAGTGTCAAGTGGGGCCGCTTGCATCAGGTCTTGGCAAGATCTCTACAACACTCATGAATACCGGGCACGCGCATGGCCTAGTAGCGCAACACAGCGATAACAACATGTAATGTGGGGGTGTATTGTGATTGATAAACCTCTAACACATACTAAGTGTCTTGGTTCATATAGCTTGCTATACCAACTACACTATGTGTTAAATTCATCAATCTAAGACTGGTTCATATAGTTTGCTATACCAGCTCTGATGCATTACATCTTAGATGAACCCAAAAAATTTTCTTTTTTTCTTTATCTCTATGTTTTATGTTTTGAAATATGTGGGGGATTGTTGTAAAAAAAAATCAAGTATTGCAAAATAATAAACAAAAAATAGAGTATGTTAAACAAATCAGAGACTGTGCAAAAACGAAAGAAAACAAAGTGTGTGTGCAGAACCCTAGCGAATTTCGGGGACGTTGGAGTAGATCGCAGAAGTAGAACGGTTACTGGATCTATGCCAAGTTTGATGCGCATCGTTGCCCTCTACATCCTAGATCGTGGTCGCACGTCTAGGGAAGGTTCACGTCCTTCACTCTCGCTGTGTTCCTTCATCTTTGCGGTCTTCCCCAATCTTCCGGTGGTTGCTCCGTTTCCGGTGACCAGTTAATGGAACGTGCCACGATAATAGTTGTGAAGAGGCAAGTGCACCGCGTTTGTCAGAAGTAATAATTGTCTCTAAGTAGGAATATCGATCTCACAAAGAACAGTAAATTATCAAGTACAATATTCGCTAAATATAACAACATAATAATAAAAAGAGTTTAGAAGTGATTGTGTTGGCACTGATCAATAAGAAAACAAACAAAGAATTAGTTGCTTCAATTAGAAAAATAGGGATTAGGTTTCATCTCTCCCACTCTCATGTATTTTGATTAGCATGTTAATATTGAGTTCTTTGATTGAAATTGATGCCCGTAGAAAATTCATTTATATCGATCTCTCGCATATAAAATCCTTAAGAATGTTTCCTAAATATCGATCCCTCGCATATTTATAAAATCAACTTAGAACGATAATGACAATTAACATTTTAAGTCTATCCCTATCACTCAAATATGCTAAGTATTGATGTTTAGGTCCAAACCCTAAAATTACCTCTCGGTCAGATTTAAGATTCTCAATTTGTCACGGAAAGTTAAAAGTAAAACAACAATACCAATAATCAATCAAGAACTGAATATTAATATATAAGATTTCACCTCAATACATAAGAGTTTGAGCATATTACTCCCAATCCCAAAGGGTAGAATTAGCTACGCATACTTCTAACACCTTCCATTCTCCCAATTGGGTTACAATTCACTTTATGGTGTTTTCCTCTCAATCTGGCACCCTAGGGTTGAGCCTCTAGCCCTCTATTTATCCTAGTTTTCTAGGGTTAGGTTGCTTCCTGTGTCGTGCTAATGGGCTAAATGATAAAACATAAAAAAGGCTCAATCTTTCGTTGCATCTTTTTCCATTCTGGGACCTCCCGGCTTTATCTTTTTAGCTCAAATTATTCTCCTTTATTTCAAATCTTCAATCTTCCCTAAAAATCTACAATTAACACCAAATTTGGGAATAAAATGCTCTTATTCAAATAAAGCTCATAAAAATGTAAAAAGGTATAAATTCATAAATTAGGGATTATTTTATATGTAAATTAGCAATAAATCCTCATAAGTGCCTATATTTAAATATAAAACATTACTAAAATTAGGCACTTATCAATCGTTTCCCTCTACATCCTGGATCGTGGTCGCACGTCTAGGGAAAGTTCACGTCCTTCACTCTCGCTGCGTTCCTTCATCTCCGCGGTCTTCCCCAATCTTTCTGCGGTTGCTCCGTTTCCGGCGACCAGTCAATGGAACGTGCCACGATAATAGTTGTGAAGAGGCAATAGATTATTGGATCCTCTCCCTATATAAAGAGAGCTCCACCCACTTCAGAAAACGCATAAAAAACACTCACCTCTTCATCTTCTTCAAACCCACTCCGTTGACCATCTTTTTCCTCTCCACTTTTCACTTTCTCTCTCATTATTTTATTATTATAATATTCTGGGTTCTATTTTTGTATTACTCTTTTTAAGAGTAACTTTCTAGTTCTGATCCTCGAAAATTACCGGAAAGATCTGGTTGTATCTTGAGGGACTTGCACAATACACTGCAGATAAGTCCTTACTGACAGTGATTACTCACGCCTCGGGAAATCAATTTTATTCGTTTTAAAGCCTATTTTAATACAATTGTTGTCTGAAGGAAGGCACGAGTCTGCTGGTGTGGTCACAGAGGTGGGACGTATTCAGATGCCTCCCAGTCTTGCTGTGAAATCCACCAGTTTTCTTGTTCAAATTCGTAGAGTGCAGGTTTGTGTCAATGCTGGTCTTTTGGGTGAGGTGAAGTTGTAGCATGCGGTAAGTGTTCGGTTATGGTTCGATGCAAGTCACGAAGATGCCCATGCAGCAGTTTAAGTAGTTTTGTGAGTACCTATTGAGTTGTGATGGTTTTCTATCTGCACAAAACTGCGAGCTTAGCACGCACCCTTTTGAAAGTGAAAGTCTTCTGTTTCGTTATGGTTTGCACTTCTAGCTTTTTTATAGCTAGTTGTACAATATTTTGTAATACATCAAAGTTTAGGGGTTTAGGTTTGGTTTTGGCCTAAGCCTATACATGGTTAGGATCTCTTGGTTCTTAAACACATTTGTTATGGTTAGGATCTCTTGCTTCGTACACACATTTGTTTTGTCCTATTTGCTACATTCCATTCCATAATCCGTCACAATTCATATAATTTATTAAGATTTTGTCCTATTTGCTACATTCCATATAATCCATCACAATTCATATAATTTATTAAAGTAAGAAGAAATTTATTTTGATATTTTGTTACTATCAGCTAACCATATAAAATTAGCTTCCTTTGATATTTTGTTACCATCAGCTAACCATATCAAATTAACTTCACAGAAAGCCAACACATAAAACACAAGCATCATTTATATGCTCGATTTGTATATGGAAAACTTTTTCTTGACAACATACACTTCTCACCTCTTTATAATAATAAAATAATATTTTAAATTAAAAAGTTAAAATAAAAAGTATTAAATATTAATATATTACTATGTAAGGTACATATAGGGTTAATATATCATAACATCCTTTGTTTATTCCTCTTTATAATAATATAATAATATTTTAAATTAAAAAGTTAAAATAAAAAGTATTAAATATTAATGTATTGACTATAGACCGATTTCGTTGGTTGGGTGTGTGTATAAAACAGTTTCGAAGATTTTGTCTATTAGGTTGAAAAGAGTAATCAGTAAAGTTATCGACGTTAGGCAATCTGTTTTTCTGGAAGGAAGGGGGTTATTGGATAGTATTTTGTAAGCCAATGAAACCTTAGAAGAGTTGAAGAGGAAGAAGAAAAGTTGTGTGCTTTTCAAAGTGGATTATGAGAAGGCCTACGACTATGTGAGGTGGGTGATGACTTTTTACGGCAAGTGCACCGCGTTTGTCAGAAGTAATAATTGTCCCTAAGGACGGATATCGATCCCACAAAGAACAGTGAATCATTGAGTACAATATTCGCTAAATATAACAACAGAACAATAAAAAAGAGTGTGAAGTGATTATGTTGGCACTGATCAATAAGAAAACAAACAAAGAATTAGTTGCTTCAATTGGAAAAATTGGGATTAAGTTTCATCTCTCTCACTCTCATGTATTTTGATTAGCATGTTAATATTAAGTTCTTTAATTGAAATTGATGCCCGTATAAAAATCCTTTATATCGATTCCTCGCATATAAAATCCTTAAGAATGTTCCCTAACTATCGATCCCTCGCATACTTATAAGAACAACTTAGAACGAAGCTCAGACGTTTAATAGCAATTAACATTTCAAGTCTATTCCTAGCACTCAAATATGTTAAGTATTGTTGTTTAGGTCCGAATCCTAAAAATACCTCCCGGTCAGATTTAAGATTCTCAATTTGTCACGGAGAATTAAAAGTAAAACAACAATACCAATAATCAATCAAGAACTGAATATTAATATATAAAATATCACCTCAATACATAAGAGTTTGAGCAGATTACTCCCAATCCCAAAGGGTAGAATTAGCCACGCATACTTCTATCACCTTCCATTCTCCCAATTGGGTTACAATTCACTCTATGGTGTTTTCCTCTCAATCTGGCACCCTAAGGTTGAGCCTCTAGCCCTCTATTTATCCTAGTTTTCTAGGGTTAGATTGTTTATTGTGTCGCGCTAATGGGCTAAATGATAAAACATAAAAAAAAAGCCCAAACTTTCTTTGCATCTTTTCCATTCTGGGACCTTCTATCTTTATCTTTTTAGCTCAAATCATTCATCTTTAATCCAAATCTCCAATCTTCCTTAGAAATCTGCAATTAACACCAAATTTGGGAATAAAATACTCTTATTCAAATAAAGATCATAAAAAATGTAAAAAGGTATAAATTCATAAATTAGGGATTATTTTATATGTAAATTAGCAATAAATCCTCATAAGTGCCTATATTTTAATATGAAATATTACTGAAATTAGACACTTATCACTCTCCCCAACTTAGAATCTTGCTTGTCCTCAAGCAAAGTAAATGAATATATTTGAATTTAAATATCAAACAGCTTAATTCACTAAACAACAGATCAAATTAGAAACTTATGATGCTTCCAAATTCAAATATAGAAAATTATAGACACAATCAATTTCCAGGATCAAATCAAGACAAATAAATGACAATTCATCAAGGAATATCTTCTCATATGCTCACGGGTAAGTGTTTCTCTATATTTTCACTGAATCATAACAAATCACAGTTGCTTTTCATTTCATCTTCCAATCACAAACATATTAGAAACATGAATCTTGAGGTCTTTTCCAGGGTTGTAATGAGGCTGGGCTTCCAAAAAATATTGGTTTTTCTTAGATAACAAAATGCACATCTTAAAGAAGAAGAACATATCTACAATTCAATTATAGAGAACATATATGTTGTCTAATTACCACTTTCTTTCGATGTCACATTTTTCCTCATTTTCTTTCTTTTCATGATTTTCATGAAAAAAAAATTCTATCTTTCTTTTTTTTTTATTTCTTTTTCTTCTTCTGTTTCTCTTTTTTTTTTTTCAATAATAGGAAAAGATTCTTCCTATTTTCAACTTTTTGAATCAGAACCAACCATTCCCTTTTCTATATGTATTGCATTTATATTCTCCTTCCTTAGACATGCTAAAGGGTAGAAAATTATATCAATAAAGGTTAAGGTGCAATATTAACAAAAAATTTCTTAGCCCAAAGGGGATATAAAAAAAAATGGAATTCTAATATAAAGGTTGGCTTTTTGGCCCTGGCTCCTAATTAACACAAACAAATGCCTCAATCATCTTCATGCTCTTTTATGATGCAACAAAAATAAAAATTAAGCAACCACAACTGTCAATTCATCAGTAAAACTCTCAAAAACTGTTTCAGGTTCACACACTCACTTGGTTTAAATGGTCTCATTCCTTTTTGTCTTGTCATTATCTGTCATAATCAATCATCCTGTTAACTTTTCATGTATCATATTTTAACTACATTTGAATAGGGATTCAATCATATTTTCTTTTCTAACCTGTGTCTAATTCATCTCACTATTTAATATTTAAACACAAATTCTTTTTTCCACAATTCAAAATTAATATTCTAGTTCTTTTTTATTTGAAAAAAAAAATAAACTAGAAAACAAACAAATTAAAACTGAAATTTAGTCAAGAAAGATAATTCAAGACTTAAAATTACCAAACTAATAAGAAATTTATTCAAAATAAGCAATATAAACAAACTAAACAAATAAGAAAATAAACAGAAAACAAAATAACCGAAAAATAAAATAGATAAAATAAGACAAAATTCAAATAACTGAAAAGAAAAGAGAATTAGAAAGATAAAACCATATTTTTGCTCAATCCTCTCTTAAGAAATCATCCAGCTTTTTGTTAAGATCTTTATCTACAGTCTTTGCTTCATTTGCTGGATCTGTCCCCTAAATAATAAAACCTGTCCCCAGGTCAAAATACATAACATATGTTGGGTTTCCCTTGAAATTCTCCATGGTTTACCAGTTGGGCTTATTTGATAGAAGTGATTGGTTAGACAGAATTTCCTAGCCACTTCATTATTAAAACCATATGTTCTCCCTCAACTGGTGATAGGTACCGTCATCATCATCTCTCAGTCTTTTCTAACTTCTCTCCTTGCTTCTTTTTTCTTTATTTTTAACTTCTATTCTTCTGGGTTGTCTTCTCAATTGTATAAAAACTTGTTTTCTTAATATCATAAGACAACTCAAGCAAAGATTAGTATAACAAGTAAATAGTTTTTTTCTTTTTTAAAAAAAATGAAATAAAGAAAACAGAAAATTTAAAATAACAAGAGAAACAGAAATAAATAGTAAATGAAAAACAAAACAAAAAAAACAAAAACTTACTTAAATAAAAAATAAAAAATAAATAAAATAATAAAACTATAATTTTTAACGAAAAGAAAAATAAAATAAATAAAAACAAGAATAATATATAAAAACAAAAAATATACAAAATAAACAAAATTAAATAACTAACTAAGAAAACTAAAACAGAATATATAGATAGAAAAACAACTTGCGTAAAATAAAAACTAAGAATGAAATCAAAGAAAATAATAAAACTAAAATAAAAATAAAAATAAAATAAAATAAAATAAATAACTATTAAAAAAAATGAAACAAAAATAAAACAAAAACTAATAGTAATAAATAATAAATAAATAAAAACAACGTAAACTCTAAATAAACAACTTAAGCTAAACGTAAAAATAAAATATGATCAAACAAAATCCAAATCAAAATAAAATAAAAATATAATAAAAACAAAAATCAAAACAAAATAAAATAATTACAGTAAAAAAAAACTACGTAAACAATATAAAAACAAAAAAGTGAAGAATAAAATAAAATATAACAAAACAAAATACAAATAAAATAAATAAAGTAAAAAAATAAAAAAAAAACTTAAAAGAAAAAATATTAACATAAAAATAACAGTTTTAAAAAAAAAAAAAACAAACCTATTCACATTAAAAAAAAACTTTGTACGTATTCAAAACTAGAGAAAAAAACAAAATCTTTACAAAATAATAAAAAAAATCTAGAAAACAAAAAAACAAAATTATTCACATCTAAAAAGAAAAACAAAATATTTACAAAAATATTCAAATTAAAAAAAAATAAAAACTAAAAAAAAATTATTCACTGAAAAAAAATAAAATAGTTAGTATATTCACAATATTTAGGAAATTATACTCAACAAATCAAACCTGTCCCCGGCAACGGCGCCAAAAACTTGATGACTTTTTACGGCAAGTGCACCGCGTTTGTCAGAAGTAATAATTGTCCCTAAGGACGGATATCGATCCCACAAAGAACAGTGAATCATTGAGTACAATATTCGCTAAATATAACAACAGAACAATAAAAAAGAGTGTGAAGTGATTATGTTGGCACTGATCAATAAGAAAACAAACAAAGAATTAGTTGCTTCAATTGGAAAAATTGGGATTAAGTTTCATCTCTCTCACTCTCATGTATTTTGATTAGCATGTTAATATTAAGTTCTTTAATTGAAATTGATGCCCGTATAAAAATCCTTTATATCGATTCCTCGCATATAAAATCCTTAAGAATGTTCCCTAACTATCGATCCCTCGCATACTTATAAGAACAACTTAGAACGAAGCTCAGACGTTTAATAGCAATTAACATTTCAAGTCTATTCCTAGCACTCAAATATGTTAAGTATTGTTGTTTAGGTCCGAATCCTAAAAATACCTCCCGGTCAGATTTAAGATTCTCAATTTGTCACGGAGAATTAAAAGTAAAACAACAATACCAATAATCAATCAAGAACTGAATATTAATATATAAAATATCACCTCAATACATAAGAGTTTGAGCAGATTACTCCCAATCCCAAAGGGTAGAATTAGCCACGCATACTTCTATCACCTTCCATTCTCCCAATTGGGTTACAATTCACTCTATGGTGTTTTCCTCTCAATCTGGCACCCTAAGGTTGAGCCTCTAGCCCTCTATTTATCCTAGTTTTCTAGGGTTAGATTGTTTATTGTGTCGCGCTAATGGGCTAAATGATAAAACATAAAAAAAGGCCCAATCTTTCTTTGCATCTTTTCCATTCTGGGACCTTCTATCTTTATCTTTTTAGCTCAAATCATTCATCTTTAATCCAAATCTCCAATCTTCCTTAGAAATCTGCAATTAACACCAAATTTGGGAATAAAATACTCTTATTCAAATAAAGATCATAAAAAATGTAAAAAGGTATAAATTCATAAATTAGGGATTATTTTATATGTAAATTAGCAATAAATCCTCATAAGTGCCTATATTTTAATATGAAATATTACTGAAATTAGACACTTATCAGTGGGATTTTATATAGTATATGCTAGGAAGGCTTGACTTTTGCGAAAAGTGGATTTACTGGATTAAAGCTTGTTTGGAATTAGCGTCGATGTCAATACTCGTAAATGGGAGTCCTACTAAGGGATTTTTTCCGAAGAAGGGGTTGAGACTACATTCAATGTAAATGAAGCTTGGTATTGTAGGGTGCTTTTATGCTGCATAATTATGAAGTAAATTAGGCTTCATAAGCTCGGTTTTGTTAATTATGTTTCTGGTTCTAGTAGCAAGATGGTTAGGATTGTACAAGGGTTGAAACACCCCTGAAGTGTTTCCTTTAATTATTTAATTCTTTTTGCTGATAAAAAAAAACCTGAATGGTTAGACAGGTGGCCGGGATGTAAAGAGTATGTGGTTGGTAGATTAGTTTCAAATCATTGTGCTTTGATACTTAAAGATATAAATACCGACTGGGGCCCAAAACTGTTTAGATGTCTAGATGTTTGGCAAAAGGATCTTGGATTTAGGGATCTCATAAGGGCAAAGTGGGAAAGCTATCACATCAAGGGGAATGATTTGTACGTTGTGAAGGAGAAATTGAAGAGGCTAAAATTCGAATTGAAATGTTGGAACAAAATAGTATATGGAGATTTTAATCGGAAAATTGGTGATTTGGAAAAGAGAATTATCTGTTTGGATGAAAGAGACGATGAGGGTGTTCTAAATGTGGAAGTTAGAGAAGAAAGAAAACGACTCTTAGCAGATTTGGGAAAAGTTAGAGTTAAGCAGGAGGTGATAATGCAACATAAAACGAGGATGAATTGGCTAAGACAGGGTGATTTGAATACAAAATTTTATCATAATAAGATAAAGTGGAGGAGGTTGCAAAATGGGCTTAATGGAATAAAGGTAGGAGATCTATGGTGTGAAGACCTGGTGGAAGTAAAAGAAAGGGTGAAGGATTTTTTTTAGGAAAGGTTGAGGGGGGATGACTTACAAGTTAGATTGGATAATGTTAGTTTTAAGGGTGTCACAAGAGAGGATAACGAAATGTTGGTAGGAACTGTATCTGAAGCTGAGGTTAAGGCGGCAATGTGGAATTGTGATAGCTCTAAAAGTCCTAGGCCAGACGACTTTAACTTTGAGTATGTAAAATTTAGCTAGGACATTATAAAGGAGGATATTTGGAGAGCGATACAAAGCTTTGTGGAGGGTGGTAAAGGAACTAACCCCTCTTTTATAACATTAATTCCAAAGGTTACAAATCCACTACATCTAAATGAATTTAGATCGATTTCCCTTGTGGGATGTATGTATAAAATTGTGTCTAAAATTCTTTTCGCAAGGTTGAAAAGGGTATTAGATAAAGTTATTGATTTTAGACAGTTTGCCTTTCTTGAAGGAAGAGGGTTGTTGGACAGTGTGTTGGTAGCCAATGAGACCCTTGAGGAAGTAAAGAAGAAAAAGAAAGAGTATGTGATTTTTAAGGTAGATTATGAGAATACCTATGATTCGATAAGTTGGGAATTTTTATTTTATATGTTAAGAAGAATGAGGTTCTATGATAACTAGGTTGTATGGATAAATAATTGCCTCAAATCTTCTTCAATTTCGGTACTAGTAAATGGTAGCCCAACTGTTGAATTTAAACCAAAAAATGGACTAAGACAAGGGGATCCCTTAGCACATTTTCTCTTTCTTATCACAAAGGGTTGGTTAGACAGACAAAAGAGAAGATGGTTTTGAGAGGCGTTGAGGTTGGAGTAAGGCGGACAAATGTGAGTATGTTGCAGTATGCCGATGACATTCTCTTTTTTTGTAAAGCTGACACCCCCATAAAACCGGCTCATGAGGTGAGGTTTGCACCCACTTATATTCAATGAATTGTCCTCATCTCTAGACGATGCGGGATCTCCAACACACCCCCCTCACGCCGAGAGTGACCGCTCGTGCATGGGATAACATATTATGGGTGGTCCGATAACGGTCCGATAGCGGGTGTCCTGATAAGCCCAATAAACATTCGCTAGGATAGGCTCGAAATGACTCTGATACAATATTAAGAAGTGAACTTTAAGCCTAACTCAACCTCATAAAACCGGCTCATGAGGTGAGGTTTGCACCCCCCTAGTCGATGTGGGATTTCCAACACACCCCCCTCACGCCGAGAATGACAGCTCGTGCGTAGGATAACATATTATGGGTGGTCCGATAACGACCCAATAGCGGGTGACCTGTATCCTAGTGAATGTTTGTATCCTAGGATGGGGGATATAGATTCTACAATTTAATTTAATTTAATTAATTCTTTGCTGAAAAAAAAAAGATTCGACAATTTACATGGTGAAGACAACTTATAATCATTTAAAGGGGGCTGAGCAAGGTGGTAATGAGAATTTTCTTGCAGAGTTTTGGAAGGTAAAGACTCTACCTTCGACACAAATTACAGCTTAGAGGGTACTGATTTATACAATTGCTTCTAAGATCAATCTTATGCGACGTGACATAATTCTGATAAGTAATCTCTATCCCTTATGTGATAAGGAAGAGGAGACATTAAATCATCTTTTAGCAATATCATAAAAGATTTTTTTTTTCTTCACCCTAAATTAGACCAAATAAGTCCTTTCATAGTAGAGTTGCTTTCCCACGTTTACTTTAGCCGGGAATGCCTTTTTCACTTGGGAAATTCTCTTATTAATGTCATGATATATATGATATGGGACAACATAAACTAATAAGTTAAAAATCATATCCAGAAATCATGAATAAATAGTGAGAATGAAACCTAAAAAATTACAAATAAAAATAATAAAGCATGAAAATAAAAATTTCTCTATACAAAAGTCTTCTTTAATATTACTATTTATGATCAAGTAAATTTCTTAAAATAAACAAGACTAAATATATATTAGTCACCAAGTTAAGAATAAAAGCTGTTTTGATAACCAAAATATCAATTTTAATCGGAAGACACTACAAGAAAATCATGAAATAGAAATCAATTTTTAGAAACCAAAATAATTAGTTGCAATAATAACTAAATTAGAGATCATGATTTTAATGTTGTTATAAAGTTTTTACATACCCAACCCCATTTACATTTATATATATTATTTAATCAAATTTCTGCTACATATTATTCATAAGAAATGTGAAAATCGATATGAACTTGTGGGTTTATGACTCACCTTTTCGTTTTCTTGTCATAATTGGGAAGTTAATTGCCACAATCAATTGCAATCAATGGGAGATTAATTGTCGCAATCAATTGCAATCAATGGGAGATTAATTGCCGCAATCAATTGCAATCAATGGGAAGTTAATTGCCACAATCAATTGTCATCAATGGGAGGTTAATTACCATTAATTGTATTTATTATTGTTGTCTCCTATAACCACTATATATAGTGGCTTCCTTCAAGCAATGTAACACACTACAAACAAGCAACACACACTTGCTTCCTCTCTCTTCTCATATACACTCTATTTCTGTTATTGGGTGTAAGTGTTTAACCCATATAGAGAGGATTTGTTTTAGGGCTATTTATCTATTAGTCTGAGAGGAATTCATTGTACTCCCAGTATCATTATAGTGAAAGTTTTGGCTCTCTCGCCGGTGGTTTTTTACCTCTATTTAAAGGGGTTTTCCACCTAAAAGTTCTGGTATCATTCTCACTTTACTTGTTACTTTAATTTCTCATAATCTTTGGTTGAAATTATCACGCTTCCGCACACGATATCCCTACAAATTGGCATCAGAGCTTTTCGATAATTCAACCAGGATCTATTGTTCAATAATGTCAAAATTGGATATTGAGAAATTTGATGGTAAAATCATCTTTGCTATCTGGCGAGTCCAGATGCTAGCTGTTCTCACCCAGAATGGTTTAAAGAAAGTTCTGGCAGGTAAAATGATGAGACCAACCACTATGACGGAGGAGCAGTGGGATGAGATGGATGAAAAGGCATTGTCTGCAATCCAGTTATGCTTGTCCCGTGAGGTGTTGCGTGAGGTCATCAACGAGAAAAGTACAGCAGGCATATGGGGTAAATTGGAGTCTCTATACATGACCAAAAGTCTTGCAAACAAACTCCGGTTAAAGGAGCGACTCTTTACACTCCGAATGTCCGAAGGTAATCCCATCCAATCTCACCTTGATGAATTTAATTCCATCATAATTGATTTGGAAAATTTGGATGTTAAAATTGATGATGAGGATAAAGTCGTTCTACTTATTGTTCCTCTACCACCCTCGCATCGACAATTCAAAGAAATTATGTTATACGGTAATTATCTTACCTTAAGCTTTGATGATGTCAAGACTAATTTACTAGCCAAAGAAAAATTTGATACTCAAATTCATTCTGAAAGTTCTGGTGAAGGATTAATAGTTAGAGGGAGAAACCAAGAGAAAGGTAAGAACAATAAGTATAAATCTAGGTCAAAATCTAGAGGCAAGAACTCCAAATATTGTCGTTATTGCAAGAAAAAGGGACACGAGATCTCTGAATGTTATAAATTGAAAAATAAGCAAGATAGAGAAGATAAGGGAAATGGTAAACAACCAGAAAAATTTGCCGAAGCTAGTATTGTTGAAACTGAATCTGATGGGGATTGTTTTGTAGGTTCCAACACTGAACAAAGATCTAAAAATGAATGGATTCTTGATTCTGGTTGTACTTTTCACATGTCTCACAATAGAGATTGGTTTACCACATATGAACCAGTTTATAATAGTCTTGTTTTGATGGGAAACGATGCTCAATGCAAAGTTGTTGGTGAAGGAACAATCAAAATCAAGACACATGATGGAATTGTTAGAACTTTAACAGGTGTCAGATATGTCCCTGAGTTGAAACGAAATCTCATTTCCTTAGGCACCCTTGAATCTCTTGGGTGTAGATACTCAGCTGAAGGTGGAGTTTTAAAAGTTTCTAAAGGAGCTCTTGTGTTACTAAAGGCAATTCAATGTGATAGTTTGTATGTGCTGCAGGGTTCAACTGTTACAGGTTCTGCAGCTGTTGTCTCACCCAACAAAGATAACACCAAGTTGTGGCATATGAGATTAGGCCACATGAGTGAGAAGGGAATTCTAATCCTCAAGAAGAAGGGTCACCTTGGTAACCACTGTACCGGAAAGGTTGATTTCTGTGAACATTGCATTTTTGGTAAGCAGAAAAAGGTTAGTTTTTCTAAAGCCATACACAGAACCAAAGGTACCTTGGATTACATTCACTCGGATCTTTGGGGTCCGTCAAAAGTTCCCTCCAAAGGTAAATGTTGTTATATAATGACAATTATTGATGATTTCTCACGAAAACTATGGGTGTATTTTCTCAAACATAAGAATGAAGCATTTTCCACTTTTAAAGAGTGCAAATTATTGATTGAGAATCAGACTGGCAAGAAGATAAAGAGGTTAAGGACAGACAATGGCCTTGAGTTCTGTTTGAATGAATTCAATAATTTCTGCAAGAAGGAAGGCATTTCCAGACACTTCACCATCCCAAGTACTCCACAACAGAACGGGGTTGCAGAAAGAATGAATAGAACTATCCTGGAGAGAGTTCGTTGCATGTTCTCCCATTTTGGTTTGAGCAAATCTTTTTGGGCTGAAGCGGCTTCAACGACATGTTATCTGATAAACCGCTCTCCTAACAGATCAATTGATTGCAACATTCCAGAAGAAGTTTGGTCAGGTAACCTTGTTGATTATTCTAATCTTAAAATATTTGGTTGCCCTGCTTATTCTCATGTAAACGAGGGAAAATTAGAACCTCGTGCTAAGAAGTGCATTTTCTTGGGTTATGGCTCAGGGGTTAAAGGTTATCGTTTGTATGACCCAGAATTTCACAAAATAATTCACAGTCGGAATGTGACCTTTAATGAAAATGTTATGCTTTCTTCTGCAAAAGATACTATCATTTCCTCAATTGATACAAGTGGCCAGGAAGAGGCTCGAGAGAAGGTGGTGTTTGAGATTAAAACACCCGCTCATGAGGAAGACGTTCCTAATTCCTCCAGTACTCAAGATGATCAAGTCACTGCTATTGATGGTACAAATGAACATTTGAGTCCACGTGAGCAAGGTCCACCTAAACGACGAGGATTACCACAGCCGTGGTCTATGGCTCAAGAACTTCCACAACAGAGACCAAGAAAACCGACTCAAAGATTAATTGCAGAATCTGCCAACATTGCTTATGCATTAACTATTGCACAAGAGATGGGTGAAGAAGGTGAACCCAAGAATTACTCTAAAGCTATCTCTAGTGATGACTCAACAATGTTGATTGTTGCAAGAGATAAATTTTTAGTTAACAAGTTAAAGGCTCAGCTTAGCAGTGAATTTGATATGAAGGACTTAGGTCTTGCCAAGAAAATTTTGGGAATGGAGATCAACAGAGATCGTCAAGCTGGAAAACTTTTTTTATCACAAAAGAAGTATGTTCTTAAGATGCTTAACAAATTTGGAATGCGAGACTGCAAAGCTGTTAATACTCCAATTGCCGCCTACTTCAAGTTGTCATCAGATCAGTGTCCAAAATCAGACGAGGACAAAAGACGCATGTCACATGTCCCGTATTCAAATGCAATTGGAAGTCTCATGTATGTTATGGTATGTACTAGACCTGATTTAGCTTATGCTGTTAGCATTGTTAGCAGGTTCATGCATAATCCAGGCAAGGCACACTGGGAAGCCGTTAAATGGATACTTCGTTATCTGAAAGGTTCTCCAGATCTTGGGTTGGTATTTGATCAACATAGAGCCGATCCCGGAGGAGCAGTTGGCTATGTTGATGCTGACTATGGTGGTGATTTAGATCGGAGAAGGTCACTTTCAGCCTACATTTTTACACTATGTGGGTCTGCTATCAGTTGGTATTCTTCACTTCAAGCCATTGCGGTTTTGTCCACCACTGAAGCAGAATATATTGCTGCTACAGAAGGTATGAAAGAGGCTATATGGCTTCGAGGCTTGGTAAGTGAACTTGGTCTTCAACAAGATGTTCTTGTTATATTTTGTGATAGTCAGAGTGTTGTCCATTTGACCAGGAACAATAAGCATCACTCAAGGACCAAGCACATTGAAATTAAACACCATTTTATCCAAGACATTGTTGATACAGGAGATATAATTGTTGAAAAAATTCATACGACCGAAAAATCCTGCAGACATGTTGACCAAGCCACTTCCATCGGCTAAGTTCGATCATTGCCTGAACTTAGCTGGTATTATCCATACTTAATCAAGGCTTCATGGCGAGAGAGTGTTCCTGTCAAAGGCAAGTCAAGGTGGAGATTTGTGGGTTTATGACTCACCTTTCCGTTTTCTTGTCATAATTGGGAAGTTAATTGCCACAATCAATTGCAATCAATGGGAGATTAATTGTCGCAATCAATTGCAATCAATGGGAGATTAATTGCCGCAATCAATTGCAATCAATGGGAAGTTAATTGCCACAATCAATTGTCATCAATGGGAGGTTAATTACCATTAATTGTATTTATTATTGTTGTCTCCTATAACCACTATATATAGTGGCTTCCTTCAAGCAATGTAACACACTACAAACAAGCAACACACACTTGCTTCCTCACTCTTCTCATATACACTCTATTTCTGTTATTGGGTGTAAGTGTTTAACCCATATAGAGAGGATTTGTTTTAGGGCTATTTATCTATTAGTCTGAGAGGAATTCATTGTACTCCCAGTATCATTATAGTGAAAGTTTTGGCTCTCTCGCCGGTGGTTTTTTACCTCTATTTAAAGGGGTTTTCCACCTAAAAATTCTGGTATCATTCTCACTTTACTTGTTACTTTAATTTCTCATAATCTTTGGTTGAAATTATCACGCTTCCGCACACGATATCCCTACAAATTTATTATTTGTTAAACGTTTTCAAACCGCATAAAATTTTATGAAGTCCCGTCTATCTTTAATGTAGTCTAACATTTTCATATTGAAATATATAATTTACTTAATTTTAGCGTTGGTAGAAAGCATAATGATTTATTCTTATTCTTCTTCATATAAATGTTTAATATACAATATAAACAAATTCTTTACCTTAAGAAGGATTTCCCATTTTATATTTTAAAAATATATTTATCAAATATTTTTCAACCACGTAAATCTCATAATAATAAGTTGTTTCAAAAGTAATAAAATTTAACTCCATAATTTTTTTATTCGACTGATCTTAAAGCAACACCCAGTGACACAACTAGCCATTTTTTTCTTTGAATAAAAAAATCCAATTATCATTGTATTTTTTTTATACAATGAAAATTTCACCAAACAATGATTTGTGGTATTTCTGAAGCAAGTCATGTTATGCAAAATTCTATAATTCCCATTTGACACTACGGAAGTAACTGAAGATCTGCTTTTACATGCGAGACACATCTTCTAAAGTAATTTTAATAATAGTTACTATATTCAAGATTTCATATATCAAATACTCAATATTACTTCTAAAAAATTAATTAGATATAATTAAAATATTACTTTTTTAATTTTAAGTTTAATTGTTGAATTTGTGACTATTGATTTATTATTCTACTATGTTTAAATTGTTTTATAGATAGTTTAAAGTAAATATAAGTAATGTAGTAGAGTGTTAGAGTGTTACCCTAAACCATAAACTATAAGATTTATGGTGGACTAATTTTCATATATTTCTTATTGCTTTTACCTTTTCTTGGTATGTAAGTCCGTAACTAGAATTACTGTGGGTTGCCATGGCACTCTGTGGTCTTTTGGTTCATGCATGGATGCTTGCGCAAGAAAAAGACAAAGAACAAAGAAAAAAGACAAAACAGAGAGACAAAACGCAATCACACAACCAACTCAAATTAGTCACTGGCTGATCAAGATCGCCGCGTCCATGTATGTCTAAATGCCATGCAAAGCAACACGTGCTTAACATGCACTTTAAATGGCTCACCCATCTCAACCCACACACAAACACATTGCCTTTTTCTTCATCATCACCACAACCACCTGTATATATTCATTCTCTTCCGCCACCTCAATTTCTTCACTTCAACACACGTCAACCTGCATATGCGTGTCATCCCATGCCCAAATCTCCATGCATGTTCCAACCACCTTCTCTCTTATATAATACCTATAAATACCTCTAATATCACTCACTTCTTTCATCATCCATCCATCCAGAGTACTACTACTCTACTACTATAATACCCCAACCCAACTCATATTCAATACTACTCTACTATGATGAGAGCAAGGGTTCCACTCCTGTTGCTGGGAATTCTTTTCCTGGCATCACTTTCTGCCTCATTTGCCACTTCACTCCGGGAGGAGGAAGAGAGCCAAGATAACCCCTTCTACTTCAACTCTGACAACTCCTGGAACACTCTATTCAAAAACCAATATGGTCACATTCGTGTCCTCCAGAGGTTCGACCAACAATCCAAACGACTTCAGAATCTTGAAGACTACCGTCTTGTGGAGTTCAGGTCCAAACCCGAAACCCTCCTTCTTCCTCAGCAGGCTGATGCTGAGTTACTCCTAGTTGTCCGTAGTGGTAAGTAATTGCTACTGGTATCACTTGTTTCTTCTTGCAGAAATAATGGTAATGAGTTTTTTATAATTTCAGGGAGCGCCATACTCGTCTTGGTGAAACCTGATGATCGCAGAGAGTACTTCTTCCTTACGAGCGATAACCCGATATTCTCTGATCACCAGAAAATCCCTGCAGGAACCATTTTCTATTTGGTTAACCCTGATCCCAAAGAGAATCTCAGAATAATCCAACTCGCCATGCCCGTTAACAACCCTCAGATTCATGTACTGCCTTTTGTAATACCGAACTAATTTTTTGTTATTTTAACTTGCAATTTCTCTCCAAATGTGATGATAAATGTTTGTCCTGTAGGAATTTTTCCTATCTAGCACAGAAGCCCAACAATCCTACTTGCAAGAGTTCAGCAAGCATATTCTAGAGGCCTCCTTCAATGTAAGAAAGAAAACAGCATCTAACTACATATTTGCGTTGCCATTTAGCTAGTACTTTGTCTAAATGTCACACTTGTTGAATTTGTTGAATGATATCATTATATATGTTTGCATGATTTTTATAGAGCAAATTCGAGGAGATCAACAGGGTTCTGTTTGAAGAGGAGGGACAGCAAGAGGGAGTGATTGTGAACATTGATTCTGAACAGATTAAGGAACTGAGCAAACATGCAAAATCTAGTTCAAGGAAATCCCTTTCCAAACAAGATAACACAATTGGAAACGAATTTGGAAACCTGACTGAGAGGACCGATAACTCCTTGAATGTGTTAATCAGTTCTATAGAGATGGAAGAGGTAAATACAAAGAAAAACCATATAGACAAACTCAGCAATTGAGTTCTATTATTCACTGTCGTCTTGGTTAGAAAATCTTAGTATTGAGACTATAATTAAATAATGGTTTTTTTTGTTAACAAATTTAGGGAGCTCTTTTTGTGCCACACTACTATTCTAAGGCCATTGTTATACTAGTGGTTAATGAAGGAGAAGCACATGTTGAACTTGTTGGCCCAAAAGGAAATAAGGAAACCTTGGAATATGAGAGCTACAGAGCTGAGCTTTCTAAAGACGATGTATTTGTAATCCCAGCAGCATATCCAGTTGCCATCAAGGCTACCTCCAACGTGAATTTCACTGGTTTCGGTATCAATGCTAATAACAACAATAGGAACCTCCTTGCAGGTATATATATTTATTATATATGACCATGAATTTGAATATAGGGTTGTTGATGGAATTTTTTATTTATAATTGGTAATGCGTGATTGTGATTGTAAATATGAAGGTAAGACGGACAATGTCATAAGCAGCATCGGTAGAGCTCTGGACGGTAAAGACGTGTTGGGGCTTACGTTCTCTGGGTCTGGTGACGAAGTTATGAAGCTGATCAACAAACAGAGTGGATCGTACTTTGTGGATGCACACCATCACCAACAGGAACAGCAAAAGGGAAGAAAGGGTGCATTTGTGTACTGAATAAGTATGAACTAAAATGCATGTAGGTGTAAGAGCTCATGGAGAGCATGGAATATTGTATCCGACCATGTAACAGTATAATAACTGAGCTCCATCTCACTTCTTCTATGAATAAACAAAGGATGTTATGATATATTAACACTCTATCTATGCACCTTATTGTTCTATGATAAATTTCCTCTTATTATTATAAATCATCTGAATCGTGACGGCTTATGGAATGCTTCAAATAGTACAAAAACAAATGTGTACTATAAGACTTTCTAAACAATTCTAACTTTAGCATTGTGAACGAGACATAAGTGTTAAGAAGACATAACAATTATAATGGAAGAAGTTTGTCTCCATTTATATATTATATATTACCCACTTATGTATTATATTAGGATGTTAAGGAGACATAACAATTATAAAGAGAGAAGTTTGTATCCATTTATATATTATATACTACCCATTTATATATTATACTTATCCACTTATTTAATGTCTTTATAAGGTTTGATCCATGATATTTCTAATATTTTAGTTGATATGTATATGAAAAGGTACTATTTGAACTCTCTTACTCTGTATAAAGGTTGGATCATCCTTAAAGTGGGTCTATTTAATTTTATTGCTTCTTACAGATAAAAAAAAAATTATGAGTTGGTTTGATAAAATATTGAAGGATTTAAAATAATAATAAATAACATATAATATATGTATATAAATTTATTATAATATAACATTTATCTATAAAAAAGTAAATATTGTCATAAATCTATACAATCGTTTAGCCTTGCTGGAACGAATCTCAATTATTTAAACGAGAGTAAACATATTTGACTTTTTGGTTATTTAACAAATTATTATTTAACACTATATGAATTTTTTTTTTTATCAGCAAAGAATAAAATTAAATTAAGAAGGACAATGGTGTCCCAATCCTTATACAACCAACTTCCACAAGAAAGTCAAGTCAGAGACAACAAAAAAACAAGCAAAGGAAATTTTTTAATTTGAGTTGTCTTGTTTGCTGCATAATTTATGCAGTAAAACACTACACATAACCCTTTTAGCAGTAGAGCAATGGTTGACCGTGTGCTTAGCTTCTTTTATTTTATTTTTTTATCAGCAAAGAATAAATAAAATAAAATGAGACACTTCAGGGATGTTTCAACCCTTATACAAAACCCCAAAAACAAGTTTCCTAGCACCCTACCAACTAAGGATCCAACAACATTGCACTACAGATGAAGATAAAATTCCAGTACAAGATATAGAAACCCAGCAAGCACAGTTATATCAACCCACCAAAGAGGTCACACTTTCAAACAAGGACATACATCCAATCACCTAATGAGGTCTTTGCCATCAGGCTGGAGTACCATAACCAAATGTCAAACTCGACAAACCAATACAAGACTCAACATCCAACAACTAAGCCATATCTTTGTAGCAGGCTGAATTGTACCAAATAACCAAGTGCTAACATCAACAAACAGATCCTACGAGGAGGGTACATAACCCAGAGAAGACCTGCAAAAAACACATAACAGCTTCCCAATCTAGACACAACAGTAACAAAAAACGCCACATATCTGTTTGCTACAGCTCAAACACCATAAAGAGTCCAACACCAAACCGATAAGCATACATAAAAAACACTTCCTTTACCGCAGTCCAGAACAGCAACTTCAGTCCGACCCTGCCAAATAGAGGTGACCAAGACAATCTGCACAAACACACAATACCTTCGAAACCTGGATAAGACTACACAAGAAACACCAAATATTAATCTTTAAAATACCTCATCTAACATTGATGTTCCAAACACCAGTCTGAGTAGGAAAAATTGACCACACTTTCCATTGTCGTGATCCAAGACCAAGTTTTCCTTTGTGTCAAGGAGAAAACCTCCACTAGGTCTACGCGCCCGTTCCTAATTCCTATGGTTCCAAATTTCACTTACTATGCCTACCAAAATACCCCCCCCCCCAACACCTACCAATAACATGTTTCACACCTATAGGCTTAAACATCTTAAAGTGCAATTGAGCATCACCATGTAGGACCGAAGAATACCCCAACCACTTGAGACACATTCCCCAAATTCTCCAAGAGACCCTACACTCAAAAAATAGATGCCTTACCGTCTCTTCCTCCACACCACATAAGGGACATCGAGCACACACCATAAGTATGCCACGTCTAAAGAGATTGTCCTTAGTAGCTATCACATTACATAACATCCTCCAAGCCGTAACTTGTGACGATGGTAAAATCTTTAACTTCCAGAACTCCACAAATGGGTCCCCAACCACTATAGACTCCTCCCCCAAGAGAATATTATAGGCAACCTTCACACAAAAATTTGTCCAACCTGTATCCCCCAAAGCCATTTATCAGTCGTACTTTCACCTTCTCTTGTTAACCTCTTGTTCTCCAATTCCTGCAATAAAAGATCAGCCAGACTAGATTCCCACACCAAAAGATTTCTTCTCCAGCTCAACTTCCACAACCAATTATTATTATTCCAAGTCCCAACTTGTGATAACCAGTATCCAAAGATAACGAGAAAAGTCTAGGGAATTTATGTTTTAAAGAAACATTGTCCACCCATTTATCCTCCCAGAACCTAATTTCTTTTCTATCCCCTATTTCCCACCAACCTCTGTCTTCAAATTCATTATCCCACTCCTCTAAATTCCAATTTTTTCTAATGTCCCTCCACCATAGCGATTCCCTACTTATTTGAATTTGGGATCTTAGCCCCCTCCACCCACCATACTTAGAATCTAGAATATCCTTCCAAACACCTCCCTTTTCAGATTTAAGTCTCCAGATCCATTTCCCGAATAGGACCAAGTTAAATTTTCTAATATCAATAACCCCTAACCCTCCTTTGTCTTTCGACTCACACACCTTATCCCACGCTACCCAAGCAATTTTCCTATTCTCTGAGCCCCAATCCCACAAAAACCTCTTTGGTATCATTTTCACTTCCTTCACCACATTATCCGACATACGAAATAAGGATACATAAAATAATGGTAAAGAAGTAAGCATTGATTTAATAAGACATAGTATGCCAGCCATAGAGAGGGATTTTCCTTTCCAAGAGCTCAACCTACTTCGTAGCTTAATGAGCACCCCTTCCCAAAAAGCACCCCTCTTATGATTCCCGCCAACCGTTACCCCAAATAACTAAATGGGCCCTTCATAATATCACATTTAAGAATAGAGGCAAAAACCAATGTCTGATTAGAGTTCACACCCACTCCCCCAACCTTACTCTTGGAATAATTAACCTTAAGACGAGAGGCAAGTTCAAAACACTTCAGAATTACTTTTAAAGTCCAAATACTTTGAATTGAGGCTTTACAGAAAAATAAAGTATCATTTGCATATTGCAGCATACTCACCTTTACTCGCCCTTCCCCGACCTCAATACCCTCTACTAACCTTCTTTCTTCTGCCTGCCTAATTACCCCTGCTAGTCCTTCAGCCACAATAAGAAACAGGAATGGTGCTAATGGGCCCTTGTCTTAAGCCCTTCATTGGTTTAAACTCAGTTGTTGGACTTCCGTTTACCAACACCGATATCGTAGAAGATTCTAAGCAGTTTTTTATCCATTCGATCCACTTTCTACAAAATCTCAATCTTCCTAGCATATAATAAATAAACTCCCAACTTACTGAGTCATAAGCCTTTTCGTAGTCCACCTTAAACACCACACATTCTTTCTTTTTCCTCTTTACCTCCTCAAGGATCTCATTAGCTACTAACACATTATCCAACAAACCCCATCCTTCCAGAAAAGTAGACTGCCTAGGGTCAATGACTTTGTCTAACACTCTTTTCAACCTTGAGGAGAGAATTTTAGATACAATTTTATACACACATCCCACTGATAAGTGTCTAATTTCAGTAATATTTCATATTAAAATATAGGCACTTATGAGGATTTATTGCTAATTTACATATAAAATAATCCCTAATTTATGAATTTATACCTTTTTACATTTTTTATGATCTTTATTTGAATAAGAGTATTTTATTCCCAAATTTGGTGTTAATTGCAAATTTCTAAGGAAGATTGGAGATTTGGATTAAAGATGAATTATTTGAGCTAAAAAGATAAAGATAGAAGGTCCCAGAATGGAAAAAGATGCAAAGAAAGATTGAGCCTTTTTTATGTTTTATCATTTAGCCCATTAGCGCGACACAATAAACAACCTAACCCTAGAAATCTAGGATAAATAGAGAGCTAGAGGCTCAACCTCAGGGTGCCAGATTGAGAGGAAAACACCATAGAGTGAATTGTAACCCAATTGGGAGAATGGAAGGTGATAGAAGTATGCGTGGCTAATTCTACCCTTTGGGATTGGGAGTAATCTGCTCAAACTCTTATGTATTGAGGTGATATTTTATATATTAATATTCAGTTCTTGATTGATTATTGGTATTGTTGTTTTACTTTTAATTTTCTGTGACAAATTGAGAATCTTAAATCTGATCGGGAGGTATTTTTAGGGTTCAGACCTAAACAACAATACTTAACATATTTGAGTGCTAGGAATAGACTTGAAATGTTAATTGCTATTAAACGTCTGACCTTCGTTCTAAGTTGTTCTTATAATTATGCGAGGGATCGATAGTTAGGGGACATTCTTAAGGATTTTATATGCGAGGAATCGATATAAATGATTTTTATACGGGCATCAATTTCAATCAAAGAACTTAATATTAAAATGCTAATCAAAATACATGAGAGTAAGAGAGATGAAACATAATCCCTATTTTTCCAATTGAAACAACTAATTCTTGGTTTGTTTTCTTATTGATCAACGCCAACATCATCACTTCAAACTCTTTTTATTGTTATGTTTTTTTATATTTAGCGATTATTGTACTTGATAATTCACTGTTCCTTGTGTGATCGATATCCGTCCTTAGGGACAATTATTACTTCTGACAAACGCAGTGCACTTGCCGTAAAAAGTCATCACCCACCAAGGAAAACGGTCTAAAGTCATTCAAGAGTTGTGGATTTACAACCTTTGGGACAAGAGTAATAAATGAGGCATTAGTACCTTTTGACCAACTTCCTCCCTCTGCAAAACTCTGTACCGCACATAAGAAGTCTCCTTTTATAATATCCTAACAAAATTTTATGAATCCAAAATTAAACCCGTCCAGGACAAGACTTTTAGAGTTATCACAGTTCCAAACCGCCTTCTTAACTTCAGCTTCAGAGATAGTTCCAACCAACACTTCGTTATCCTCTCTAATGATACCGTTAAACCGAACATTGTCCAATCTAACCTGTTGTGTTTTCCCCCCGCTGAATCTTTTCTACAATGAATTCCTTCACTCTATCTTTTACCTCAACCGGGTCATCACACCACTGGTCACCGACCCTAAGACCGCTAATCCCGTTTTGCATCCTCCTCCACTTAATACTTGAGTGAAAGAACTTTGTATTCAAATCGGCCTGACTTAACCAGCTCATCCTTGCTTTTTGTTGTAAGATAGCTTCTTGTTTAACTCTAACTTGCCCTAAGTTGGCTAAGAGTTATTTCCTTTCTTCTCTTTCTTCCACACTCAACTCCCCCTCGTCATCTTTTCCATCCAGAACTTGGATTCTATTTTCCAACTCCTCTTTTTGTTTATTAACATCTCCAAATACAGATTTTTTTCCAACACCTTATGTCAAACTTTAATCTTTTCAATTTCTCCTTCAAAACATATAAACCATTTCCATTAATGATATAGCTTTCCCATTTAGTCCTTACCAGCTCCTTAAAACGAGTGTCTTTTTGCCATACATCAAGACACCTAAACGGTTTTGGACCCCAGTCAATATTTACGTCCTTCAAAATTAGAGCACAATGATCTGAAACCGATCTCCCTTCCGCGTACTTTTTACTTCTCGACCACTTCTTTAACCATTCAAGGGAAACTAGAATTCTATCTATTCTGCTTTTAACTGTCCCATTAGGTTTATACCAAGTAAACTTCTTACCACCAATGGAATATCAATCAGCCTAGAGTCTTCAATAAAATTATTAAAACTTCGTATTTCACTACTATAATTGACATTAGAGCTTTGACCTCTTCTCTCCCCTACAGACCTAATGGAATTAAAGTCCCCAGCTACGCACCACAATTTTATAGGGTGACTCTTTCTTACCTCACTTATCTCATCCCACAGACTTCTTTTTCTCTTAAGTTACCACCACAGTAAACATTGACTACCGTTATTTCTATTGGCGTTCCTATCTTCCATACTCCTTCAATGATTGAGAAAAATTTCTCGCTTCTATACCTTTTCATTTCAAAGCAATCTTTCTTCCACATAGTGATTATCCCTCCCCCGTTATTAACTGCCCCGATCTCAATCCACTCCACTTCATTTGACCCCCCAAATTTGATAACACCTCTCCTTACTAATTTTTTCACACTTTGTTTCTTGAAGACAGATATATCCAACTTGTTCTTTTCTAATGAGATTGCTGATATACTTCCTTTTTATCTTCCCCCCCAAACCCCTAATATTCATACTAATCAATTTCATCTTCTAACTAAATTATCCCACCCCTACTTAGAACCTCCTTCTCGTTATCCTTTCTTTCCAAACCTCTTAAACTGACCAAGACTTCTTCCTCATTTCCAAAACGAGAAAACCCTAGTTCCTTTCCTGCAATCCAAGTTCTATCTGCTTCTAATTTCTTGTTCTTTAACCAAACCAGATGATTGTAATTTTTAGCATCAAAATCAGTAATATCAATAACATTAGAAACTAACCTTACATCCGACTTACGAGACACTTTCGTGGTTTCGTCGAGACATGCGTACCCCACCTCTTGTGAATTGCTACTGCTACATTCCCCAACCTCCAACACCCTTTGTCCAACACCGGAAAGCGGTGTTGGATGGTGTTGAGAGCGGACAAGCGCAACACGGCTCGCAGTAAGGCTCTTCTGGTGACCTGCAACGACGTTCAAATGTCTACGGACCACCAAAGAGTAAGTTGTATCACTTCCGCATTCTGGAGGAGTTTTTGCCACCACCAAGCCTTCAACTTGAACCGCCGAAACAGGCGAAGCAGGCACAACAAGGCGACAGACCGAGGGGAGTGCTTCGTCACCTGCGGTGGCAAACACGTCCGGTCTTGCATCAACGTTAAAACTGGACCGTGAAGAGGCCTCATGCACGGAAATTCCGCTATCTCCGGTGAACATAAGCAGCGGGACAAAGGGACAAGCCAAAAATGACGTAACATCGCATGCGGCAACGTCGCGTGGACCAGCTTTGCGTGGGGCAGCTTCGGGTGCGGCGGTGGCATCCAACGCCACAGTTTGTGCGGCGAAATCTGAGCTTAGCTTATGGTTGTGGCAGTAGAAAATTCCGAAAGGCAGGAGGGTAGTCCACGCAATTCTTGATTGGCAGGCATCCTCCATTTGTTCCCTTGCTTGACCACTTGTAGTCCCTTCTCACTAATTGCATCACTTGCTCCCAAAAGAGTTATGCAACACAAAAGGAACTGGATAATTATGCATAAAAAGGTCTTAGCTTCTGGCACATCATTTTTTCGCATGATTCCTCCCTCCCTTACAGTGACACCTATCCAATGCCACCTACATGAGTCCTCACTATACCTTCTTCACCTGCCAGCAAAAGTGGATGTAAATATCTCCTTTATAATTGTTATGTCTCCTTAACATTTGTCTTAAATTAGGTTTGTTTTGAAAGTGATGGTTTCTTTCACTTCCGTGTTCTTATCAAAGTAGAATCTTATTTTTCCTCTCTATCTTACTTAACTGGGTTTTCTGATAAAAAAGGATGGCATACGAATTCTATGGCAAAGGTCGCAGGCCCCAACACTCCTCAAACAGTCACACAATGTTTTTCTTCTCTAACTTCCCAAACAATTATGGTGAATATGACATAATTAAGATCTTTTGTGGACTAGGTTGAAAGAAGTGTTTATCTCATGGAAATTAAACAGGTAGGGAAGAAGATTTGGGTTTGTAAAGTGTTTAACGTGGGTCGGTTTGAGAGAGAGTTGGACTAAATTCATATTGAAAATATGAAACTCTTTTTTCAATGTGTCGAGGTATAGAAGAGAAGAGAAAGCTGGCCTAAATAGAGAGGGTTATAAACAGTACAAAATGTAGCTGGGTTGAGGAAATCTGAAGTTGTGACGAAAGAAGTTGAATCTGCGAAGATGAAGGGGAAGGAGGTTTGGGTGGCACAGAAAGGGATGGAAGGAGGTGTGGAAGGAAAAGAAGGGGAAAAAGTCTTATGTTAATGAAGTAAGAGGTGTCCATTATTGAAACCCAACATCAAACTCTTTCATTGATGGTGAACAACGCGATTGGCCAGATGAACTCTGACCGACTACAACCAGTTGTGTGATGAAGTTGTTAAGGGGGATGAACATGATTAAAGTCAGATATATGGGAGATAATCTCGCTATAATCACCCCTACGAAAGGAGAAAGCATGGAGGATATTATCAAACTAAATAAAGAATGGTTCAAAATTGTGTTTGAGGTGGTTGACTCCTGGGCAGAAGCGTATGCAGCAGACCATAAAATCGTTTGCGTCAGATGTTACGATATTCCTATAACCTTATGGAATAAGGATTGTTTTGCTAAAGTGGTTGGAGAAGTTGCATCATTGGTAAAGGTTGATGAAACCACGGAGAAGTGGGAAAAGCTTGAGTATGCAAGAATCCAAGTTCGATTCTCTAAACATTGCAGCTCCAGAATGGCTAAGAGGATGCAGATTAATGGCCAGATTCTCAGTACATGTATCGAAGAGGACAAGCCAAGCGACTATGGAGGCCATTGTCAATGTCAGTGTAACCACGATGCGTCTTCAGATAGTGTTTCATCCTCTGAAACCTATGTCGAGGATACTTTTTGCCGCGGAAGTAGATGCGCTGCTGATAGTGGGTTTGGTCCAGGCGAGAAATAGCGGTCGGAGGTGGCAAGGGGGGGAGGATAGCGACGAAATAAAGAAACGACAAAGGATTTCCTAAAAGAGGTAACAATTGCGAAAACAAATGAGTGGTAGGGAAGAGAGACAGAAACTTTCACAAATAAGGTAAAGGTGAGTAAGAAGGAGGCTGTTATGCATGGGACAACTTTGTTAGTCAACTCTGCTTTTGTCACAGTAAATACAACATGCTATAGCCGCTCTGCCCAACTAGCTATGGATAACCTAGTTGATGCGGTGGAGGCTTTTAAAAATTGTGTGAGGCCCATTAAAGGAGTGGCCCTTTCGGAGCATGAAGAAGGCCTTAGTGGAGTGAGAGGATCTAGGCCAAGGTTGGGAGGTTTAGGTGGGGAACCCAGTCTGGGCCATGGTCACGACCTTAGTGTCACCCAAATGTCTCGCACGGGATGTGACGATAGCGGAGCGGAGGCGAAGGCGTCATCTAATGTAACGGAGACAAAGGTGGGAGGACATGATGGGGAACACAAAGAGAACCATGGTTAAGACATCTTCGTCACTCAGCATGCCAATCTGAAGGAAGATGCGAAAGGAGATGAAGTGGAGGTGACGACTAAGTTGGCGGAGATGGCGGAGAATTAAGTGTCGCTCTATACTCATGGAAGTTCATTACCATGTGAAGAGGGGCCACAATCCAACCTAGTCAACCATGGAGGCCAAGTAATTGAAGATGGAGGGGACAACGCTGTCTTGTTACCTATACCAATCTTACCCGGTGGCGGTGGAGCTGATAGAGGGAGGATTAAATATGCCACTTAGACATCAGAGAAGGCGAGGCCTTTGGGAATTGGGGGTGTCCAGTTGTAGGCCAAAAGGGAAGTCCAATTCTAAGTTTGTAGTTCGCTACATTTAGGAATCCTGAGAATGGAGCTGATTCAATTAGACTTTGGGATATTGGCAAACAAATGGGGTTACGTGCGACGGAGAGGAGGAAGAGATTCTTGAAGAGTTAAAACATTTGGAAGAAAGAGATTTTGATGTATTGAAGAGGCACGAGGAGGATAACAAAAGTGGTTTTTTATGATTGTCAGAAGCTTAAATATTAGAGGTCTTGGAGGGGTCACAAAATCAAGATACATTAGACATCTTGTTGTAAGTGTGGGAGTGGAGGTGATGTGCTTTCAAGAAACAAAAACGGTCACATGTTCTGACGCCAAGTGTTTCTCTCTATAGGGGATAGTAATGTTGGGTGGGTGCCTAATGAAGGTGTAAATGGTGCTAACATCATGCTCACTATGTGGTACAAAGACGTTTTCTGCTGTGATAGTCACCTGACGGGGAAAGGCTTCGTGGCTATTTTTGGTCACCATCTTAAAGCTAAAATGAAGTGCGTAGTTGTCAATGTGTATGCTCTGTGTATCTTGAGTGAAAAAGTTGCATTATGTGAGGAATTATCATCCATCAAAGTTGGCCACCAAAATATGATGTGGTGTTTTTGTGGGGATTTTAATGTCGTTAGAAGTGCAAATGAAAGGAAAGGTATCTATGAAAGGGGACCAATACGAGTGAAACCAAAAGATTTAATCTCTTTATCGAAAGGAACTTTTTGTTGGACTTACCAATTCTTACTAAGAAGTTTACGTGGTTTAAGTCAAATGGGTCAGTGAAGAGCAGACGGTTCTTGTCACTGAAGAATGGTTACACGTGTGGCCAATGTGCAAACAATATGTCCAACCTATAGTGATTTCAGATCATTATGCACTAGTGGTGAAGTCTATGATTAAGGATTGGGAGCCAAGGCCGTTCAGGACCATTAATGGGTGGAATTGGGAGAGTGAGTTCAAAAACTTGTTTAAAGATAAATAGAATTCTTATGCAGCGAGTGGGAATGGGTTGACGACCATCAAAGGAAAGTTTAAAATCCTCAAGGCGAACCTTAAGGCATGGAACCGTGATGTGTATGGGCTTTTTGGACACAAAAAAGAAGAATATTCTAAGGGGCATTGAGGAATTGGATATCCGAGATGACTGTAGCAAGCTCTCGGGAGGGGACAGGTTGAAGAGAATGGATCTTATTAGTCAATTGAGGATAATCAACAAAAAGTTAGACTCTTTATTCATGCAAAAGGCAAGAGCTAAAACATTACCACTCTGTGATTAGATGGAGAAGACTTAAGGAATGAAGTTAAAGGAGTTGAAGTGGGGGGTCAATGGTGTGAGGAACCAGATATTGTTCGTAGGGAAGCGAAGGCTTTGTTCGAAGCTAGATTTATGGGCACACATGATCTGGGGGTTAGACTTGGAAATGTGGAGTTTAAATCTCTATCCGTGGACGACAACCATAACCTGATCTCCAACTTTACTGGGGAAGAAGTAAAGGAAGCGGTTTGGTAGTGTGAAGGATCAAAGAGCCCTGAGTCAGATGGGTTTAACTTTAACTTCATCAAGAATAATTTAAGCACTCTTAAGCAATATGTTGTAGTAGTTATTCATCTTTTCCATGAATCGGGTTCTATTCCTAAAGGTGCAATGCTTCATTTATAGCTCTAGTACCTAAAGTGAACGACCCATCGCAGTTGGATCGATATAGACCTATCTCATTAGTAGGAGCCTTATATAAGATTATAGCAAAGGTTTTATCTTGTAGAATTAAGAATGTCTTGCCCTCAGTCATTGATGAGAATCAGTCAGTGTTCCTAAAGGAGAAAGAGATGCTAGATAGTGTTCTAGTGGCCAATGAAGTTGTAGAAGAGCTCAAAAGGTGTAGGAGGAGTGGGTTATGCTTGAAGGTGGATAATGAGAAGGCGTATCTGTTGGGCCATCTTCAACAATATCATGACTCGATAAGATAGGATTTCTTAGTTCATATGATGCTGAATATGGGGTTCAGTAGATGGATTCAGTGGATCAAAGGTTGTTTGGAATCTGCATCAGTCTTAGTCCTGGTGAACGGTAGTCCTACCGAATAATTTAAACCTATGCGTGGTTTAAGGCAAGGTGACCCGTTGACTATGTTCCTCTTTCTTATAGTAGCTGAAGGTTTAGCTGGATTAGTGAAACAAGCTCTAAAAGCAAAAATTCTTCAAGGTGTGAGGTTGGGAAGCTAGAAATAGAGACGTGTGTGCTACAATTTGTTGATGATACTCTTTTTCTATGCGACACTAATCATGACAATGTGGTTACAATTAAAGTTATCCTAAGGTGCTATAGCGTTCGGGTTGAAAATTAATTTTTAGAAATTTAAGTTGACAAGCTTAAATTTTGAAAGGAACGCTCTTGCATGTTATGTCAAATACTTAAATTGTACTCAAATGAAAGTACTCTTCAAGTACCTGGGGTTGGAAGTAGGCGAAAACCATAGAACGAAAATATTTTGGGAATCAATTTTGAACAAAATCAGTAAAAGGCTTAGTGCATGGAAGGGAAGATTTCTGTTAATGGCAAATAGGATTTGCCTCATAAAGTCTGTCTTTATTGCATTGCCTCTTTTTTATATGTCCTTTAAAATACCGGAATCGATTTGCAAAAGCATCATCAACATCCAAAGGAGATTTCTGTGGGGATGGGGGGAAAGCAAATAAATCAATGTCATGGGTAAGTTGAGAGAAAATGTGCTACCCCAAGAAGGAGGAAAGGTTGGGAATTAAAGACATTAGAAAGTTCAATGTGGCTCTTCTAACCAAATGGAAATGGAGGTTGTTGTCTGAAGAAAGAGGGAAGTGGAAAGAAATACTGATCTCTAAATATAGTATGGAATCAGGTCATAATCATCTACATCTAAAAGAAAAATCCTGGTGGTGGAGAGATTTATCTAAAGCCTGTGGTGAGGGAGTTAGCACTGGGTGGTTCCAAAAGGCTATAGGGTGGAAAATAGGGGAAGGGGACAAAGCCAGATTTTGGGAAGACTGATGAGCATATATTTATTCACACTCAATAGCCTTAATCATAGATTATTGGACTATAATAATAAATAAATCCATTGTTTTAATTAATATTCTTATAATTGGGTTTATTTGGGCCTTATATATTATTATTGTTAATTTTGTGTTTTTAGGGTAAATGATTTGAAGCATCTACCTTTGTGAATGGGCCAAATATGCAAAAGTCCAAGTTGTTTCTTTGAATCAAAACAGAAAATAAATTCTGAGGAGAAGAAAGAGAAAAAGCTACAAGATCTCAGAAACAAAATTGGAAGCAAATCTTCTGCAAAATAAAAAGAATTATGGAAAGTGGAAATTGTTTACAAAATCTAAACTGCAATATTTTCCCAAGATCCTTGGAGCAGAAAAGCCTATAAAAGACACAAGCATCAAAGGAGAGCTTCATAGGGTTTTCTTAGTTTCTTTTCTTATTTGTAATTCTTTTGCCTCCGCATGGAAAGCTAAAACCTTTTGGTTGATTCCTTTGTGATTCCCCATTGAGTTCTGAGGTTTTGATCAATAAAAGTTTCTATTTTTAATTCTCTATAGCAGTTGTTTTTATTGTCTAATATCTTGGAAAAACTAGTTTTTGTGAAAGGTTGTACTTGAACGCATGATTGAGAGTCTTCCTTATCTTAAAATTTGGTTTCTTAGTTAGTTCGTATTGCTCTAATTAATTTCTTGGGTAGGTCATGTCAACCTTAAAACTTTGTTTTTGAGACTGTTTTCAATATCTTTGGATCAAGGGAAGAAGGTGGGAGATATAGGTGGATGGCAAGAATCTGTATGGCAATGGAGGTTGAGATGGACACGTGAATTGTTGGTATGGGAGTCTAGTTAAGTACAAGAATTGACAACATGTATCTCACTGGTCAACTTGATTAGGGAGACAAACGACGTACAGGTGTGGGGGGTGACGAAGTAGGGGTCTTTACTGTGAAAGCGGCTTATGGGTGCCTGTCCAACCACATGACTGAGTACGTCCTTGGATGTTTTAAGATATTCTGGAAGATTAAGGCAATGCTCTATGTGATGGTTACTGAATGGAGGGTTCTGCTTGATAAAATCCCAAACAAGACTGAGGCTGATTAGGAGAGGGGTGATGATTACTAACTCCACATGTGCACTATGCCAAGGTGTGGTGTATCAGTCCAACATCTGTTTCTTGAATGCATTGTTGCTCACAGAGTGTGGTCCCTATGCTTCAGATGGATAGACATTTTGTTTGTATAACATAAAGACTTGATTTGTTACTTTGAAAGTTTTCACTTAATGCATGTGAATGCCAAACAAAATCTGATCTGAAAAGGAATTTGGGCGGCTGTATATGGACCAAAGAAATTGTGTTGTTTTTAATCAGGGAGTAGTTGACGCGGAAAAAATAAATTCTTTATATCAGGCAGGAGCAGATCCCCTTCCATCCTTGGGGGTGTTGTGTCTTTGGGTACATGGAGTAAGATGGTGGTACTCTCAAATGTGATGATGGAGGTGCAAAGGATCATGCTGCTTCTGATTTAGGTACAAAAGTAGTATTTGTTTAGTTTTCTGTTTAGATGTGTGAGCCTAGTATGGGGATTGCAACTCCAAGGTATCATGCAATGTCACGGAATGCACCAATTACCAGCTAAAATATTAGGTGGGAGCTTCGGTTTTTATGTTGCTACTGTCACGGTAAAAATGCAATTTATGCAGGGTTGGAATCTTATATCTGGTAAGTGGTTTGGTGGGAAACCTCAGGCTAAAGGAGGTGCAAGGGTACAAGATGGTATAAGGAGTAGGCTTGATGAAGATGGATTTGGCTGACACGAGAGTATGGTGCAAAGTTGCTGGTATTTGTGCAGTTTTTACTGCATAATATCTTTCTGCATAACGTCTGTTTGTAGTTAAGAGGAGCAGGTGCAATGTTAATGAAGATTATATAGGTAGATGGATTGTCCTAAAGGATTCTTTGGTCGTGAAGATTGCAATGTCTTGCAGCTCCTTTCTGGTTAGCTGTTGTTGTTGTCTGAAGGAAGGCACGAGTCTGCTGGTGGTGACAGATGTGGGACGTATTCAGATGCCTCCCAGTCTTGCTGTGAAATCCACCAGTTTTCTTGTTCAAATTCGTAGAGTGCAGGTTTGTGTGAATGTTGGTCTTTTGGGTGAGGTAAGCTGTAGCATGCTGTAGGTGTTGGACTATGGTTGGGTGCAAGTCACGAAGATGCCCATGCAGCAGTTTAAGTAGTTTTGTGAGTACATGTTGAGTTGTGATGGTTTTCTATATGCAGCAAAACTACGGTCTTAGCAGGCACGCTTTTCAAAGTGATAGTCTTCTGTTTCGTTATGTTTGCACTTCTAGCTTTTTTTACACCTAGTTGTACAATATTTTGTAATGGTAATGATATTTTCAAACATGGCTCCACTTTACATCCATAACAAAATATTAATATATATAATAAAGAAAATGACAATGATATATGGACAATCCCAAATTTTTATACAACCACATTACAACTCTCAATACTATTATTTTAATATTTTTTTATATCATTTAATTACAAATTTACCCTTTATTTTATATATTTATTTCTAAACCCATCACATCAAGGGTTGTATACAACTTCAAGAATTGTCAGCCTATCATTTTTCTAAAAAAAATAAAACAAATAAAACAAATGTTTTTAATAAAAATATAAATAAAATGTAAAATGTTAAAATAATTTTTAAAATTAAAAATAATTAAAATATTAATATTTAGTAAGGTGTAAGATGCAACAATGGGTGTCAAATAATCATTTTCCTTGTGTAATACATCAAAGTTTACCTTTTGTAATACATCAAAGTTTAGGGGTTTAGGTTTGTTTTCGGCCTAAGCCTACACATGGTTAGGATCTCTTGGTTCTTAGACACATTTGTTTTTATCCTATTTGCTACATTCCATTCCATAATCCGTCACAATTCATATAATTTATTAAAGATTTTGTCCTATTTGCTACATTCCATATAATCCGTCACAATTCATATAATTTATTAAAGTAAGAAGAAATTTATTTTGATATTTTATTACTATCAGCTAACCATATCAAATTAGCTTCCTTTATATTTTGTTCCATCAGCTAACCATATCAAATTAGCACCTTCACACAGAAAGTCAACACAGAAAGTCAACACATAAAATACAAGCATGCCAACACATAAAACACAAGAATCATTTATCATTTATATGCTCGATTTGTTTATAGAAAACTTTTTCTTGACAACATACACTTCTCACCTATTTATAATAATATAATAATATTTTAAATTGAAAAGTTAAAATAAAAAGTATTAAATATTAATGTATTACTATGTAAGGTGCATATAGTGTTAATATATCATAACATCTTCTCACCTCTTCATAATAATATAATAATATTTTAAATTAAAAAGTTAAAATAAAAAGTATTAAATATTAATGTATTACTATGTAAGGTGCATAGATAGAGTGTTAATATATCATAACATCCTTTGTTTATTCATAGAAGAAGTGAGATGGAGCTCAGTTATTATAGTGTTACATGGTCCGATACATATTTCCATGCTCTCCATGAGCTCTTACACCATACATGCATTTTAATTCATACATATTCAGTACACAAATGCACCCTTTCTTCCCTTTTGCTGTTCCTGTTGGTGATGGTGTGCATCCACAAAGTACGATCCACTCTGCTTGATCATCAGCTTCATAACTTCGTCACCAGACCCAGAGAACGTAAGCCCCAACACGTCTTTACCGTGTTTTTTGAGTGTAGGGTCTCTTGGAGAATTTGGGAAATGTGTCTCAAGTGGTTGGGGTATTCTTCGGTCCTACATGGTGATGCTCAATTGCACTTTAAGATGTTTAAGCCTATAGGTGTGAAACATGTTATTGGGGGGGGGGGGGTATTTTGGTAGGCATAGTAAGTGAAATTTGGAACCATAGGAATTAGGAATTATGTTTCATCTCTCTTACTCTCATGTATTTTGATTAGCATTTTAATATTAAGTTCTTTGATTGAAATTGATGCCCGTATAAAAATCATTTATATCGATTCCTCGCATATAAAATCCTTAAGAATGTCCCCTAACTATCGATCCCTCGCATAATTATAAGAACAACTTAGAACGAAGGTCAGACGTTTAATAGCAATTAACATTTCAAGTCTATTCCTAGCACTCAAATATGTTAAGTATTGTTGTTTAGGTCTGAACCCTAAAAATACCTCCCGATCAGATTTAAGATTCTCAATTTGTCACAGAAAATTAAAAGTAAAACAACAATACCAATAATCAATCAAGAACTGAATATTAATATATAAAATATCACCTCAATACATAAGAGTTTGAGCAGATTACTCCCAATCCCAAAGGGTAGAATTAGCCACGCATACTTCTATCACCTTCCATTCTCCCAATTGGGTTACAATTCACTCTATGGTGTTTTCCTCTCAATCTGGCACCCTGAGGTTGAGCCTCTAGCTCTCTATTTATCCTAGATTTCTAGGGTTAGGTTGTTTATTGTGTCGCGCTAATGGGCTAAATGATAAAACATAAAAAAGGCTCAATCTTTCTTTGCATCTTTTTCCATTCTGGGACCTTCTATCTTTATCTTTTTAGCTCAAATAATTCATCTTTAATCCAAATCTCCAATCTTCCTTAGAAATTTGCAATTAACACCAAATTTGGGAATAAAATACTCTTATTCAAATAAAGATCATAAAAAATGTAAAAAGGTATAAATTCATAAATTAGGGATTATTTTATATGTAAATTAGCAATAAATCCTCATAAGTGCCTATATTTTAATATGAAATATTACTGAAATTAGACACTTATCAGTGGGATGTGTGTATAAAATTGTATCTAAAATTCTCTCCTCAAGGTTGAAAAGAGTGTTAGACAAAGTCATTGACCCTAGGCAGTCTACTTTTCTGGAAGGATGGGGTTTGTTGGATAATGTGTTAGTAGCTAATGAGATCCTTGAGGAGGTAAAGAGGAAAAAGAAAGAATGTGTGGTGTTTAAGGTGGACTACGAAAAGGCTTATGACTCAGTAAGTTGGGAGTTTATTTATTATATGCTAGGAAGATTGAGATTTTGTAGAAAGTGGATCGAATGGATAAAAAACTGCTTAGAATCTTCTACGATATCGGTGTTGGTAAACGGAAGTCCAACAACTGAGTTTAAACCAATGAAGGGCTTAAGACAAGGGCCCATTAGCACCATTCCTGTTTCTTATTGTGGCTGAAGGACTAGCAGGGGTAATTAGGCAGGCAGAAGAAAGAAGGTTAGTAGAGGGTATTGAGGTCGGGGAAGGGCGAGTAAAGGTGAGTATGCTGCAATATGCAAATGATACTTTATTTTTCTGTAAAGCCTCAATTCAAAGTATTTGGACTTTAAAAGTAATTCTGAAGTGTTTTGAACTTGCCTCTCGTCTTAAGGTTAATTATTCCAAGAGTAAGGTTGGGGGAGTGGGTGTGAACTCTAATCAGACATTGGTTTTTGCCTCTATTCTTAAATGTGATATTATGAAGGGCCCATTTAGTTATTTGGGGTAACGGTTGGCGGGAATCATAAGAGGGGTGCTTTTTGGGAAGGGGTGCTCATTAAGCTACGAAGTAGGTTGAGCTCTTGGAAAGGAAAATCCCTCTCTATGGCTGGCATACTATGTCTTATTAAATCAATGCTTACTTCTTTACCATTATTTTATGTATCCTTATTTCGTATGTCGGATAATGTGGTGAAGGAAGTGAAAATGATACCAAAGAGGTTTTTGTGGTATTGGGGCTCAGAGAATAGGAAAATTGCTTGGGTAGCGTGGGATAAGGTGTGTGAGTCGAAAGACAAAGGAGGGTTAGGGGTTATTGATATTAGAAAATTTAACTTGGTCCTATTCGGGAAATGGATCTGGAGACTTAAATCTGAAAAGGGAGGTGTTTGGAAGGATATTCTAGATTCTAAGTATGGTGGGTGGAGGGGGCTAAGATCCCAAATTCAAATAAGTAGGGAATCGCTATGGTGGAGGGACATTAGAAAAATTGGAATTTAGAGGAGTGGGATAATGAATTTGAAGACAGAGGTTGGTGGGAAATAGGGGATGGAAAAGAAATTAGGTTCTGGGAGGATAAATGGGTGGACAATGTTTCTTTAAAACATAAATTCCCTAGACTTTTCTCGTTATCTTTGGATACTGGTCATCACAAGTTGGGACTTGGAATAATAATAATTGGTTGTGGAAGTTGAGCTGGAGAAGAAATCTTTTGGTGTGGGAATCTAGTCTGGCTGATCTTTTATTGCAGGAATTGGAGAACAAGAGGTTAACAAGAGAAGGTGAAAGTACGACTGATAAATGGCTTTGGGGGATACAGGTTGGACAAATTTTTGTGTGAAGGTTGCCTATAATATTCTCTTGGGGGAGGAGTCTATAGTGGTTGGGGACCCATTTGTGGAGTTCTGGAAGTTAAAGATTTTACCATCGTCACAAGTTACGGCTTGGAGGATGTTATGTAATGTGATAGCTACTAAGGACAATCTCTTTAGACGTGGCATACTTATGGTGTGTGCTCGATGTCCCTTATGTGGTGTGGAGGAAGAGACGGTAAGGCATCTATTTTTTGAGTGTAGGGTCTCTTGGAGAATTTGGGGAATGTGTCTCAAGTGGTTGGGGTATTCTTCGGTCCTACATGGTGATGCTCAATTGCACTTTAAGATGTTTAAGCCTATAGGTGTGAAACATGTTATTGGTAGGTGTTGGGGGGGGGGGGGTATTTTGGTAGGCATAGTAAGTGAAATTTGGAACCATAGGAATTAGGAACGGGCGCGTAGACCTAGTGGAGGTTTTCTCCTTGACACAAAGGAAAACTTGGTCTTGGATCACGACAATGGAAAGTGTGGTCAATTTTTCCTACTCAGACTGGTGTTTGGAACATCAATGTTAGATGAGGTATTTTAAAGATTAATATTTGGTGTTTCTTGTGTAGTCTTATCCAGGTTTCGAAGGTATTGTGTGTTTGTGCAGATTGTCTTGGTCACCTCTATTTGGCAGGGTCGGACTGAAGTTGCTGTTCTGGACTGCGGTAAAGGAAGTGTTTTTTATGTATGCTTATCGGTTTGGTGTTGGACTCTTTATGGTGTTTGAGCTGTAGCAAACAGATATGTGGCGTTTTTTGTTACTGTTGTGTCTAGATTGGGAAGCTGTTATGTGTTTTTTGCAGGTCTTCTCTGGGTTATGTACCCTCCTCGTAGGATCTGTTTGTTGATGTTAGCACTTGGTTATTTGGTACAATTCAGCCTGCTACAAAGATATGGCTTAGTTGTTGGATGTTGAGTCTTGTATTGGTTTGTCGAGTTTGACATTTGGTTATGGTACTCCAGCCTGATGGCAAAGACCTCATTAGGTGATTGGATGTATGTCCTTGTTTGAAAGTGTGACCTCTTTGGTGGGTTGATATAACTGTGCTTGCTGGGTTTCTATATCTTGTACTGGAATTTTATCTTCATCTGTAGTGCAATGTTGTTGGATCCTTAGTTGGTAGGGTGCTAGGAAACTTGTTTTTGGGGTTTTGTATAAGGGTTGAAACATCCCTGAAGTGTCTCATTTTATTTTATTTATTCTTTGCTGATAAAAAAATAAAATAAAAGAAGCTAAGCACACGGTCAACCATTGCTCTACTGCTAAAAGGGTTATGTGTAGTGTTTTACTGCATAAATTATGCAGCAAACAAGACAACTCAAATTAAAAAATTTCCTTTGCTTGTTTTTTTGTTGTCTCTGACTTGACTTTCTTGTGGAAGTTGGTTGTATAAGGATTGGGACACCATTGTCCTTCTTAATTTAATTTTATTCTTTGCTGATAAAAAAAAAAAAATTTCATATAGTGTTAAATAATAATTTGTTAAATAACCAAAAAGTCAAATATGTTTACTCTCGTTTAAATAATTGAGATTCGTTCCAGCAAGGCTAAACGATTGTATAGATTTATGACAATATTTACTTTTTTATAGATAAATGTTATATTATAATAAATTTATATACATATATTATATGTTATTTATTATTATTTTAAATCCTTCAATATTTTATCAAACCAACTCATAATTTTTTTTTTTATCTGTAAGAAGCAATAAAATTAAATAGACCCACTTTAAGGATGATCCAACCTTTATACAGAGTAAGAGAGTTCAAATAGTACCTTTTCATATACATATCAACTAAAATATTAGAAATATCATGGATCAAACCTTATAAAGACATTAAATAAGTGGATAAGTATAATATATAAATGGATACAAACTTCTCTCTTTATAATTGTTATGTCTCCTTAACATCCTAATATAATACATAAGTGGGTAATATATAATATATAAATGGAGACAAACTTCTTCCATTATAATTGTTATGTCTTCTTAACACTTATGTCTCGTTCACAATGCTAAAGTTAGAATTGTTTAGAAAGTCTTATAGTACACATTTGTTTTTGTACTATTTGAAGCATTCCATAAGCCGTCACGATTCAGATGATTTATAATAATAAGAGGAAATTTATCATAGAACAATAAGGTGCATAGATAGAGTGTTAATATATCATAACATCCTTTGTTTATTCATAGAAGAAGTGAGATGGAGCTCAGTTATTATACTGTTACATGGTCGGATACAATATTCCATGCTCTCCATGAGCTCTTACACCTACATGCATTTTAGTTCATACTTATTCAGTACACAAATGCACCCTTTCTTCCCTTTTGCTGTTCCTGTTGGTGATGGTGTGCATCCACAAAGTACGATCCACTCTGTTTGTTGATCAGCTTCATAACTTCGTCACCAGACCCAGAGAACGTAAGCCCCAACACGTCTTTACCGTCCAGAGCTCTACCGATGCTGCTTATGACATTGTCCGTCTTACCTTCATATTTACAATCACAATCACGCATTACCAATTATAAATAAAAAATTCCATCAACAACCCTATATTCAAATTCATGGTCATATATAATAAATATATATACCTGCAAGGAGGTTCCTATTGTTGTTATTAGCATTGATACCGAAACCAGTGAAATTCACGTTGGAGGTAGCCTTGATGGCAACTGGATATGCTGCTGGGATTACAAATACATCGTCTTTAGAAAGCTCAGCTCTGTAGCTCTCATATTCCAAGGTTTCCTTATTTCCTTTTGGGCCAACAAGTTCAACATGTGCTTCTCCTTCATTAACCACTAGTATAACAATGGCCTTAGAATAGTAGTGTGGCACAAAAAGAGCTCCCTAAATTTGTTAACAAAAAAAACCATTATTTAATTATAGTCTCAATACTAAGATTTTCTAACCAAGACGACAGTGAATAATAGAACTCAATTGCTGAGTTTGTCTATATGGTTTTTCTTTGTATTTACCTCTTCCATCTCTATAGAACTGATTAACACATTCAAGGAGTTATCGGTCCTCTCAGTCAGGTTTCCAAATTCGTTTCCAATTGTGTTATCTTGTTTGGAAAGGGATTTCCTTGAACTAGATTTTGCATGTTTGCTCAGTTCCTTAATCTGTTCAGAATCAATGTTCACAATCACTCCCTCTTGCTGTCCCTCCTCTTCAAACAGAACCCTGTTGATCTCCTCGAATTTGCTCTATAAAAATCATGCAAACATATATAATGATATCATTCAACAAATTCAACAAGTGTGACATTTAGACAAAGTACTAGCTAAATGGCAACGCAAATATGTAGTTAGATGCTGTTTTCTTTCTTACATTGAAGGAGGCCTCTAGAATATGCTTGCTGAACTCTTGCAAGTAGGATTGTTGGGCTTCTGTGCTAGATAGGAAAAATTCCTACAGGACAAACATTTATCATCACATTTGGAGAGAAATTGCAAGTTAAAATAACAAAAAATTAGTTCGGTATTACAAAAGGCAGTACATGAATCTGAGGGTTGTTAACGGGCATGGCGAGTTGGATTATTCTGAGATCCTCTTTGGGATCAGGGTTAACCAAATAGAAAATGGTTCCTGCAGGGATTTTCTGGTGATCAGAGAATATCGGGTTATCGCTCGTAAGGAAGAAGTACTCTCTGCGATCATCAGGTTTCACCAAGACGAGTATGGCGCTCCCTGAAATTATAAAAAACTCATTACCATTATTTCTGCAAGAAGAAACAAGTGATACCAGTAGCAATTACTTACCACTACGGACAACTAGGAGTAACTCAGCATCAGCCTGCTGAGGAAGAAGGAGGGTTTCGGGTTTGGACCTGAACTCCACAAGACGGTAGTCTTCAAGATTCTGAAGTCGTTTGGATTGTTGGTCGAACCTCTGGAGGACACGAATGTGACCATATTGGTTTTTGAATAGAGTGTTCCAGGAGTTGTCAGAGTTGAAGTAGAAGGGGTTATCTTGGCTCTCTTCCTCCTCCCGGAGTGAAGTGGCAAATGAGGCAGAAAGTGATGCCAGGAAAAGAATTCCCAGCAACAGGAGTGGAACCCTTGCTCTCATCATAGTAGAGTAGTATTGAATATGAGTTGGGTTGGGGTATTATAGTAGTAGAGTAGTAGTACTCTGGATGGATGGATGATGAAAGAAGTGAGTGATATTAGAGGTATTTATAGGTATTATATAAGAGAGAAGGTGGTTGGAACATGCATGGAGATTTGGGCATGGGATGACACGCATATGCAGGTTGACGTGTGTTGAAGTGAAGAAATTGAGGTGGCGGAAGAGAATGAATATATACAGGTGGTTGTGGTGATGATGAAGAAAAAGGCAATGTGTTTGTGTGTGGGTTGAGATGGGTGAGCCATTTAAAGTGCATGTTAAGCACGTGTTGCTTTGCATGGCATTTAGACATACATGGACGCGGCGATCTTGATCAGCCAGTGACTAATTTGAGTTGGTTGTGTGATTGCGTTTTGTCTCTCTGTTTTGTCTTTTTTCTTTGTTCTTTGTCTTTTTCTTGCGCAAGCATCCATGCATGAACCAAAAGACCACAGAGTGCCATGGCAACCCACAGTAATTCTAGTTACGGACTTACATACCAAGAAAAGGTAAAAGCAATAAGAAATATATGAAAATTAGTCCACCATAAATCTTATAGTTTATGGTTTAGGGTAACACTCTAACACTCTACTACATTACTTATATTTACTTTAAACTATCTATAAAACAATTTAAACATAGTAGAATAATAAATCAATAGTCACAAATTCAACAATTAAACTTAAAATTAAAAAAGTAATATTTTAATTATATCTAATTAATTTTTTAGAAGTAATATTGAGTATTTGATATATGAAATCTTGAATATAGTAACTATTATTAAAATTACTTTAGAAGATGTGTCTCGCATGTAAAAGCAGATCTTCAGTTACTTCCGTAGTGTCAAATGGGAATTATAGAATTTTGCATAACATGACTTGCTTCAGAAATACCACAAATCATTGTTTGGTGAAATTTTCATTGTATAAAAAAAATACAATGATAATTGGATTTTTTTATTCAAAGAAAAAAATGGCTAGTTGTGTCACTGGGTGTTGCTTTAAGATCAGTCGAATAAAAAAATTATGGAGTTAAATTTTATTACTTTTGAAACAACTTATTATTATGAGATTTACGTGGTTGAAAAATATTTGATAAATATATTTTTAAAATATAAAATGGGAAATCCTTCTTAAGGTAAAGAATTTGTTTATATTGTATATTAAACATTTATATGAAGAAGAATAAGAATAAATCATTATGCTTTCTACCAACACTAAAATTAAGTAAATTATATATTTCAATATGAAAATGTTAGACTACATTAAAGATAGACGGGACTTTATAAAATTTTATGCGGTTATGAAAACGTTTAACAAATAATAAAGTTCATAACGATTTTCACATTTCTTATAAATAATATGTAGCAGAAATTTGATTAAATAATATATATAAATGTAAATGGGGTTGGGTATGTAAAAAATTTATAACAACATTAAAATCATGAAATAGAAACCAATTTTTTAGATACCAAAATAATTAGTTGCAATAATAACTAAATTAGATAACATTTTAAAAAAAATATTAGTTTCTAAATTAGTTTATATTATTATTAAATAGTTTCTAAATTGGTATCTAATTAGCAACCTATGTTTTTGCTACTAAATTTAGAAACTAAATAATTGGTAGTTAAAACCTTGGTTGCTAATTAGATACCAATTTAGAAACTATTTAATAATAATAGAAACTAATTTAGAAACCAAATTTTATTTTAGTTTTTAAAATGATCTCTAATTTAATTATTATTGTAACTAATTATTTTGGTTTCTAAAAATTGATTTCTATTTCATGATTTTCTTGTAGTGTCTTCTGATTAAAATTTATATTTTGGTTATCAAAACAACTTTTATTCTTGACTTCGTGACTAATATATATTTAGTCTCGTTTATTTTAAGAAATTTACTTGATTATAAATAGTAATATTAAATAAGACTTTCGTATAGAGAAATTTTTATTTTCATGCTTTATTGTTTTTATTTGTAATTTTTTAGATTTCATTCTCACTATTTATTCATGATTTCTAGATATGATTTTTAACTTATTAGTTTATGTTGTCCTATATCCTATATATCATGACATCAAATAAGGTAGTTAAATAAGGTTTTTATAACCCACTTTCTCCCCACCTCATGCCCCCACCCCATCCAACACAAACACTCACTTCCCATTTTCAGAAAATGTTTCCCTGGGTCTCTGCAGGAAGTGTAATGTAGGTCACCACATATTCCTATTAGGGTCAACACATATTGTCACTCTCTAAGTTGAGTGAATTTTTGTGCTCACTTCACTTTGTCCTACTCTCATGGCCTCTAAAGAACTCATTTAACTCACTTTCTCTCCACCTCATGCTCGTCCCTAACCAAGAGGAACACTCACTTGACAGAAAAAGTTTCTTTGGGTCTCTGCAGGAAGTGTAATGTGGGTCACCACATATTCCTACTAGGGCACCACATACTGTCACCCTCAAAGTTCAATGAATTTTTGTGATCACTTCACACTACTCTACACTCATTGCCTCTAAAGACCTCATTTAAACCACTTTCTCCCCACCTCATGCCCCACCCCAACCAACACGAACACTCACTTCCCATTTCTAGAAAAAAATTTCCCTAGGTTTGTGTAGGAAGTGTAATGTGAGTCACCACATATTCCTACTAGGGTCACCACATACTGTCAATCTCTAAGTTGAGTGAATTTTTGTGCTCACTTTACATTGTCCTACTCTCATGGGCTCTAAAGAACTCATTTAACCTACTTTCTCCCCACCCCATGCCCCTCCAACCAAGAGGAACACTCACTTGACATTTCCATGAAAAGTTTCCCTAGATCTGTGCAAGAAGTGTAACTAGGGTCACCACATACCGTCACTCTAAAAGTTGAGTGAATTTTGTGGTTAGTTCACACTGGCCTACTGTCATGGCCTATAAAGACCTCCTTTAACCCATTTTCTCCCTACCTCGTGCCCTCTAGAACCAACACAAACACTCACTTGACAGTTCCAGAAAAAGTTTCCTTGGGTCTGTGGAGGAAGTCTAATATGGGTCACCACATATTCTTACTAGGGTCACCACATACTGACACCCTCTAAGTTCAGTGAATTTTGTGCTTACTTAACACTGTCCTACACTCTTGGCCTCTAAAAACCTTATTTAACTCACTTTTTCCCTACATCATGCCCCACTCCAACCATAATAGCTTCGGAAAATGTCTTTTTTGGATAAAAAAATACTTAAAAAGCATACATAGTTACACAAACAAACTAAGTAAACGCAAATATATACTTTTACCAATATATTCCACACAAAAACAAGTCATGCTCCATAAAAAAAAAACAAATAGTAACTCAGACAACTATGACCACATCATATTTAAACACAGACTTTGGCTCATACAAGGGTCAACACATGGCAAATAACACGGCTCATCCAATACAAAACACAAACCATGAATGTTTCACTTAATAAAGAAATGAATATAAAATGTATTACCTTTGATCACCAATTCCTAAACCCACAGTGGAAGAGAAGATGGAGGAGAAACCTTGAGAAGAAGGTGAAAGAGGACGACACTTGCAGTACGACAAGAACATGAAGAAGAATGAAAGAGAATGCGCACAACACTTACAGCAACCCACCGGAGAATGAAGAAGAACAAAAACAAAACAAACAAAAATGAAGGGGAAGAGCACCACAAGAGGAATAGAAACGTGAAGAAGAAAAGTTTTTTTCTATTGACAAAGAATGAAGTAAATTAAAGGGAACACTTCAAGGATTGCCCGACCCTCATAAAAAAACCACCAAAAATCTAGCATAATGAGCATGTAACAATAAAATACAAGTCAGAAAAAAGTTGCATGTTTCTTAGTTGAAGTGGTGCCCCAATTTCTTAGCCCTAATTTTTTCATTTACGCTAAAACAAAATGCTAAATCTATTCAATGCGAGAATGGTGGAGCAAGTGGATTATGGTTGTTTATATATGGGGACTCTTGTTTATTAGTTCAAGCCAATGCGAACCAACCCAAAATCCAGTATTTTCTTCAGCTTCAATTGGACACACGTCTACCAGCAATTTATCCCGTAGCAAAATGTGCATGCAAGTTAATTACGAAGGTCTTCTGTTGTATAACTATAAATACCCGTAACATAACTCCGTATTCTCATCACCCAAAGCTAGTGAAAATTTTTAACGATTGCTACATATACTACTGATTGGGAACATGGTTTCCTTTGTTAATGTTGTTAGGAATTGTTTTCCTAGCATCAGTTTCTGAAGCCACTAGCGCAGAAATGCTAATCAAATACGGCTATTTTACATTTACAAATGCGGCTATAGAGTCGTATTTGATCAGCACGCAGTCGTAAATCAGAGAAATACAAATGCGGCTATAGAGCCGCATTTGTAAATGCGATTTACGAATGCGGTTATTTGAAATAGTCGCATTTGTATATTCTTCTGAATGAGCTGGGGTTTTAGGGGTTTTAGATTTACGAATGTGGTTTTGGTAAATAGCCGCATTCGTAAATCACATTTACAAATGCGGTTATTTACCAAAGCCGCATTTGTAAATCTTGCTTTTTGATTTACAAATGCGGCTTTGGTAAATAACCGCATTTGTAAATAGTGTTTTTTTTAAAGTTCAATTCGTATTGTCCCTAAACCATATAAATTAACCTGCATAATGATCAAACCCAGCCAGAAAAATACAGAAATATAGAGATAAATTGAGAGAATCAAAATGTACATTTACAATAGTAATCAAACATAATAAAACCTACACTATTGATTAACTATGGTAGAGTTATAAAAATTTATGAAATATGTGGACCAAGAATCTCTGACATATGAAATGCCTTCTGAATTCATTGGTGCTTCGTCCGTGAATAACTGCATTGCAAAATATAGTTGACTGATAAGTGTCTAATTTCAGTAATATTTCATATTAAAATATAGGCACTTATGAGGATTTATTGCTAATTTACATATAAAATAATCCCTAATTTATGAATTTATACCTTTTTACATTTTTTATGATCTTTATTTGAATAAGAGTATTTTATTCCCAAATTTGGTGTTAATTGCAGATTTCTGAGGAAGATTGGAGATTTGGATTAAAGATGAATGATTTGAGCCAAAAAGATAAAGATAGAAGGTCCCAGAATGAAAGAAAAAAAGAAAGAAAGAAAGATTGGGCCTTTTTATGTTTTATCATTTAGCCCATTAGCGCGACACAATAAACAACCTAACCCTAGAAAACTAGGATAAATAGAGAGCTAGAGGCTCAACCTCAGGGTGCCAGATTGAGAGGAAAACACCATAGAGTGAATTGTAACCCAATTGGGAGAATGGAAGGTGATAGAAGTATGCGTGGCTAATTCTACCCTTTGGGATTGGGAGTAATCTGCTCAAACTCTTATGTATTGAGGTGATATTTTATATATTAATATTCAGTTCTTGATTGATTATTGGTATTGTTGTTTTACTTTTAATTCTCCGTGACAAATTGAGAATCTTAAATCTGACCGGGAGGTATTTTTAGGGTTTGGACCTAAACAACAATACTTAACATATTTGAGTGCTAGGAATAGACTTGAAATGTTAATTGCTATTAAACGTCTGAGCTTCGTTCTAAGTTGTTCTTATAAGTATGCGAGGGATCGATAGTTAGGGAACATTCTTAAGGATTTTATATGCGAGGAATCGATATAAATGATTTTTATACGGGCATCAATTTCAATTAAAGAACTTAATATTAACATGCTAATCAAAATACATGAGAGTGAGAGGGATGAAACTTAATCCCAATTTTTCCAATTGAAGCAACTAATTCTTTGTTTGTTTTCTTATTAATCAGTGCCAACATAATCACTTCAAACTCTTTTTTATTGTTCTGTTGTTATATTTAGCGAATATTTTACTCGATAATTCACTGTTCTTTGTGGGATCGATATCCGTCCTTAGGGACAATTATTACTTCTGACAAACGCGGTGCACTTGCCGTAAAAAGTCATCATTGACATAAATTAGTTTTTAGATATATATATATATATATATATATATATGTTTAAGAATTATAAAAATGATTTAACATATCATGTTATTACCTCTTTCCAACCAGTTTTAACACCTAGTCTTATAATGGTAATCATCCATTGCATAATGTAATAGCCACACTCACAGCTTCCTGGTTGTTTATTACACTATAATTCAATAAAAAGTAATATGTTAGTATATTGATAAACAATGATAATAGAGAAAGAAAAAAATTACAAACCTTTATTCTTATGTAGTTCAAATTATTTGAACTGGATCAACCTTTTAGGATGTTATATCCACGCCATGAACTGGTTAATACAAAAAACCTCGTTAGTAGATGGTTAATTAGTAACATATACAAAGTTAAGTTTATAATGTACTTATGTATCAATGATATCCTTAAATTTTGTGGGAATCTTCTTGTGTAGGGAACAGAACCACACAGCAGTCTTATCAACCATTGATAAGACAAGTAACTGCCAATGATGCCTATATCATCCATGAAAAGAGTTCGTAAATATTTAAAACATGAAATAGTAATAATTGATGACATATAATTAAACTTACTCATTAATATAAGGGCATGAATAAATTTGTTTTCCCTCTTTTTCCAGGGTGTTAGTGATGTATGCTTGAGTCTCAGATGACTTTGGTCCAACGGGATTAGTATATGCAAGATCTAAGAATCCATACACATTTTCCTTCCCCTCAGTGATACAAACTCTATGCAAAAACCTACAAGTTTTTAGTTAAAGAATAATCAATAATAATTTAACATAAAGTAAATTGAATAATAGGTAAAGATACTTACATCATAAAAAATTGAATTATACTTATATTGAGCTCCTGATTCCCAGATATAAATTCTGATAAATCTGTGTTGTACATCATCAGTGGCAGTTCAGTGTTTATTTGAAAAAATGTATCATCCCACGGAACTGGAAAAGGTTCATTGCCAATCTGACTAGCAATGAGACCTAATGAAGTTATAGGATCGTCAACTAGAACCTCACGCTTCTTCTCCGGACTTGGTGGTCGAAAAGGTTTCTACAAGATAAAGAACATTTGTATTAAATTATATGTAATATATAAATATAAATAAAAAATAATATAATGAAATGAAATTATTACATGAGGTTCGGGCATAAATCGAATGAGGTCTCTGGGCCAGGCAACGAATGTCTGAAATGCATCGGCCATAGTGGTTACCTCATCTGAAGGTAGTGGAACACGAGCATCAGGAAATCGTACTTTTTCAACTGTTACCTTCGCCACATCAGGGGAGAGAGGAACGTTATGTAAGGTGGTGGCGTCTTGATAGACTTTTCCAAGGGCCACCACCCGAGGAAGTTTGTCGCCCACTACCAGTAGCTCACAATCCTTCGTCTGCCCATTGATATCATCCCCTGATGTTGGAGGAGCCGCACAACTCCCATTTGTGCTCTTGGGAGTGGGACTAACAAGGGGTTCAATCGGCTTAGCACAAAGTTGGTGCGATAGAAACTCTTGTCGCATTCGATCATTCTCCTTTTTCATCTCTAGCCACATCAAATTAGTCTCCTTTCTCATCTCCTCCATTAATTCTTCACGTATCTTAGTCTTCATTTGAGTTTCGTTCTCTTTGGAAGAGGAAGATGACTGTCGTTCTAAAACTCCAAAATATAGTTTAATTTCGACCCCTTGTCAAGTTGCACGAACACGACCACAGTGCTCAGGTCGTCCAATTGCTTCAACCAGGATATCGTGACGACCTTCAGCAACAAATTTACCGTCGGATTCTAAGGAATCCTGCAAGAGTACACAAAAATCATATTTTAAAGCATTAATATAATTAATGCTTTAAAATAAATGAAAATAACAAAAATAACTTACAATTTTTTCGATGATAACCCCGGATTGCTCAGAACTTGGTGCACCCGACTTTTTAATTTGGGCCCTCTTCCATTTTACATGGCGAAAAGGTGGTGATGGAGGAGAAGTGACCCCTGTTTCCACATTCTCAAACAACGTCCCCTGTTTAGATTGCTCCTTTTCCATCATCAGTGCTTGCTCAAGTTTTCGATACCCCGAATGAGACATAACGTGCGGGGTAACATTCTTCAAAGCTATCTCTTGAGCTTTCTTCCGACGATCCTGTCATAATTGAAATAAACAAACTGAAGTAAATAAGATAAACTTATTAATGTTATATAAACAAACAAAAAAAGTTAAGTTACTTCACTTACCATCCAAGCCTCATTTTGACGGCTTTCTTTAAAAAGACGTCATGTCTCTTCATCAATATGTTTGTACTTTAAACATGGATTTTCGTCTTTAAGGTCGCCAAAAACGTATCTCGAAGTCAGTCTTGACTTAAAGGTACGAAATTTGAGCCCAATATTGGATTTAATCTTTGATCGAAGCGGTTCCACATCAGGAATTTCAAAGTTTGCCTGCAAAATAACATCAGCAAATTAAAATTAATCAATGAATATTAAAAAACATTATGTCAAAATGTAAAGCTTACCAGAACATCCTCCCAGATCATGTTCTGGTCGACCTCTGACACCTCATCCCATGAATTAATCAGAATGGAGAGCCTCTCACGAGAAACAACTCCAAGATAGCTCATAAACTCATCTGCTTTAGGACCAAAAGCCACTCCAGTGTTGACGTCAATGTCAACACATGTCTTCTCACCAGCAGCACGTTTCAATGCGAGACGCTTCAATCTAGTAGGTCCTCTGCTGTCTCGTCCGGATCGAGGTCTGAGTGGGGTCTGATCGTCATCCATGTCTCTGTTAAAAAAATTAGGTAACAAACATTAGTTAATCTGCATCGAATTAAAATCTTATAAAAATAATACATAAAAATCTAAATCTAAAATGCTTATTTACAGGTTGCATGGGGGTTGAAAGTTCATATGTAAATTCCTTCACTGTGGTCTTTACGGGTTGCATGTACATCATCAAGTACATCGTCATCTTTATTAATTATCATTGGTGTGAATGAACGGGGGTCACCATTTTCAATATCATCTATGGCCTCCCCTTGTTTTTTGCCGTGTAAAACGACATACCAATGTTCTGACGTAGGATCTTTCACGTAGAAAACTTGAGATGCTTGTTGAACCATTATAAATGGCTCATCTCGATACCCTATCTTTCGAAAGTCCACTAGTGTGAATCCTGAATCATCAATTTTAACCCCACTTTTATTGTCAACCCATTTACACTTGAAAACTGGAATGGAAAACTTAGTGTAGTCAACCTCCCATATCTCTTCTATAAACCCATAGTATGCCATTGATCCAAGTACTGGATTTGTATCTTTCAAAGTCGAAAACTGCATTGATTCGGCTTCAAGAGTAACACCAGAATTTTGAACTGTACTCTTTTCATCCATGGACTTCATGTAAAATATACAATTATTTACTTCATACGTTGTACATGAGATGACATCAAACTTCAATCCAGCAGCCAACCAGGTCAAGGTCTCCGATGCCGTTGAATCCTTGAACACCTCGTCTTTAAACTAAGGCATGAAAGTTCTATTATGTTCCATCAAGACCCATTTCTCTGTTTGTCTTGGGTTATTTGCCTTCACAATGGTTTTATGAGCTTCTATGTAAGGTATAACTTCATCTGTGTTATTCAATATGTACAAATGTGCTTGCAAGACTTCTGATCGAGATTTGCTTACAATATTCACACCACGTAAACATTTACTTGTAGAACGCCTGTGGTGCCATGAATTAGCTAGAACACCTATTGGATTTGCTTTTTTCATGTACTCTGAACAAAATTCAATACTTTCTTCAGCTATGTACTTTTCAATCATTGAAGCCTCTGGACGATAATGATTTTTCACATAACCTTTCAAAATTTTCATATACCGCTCAACAGGATACATCCATCTTAAGTACACTGGTCCACACAATCTAACCTCTCTTACCAGATGCACCACTAGATGAACCATGATGTCAAAAAAAGATGGAGGAAAAAACATCTCCAATTCACACAAGATAACAACAATTTCATTTTGAAGTTCATCTAGTTTTGAGGGATCAATGACTTTACAACAGATGGAAGAGAAGAATGAGCACAAACGGGTTATGGTATGTCTAACATTTTTTGGTAAGATCCCACAGATAGCTACATGCAACAACTGTTGCATCAAGATGTGACAATCATGAGACTTCAACCCAATTAACTTCAAATCTTGCATTGACACTAGGCTCTTCACATTTGAGGAATGTCCTTGTGGCACTTTCACACCCTTAGACATTGACAAAAACTAATCTTTTCATCTTTTGACATTGTGTAACAGGCTGGGGGCAAATATGTACGCTTACCCATTTCTATGGGTGCCAACTCGCCGCGTATGTTCATCTCAATCAAATCTAAACGAGCATTTAGACCATCCTTCGTCTTCCCGTTAATGTTAAGAAGTGTACCAATTAAGCTATCACACGCATTCTTCTCAACATGCATTACATCTATACAATGTCTGACTTCTAACCTCGACCAGTACGGAAGATCAAAGAAGATTGATTTCTTCTTCCAAATATTTGTCACAGATGACTTTTTTTTTTACTTACCGAAGGTGTGGTCTATGTTATTTACCTTTTCGTAAACCTCAACACCGGTTAATGGAGTTGGTGGACCACTACCCTCTTGGTGTCCATTAAAGGCTTTTTTCAACCTCCGGTAAGGATGATGACTTCTAAGAAACCTCCGATGCCGAAGATATATTGTTTTCCTTCCATGTTTCAATTGTTGAGAAGCAATGTCTTCTTCGCATATTGGACATGCTTTATGACCCTTAACACTATAACCTGATAAGTTACCATATGCCGGAAAGTCATTGATGGTGCAAAATAACATGGCATGAAGCTTGAAAGTTTCATTAGCAAATTCGTCAAATACTTCAACATCGTGGTCCCACATTAACTTCAAATCTTCAATTAGAGGACTTAGATATACATCAATATCATTCCCTGGCAGTTTCGAACCAGATATCATCATAGACAACATCATGTATTTTCGCTTCATGCACAATCCAGGAGGTAAGTTGTAAATAACTAGTAAAACAGGCCATGAACTGTGATTTGTACTCATATTACCAAACGGATTCATTCCGTCTGTAGCTAAACCAAGTCAGATATTTCTTGATTCTTTACCAAACTCTGAAAACTCATCATCAAATTTCTTCCACTGAATAGAATCAGCTGGATGTCGGTACATGCCATCACATTTCCTCTCATCTACATGCCATCTAAGATTCTTAGCATCGTTTGGGTTTGCAAACAAACGCTTCATCCTTGGAATGATGGGAAGATACCACATAACCTTCATTGGGGGTCCATGCTTTTCTATATCTTCAATAGTATCATCATCTTTTTGTTTCAACTTATAACGTGATAACCCACACCTCGGACAACTTTTCAACAATTCAAAAAAATTTCTGGTATAATATACAATCATTAGGACATGCATGTATCTTTTTATACTCCATACCCATTGGACAAAGAATCTTTTTGGCCTCATAATTACGATTAGGTAGCGTATTTCCCTCTGGAAGCATATCCTTCAACAACTAAAGCAATTCCGTGAAGCTTTTATCAGTCCATCCATTTATTGCCTTCAAATTCATCAATCTTAACACCGCCGACAGCCGTGTGAAGTTAGTTGATCCAGGATACAATGGAGTCTCTGCATCGCTTGACATACTTTCATATCCATGCGCTTTTGCAAAAGACTCAACTCCTACATCACGAATCATGTCTTCCAATCGATCATCATCTACATCATCGTGTACTACTTCATCCATGGTGGACCCCACGTATTCTTCAGTTACGGAAACACGTTGTAAATTTAATAATTCACCATGCCATGTCCAAGTTGTATAAGATCGAAGAAAACCATCACATAGCAGGTGCTCCCTCATTATATTAACATCCAGTATCATTCCATTCAAACAATTAACGCACGGACACCTGATCTTTGCTCCATCATGACCACTATTAATCGCGTTACGTTGTGCAAATTGTATAAATTCTTCTTCTCCTCTCTCGTACTCCTCACTTATACGAACAGAATTCATCCAATTTCTATCCATATTATATATTCTGGAATAATTAGAATTTTTATATCAGTGTTCTATTTCACGTGTTTGCCGAGGGTTGAACACCCTCGGACTCAATACCAGAACGTATTATTGCTAAATATAAGTAACAACTAACTACTAAATAATATAAATTTTAATATAAATTACATAATACATAAAAAAAACATACAAATTCAAATTATAAATTATAATAATATAAATTTTGAAAAATACAAATTATAATACATAAAAACATACAAATTCGAAATATAATAAATACTAAATAATATAAAATTTAAAATACACAATAAATTATAATACATAAAACAAAATCCAAAAAATGCAAAAAAAAAATGTAAAAACCAACCTTGTGGTACGTTGTTGGTGAAGAGTGGAAGGGGAGAAAGAGGAAACACGGCAGCGGCGGCGAGTGCGGCGGTGGAAGCAGCGAGCCAATGGAACAATATACACCTTCAAAATGCAGAGCGAAACCCATTAAAAACGAAAGCACAATGGAAAGCAAAAGCCATTAATGGAGTTCAATGCAGTTGTGAGGGGCAATGGAAACCAATTACGTACCTTCGAAAATGCAAACTTCACAAACGAGAGAAAACGAAGAAGAGATGAGCGCAAACGGAGAATGAACGAAACTATTAAGCGCGTAAAATTTTTAGGGTAAAAACAATTTACAAATGCGACTAAACGTAAAAACCGCATTTGTAAATCAAGCTTTTTGATTTACAAATGCGGCTATTTTAATAACCGCATTTGTAAATCAAGCGCTTCGATTTACAAATGCGGCTATTACTTTTAGTCGCATTTGTAAATCAAAAAGCTTGATTTACAAATGTGGTTATTCAAATAGCCGCATTTGTAAATCAAATTAATTTAAAAAATGTCACCGCAGTTTTTACGAATGCGTTTAAGCGCTGAGCCGCATTAAATAAGAAAATAAGGAGCACTCTTTTCTTATTTTTGTACAGCTTTAACGGAGAAGCCGAGTCTGAATCACGGTTTCTGAATTGTTACTGCAAGTATGTGATTGAAGAAGGGTGCGGTTGCATTTGTCTCTATTTTATGAAAAATCAACTTAATAGTACATGTTTTACCATTTTCTTTTGTCAAATAAACTTTGAAAAATTTACTCTTAACATTATTCTTAAGAATTACATATATTCCATAAATTTTTTATATAACAAAATATCATATTATAATAAATATAATAATTTTTTTAAAATGTTAAATGAATGTAAATGTATGTAAGAATTATGTGTCCCCACTCCACGTTTCAATGGCATTCGTTTGCAATTTACCAAGTTTTGATGACAGTAGTCTGTTCTTATCACTTGTGTATACCGGATCTCTCCTCCGTTGTCACCGTCACTTCCTTTTCTTTATCCACCAGCCGTTCAAGATCACCGAATCCATGTAGATCCAAAAGGACTGCACTCAAATGCCATGCACAACAACACGTACTTACCAAGGTGTCCAACACCTTGTCAAAAGACTAGTGCTTACCACTCTTATATTCTTTATTCTTTAAGACGGTGATGGTTTTAACACCACAATCCATAAAAATATAAAAAAAATAGAAAATAATTTGAGAATTATATATAATTCTTAGATATAAATATATATATAAGAAAAATATATTTATAATTATATGATATGAATTAAAATAATAGTATTAGGAGTTGTAATTATAAAAATTATGGATTAGTATCATTATCTTAAAAAATATTAATCATATTTAATTTATTTCTTAATTTAAAATATTATTATATTATTATAGTATAGTGTTAAGTATATGTTTTTACTGAAAAAATTTCCTATTCTTAATACGAATATACCATCATTGTTTATAAGATCAAGCCAATGCGAACCAACCCCAAAACGTGTATTTTCTTCTGCTTCAATTGGACACACGTCAACCAGCAATCGATCCCGTAGCAAAATGTGCATGCAAGTTAATTACGAAGGTCTTCTGTTGTATAACTATAAATACCCGTAACATAACTCCGTCTTATCATCACCCAAAGCCAGTGAAATTTTTTAACGATTGCTACATATACCACTGAATGGGATCACGGTTTCCTTTGTTAATGTTGTTAGGAATTGTTTTCCTAGCATCAGTTTCTGAATCTTTAACGGAGAAGCCGAGTCGGCGTAAATGTGTGAAGATATGCGAGAGCGAGAAAGATCTGTCCAGGGGGCAAACATGCCAGCTTCGTTGCAAGCACGTTTCTGAGCCTGGGGGGAAAGAAGAAGAAGAAAGAGAGATTCCTGAGCCACATCTATCACACGAAGAGAGGGTGCGTCGAGAGAGAGGACACCAGGAGGGTGAGAAGAAGAAGAAGGAAGTGGAAAAAGAAGAGCGTGAAAAACCTCGTCCATTTCCACCTCCACACCCGACAGAGCATGAACGTGAAGAAGAACAGTGGACAGGACGGCATCGTCGTGGAGATCCGGAAGAGAGGGAGAGGGTGAGGCAGAGGGAGAGGGAGGAGGAGGAAATAAGAGAGAGGGAGAGGAAGAAGAAGAAGGGAGAGAAACACTGGAGACGTGAGAAGAAGGAGAAATGGGAAGAGATAGAAGAAGATCCAGGTTTCCCAAACTCAGACTCACAAACACAGAACAACCCTTTTCACTTCAGCTCGAATAGATTCCGCACTCTTTTCAAGAACAAACACGGTCACATCCGTGTCCTTCAGAGGTTTGACCAACGCAGCTCCACAAAACTTCAGAACCTTCAAGACTACCGTGTTGTGGAGTTCAAGTCCAGACCGCACACCCTTCTTCTCCCTCACCGTGCTGATGCTGATTTCCTCCTCGTTGTCCTTAGTGGTGAGTAATTACTTAATACTACTCATTAAACTTCATCACTTGCTTCTTGTATAATCAATTTTCTAATTACAGGGAGAGCCTTAATTAACTTCGTGGAACCGGAGGACAGGGACTGCTACTACCTTGACCCTGGTTATGCCCAAATAATTCCTGCAGGAACCACTTTCTACTTGGTTAACCCTGAGAGAAACAAAAATCTCAGAGTAATTAAACTCGCCATACCCGTTAACAAACCTGGCAAATTTGATGAGGTATTGTCTTTTCTTTATAAACTAATCAATCAATTCTTCTTTTAATCTGTTTCCAAATGAGAATATCAATATTTGCTCTTTCTCTCTAGAATTTCTTCCTATCTAGAACCCAAGACCAACAGTTCTACTTGCAAGGGTTCAGCGGTATTTTAGAGGCCTCCTTCGATGACGTAATCAAGACATCATCTAATTGAATTCCCATTTTCTGGTTTTGTCTAAATGTCATACTATATAAATATTACCATATATTTGCTGAATTTTATAGAGTAAATTCGAGGAGATAAACAAGGTCCTGTTTGGAGAGGAGAGGCCGCAAGAGGGAGTGATTGTGGAACTGTCAAATGAAAAGATTCGGAAACTGAGTAGAAGTGCCGAATCTAGTTCAAGGAAAATCAATTCCTTCGAATATAAACCTTTTGACTTGAGAAGTTCCAGCCCAATCTATTCCAACAAGTTTGGCGCGTTTTATGAGATCACCCCAGACAAAAATCCCCATCTTCGGAAGTTAAATATCCTCCTCAATTATGTGGATATCAACAAGGTATAAGCGCAAAAACCTTATTGACTAACAGAATTGGACTAGTTGAGTTCTGGTGAGAATGATTTATTTTGTGTGTTTTCTTGGTTAATAAATTTAGGGAGGTCTTCTTCTGCCACACTACAATTCAAAGGCTATAGTCATACTGGTGGTTAGTGAAGGAGAAGCAAACATTGAACTTCTTGGCCTAAGAGAACAACAACAAGAGGAACGTAGGGAAGTGCAGAAGTATAGAGCTGAGTTATCTGAAGATGATGTATTTATAATCCCAGCAGCTTATCCAGTTGCCATCAACGCAACCTCCAATCTGAATTTCATTGCTTTCGGTATCAATGCTGAGAACAACCAGAGGAACTTCCTTGCAGGTATATGTACTATATATCACCACCATCAAATTGAATATACTGCTCTTGTTTGTTTTATGGCATACGAAACCTTTTATTTAGAATTGTAATTGGTAGTGGTGATGAGGTTGTTTATTTACAATAATGCTAAATTGAAAATTTGAAGGTGAGAAAGAGAATGTGATAAGCGAGATACCTAGACAAGTGTTGGAGGTGAATGTTGAGAAGCTAATAAAGAAGCAGAGAGAATCATACTTTGTGGATGCGCAGCCTCAACAACAACAAAAGGAGAATACTGGGAGAAACGGAAGAAAGGTTCCTTTGTCTTCAATTTTGGGCGCTCTCTACTAAATATTCTATGCCGCAAGAGTTCATACACCGTTGGACGAAAGTATCCGGCTATGTAACTATAATAACTTGAGCACCACCTTTGTATTAAGAATAAATAAATTTAGCATATGATTGTCTCAAGAAGCTGCTCACCGGATTCCTGAAGCAGCGAGAGCTGTGAATTCAATGGATGACAAATTTACATTTTGGGGATTTCATCTGTCGAGAGAAATTGCAAGTGATAAGTATCGATTACATAATACATAGGAAAACATAGGGTTTTCAAGTAAAAAAAATTATATAACTTGTGGAAGGAAGAAATATAAAGAAAAGTGTAAAAGAAATATTATATATAGTTCAGGGTTTGGCTATAAATATGAAAGAAAAGTGTAAAAAATAATCAATAAATGTATAACATCATACAACATAGCATTTCAATCATACAACATGTGCATTTCAATGTAATTTGCTTCCCTCTTATATAAGGGTTGTCCTCATTGTTTTCTTCATTAAATACAACAATACCAATTTAAAAAATTACTAATAATAAAAATTATTAATAATTTAAAAAATTTATTAATTATAAAAATTATTTTAAATATCAATTAAATTTTTAAAAATTAATTTATAAATTTTATTAATAATTAAAACTACAAAAAATTATTTTTGTAGACATTGATTTTTGTAAACATTAAAAAATAGTATCTAATTTAATTATTATAATAATTTTTATTTGTTTTCTAAAATTAATTTTTATTCAATAATTTTAATTTTATATTTAATAATTTTGGTTTTTATAGTTTTTAAAATAGTACCTTATTTAATTATTATTTTTTTAAAATTAGTTTTTATTTAATAATTTTTTAGTAGTTACTTAAAGTTTATTAAGTAATTTTTTATTAAGTAATTTTAAAAAAATTATGGTGTTTTAAAAAAAATATTTTGATTAGTTGTTTTTCTTTTTAAAAACCTTTCTTTCTTTCAATACTTGTTAAATATTTATAAAATTCATTCAAATTTTCAAAGTACTTTTGTTCATATTAATTGCATTTAGTTTCTTTTGTGATTTTGTTTAAATAATTTATTGTATTTCACGAAATTTTTAAATCTCAATTTTATTGTTGAATCAAATAATTTGTAGGTCACATTATTATTATCTACTCAACTTTATTAATTCATTTACTTTATCGTTTTCATATGAGAATAAATTTTTAATCTCAAAAAAATTTGAGTATTCAATCATGTAAACTTTTAGTTTAGTACTAACAAAAAAATTATTTATCCTCTTTATTCTATGTGATCTTTAGTTTTCTTTTATTTGAAGAACATTTTTTCTCTCTTAATAATTTGATTTGTTTGATATGTATCAAGTTTATTGAAATCTATAAGATATTTTTTCCCTTATCACAATCTTAAGTACATCTACTTTGTTTGTGACGATTTATTTGAAATGGTATATTGCATCTCCGAAAAATGTAACCCTTAATTTCATCAAATAAATTAATTTCTAAAATACATATTTAATTATTTTTATTTTTTCATTACAGAAAAATCAAATTTATTGGTAAGTAAATTCAGTGAATCTATAGATAAATTTACCATGAATTTATATTCATGGATATTATTAGTGATATTAATAATATTATTATTTTCATTAATAATATTTTTGTTAATTTATTAATAATAATGTTAATAAAAATATGAATATTAATAAAAAATGTTAACATTTATTATTATTATTTATTAATAATAATATTATGAATATTATTAAAAATATTAATAATATAAATAATAATAATAATAATAATAATAAGTTAGAGAAAATTTTGAGATTTCTTTTAGAAAAATGACAAAATTTTATAAGTAAAATCTGATAGGTGAAATTCTAATATATATAACACTAAAGAAAATCATGAAATAGAAACCAATTTTAAATACAAAAAATAATTAGTTGTTATATTAACTAAATTAAAGACCGTTTTAGAGATTTTTTATTTTTAAATTAATTTCTATTATTGTTAAATGGTTTCTAAATTAGTATCTCACTCAAAACTAAGATTTTTCTACCAAATTTAGAATCTAAATTATTGGTTGTTAAAACTGCTAGATACAAAACTAGAAATCATTTAACAATAGAAACTAATTTAGAAATTAAGATCTCTAATTTAATTACTATTACAACTAATTATTTTGGTCTTTAAAAATTTAGTTTTGATGATTTTTATTCTTTTTAAATCATTCTTATTAAACTTTAAAAAAAACGTGTATTATAATATTTGAATATTTTTGTATAAATACATATATAGAAAAAGAAAATAAATAAAAAAATATGATTTTGCTTTATAAGGTAATTAAAATTAATTTATGTGCCTTGATCTTTTAAAATTAAATAAAAAAGTTGCTGTTTAAAAAAATTATAATTTGATTCTTGTGTTAACTAAACGATTAACTTTATCTTCTTATTTTGTTTTAAGTTCTTTAAAAAAAAATATCGAATAGGATCACAATCTTTACAGTATATTTAACAAAACTAGTTGATAGTGGCTAAAGTAACTTATGAAATAGGTATAAGTACTATCTATTTGAAAATGTGAAATATAAATATACACATATTTATAAGATATATTATATATAAATTTTATCTAAAAATACGTTTGACAAGTTTATAATTTTTTAAATTATTTTTTAACTCTTAAAATTTTTATTTGTGCAGAACATTGTATTTTTTTTAATTTCAATTATTATATTTTTCATATGAGATAATTAAAAATTAATCTTATATTAAATTTTATAAGATTTGATAAATTTTTAAATTGAGTAAAAGTAATGTTAAAATATATTTATATTTTTTGTAGTATTAATTAGTGTATTGATGACAAAATAAATAGTCAAACATAAATTAATATTAAAAAATAAAATAAAATTATCGTTATCAATTTTTTGAAGTATAATATTAAATTAATAAAAGAAATACTATAACATAATATAATAATCAAAATAAATAGTATAACATAAAAAAAAAATATAATAAATAAGTAACAGTCCTTATTTAAAAGAATAATAAATAAATTTAATGAATATTTGAGAAATAAACTAGGAAATATAAAATTCTAGAACGTGGAAATTAGCATTTTAAAAAGGAAGAATATTATTATGATGACTTTACACATTAAAAAGAAAAAAAAGGGTTTTAATGAAGATTATTTAACGGAATTAATATATTTTTAGGAATTAATCTAAAACCTCAGTAAAATAACATAAATTTTTATAATCTTGAAATAGTTGTTGTTCTTGTTGGTGGTGATTGTGATTGTGGTAGGTAGAGACTATTGAGACATAAAATTAACTAACTGATGTTGGTAGGATTAAGAATGTAGTTACAGTTTTTTTTTGTTGGTAAACCAACCTGACTTTACATTGGAATCTATAATCTGATAACTCCCATCTACACCAACAATCACCCATAATATCAAAATTCAAATACATACATTATAAAGAAAATCTAAAATTACATACCAATTATAACATATTAATAAAAATTGATATGTAAAATAAACATTATATATAAATATTTATATATGAATTTTAATTTATATATAAGATATTTAAAATTTAATTTAAAAATAAAAATTATTATATATGAATATAATTCATATATAAGATATTTAAAAATTTAATTAAAAAAATAATTACATACAGATATAATACATATATAATTTATTTTAAATTTAATTAAAAAATAATAAAAAATATTACATACGAATATTATTCGTATATAACGTATTACAAATTTAATTAAAAAAAACTATTACATACGAATTAAATTTATATATAACTTATTTTAAATTTAATTAAAAAATAATAAAAAATGTTGCATGTTAATATAATTCGCACGTAATGTAAATTAAAGAAATTTGTTACATACGGATAAAATTCATACATAATTTATTTCAAATTTAATTAAAATATAACTAAAATGTTACATACAAATTATATTTATGTATAATTTATTAAAAATTTAAGTAAAAAAAAAATCGTATGTAATTTATTTCAAATTTAATTAAAAAATAATAAATAATAATAATATTAACCATACTTAATAATATTAACAATATCTAATAATATTATTTTTTATCTTTAAAATTAATTTTTATTTAATAATTTTCTTGTAATAAAATACTATTTAAACTGGTTTTTCAAAGTTACTAAAAAGCATTTGTTTGTAAAATGCTCTTAATCACATTGAATAAATTTTTAGCTAGTAAAAAAACTGGAAACTAGTTAGAAAAATCTTATCAATCATAGTTTATGCTTTAGTTCATTTTTTAAAGTATTTTTTAAATTAACAATTAAGTTGTTAGTTGGTTAAATGTTTAAAAATTAACTACTAACTAAGAATGTATTTATTAACATAAAATTTCTTGTTAAAACTAGATATGTTAACTTAGCTGATAAATATATGATGAAAAAATAGTCAGTAAAACCTTTAGCTACATACTAAAATCTAACTCTTGCAAACACATTCTGTGAACTGCATTTTATAAATCATGGTTTGGCTCGTCCTCTGCTTCCAATTGAGTATTCATTTCATTCTTAGCAGATGATGGAGGTGGGTTCAATAGATAGTTGTTGTAGTCTTCTTCTGTTGGTACAGGATAATGTTTTACTTCATTATCTTCTACTAAGCTGTCTGCGAAGTACAAAGATATTTCAATTCAATTAATAATTTTCTTTTTATGAAGAAAACACACAGGCACAATGAGCATAATTAGTGAAAAATATTAAACTAAAGAAAATAACAATATATTATCTGTCATTTTGTTTTGAAGCTTATCGTGCCAAAGTTTTTAAAGGATGGCAATTTAAAAACACAAAAGAGTGAGTGGAAAATATGATGGTTAAGATTTTTATTGGTTGGCTTGCATTATGCTCAAAAAGGGAAAAGAAATACAAAAACAAATAATAAAAAAGAAATAGCGTGAAAATGAAAATCATTTCATGAAAATAAATAGTCAAACATGGTTGACATATTAAATATGTTACAGGATGCCATGTAAGAAAACTTGACAAATTATTAAAGATTACAGTGGAATTAATTCTCACCTAATGGATAAAAAAATCCATGCCAAGACAAAAAAAGAGTTACATAATATTTGCAAGAGTGAAATATGGCAATCCTAACTTTTTCCTTCCCTTAAGTGTGTATAAAAAAATTAGAACATGCATGTGTGAGTTTTAGGAATCATGATGATGTTTAAATGATTATATTTTTGACAATAATGCCAAATGTTTAAGATAAAGACACACTAAACCTCTTGAACATTGCGTAGTCATAAAACCATAAAATGAAGCCGAAACTGCATTTGTTAACTTCCAAAAACCAGGTATTATAGTATTTTTCTTATTAGAATAATATGGTATGGGGAGAGAGATACGATGTCCATAGAAATTAAATTACCACATAACGTTGGGTTTCTGCACCGGCCATGGCACCACCACTTGCAGAAAGATGCGGGGTAAATGCAAGCTTCATGGCAATAATTGTAGCACCCTGTGTGTTTTTCTTCTAAGGTCTCTGCTTTAACACATGCAACGACTACATGGCACACCAATAACAATGCAACGTATTTGTCTCTCATCTCACCTTATTTCTTTGTTTTCTATTACTTTTATTTGGCAATGGTGGTTTGTTAGTAATTCCTCCTTCCCCAGTTCCATGACCCTAGTTTTCAAAGAATGACGGGCACAAATATAGCTCGATAAATGACTGCTGAACCACAAATAATGTAATGGTTCATTGCTAAATTTGGGATCTTGCTATTAAGTGTCGTAATGATAATACAAAGAAACTATATATTTACCAATAGTCTAGCATAAAAATAGGTTTGGCTCTCTCGTCTTTCTTTATCCAGAGTGCTCTACAAAATAATTTCAATAGTGGAAACAACGATTTCGAAAACTCAAAGCAATAACTGTTTGAAAACATAAAGTTGTCACCAACGTTGTTAAAAAAAATGGTAAATGTGTTAAAATTGGAGAATAGTCTTCAGAAAAAATAAAAATTTGAACTAAAGATTAATTAAAAAATTAACACTTTATGACTTTAACTAAAAATTTATAACTAATTAATTAACTAAACAAAAACTATTAATAAATTAAAATAATATTTTTATCCATAAAATAAATAAATAAATATGAGAGTATTTACTCCAACCTATATTCAAAATCATTCAAAATAAAGAATGGTTCAAAATTGTGTTTGAGGTGGTTGACTCTTGGGCAGAAGCGTACGCAGCAGACCATAAAATCGTTTGCGTCAGATGTTACGATATTCTTATGACCCTATGGAATAAGGATTGTTTCTCTAAAGTGCTTGGAGAAGTTGCATCATTGGTAAAGGTTGATGAATCCACGGAGTAGTGGGAAAAGCTTGAATATGCAAGAATCCAAGTTCGACTCCCTAAACATTGCAGCGCCAGAATGGCTAAGAGGATGCAGATTAATGGTCAGATTCTCAGCACATGTATCGAAGAAGACAAGCCAAGCGACTATGGAGGCCATTGTCAATGTCAGTGTAACCATGATGCGTCCTCAGATAGTGTTTCATCCTCCGAAACCTATGTCGAGGATACTTTTTGCCGCGAAAATAGATGCGGTGCTGAGAGTGGGTTTGATGCAGGGGAGAACTGGCGGTCGGAGGTGGCAAGGGAGGGAGGAGAGCGACAAAACAAAGAAACGACAAAGAATTTCCTAGAAGAGGTAACAGTTGCGAAAACAAAGGAGTGGTAGGGAAGAGAGACAAAAACTTTCACAAATAAGGTAAAGGTGAGTAAGAAGGAGGTTGTTATGCATGGGACAACTTTGTTAGTCAACTCTGCTTTTGTCACAGTAAATACAACATGCTATAGCCGCTCTGCCCAACTAGCCATGGATAACCTAGTTGATGCGGTGGAGGTTTGACGATAGCGGAGCGGAGGCGAAGGCGTCATCTAATGTAGCGGAGACAAAGGTAGGAGGACATGATGGGGAACACAAAAAGAACCATGGTCAAGACATCTTCGTCACTCAGCATACCAATCTGGAGGCAGATGCGAAAGGAGATGAAGTGGAGGTGACGACTAAGTTGGCAGAGAATCAAGTGTCGCTCTATACTCATGGAAGTTCATTACCGTGTGAAAAGGGGCCACAATCCAACCTAGTCAACCATGGAGGCCGAGTAATTGAACATGGAGGGGACAACGTTGTCTTGTTACCTATACCAATCTTACCCGGTGGCAGTGGAGCTGATAGGGGGAGGATTAAATATGCCACTTAGACATCAGAGAAGGCGAGGCCTTTGGGAATTGGGGGTGTCCAGTTCTAGGCCAGAAGGGAAGTCCAATTCTAAGTTTGTGGTTCGCTACATTTAGGAAACAACTCATCATCCAGTAAGAGTTCAAACTTTGTCGCGTTATCTGATGGAGATATTAACAATTGTAATAATAGATTCTGGAATCCTGAGAATGGAGCTGATTCAATTAGACTTTGGGATCTTGGCAAACAAATTGGGGGTTATGTGCGGCGGAGAGGAGGAAGAGATTCTTGAAGAGTTAGAACGTTTGGAAGAAAGAGATTTTGATGTATTGAAGAGGCAGGAGGAGGGTAACAAAAGTGGTTTTTTATGATTGTCACAAGCTTAAATATTAGAGGTCTTGGAGGGGTCACAAAATCAAGATACATTAGACATCTTGTTGTAAGTGTGGGAGTGGAGGTGATGTGCTTACAAGAAAAAAAACGGTCACATGTTCTGAGGTGTTTCTCTCTATAGGGGATAGTAATGTTGGGTGGGTGCCTAATGATGGTGTAAATGGTGCTCACAACCTGCTCACTATGTGGTACAAAGACGCTTTCTATTGTGATAGTCACCTGACGGGGAAAGACTTCGTGGCTATTTTTGGTCACCATCTTAAAGCTAAAATGAAGTGCGTAGTGTTCAATGTGTATGCTCTCTGTATCTTGAGTGAAAAAGTTGCATTATGTGAGGAATTATCATCCAACAAAGTTGGCCAACAAAATATGATGTGGTGTTTTTGTGGAGATTTTAATGTCGTTAGAAGTGCAAATGAAAGGAAAGGTGTCTGTGAAAGGGGAGCAATACGAGTGAAACCAAGAGATTTAATCTCTTTATCGAGAGGAACTTTTTGTTGGACTTACCAATTCTTACTAAGAAGTTTACGTGGTTTAAGTCAAATGGGTCAGTGAAGAGCAGACAGTTCTTGTTACTGAAGAATGGTTACACGTGTGGCCAATGTGCAAACAATATGTCCAACCTAGAGTAATTTCGGATCATTGTGCACTAGTGGTGAAGTCTATGATTAAGGATTGGGAGCCAAGGCCGTTCAGAACTATTGATGCGTGGAATTGGGAGAGTAGGTTCAAAGACTTGTTTAAAGATAAATAGAATTCTTATGCAACGAGTGGGAATGGGTTGACGACCATCAAAGGAAAATTTAAACTCCTCAAGGCTAACCTTAAGGCATGGAACCGTGATGTGTATGGGCTTTTGGACACAAAAAAAGAAGAATATTCTAAGGGGCATTGAGGAATTGGATATCTGAGATGACTGTAGCAAGCTCTCGGGAGGGGACAGGTTGAAGAGAATGGATCTTATTAGTCAATTGAGGATAATCAACAAAAAGTTAGACTCTTTATTCAGGCAAAAGGCAAGAGCTAAATGGCTTAAATATGAGGATTCTAGTTCAAAATATTACCACTCTATGATTAGATGGAGAAGACTTAAGGAATGAAGTTAAAGGAGTTGAAGTGAGGGGTCAATGGTGTGAGGAACCAAATATTGTTCGTAGGGAAGCGAAGGCTTTGTTCGAAGCTAAATTTATGGCCACACATGACCTGGGGGTTAGACTTGGAAATGTGGAGTTTAAATCTCTATCCGTGGAGGACAACCATAAGTTGAGGAAGAAGTAAAGGAAGGGGTTTGGTAGTGTAAAGGATCAAAAAGCCCTGAGTCGAATGGGTTTAACTTTAACTTCATCAAGAATAATTTAAGCACTCTTAAGCAATATGTTGTAGTAGCTATTCATCTTTTCCATGAATTGGGTTCTATTCCTAAAGGGTGCAATGCTTCATTTATAGCTCTAGTACCTAAAGTGAACGACCCAGCACAATTGGATCAATATAGACCTATCTCATTAGTGGGAGCCTTATATAAGATTATAACAAAGGTTTTATCTTGTAGAATTAAGAATGTCTTGCCCTCAGTCATTGATGAGAATCAGTCAGTGTTCCTAAAGGAGAAAGAGATGCTAGATAGTGTTCTAGTGGCCAATGAGGTTGTAGAAAAGCTCAAAAGGTGTAGGAGGAGTGGGTTATGCTTGAAGGTGGATTATGAGAAGGCGTATGACTCGATAAGATGAGATTTCTTAGTTCATATGATGCTGAATATGGGGTTCCCCAGTAGATGGATTCAGTGGATCAAAGGTTGTTTGGAATTTGCATCAGTCTCAGTCCTGGTGAACAGTAGTCCTACCGAATAATTTAAACCTATGCGTGGTTTAAGGCAAGGTGACCCGTTGACTATGTTCCTCTTTCTTATAGTAGCTGAAGGTTTAGCTGGATTAGTGAAACAACCTCTAAAAGCAAAAATTCTTCAAGGTGTGAAGGTTGGGAAGCTAGAAATAGATACGTGTGTGCTACAATTTGTTGATGATACTCTTTTCCTATGCGACAGTAATCATGACAATGTGGTTACAATTAAGGTTATCCTAAGGTGCTATAGCGTCCGGGTTGAAAATTAATTTTCAGAAATTTAAGTTGACAAGCTTAAATTTTGAAAGGAACGCTCTTGCATGTTATGCCAAATACTTAAATTGTACTCAAATGAAAGTACTCTTCAAGTACCTGGGGTTGGAAGTAGGCGAAAACCATAAAACGAAAATATTTTGGGAATCAATTTTGAACAAAATCAGTAAAAGGCTTAGTGTATGGAAGGGAAGATTTCTGTCAATGGCAAATAGGATTTGCCTCATAAAGTCTGTCTTTATTGCATTGCCTACTTTTTTATATGTCCTTCTTTAAAATACCGGAATCGATTTGCAAAAGCATCATCAACATCCAAAGGAGATTCATGTGGGGATGGGAGAAAGCAAATAAACCAATGTCATGGGTAAGTTGAGAGAAAATGTGCTACCCTAAGAAGGAGGAAGGGTTGAGAATTAAAGACATTAGAAAGTTCAATGTGGCTCTTCTAACCAAATGGAAATGGAGGTTGTTGTCTGAAGAAAGAGGGAAGTGGAAAGAAATATAGATCTCTAAATATAGTACGAAATCAGGTCATAATCATCTACATCTGAAAGAAAAATCCTGGTGGTGGAGAGATTTATCTAAAGTCTATGGTGAGGGAGTTAGCACTGGGTTGTTCCAAAAGGCTATAGGGTGGAAAATAGGAGAACGGGACAAAGCCAGATTTTGGGAAGACACTTGGGTAGGTCATGTCAAACTTAAAACTTTGTTTTCGAGACTGTTTTCAATATCTTTGGATCAAGGGAAGAAGGTGGGAGATGTAGGTGGATGGCAAGAATTGTATGACAATGGAGGTTGAGATGGACACGTGAATTGTTGGTATGGGAGTCTAGTCAAGTACAAGAATTAACAACATGTATCTCACGGGTCAACTTGATTAGGGAGACGAAAGACGTAGAGGTGTGGGGGTGACGAAGTAGGGGTCTTTACTGTGAAAGCGGCTTATGGGTGCCTGTCCAACCACATGATTGAGTACGTCCTTGGATGTTTTAAGATACTCTGAAAGATTAAGGCAATGTTCTATGTGATGGTTACTGCATGGAGGATTTTGCTTGATAAATCCCCAACAAGACTGAGCCTTATTAGTAGAGGGGTGATGATTACTAACTCCACATGTGCGCTATGCCAAGGTGTGGTGCATCAGCCCAACATCTGTTTCTTGAATGCATCGTTGCTCACAGAGTGTGGTTCCTATGCTTCAGATGGATAAGCATTTTATTTGTACAACATAAAGACTTGATTTATCACTTTGAAAGTTTTCACTTAATGCATATGAATGTCAAATAAAATCTGATCTGGAAAGAAATTTGGGCGACTGTGGTAAGATGTATATGACCAAAGAAATTGTGTTATTTTTAATCAGGGAGTAGTTGACGCGGAAAAAATTCTTTATATGTCTATTCTCAAAATCTAGTTGTGGTTGAAACATAGGTCAAGCTCCTTTGAATACACGTTCTCTCGGATTGGTATTTAAATCTTGTCCTGTGCATGAAAAGTTATAGATAATGGGAAAACTGGGCAGAGGTATATCATCAGGGAGGAGCAGATCCCCTTCCATCTTGTGGGTGTTGTTGTGTCTTTGGGTACATGGAGTAAGATGGCGGTACTCTCAAATGTGATGATGGAGGTGCAGAGGATCATGCTGCTTCTGATTTGGGTGCAAAAGTAGTATTTGTTTAGTTTTCTGTTTAGATGTGTGAGCCTAGTATGGGGATTGCAACTCCAAGGTATCATGCAATGTCACGGAATGCACCAATTACCAGCTAAAGTATTTAGGTGGGAGCTTCGGTTTTTATGCTGGTACTGTCACGGTAAAAATGCAATTTATGCAGGGTTGGAATCTTATATCTGGTAGGTGGTTTGGTGGGAAACCTCAGGCTAAAGGAGGTGCAAGGGTACAAGATGGTATGAGGAGTAGGCTTGATGAAGATGGATTTGGCTGACACGAGAGGATGGTGCAAAGTTGCTGGTATTTGTGCAGTTTTTACTGCATAATATCTTGCTGCATAACGTCATTTTGCAGTTAAGAGGAGCGGGTGCAATGTTAATGAAGATTATAGAGGTAGATGGATTGTCCTAAAGGATTCTTTGGTCGTGAAGATTGCAATGTCTTGCAGCTCCTTTCTGGTTAGCTGTTGTTGTCTGAAGGAAGGCACCAGTCTGCTGGTGGTGACAGAGGTGGGACGTAATCAGATGCCTCCCAGTCTTGCTGTGAAATCCACCAGTTTTCTTGTTCAAATTCGTAGAGTGCAGGTTTGTGTCAATGCTGGTCTTTTGGGTGAGGTGAAGCTGTAGCATGCGGTAGGTGTTGGACTATGGTTCGGTGCAAGTCACGAAGATGCCATGCAGCAGTTTAAGTAGTTTTGTGAGTACCTATTGAGTTGTGATGGTTTTTTATCTGAAGCAAAATTACGGTCTTAGCAGGCACCCCTTTTCAAAGTGAAAGTCTTCTGTTTCCTTGTGGTTTGCTTTTTTATAGCTAGTTGTACAATATTTTGTAACGGGTAATGATATTTTCAAACAATATTGCTTCACTTTATATCTATAATAAAATATTAATATTTATAATAAAAAAAACAAATGTTTTTAGTGAAAATAATGTAAAATATTAAAATAATTTTTAAAATTAAAAATAATTAAAATATTAAAATTTAGTAGGGTGTAAGGTGCATGGTGTTAAATAATCATTTTTTTTTTATAATAAATCAAAGTTTAAGAGTTTAGGTTTGTTTTTGGCCTAAGCCTATATATTAAATAATCATTTTTTTTTTATAATAAATCAAAGTTTAAGAGTTTAGGTTTGTTTTTGGCCTAAGCCTATATATGGTTAGCCTATACATGGTTAGGATCTCTTGGTTCTTACAAACATTTGTTTTGTCCTATTTGCTACATTCCATTCCATAATCCGTCACAATTCATGTAATTTATTAAAGATTTTGTCCTATACATTCCATATAATCCGTCACAATTCATATAATTTATTAAAGTAAGAAGAAATTTATTTTGATATTTTGTTACTATCAGCTAACCATATCAAATTAGCTTCCTTTAATATTTTGTTCCCATCAGCTAACCATATCAAATTAGCTTCACAGAAAGCCAACACATAAAACACAATTGTTACCACCAGCTAACCATATCACATTACCTTCACACAGAAAGTCAACACATAAAATACAAGCATGCCAACACATAAAACACAAGCATCATTTATAATAATATTTTAAATTAAAAAGTTAAAATAAAAAGTATTAAATATTAATATATTACTATGTAAGGTACATATAGTGTTAATATATCATAACATCCTTTGTTTATTTCTCTTTATAATAATATAAATATTTTAAACTAAAAAGTTAATAATATAATAATATTTTAAACTAAAAAGTTAAAATAAAAAGTATTAAATATTAATGTATTACTATGTAAGGTGCATATAGTGTTAATATATCATAACATCCTTTGTTTATTCATAGAAGAAGTGAGATGGAGCTCAGTTATTATAGTGTTACATGGTCTGATACATATTTCCATGCTCTCCATGAGCTCTTACACCATACATGCATTTTAGTTCATACTTATTCAGTACACAAATGCACCCTTTCTTCCCTTTTGCTGTTCCTGTTGGTGACTTCCCTTTTGCTGTTCCTGTTGGTGATGGTGTCCATCCACAAAGTACGATCCACTCTGCTTGTTGATCAGCTTCATAACTTCTTCACCAGACCCAGAGAACGTAAGCCCCAACACGTCTTTACCGTCCAGAGCTCTACCGATGCTGCTTATGACATTGTCCGTCTTACCTTCATATTTTCAATCACAATCACGCATTACCAATTATAAATAAAAAATCCCATCAACAACCCTATATTCAAATTCATGGTCATATATAATAAATATATATACCTGCAAGGAGGTTCCTATTGTTGTTATTAGCATTGATACCGAAACCAGTGAAATTCACGTTGGAGGTAGCCTTGATGGCAACTGGATATGCTGCTGGGATTACAAATACATCGTCTTTAGAAAGCTCAGCTCTGTAGCTCTCAAATTCCAAGGTTTCCTTATTTCCTTTTGGGCCAACAAGTTCAACATGTGCTTCTCCTTCATTAACCACTAGTATAACAATGGCCTTAGAATAGTAGTGTGGCACAAAAAGAGCTCCCTAAATTTGTTAACAAAAAAAACCATTATTTAATTATATTCTCAATACTAAGATTTTCTAACCAAGACGACAGTGAATAATAGAACTCAATTGCTAAGTTTGTCTATATGTTTTTTCTTTGTATTTACCTCTTTCATCTCTATAGAACTGATTAACACATTCAAGGAGTTATCGGTCCTCTCAGTCAGGTTTCCAAATTCGTTTCCAATTGTGTTATCTTGTTTGGAATGGGATTTCCTTGAACTAGATTTTGCATGTTTGCTCAGTTCCTCAATCTGTTCAGAATCAATGTTCACAATCACTCCCTCTTGCTGTCCCTCCTCTTCAAACAGAACCCTGTTGATCTCCTCGAATTTGCTCTATAAAAATCATGCAAACATATATAATGATATCATTCAACAAATTCAACAAGTGTGACATTTAGACAAAGTACTAGCTAAATGGCAACGAAAATATGTAGTTAGATGACGCAAATATGTAGTTAGATGCTGTTTTCTTTCTTACATTGAAGGAGGCCTCTAGAATATGCTTGCTGAACTCTTGCAAGTAGGATTGTTGGGCTTCTGTGCTAGATAGGAAAAATTCCTACAGGACAAACATTTATCATCACATTTGGAGAGAAATTGCAAGTTAAAATAACAAAAAAATTAGTTTGGTATTACAAAAGGCAGTACATGAATCTGAGGGTTGTTAACGGGCATGGCGAGTTGGATTATTCTGAGATCCTCTTTGGGGTCAGGGTTAACCAAATAGAAAATGGTTCCTGCAGGGATTTTCTGGTTATCAGAGAATATCGGGTTATCGCCTTGCGTAAGGAAGAAGTACTCTCTGCGATCATCAGGTTTCACCAAGACGAGTATGGCGCTCCCTGAAATTATAAAAAAACTCATTACCATTATTTCTGCAAGAAGAAACAAGTGATACCAGTAGCAATTACTTACCACTACGGACAACTAGGAGTAACTCAGCATCAGCCTGCTGAGGAAGAAGGAGGGTTTCGGGTTTGGACCTGAACTCCACAAGACGGTAGTCTTCAAGATTCTGAAGTCGTTTGGATTGTTGGTCGAACCTCTGGAGGACACGAATGTGACCATATTGGTTTTTGAATAGAGTGTTCCAGGAGTTGTCAGAGTTGAAGTAGAAGGGGTTATCTTGGCTCTCTTCCTCCTCCCGGAGTGAAGTGGCAAATGAGGCAGAAAGTGATGCCAGGAAAAGAATTCCCAGCAACAGGAGTGGAACCCTTGCTCTCATCATAGTAGAGTAGTATTGAATATGAGTTGGGTTGGGGTATTATAGTAGTAGAGTAGTAGTACTCTGGATGGATGGATGATGAAAGAAGTGAGTGATATTAGGGGTATTTATAGGTATTATATAAGAGAGAAGGTGGTTGGAACATGCATGGAGATTTGGGCATGGGATGACACGCATATGCAGGTTGACGTGTGTTGAAGTGAAGAAATTGAGGTGGCGGAAGAGAATGAATATATACAGGTGGTTGTGGTGATGATGAAGAAAAAGACAATGTGTTTGTGTGTGGGTTGAGATGGGTGAGCCATTTAAAGTGCATGTTAAGCACGTGTTGCTTTGCATGGCATTTAGACATACATGGACGCGGCGATCTTGATCAGCCAGTGACTAATTTGAGTTGGTTGTGTGATTGCGTTTTCTCTCTCTGTTTTGTCTTTTTTCTTTGTTCTATGTCTTTTTCTTGCGCAAGCATCCATGCACGAACCAAAAGACTACAGAGTGCCATGGCAACCCACAGTAATTCTGGTTACGGACTTACATACCAAGAAAGGTAAACCAACAACAAATATATTAAAATATTGCAAATGAAGAACATAAAATTAGTCCAACATAAATCTTATAGTTTACGGTAACACTCTACAATACTTATATTTACTTTAAACTATCTATAAAACAGTTTAAACATAGTAGAATAATAAATCAATAGTCACAAATCCAACAATTAAACTTAAAATTAAAAAAGTAATTTTTTAATTATATCTAATTAATTTTTTAGAAGTAATATTGAGTATTTGATATATCAAATCTTGAATATAGTAACTATTATTAAAATTACTTTAGAATTAAAAATTGATGTGTCTCGCATGTAAAAACAGATTTTCAGTCACTTCCGTAGTGTCAAATGTGAATTATAGAATTTTGCATTAACATGACTTGCTTCAGAAATACCACAAATCATTGTTTGGTGAAATTTTCATTGTATAAAAAAAATACAATGATAATTGGATTTTTTTATTCAAAGAAAAAAATTACTAGTTGTGTCACTGGGTGTTGCTTTAAGATCAGTCAAATAAAAAAATTATGGAGTTAAATTTTATTACTTTTGAAACAACTTATTATTATGAGATTTACGTGGTTGAAAAATATTTGATAAATATATTTTTAAAATATAAAATGGGAAATCCTTCTTAAGGTAAAGAGTTTGTTTATATTAAACATTTATATGAACAAGAATAAATCATTATGCTTTCTACCAACACTAAAATTAAGTAAATTATATATTTCAATATGAAAATGTTAGACTACATATTAAAGATAGACGGGACTTTATAAAATTTTATGCGGTTATGAAAACGTTTAACAAATAATAAAGTTCATAACGATTTTCATATTTCTTATGAATAATATGCAGCAGAAATTTGATTAAATAATATATATAAATGTAAATGGGGTTGGGTATGTAAAAATTTTATTATAAGAACATTTCACTACAAGAAAATAATGAACTAAAAACCAATTTTGTAGAGACCAAAATAATTAGAGACCATTTAAAAAAAAAATTGATTTCCAAATTAGTTTCTATTATTGTTAAATAGTTTCTAAATTGGTATCTAATTAGCAACCAATATTTTTGCTACTAAATTTAGAAACTAAATAATTGGTAGTTAAAATTTTGGTTACTAATTAGATACCCATTTAAAAACTATTTAACAATAATAGAAACTAATTTAGAAATCAAATTTTATTTTAGTTTCTAAAATGAACTCTAATTTAGTTATTATTGTAACTAATTATTTTGGTCTCATTTTTATTTTATGATTTTCTTGTAGTGTCTTTAATTCATCTTTTCTTATATCAATTTACAGTGTATTAAACTTTATTATTATTCTAGATCTAACATATATATTACATCCAAAAGAAAGAGGTCCGGTTTTTTTTAATTTTTTCTTTAATTTTTTTAATATGTGAAAAATGATATATATATATATATATATATATATATATTTATTGTGTATTTCAAAATATTAAAATTATTTATTTGATTTAAATTATTTTGAGCGGTTATTAAAATTGATATTTTGGTTATCAAAACAGCTTTTTTTCTTGACTTGGTGACTAATATATATTTAGTCTCGTTTATTTTAAGAAATTTACTTATTATAAATAGTAATATTAAAGAAGACTTTTGTACAGAGAAATTTTTATTTTCATGCTTTATTGTTTTTATTTGTAATTTTTTGGATTTCATTCTCACTATTTATTCATGATTTATGGATATGGTTTTAACTTATTAGTTTATGTTGTCCCATCTCCTATATATCATGACATCAATAAGAGAATTTCCCAAGTGAAAAAGGCATTCCCTGTTAAAGTAAACGTGGGAAAGCAACTCTACTATGAAAGGACTTATTTGGTCTAATTTGGAGTGAAGAAAAAAAAATCTTTTATGACAGTGCTAAAAGATGATTTACTATTTCCTTTTCCTCCATCACATAAGGGATAAAGATTACTTATCAGAACTATGTCACGTCACATAAGATTGACCTTAGAAGAAATTGTATAAGTCAGCACTCTCTAAGCTGTAATTTGTGTCGAATGTAGAGTCTTTACCTTCCAAAACTCTGCAAGAAAATTCTCATTACCACCTTGCTCAGCCCCCTTCAGATGATTATAAGTTGTCTTCACCATGTAAATTGTAGAATCTACATCCCACATCCTAGGATACAAACACTCACTAGGATACAGGTCACCTGCTATCGGGCCGTTATCGGACCACCCATAATATGTTATCCCACGCATGAGCTATCATACTCAGCGTGAGGGGGTGTGTTGAAAATCTCACATCGACTAGAGATTAAGATATTTCATTGTATACAAGTGGGTGCAAACCTCACCTCATGAGTCGGTTTTATGAGGTTGAGTTAGGCTTAAAGTTCACTTCTTAGCCATTTCGAGTCTATCCTAGCGAGTGTTTGTTGGACTTATCAGGTCACCCGCTATCAGGCCGTTATCGGACCACTCATAATATGTTATCCCATGCACGAGCTGTCACTCTCGGCATGAGGGGGTGTGTTGGAGATCTCACATCGTCTAGAGATGAGGACAATTCATTGTATATAAGTGGGTGCAAACCTCACCTCATGAGCCGGTTTTATGGGAGTCTCATTGGCTACTAACACACTGTCCAACAACCCCCTTTCTTCAAGAAAGGCAGACTGTCTAAAATCAATGACTTTATCTAATACCCTTTTCAACCTTGAGGAAAGAATTTTAGACACAATTTTATACATACATCCCACAAGGGAAATCGGTCTAAATTCATTTAGATGTAGTGGATTTGTAACCTTTGGAATTAATGTTATAAAAGAGGCGTTAGTTCCTTTACCACCCTCCACAAAGCTTTGTATCGCTCTCAAAATATCCCCCTTTATAATGTCCTAGCTAAATTTTACAGACCCAAAGTTAAAGTTGTCTAGCCTAGGACTTTTAGAGCTATCACAATTCCACATTGTCGCCTTAACCTCAGCTTCAGATACAGTTCCTACCAACATTTTGTTATCCTCTCTTGTGATACCCTTAAAACTAACATTATCCAATCTAACTTGTAAGTCATCCCCCCTCAAACTTTTCTCAAAAAAATCCTTCACCATTTCTTTTACTTCCACCGGGTCTTCACACCATAGATCTCCTACCTTTATTCCATTAAGCCCATTTTGCAACCTCCTCCACTTTATCTTATTATGATAAAATTTTGTATTCAAATCACCCTGTCTTAGTCAATTCATCCTCGTTTTATCTTGCATTATCACCTCCTGCTTAACTCTAACTTGTCCCAAATCTGTTAAGAGTCGTTTTCTTTCTTCTCTACCTTCCACATTTAGAACCCCCTCATCGTCTCTTTCATCCAAACAAATAATTCTTTTTTCCAAATCTCCAATTTGCTGATTAACATCTCCATAGACTATTTTGTTCCAACATCTCAAGTCGAATTTTAGTCTCTTTAGTTTCTCCTTCACAACGTACAAATCATTTCCCTTGACGTGATAGCTTTCCCACTTTGCCCTTATGAGATCCCTAAATCCAAGATCCTTTTGCACAACATCTAGATATTTAAACGGTTTTGGGCCCCAGTCAATATTTATATCTTTAAGTATCAAAGCACAATAATTTGAAACCGATCTACCAACCACATGTTGTTTACATCCCGGCCACCTGTCTAATCATTCAGTTTTTTTTATCAGCAAAAAGAATTAAATAATTAAAGGAAACACTTCAGGAGTGTTTCAACCCTTGTACAATCCTAACCATCTTGCTACTAAAACCAGAAACATAATTAACAAAACCGAGATTATGAAGCCTAATTTACTGCATAATTATGCAGCATAAAAGCACCCTACAATACCAAGCTTCATTTACATTGAATGTAGTTTCCTACCCCACTTCTCCATCAAAAACCAACACCTAAGTTGCATTGTATACATCTGCATAAATAAACTAAAAATCTGCATAAGAAGCTTGGTCGTCTAACCTTTCAGGTGAGATTAAAATTTTATCTATTATGCTTTTAACTGTCCCATTAGGTTTATATCACGTGAACTTTCTACCAATCAGAGGAATGTCAACTAAACAAGATTTCTCAATAAAATGATTAAAGCTTCATATATATATTGTTGATTTTGGCTTAATCCCAAGTCCCACATCGGTGGGTTCATTTTTTGGGAAGGAGGTTTGAGGGTTATAAATTAAACTCTCCTCCTTCACTGTTAGATATCCCAAATTTGTAATATCTTCTCCCATAATAATAAAAGTGGGTTGTTTCAGCTGTGCTCGGAGATTAGGCTAAATTGGTCGAACTCTGTTAACAATTTTCGGGTGTGTTTTTTCCTCTTTATCTCTTTTATTATTCCGCTTTATTTATTCAATATTATTTGTCGGGTAGCTCTGTTAGGGTTTTGTTTTAGTGGGAAAATTACCCGTTTTTCCCAACAAGTGGTATCAGAGCCGAAGGTTCGCCTTGGGTTGTTTGAAATTGTTTGTAATATTGAATACAATATTTTGAGTTTGTGATGGCAAGAGGTCGTCAACAAAGTCAGACAAAAGGGAGAAGAGGGAGGTCTAATTCTAAAGGTCAAGCCGTTGCCAAAGATGAGTGTGCTTTCTGTCATGAGAAAGGACACTGGAAGAAAGACTGTCCAAAACTGCAGAAGAAAGGGAAGGCTCCACAAGATGCAAATGTTGCAGAATGCAAAAGTGATGTGGAATCAGATATCTCTTTAATTGTCTCGATTTCAGCATCATCGTATCCAGATGAGTGGATATTGGATTCAGGTTGTACCTATCATACGTGTCCCATTCGGGAATGGTTCTTTGAATTTCAAGAACTCGATGGCGGGGTTGTTTACATGGGTAATGATAATCCATGTAAGACAGTTGGGATAGGTTCAATCAAGTTGCGGAATCATGATGGATCCACCAGAATTTTGTCGGATGTACGATACGTGCCAAAGTTGAAGAAGAATCTCATCTCATTGGGGGCTTTAGAATCTAAAGGCCTAGTTGTGACGATGCGAGATGGAATTCTTAAAGCAACTTTAGGAGCACTGGTGATGTTGAAAGGCGTGAGGAAGAACAATTTGTATTACTATCAAGGTAGTACAGTGGTGGGGACAGTAGCGACAACAACTTCTAGCTCTAAAAAGGATGTTGAGGCAACGAAGTTGTGGCATATGAGGTTGGGACATGCTGGAGAGAAATCCTTACAAATTCTTACCAAGCAGGGATTGTTGAAAGGTATGAAGGCTTGCAAACTTGAATTTTGTGAGCATTGTGTCCTAGGAAAACAACGAAGAGTGAAGTTTGGCACTGCAATTCACAATACCAAGGGTATTCTGGATTATGTGCATTCAGATGTGTGGGGACCTTCCAAGACTCCGTCAATCAGAGGTAGGCATTATTTTGTCACTTTTGTGGATGATTTTTCCAAGAGAGTTTGGGTGTTTACTATGAAGAACAAAAATGATGTGCTTGAAATTTCCTTAAGTGGAAAGCTCAAGTTGAAAACCAGATAGGAAGGAAGATTAAGGTTCTCCGAACAGACAATGGAGGAGAATACAAGAATGATCCGTTCATGAAGGTATGCCAAGATTGTGGCATAGTTCGACACTTCACTGTTAGAAAAACACCACAGCAGAATAGGGTGTCAGAGCGTATGAACAAGACACTTATGGAGAAAGTTCGTTGTATGTTGTCTAATGCTGAGTTAGGCAGAGAGTTTTAGGCTGAGGCTGTGACATACACTCAACATCTCATCAATCGTTTGCCATCAACTGCTATAGATGGCAAAACCCCGTTAGAGGCATGGTCTGAAAAACCTGCAACTAATTATGATTCTTTGCATGTTTTTGGTTCTATTGCATATTATCATGTGATTGAATCAAAGGTGGATCCACGGACAAAGAAGGCTCTTTTCATGGGCTTTAGTCTTGGAGTGAAGGGATATCGTTTGTGGTGTCTAGAGGCAAAGAAGACGATTATTAGTAGGGATGTTACCTTTGATAAAGGATCAGAGGTTCCTTCAGATAACTCAAAGAAAATTTAACCACTACACCAAGCAAATGTTTTAGTATGGTTATGATTTTTATTATGCTTATTATTATTAATAATAATACTAATAATATTAATAATAATATTAATATTAATAATATTAATAATAATATTAATAATATTTATAATAATATTTATAATAATATTAATAATATGAATAATAATATTAATAATATTTATAATAATATTTATAATAATATTAATAATATTTATAATAATATTAATAATATTTATAATAATATTTATAATAATATTTATAATAATATTAATAATATTTATAATAATATTTATAATAATATTAATAATATTTATAATAATATTTATAATAATATTAATAATATGAATAATAATATTAATAATATTTATAATAATATTAATAATAATATTTAGAATAATTTTAATTACAATAATAATATTAATAATATTTATAATAATATTTAGAATAATTTTAATTACAATAATAATATTAATGATAATATTTATAATAATTTTAATTATAATAATAATATTAATAATAATGTTAATAATAATATTAATGATGTTAATAATAATATTAATAATAATAATAATAATATTAATAATAATAATAATATTAATAATAATAATAATAATATTAATAATATTAGTAATACTATTAATAATATTAATAATATGAATAATATTAATAAATATTAATATTAATAATATTAATAAATATTAATAATATGAATAATATTAATAATATTAATATAATTTATTTTATTATTAATAATAATTATATTAATATGTATAAATTATGTTAATAATAATAAGTATAATAAAAATGATAATATGACCAAAGAACTTGTCTAGTTTAGTAGTTAATTTTTCCCCTTGGCACTGGAAGGACTTGGGTTCAAGTGTTGCGGTGATGTTTGCTATCACTTTGTGCGTGAGATTATAAAAGTCGAAGATTAGGCTAAATTGGCGGCTGAACTCAATTAACAATTTTTGTGTATGTTTTTTCCTCTATTAGACTTCTGTTTTAGTGGGAAAATTGCCCGTTTTTCCCAACATATATCACTTCTATAATTAGCATTAGGACTTAAACAGCGTATTTGATAGAATTAAAGTCTCTAACAACACACCACATTTTTATCGAGTGATTTTTTCTTGCCTTAATTAACTCTTCCCAGGCAACTCTCTTTTTTTTTAAACGAACCTACGCAATAGACATTGACCACGGTTAATTCTATTGGAGTCCTAACTTCCACACACCTTCTATTGGTGGGTTGAGTTGATGATGTTTTGGGGTGCATGGTAGACACCTTTGGTGAGTACGTGTTGTTGCGCATGGCATTTGGGGTCCAGTTCTCTTAGTAGAGAAGTGTAGTGAAGTGAAGTGTGGTGTCGTCGTTAATAAGTTTTATTTCAATTTTATCAACTTTGTCATTTGTTTCCATACCCACTTCTAAGTCGTCTTCTTATTGGCCTCTGTTCTTTGGGGTTATCTTGAAGAGACTAGAGTAGACACTGCTGTTGCAATCAAGAGTACCAAGAAAAAAGAAAACATAGTCACACAAATAATTACAGTGGAGCAGAACTCATTTAAATAAATCAACAGAAACTATTTTAATATTTTTTTAAATTAATTAAAATGTCAATTTTTTCTGCCTATAAATTTGTTAATATTAATAAATAGTGATTTATTTATTAAAATTTTGACTTAAGTATGAGTGAGTAGCGATATTTAAATATTCATTATTTTAAAACACTTAACTAATTTATTAATTTTCCTTTTCTCTCTTCCTATCGTATTATATTATCCATAGTATTTATAATCTTTTTCTCTCTTACTGGGTGTCATTTATATTTATATTCACATGCCTTTTTAAAATGTATATTAACAACATACTACAATTTTATGATATTATATTTTAACATTATTTTATATATTATTATAATGGTAGTTTGATCTCGTTTCAACACTATTAAATCATTAATCCTTTCTTAATAAGTTAATCTTTTAACAGTCGAAATCTAAAATTATTCATCAAAACACGACATGGAATGAACTTAAAATAGTATACTACATGTACGATGTAAGAATAATGATTCGTTGATAATAATAATTTGACATGTTTTGGTACAGGTCAAATAATTAAAAAATTATTAACATAATAAATAATTAGGTAGAAATTAAAAGGATACAAAAATTAATTATTGAAATATTTTTCTCCTATAATTAGACAATAGAAAAAAATTATTATATTATTATACTAAAACATTATTAAATAAAAACTAATTTTAAAAATAAAAATAACTAGTTACTATATTAATTAAATTAAATACTATTTTATAATTTAAAAGAAATAATTAAAATAATTATTAGTATTTAAAATAGTTTCTATTATTAATATAAAATTATAAATTAGTTTCTAAATTAGTATCTAATTAATTGATTTAAAAATAATTTATAATTATTTAATTTATTTATATAAAATTGAAAATAAATAAGACTACGGGAACTTAATGTATAATTATTTATCTATTTTAATATTAGTGCAAGTTTCCTGATTGCACCAATTATTAAAAATTAAAAGTTTCATACCGGCTGAATCTTTACAAATTTTAAGTTTTCAAGTTTTAACATTCCTTTTTATCTTTCAATAATACTACTTTTTTTTCAAGTTTTATAGTTCTAATTTAATATTAATTTTATAATTAGAGTAAATTTTTTTCTTCTTTTAATGGGCTGGTAGATCAATCCAGCCCACCATAGATTTAAGTCAACTGGGTCAAGTCCAACTTTTGACCCATTATAAGTGTAGTAAAAATATTTTAAAAATAACACTATTTTTAAATGACTTTAACTATCAATATATTTAAATAATTAATAGAGCTTAATCTAAGCTAAAATATATATAAACTCTTTTTTAAAATATAAAAATTTGAATTTCCTAAGAAGACTGAAATTGACATAAAAGATATAGAACTAAATAAATAACTTATTTAAAAATATCTGGGAACTTTGGCTAAAGTATAATCGAAAACATGAGCTTTCTTCAAATTGATCCATGTGATATGAATAATGTTTATAAAAAAAATTAAGGCTGTTGTGTAAAAGAACCTAAAACGATTATAATCCTTGGATGACCCGTTTTCATTGACATGCAATACTTCCGCCATGCCCTCAACTATTCTGGACACTGCATTTCCTTCTCCCCTGCATCACCCATATTTACATGTGATTTTTCACCACATTGTTTATAATTTTAAAATTAATATATCTAATTTAACTACTATTTAAAATTCATTATAATAAATCATCTGTAAAAAACAATTATATAAACTTCAAAGAAAAGTACAAAACTATATTAACTAAAAAAAATACAAGACTATTGTATTACAATGTGTGTCAAAAATTGAATTTTAAAACTCATGCTACCTGTTTTAGCCATGGGAACTCTATTGTAAATACCATGATTAAAGTTTTTTAAAATGATTTACTTTCACTATTTATTTAAATAAAATGCACTTTGTAACTGGAGGATAATAAGAATGATATTGGAAATGGAATATTACTGTTAATAAATATTTCAAAAAAAAATCATTAAATATAAATTAATTTTAGATACTAAAATAATTAGTTATAATATTGATTAAATTAGGAACTATTTTATAAATTAAAAAAATTATTGATATATAAAGTAGTTTCTATTAGTAATAAAATAATTTTTAAATTGATATTTAACTATTAGTTATGAAGGTTGGTTTTAGCTATTACCTACTTTATATTCTAAATTAATCTCTATTAATATTTGATAGACTAATTTATAATCTAAAATATTAGTAGTTAAAACTTTGATAGCTAATTTAGATCAATTTATAAACTAATTTATAAATTTTTATTAATAATAAAAATTGTTTTAGATATCAATAATTTTTTAATCTCTAAAATAGTATATAATTTAGTTAATAGTAACTAATTATTTTTTTTTATAAATTTAATTATTTTTTAATGATTTTGTTTTGTAATATTTAGAAAAAATCGACACTTTAAATATTATTGAAAATTATAAAGACATGTTTTATAAGTCTAGAGAAGAAAATTTAAGATTAAATATTTTATCTTTCTTAAATATAAAACTTATGTCTTTTTTTCTAAATTTTTGAAATCGTTTACATCGATTAAAGTATATGAATTAAAAAGTGATAGAATTATTAGGACAATTTCATCAGACCAGATTTCACTTTTAAGTAATTTTTTCTGTAGATATCAAGTTATTTCTTTTTAATTGACTTTCATGTTAGGATTTTTATCATTATATTGAGATTTTAACTAAATAAAAAAATTACTAGTTGCTATAGTGATTAAATTATAGACCATTTTAGAGATTAAATTTTTTTTTGTTTTCAAAATTAGTTTCTATTTTTGTTAAATGATTTCTAAATTGATATATAATTAGCAACCACTGAGGTTTTTGCTACCAAATTTAGAAACTAAATAATTGGTAGTTAAAACTTTGGTTGCTAATTAGATATCAATTTAGAAACCATTTAAAAATAATAGAAACTAATTTAGAAACTAGTTTTTTTTAGTTGCTAAAATATCTCTAATTTAATTACTATAGCAACTAATTTTATTTTATTTTTCTAAAATTAGTTTCTATTTCATGTTTTTCTTGTAGTGATAATAAAAAAAAATCTTGAAAAACTTAGAATTAAGGTAAGAAAAACTATAGTTTGATTTTCTGTTTTGGAAATAAATAATATTTTGAGAATGAAACCTTGAATTTTGAAAAACATTATTAGCAAGTATTATCAAGTGATGAAGTTAATTGTAAATATGTGTATTATGGTGGTGTATAGGGCTCATGTAAACACTTTTATTTTGTGAAATGTGTTTGTTAAGATTAAGCTATTGATCTTGTTTTAATATATATGAGTTTGATATTTAAATATAAATTATTAAATAAAAATTAATTTTAAAAATAAAAAATAATTAGTTGCTATATTAATTAAATTAGATACTATTTTAGAGATTAACAAAAATTTTAGCTTCTAAATTAGTTTTTATTATTGTTAAATAGTTTCTAAATTGGTGACTAATTAGATATCAATTTAGAAATTTAAAAATTATTTTTTTTAATTTTTAATTTAGTTAATATAGTAACTAATTATTTTTTATTTTTAAAATTTATTTTAATTTAATTATTTTTTTAGTGTATTTTGTTTTTAGTAAGTTTAACTAGTTACTTAAATAAGTAAAAAAAATATACTTTTGAATAGTATATAGATGAGAAATTGTGTTTAATTAGAATTAAAGTTGGAAGATATCTTGTATCACTCAAGTGATTAAAGTAAAACTCTATTAGCTCAAATGAGAAAGACATATCATACACAGTGTTAAAAAAACAACCTTTTTGTAATTATAAGTTGTGATTAATATATTTTGGTTTAATAATAATAAAGTGGATTAAGTTTAGGTGAAAACTTTAATTAAGTGTGATGGGGTGAACCTAGTTTGTAATTAAGTTTAAATCGAACCCCTAAAGGTTATTAGGTTGAAAAAGTGAAGTCGTGTGTATATGTTAAATAGAGTTTTGAAAACTATATAAAGTTATTTATTAAATTGTATATGTTAAATAGAGTTATTTATTTATTGTCGAGACACAATTAAACCTTTGACCCACTATTCTGACATGGAGCTAGACCGAAGCATAAAATTTGCAACAGAATGAAAAAAAAAGGTAAAATAATTTGAGCCGTTGGATTGATTTGAGATGTTAGTATGAGAAATTGGTTTATAAATGAAAGGTGGTGGATTGGATTTGGATGCCAACTGTATGAAAGCAATAATGGCTATTTAAGTAGCCAGTGTCCACTATGAGATAGCAGCCTTCACACATTTGTGAGGTTTGTATCCCAACAACATCCATGGTCCATCCATTCCCTTTTTGGATAACTTGGCAAAATCTTAAAACAGTAATGTTTTCCAAATCTCCTCACTATTTTTCTCTCTTAGATTTCTTTACAAATTTAACACCAAGTGGTCCCACTGTAATCTCCTATTCTTCTTCTTCTTAAAAGGAGGGAGAATTAATGGTTGAATTTATTATCATATGAATAATGAATATTGTGTTTAATAGTAAAGCAGTTCGGCTATAAATATCCCTTTTCTCATTCTTTTTTTTTATTTATTTTCACATCAAAACAATCCAAATTCATTTACAGAACCATTTTTCAATTCATGTTCTAAGATATCAAAATACATTCTAACCCTTCACACTTTTTTTAAATTCAAACTCGTGATTTAACTTCTCATCAAGACATTAATTTAAGACAATTAGTTATGTATAGAAATAAATTAATAGACATTTGGTACAATTAATATGAATTTGATTATAACTAATTAACTTTTTACTTCTTTTCAACATCAATTGTACTAAGTTTAACTTTATGTCTATTAATAAGTTTAACTTTATGTCTATTAATTTATTTCTATACATAGACTCTCTTCTATGTCTTATCTAGTATTAACTTCCTAACCCTCTCTCCCATAAAGAATTAAGCTTCCATGGCAACTATGAGTTACCTCCCTCCCTTTTTATGTTTCTTGCAAAACAGTCAACACAACAATTTTTAGCCTTTCACTACTAAAAATAAACTAAGTAATAAAAACTAGTAACCAATAAAATTATTAAAGTTGTAGTTGACAAACCAGACTTTGTCAACAACAGATAAACTATGTTATAAAGTCGTAACCACTAGTATAAATCTATCTAAAGAAGAGTCTCCACTAACAACCTCAAATTTATGTCCAGCTTTATCATATTCACATAAGTAGTAAACATGTTATTGTGCTCAAACACCATATTGGACAAGTGAAATTAGTTTTTTTTTATTAAAATTAGTGATTCATACTCATACATATTCATTTGTGCTACACTAAATATTTCCTCTCCATCACTTAATGCATTCTTAAACTCTACTATATTTCTCTTTCTCTGTGTCCAAATATATGACATCACTTCAATCCACATAGTCTTCAATGCAAGGTTCTACCTATTACTTAAACCTGGAGCATTAAATTGATAGAAATTTTCCAAAATAGAATTATCTAAAACCATTAAAATTCCAATCCATTTGAAACATAAATTTCAAACCTGATAATAAACCTTGAATTCAAAAAACAAATGTTGAGTAGATTCTCTATGTTTTTTGCATAGGAAACAAAGATTTATACCATAACCACATCTCTATTATGCATATTCAACTTAGTTTGAATTTTATTCAGGTCAATCCTCCAAACATATTTTTATCTATTATTAGTAAATATCAATTATTTTGTTGTGGATAGAAAATAAGTTAACTCACAGTCGATTATTGGACTATTAAGCTTTTAAAATAGAAAAAATTATATTTAATCATAAACATTAAGGAGGATAGCTTATTAATTGACCCATTATTCAAAGTATCTAAAATATTGGTCACTAATATGAAAAACTCATCTAGGCGATTGACTTGTTCATCGGTTCTGATATTAGTTACTGGTTTTGGTTGGATGTAAGATCTTTTTTTTATCAGCAAAAAATGAATGAATAAATAAAAGGTATTTCGAGTATGCCTCAATCCTTATACAAAAGACCTACCTAAGACTCTTTCCCTCTAACCTCCATGCAAAAACATAAAAATCGTAATACATATACCTTTTACTTAGGATATACATCTCCTAGAAAAATTGACAGACATCATGCAAATCATTGGCTCAAGACACCAATCTAAATACGAAAAACATATGCCTAAAATCATAACTTAGTAGGTATAAAGGATTTGAACATCCCTAAAATGTTTCATATTTATTATTTTTTTATTGATAAAACAAAATAAAAAACTAATTTAACAATTAATTTAAAAACTTATTTAATCACAATAGAGCATATTTTAAATACTAACATTACTCAATTAATTTCAAAAACACTTTCTAAAGATTGAATATTTTAATTTTTTATATATTTAGTAACAGTAAGAAAAATTATAATTAGAATAAAAATAGCAAATATTTTATGATAAATTTTAATTTTTAAATCAAAATAACGTTATATTCATGATTTTGTTATCAACAAACCAAGTTTTCCTACAAATATTTACCGGTTTTATCCTATTTGACTGATTTGTTTAAAGCCATTATCCTAATTTATTTTAAAGGAATATTTAACATATCAAGAAAATTGATTCACCAGTTTCCCTTAATCTCTTGTTTATTTAGAGAGTGAAATAGAGAAGAATCGAAAGAAATAGAAAAGTGGGTTGTAAAGAATAAGAAAGAAAATAAATTAATGAAATTATTTTGTGTTTTCGTTTTTTTACTTATCTATTTATTTATACATTCTAATTTATTTTTTAAATAAAATATTTATTTTCACTTTATTTCTCAATTATTCTCATTCATTTTTTATCCTTTTATTTCTTTCCTACCAAAAGTTCTATCTGGTTTCCGAATAACATTAGTAATGCTTCAAATTACTAAATGTTTTTTTTTTCATAAAGATGAGTTAAACTTTCTTAACAAAAATTTTATAACAATTCTATAATATAACTTGTCGTTATTGAATTACAAATGCAGACTTGCTGGTTAAAGTGGTCAAGTGATTTGTAATCACGGTTTGTTGGTGGAAACTGGTGTGTTGTATTTTTTTCACAATTAAAGTGCGAAAATTGATATGGTATAAAATTATATTTATTTCATTATATGTGTTGGAAAGATTTGAAGGGGGTTTGGGGTTGGAAGAGTGGGGTAGGAATTTTGAGAATTGTTTCGAGTGAGACGTTGGAAACAGGAAAGAAGTTAAGTTCTGGGAAGGTCTCTGAGTAAATAATTCAAAGAGCAAATTTTCGAGGTTGTTCTCCTTGTGTATCAATAAAGACATGAATTTAGATTTTTTTGGGGAGTGGCTTAATGGTAGTTGGGAATGGAACTTTGCTTGGAGAAGGGGTTTGTTCGAATGGAGAAGGTACCGGAAGGTCAGCTTCCTCGGGTGGTGCAAGGAACAAATCTAGTATCAGAAATCGTTGATAGTTGGATTTGGAAGAATGACAAAATTGGTGGGTACTCAGTAAAATCAGCTTATAGAGTATTTTAAGGGGTCCTTTAGAGGGGGAAAGCTCATCTTTGTTTGAATTATTGTGTAAGATTAAGGCTTTGCCCTCAACTCAATTCACAGCCGAGGGTGTTGGTAAATTCGATTGCGTCTAAGAATAATTTGAAAAGATTTGGGGTTTCAATTGTTAACAATTTATGTTGTTTTTGCGGGGTGGAAGTGGAGACAATAAGACATCTTTTTTTTTTGTTGTAGAATTGTTTGGCTAGTTTGAACCAGTGTTATGCTTGGTTAGGGTTGGCATCAGTTGATCACCACGACTTTATTCCACACTTTATGCATTTCAAATTTTCCAAATGTTGTTGCTCACATCAACATTGTTTGGGAAAGTGTTTAAATTGCAGTTGTTGGTGAGATTTGGAGTCATGAGAATAAGTTCATTTTTAAAGGTGGAGTAATTGATCATTTTGAAATTTTCACCTTGGTTCAACTAAAGGCATGGTCCTGGGTTACTTCTAAAATTGCCTTTGTTTGCTTTTCTTATTCTGATTGGTGCCTTGATCCTTTGGCTTGTATGTATTTGATGAAGAGATTTTGAATTTCTAGGAATTTTTAGAAGGATGAGTTGAGGTGTTAGTCTGTTCATGAGCTTGTTTTTCGATCTTTGTTGGCCTGTATTTTTGTCCTAGTTTTTGTCCTAATAAGAAGTTAGTGTCTAGTCTCTAGGGGAGGTGTCGTTCGTTTTTGTGCGGTTCTGTACAAGAGTTAGATCACTCCTTAAGTAATTCTTATTTATTTATTTTTGTTTTGGATAAAAAAATTTATAGCATTTAATCCATTATATAATCATTTAACTGATATTCACAACATTGTTGGATTTCTTTTTTTTGTAGGTTTTTGTGTTTTGCAGATTTTTGTGGCTTTGGAAAGAGATTTTGGCTCCCGTCGATTTAGCGTGCAGGTAAAGTTTATAGTTTTGAAGAAGGTGGTAAAGTGGATTTTATTGTATGCAAGGTGCTCTCTTGTTGAGTAGGTTCTTTGACCTATTTTTGGGTGAGTGTATCTGGTTGTCCTGTAATCTGGAGTGGGTTTTCGGTTGTTATTTGGGGGTGTTTCTTGTGTATCGTTGTTTTGTTCTCACTTGTGTGAAGAATGATTATTAAGGTCTTGGTAGGATTGCAGGAGGGATGTTGAATTTGTTTTTTGATGTGGCTTATTTTTTTTTCATGTATTTTTGAGGATTGACTTATTAATTTGTAGAATCTAGTTATTTATTGTATAAAGGTTGAAATACCTTAAAGTGTTTTATTTTATTTTATTTATTCTTTGTTAATAAAATAACTTTGGCGTATTATTTTTAATTAATTTAAGATCTGTTATTTATAAATAAATATTGGAGAAAAAAACTTTAAAAACACATTATTTTTAATATATATATATATATATAATATTAACTTTTTAATTATAAAAAACTGAAATGTAAATAAAAATTATAAGAATGTGAGTTTTATAAAACTTTTAATTAAAGTAAAAATTGTTATAATATCTTTAAAAATATGGAGCATATAAAACTCTCTAAAAGTGAAATAAAATCTCATGATAAAACTTTACGCTTAAAATTAACTTATAATATGATAATATTGAGATAAACTTGTAATATTCACTAATATGAAGTAGGTTCCATCTCCTAGTTATACTAGAAAATTACTTTTTCTTATTATAATTCACAATACAATATTAGTTGTAAGAAATTAAATTATTTTTCTAAAAAGTTATGACTTATTTATTCTAAAATATTAATAATACCGCAATATATATATATATTATTACTTTAACTATACATCTACTTATATTTTAGATTTACCCATGATGTTCTTTAACTTCTGATTTTCAAGATTTATTTCTAATTAAATAAATATATTTTTACAGTTTCAAATATTTTTTTATAACTTTTTTGTTTACCTTTTATAATTTTAAATATTTTTTACAAATATATTTTAACATATATGAGTAGCTAACATTTACAAATGTTCATATAATTCACTTCTTAATTCTTGCTAGTTTTTTTTCCACACTCAAACAAATAGGTTGGCTTATCATCCATTTATCATGCTAAATTGGTTTAATTAGAAGTTAATGAGTTTAAGTTATATATATTAATTCTTTTTTATATCATGGTATATGTGTAATGAGTTATAAATCGTTTTCTCATATAAATATCACTACAATATTTATTATTTTAGGCAACATTCAAGTTGTCCACATGTATATTAGTGTGTCTAAATTTTTTTTAAAAAGTCAACACTTTTACAAGCATAACTTATGAACATAGATTGATTTTTTATTAATAATAATGTTAATAATAATAATATTTTATTAATTTTATTAAAATTATTATTACTATTATTATCAATAATAATAATAAAATTAATAATAATAATCACACAAGAAATTATCATAAAAATAATAATAACAATAACCATAATAAGAATAATTATCATAATATATTCGCAACGTTTATATGTATACTCGTATACTCATAATGACTTGGATTTAATTTTCTTTAACAATATATGTATTACTCACGTTTTTTTTTTTATCAGTAAAAAAATTGAATAACAGGAACCACTTAAGGGTGGTTCAACCCTTATACATACTTAAAAAATATGAGACAATTTCTCTACTCTCCCAAACCAACAAATAGAGAGACAAACAAATCTACCACTAAAAACTCGTACAGTCCATACCCTTTCAAGACTAATCCGTACAAATTCAAAACTAACTCGTACAAATTCAAATCTAACCCGTACAAATTCAAATTTAACCCGTACAAACTCAAAACCAAATTCAATACCATCTCTTTGCCACCACAACAAGGGGCAAAAAGAACAACAGAAGCTTAGAACAACAAACAACCCAACCGAAGGAATAACTCTTATAAAAGCTCACTTTATTGAAAACATACAAGCTCTAGGATCAATGCACCACTTAGAGTAAGTAAAACTAGCAGAAACAGTTTTAGAAGTTACCTAAGACCAAGTCTTTAATTGTGCCAAAGTGAACACTTCCGAAGGATCGATCACCCTCTTTGGAAAATATGTTTATTCCTGTGCTTCCATAATTCACTAACTACAAAAAAAACATGTGTTTTGTCGACTCCACAGCCATCCTGCAAAAACTACTATCCACCAAAACCCCACGCCTCTCCAAGTTAGCTTTTGTGGCAATCGAATTAATCAACACCCTCCAAGCGATAATCTGTGTTGAGGGCAAAGCAGACAAACACACTTTTTCCCTCAACAAGACCTCTTAAAATATCATAGGCAGATTTTACCAAGAAACCACTATCCTTACCAGCCTTCCAAACTCGACTATCTGCAGAATTCAAGATAGGGGTTTTTCCATGCACTTCTTGTAACAGCTGGACTTCCTAGCATATTTCCCGATCAAACAGACCTCTCCTCCAAATTAACTTCCACTTCCATCTATCATTAACCCACTCCCCACAAGACTGTAAACTACCTTCTTTATTACCACACAAAGAGAACAATCTTGGGAATTTACTTTTCAAATCTTTGTTGCCCACCCAAACATCTTTCCAAAACAAAATATCTTTCCCGTCTCCCACTCTCCACTCGCAATAATTCTCAAAGGATTTACCCCAATCCTCCATCCCCAAACCCCCTTCAAGTCTCTCTACCAGCTGGAATCCTTAGCATTACTCCTTTGTTCTTGCAAATTTCTCCAGCCTCCGTATTTAGATTCAAGAATTTCTTTTCACAAATCATCCTTCTCAGTCTCCAGACGCCAAATCCACTTTCCCAGCAGTGCTACATTGAAAAACCTTAAATTCAGAATTCCAAGACCACTAGCTTCTCTAGGCTCGCACACCTTTCTCCACGAGACCCACGCTACTTTCCTTCCTTCATCTCCCCATCCCCACAAAAACCTTCTCTGTACCTTTTCAAAATCCTTTAACACAACAAGAGGCAGTTTGTACATGGATAAATAAAACAACGGAATGGCAGAAAGCACCGACTTAATAAGACACACTCTCCCTACCAACGAGAGAAATCTGCCTTTCCATCTACCCAACTTGCTCTTAACTCTTTCTAATACACCATCCCAAAATGAGACTCGCTTGTGACTCCCCCACGAGCAACCCCAGATATTTGAAGGGAGTTTTCATCATTTCACAATTAAGGATTGCAGCATACTGCTGAATCACAGTATGATCAACCCCCACCCCTCCAATTCTACTTTTTGAAAAATTAACCTTCAAACCAGAGGCTAATTCAAAACAGTGCAGAATAACCTTCAGATTGCAGACCGATTTAAAATTTGCTTCACATAAAAACAGAGTATCATCTGCATATTGAAGCATGTTCACCTTAACCTTTTGTGCCCCAACCTCCAGACTTTCCACCAAATTCTTCTCTACAGCTATCCTTACCACACCTGCCAATCCTTCTGCTACAATGAGAAACAAGAAAGGCGCAAGAGGGTCACCTTGACGAAGACCCCTCTTTGGACAAAATTCTGAGGTAGGACTCCCATTTACAAGCACCGACACAGAGGAAGAAACCAAACAAGATTTAATCCATCTGATCCATTTTTCGCAGAAGCCTAGCCTTCCAAGCATGTAGAATAAGAACTCCCAGCTTACAGAGTCATAGACCTTCTCGTAATCAACTTTAAAATAAACACAACTCTTCTTCCTTCGCTTCACCTCCTCTAAAACCTCATTTGCCACGAGGACACTATCCAATATGCCCCTTCCTTCCAAGAAAGTTGATTGCTTGGGATCAATCAACTTACTCATCACCTTCTTCAACCGGAGAGACAAAACCTTCGAGACAATTTTGTATAAACAACCTACCAAAGAAATAGGTCTGAAGTCGCTTAGCTGCTGCGGATTGTCCATCTTGGGAACCTGCGGATTGTCCATCTTGGGAACCAAACAGATGTATTACTCACGTATTGGTGTATACTCATATGACAATAACACAATACAGTATTACCCACATATTTGGTCAAGTATTCAGTTAAACTATAGTGTGTTAGTATATGAGAATTGTTTTGGATCTTGTTATAAATATTGTGTGTGAAATGGACACCGAGTTTTGTACTGTATATTGTTTTTTTTTCTCAAAGGTCTAAACTTTAAATTTAGTTTTTTTAATATTATAATCAAATAAGGTTGATAAATAAAAATAATAAAATCTAAAAACTTAGAGTTGATGATGATTGAGTAATGAGTTGTTATGATATCTTAAATTTTTAATTTATTGTATGAAATACTTAAATTTTTATTATGAAATCCTAATTAATTTTCATGTATTGTGTATAAAAATTAAAAGAGAATTGAATTATTTTATTTTGTTTTAATTTTTATTTTTTCTTCAAAGAAATTATATATTATTGAATGAATATGTACAGGGAATTACCATGAAGACAGATTACAAGTTAACAAAGACTAAAAAAAGCACATAAGCAACTAATATCCTACATTCTTTGATGATAAAAAAAAATATCCTACACCATTGATAGGTAGAATAAGATCAAGTACAACTCTTTCCCAACCAATCTAGATGAATGTGATGTCAGTCTTATAACCTACACATTAACCATTTCCATCACCCCCATAGGAATGACATAACACATTTGTTGCTTATTATGACAGATCCCCCACATAACAGTAGCATACCAGCACTTTCCTGCTTACTGCGGTCAATTGGATAACAGAATAATGGATTGCATTACTAAGCTTTGGACAAGCAATTATCACTCAACCAAGCATCAACTCTCCTAACTATCTGTTAGAGGCAGTGTTCTTGGCCTGATGGCGTGATATCTGTGATATCTAAGGTGTTTGAAGAAGCCATCAAGTTGTTGTGTATAGATTTGTACAGGAATACTATTGGAGATCCCACATCGATCAGAGATAAGGACATTTCATAATATATAAGTGATACAAATCTTACCTTATAAGTTGATTTTATAAAATTGAGTTAGACTTAAAGTTCACTTCTTAATATCTTATAAGAGTCACTCTCGACGTGAGCAAAATATGTCTTAAAATCCACTTCTTAATAAATATAACAAATATAGGAAGAGATTTTTTTTTTTTTAGATGTATGGAGATTTTGGAAATATCTTTTTCTTAGGATTATACAGAAACTTGTTGCTTCGGAGACTTCTAACCTTTCATGTTTTATGTATGAGTTGAAGTATTTATCAAATGTGCCATTTAATTTTATAAAAAAAAACTCACCTAAACTTTTCTGCGATTTTGTTGAAGCCAACTTACAATATTTCTATTTTAGAAGTTACAAGAAAGCATATCATAATTAAACATGTTTAACATCTAAATTTTTTTACTTCAACTTAAAGTCTAAGTAGCGGTCTTAAAAGAGGGTTAAACAGAGTACAAGATTCTTTTGACAAACATTAGACCATGTGACAGCAGAACCATCAATACAATAAAAAGGCCTAATATGTTTATATTTATTTCCTCTAACTTTTGGATTATAACCGTCATTATTTAATAAACTTTTTAAGATTTTCAATAATCGTGATTATAAATCGAGCACATTATATTATTCCTAATACATAGAAATACACAAGTTATTTTTTATTATCATTTCTTAATCTTCTCATCAGATTTAAAACTTTTAAATATTTTTTATTGTCGTTTTTAACTACAAGTAAATAAAGAAAAGACCTAAAAATTACCTCTCGTTCATTAGGACTTTTTTCCAAGTACATAACTTCATAAGGTGGACAATATAATAACGTTTTTCTTATGAACTTAAAAGAATAAAATAAATAAGAAACACATAATATGTTGTAATCCATATACAAGAGTATGAATATCAAGGATGAGTAATTCAAAATTAGCATATACACGTGTTTTGACCTAAGTGTTTGAGGTGACTTAAGAGAGTTAAGATATGAATGTGTATTTAAAATGCCATTAAAGAATTAAGTGATATAGGACTATTGGGCGTATCAGAACAAGTCCTCAATCTAGAATGAAGGGAACCATGACTCGTTTTTGGAACCTCGTTTCAATTCTCAACATACTTGAGGTCATAACATTGACGTTATCTGTAAGAATGGAAAAATGTTTCTTGTATAAGGGTTGAGGTATCCTTGAAATACCTTCATTAATCATTCTTTTCTTGCTAATAAAAAAAAGGACGAACCCTCATTCCCTTAGTCCTCGATTGGAAGGGCTACGCTTAATAGTCTCACATTGGGTTTTTTGACCATGAAGGGGTTATTTTTTTTGGTTTTTACCAAAATGGGGTCCGTTTAAAAAAAATTACAAATTTAGGCAAATCGTGCCTAATTGGGACGACTTCATATGCAGAAATCGTCTCAATTAGGCATGACTTCTGTCATGTCATACTAAAGCCGTGCCAACTTTGTACGACTTCTGTCTGTCATACTGAAGTCGTGCCAACTTGGCACGACTTCTGCCACGTCATAATTTTTTTATTTTATTTTTAATTTTATTGTTTATATATTGGGTAGTAAGTTATGTAATGTTAAAAGTTAATTTCTTCTCATCATTACAGTTCTGTAAAATCATTACTTTTCAAGCTATTTATTTAGCAAATTCACAACAATAATTCTCTATTTATTTTCCAAATATAATAATTTTTCATTTATCTATTTATTTCCAAATTCAATAACAATTTTCTTCATTTTTTAATTAATTAAATAATCAATTTATTGTATTACATTACCGTCAAACATGATCCATACACGATTATCCAATTTTTTGTTCCTTAAAACTAACACTCTTAGAAAATTATGTATCAAATTAATTTTTAACATTACATAACTTACTATCCAATATATAAAAAATAAAATTAAAAAAAAAATATGACGTGGCAGAAGTCGTGCCAACTTGGCACGACTTCTGTATGACAAGGCAGAAGTCGTGCCAAGTTGGCACGACTTGGCACGACTTCAATATGACGGGGCAGAAGTCGTGCCAACTTGGCACGACTTTAGTATGACAGAGCAGAATGAAGTCGTGCCAATTCGGCACGACTTGCCTAAATTTGTAATTTTTTTTAAATGGACCCCATTTTGGTAAAAACAAAAAAAAAAAACCCCATCATGGTCAAAAAAACCCTCACATTGCTTAAGAGTCGAAGTCAATGGCAATTTAAATACACATTCCTCTCTCAACCCTTGGAGATACCTTTTAATGACAAAATCGTGACAAAGTTTTCAACTTCAAAGTGACCAATGCAATCTCAACTAACTTGAGGTCAAAATAACATGTCATCATAATTATTATATTTTTCTTCATAGGATTCATTTCCTTTTTTTTCTAATTTTCTTTTGCACATTTATGCTTTTTTTTTAATCTAGATTATACAGACTTCTTTATAACATTTATGCTTGTTTTGTTAATCTAGACTATACAAGCTTTTTAGTAACTAATGATTATATTAGTAGTGTTGATATCTTTCTCTTTGTTTTCTTATTGTATTTATAGCTTATCGTTGTAGAGTAATTTGTATATAATATTTTTATTACAATTCTTTATATTATAATAATTGAAACTTGTTATATGAGATTATTAAATTTAGATTAAGGGCATATGTTTTATTCTAAAATATATAAGTTTTTATTTATTTATTTATGTTCCATAAACTAGAAATAATGTAAATATATATAATATTAAATAATAACCAAATTTAGAGACTAAAAATAATTAGTCTCTATATTTCACATTTTTTAATTTTTAATATTTTAAAGTACCTGTTAATGTCATCTCTGTTTGGGGATGTGTTTGAAGTAATTGATCATTCTAAAAATTTTATCTTGGTTATGATCTTGGGTTACATCTAAAATTGTAAATGTTTTCTTTTCTTATTTTGATTGATGTTTTGACTCTCTGATTTGTATGTTTTTATGAGAAGACTTTGAATCTCAAGATTTTTTTTGAGTAGGATTCGATTGAGGTGTTAGTTTGTTTTTTTGGAATCTTTAGTTTGGTTTGGTGGTCGTTTGTCTAGTAGGAAGTTTTTGACAAGCTCTAAAGAAAGATGATATTAGTTTTGTTATGTATAAGAGGTAAACTAACCCTAAAATTATATTTTTATTTATTTTGTCTTGCTGATAAAAAATATTAACTAAATAAGAGACTAAACAAAAATTAATATCTGAAGGGATTTATATATATATATATATATATATATATATAGACACGTAATCTCATTTGCAACCATTGTATGTATAAAGAATAAAACAATTTAACATGCGCTTATGTTTGAACGGGAAACATCCATGTCATCAAATATCATACAACTCAAAGTAATAATACATTTTCTCTGTACATATATATACATAATAATAATACATTTTTTTTTAAATATCATTAATCTATATTTATTATTATGATCGTCATTCTTTTCATTACGACCATCAATAACTACGTTTATAATAATAAGATAAAAAAAATTAAAATAATTAATTAATTAAGATATTTTAAAATATAATAATTAAAGTTTAACTATTAAATATTGTATTTAATAAATTATTAGATCAGTATTTCATTATAATTTAATGGTAGATATTAATCATTCCTGTTTTCATGTAATAACATATTTCTCTTAAGATATAATAGAAATTGGTGTAAAATTTATTTCTTAAAATAATGGAGAAATTACATTTAAAGGTTATATATATATATATTAAAATATATTTACATTATTTTAATTTTAAAAATAGAAACCCACATTTCTTAGGTTTTTAATTAATGAAAATTAAAACTTTCTAAAATTTAAAAGACATTCATCTCCCTTATATTTTTAATAAATACTCATTTTTCATGTTTTTAATAAATTATCACTCATCTAATTGATTATATATATATATATATATATATATATATATATTAGGTAAAATTTAATTAAAGGATATACAAAAATAAAATTTTAAAATATAAAAAAATTAGAGAACCTACACTTGCGATCATGTTAAATTACACTAATCATACTCCCTCTAATTCTAAAATAGACACCTTTCTTAAATTTTAAATATAATGAGAATCAAATCTCTAATTTTCAGAAGACAACAACATCCCTTATGATGTGTAAAAGGCTCCCAACTTTTATGTGAGGTCAATTATATGGGGCTGACGTAAAATGTAAGGTCAATTACATGGAAATGAAGGAGGTTTTTTTTTTTTTTTTTATAAGGATTGGAAAACTGGTAAAGTGTTCTCTTTTCAATTTCATTAATTCTTAATTCTTTGCTGATAATTTTTTTTATGATTTTAATTAAATTACATTTATTTTCCTTATTTTTTAAATAAAGTGTTATCACTTACCTTCCTTATTTCCTTATTTTATTTAAAAATAATACATTAGCTAAAATTTACTTAAAACTTATGAAAATTAAAAATTGGAATTTTAAAATATAAAAGTAAAGCATTTATAATACTTTATTTAAGTTTTAGTTAATATGTTAATTTTAAATAAAATAAGAGATGTAAGCATCATTTTAATTATTAAAAATATAAGATAAATGAGTGTCTTTTTTTTATTAAAAACATAAAGGATGTTTGTGTATTTTGAAAATTAAAGAGAATATAATTATCATTTTATTTAAAATTTAAAAGAATGAATACCGATTTTAAAACTAAAAAAAAGGTGTACGTGTAATTTTGCATAGTCTCGTCAAAATAAGTGTCGTTTCTCTTAAAATAAACATAAATATGAATAATTTTGATTATAATATTATTTTTTCTTTTTTATAAAATTTGGCACACATAATAATAATAATATAATTGTAATTCAATGATTAATTTGATTAAAATTAAATTTGGTATAAAATTATGAAGGGCATAAGAGATACAGTAAAGTACAACCTTGATTCTAATTGGTATTCCTAGTTCGACATGCAACCTCAGGGCTTCCTCCTCATTAATTATTTTGTAGTAAAATATTCAATTTGCAAATTATTTTTTTGATATAATTTAGTTTTTCAGTAAAAAAAATTATGATATTTTTTTTTATCAGGAATAAATAATATATACATATGAACCACTTAAGGTAATCCAACCCATATACAAAGAACCTCCTAACAACACCAAACCTTCCAAATAACTACAACTACTCTAAATACAACCCTGCCAAAAACTCCTACCGTCAAGAAACTAAAATGAATAAAAACAAATTAAAGGATCAAGACACCAATCAGAAAAAGAAAAACAAGCAGAAGGAAAATTAGAAATTATCCAAGACCATACCTTCAATTGAGTCAAAAAAAATATCTCAGACGAATCCAAAACTCCACCTTTAAAAATTATCTTATTTCTATGATTTCAAATTTCACTAACCACTACAATGCAAACAAAACTCATTCCTAAATTGATCGACTCTGGAGCATTACTCTACCTGAACTACAGAAAATGAGAGTATGCGTGAAGAGGAGTAATTGACAAAATATCCAACCACGCATGACAAAGATTCCACACCACCCAAATTATTCTCCAGTAAAAAAAATATAATAATACAAAACATTCTACACCATTCAAAAGTCTTAAGTCCCTGTTAATATTTTAATTAAAATGATTTCACAATAAAATTATTAAATAAAAATTATTTTTATAAATAAAATAATTAGTTTAAATCAGATATTATTTTAGAGAAAAAAATTATTGATATCTTAGTAATTTTTATTATTAATAAAATTTCTAAATTTGTTTCTAAATTAGTATTTAATAATTAGCTACATTAGAATCTAAATTAATTGATAACTAAAATATGGTTAGCTTTTTTTTTATCAACAATGAATTAATAAAATAAAATGAAACACTTTAGGCGTGTCCCAACCCTTATACATAAGATACTCCTAGTTCAAGCAATCAACAAAGCAAAGTAAGATTAAGTGACACACCACTTAACTCAAGAATCTTAAACTATTTAAACAGTCCTGGTTTTACAAAAACCAGCAAACTAAAAACTTGATGGCTATCTAGCCACTGGAATTTTAACAATCTAAAAACTTGAAGTCTAGCTAGCTCCCTATCCATTGCAGCAATACCAAACCTACAACCTTGTGCACTATATTTTATTGCCAAAGTGAGGCACGACCTCTGCTGCCAGTCTACTCCCAAGAGCTACAAAAATCTCCGCACATCCTCATCTTTTAAGCTCCAAGAGCTGGTCAACTAACCACACAAAACATGCATCTACCAAAACTGCAAAATGTTGACCAGCATTGACAGCATTTGGACATGGGCTTACAGGTCAGATTTTTGCCTAGCAGACCACTCAACAAACCTTTGTCCTGTTTGCTGCTGCAATAAATAACCCAGAACCCTTTTCTGCTTAATAAATCACTTATATACCATCATTTTCCTTGTCCCTTCCTCAGCGCCCTTCTTGTAACGTATATATGACTCCACCACAAAGAGAATCATTGTCCCTGCATCCTACCATAAGACTTTTCCAACCAATAGACATAGATATACAATTTTAACCAATAGCTAATGCACATAATAGGTAATCAAGATACATATGAAGATAACGAAAAAACAAAGGATCCCATCTAGCACCTAACCTCACCCTAATAATACCCTTTTAATTTCAAACATATAACATGATAAAGAATCCAATCAGGGAACCCAACATGAAAAACATTCATCAAATCTTTTAACCATAACCAAGCTTTGAATCGTCTTTGTCGTGACTTCAGTTGGACCTGCAAACAACTAACAACTAGCTCTCTAAGAGCTTTAATAACATTAATCTCAGAAACATCACGACAATAAAATTAAAAATAGTTTACAACTTTAATTTACGAGACTTCTTCCTATTAAAACAAACCCCTCCTTCTTCATCATCTCTTCCGGATAGATTTCAATTTCGTAAGATTTATGCACCAGTGGGCGTATGTAAATTCAAATAGATTCTCTTTGCTGGTAAGCCATGTTCACGCCTTTAGTTGAGCCAAAATGAAGATTTCATAATTTCTCCGACCACTGCAATCCAAACACACCTCCAAGATCTGTTTATCTTTTGTGTAGCCCAATTCATATTAAACTGTAGGAAATGGGATTTGCCTTCCCTATGAACCACTGTTTGTTCCCCCACCCATTCACTACAGAGGCATCATATTCTCCAGGCTACTCTACATTCGAAGAATACATGAATTCCACTCATCTTTCCCACAAATAACACACATATTGCTTTCCAGGATTAACCCTTTTCTCTCCAAATTAGCACGCGTCGGAAGTCTGTCATTCAAAACTCTCCAGGCAGTTGTTAATGCTGAAGGTAACGCCTTGATGCTCCAAAGAGCCTCATACAATGTACTATTAGCTCCTTCGTCCCTTGTTCTTAAACAATTATAAGCCGAGTTAATCGTATAAGATAGTTTTTCAGCCGCCTTCCATATCCACTGATCCTTGGACCCTTTTAATAAGGTTTTGTTATATAACACGATGTGAGTTGGTTTTCCTCACCGATTTCCCACTCGAAAAGATTACTTCTACATGCCACTTTCCAATACCAAGTGTCGTTATTCCAAAAACTTACTTGTGAAAGGCTAGCAGATTTTTCATTGGCAATGGAAAATAGCCTCAGAAATTTTACTCTTAAGACCTTATTGTCTAACCACTTGTCTTCCCAAAACCTTATATATTTGCCATCCCCCAACTTCCACGAAATTTCATCTTCGAAGCAATTCCCCCATTCTTTTGACAACCACACTTTCTTTAAATCTTTCCACCAATTTGACTCCTTATAACTGCTGACTGCTCTTCTTAGTTCTCTCCACCCACCATACTTTGAATCTAACACTTCCCTCCACAAACCTCCCTCCTCTGACTGCATTCGCCAAATCCATTTCCCCAATAACGTCTCGTTAAATGTTCTTATATCTTTAATACCTAGTCCACCCGCCTCTCTAGATTCGCACACCTTTTCCCATGCCACCCATGCTATCTTCTTACCTTCCTTCCCCCAGCCCCATAGAAAATTTCTCTGTATCTTCTTAATTGTATCTACCACTAACTTTGGTATCTTATAGAACGACATATAAAACAGGAGTATTAACGAAAAAATAGATTTGAGCAAACATATTCTCCCCGCCATTGATAGAAATTTCCCTTTCCACCTGTCCAATCTTTTGCTTATCTTTTCAATGACTTTGCCCCAGAAATTAGTTCTTCGGTGGTTATCGCCCACCTCCATACCCAGGTATGCGAAAGGAACCTTCATAACCTCACAATTAAGATAGACGCGTACATCCGCAATTGGGGTTGTCTTATGCCCACCCCTCCCAATCGGATTTTTGAAAAATTGACTTTTAGTCCTGAAGCCAACTCAAAGCAGCATAACATAGATTATGAAGAATGTGAGTGGAAGTAGATTGGGGCCCTAGGCCTTTTAAAACTTTAGACATTCGGCAACAAGATGTAAGATTCAAGGACTTTATTAGGTCAAAATGGAATAGCTACGTTGATCACTTTGAAAGAAAAGTTGAAAAGGTTAAAATCAGATATTAAAATATGAAATAAAGAGGAGTTTGGAAATGTGAACTAACAAGTCGAGGAGATGAATAAGAGAGTGCAAGAGCTGGATGTAAAAGACGATGTAAATGATCTAAGCATCAACGAAAGGTTAGAAAGAAAGAACATTTTGGCAGAATTAAGTAAAGGCAGAATTAAACAGGAGGCGGTTGCTTATCAAAAGGCAAAGTGTAAGTGGTTGAAGCAAGGTGATATGAACACTAAATACTTTCTCGCAGTAACCAAATGGAGAAGAAGTAAAAATGGTCTGAATGGAATTCTTGAAAATGGTGATTGGGTGGAGGAACCAGAGACGATAAAGAGGAAAATAAAAGAATTTTTCGAGATGAGATTCAGGGAGGGGAAAAACATTCAGGTGAAATTGGATGATATTCGGATCAATAACATATCAGAGGAAGATAGGAAGATAATGTCATGCTTACGAGAAAGTTTTCTGAGGAGGAAATCAAGGAGGCTATATATGGGCATGTGAGGGGTCGAAAAGCCCTGGTCCGGACGGCTACAACTTTGACTTCTTAAAGTTTAGTTGAGAAATTGTGAAGGACAATTTTGTCAAGGCGACCAATTTAGAAACTATTTTATAAATTTTATTAATAATAAAATTTATTTTATATATTCATAACTTTTTTCTCTAAAATAATATCTAATTTAATCAATATAGTGATTAATTATTATTTTTTAAATTAATTTCTATTTAACGATTTTTTTTAGTTTATATATATAAAATTATAATATCTAAAAAAATAAATGTCATTTTTAAGCACGTACGTATCCATATACCAAATAGTATAATTTCCATGAGAGAGGAGGAGGGAGAGGAGGGAGGGAGTATTTTTTGTGTTTTTTTCAAGGGTTTTGTATTTTAATGTATTTAATAAATTTATTCAAATTTAACACAAAAATATTTTTTATTATATTTTTTATTAAAAAATATAAATAAGTATTAATATTATATATTAAAAACATTTAATTAATTCAAACCTAAAAAAAAATCATAATTCATTTATTTTTTAATAACAATGATATATTTGTAAACTTACAATAAATCATCCTCACAAATTCACTCTATCATCAGTCAATCCAAACAATATCATATATCCTCACACATCTTTCTAATCCTCACAAATTCACTCTCTCCCGTCCTCAATCCAAACATACTTAATATTATCTAAAATTTAAAAATAAAGGGAGTAGTATGTATCCATGGAAGTTGCAATAGCTGTCAGAGATGAATGAGCTTTCTTCGGGATTGAAATAAAGTTATGTGGGCGCTTTCAAAAAGAACGCCAAGTTTTTAGTCAATTTGTACTGTTTTCAGCTTTTTCAGAAAATGAAAATGTTATCGTATTTTTCCTCAATAGTTTGTATATTTGCGGTTGAGTTTTTACGGAAGAAACAGCTGAGAAGCTATTACAACCTCTCACCTACCTTTACACTTCCTGTACGGCTCAACTTCAAAAACTTCATTACCTTTCGGATAAAACCCATCAAAACGAGATCCACAATGTTAGGGTTATATTCACCTTTTCAAAACTACCTTTAAAACTTCAACGAACCACCTAATATCAAAGCTAAACCAAACTATTCCCCAGTAACCACTTTCTCTTCTTCAAGTTTTTCCATATACAACTCTTTCTCGCATTCTTTGCTATCTTTCATGTAGTATTCAATTCGCCTTTAATGTATACTTTTCTTATGTGTGTAGCTTAATTTTTTTGTGCAACATTGTGGATAAGTGTTATTTTTGGGTTATCATGACATTAATATAATCATGACAGTAATAATCAGTGTAAAAAAGTTCAGTTAATTATTATTTTTGTTTATTTATGAGATGCAAACTTAAGACATTGATTAGAAGATTGATGAAATGAACAGGTGGCGAATAGATGTTTTATAATACGGCACAATCAAGAAATTATTTGTGTCCTTTTGAGCAATGTGCTGTGGTGTTGGCTGAGCCATATTTTCTCCATCTGCCCTAACCCAGATTGGTAATAATACAGTTGTATTCACAAAATAAATGAAACTATGTTCAAAGTACTTGATTGGCGTAAACTAAATCTCCCTTTTCCGTTGTCCTCATTTTCCTCAACAACACCCACTTCTCCTTAAAAATAAATAAATAATGTTTTTAATTGTCATGATAGTACTTAGCACTAGTGGCTAGTCTCCTTTCAAAGATAGAGATGGGGAATCTCAGAAAATGATTATATAAGAGTAGTAGGACTGTACTTGGACCGTTAAGTAGGAGCAGAGAAGCTACCTCTGTGTTATAATTGTGATCTTTTTACTCATTGCACAATAGCTAGGGTTTTCACCCACTGAAATTGGTTCCAATCTGCAGATGTTCTCTTCCACATATGACTCCAACCTTTTTCCAAACTTTCCTTCATCTTCTTACCCTATCCTTCCTTTTCTCATTGATCCTGAAAATGATTTTGCAACCAACACCCTTTTTGAGGACCCTCTTCTCGTTCCTTTCACACCCATCACACATGATCCTCCATTCCCTGAAGAAACTGTTGCCAATTTTGCAGTTGCTGACTGCACTGCCATGCTTGAACAGGATGCAAACACTAACTATGGTTCCAACTATGGTAGCATGTCCAATTTTCTGACCCAGAAACCAGCCATAGCAAAGAAAGACAGGCACAGTAAGATTCACACATCTCAGGGTTTGAGGGACCGCAGGGTGAGATTATCAAGCGAAATAGCCCGCAAGTTCTTTGATCTTCAGGACATGTTAGAGTTTGACAAACCAAGTAACACCCTTGAGTGGCTTTTCACAAAGTCTGAGAATGCGATCAAAGAACTAGCCCAAAGTAAGCATAGCGGCAGTATTAGTGGGGGTGACAAGTGTTCCCTCGACGCTTCTGTGGATTCAAATAACAACAAATCATTGGCGGGTAGTGGGGTTGATGGTTCCAAAGGGAGGAAGTCAAAATGGGCACAGAAGGATGATGCTTGTGTTCAGACCAAAAAGGAGTCAAGGGAGAGGGCAAGAGCAAGAGCTAGAGAAAGGACTTGTTACAAAATGTGCAGCAATAGAAGGGTGCAGCAAGACTTTGATGAAAGGTGCTCTGCAACTGCAAACACTCAAATGCTGCACCAATTGAGGTCATCCATTCTGCCAGAACCTGAACCCTGCGGGAGATGGGTTCAGCCTTATAACCCTTTTCTCATTCATAACGAAGCACCAAGAGATGGATTTGACGTCATTGAGGAATCTATTATGATTAAAAGGAACATGAAGCCGTCATCTATGATGGCTTCTCATCACCAAAATCAAAACCAAAGTCAAAACCTTGTGATCCCTAGGGATGCCAGTTTCTACAACAATGTGTGCCCCTTGCTACCCTATTCCACTCCAGAGTGGGATACTAATGGGGCCGTTAGTGGACGCTCCAACTTCTGTGCAATAGGCACCATGAACCTATCTACATGTTTCATGAACCCGTGGTAAGTTTTAAATTTTTTATTCTTCGTTTAAAATCACTTCTTCAGCTTTTGAACTTGTGATGGAGTTTAGTGATTTTTGCGTCCAGATTTGTAGAGTTTCATTCAAACCTTTGGAAATTCTTGGGAGGAGTGCATCAATCAGAGTCGATACAACTGTGCTAGTTTTCGGTAAAATCTGATCAGAATGAAATCCTCGAGTGTGCTTTGCCTTGTAATCATCATCTCATAGTTCTGTGTTTCTTCTCTCTATCAGCAACTTTTTTCTGCCCTATATTCCCATTTTACAATGTTTGTACTGATTCTTGCTGATAACCAGCCAATGGCAAGTGAAAGTTCGCATACAGGTTTGCTGCGTCCTGCGTGTATTATATCTGTCCAATATTTAAAGTTTGATTGAACAAGTATTATCAAAAGTCATGAAGTCACTCGCTAGCAGCTTTATGCTTTTAGTTTCTTTATCTATGTTATTGGTTAGTCCTTAATGGTGAAAAGAAATCATGTACTTTGGGCGGAAGGGTTTACAAGGATCAGGAAAAAACTACGAAATTTCAGCTTTTGTCTGCAGTTAGCCTTATAGATGTTGGGGATTTGCTAATTTATATTATTTCGTTCACCTTTCCGAATTCAAGCATGGATAAATTGAACTCAACCACGTATTTCACACAAAAGCTCTGTGAACATCATACAGAGAATATCTCTAGCCGTGCTGTTTTGTTTCAAACTGAATTCAATTTCTCAGTGGAAATTTCAAGTTAAAAACTTCCTATTATTGTAGTTTCTCTGAAGCAAACTCGATGAACATAAATATTATTAGTTACAACGGAGGGTTTGGTGTAATATGTTTATTTTATAACCACAGAACATATTGTGAAGAGTATTAACCCTTTTTTTTTTGTTAATTTGGAAATCAGCTATTGAAAAGTTTATACCCTTACACATCTGGATGCAAAACTATGGATAAGAAACACTGGGTACTAATTATGTGTTGATGTTGCATGGCAAGCATTGTAGAAATATTCATCCATTCTTGAAATTTTAGCCTTCTGATGATGAATATGATGACTCATAACTTTATCCATATTTTTTTCATGCCAAGTTTCTCGTATTCAAAGGGATGGATCTTTTGATCTCTTTTCAAAGATCATAGATAAATGGCTACAATCCTTCGGGCTACCAAAGATGTTTTCATACGGCCTTCCATATGTTGGTAACGATACTTGATATATTAAGTCTCTGAACAAGAACAAAATGGAATGCTTAGGGCTTATGAATGCATGCACTCAAATTGTTATTATTGTCTAACACAGTTTATACAACAACGGAAATATTCAGTTTCTGTTTTCATTTTCAATTTTATGCCTCCTCATTATATTAGGTTCTACAAGAAAAGGAACTTGAATCAGCATATTACTGATGTTCTGATAGAGCATGAATGTTTAATACCATTGTGCGAGCATGATTTCTTAGAAGTCTGATGGTGTAATATATTTGATGATCTAATGATCGCTTACAGTTTCTTAAGCTTTTGATATCCTGTGCAATTATTATTTTGATGTATCAGAGTTGTTACCACGTTTTGAACTTATATACGCATCACATAAACACTTGAAGCTATGCGCCCAGGTAGGTGGAAATCCTATGCAATTCTAATTCTACACCTTCCTACAAACTGGTATTCATGCTCAATATTTTGCTGTCACAAGAGATATCTTTCTTTGTTGTGTTTTGAAACTAGTCACTATTTTACAGCTTTAACTGTGAGAGCTTACAGGGTTAACAAACCTAGCTGTTTAGTGGTTTAAATTGATTCTATATATATGGAATAATATACTCTTGAACCTAAAGCCCAAATGCATGAGCTGGTTTTATGGAAAAAGAAACCAATGACTGTTCATGATCATAGTAAGATACAGAATGTTGGATGTAAATGTTCAATCTGAGCTAGCTTCTCCATTTTGACAGGATATCCATTTGGAATTTTACATATGTTGATGTCATATTCAATGGAGGGCTCTACAACCAGAGGCCCTAATTATTGTAAGGAATTATGAAAATGAAAGAATATCAAGGGTTACACCAATATAAGGTATTACTGACCTATTAATTATTCTTAGATTCGAAGGTTTTTTGTACAGACTTGTTATCTTAGGTGCATGTTTTCTCTTGTTCTGCTAATTTAGGGCTTCCTGCAGTCTTGATCAATAATGACATACATATAGTTACTTTCCCACTATATATTTCATCGTTTTTACGGGATTAAATCCTATATATTGTATAAATGCATCTCATTTCCAAAACCTCTATAAACCAATGGTCAAAGTTTTCAGTTTAACTTAAAAACAGCGAATCAGGTTGATTTTACTGACAGAAAAAAGTATAAGATTGATACATAAATAAATGTGTTTGTGTTGATTCCTAGTATCATTTACTGCTACATATTCATATTACTGCACAGACTGTGACTCGTGACAAGTTGATTTGTGACTTGAACGACTTTTCCCTCAAACCTTATATACCAACAATAAAAGTTAAAAACCTTTATAGCTCTTCTTATAGTTATATTTTCTTGGAAGGAACTCTTCTTATAGATTAAAAAAAATTAAAATCATTACTAATTAATATCAAAGTGTAAACTCCCGCAATTAATATAAAACAACAATAACAGAAAGAAAGAAGATTCAAGTCTAAATCATTTTTTTCAAATTAACTTCTAAAATTAGATTTATAACTGTCAAATGAATATCGATGCCTTGTTTGTGCAAATTGTTTTGGGGTTCACTGAGTGCTACAATCATTTCACAAAACCAATCCCTCGTATTTACTATAAGCCATTGGTTGAATTTAATGCAGTCTAATATGTCTTCTTTACTGTCTAATGATTCTTGTTTAATGGGTTTTGTTTTCCTTAGGTATGCCCATGTTTAGTGTAATTTATCGTAGTTTGGGAGTTGTAATGGTTGAACATACATTATATCTATAAAGAAGAATTAAAAATTGTGGGAAGACAGTCAAAAGTCATAACATCTTACAAGGGTCAACAGAGGTATATTGTAATCTTAGTAGTCATTGAGCTGATAAAAAACAAATATTAGTAGTCATTGAACAGCTTGAAGTTTAACTAAAAGAGTCATCTGTTATATTAATATTAATGATGAACTGTTTTACAGGTTATGCATTTAGATCTAACATTTTTACTTTTGAAAGTTTTGTATTGATTAAAACTTGCAACAATATTCGTTGTCTTGGACTAATATAAAATAATAAGTTGAGTTTTGTTGAGACATATCTAGACAAGATAAAGCATAATTAGCAGTAATAAAGCCAATATGTGGTTTGGTTTACATTTTACCCCAGTTTTACCTACATCAGTAACTCCCACTCTCTCAAGACTCTTGGTCACCAGCTTTCTAAAACTATTTTTACTTTTTAAGTGGTATTGCAAATTATCTCACTTTTTTATTCCAACTCTCAACCTTTAACATTAGTTGCCTTGATAATAATTTTAAAAAAAAACCTTGACTAGACAAACAATATATTCAGTTTTAAAAAAAGGGATATGAGGTGCTGATATCTTTCTATTAATTACTATATATTGTATTTGCAAAAAAAAAAAGTAAAGATAAAATCTATGCATTTCACTAATTGAATGAAATAACTATACAATAAAAATATATAACCATTTCATTTCATATTAACAACATACCAAACACTAAATAACAAATTTAACAAAACAATTAAGATTGCAATAGTATACCCCGCATGACTTTTTATATAATTTATGCTTAATAAATTATTAAACACGTTTGACATCAAATTTTCATATACTGAGATTCCACTGTTCGATTAATATTTCACTATGAAAAGTTGTAAAATATCATTTTTTTTAAGAAAGAGTATTTTAATATTATATTAACTATTCAAATTTATAAATTTAACTATATTATTGTTGTTGTTTTGATGGATGGAGATATAAATGAAGTTAAATTTTTTTCTTTATGTCTTGTGTTACATATTTTATATGGTTTAGAATATCTACTCTTATTTATTATATATTTTTATTGTCAATAAAAAATTAAATAAAATGTTCAGCACAAAAATTGTGTTTAATGATGAACTTGTTTTTTTTTAATAAGAAAAAGAATCAATAACTTGTTCTAATCATGAGCTTGTACTAAATAATTGTAGTGCACCCCTAGTTGTATATTCCCCCTACTTTTAGAAATTATTTAGGTATGTCTTATACTTGGAAAAACAGTTTTCATACCTTATTTTTATCGGTTCTAGCTGCATATATATCGAATGAATGGCAATTAATGACTGGAATCAGACAAAAAAAATAATCAAAGATGATGTACAATACGAGAATATTCTTTAGTTTAAAAAAAAATATACTAGTTTGGTATAAAAGAACTAATAAACTAAAGAAGTGGTAAGGAGCATTCACATGAAAAGGATGCGAATAAATTGAAATTATAAACATAGCAGATTTTCAGTATTTTTTAAGGACAAAAAATATAGCATTTAATTATTCTTTACATGTTAAAATAGTGTAGCTATAGAACAAAGGAACTTGATATATATTATGTTTAGCTATATGGTTTAATCGTAAAGAGCTTTACTTCTAGCGTTCCTAAGGTTCTGTCATGTTCAACACTGCATGATTTTGACAGGAAGAAGAAATAAGATATAAATGCTGTAACAGCAGAGTGAGTTCCCTGGTACGACACTAGTGAACTAGTGTTAAGCAAGTATTGACCAAGAGAACTCTTAGAAACCAATATGGTTCTTCTTTTTTCCCAAAATATGTATATTTCACTACCTTCTCTAACGTACCTTTCTATATGTCTCATCAACTTAACCCAGGCCCTCATAGCTGGAACACCCACTACAACCAAGTGCCCTTTCTTTGAGATAATGATTGTGATTTTACATACTAAATAATGCTTTAGTTATTCAATTGCTATAAAACAAAGTCTGCATGTTTTCATAATTGTTTTGAAACTATTTTTGCCTATCAATTACTATATATTTTAAAGTTTGATGGTTCTACTATAATTTTTTTCTTTTGAGCCTAAACTTTTAATTGATGCCTTAATATTTTTGCCTTAATAAGTTCTCAAATTGAGAACTAATAAGAAAAAGTGTACAAACTATGTTAATGCTTCAGTTTTATTCTTAAAATGAATCTAATTAAATTAAAAGAAAAGGATATCTCTATACAAATACCACTTTTAACATTCAAATAATATTAAGAAATTCAAACGTAACCTAAAGTATATATAAATGCCCTAACCTTTAAAAGTCTTGTGCACAATCCCCTCATGCTTTCCTCCAAATTCTTGCTCCAGAATTGGAAATGGAAATCGTAGCTAAATTTTTTTCCCCAATCATGCCCCGTTTCCAAAAGGAAATTTCTTTAGTCACCTTATCTCCAACCCCACACAGATTCAATTGGTTCGTCCGTTCTCGTATTGTACTGACAAACACTCACGATCTAGTTAAAGCAATCATATCAACACTCGAAGAACGTTTTATTCATTTTTTCTTTTACTATTTTCATTTTCAAACACCAATAAGTTAACAAGTTACGTGTAGCGTGTGAGTGTGAAATGATTGGCTTCAAAGCTCGAAGCGATAATGTTGAAACTCACCTCTTAAATTGAAAGCTTTCGTTTGCTATGGTAAAAAGATGAATACTGAAGTGAATGGAAGAAAAGAGAACGAGGCGGAAGAGGATAGTTTAATTGAGTGAGAAAAATGAAAAAAAAATCTCATAGTAATAAAGAAATAAAATAATATTAATATGTAGGCGAATTTAAAATCATGCTTCGAAATGACAAAAATCTATATTTCAAAAGAGCAAAAATGATACCATTTAAAAGATAAAGTATAGAAATATTTTTTTTTAAAAAAAGTAAATAATAAAAATAAATATAAAAGAAGAGTTACTCCTTCTGTTGGTTGTTTGTTGTTATAAGCTTCTATTGTTCTTTTTGCTCCTTGTTGTGGTTGCAAAGAGATTGTATTGGGTTTGGTTTTGAGTTTGTACGGGTTAGATTTGAATTGGTACGGGTTAATCTTGAAAGTGAACGGGCTTTACTGGTTCTTGATTTGTTTGTCTCTCTATTTGTTAGTTTGGGAGACCAGAGAAATTGTCTCATATTTTTTAGGTATGTATAAGGTTGAACCACCCTTAAGTGGTTCTGTTATTCAATCTTTTTACTGATAAAAAAAAATAATATATATATATATATATATTAACATTTATACTATTATTATATGACTTTCAATGTGTACAAATATGTATTCATGCATCATTTTCCATTCTATAAATTTGTCCCAAAGTTGGTCCCCAAAACACAGTCAAGCATTAAATAATCCACTACTCATAGGACAAATGCTGGATGAAGTGGTTCAAATTTACCTACCCTATCCATTGCTTTCTCAAGCCCAAGCAGCAACACGTACTACCATGGTCTAAATGTTTTCACAACCAAAAGATCCAACCATAGTAAAATCAGATGCACTTCACTAGTTAGCTATATGTCCTGTGATGTTCTTTTCTTTTAGCATGACAAACAAAATTTATATTTAGTGAATGGTCAAATTCTAGATACTAATTTGAAGAGCAAAACTAGCAGTAAGCATGAAACAAAAGGCAAAACCTTGAAAGAAAATAATGAAGGACAACGGTATTTAACATCCTATTAATTTTCTAAAACAAAAAACAAAATGGCAGTTCTATATTTTGCCTGAGATTTTGACTTGCAACTAGTTGTACCTCCAGATGAAGGTATTTGTAGTCTGCCAGTCAAAACTTGGCAGTTTTTCGAGGAGATATCCTGGGAAATTGTTACTGTGGAATTAGAAGGTGGGAAGAGTGAGTGGTCAAGGGAAATCACACGTTACTCAACTTTATTCATTAGCTCAATAAATCCAATAGGTGTAATTCAGTTGATAATTTAGGCTATGTTTCTGGGAATAAAAGAGAGAAACTACTAACTTCAAGTTTAATAGAGTCTCAAACTGAATATTAATTCTATAATCTGTCAAAAAAACTCAAAACTTGTAGAATATTTTGGGACCACCCGTAGGACCAAAGACTCTAATTACAATAATTGAAGAAAAAAAAACTCAATAGGCTTAGGAGTTTATTATAATGTGAGTTTAGAAAATAAAAATGTGGACTATTTTATTAATGAGTTAATATTGGCCTTTTATATGTATATATTATTTTAATTAAAATATATAAGATCTAAAAAAAAGTGATGAAATAATTTTAGTAATGAATATGAATAAATCACATACAAGAAGTGCTTATTTATACATCCAAAGAAAATAAATATGTAGGCTTTGCCTTACTATATACAGTTCAGAGCTTAACATGGTTATAATATAAATATATATATATATATATATATATATATATTAATAAAAAAACCTTGAAATATTTTACTCATTAATAGCTGGAGGTAACTTATGAGTAAGTTGTAAGAAAAAATATTGCTGTTATCTTGTGCATTAAAAGTGAACTAGAACTTCAGAAAACAGAATAAAACTTAAAAGACTTGTTTTTTAAGGAGAGGAACCCGCACTAAATTCATATTTATCAAGTTATAGAAACCTCAGAAGGTGAGGCAGCAGTAGATGATCAATTTGTGCATGCGTGTGAATCATCTGCATTTGAGACCAAACAGAAGCTGCAGTTTGGCATGATATTGGGGTCGCTGCAATCAGCAGTGATGACAGGCACACAATAGGCAAAATGACTTACTATCTTGAGATGTTAGTCCTCTCATGATGAGGACTTTTTGTGTTTGCATTGTAAGCTAGTGTATTCTGCTCTAGGTAAGGGGAAAATTTACTTGTTATGATTTTTTTTTTCTGATGATGATCATGAAAATTTTCTGGCCTTGTTGGTGGATTACGTGTGTAATTTTTTTTATAAGAGTTTGGTATCCTTCAAATATTCTTTATGGTTGATAAAATAAGTTAAGTCGGCTCAATTTACCAAATCTTAACTCCCTTCCACTCCCACAACAAGATAATTAACCAAATCCTAATTAACTATAGGCATTCCTTTTATCTTAATCTTAGTAATCAGAATTGTTTACCAAACCTCTTGGGATTGACTCCCCTTGGCTTCAATTATCTGAGCTTCTTTACCTACATGGTTGCAAATTTTACTATAAAAAATAGATATGGTCTAATTAAGTTTGAGTCTTTCATGTTTTAAGCACAAAATGTCTTCTCAAAGAGAGTATAATATCTTTACAATTAATTTCAAGATCTCATTATAACAACTTTGGTATGTTAGCTTGTATTATAACTTGCATATATAACAGGGAGGATCATCATCATCACGTTTTTAACTGTGAGAAAGAAGTGGAAGAAAACCTAAATATAGCATTTGGTTAATAAGGTCCTTTTGTGATGAAACCACCAATAAACCAAAAAGGATATATAAAGGAAAGAAAATGATGAAATGTGCAGGCACTAGTGGGCACTAAGGACTGATTGGAAGCAAGAAAAAGTTGTACACATGCTCCATCCTTTTTCTGTAAGAGAAAAAATCATGCCGACAATATATTTTGAAGAGGTTTAAGCTCAATTGTAGTCATGTCTCACATCAATAGAGTTAGCCCTCTTCGTCCAAATGACATGTCTTATACCGCAATGCAACTGCCACAGAGAAAGAGACTAGAGCTACCACTTGCCTAGCTTTTAATACCTAGAACAAATTAAATAGGGCCAAAAGGCCATTGCCGTCAACTTGGCATGCCCTATTTCTCTTTACAATCTTTATAACACTGCTACCACCCAACGTTCAAATGGAGCTATTAACCTTATTCATTGACTGCAGGTAATTTGACTAATAACCACAAAGAAATTTATATAGAATTAATAACAATGAAGTTGAATTAGATTAAAGGATTATTGAAGAAATTAATGTATAGGTGGGTAAGAAAAAGCTAGGAATTAGTATGGTAGGGGAGGAGATTAAGCCTCAAGTGTTGATTTTCTTATCGTATATTGATGTTCAGCAGTTAACACCTCAGCTATGCCTACCAACTTGGACACTCTGTAGGAAATAGAAACCACAAATTGGTAGGAGGAAGTGATAAAACTGTGACATCCAGTTTTACAGTGTGCTAAATATGCATAAATTATGTTTGTTCTCGTTCTTTGTTTCTAGGTTCCTTTGTAACTATGGATTGTTATTGTAACAATAGTTAATGGGGTTCATGTTCATAGTTAGGATTGTATGCAGTTTCTAATGTTGTTTGGATTGTTTTGTGCTACATTTTTGCTGGCAAAAGTGTGGAAGGCAAGTATAAGAGACTTAAACCTTTAGGAAATAAGAGCTTCTTGGTTTTTGTATACAGGTAAGAATATTCTTGAAGTATCTCTTTTTATTCATTTTATTCTTTGTTAATAAAAAAATTGTGCAATTCGTTGTTGATGCATTATTTGTGTGCAAAACTATGGTTATTAAGAACATTTTAAGATGTTTTGAACTTACATTAAGTAAGATAAGAGACATAAGAGTGCAATCTATGTTGATTGAAAGGTTTTATATGATTTTAAATTACAGTATATCGGTTGGAAAAATTATAGAAGAAAAGAATTTTGGTAAGATCTGATAAAAAAAAATAAGGAAGATGGTAGCTATATGGAAAGGAAGACATATATACTTTGCAAGAAGGATCACTTTCATAAAATCAATCATTTCTATCACCCCCTTTGTACTTTTTTATCAATTTTTAAAATACCATTGAGCATGGGAAAAATAATAAGGAGAATAAGGAGGGGGGTTTTCGTGGGGATGGAGATATGAATGTACACAAATTTCATGGGTACGTAAGTGAAAAATTATATATAAAACTAAGGAAGATGGTAAATTAGGTGTAAAGGATTTGAAACTATTTAACATAGATCTATTGAAAAAATAAAATTAGAGGTTTGGAAAGGAAGATCCAAAGATACATATCAATGTCAAAATATGAGCATGAAGCATTACATGAAAAGAAATATTGTAATCATAATTTGTGGCGGTGAAGGGATAATAATAAGAGAGTATGTGGAGAAGGAAAATGGAAAAACTGGATCGAAAATAATGTAAGGTGAAATAGAGGTATAAGAAATAAAATAAAGTTTTTGGAAGATAAGTGGTTAGGTAAAACCTCACTAAGTGAGGGATTTTTTAGATTATATACCAACTCATGTTAAAAAGAATTTTGGAAAGATAACTAATGAAAATGGAGAAGAAAGTGGTTTAAATGGGAGAAAGATACGGTGACCATAATGATGCGAGAGGTTGAGGGGAGGAGAGTATACTATATCGAGATGGGGAAAAAGAGTGGATATGGAAGGATGACGAAACACAATTGTATAGGATGAGCTATAATTGTAGTTAGTTTTAGTTAACTAATAGATTTTGATGGTAAAACATGTAAAAGGGTTGAGATACCCTAAAATGTCTCATTTACCTTAATTCGTTTATTCTTTGTTGGAAAATTAAGTGTTGGATGTATGTATTAATAATAAATAAAGTACAGTTACACAGGATAATTTACAAAATAAAAGACTAGAGGTGAAAAGTAAAACGTGTCATGTGTGAAATTAATGATAAAACTATCCGTATTAGATACATATGGAACACTTGTGATCCATGGTTTGGAGTTTCCTCATTATATAACAATAGTGTACATATTCACTTTTACCAGTTTGAATATCAATGTATGTGGGTGGTGATAATTTGAACTGTTTTGAATCATATAGAAATAGTATTATTTTTAGGAATTCAATAACAGATATTGAGGAAGTGTTTACTCTAACACAAATCAAAGCATGAGCTTGATCAAAAAATATATATCCAAAAGCAACATTCTAGATGTTTGAGTCCAATTATGTGTTTACAATCCATGTGCCTGTAGCCAAAGATATGTATAAAGGAATTTAAAAAAAGAGTACAAGGGTGAGGAAATCAATAACCATGGTCTTGATTCCACTAATTAACTTCACATTATTATTTGGTGGAACAAGGGAGAATTATAGTGTATTTCCTTAGATGGTAGTATAACTGCATCTAATATTCATCATAATTTTGGCGGAACACAACTAGCAGAGGGTATCCACATGCAATAGGCATAAGTCTGGTGCATTCCATAGTGTGAAGTATGAATCTATTAGACATCTGGTACGTGTAGGAAATTTTATGTTATAGCCTTCTGGGTCATAATCTCAGGTGCATATGCGACGCTCTGTAAGATATATTTTAGGTATCTAGTACTTGTAGGAGTATGCCTGATATATATGTAGGTGCATATTGTTGTATGAAAGCATTGTATGGAGTTGTGTGGGTGTTTTCGCTAACCTGGTTCTCATAGGTAAATAAGGTGATATGACATATGTATGGAAATGTAGCAATTTTGTTCAACCAGAATTCTAACATGTAAAGATAGAACTAAACAGGGGAATTAGAAGTAAGAATAAGTAAGAATGACAGCACCTATATGGCCTTAGAGATTGTATGGGCATATTATTCAGTTACATAAGGGTTGAAATTCTATTTTGGTCACAGATAGTCTTGTAAGGATCATCAGTAATAGGGGTCAAGTAATAAGGGAGTGGGAAATCATGAATTTGCTGTGTAGAACTTGGTTGTGAACATTTTGCAGCTTTTATCAATAAGGAACGCCAAAGGAAGGCAATAGGAAGAAAAATCTGCAGTAAAATGAATTCAGTGTGGGTAAAATGAATTCAGTGTGGGGAGGAAGTTTAACAAGGGATCACTTCATAGGAATATAATACTGATTGCTGTTAAATACAACAATGTGAAAACTAAAGTCATATGTTATTATGATTAGTAAGGGAGAGACTATTTAACTTGGAGACAATATATGCGGACGTACAATTTCTTCTCGAAAATGAAGGTTCTTTCTTTAACTCATATCATAATTTGGAGGGTGATTGACAATAAGATTGTTTATAAGGTAAATCTAGATAGACGAGGGGTTGGGGTCGAGAACAACTTTTGTTGTTTATGTAGGATGTCAAATGAGTCAACAAGTCATTTGTTCTTCGGATGCATAATTGTTTGGCTAGTGTGGAATCTCTGTTATGATTTATTAGGAGTGAGTACTGTTGACCCTCTTCTTTCTGGATCACACTTCGAGCACTTCAAAATTCTTGATGCGTTTACTGTTGAATAAACTTTAATGTAATTTGTGGGTTTTAAAGTTAGAAGTTACTAGAAAAAAGTAGAATGGGAGTTTGGATATGTAAAAGGTCAAAAGTTGTGAGTGGGATTTTAATTGTGTTGTTAGTGGGGTTTTAAGGCCATAATGAAGACTTTTCTAGAAGAGCTTCCTAAAGCCTATAAATAGGATGCTCTCTCAATTGTAAGATACACCACAGAAAGAAATACAATAGAGAGATTTACAAAGAAGAGTGTTTCTTTTAGAGAGAATTTAAGTGTGAGTGAGTGTCTATTTTTTTACAATTTGGTATCAAGAGCCAATGGCGAATGTGACGGGTCAAATACCGCTACCACGGTTAACGAAGGCGACCAGATATGACAACTGGAGCATTCAAATGAAAGCTCTTCTCGGTTCTCAGGATTCATGGGAGGTGGTCGAAGAAGGTTTTGAAGAACCGACCAATACCACGGGTTATACGGCAGCTCAAACCAAGGCATTGAAAGAGATGCGATCGAAAGATAAGGCAGCTTTGTACATGTTGTATAGAGCTGTTGATGAGGCAATTTTTGAGAAGATTGTTGGTGCGTCCACTTCAAAGGAAGCATGGGACATATTGGAGAAGGTGTTCAAAGGAGCTAACCGAGTTAAGCAAGTGCGTCTACAAACTCTGCGTGGCGAGTTGGAGAACATGAAGATGATGGAGTCAGAAAGTGTATCTGACTACATCACGCGTGTACAGGCTGTGGTAAATCAACTCAACTGAAACGGTGAAACTCTAACCGATGCACGAGTTGTGGAGAAGATTTTGAGAACATTAACAGACAATTTTGAGAGTATTGTGTGCGCGATAGAAGAGTCAAAGGACCTTGCGACGCTCACAGTCGACGAGCTCGCCGGTTCTCTCGAGGCACACGAGCAACGAAAGAAGAAGAAGAAGGAGGAAACACTCGAGCAAGCACTTCAAACCAAGGCGTCAATCAAAGACGAAAAGGTACTCTATCATCAAAATTCTCAATATAGAGGGCGTGGTCGTGGAAGTCGTGGAAACGGTCGTGGTGGAAAAGGCAGCAACCATGAAGGGTACTATAAGGAGAAGGAACAGTCGAGCCAACCAAATTGGCGTGGAAGAGGACGTGGTAGAGGAAGAGGCGGCCGATCGAATTATTCTAACATCGAGTGCTACAAATGTCACAAATATGGTCACTATGCGAAGGATTGTAACTCTGACAAATGTTACAATTGTGGTAAAGTGGGGCATTTTGCAAAAGATTGTCGTGCTGATATAAAGATAGAAGAAACAACCAACCTAGCCTTGGAAGTCGAAACGAATGAAGGTGTTCTCTTGATGGCTCAAGATGAAGTCAACATTAACAATGACACTCTGTGGTACCTCGACTCTGGAGCAAGCAACCATATGTGCGGTCATGAGTACCTATTTAAAGATATGCAAAAGATTGAAGATGGTCATGTTTCATTTGGAGATGCATCAAAGGTGGAGGTCAAAGGGCGAGGTACGGTTTGCTACTTACAAAAGGATGGCTTAATTGGGTCACTCCAAGATGTTTATTACGTACCAGACCTCAAGACCAACATTTTGAGTATGGGGCAACTCACGGAGAAAGGTTACTCGATATTTTTGAAAGATCGACTCCTACACTTGAAGAACAAGCAAGGGCGTTTGGTTGCCCGAATTGAGATGGCAAGAAATCGGATGTACAAGCTGAATTTGAGAAGCATACGAGAAAAATGTTTGCAAGTCAACATAGAAGATAAGGCATCGTTGTGGCATCTCCGTTTTGGTCACCTACATCATGGTGGACTAAAAGAGTTAGCGAAGAAGAATATGGTGCACGGGCTACCCAACATAGACTACGAGGGAAAATTTTGTGAAGAATGTGTGCTCAGCAAGCATGTGAGAACCTCGTTTCCAAAAAAGGCTCAATATTGGGCTAAGCAACCTCTCGAATTGATTCATACCGACATATGTGGACCAATTACTCCAGAGTCCTTCAGCGGTAAAAGGTATTTCATTACCTTCATTGATGATTTCTCACGGAAAACTTGGGTTTACTTTCTGAAAGAAAAATCCGAGGCATTTGAGGTGTTCAAAAAGTTCAAGGTGATGGTGGAGAGGACAACTGATAAACAGATCAAAGCTGTACGATCTGATAGAGGTGGCGAGTATACTTCAACGACTTTCATGGAGTATTGCGAGGAGCAAGGCATAAGGCGATTTCTAACTGCACCATACACTCCTCAACAAAATGGTGTGGCCGAGAGGAAGAATCGGACCATTCTCGACATGGTTCGATCAATGCTTAAGAGCAAAAAGATGCCAAAGGAATTTTGGGCGGAAGCTGTGCAATGCGCCATCTATGTGCAAAATCGATGTCCACATGTGAAGTTAGATGATCAAACACCACAAGAGGCATGGAGCGGACAAAAGCCAACAGTTTCTCATCTCAAAGTGTTTGGTAGTGTGGCTTATGCACACGTACCAGATCAACGAAGAACGAAGCTCGAAGACAAAAGCAAAAGGTATGTTTTTATTGGGTATGATGAGAAGACAAAAGGGTACAAGCTACTTGATCCAATAAGCAAGAAGGTGACGGTGAGTCGTGATGTGCAAATAAATGAAGCAAGCGAGTGGGATTGGAACAATTCTTCAGAGGTTATGATTGAAGTTGGAGAATCATCACCGACAAGTATAAATTCCGAAACAACCGATGATGAAGATGAACCACGACAACCTAAAATTCGAAGTTTGCATGATTTGTATGATTCGACAAATGAGGTACACCTAGTATGTCTTTTGGCAGATGCTGAAAATATCAGCTTTGAAGAGGCGGTGCGAGACAAGAAGTGGCAAACTGCCATGGATGAGGAGATTAAAGCGATTGACCGCAACAACACATGGGAGCTAACAGAATTGCCAGAGGGAAGTCAGCCCATTGGTGTGAAGTGGATATTCAAGAAAAAGATGAATGCTCAAGGCGAGATAGAGAGGTACAAGGCGCGACTCGTTGCGAAGGGATACAAACAAAAGGAGGGAATTGACTACGATGAGGTGTTTGCTCCCGTTGTAAGAATGGAGACAATTCGATTGCTCATTTCCCAAGCGGCTCAATTTAAATGGCCGATATTTCAAATGGATGTCAAGTCGGCATTCTTGAATGGTATGCTTGAAGAAGAAGTTTACATCGAACAACCACCTGGGTACATGAAAATCGGAGAGGAGAAGAAGGTGCTAAAATTGAAGAAGGCACTTTACGGGTTGAAGCAAGCACCGCGAGCATGGAATACTCGTATCGATACATACTTCAAGGAGAACGGGTTCAAGCAATGTCCTTACGAGCATGCTCTTTACGCAAAGAACAATGGAGGTAACATGATATTTGTTGCTCTTTATGTTGATGATCTCATTTTTATGGGTAACAATAATGATATGATAGAAGAGTTTAAGGGCACAATGAGACGGGAATTTGAGATGACAGATTTGGGATTGATGAATTTTTTCCTTGGCTTGGAAGTTAGACAAAAAGAGACAGGTATTTTTGTATCACAGGAGAAATATGCAAAGGAGATTTTGAAGAAGTACAAGATGGAAAATTGCAACCCAGTATCAATACCAATGGAACCAGGTGCAAAACTCTCAAAGTTCGATGGAGGAGAACGTGTCGATGCAAGTAGATACCGGAGTTTGGTAGGAAGCCTTCGTTATCTCACATGCACAAGGCCGGATCTTTCATTAAGTGTCGACATCATAAGTCGATTCATGGAGGAACCGGTTTACTCACATTGGAAGGCGTTGAAGCGAGTCCTACGGTACATCCAAGGTACTGTATCACTCGGATTGTTCTACTCAAAAGCAGAAGATTACAAGTTGGTGGGTTACTCTGACAGCGATTGGTGCGGAGACATAGATGATCGGAAAAGTACATCGGGATATGTATTCTTTATGGGCAACACAGCATTTTCTTGGCTTTCAAAGAAGCAACCGATCGTGACGCTATCGACGTGTGAAGCTGAATATGTGGCAGCATCTTGGTGTGTATGTCATGCGATATGGCTAAGAAACTTGTTGAGTAAGATGGAGCTAAAGCAACTAGATGCAACTGTGATTCAAGTTGACAACAAATCAGCAATTGAGTTGGCAAAGAACCCAGTGAACCATGAAAGAAGCAAACATATTGACGTTCGTTTTCACTTTATTCGTGATCATGTGAAGAAAGGAAGTGTGGAATTTGTGCATGTGGCAAGTCAAGATCAAGTTGCTGATATCTTCACAAAACCGCTACCGAAAGTCTTTTTCGACAAATTCAAGAAGATGATTGGCATGATGGATGGTAGAAACATTTAAGTTTATGGGGGAGTTTTGTTGAATAAACTTTAATGTAATTTGTGGGTTTTAAAGTTAGAAGTTACTAGAAAAAAGTAGAATGGGAGTTTGGATATGTAAAAGGTCAAAAGTTGTGAGTGGGATTTTAATTGTGTTGTTAGTGGGGTTTTAAGGCCATAATGAAGACTTTTCTAGAAGAGCTTCCTAAAGCCTATAAATAGGATGCTCTCTCAATTGTAAGATACACCACAGAAAGAAATACAATAGAGAGATTTACAAAGAAAAGTGTTTCTTTTAGAGAGAATTTAAGTGTGAGTGAGTGTCTATTTTTTTACATTTACTTCAGTTAATCTGATTATGGATAATGTTTGGATCGCGTTGGTTAGCGAGATTTAGAAACACAAGAATAATTGTTTATTTAAAGGAGAAGTGATTGATCATTCTAAAAATTTTTCCTGACACAAACTAAGGTTTGGTCTTGGATCTCTTCAAAGGTATCGTCAGTGAGTTTCTCATTCTCTGATTAGTGTCTATAACCCCTAGTATGTGTGCATTCAATTTAAAGTTACTATTAGGACGGCGGGGATGGTTATTGATCTTTCTATTGTATTTAATTGGTAGTGTTGGGATAAGCAGTAGGAATTCTTTTGGGATTTTGTTAAAGTATGAGGAGAGGTGGTTTGTCTATCTTCTTCTATATAAGGATTGGAACACCTTTTAAGTGAGCTTGTTTAATTTATTTATTTTTTACTGATAAAAAAAATATCTAACCAAACAACCCCCTTATTCTAATTAATATATTTTTTCTTGTTTCTATAAAAAAAAATATTTTTTTTTCTCATAAATAAAACCTTTTTTAGTCATCATATTTACATTCAACTAAGAAGATATATAAACAAAAATACAAATTATTTTATAAATTAAAATTAATTTATTCATAAACTAATTTATAAAAATGTATATATATAAAACTAGAACTCTTAGAAAGCCATTGTAGTTAACAACAGGATTTTCTTACAATAAAGTGTGAAAGAAAATTGATTTACGTGAATATATAAACCCCAAATGTCTACATCAGTGTGGCATGGTGATATGGGCAGATACCAGTTTCCAGAGTATCATTACCATCTACGTGAATCTCAGCCTAAAGTCTTCCAATCCTATTTTCTCTTTTTTTTTTTTTTTAATCAGGTCAATGTCGCTTTCTTAATCTGTTTGAACATTGACGTGTTTTGAGTCATAATAAATATTTTTTTTAAGCCTTTAATGGTTTTTTTTATTTATTTTGCTTACCTATTTTTCCCATGTACCTAATACAGGGAAAGGGATTGTTTGATAAGAGATAAAATTAATTTAATCATTTCATTGATAGACAAAAATAAGAAAATTTAACTTAAATAAAAATGGAATCACTTTTTTTATTTCCTATCAAATCAATTAAATTACACTATTTTAAAAATACTTTGTATATTTTTTATTTTAAATTTAATAAATAATTAAACATGATATTTTTTTAATTCATACAATTTATTTCTTTTATATATTTTCTTCAAAATCAAATATGTTTTGTTTTGTATTGTTTGAATGAAGAAGGAATAAATAGTTTTTTATTTGATTCATGAGGATTTATATTAAATAATTTTATGACTCTTTAACGTAATGATAAACACTATAATATTAAATTATAATTTTATAAACTAAAAATTATTAATATCTAAAAAATTTATATTATTAATAAAAATTTATAAAATAATTTTTAAATTAATATTTAATATTAACTATTAATTACTTTAGATTTTAATTGATAATAACTAATTTAAAATTAAAATAACTAATATGTTAAATATTAATTTAAAAACTATCTTATAAATTTTTATTAATAATAAAAAATATTATAAATAATAATTAGTACTAATAATACTAATAATTTAAAAAATATATATATAAAATAGCACTAATAATTATTTTTTAATTTTAAATCAGTTTATATTTAATTATATTTTTAGTGAAATAAATGTGTAATTAGTTAGATTTATTATTCTTTAAAATATTTACAGCAGTATTATTATTTGGGGGTGAATAAGATGAGTCCCGTGCTATTTTCCACTTCCTTTGTTTTTCTCATTTAAAGGTATATTCATCTTTAACTCGTTTTCCCTCTCCTAATTTCTTCATTGTCTTTTATTTTCTTAAATGATAAAAAGGTTGATACAGTATTCTAAATGTGTCCCTATCTTTTACTCTAGTTACAACAAAAGTCATCTATAATGAATATTATATAAATAAGTAATTTTCAAATCATTTTAACTGTCGGAATTGATTTGTTCATATTTTTTTATAAGGGGTAAAACATAATATTTTGTATGGGAAACGAATGAAAGGGTTATTAAAAATGATTGTTTGTAAGTTATTTTTAACCAATAAGAGAAGATCAGTTTGTAATTGTTGTGTTTTTGTTTTGTTATATCATTATCTGTGTTGTAATGTTAATGGGATCTTTAGCTATGTTAAGAAGTTTGATAAGTTTGATGTGGAATTCTCCATATACATCTATAAAATATTTTATTTATTTTTTATTGATAGAAAAATTGTTTTGAATACTTGTTCAGTATTTTATTTTTCTTAAATGTCAATTGCATATAAATACTCTATGTTTATATCAATATAACAAGAAATTGTTATTGTGAAAGATCAGTTTCTTAAGCATGTTTATCCATTGTTATAAATTATTTAAAATGGTTTTAGAATAAAAAAATAGCAAGAAACTTAATTAGTGTCACCACGTTTTGATCAAACTATTGGTTTCCACAACTAGTTTTCATTTTCTGCTAACAGCTAGCTTTCATTTTCTGTTTTATTAGCAGGACATTTCATACAAAATATACTATAGTTACTACAACTGAATGCCATTAGATGAAAGCCAAAGTGTGTTGGATTTGGATTATCGGTTCGAGTATTTTCTATTCATATTTTTACTTTTAATACCTGCATTTTTTACAAATTATCTTTCAGGGGAGAGCTTTAGTTTTGGATTAAGTTTTTTCTTTACTATGCCTGCAGCTTTTTACTACTCAAGCATTATAACAGTAGAGTTGCAGACAAATAAAAATTAAGAGAGGATCCTTAAGGCTATTGAAAAGATTAATTAAGGTTATATTATAATATAACAAAATCATTAAGTAAACGTTTTATAACAAAATAGAAGCAATGGAAAAAGAAGATCATAGTTAAGAATTTCATACAGTACTTACCATGAACACTTGATTCCAATGCAATTACAATGGTAAGCTCCTCACCTTTACGCACCAGAATAAGTCACTAAATTTCCAAAAAGCAAATAATATATGTCTTAGAAAAATGAAAACCCACAAAAAGAGGAAAGATAAGTGATTCTCACGTTGATATGTGACAAAGAGATCAACGCACACAATTTTTCTATGGCGGGGATTATATACAGTGTGATAGAATCCAAAATAGAGAGAGAAAAGATGCTTATTAAATACAAAAGTGCTCTTGCTTCTATAATTTCTGGCTTATCCCTCACTCTTAATAATGAAACTTAAATCCTTGGCTTGGAATTTGCTTAGTAGAAAAATAGATTCAGAAATGGTTTCTCTTTTCTTCATCATTGTTTTCCTCTTGAAACACCTTTAATTCCCAATATAGAACGAAGATTTACATATTTTTTAGAAAAAACGATGACAGTAGTACAGGAAGAGAGAACAAAGTTATCATATAAGGGCAAAAGTTCTTTATTTATGCTATTACACAAATGGCATATGGAATAGTATCATGTAAAAAACATAGAATAGTGCAAATCTTTTGCAGTGAAAGAAACTCATACTGTTACAAATGACCAAGGACACACAAATAACATAACATACCAGGAGAGAAACAAACATCACCACAGCAAATAATTAGGGAATGCGTGTCATGCACAAAACAGTGAAACACTGTACTCCAGCGGATGAAGGGTGAGAGTTTATCAGAGAAGAAGCTAAATTTGACCAAGTTGAAACAGAAATTATAAAAAGACAAGAAAGAAGAACATTTGAACAGTCCACAAGTACTCGACCGTAAACAATCATGGAAATTATTTCATTATATACTCCCTTATCCTTTTTATCACATCATTAATCATATTACATTTTTTTTCTCTTTCTATCCTTATCCTTGTCTCTTTTCTGTTAAACAAAAAATTATTCAAATACAGTTATTCCACTGAAAAAGCGAGTATTCATTAAAATATGTGAAAAAACTGATAGAAAGAACAATGCAGACGCACAGTTATAATATAACCTTGAGAAGGAGGGTAGGGATGTAGATTAGAGAGAATGATTGCTTTGAAAAAGTACTTTGAGTCATAATTATAATAACCTCGAGAGAGTGAGAATCAGAGAGAGAGAGTTTGTGAGATAACATGACATGACACACATATAAGGTGGTACTTGGTAGTAGTTGCTGAAGTGTACGAATTCTCTGCATGTTTGGTTTGGTTATGTACAGAAAAGTGCGGAAGCTAGCTATGGTTTCTGTAGGTTCTCAGGACAACATACTGCGTCATATTAGGTTGTGAATTTTGTACTTTTGTCTGGAACTCGAAAGAGAGAAATAAAGGACTAATAACACATCTACACCACTCCTTATATCATATTCTGTAAAATCCTATTATATGCTTCACTGGTTCATGACTTGTTTTTTTCTTATTTTTTCAATATATTTGTCTTAATTATGGTTAAATATTTCTTTATTACTTTTTAAATTGGGTTTTTGTTTCTTTCGATTCTTCAACTACATTTTTTATTTTTTATTCATTTAATTTTATATTTTTTATTCATTTAATTTTATAAGATATTATTTTTAGTTCATCGAATCAGATCAAGTTAGTAATATTGATAATCTGAAAGTGGTTTATTTAATATTTGTCACATAAATTTAATTAGATAACATGATTTTTTATTTTTTTACTTTATCAAGGACCTAAAAATATCTTTTACACTATTTATTCTGATCTTTAATTAAAAAAATTATTTTTTAATCCTTTGATTTTTTTAAAATGTTATTTTTAGTCTTTGATGTTAGACAATTCTAGCAACAACTCTTTTGGAATTCTTAGTTTTTACATGTAAAGAGACACTTTGCAATATTATTCTTTCCTATTTCACTAGAGAGTGAAGTATTTACCAATGACAAGTTTGTAATAAACTTTGTCCAACTACTTCCAAGTTAAATTCACATAATCAATATTAAGTACGTGATCATTTGTTATATTATTAAAGACTAAAAATAATATTATACAAAATCAAAAGAGTAAAATATGAAAATTGAACCAAAAAGAAAGAATATATCCAATTTGAGAACTAAACATTGAAACAATCATTTTATTAAATTAAATTTGTGATAAATATTCAGCAAATGACCATTTTCCATATCATCAATGTTATTAATATTGTCTAATTCTAGTATCTAAATATTTTTTCTCAAAATTGAAAATATAAAATGCAAAATTTTAATTAAAGGAAAAAATCATCATCAATTTAAAAGACTGAAAACATGTTTAATTATTCTATCAATATAATTTTTATTTAAAAAAAATGTTAAAATATAAATGTTCAGATTCAAGACAATTAATTAAATCTTTTTTTTAAAGGATCCGTTCAACACCACTAGATGCATAATGGCATTGGTGCTAGCTACCCATGTTATTATTGTTTTTTACAGTAGTTTTGGTTACTACGTCACGTAAATATAAATCTGATTTTATCTTGTCCACTTACCCAAGGGTCTAAGACCTAAAACTGCGGTAATGATATCAAAAAATTTAAAACCACAATTTATTATATATGAAAAATTAATTATTATATTTATTAAATTAAATATTATTTTTAAATTAAAAAATATTAATATTTAAATTAATTTTATTATTAATAAATAGTTTTTAAATTAATATTTAATTAATTATTAAGATTTTAGTTGTTAATTAATTAGAAATTATTTATTAATAATAAAAATTTATTTAAATATTAATTATTTTTAATTAATATAATAATTAATTATTTATTATTTGTAAAATTAATTTTTATTTAATAATTTTTTTAATAGTGACATATGAATTTATAGTGTTAAATAACTCAAAGGTACTGTATCTCAACTCAAGAGCTTATCAAGATTTCAAAGTTTAAAAAATATCTACATTTATCTAAAAATTATCCATGAATAATATTTTTACATCTTGAACAGATTCGATTTTATATGATTTTAGTCCTATCTTTGTGGAGACAAATTATAACAGTTTTTTTAATTGAATTATTGATGTATAATTTGTTCTTGAAAACTATTTCTAGAGTAGTTATTTTATGAATTTTGAAGCAGGGGGTTAGGTAAAATATATAGGTTGTATCTGGTATTTTGGCGATCACATCTAACTTTACTAACTTCACCAACTGCTGAAGCTTCAAATCTATAAATAAATAAATGTATGTTTTGTTAAATATTTGAAGGAGCAGTGATTACAGTACTTGTAGAAGTAAATGAATAGTGTAATGAAGCCCAGGTATAGGACACCATGTTCCCTTCAACATTGGCAAAGGCCAAGTTTGACTCCATCTTTATCACGCTTTTCATGCCTGCCTCTCCTCCTCACTCCGTCCAAATCTTTTCCGATAACTGCACCATCAACCTACAACCAACATATCACACTCAAAGTACATACAACAAATGCAAGACAAACAATTATTTCTACAATTAATATATTCAGTATTAAACAAATCAAAAAAGAAAAGGAAAAAAATACAATTATAATTCGTTGATATTGTACTAAATAGCATTTTTCTAATTTTAAAATAAACATCTAACTTCCTTATACTCTAACTTTTAAATAAATATTTATCTCTCTCATCTATAATCATTACATGAAAATCATGAAATATAAACCAATTTTAGATATAAAAAATAATTAATTGTTATAGTGTTATAAAGTTCGGACATTCCTCTTAAATAATGTGTTGGTGTCTGATACGAGTATCGGACACTGACACTGGTATGACACATGTAGGATATGTATCCGTGAAGTGTCCAATTCAAAAAGTATTTGTTAGATTTTTGACAATTCTAATACGGTTCTAACACAATTTTTAAAAGAAAAATACATTGATTTTCTCAAAATTCAAACTTTATTGTATAAACTGTTATTATGATTATAAAAATAAGAAACAAATCTTTGTGAACCAGTCATGAAAAACATCTTTCTACTCCAAAAAATAATTTGGAACATACTTGTGCACATAAATCTTTATTGTCAATTTATATAATTCATAATTATATAATATATAGATTCGTGTCCCCGCGTCCTACATTTTAGAGATTTTACGTATATTCGTATCCGTGTCGTATCAGTATCAGTGTCAGTGTTTGTGCTACATATTAGTGACTAAATTATAGACTATTTTAGAGACTAAATTTTTTTTTATTTTTAAATTAGTTTCTATTATTGTTAAATAATTTTAAAATTCGTATCTAATTAATTATAAAGGTTTTTTTTACCAAATTTAGAATCTAAATAATTGAAAGTTGAAATTTTTAATATAATTTTTTTTTGTAAAATTCTAATTTTTCATTTTATGATATATGTTTTATGATCGTGATAACCAAGGTTGGTGTAGACGATGTGAAATGACAATAAGATATTTTATTTCATATTTTGATTATCATATTTTGAAAAATTATAATATTATATATATATATATATTATTATGTATAGAACATTACACAGTATCTTATTTTTATTTTAATAAAAAGTTAATTAAATAAATTGAAGTATGTAAGGATATTGTAATCTACTTGAAAAACTAAGCTACCACACTCTTATCCTAAGAGCCGATAACAACATAGAAATATCTGTAACTAACCATCCATGAGTTGAACAAATCCCATCACTGAAGATACAGTGAAATGAAACACTAAGAATGGATTTTTTTTCATTATGAGCAAAGAATGAATCAAAATGTTATTATGGTTGTCTTGTAAAGTTACTATTTGGAATATAACTATTTTTTTTTAATATAAAATGGATAATTGTGAAAATAATAAGTAAATAATAAAAAATATAGCAAAATAGAATAAAGATATCAATAATTTTTAACATTAAATCTCACAAAAAAGAATGAAATACAATGTATCTCTAGTATTTTACTAGGATTTCTACTTCTCTAGTATCACACTACGGTGTGAATATTTATTCTCTAGTTTTTTCTTTATATTGTCTTTCTCTTCATCGGAAGTTTCCTTTTTATAAAAAATGAAATGAAAGCTTATCACATAAAGAGAGATAGTAAATTATTAATGCTTATCACATAAAGAGAGATAGTAGATTATTAATGGTTATCACATCTTCAAGAGATAGTTACACTTCCAATTTGTTTAAACGACTATCATTAAATATATTTAATAAATTAATTATTAAGATTTATTGATATTATCCTAATTAAATTAAAATAAAAAGAGATTTCTAACCATCTTTCCGACACATGTGATTCTTATTATATATCACTTTCAAGATATGATACATGACGATGTTATATTTGATGAGTAGGCTCGCCAACTAGAAATAAAATTCATAGGAAGAGAATAAAACTTAACAAAAATTAAAATTAAAAGAATTTAAATTTACTTTTGATTTCTATAATTTTATAGCCGTTAATTTTGACACCTTAATAAAATTTATTATACATATGGTCTTCAATATTTTTAACAGAAATTACAAACATAACATCTAAGTGACAATCTAACATGACATGTTGATATATAACAGACTGCATATCAATTCATCACATGTAACTTTGTGTAGTGTAAATCACATTAGCCCAAATTTAGTCTCACATCATTGCTTAAATACCCATTAATATTTTTTTTGTTAGTTAAAACATTCTCAAAAGATGAACCGTTTCTAAAAATTATTAATTATTAAATTTTACAATTCTGACAAATCAAATATGTAATAAAAAATGTTTTTTACCATAATGGTTTTTTTTTATTATTATTAAAATGGGGTTCGTTTAAAAAAATTTATAAATTTAGGCAAGTTGTGCCAATTCGACACGACTTCATATGCAGAAATCGTTCCAATTAGGTACGACTTCTGCCCCGTCATATTAAAGTCATTCCAACTTGACACAACTTCTGCCACGTCATATTTTATTTTTTTAATTTTATTGTTTATATATTGGATATAAGTTATGTAATGTTAAAAATTAATTTGATACATAATTTTCTAAGAGTGTTAGTTTTAAGGAACAAAAATTGGATAATCGTGTATGGATCATGTTTGACGGTAATGTAATACAATAACTTGATTATTTGATTAATTAAAAAATGAAGAAAATTGTTATTGAATTTGGAAATAAATAGATGAATGAAAAATTATTATATTTGGAAAATAAATAGAGAATTATTGTTGCGAATTTGCAAAATAAATAGCTTGAAAAGTAATGATTTTACAGAACTGTAATGACGAGAAGAAATTAATTTTTAACATTACATAACTTACTACCCAATATATAAACAATAAAATTAAAAATAAAATAAAAAATTATGATGTGGTAAAAGTCGTGCCAAGTTGGCACGACTTCAGTATGACAGGGCAGAAGTCGTGTCAAGTTGGCACGACTTCAGTATGACAGGGCAAAAGTCGTACAAAGTTGGCACGACTTTAGTATGACATGACAAAAGTCGTACCTAATTGAGACGATTTCTGCCTATGAAGTTGTCCCAATTAGACACGACTTGTCTAAATTTATAATTTTAGTAAAAACTAAAAAAAAATAACCCCTTCATGATAAAAAAAAAAACCAATAAAAAATTAACATTATATGTTTCCTACCAAAAAAATTGTGAAACGAGTGTGTTCAAAGTGTGTGTTTCCTAACAACTTCAGAAACTCCTTTACATAAAAAACTTAGAATGTATAAGATTTTTTTAATAATTTGACTTAGAAGATGAAAGTGATGAGCACAGGTTGAGTGACGGTTGCAGGATAATCAGACATAAAGTTTTGAAGGCAATTAATTATTTTGTTGTTATGAAATTGAGCTGCAAAATGTAGGTGATGTGATCTATTGGGGAGTTTGATCTGATTAGCATGCAGAGCTCACAGATTGGTCTGCTCTTTATCTCTGCTATATTGTTCTTTTGACGTTGAAAGATGGTTCCATATACCACCAATGTGTCATCATCATTATGTCATTCATAATGTAAACTCTGCATTTTGTTCACCCAATGTCACGTGCATGGGAAATGAAACATAAAAACCCATATTCATACTATACCAACCCACACTATTTTTCCTCTCTCATTAATTGCACAGTTATGATTTTATCGTGAATAAACAGATATACTTCTTATGTGTTGAAATCTCTAATTTAGATATAAGAAAAAAACTAATTTAACCATTATTTTCTTCAATTTGTGGACCAAATTCATCATCATAAAGAGTTAGATAATGTTTGATCATGATAATATTTGATTTTGATACCGTATTATAAAGTGGACTTTAAGTCTAATTAAATCCCATAAAACCGACTCATAAAATTGAGGTTTGCACACACTTATATACAATAAAAAACTCTAATCTCTAGTCGATGTGGGATCTCCAACAAATAATTTTATATCGCTACAGATTTATATGTTTAAAAATATTATTCGCTACAGATTTTAATTATAATATAATCTATGTAGTTATATGAAATAAACACCTGTGTGTATCTCTGCTATAAAATTAATCAACTTAATTAAGAAAAAAACTAATTGTGGAGGCTACAAGTGTTCTTCATTACAAAAAAAAAAGTGAGTTAAGACAACATAATTCTCCTTTGAATATTTAAGATAACGGGGTATTCAGAATTTGAGCACAAAATCACTCTTGAACTTCATTAATACGTTTTTATACTAATTAATTTTTTTTATAGAAATAAAATATTGGATACATAATAATAAAAATAAAATAAAAATATATATTAAAAATAAAAAGTAAAAAATACGAATACACATATGCAATTTCAAATAATAGTATTATGTAAAATAATAATATTATGTAAAGTTCATACTAATTAGTTTTTAAACAAGGCATAGTTGATAAATAACCTAATTTAAATTTAGTTGTAATTGAAATGTAAAATTTATAGTTTTATATTTTTTTATTAGTCTTTTAATCCTGTTTAAAATCTTTTAATAATTTTTTTTTCTGGTACAGATTTTCCTTTTACTTGACATTTTAAATTGGTATGCTACAAGTATATATATAGTTTTCTTTGTTGGCCGGAAAGGTGTATGGTTTTTTATTTAGATGATGTGGGATATTGGATCACTTATAACAGTGGGCACATGACTATTATAGTCAAATGTACAACAAAAATGTATGTAGAGTTGGAGTTTCGCTCTTTAATATCTTTAGTTGCAGCTACAAAGTAGTGAATGAAGTCATGTTGCACAATAATTTAGACATTAAAGCAGCAAGATAGGAGAGAAGATTATTTAGATAGTGAGAATAAAAGATTATGCAAATAGGGAGTAAATTATGCAATTTTTCTGATTGAATTAAAGATGCACCTTCCAATGGCATTGCCTATCACTTTCAAGAATTTTTTGCATGGTAAATAGACCAATAAGTTTTTAATTCATATACATTTCTATCACATTATTACAGTAATTTTAGGATTGTTAATATCTGTTTCAGGAACATATATCACGTGTAAGATTAAATATATGAAAGAACATTAAGACCAAGTTTATTGAATATAAAAATATTACGAAAATTTTCAGAAAAAGCGTTTCAAAATTCCAGAACAGAAATTATAAAATTCACTTTTACAAAGAGTAAAACTGCCATTTTAAAAGTTATGGGGGTATAGTTATAAATTATAGGAGTGTAAGAAGGAAAGCCTAATTGTTATCAATGAACGAAGCTGAAGCCCAATGAAACTGGGCCCATAAGGTAATGGGCCTATTGGGCGTGAAAGAAAAAGGAAGGACCCACAGAACTTTATCTTAATTATTTTTATGGATGACGTCAAGCCAATAACCCGAATAAAGAAAAAAAAAACATATTTATAGATGTGAAGTGGGAACTGACAGGAATTTTAATGATTCAACTATCTTGGTTGGTGCTGCCCAGAAAACCATAATGAATTAGATAGAAATGGTGAAGAAGCTTATCACACATGTCTCTGTCAACCAAGGTGAGAACCCAGTCAGTAACTACTACTATCTATGCTTCACTGCAAATTCATATGTTATTTCTAAACCATACACTTTTCTTTTTCATATTATCAACATGCTACCACATTTACCTTTCCATAAATTTTACTATTTTATTTTACATTCCAATTTATTTATCTTTTATTGTAAGTACCATGTTAGTATTTCTTAAATAAGTTTAATTTCACATCAAATTAAGTCTATGTCAGTTCAAATTAAAATTAATTAAATTTTTTTTTTATTTTTTTATCTTCAAAATTTGAATACATGATTTTAAATTCCAGATTAAAGGAGCACATATAACTTCTTTTTATATTTTCTTTTTGCATATAGCTTTACACATTTTTCCATTCGAATACACTAGCATAAAATACACGTGTTCCAAGCATTTATATTAAAATGAATTAATTTTTAAAAATATATATGTAAAGAATAAAATGAGAACTGAATATTTTTTTTGAACTAAAAATTATGTAATATTATTGTCAGGTAGTTTTATTACATGATGAAATTAGTTTTCTTTAATGCAGAGTAAAATAAAAAAAATTTAAATGACACAAAAGTGATTTTAAAAAATGACAAAATGGATTATAAAAAGTTATATCCCTTCACGTACAGATGAAATCCTTTTAATTAATTTATAAAGATTAAAAAATTAATTAATTAAATTAATAACATTAAATTCATCCTATAATTTTTTTCACAGACCAGCCTATCACAATAATTTCTGTCTAATCATCCTGTATCTTTTGTAGAGAGAGAAATATTTTATTTTATTAATTTATAATTTTATGCTCGTTGGCTTGTAGTAACTCTAATCTTAAATATAAAAGTAAAAAAAATGTATCTTAATCTTAAATATAAACAAATCTTAATAAAATTCACGTATTTAATGAAATTATTTCCTAGACATTTTGTTGAGAATTTAATTTTAATGACCAAAATTATACTTGATATCAAGTTCTAATGAAGGGTCATTTACAACAAAAAAATCATTTGGTATATGTATCTTTTGTAGAGAGAGAAATATTTTATTTTATTAATTTATAATTTTATGCTCGTTGGCTTGTAGTAACTCTAATCTTAAATATAAAAGTAAAAAAAAAATGTATCTTAATCTTAAATATAAACAAATCTTAATAAATTTCACGTATTTAATGAAATTATTTCCTTGACATTTTATTGAGAATTTATTTTTAATGACCAAAATTATACTTGATATCAAGTTCTAATGAAGGGTCATTTACAACAAAAAAATCATTTGGTAAATGAGATAGTAAAATAATTATGAATATGTTTTTTATATTCGAGACGGAAAGGAGTAAAATAATTAAGAATATTTTGATAAAGAAATAATAAATATAAGAAACAGTTTTAAAAGAAAATTATAAAAAAAAAATACCAAAAAAATGAGAGAGGTGGTATTATGATGGTAGTATATAGAGCTCCCTTTCTTTTATTTTCTTTGTCCCATTGGTGTCTGCCCATCATTTTCCTTCAAACTCGGACTTGGACAACTACTTAAAGTTGATAGCATCAAATGCCAAATTGTTTTAGTTTTCAATCAATCAAATTTTGCACCGAAGCAGACCCTCCTTACATGTTCTAACATCTCTACATTTCTTGGGACATTATTTTGCTTATTATACACTTCAGAGATGATACACATGTACATATTATCAGACAGAGTAATTCAGAAAATGCCAAATGCATTTTATATAATCTCAATTCTAATTTCAAATTAGTTTTTCTGCTTCTGTTTTCAATTACAATTTAGTCTTAAAGTTATCACCTCAGACAACAGTTGTGTCAATTTTTCATATCAGTGAAGTTAACTTTCTGCTGTGCGTTATTCAACCAATTCATTCAAGCTAATTAATTTAATCTTGTGCAGGGTTCAAAACCTTTATTCCTGCTATAGTTTTGTCAATAAAAAGGTTGAAATCAACTTCCAAATTATTTAGATGAAAGTTAACATTGACAACCTACTGATAGAGTTCCCATAATTGTTAAATGGCACAAAGAAACTTTGTGCAGATTACTTGTCAACCCTCTGCTTACTAGTGATTTTGTGTGGGATAGTGCAAACATTCTCTGAGCTGAGTTATAAACAATCATTTCTAGAATAGTTGGATCAGAATTCTCAGGAATAATGATTCCCAGCCATTATGAAGGAATACAAATGCTGGTGTCAGCACACCAACTTGGCTAATTATGCCATAAACTGAGGCAAAAGAATGAATTTCAGACAAAAAGGTGTGGTCCTAAACAAGTAATACAAATCATAAAATAGATCTAAAGAGAGTAATAAAAAGCATTGGATAATTGGATGGCACCAGAAAAAAGTCCAACAAAATTGTCATTGGTTGAAGCACTGCTGCAGGAGCATCAACAAAGGTCATAGGACACCAATGAGCTTTAACAATCTATATGGCGTGCAAAATCTCTAGCAGAACTCCAAAGATGAAATCTTTTGAAGTGGTTCCCCACTAGAGAGGCCAAAATCAAGGACCAGTTGGCATACAAACAAAACAACAAACAAAGCAAAACCGTAGTAGAGACAAGCCTCTGCCATTGTGCCGTTTTGCTTCTTCAACAACATATTTATTTCATGAATTGTGAAACTGTAAGCTTAAAATAAAGATTCCATGAAACTTCTTTAAGCTTTTTTGTTAAAAGGGTGTTATAAAAACAATCAAACTATTTGTTAGTGTCTACTTGTGTTTGTCCCGAAACTGTTTCATTGATGATGATAGATTTTCTTTTGGCTAACGTGTCTCTAACATAGTACGCGTGAGAATCTCACCAGTTGATCTCCACCGAGCTTCATGTCTCCTTGATCCAATGAATAAACAAAGTAGTGTGTTTGAAGTTCTGGTTAAGGAATTCTCAAATCAACGTTTGGACAAAAGCTTGTCTTTTCTAACTTACTCCAACCATGATTTGGAGATCATCAACTCAAATCCAAAACCTAGCATGTTTGTTCATTTCCTACCTTTTACTACACTTCCAATGTCAACCCATATTTCTATGATCATCAGCGTTTAACTTCTTGTATTTGGAATAACAATTCTGTCATATTAACTGTCAATGACCCGTGAAAGTTGGATAAAACAAACACACTATTAATTGTTGCATGCAATTTGATGTAGATCAATAGCTTTGGCAACAGCTGATTTTCTCCACATCCCAGATGGCAAAAGAATGTGTTTCTGCAGCTTGAACAATCTCATCGCATTTTTGTACTATTCCTACTATTACTGTACTAGTGGAGCAATGGTTCACACTCATGGGACTTTCTTTTTCCGCTAAGAATTGAGACTTCTACAGTACTACAATTTTTTATAAAATGTATTTGCATCTGAGTGACATCTCCATGAAATGACTCCCCAACAGCAACAGGGACAAAGACATTTAACCGTTGAGATCTCATAAAGGAATGAGTCAGACCCCAAATTTTTAATCGTCGACATGGGCAAAGATCAGCCACATAATTTATAATTCCCTTTAAATGGTTTTATTACGCAATTAATGATTTAGCGTTAGTCTTTTTCTGCAACACCCCCAGTTGTGAAATTTGTTACTTCAATTTTTCTGAGTGATCCAAAATGAATGGATGCACAAGAAAATAGCTATAAGTTAAAAGTGGCTAGAGTCCACCAAGTCAAAAGTAAACAGCAGTTGATAAGCATGTAAAGGGCATCTTGGAGGAGGACCCCGGTTAGAACCCCCAATATTCTTGCCAAACCCCGCAACACTCTTCAGTGTGTGTACTTAAACACTGTTCCTCATTAGTGAAAAGACGAGCCACAGGAATGAATGAATGATGCAGTGTACACTGTTTAATTTTGATGTCAAAGTTACCTTTATCAGTAAAATTTCAATAATGGACTGAGCAAGAGAGGCTCTCGAATTCTATTATGAACATCAATCATTTTTTGTTTGTTCGTATTTTTCCTCAAGTACTTCGGTAATCAATATACATCAAACTCTCATCTTCTCAGGATCAAAAAGAAAAAGAAAAAATAAACTCAGTTTCTTTTCTTCGCATTAAAAAAATGTTAGTGCCCAATTGATTATTCTGACAAGCTTCCACCTTCATTCAGTCATCATATATATTCTCCAAAAACAATTAAAAAATCTTGAATAAAAAAATCAACTTCCTGCACCAGGAAAAAAAGCATTGATTATTATAAATAAGCATAAGTTGGTGATTATTAATAAGCATGTCATTATAAGGATTAACATCGATGCTTATAATTTTTTTGTGCGTAAATCTTTTTATGATAAGCAGATTGCATTGGTGTTAATTCTTATAAACATCAAATGGAACAAAAAGCCACAATGTAGTACCTGATGACTGTGAAGGACTGTTAACGATCAAAGTTGGTGAGACACTGGAAGGTCGAGTGTTTGTTAGTTGGGTATCAAAATATGCACATTACTGAAGCTGGTGTATGAGTAGCTACCAAGATTATGATGACGTACTGTACTGGTCATGTGTTAGGCAAAGCATGACTGTAGCACCAAAACTACAGATTATAAACTGACAAAGATAAAGTAAAGGTAAAATTAGACAAAGAAGCAGGCCAAAAGCAGCACAAAGAAAAGCATGAAAGAGAAGAAAACTAACCTTTTTCGGTATGTGGGAAATGGGTTGTCCCTATCTCCCTCCATGAATGAGTTTTCTTCAAAGTAATTCCAGCATGGTAATGGGGGACCAATTGCTTCTGAACAGTAATAGGTGGATGTAAGGTTTATAATTCAGGGGAAAAGAATAATGGTATTGACAATAAGAAAAGAACAAAAGGACTTCAAAGCAGAAAAGATTTTGATATATAGACTTTTCAGACAATTCTGTGAACATATTCTATTTATATTGGCTTCCGAATTCATCAAACCAATTTAAATATCTAGTAAAGCAAGATATACTCAATGGCCAACATCGTTTTAGTATATTCTTTTAGACTGTATGTTTTCATTGCACTAGCAGGATCCACTCTAGTATGTTCAACCCCATATAAATCATTTATAGCTTCAGAATCTAGTACTTTTGGTCTAGCCAACAAGAAAATTAAAAAAAAGTTAGGGACCCCTTGGGCCAAAGGGGCAAGGTCAGGTTTGCTTATGGCACTGCACGTGTTTTTTAATTTTTTCTATTTGTAAGTGCTTAAAGGATAAAAGAAAGAAAAAACCACTCAGGTACCCGTCTCACAAACATGATTGTGAAAGTGCACAAGGGATAGATATTACTAGTGTACCTGAATGTGGAAGGACACGTCTCATATACCAAACTCCTTTAGAAAAAACTTAGTTCAGTATATCCACCGGAATATGGCAGAAGTTCCTCCACTTCAATTCTGGAACGAGAACAACTCATAGTTTTCTTCAATCTTCCATGAGCTGACTCAACCTCAGCCCAAAATATGCCATAGACAGGTCTGTGATCTGAAAACTTTGATTCCCCTCGAACATACGACAACTGATGTAGACCTTCTCCATACCACAAAATACGGTCACACCTATAAAAGAAAAATACTTATATAAGCATAAGTAGCACAAGCTAACAAAATACATCGTAAAATATGCTAATTTTTCCTTCATATATGATAAGCATTGTTTCATATGAACGATGCCATTAAATATTTCCTATGATGTGGTGTGATAAATGATAATCTTACCAAGCAGGGGTTCTCCTTTTCTCTTTGGGGTGCATATCGTCTCCAGCATATCTATCTGAATTAGTTGAATACTTGTACGTTGGAGGAAAATATATCTTCCCTTCATTCCACCCCAGAAACACACGACCTCTTTTCTGCTCTATTCTCAACTGCCATCAATTCAATAATTGAGACTCATTATGTGTACTCGTACAATAATGTTACATTTTAAGTTAAACAACGAACAAGGAATTTATATATCATGTTTAACAGACTTACTTGATCATTCTCTAACAATGCTCTCCAGTTTTGCATCTCAACAAGTGCCTTAGCTGAACGGTAGGATAGGGCAATCCGGTAGTTCAAATCTCCAAGCCATATAATTCGACTAAATTGAGAAAATGCAAAAGCTCAGTTACATGTAAAGAAAAACATAGGGAAACAGAAGTGTACATTCTACTGAGACACGAGGAGAAGGTGATACATTAGCAAAAATAAATGACATTATTTAGAAAAGTTAAATTTTAGATGAATGCGAGTAGATTCTTACTCATGATCGAGGATTGTTTGTGGAGATTTATCATTGTCCACTCCTTGAACACGAGGAAACCTTGTCTTTTTAAGAATCTCCATCACATCAGAATTTCTTCTTAGTTCATCACCCTCTTTCTGTCCTGAGGTTAAATGGCTACAGATAAAGCAAAAGCTTGTTTCATGCAAAGACATACTAATTGAGATGGATCCCTGCAAATACAAGCCAACATAACTCTTTTATTTAAGCATATTTCATGAAACCATCATGTTTGCCATTAATTAATCTAAGGAAAAACAAAAGTTGAGAATATGACAGACTTAAAATTTACCTTGTTTCCCAGATAGCCCATCAATCCTCTGCCAACACAAGACACTTTCATATTTTGAACATGATCTTTCAGTTCACTTCTCACCCATATTGTGAGATATATTCCCACCATTTGCTTACTAGCAACAAGGCAGTACCTTGAGTGACCTGGCATGGCATATCCCTCTTCATTAAAGGAAGGTCCTCCTCCACCACGGGACATTGGGGAAAATAAGACTGTACTTGGTGAATCCCCAAGGCCATTATCATCATCAGATGAACCCCATCTTGAGTAGTCACTTGGTCTTGAGTAGTCACTTGCCCTGGAATAGTCACTGGGCCTGTAGCCCCATCTAAAACTGGGATCAAAGTCACTTGGCCTGTGACCAAAAATTACACGATCACAAACGCTGTATCTTCGATCTAGCCGCGGCTGCACAACTGAAGGATCATTGTCCATTCCCCAGCCACTAGAAGTTGTCTGGAATGATCGCCTATGGAAGAAAGATGAGTTCTTCTGCCTAGCTGATCCCTCAAAATCTGCATTCAGCTCCACAACCGGCTGAGGTATGGGAGATGGAGTATAGCACCCACTGCTTCCACTGGTGCCAGGAAGATTGTTTAGAGTCTTTCTGATGAGAGCCAACCATTTTTTAGCAGGGCCATTGTCTTCTGCCCCTAAGATATTACCAGCATTCAAGGGAACTATCTCCTGAAATCTGCAAGGGACAAGTAGAAATTGTCATTGGTTAACAGTTAATGCTACCTTTGATTGAAGACTACGTTGACAAGTACCAATTCCTACCCAAGAACATAAATATCAGCGGGCGATGAAGAATGAAGCCAATCATCTAAATTCAAAGTACTTGGAGGGGATCTTCCGGCTACATTCCACGTAGCTACAAAAATGCTGCTTACAGAGAAAAGAGAGACACCAATGAGAATTTGAACATGGCCTTTTTTTTCAAAAGAAGGTAAAATAAGAGAAAGAGTATACCTATAATTCTGCACATCTATAATTCGAGGGTGGTCAAGATTCATTCTTGCTCGCCTCACCTGATCTGTGCTTCTGCTAAACTTCTCTGTTCATTACAATGAGCGGTTGTAATGATTTTGTGTAAGAAGTCAGCATTTTAAATAACACGAAGGGCATGGTTAAAGAAATTAAATGAGAGAAATTCTATACCTGTTTTGCTCTTTTTGATTGTGCATGGCTCTCTCTCAGAGAAGCTATTCCTACTTCTGCATTCCACGTCACCTCCTGCAGAAGGAAATTAGTGTTGATGCATCAAATTCACGAAAAAAAACTGTAGTGACTGACTTTATATCAAGAGGGGCGAAAATACAGAATTGTATTTGATGAAAATATATTTCAGCTTATGGTTTCACTTTGTTTGGATGCGAAGAAACTGTAGTAAGAAAACGAATTGATGACAACATTAAAATTCAGACAAAGACAATCTATGTCTAAGAGAAAGCTAATTGAGTATTTGGCATAGCTTAATTTTTTGCATTAGACAACAACAAAATCAGACAGAACGTGACGACTGATCCTAGGCTTCAATTTTTCTTTCGTAATGGTGTTATTCATCTCTAATTCCTTCGGTTTCTCCGGTAGCAACTAGAACCTGAGAATTTGTTCAAGACCTCACACTGCACAGTTCTATCATCACAAATCTCTCATGGGATTTAATTCTAGGCTTGTTGCTCCCTTAGAAACTGATCACAAGTAGAAAGTGAGTTTTGAAGAAGACCAACACCTACCTCCATAAGCAGTAACGTCTGCTAGGGAATCCTCAGTCTTGCATTTGATATTAAAGAACTTTCGGACCATTTTCTTTGACCATGAGAGCTTCATCAAGCAACAAAAAGACAAAACAGTCAACAACTTGCAATATGCAAACACCAACACACTGAGAATGTTGAATTTCATTCCCCTCGGAAAAAAACAAAAAAAAAATAAAAAATCATCTTTATATTAGAGGATATTGGCAAAACCTTGCTTTTCTTGGAATTTTCATCTCTCATTTTTGCAAACTTCTACTTCATGCAGCTCTTGAAGCTCTCTGATATTTCTGTGCCGCTTAGAAGTATGTCTATAGATCCAAAACTTCTTAGAATTTCAAATAGCAAAGTATCATTGCTTTGGAAGCCCCTTCTCCAACCTCCACACTATCTATCTATGTTTTAGAGCGGAGGAACAAGACCAGGCTCGTTGTTGTTCTGTTTCTCAATTCCAAAGAAAAGAACTAAATTAATCAACACGAGAAGCTCAACAAAAGAGGGTAAAATGCCTTGTGTGTTTTCCTTGCTTTCCTCTTCTGGTGCGCTATGTACGTGCTCTTGCAACACTACTACTAGAAAGTGTAAGAACATGGAAACAAACTCCCATAAATATGAAAGCAAGCGCCACCAACTCAAGAGAGAGACAACACTTTAATGCGTGGAAGTGAAAAGAGATTCTGAAGTATTAGAACAAGACAATGCAGCAAGCATATAGAGAGAGGGGGAGAAAGAGAGAGAAAAGAGAGAGAGAGAGAGAGAGAGAGAGAGAGAAGAGGCTCCTCGTTCTCTGCAACCACAGGAAACAAAGTATCGAATTTGAACAGAATAAAGCGCAGTAAAAGAGACCATAGAAGAGCTTTATTAGAATATTTTAGTGACAACCTTAGCTCAAGACAAGGGGGCAACGGGTAGGTAGTTTTTTGCTTTAAGGCTTCTGCATAAAACGACCCGGTCAGCTGATCAAAGCTGCCCTTGGTCAGCAAAGTGAGGAGGGGATGTGAACTGTGAACTGTGAACTGTTATGTGAGATCTACCACTATTCTCCTATTCCTATTCCTAAACCTGCATTCTTCTTCTAGTTTTTTGGTCTTCCAATTAAAGCAAAAGCAGTTAAAGAAGGTGAAGGGAAAAAGAAAAAGATAAAAGCCTTGTTTATATTATGTTATTGTGTTGCATTCAATTATTGGTCAAAGAATGTTTGGAAGAGAAGTAATAGTAAACTGATTCGGTGTGTCATTCCCCTTTAATAATAACAATAATGAAAACAAGTGTCTCGTTTTTGGGCACGCGAATGAATGAATGAATAAATGAATATCCTTTCAAAAATTTATTTTTGTCTTTCTTTGATTTGCCCTGTTATGCTATGACTAGATATTTTATATGGTTCAATGTGACGTTTGATTCCATAGATTGGTCTAGGTATGGTGCCACTGAATATAGGGCGTGTTGCGTTGCCTAGCAAATAACTTTGAGACCCTTTTGCCTCTGACCTAGCTAGTCTTGGAATGTCTTTGGAAACAATGGCAACTTACCCAATTTTATGGTGTTGGGGATTTCTTTTCCGTTTCTCCTCCCGGCCTTCACTGCTTTTAACTCTTTGAAGCTGCCGCCAACTATGATTTTCTGCAAATCTTATCATATTCATTATACACAACTCTCCTTTGGTTTAGACTTTTCAATCAAAAATCCATCACTACCACCTTCCATCTTTTCTTTTAATTCCTAAGACCTTCAATACCCAATGCCTCTATAAAGAAAATTACACCAATTTCCAAAGCAAAATGACCCTTTTTCCTTTGGCTCCCCAAGTTTGAATTTTGCCCATGCCCTTTTCTCCAACCATTCTTAAATCTCCTCTGGGTATAATTCTCGTACATCGGTTTGCAATTATTCTTTTGGGATCAAGATTTAAGAGTAATGCTAAAGTTAAAACTGACTCTTTTTTTTCTGGTATTTTCTTCTGAGGTGTTTATATCTGTGTTAAAAATTTCATGTGTCTTGAACCTCTTCAAGGAATGAGGTCATAGCCCCACTGGCCACCAATCTGTTCCCTTTTTTCACAAATTATTGGTCCTCAAGTATCTTATTAGTCAAAACCCATGTTGATATGAAATAGAAAATGTATTAAGTTGACAGTGCAATACTGCATATTATTATTATCATCAGGAAAATAATAAAGCATCTCATCACAGAAGTCCACCACCCAAATAAAGCATATTTTTTAAAAACGAACTTATATAAAAACTACAAAATGGACCTTTAATGTGTGATATATATTTATATATACACACACACTCATTAAAATTTAAAGATAGTGTATACTTTATTATTATATTTTACTTTCAGAAAAATTAACTTTATGATTTTTTTTTCAAACACAATAATAACCTAAACTTCACTAAACATAGTCTGTTCGTATTAAATGCAATTTCAGGTTGAGTCCAAATAAGTGTGGTGGAGCTTTTCTGACATGAAAATAATGATAAAGCCAAAAGAAAAATCAGCTACTGCAGCGGAGCTGCAAAAATAAGACACAAGTGATAGGGTCAAAGGTATAACAAGACTCTCCACTAAGTTTGAATTTGTTAATTTAAGAATTTTGGGGGTGATGCAAGAACAGTGATAGTATAGTATGGTGGGAACAAACCAAACAAATGCGTCTAATCAAATCCTGGGGAAGTAATTACTGTGTAGACTGCCAAAGATGCATACAAACAGCTACAAGGTCGTACCAGGCAGGTAAATTAACCCAATTGGGGGAATCCCATTTCCAATTTCTCACATTTGGAAAGAAAAAATGATCTTATAAATCGATTTTACTTATCAAATAAGCTTATCTAATAGGAAGAAAAAAAATTGGTTGCGATGTGCTAATTTATTTCCATGTATAAAAGAAGGGTTAATATAATGTTGTTGTTACTTTGAGAGTAAAATATAGGTGTTGGGAGTGCTTTTGCTTTATGGGGGGGATTGTGGAGCATGGTTATGTTTATGAATGGTTGAACGTGGGTCTTTGGGAATGATTTGTGAGACAATAAGGAAGAGAAGAGGGGCCATGGAATAATCCAAATAAACTGGTAAAGGGGAGAATTGTTGCAAAGATGAAAGAGAATTGGGCCATGCATAGTAATTGCATATTTAAAGAACAAAGAAAAGGTGGTCCCGCATTTTAGAACGTGCGATGCGAACTCTTTGCCATCGATCAACTTCAACTATCTTAGATTATTGAGAAGCTAGGTGGCTATAGAAGAAGATGCAGATGCAGAAGCAGTAGCAATAGTATCTTCATCATGCTCCTATCTAAGCACAACCAACCATTTTGGATTCAACCAGAATATCATCAAAACATGAATATTTCGATACCTCTTTTATTAGGGTTGTCACTCTTATTTCACAATTTTTCTTTTTCAACCGGTTTAGTCAATTAACACACACAAAAATTGTTATGGAAATAAAATAGTAAACTGATATTATTTGGAGAAATGGTGTTTTTATCATTTTCTTAAGGTACAATCAATTCACTATCTTTTATAATCATAATAATAAGTGAATCAGCTAATCATATTTTTACATATATAACTTATATTAGCGGTTAGTATGTTATTATTCTATTGTTTCTTAACCAAAGCTTGTGATAGCCATTATAAGAGGAAAATAGGGAAAAGTTGGAACACATAATTAAACCCACATATACTCATAATTCATGTTCTGTAGTCTATCCAACTGAAATAATTGACTTGTTCTTGGTAGGGAAAACGTGAGAAGATAGAAAAGAACAGGGGTAAAAAATTGTTTTTTTATAGCAAAAGGGTGAAAATTTGTTAGAGTTAATATTAAACTTATATTTAGATTTAGCTTAGATCATTTTTTTTTTCAGGAAAATAAGAACTTTCAAATCTAAACTTTAATAAAAAAACTCTAATAAAAAAAGATTAAATTTTCATCTATTTCTTTAAAAAAATTATATTTATGTAAATAAATATAAAGAATAAATTATAATAATGTGAATAATATATTTCCTTTATTATGATATATTTATTAAAGTAATAAATTTTTAATTAGGTTTTAAATAAATAATAAATAAATTTAGTATTTTCAATTGAGTCTTATTAAAAGAAAATACTATTCTATTGAGTGTTAAAAAATATTTTTTATTTTCATCTTATTTTGTCTTCAACAAAATGATATGATTATTACTTCTATCTTTTTATTTCCAACTGGTGATCAACTTGCATCTTTATTTTAGAGTAAGTTAATCGACAAATTAGAGAAGAAAGTGTTAATAACTAAATCAAACTTCAGAGTATTTAAATAAAAATTAAAAATAAAATAATATTTTATAGTGAAAGTTGTTAACAAGGACTCAATTGAAAATATTTAAATTTATTTCAACACAAGTTAAGATGAAGATAATAATCACATCATCTCATCTCATTGATGGTAAAAGTCAACAACAGTGTACTTATGAAAAATAAAAAAAAAATATTTTGAGTACATAATGAAGTTTTTTTAATAAAGATTCAGTTGAAAATACACACCACACATATCCTTTAATATTACCGTATATTTTAGAACTAATAATTATGGATTTTTTTATATTATTTAGTCTTCTTATTACTACATTTAGTATCACCTATACTTGTACCAATTACAATTAATAGTTTATATCACACATTGATTTTGAATACTGTTTTGAAATCAAACAACTACAAAAAATTGCAATATAGAATACAATTTAGGTTTCTTGGATGACATATATCTACTCCATTCAAATCATTAATATTCTTTCTTTACAAATTTAATATGGGGGTTTCGTTTTAGAAGGGAGCAAAAATGAAGCAGAATTGGAAATGCAACTCAAATTGAAAACGAAATTCAAAGAAAACAAAAGGTTAATTCATGAATTCAAAATTCATACAATTTCTGTTAACTCGTAATTCTTTAAAAATTCAAATTCAAAGTTGAAAAAAACAATTATTCAATCGAATAAAAATATTTTCCCATCTAATATGTATCTAACTATTTAATCTAATGTGTATCTAATTATTAAGATTCAATTAATGTAATTATAATTTGATTTCTAATTATCATATGGACACTTACTGTGGTTTTGTATCTTTTTATAAATGTATGGTAAGATATACTTGAAATGATATTGTTAAGCACAAAATTGATATACATGAAACAAGTTACCCAAAAATATATTGTTTTAAACTCATTGTACTTTTATTTAAGAAAATGTGATAATTGAACTTATAATTTTAGAACGTCAAAGGAAGAAATTTAGAAAAATAGTAAAATTTATAAAATAAATTATTAAATTATTAAAATTTTAATTTATACTAAAAATAACTTAAATTTTGTTTTTTATTTTTTAAATTGTGCCACTAAAAAGGTCTTGTATTAATGATGATGATAAAAGTCACTCACTAAGATCATTAAAAACTAAAATTATACATTAATATCACAAAATAATATTTAAAATAAGTAATGTTGATATTATACATTAATACACCATTTTACGATAAAAAAATATCATTACTAATATATTACTTAGATTAATAAATAAATAATTTTAGTACTTTCTTAAAGATTTTATAATAAAATAGGATTTGTAGGTCGATCAAATAAGACCTTTATATAGGTCAAACCACATTTTTAAAAATTACAATAAATTAAATCTTAAAATATACACTATGCCGCGTTTAATGTTCTTTACGGCTTAAACTTTTGTTTTGTTTTTAAATCATTTTTACAAGTAAAAAATCTGAAATTAAATAAAAGTTCCTACATTATAATTAACCACTATTGATTTTGTGTGACATGATCATTCTCATGATCGCGAAAATGTGAAACATCTCCATCTTACTAATATTCCTAAAAGTATTCGAATAGTCCTTTTATAACAAACTGCCACGGCGCCACTAGTGAATAGAATGGCCCTACATCAACTTTAAACTTGGTTTCTTAAACTTGCTTTTATTCTTTCTTGAATTTTTTGTAGTATTTCACTTTCTTTGGGTAATCTACAACTATGATGAGCTCATTAATTGCTCTCTCATGAATTTCATCAAATCTGTTCAAAATTAAAGATTCTTATGGTTGGTTGATGTACGTTAAGTTGAATTGATTTAGAGTTTAAGGTTTATAGTTTAATGTTTTAGACGATTCTATATTCAAAATCAAAATCATGCAATATTTTTTTTTAGCATACCCTATAGTAACGAAAGAAGAAAGAAAAGAGATGTTGCAAAGTATAACAGGAGAGTTGTGAGTGAATGGCAACAGGTTTCGTGTGGAAAATGACCAAGAGATGAAAAAGAGAAAGGCAAAAGATGTATTATGCAGAGCTTGAAATAATTAAAGAGACTATATATGATACAATTTCTTTCCTACACATAAAGCAATCCAATACGTACTATGGTCATAAAGTGGTATCAAGGGGAACACCGTCTCTGAATATTCAACAAAGATATGATGAATAATATTACAAATCAGTGCAATATTTTCACGTAAATATCCTTGCATTTCCACCACTTTCTTATTTGTGCAGTTTGAATTTAGCACTATGGGATACTCATCATTCAACAGCAAGAAAGAATAGGGAAAATAATATATGCGGGAGAAGCACTAGTGTTTGATCAATCAATGCATAGTTATTAGTATTATTTAATATATGATCTTAAATTTTAAATACTATTAAAGTGATTGGTGTTGGGAAAAATCATTGGCACTATTTAATTAACCAAAACTGTGAAAACACTGAATGCTTGGAACTTGGGATTGGGACCATATGCATTCAATTCGTGTACTCTGAGGTAGGTATCATTCATAACGGTCAAACACAAACTCCATGTATTGCATAATGCTAATCACAATGCTTCAAATTTCTGTTTATAATACAATCTAATGTCTAATCTCGCAAAAGCTTTATTAAACAAAACAAAAAAATGTCAAACAGTATCCTAAATACACATTTCCTTCTCGTGAATTCAGTTTTGAAAAGAAAAATTGAGATATTTTAAAAAAAAAACGAGGTGCTACAGTTAATTGCAAGTTATAGGTTTAAACCAGCCTTAGTCGTGTGTATTAGAATTTGGAGTTGTTTTCGCAATCTCATTTTTTTATGATTATTAAAATATAGATTAAACATTATAATAGTTAAATAATTTGAACTGGTGATCTTCAACAAAAAGTAGTTCTTAATGAAGACTTTTGTTGTGTATTAATTTCTACAATTAATATATGTATATGTATAAAAGTATGATGAAAATAATTATTTTTAAAATGTAAAGAGTCTCTTTGAATGATATGATTGTTCAATTATAAGGTTTTTTTTCTTTCTTCACAACTGTTCCTGGTAAATAGAAGATTGTTCAACAACTCTACGGGTTTCCTAATAGCAGGGCAAGATCCTGTCCATGGGTCACAGGTACACATAAACACAATATCGAAATAAAATAATTAATATCAAAACTAATAAATTCTAACTAGAATAGATTTTAATAACATTAGGTATAAAATCAACTAATGATAATTATTAAATATTTATATTTTTAGTTGACTTTTAATTGACGTAAGAAGACTATAAAGAACATAATTGGTATTAGTGATTCCTTAACAAAATGGATTAGTAGAGAAGGTGGTGAACGTAAACCATTTTTGTAATGTTGGTAATAGAAAGATTATAGTAGAATGTGTTTGGCATAAGTAATTGATTACAGAAAAGGTCAAAAACAGAAAAAGAACTTCAAGAAGATCTGCTTGTTGCTTTTGCTTTTTGTTTCCCGAACCACGCACCTTGTAAAATCGGGGGCAAAATTATGTTTTACGAGGCAGTCAAAGAGATAAGCATTGGATTTTTGTTTGTTTTTTTCTCCTTTATTTTCCCTAACGCCTTCCAATTTGATTCTTTCTTGCTTTTTCTGCTTTGAGAGAGACCCCACTGTGTTTGTGTCTCCCTTTTTTCTTTGCTACCCTCAAGTTTTAATCCCTTTGTTTTCATGGAATATGGGTTTTTGTTTTGCGTTTGGGGCACTTTAGTATTCAAAATGTGACAAAGCTTTTCTCACCAGTCACTGTCTTTTGCATTAAAGAGGAACCATATCATACACAGCCATATTCTACAAAATAAGTATGAGTGTGTATGCCTCTGATGTAGACCCTCTCTGCCATAAACACCTTTCATGTATTCACCCTTCTTCTTCTTCTTCTTCTTCTTCCTCCAAGGTTAAAGGAACATTCTACCTCTTATCTTGCTTTTCTACATTTTTAGGGTAAGCAAACCAAACTAATATCTGCACAAATGGTTCATATAATTATTTGTATAAATACAAAATACCAGTGACTGCTGAAATCATAAACATATACACTTCCTGCAATAGAATTTTCCTTTGATCATTACAAATATAAAAGATAAAAAAAATTGTCATAATTAGAAAACATGGTTGGACCAAGTTGTGCAGTTTTTTGTCCCTTTCGTTAATCTAACTCGGCTTATTCCCATTCTAACCATGCTTAATTATTGCTGTCAGAAAAAAAACTTAATAAAACTCATTCTCCATAAATATTTGGAGACTGATTCAAAACATTTTTTACATTATTTTCTTATAGCAATTTTTTACATTATTAATCAGACGAAAACTATTTTTCAGACATGACTATTTAAATAAGTCAATTCATCGTATTTACTGATTCATGATTAAATAATAATATAAAAACATTACATTCATTATTTATTCTAACTTATATTTGACAATTTTATGTTTTTTTTTTTAAGTTTGTTAGGAGTAAATACACATGCTTATGTTTTATATTTTTTTTCTTAATCTAGACGTGCTCGAATATAAGGTAGGTTAAATTTTTACTTTTTGTGGAAAATTTGTTGGCCAAGTACTTCTATCAATAAATTAATAAAGAGTATACAATAATTCTAAGATATTGTCTATAAAAGTTCATTAACGAATATAATATAAATTTTGCAAAATCCATTACTACTTATGCAACTAAAAAGAGTGTGTTTTGGATTAAAAAAAAATCACAAATCAGGAGACCACAATTTTGCAATGTCTTAATTAAGCAACAATTTAACTATAACTGTAGACGAACTTAATGTTTAACTTTTCTGATATAGTATTGTCCAATTTTTATAGAAGTTGTGCCTCTTATAAATTCTTAATATAATTTGTTTTGATATTATTAATATTCAATTTTATATATAATATTCCATATTTACTATAAGATATATATCACAATCATATCCACACTAAGTATATATTTATTGTCTAGACAAATATTATTAAAAAATTACAATATTCTACGCCTTCTAAAATATTGATGTTCAAAAACTAACAATTCACTAATTAGAATTAAATACTATTTAGTTAGTAGCTAATTAGATATTAATTTAAAAATTAGTTTATAATTTTTTTTAATAATAAAAATTATTTAAAATATCAATATTCTTTTAGTATATAAAATAATATATAATTTAATCAATATAATAACTGATTTTTTTTTTCTAAAATTAGTTTCTATTTAATTATATATATATTTTTTTAGTAAAATTATATTGTTATTAAATTTGGGTCATTAATAGGAGACAATACTCTGTCATGATTCCTTCATAATATTTATCATTATTTTGATATAAATTGTATCGTATCCTGATTGAGACGTCCAAGATATGTCTGATACATCCAGGATACATGGTCGACTAGTGCAACAATTGACACAATTAGGATCACCTCGTCCAAAAAAAAAGTCACAGTATAGATTTTGTAAAGAATTATAGCCTGATATCAGAACTAATTCAAGGTTACCTATGATATTTGTGTTAATTTAAACCACCATAACACATCCTTAGAAATAAGTAGGTTAATGTCAAGCCAATGTACGCATTTAATAGTATTTATTATTCTCAACAACTAAATAATAAGTACTTACTTAAATGTCAAAAAAACTTTTATATATACAATTTCACACGTATCGACTATTGAAACTTACTCAATACAAATATCAAAAAAATATAAGAGATTTAAACTTGTGTGACGAGACTTTTCAATCTATAAAAGAACATAATTCTATCAATATTATTATATATATATATATATAATTATCATAGAAGAACTTAATATATAATGATGACGGTTAACTAAGATAAAATTATCAACATTCAAACGTAGAGGAAGAACATTTTTTTCCTAAATAAGGTGACGTTCAAGGGTTTGGTTATTTTTCCTAACCTTAAGATTTATTTATAGTTAAAATACAATTAAGATGTAACTCCAATTAAAATGCATTACAATAGTTTAAAGCTAATTTTTCTTAGCCGTTTACGCGGAAACTACAGTAGTATTGTGTTGAACTTTAAGTTTCCTAAGTCACGTGAAACTTTGTGTTAAATATTACACTCGAGATATGGTATTTGATTGAAATTCCATCAAATAATCGATATATTAATAAATTATTAAAATTTTAACCTATTACTTTTCACGTGAGATAGAAAAATAAATAATTAACTTTTCATGAATGCTAATACATGCAAAATAAGATAAATTAAATGTTTACAAAAATAAAATAAAAATAGAAATATATATACAAAGCAATAAAATACTTATTTTCCTTTTCTTAGACTTCTTAAAAAGGAATACTCGTATTATTTTTATAAAAGGACACAGTTTTTATTTTATTACTATTAGCATGTTTTTAAAACTCATTCATTGATGTAAAACAATGATTTTGACCGTGCTTGTTTTCAACGACAAGACTAGTATATATTTTGAGATGCTATTCTAATCACTTGTGCCAACCTTCTCCATGGTATGATTTGCTCCCATGTATAAAAAATTACTATTACATTAATCTTAAGAAATACTCCACAATTAGAAAAGAAGAAAAATATTGAAAATATAGATATAAGGTTAATTTAATATATATATATATAAGGTAATTATTTTATATGTTGATTTTGTGAGCATGTTAAATTTATTTTTTAGTATATTTATTTTTTTAGTATGTATTAAAATTTATCTAAGGTATGTTTGGATTCAACGAGAAAGTTGAGAGGCAAATAAATGTTTAAAAAAATTGTAAATTAATAAATAAAATATAAAAATCGAGACTAAATAGTTCCAATTTTCTTTCTTCACATATTTACGAAGATTTACGAATGTGATTAAAATATATATATTATAACATAAATAATAATAATAATAATAATTATTATTATTATTATTAAAATATTAATAAATATATAAAATGATAATTAAAAAAATATTAATAATAAATTTATGAAATAATAACTATAACTAAAAAGTTATAAATAATAATTAATATTGATAAAAATAAATAATAGTAAAAGTAAAATTAATTTATAATATATATTTTTATAATTATTAAAAATTTACATAATACCATTAAAAAGTCAAAATTTCCACAAAATCATCTCACATCATTTACCAAATTCAATAAACTTTCTTTACAGATCTACTCTAACATACCTTTGATCCAAACAACTTCACTTTCCTCTCAAACCACTCTAAATTCACTCCCTCAAATCTCCTCCACAATCCAAACATACCATTAATGAGATTTGTTGGACGTATCACTATCAGATCATCCACACATATTTAGTTTCGCATATAAGATATTCGTATCTAGATAAGAAATGGTGTGAATATCCACCGTATAAATAAATAAATAAATTATCTCTTTACAGACCAATTTTATATAAATTAAATTTAAATTCATTCTTTTAATTAAAATGTGAAATTTCAAATTAAAAACTGACATGAATACAAACACCCATAAATTTCTCTACAAAAAATCTCTAGCAGGATGGTTAGTCTTAAATGTTGAATGCATGCATGATTGAAGACTTAAAATCCAGTTACAGTGTACAAGTACAACCATACAGTAAAATTTAATATGATCATTGTAATAAATGAATTGGCACGAAATCAATAGTCAAAACACTAATTAAACCGATGGCTAAGTAGTGGCCACTTGGGCAATTATGTGAGTTTGGTTAAATAAAGCATCATAACTTTGTCTCTCCCCATCATATCATTGCTGGACATGAATTAACCTTACATGATCCCACCTTCTTGATTTTCTCTCAAGTATTGAATTTGGTCCTTAAACTAAGTATTTTAAAATAAAAATTAAAAGTTGTAGATGATAAGCTTTGTACACTGAGGTTTCTTTAGATAATAAATGTCTTCAGAGTTGAGACAAAGATAATTTGTACATAAATGTGAAAGAGGCATTATGTCAAATACTTTCAATTTATCTATGATATAATTGACTTGGAATAGAATAAAACCACCTAAAGATTAATGAATGTCTTTTCCCTCCCTCGTCAATTGGAAAATAAAAATGGCGAAACAAATGTTTTCTCTTACTTACCATCATTCCCATCACACTTATTTGTATATTTTTTTCATTCTTAGTTTCTAGAATATAAATCTTATGATATTCTAATGTGTTTATGAATTCAAATATTTTATTATAATTTAATGTTTTTAAGAATACAAGTCATATGATATTTTTTTCAAAAAGTTAGAGTTAACCTAAATTTCAATTTATATGTAATTATAAAGTTAACTATTAATATTTGTAAGCTTGGCTCTTTAAGAAAATTATAATACTAACACACTACAAGAAAATCATGAAATACAAACCAATTTTAGAGACTAAAAATAATTAGTTGCTAAAATGACTAAATTATAAATCATTTTAGAGAATAAGAAAAATTTTGGTTTCTAAATTAGTTTATATTATTGTTAAATAATTTCTAAATTGGTATCTAATTAGCTACCAAGATTTTAACTATCAATTTTTTAATTCTAAATTTGGTAGAAAAACCTTGATAGATAATATTAGATACCAATTTAGAAACCAAATTTTTTTTAGTCTCTTTATAATTTAATAACTATAGCAACTAATTACTTTTTTTTTTCTAGAATTGATTTTTATTTCATGATTTTTTTTAGTGACGATTATTCACATTTTATGTGAATAATATTTTTTTTACAATTGAAAATTGGCAAAGTAGTTTTGTATTTTCATTGACATTGGTGGTGGTGATGTGTTGTGTATTACACCCATTGATATTGCCTAGTCAAATTATGGAGTATTTGACTGCTCCACCATTCTGTCTTTCAACAACTTTCATTTTCATCCACTTCTGCTATAGTAAGATTACCTATATTTAATATTCATGCTATATTAAATGATTGTCATAATTATATTAATTATTTTAAAGTAAGATAACTATTTCAAAATTTATAAATAATTTATTCAATTTGTTAAAGATAATTGCTTCGTAACAGATGTCATTAACACCTTTCCTATGTCTAATTAGTTTTTATTTTAATAGACAATTTTATTTTAAATTTTTAAATATTTTTGAAGAGGTATTTATGTAACAGATATATGTGGAAAGAATGTTAGCCTTCAGTCACACGATTCTGGTTATTACGACCTCTTTAGTTTAAAGCATTTTGTTTTCTTTATAAAGTAAAAATTGTGTATTTAGTTTCTACACTTTTAGATGAATTAGTAATTAAATTTTTAAAATAATTAAATATTACATTTAAATGTAAGGACAAACAAATTTTTCATATTTTTAGAAGTTGAAAGATTAATTCATTAAAAGTGTAGGGACTAGAACTGAGTTTAAGGAAAAGTACATAAATTAAAAAGATATATTTTTTTTTCAAAAATAGTTATAGAACAGGTATTTTGTTTTATTTTATTATTTTAAAATATTAATACAAGAAAGTAGTAAAGATAAGATTTTTAAATAAAATAAAAAATTATGTAAGGATTTTGTAATTATTTTCGAAAATCAGATAAAAATATAATATTTTTAATTAGAAAAAAAAAACCTTGATCCAGGATGAACAGCTTAGGAAGGAAAAAAGGTAATCTTGGGCCATCATTAACTATACCTTTTTTGAACAGGGTGAATTCAATAGTTTTTTGTATTTGGGTCTAGGTTGTTTCTTCTTGCACCTCCATATATTCTTCTCCCACCTCCATACATTTTCGTATTTCCAAAAATACCCCTATGTAATATTCCACCTTCTTACTGCAAAACTAAAAACAGGCAGTGATGTGCTATCAGCTGTGTTTTCAGTTTGGCCTAGCTACACACACTACATACATTACTTAGCAAGAAAAAACAAAAGAAGTGAAAGGTGTTGTTGTGTTTGTACATTACATGTTTATTTTAAGCCAAAGCACACAAACACCCTTTCCTTGTATTTTGCGATTTCACACACATAGTGTAAAATTATAACATTACGCCTTCAAAGTTTGACAACTTTTAGTTTGTTTATTTCTTTGTGCAAGAATTTTGAGGCATTTTTCTAGACTCTTTAATATCGCATTTTAAAGGCCTGCATGAGATCTTTTACCATCTTAAATATGAAAGGTTTCCTCATAACTCATAACTCATAACTGATAATTTCCCTGCTGGCTTCTCTGCTTCTGTATCACATCCTTAGAAGGTTTTGTTATTGACAATGGGAATTTCAAAAGGCTTAAGGCAGAAAGTTAGAGATTTCGTTGGGATTATTTTAGTTATTTTCATTACAGATAAAAAGATACTTCAACAGTTATATACATTTGTCTTGAACTTTCCCATATATTGCCTCCGCTATGCCTCTGATAGTATTGGGAGTAGTCCTGCAGCAGCCACCAAAAAGAGAAGCCCCAGCATCACGCCACTTGCCAATGTAGGGTACAAAATCATCTTCTGCTAACCCACTTGATTTCTACAAGATAAATTTCAGGTTATCAATTTGATGATACTAAAATACAATTACATCTACCAATTCTTACCGCTCTTACTTATCCTACTACATAGCACATTCTGGTGTTTGACAAAATGAGCTCTGTCTAAATCACTATAGTGTTCAATGTTTGCAGAGTGTTTGTTAATTTTCTTTCAGTAACAGCATTCAAATTATTTTTTGATTATCTGCTTTGTGAATTTTAACTGCCAGTTATAAGATTCATAACAATAGAAACATAACAAAAGAGGATTTCCAGATAAATTTTAATTGACGAGGAAGTATCATTTATTTATAACTGGAATTAGATAGAATTCGGTTGAACTTGACCATGAATAAAGTAGGGACATGCAAAGAGAGAGAAGCAGCAACTCACCACCCATTGGTTGCTCTCAGCAATGTAAGTCTCTCCGCTGTTGGGATATACAAGTACTGGTTTACTTGTTGCCTTTAAAATGGAGTGTTAAAAAAATTATTAGTCAGCTGTTGTTGGAAAAAATAGGAAAGTGCTATGAACTTCAAATCTAATTCAGTTCTATAAAACCGATTTATAAGGTAGGATTTACATCCACTTATATATTATTGAAAGGTCTCCAGTCGATTGTAGGATATACAAGTAATGAGTATCTTAAGTAAGGACACTAGTTAAAAAAACATTTCCTACACCCAATATAGTATAGGTCTAATGACTTAAAAGACAATTGTCTTTCTTTCAATTAACTACTTTCTATTGTATTTCTTCTACCAATGCCCTAAGGACACTCAAAGATTCCTGTTTTTAGAGAACTGATGGTAAATGGGAGACATATGAACCTTGGAAACCAGGAAGCATATCACTAAAACTATATAATTTGAGGAACTAAAAAGTATTACAACGGATTAGAAGGCCAACTAGTAGTTGTCTCTCACAAGTTATTCAAGATAATATAGCAAATTGGCACGTTTTGACAGCTAGTGCAGAGTGTTAAACAAAAGTCGCACCTTCTTAATAGATGAAATCAATCCATGAATAAATCGAGGAGCAGTACAGTTAACTCCAACTGCAGCAACTTGTCTGCATGAATCAGCTATTGAAGCACATTCAAAGATAGAATCACCACTAACCACATTGCATTCATCCTTGCAACTAAAAGAAAACCACGCAGGAGTTTCTATGCCTTCTTCGTCCAGAAGTTCAGCATAGGCCTATATATCAAATTGTAAACAAAATCAATAACGTTGCTCAAAATCAAGGTGAAACTAAGTCAAAATTGCAACGGTAGTTTACAACTTTCTATGGTATTAGTAAATGATAATTGACACAGCATTTTGCACACTCCATCACAGATTCCTACAGTTGCAATCTTGCAGGGTATAAAAATAAAGTAACGAACATGTGAATCTGTTTAATAGTTACTTCACCACCAGGGATTTAATAAAATACCTGTGCCTCCAGCTTATTTGGAATTGTTTCAAAGGCTATTAAGTCAGCTCCAGCATCAACCAGAATCTTTACTCTTTCCCTGTGAAAATCTTTGAGTGTCTGGACAGTAACAGCATCACCATAGTCCCCACTGTGAAGAGAGAAAGAAAATGAGCTTAGATTGTGGTCATATATATGGCTTTGATTTGGAAGGGCAGTTTTGACTTCAATCATGAAAATTCTCATCTTAATTCATATATAATCAGTAAGCACCTATTCAGTAGTTGTTAAAACTTTATGGTAATGCATTTTTGCTATAACAAAACACAGAATATCACTCACACATATTCAGAGCCATCAGCCAAATACGCTCCATAGCTTCCCACAGAAGCAGCAATTAAAATGGGACGTTTCCTAAATCTTTCATTTCTCACAAAGTCAGAAGAATCTTTGGTACACCTATCATGATAAATCTCTCGAGCCTCACGTGCAATCTCAACACTTCTTTTAAGCATAGTTACACCTTCTTCTCTAGAGAACCCTTTGGCCTCAAAACCTTGAACAGTGGCCTGCACCCGAACCAGGAAATAGGCCAAAATTAAAGTTATGCAGAATTGTAGGAATGAAAAAAGGTTGAGATGATAATTACCTGATAAGATGCTGTTAATATTATGTTTGCTCCTGCATCAAGGTAATCTAGGTGGACCTGTCACACGTTAGGCAAATTGAATTTATTGAATTGAAGAGCATTTCTTAATATACAAACTAAAGTAACGGTTCTAACTTCTATTATTCTTTCCCCACATTCCTTTCACTCCTGTGGAGCTGCAAATCTTCTTGAAAGGAAAGGTAAACACAGAAGAAAAACAAGTATAGAACAGTGCACCGGAACTACCTAGGAAGAATTCATGGAAATTTCTTTCTTCTTTGTTTACTTCCCACACTTTGACGAGTGTGCTATTTTTAGTTGGAAATTCAATATATAAATTTTAATTATATAACTTATGATAAAAATATCTTTTTAATGTATTTAAAAGTAATGAAATTGATTATTAAAGGATTTAAATGGTTTTAAATATAATTATTTTCAAAAGGGAAGAAACAAATTTTGTTAATATGTTTTTTTATTCCATATAAATAGTAAAATTATTGTGAATTTATATATTATTTTTTTATGATCACAGTTTCTAAGCTGAGAAATAATTTTTTTTACCAAAATTATATGAAAATGAATGTATCATGTATTCTATATAAAATCAGAGATAGTTATCTTTCAAAATCATAGACTTATAATGAAGGTGTTAAGGTAATACTTTATTCACTTTTCTGAAGGCTTTCTAAAGTACGAGAAAAGATAAAACTAATTTTTTTTTTTTAAATTCTTGATTTATTAATATATCATATTATTTCTGCACAATATAATATCGCAATAATTTAATTATTATTAAATAAAAATATACTAATAAAGATCAATAGAACATTACTTATTAATCCATTAATAAAAAAATAAATAGTGAATATATATTATAAACAAAATTATATATTTTATATTATATCAATGAATTTTATTTCTAAATATTCAACTATCATATATATATATATATATATATATATATATATATATATATATATACACACAGAGTGGAATTAGTAACTTTGGTATTTTGTTTTTTAGTCTTGATTTTGATTGAAAAAACTGTTTGGTTAAATGGTTAAAAACACTGTTCGTTGCGTGTGATGTTTTGTAATGAAATCGCATATATGCAAATATGTCAACCTCATCTATGAGATAATGTCCTTCTTATTAAAGTAATGATTATCTTGTAAGAAAGTTTGGTGTATCTTATCTAGAACAAAGCAATAAAATTGTCAATATTATAGGATAGACAAGTTTATTTTGCTTTCATAATTTCCTTTTCCTTTCACAGAGTAATTTCTGTTTACATTTTTTTATTATTAATTTACTGCATCATCATCCAACACTTTTCTGGTTGGATACAACTAACCTTGTAGATAATTAAAATTTATTAATTTTTAGTATAATTAACCTTTAAGTCTCTTAAAAAGATAATCAAAAGTTTTCCTCTTCTAACTCCTTAAACAGTATCTCTTTTTTAAAAATATCTTAGCCAGTTCCGTTAGCTATTAGTTGGCATTTGCTTTTAAAATAATATTACTGCTGTATTAATTTTACTTTCATTAACGATGTGAACCCAATATTGTTGTTAATATCAATAGAGATCATACTTTAGAGAGAGAAAAAAATGACTTCTTAATTCTCCTTAAAAGAAGGATTTCGAAGCACATATATTTAAAACCTTTAATAAATAAATAAAATAAAATAAATGTTTCATAAAAATAATTACTAATATTTTTATATAAAGTCAGTTTGTTTAAATTTTTAAAAATATATATAAAAAAAGAGGATAGAATTATTATTTCTTGAAATGCCTTACACGTAAGGCCAGAGCCCATTAAACAATAACACGTAAGGCCAGAGCCCAGACAAGAACACGTTTATAGTTTGCCATGTGTGCGTATATACTCGTTCTACGTAATTTTCTTTGCTCTTTCATTAAAAAAATTATATTTTAATATATAAACTAATATATATATATAATTATCTTAGCTTGTATTTTTAATATAAAGTACCTAATTATAATGAGAATGATTTTCTTAGCATAGAACCAAATGATAATCTTGATGCAGACATAAAATTCTTAGAATTAAGATTGAAGATTAAAAAAAAAATCTAGTTCCATAGTGTGTGTGGCAACCTATTAGCAAGCATGCATTGAGAGAAAAAGGTTGTTGAGATGAGAGCATAACTATGAAAATTAAATGAGTAATTAAAGATGAAAAAGAAGAGAAGGAAGGAAGAAATACCCTTCGGACAAGATGTGATGAAGAGCTGATAAGGCATTTGGCACTCCAAAGTTCGTCATTCAGGTCTGCACCGAGACGTTCTAGTTCAGTTGCAAAGCCACCGTCAATGACGGCGGAGCCACCACACTTGTCGAGAAAATCCCTAAAAAACGACGGCGTTTCCTTCCCTCTTAACCCCATCACTTACGTCGCCAAGATGAACAACAAAAGAGAGTTTTGAGGTCTTATGTTGTGTGTTGGATGATAAAGAAGTTCTCAAGTGCCAACTTATATCTAACACCGATTCTGTTTCCCCTATTTCTAAAATTACTATTATAACCCCCAACATGGTTTTATTCTCATTTTTCGCCATTTCTACTAACCTCAACGTCAGAATAATTAAGTTACGTATTTTCATCTCAAATAATTTCACTTTAATATACACTTTTAATTAAGAGCACACACTCATCACTCAATCTTTAGTTCCTGCTTGAATTAAATTTTATTAACTTTTTGTGGTGTAATCGGTGGGATTCCATAATATATATGTTTTGGATTGATATGTACTTTTCATAGTTTGAAATTTATGTAGAGATGATTTTGATAGAGTTTATGTTAGCAAAATATATTATATTAAAATTTATTTGACACATAAAAAATAATCATTTTACAACTATTTTTAAAATAAAATATTGTATTATAATAAATAATATTTTTTTAGATATTAAATGAATAAAATTGGTATGATCCCTAAAATATTATAAAGAATTAAGTATTCAATTAATGAATCGTTAATGTCTTCTTTATATTTAAGTTAACTTTAATGTAGGAATAAAACGTTATAAGATGGAATTAATAATTAACAGTGAATAAAGACTAAAAATATAATTAGGTATAGAAAAAAAAAGGGAGATCAACAGAACTTAATAAAAACCTATGTGTTTTTAGTTTTATATTCTAACTCTTCTTGGCTTTAATAGCGAAGATCGTCGTTCTATTTTCACATATAGATGCGTTATTTTGATTTTCTTAATAAAAACATTTTAACAATTTATATTTTCATTGTTCTTTCTCTTAAAGAGCATTATGGGCATTTGTTTCTGAATGAAATGCATTCGATTTTGATTATCTTGTCGGTTTTTTGCTTCAATATCAAATCTCCTGTGCAGTATGGGCGTGGAGGCAAATTCGCGTGTTTTGGCATAGGACGAGTTTAAATAATTTACATAGTGGAAACTAGTTATATATAATTTATTCTGAAGAAGAGATTCCCTCTCTTGATTGTGACAATTTCAACAATTTTTATATATGGTTCTATCGCTTCTAGAATAATTCAGATATGCAATCAACAGGGAAAACTTTTTTTTTTTTCTCTTTCAAATGCTAGTGAAATACTGGAAATTATAATTACATTTTTAAAATAATTGAAATGAGAGATTTTAACATATACTATAGATTATTAGAATTTAACTTGTTATTTATGAAAAAAAAAAAAATCTCAATTTCTTCTTCGCGCGTATTGTTTTATTCGCCCAATCTTGAATAGAATATTTGTTATATGTTTTAAGTGTAGAAAATAATTAAAGGAAGTATCATAAAGTAAAAAGTTGTAGAAATTGATTGAATTAATTCTATAAATTACAAAACTGTTAAAGTATATAATTATTTTGATTTATTTTAATAATATAATATAATAAAATTATAATTATAAGTTATAAAATATGATTACTAATAGGACTTTAAATTGACCATTAATATAATATTAATTATAAATAATTTAAGGATAATAAAATTAAATTAATAACTAACTAATAAAATTTGAATTAATAATTAATAATTTTTTTATGATAAGCTAATTTTAATTTATGAAACTTTGTTTTAGTAATTTTTTTTTGGAAATATATGCACAAAATTTGGATTACGAATTACGAAAAAAATAAATAAATAAATAAAAAGAAAAAATAATATTGTTACTTAAATGAGTTTAATTGGATAAAATAATATAATTGATTTTATCTCTTCTTCCATTAAAATAGTTAATATTTTTTTAACCTAAATACTTTAGTGGACGAAATGTCGATCGTCCTCCATTAAAATAGTTAATATTTTTTTAACCTAAATAGTTTAGTGGACGATGTGTCGACCGATAAGCAATATAGTTAAATATCAATAAAATATAAATAAAATCATTTTAGACTAAAACTTAACTCTTATCATTTTCAGTAAATATGATAATTTTATTAAATTTTAGTTCAAATTGATTTTAAATTTCTCATAATAATTGTGAAACATATAAATCATATTCAAAAGAAGTTTTTATATTTGAAAATGATGATTCAACATAATTTCAATATTTAATTTTCAAAATACCTAATTCAAACTCACTTATAACATTCTAACCTAATGTTATTAATTATATGATAATTTTATTTCCTTGGCAAATATTTTTTTAATAAGTTTATTCGTTAAAAAGAGAAAAAAAAAATAAAGATAGTCACAGATTCTAAGTTGCTCACTCAAAGTCAAATTTATAAAAAAAAACACTGAAAATAACACATTTACTAAAAATAGTAAAAATAGAACAATTAATTATATATATATATATATATAAACCTCATCCATTTTATGGTATTAGTTAGGATTAAACTTAAAAACTTAAATTAATAAATATTTTCTACCACATGCATGAATATGAATATCAAGGGAAAAAAGATAATTGAAACAAAAGACCATAATTCTTTTACTACACGAAGGTAAACATATTTTTATTTATCAGTTAGAAAACAATATATATTTGTAAAATAATATGGAAGAGTGAGACATGACCTTTTGTTTGAGGGTAAAAATAGGATGAAAGTTATTCCTTTTACAACATCTCTAGAAACAAACTTCGTTCCACATTAGAGTAGAAGTGGTATATTTTAAATGATACCTGAATATTTTATTATTAAAATGAAAATGACATATAAATAGAAAATTCAGTTATTCAGGTTTATTTTAAAATAACCACCATCTCTCTCTAAAAGTTTCTCTTTTCCTTTCTCTCCCTTCTCTCTAAGATTCTGACCTCCTCGTTCATCTGTTTGACGATCAGAGTACGCCATTAGACTCCTGGCAGCAAAGACTACAAGTCTACCCGATCAGAATCTCTTATAGAGTAAGTTCAGTTTTGTTCCTCTTTTTGATTGAAGTCTATCGTTAGACTCTCGGTAATGAACCCTATAAGTTTGCTGGATCAAAATATCAGATAGAGTAAGTTCCTTCGTGGCTCCTTTTTCTTTTGATTAGATTTTGTACGGGTTAATATTAGATTTTGTACGGGTTAATCTCTGTTAACTCAAGGTCCTAGTTATATAGTTGGATTTTGATTAGGACTCTGTGGTGCAGGTTAATTACCTTTAGCTTTTGGGTAGATTTGGAGCTCTTAGTGAGCATAAGCTAAAGTTCAGGTAAGGGAAGCTAGTCTTATTATTTTCAATAAAACCCTAGGTTAGAAGATTCTGGATGTGGAGGTGACGTGGTCACCAATTCCAATTATTTTTGCTTGCAGGATTGTCTCTCTTAAAAAGTAAAGTAATATAGTGACTGAAATGGTTGATTTTGAATCTGTTATGAGAATAATTTGTTGAAACTTGTGATTGAGAATTGAAAGTGTTTGAATGATAATATAAATGAGTTGAACTATTCCTTTTGAATATTTTGGTTGAATTACTTAAGTGAGATGTTTGAATGAGAAGTGGTTGTGTGATTTCAGATGATGATTGATTTAAAGAGCATATATTTGGAATTAATATATATTTGGATTGTTTAGAAAGTATATATATATATATATATATGAAGTGACTGAGTGGTACATTGATATGTTCAATGATGTATGTAATGAGGTTAAAGTGTGATCAAGACGTAGTATTTTCAGGAAAGGAAATACCATGTTGAGATTGTTATTAGGGTGTATTGATTTGTGAGTGTCCTGTGAATGAGACGATCATGACTCTACTGATATAATGGAATCAAATAGATGAAGTTATTCAGTTGGTGAGAGTCGAAGGAGGTCCATTTGGTTGATTCTGAGGTTTGAAAGAACTGATCAGAGCATATCAAATGGATTTACCCTGTCATACGAAGATGATGAGATATTAAGATAATTATGTGCATGGCTGTGTGGGTTTCACAGCAGTAGTATGACAGGTGCAGGTCTCTGGATGCTAATTTCAATACACGAGTCTTTCGGGTCTTCCGGAAGTAGAGTCAAGTGTGTATGTGTTGTGAGTCAGTAAAAGTCTGACATATGAAAAATGAATTTTATGAATGTAATAGACACTTGATGGTTTGAGAAATCATATGAGAATTGATGAATTATGCTTATTAATTTGAAATTTAAATTATATCAAAACATTTTATATAGATAGCTTACCCTGTTATTTGTTTGTTTGTGTTTGTTTCTCTAACTGTGATGATCGTGTATTTACACGGGAGCAGATGAGATTGCAGGTAATAGAGCTCCTCAATGAGCAGCAGAACAGAAGGATTAGATAGATTTAAATTGAATGCTTTGTTTTGTTTTGTTTTTAAACTTTTTGGATGTATATATATTAAATCCTTATGAAGAGGGATATATTTTGAGATACAAATATGAGAAAACAATATATGTTATATGTTAATTAGATATTGTATGTTAATTAGATATTGTATGTTAATTAGATATTGTATGTTAATTAGATATTGTACGTTAATTAGATATTGTACGTTAATTAGATATTGTACGTTAATTAGATATTGTACGTTAATTAGATATTGTACGTTAATTAGATATTGTACGTTAATTAGATATTGTACATTAGTTAGATATTGTACGCATTTTTTTTAGGGATGTTACATTATGGTATCAGAGCTGTTCGAACCTTAGGAGACCTAAGGGTTATGGGATTGTTTATGTGTGCTTTAGTTAGGTTGTTAGTAAAACTACATAGTTATGATTTTTTAGATTCATCCTAAATCTTTCTTTTCTGTTGTATAGCATGTCTCCTAGACCTCCTATCCCTCCCCAACCTTCTTCTGAGATGAACCAGATTGCCAGGGCTATTGAGATGATGGCAAATGCTATTCAACAACAGAATATGGCAATGGCTCAGAATCACCAGGCAGCAATGAATCATTGGGAGACTGCTAGATCTGGTGCAACAGCTTCCCATGTCAGTCAGTCTCAGGAGCAGATGGGACTGACAGAGTTCATGAGACACAACCCACCTAAGTTCACTGGGAATGCCACTCCTGACCAAGCAGACCAATGGATAAGAGATTTAGAGAAGATCTTTAGGGCAACCTCCTGCCCTGAGGATAAGAAATTGGTATTTGCTACATATTTATTGTCTGGAGAAGCAGAGTTCTGGTGGATGGGAGCTCAACAGATGATGGAAGCTAGAGATGAAGTATTAGACTGGGAGAGTTTCAGAGTGAAGTTTTTAGAGAAATATTTTCCAGATAGTGCAAGGTTTGCAAAGGAAGCTGAATTCCTCAGGTTGGAACAGGGAGAGATGTCAGTGAATGCATATGCTACTAGGTTTGAGTACCTAGCCAGATTCTACACCCAAGCTACCTCTGAGGCTTGGAGGTGTAGGAAGTTTGAAGAAGGTCTAAAACATGAGCTGAAGAAGACTATAGCTCCTATGTGCATTAGAGAGTTTCCTGCCTTGGTGGAGAAGGCAAAGATGGTGAGACCCTGGAAAATGGTGATTCCAGGGTGATCAGATCACACCAAGGAGGGTCTTCCAGTGGGAAGGCCAAGGTGCAGCATCAACAACATAAACCTTATGCTAGACCTCCACAACATAGGACAGGAACATCTCTACCACAGTTTCAGCAACAACAACCATGGAGACCCACATGTTATCACTGTGCTGGACCCCATTTGAAGAAAGATTGTCCTCAACTTTCATCGGAGAGAAAGTGTTATACTTGTCAGAAAGAAGGACATCTATCAAAAGATTGCCCTAATAGGAGGAGGATAATTCCTGGAGGTAACTTGCAGTCAGGAAGAGGAGGAGGTGGTAGACCCCAAGCAACTGGAAGGGTGTTTGCTATGTCAGGAGCTGAAGCATCTCAGTCAGGTAACTTGGTACAAGGTGTATGTTATATAGCTGGTAGATATGTGAAAGTTTTATTTGATTCTGGAGCGACACACTCTTTTGTGTCGAGTTTATGTGTAGCGGAGTTGGGTCTTCTAGTAAAGGAGTTGTCGTTTGAATTGTTGGTCTCTACACCAACATCAGGAAAAGTTTTAACCTCTACAGTTTGCTCTGAATGTCCAGTAATAGTAGAGGGACGCAGGTTCAAAATAAATTTGATCTGTCTACCTCTTCAGGACTTGGATGTTATCTTAGGGATGGATTGGCTATCTGCCAATCACATTCTCATAGATTGTGGTCAACAGAAAATAGTGTTTTCAGATTCCAAGAAGTCATATGGGATGTCTGCTCAGCAAGTGTGGTCAGAATTGAAAGAAGGATCAAAGTGTTTTGTAATCTTAACTCAGATGGAAGTTAAGAATGAAGAAGAAATGAGTAGTATACATGTGGTGAAGGATTTCATGGATGTATTTCCAGAAGAAATACCTGGATTACCTCCTAAGAGAGAAGTAGAATTCTCTATTGATTTGGTACCTGAAGCTGGGCCAGTGTCAATGGCACCTTACAGAATGGCTCCAGCAGAGTTGATTGAACTAAAGAAGCAAGTTGAAGATTTGTTGGAGAAACAATTCATCAGACCAAGTGTATCTCCATGGGGAGCTCCGGTGCTTCTAGTTAAGAAGAAAGATGGAGGGTCTCGGTTGTGTGTAGATTACAGACAGTTGAATAAGTTGACCATCAAGAACAAATATCCTCTGCCCAGAATTGATGATTTGATGGATCAGTTACATGGAGCCTCAGTATTCTCAAAGATTGATCTGAGATCTGGATACCACCAGATTTTGGTAAAGGCTGAAGATGTTCAGAAGACAGCCTTTAGGTCTCGTTATGGACACTATGAGTATGTGGTGATGCCGTTTGGAGTAACAAATGCTCCAGCTTTGTTCATGGATTACATGAATAGAATTTTTCGTCCTTTCTTGGATAAGTTTGTTATAGTCTTTATAGACGACATACTTATTTATTCAAGGACTAAGGGAGAACATGAAGAGCATCTGAAGACAGTGTTGGAGATTTTGAGGGAGAAGCAATTATATGCTAAATTCTCTAAGTGTGAGTTTTGGCTGAAGGAAGTCAACTTCTTAGGGCATGTAATATCAATTCAGGGGATCTCAGTGGATCCAGCCAAAGTGGAGGCAGTGCTTCAATGGGAACGTCCAAAGACAGTGACTGAGATAAGGAGTTTTGTGGGTCTAGCTGGCTACTATCGGAGGTTCATTGAAGATTTTTCCAGGGTAGTAGCTCCTTTGACTCAGTTAACCCGCAAAGATCAACCTTTTGCTTGGACTGACAGATGTGAGCAGAGTTTCATAGAGCTGAGGAAAAGGTTAACTAGTGCTCCGGTGTTAGTGATTCCTGATACAGGAAAACCTTTTGAAGTTTACCCTGATGCTTCACATCAGGGTTTGGGTTGTGTCTTGATGCAAGAGAAAAGACCAGTTGCATATGCTTCAAGGCAACTCAAAGTTCATGAGAGAAACTATCCAACTCATGACTTAGAATTGGCAGCTGTGGTGTTTGCTTTGAAGATTTGGAGGCATTATTTATATGGAGCTCAATTTCAGGTGTTCAGTGACCATAAAAGTTTGAAATACTTGTTTGATCAAAAAGAGTTGAATATGAGACAAAGAAGATGGATGGAGTTTTTGAAGGATTATGATTTCCAACTGATGTATCATCCAGGGAAGGCTAATGTAGTTGCAGATGCTTTGAGTAGAAAGTCAGTACAGGTGTCAACCATGATGATTGAAGAACAAAAGTTGATTGAGCAATTCAGAGATCTAAATTTAGGAGTGAAATTTCATGTTGATCATATTAGTTGTAGTAAGTTAACTATAACTAATGATTTTCTTGGAATGATAAAGGAAAAGCAGTTAGAGGATCCTACTCTGAAGCGTACTATGGATTTACTAGGTACAGATCAGGCTAAAGACTTTGTGATGGGAGAAGATGAGATCTTAAGATTTAATGGCAGAATTTGCATACCTGCAAATGAAGAACTGAAGAGAATGATCCTAGAAGAGGGTCACAAGAGTTATCTTAGTCTACATCCCGGTATGAATAAGATGTACCAAGATTTGAAGGAGTCATTTTGGTGGTCAGGCATGAAGAAAGAAATAGCTCTATATGTTGCTACATGTTTAACATGTCAGAAGGCAAAGGTAGAACATCAGAGACCTGGTGGTTTGTTACAACAGTTAGATGTTCCTGAGTGGAAATGGGATAGCATTGCTATGGATTTCGTTACTCATTTACCAAGATCAGTAAGGGGTCATGATGCAGTCTGGGTAATAGTTGATCGACTGACGAAGAGCGCTCATTTTCTTCCAGTTAATTTGAGAATATCTATGACTAAGTTGGCACAATTGTACATCAAAGAGATTGTAAGATTGCATGGGGTGCCTTCTAGTATTGTTTCAGATAGAGATCCTAGGTTTACTTCACGGTTTTGGCAGAGTTTACAAGATTCTTTGGGAACTAGATTGAGAATGAGCTCTGCATATCATCCTCAAACAGATGGGCAGTCTGAGAGGACGATCCAATCCTTAGAAGATCTGTTGAGGACATGTATCTTGGATCATCTGGGAAGTTGGGATGAGATGTTGCCTCTGGTGGAGTTTACTTATAATAATAGTTATCATGCCAGTATTGGGATGGCACCATATGCAGCTTTGTATGGGAGGAAATGCAGAACTCCTTTATGTTGGTATAAGGACGGTGAAACAGTTTTGGTTGGGTCAGAGTTAATTCAACAGACCACTGAGAAGGTGAAGCAGATACAAGACAAAATGAAAGCTTCTCAAAGTAGGCAGAAATCATATGCAGATCAGAGGAGAAAGCCTTTGGAGTTTGCAGCTGGAGATCATGTGTTCATGAGAGTGACACCAACCAAAGGTGTAGGACGAGCTATCAAATCAAGGAAGTTATCTCCTAAGTTTGTTGGACCATATCAGATCCTAAAGAAGATAGGTCCAGTGGCTTATGAGATTGTTCTACCTCCTCAATTAGCAAACCTGCATAATGTCTTTCACGTATCACAGCTAAGGAAGTACATCCCAGACCCTAGTCATGTGTTGGAAGTGGATAATGTGCAAATCAAGGATAACTTGTCTTTTGAAGCAAAACCAGTCAGGATTGAAGACCATCAGAGTAAACAGCTCAGAGGCAAGACCATCAGTATGGTGAAGGTGGTGTGGGATGATAAATCTGGTGATTCAACTTGGGAATTAGAAGAAACCATTAGAGAAACCTATCCATATCTCTTTTCTGGTAAGTCAATTTTCGGGGACGAAAATTTTTCTTGTTAGGGAGAATGTAAGGATCTAGAAAATAACCTTAGAGTAGAAGTGGTATATTTTAAATGATACCTGAATATTTTATTATTAAAATGAAAATGACATAAATAGAAAATTCAGTTATTCAGGTTTCATTTTAAAATAACCACCATCTCTCTAAAAGTTTCCCTTTTCCTTTCTCTCCCTTCTCTCTAAGATTCTGACCTCCTCGTTCATCTGTTTGACGATCAGAGTACGCCATTAGACTCCTGGCAGCAAAGACTACAAGTCTACCCGATCAGAATCTCTTATAGAGTAAGTTCAGTTTTGTTCCTCTTTTTCCTTTCCTCTCCTTTTCTTTAAGATTCTGACTACCGCTTATCAGTTTGGCGATTGAAGTCTACCGTTAGACTCTTGGTAATGAACCCTATAAGTTTGCTGGATCAAAATATCAGATAGAGTAAGTTCCTTCGTGGCTCCTTTTTCTTTTGATTAGATTTTGTACGGGTTAATATTAGATTTTGTACGGGTTAATCTCTGTTAACTCAAGGTCCTAGTTATATAGTTGGATTTTGATTAGGACTCTGTGGTGCAGGTTAATTACCTTTAGCTTTTGGGTAGATTTGGAGCTCTTAGTGAGCATAAGCTAAAGTTCAGGTAAGGGAAGCTAGTCTTATTATTTTCAATAAAACCCTAGGTTAGAAGATTCTGGATGTGGAGGTGACGTGGTCACCAATTCCAATTATTTTTGCTTGCAGGATTGTCTCTCTTAAAAAGTAAAGTAATATAGTGACTGAAATGGTTGATTTTGAATCTGTTATGAGAATAATTTGTTGAAACTTGATTGAGAATTGAAAGTGTTTGAATGATAATATAAATGAGTTGAACTATTCCTTTTGAATATTTTGGTTGAATTACTTAAGTGAGATGTTTGAATGAGAAGTGGTTGTGTGATTTCAGATGATGATTGATTTAAAGAGCATATATTTGGAATTAATTATGTGTTTTAAGTAAAGTTTGAGATATATTTGGATTGTTTAGAAAGTATATATATATATATATGAAGTGACTGAGTGGTGCATTGATATGTTCAATGATGTATGTAATGAGGTTAAAGTGTGATCAAGACGTAGTATTTTCAGGAAAGGAAATACCATGTTGAGATTGTTATTAAGGTGTATTGATTTGTGAGTGTCCTGTGAATGAGACGATCCTGACTCTACTGATATAATGGAATCAAATAGATGAAGTTATTCAGTTGGTGAGAGTCGAAGGAGGTCCATTTGGTTGATTCTGAGGTTTGAAAGAACTGATCAGAGCATATCAAATGGATTTACCCTGTCATATGAAGATGATGAGATATTGAGATAATTATGTGCATGGTTGTGTGGGTTTCACAGCAGTAGTATGACAGGTGCAGGTCTCTGGATGCTAATTTCAATACACGAGTCTTCCGGGTCTTTCGGAGGTAGAGTCAAGTGTCTATGTGTTGTGAGTCAGTAAAAGTCTGACATATGAAAAATGAATTTTATGAATGTAATAGACACTTGATGGTTTGAGAAATCATATGAGAATTGATGAATTATGCTTATTAATTTGAAATTTAAATTATATCAAAACATTTTATATAGATAGCTTACCCTGTTATTTGTTTGTTTGTGTTTGTTTCTCTAACTGTGATGATCGTGTATTTACACGGGAGCAGATGAGATTGCAGGTAATAGAGCTCCTCAATGAGCAGCAGAACAGAAGGATTAGATAGATTTAAATTGAATGCTTTGTTTTGTTTTGTTTTTAAACTTTTTGGATGTATATATATTAAATCCTTATGAAGAGGGATATATTTTGAGATACAAATATGAGAAAACAATATATGTTATATGTTAATTAGATATTGTATGTTAATTAGATATTGTATGTTAATTAGATATTGTATGTTAATTAGATATTGTATGTTAATTAGATATTGTACATTAATTAGATATTGTACATTAGTTAGATATTGTACGCATTTTTTTTAGGGATGTTACAAAGTATGTCACGTTAAGAACATATTTTTCATTAATTTCAATTATTATAAAAATATATACCTGGGAAAGTGAAAAGGAGTGGATGTGTTAAAAAAATCGAGCAAAATAGAGATTGAAGATATTAAATTATTAAATACTTGACTGAATACATGTTTTGAATTTCATTTTTGTGTCTGCAAATTAAAAAAATATTCATTAGAATTCTAGAAAACACATTTTCGACTTTTATCTAAATTTAGTCTAAATTAATTAGAATCGAAAATGTTCACGTAGATTTTTTTTTTCGACAATAAAAAAACAATGAGTAAATATAAGTCATTTAGGGGTGATCCAACTCTTATACATAAATATAACCTTTAACTTTTCTTACTATGCAAACTTTCAAATATGCGTAACATAATATCCCTAGTTGAACCCAAAGAGAATCACTTAAGGTACTCAAGCCTACATTTACTACATCATGAGACCATCTCCATACAAACCAAAGGGTCAAGACCATCAATCAGAAAAAGAAAAAAGCACAGTATGTCACTTAGATATGACCAACGTCCAAGCTTTTAATTGAACCAAAGCAAAAACTTCCACTACATCAACTACACCCTCTTTAAATATTATCTTGTTTCTATGGTTTCAAACCTCGTTGACGGTTGCGATCCAAATCACTCCTCAAATCTCATTTACCGATGCAGACACATTACACATCCTAAACTGAGAGAGTTTAGCAGTGGGACATTGTGAAACGCACTTTGCACCCCAGCCATACATAACAATGGTTCCACAGCAACCATGCAAATCTACACTCGAAAAACAAATAGGTACTAGTCTCCTCCTTAACCCCGCAAAGACTACATATAGAGCTTATTATCGTGATCCCTTGCTTTTCAAGATTAACCTTAGTGGCTAACTTATCTTCCAACACCCTCCAAACCGTAACTATTGCAGAAGGTACAACTTTAACTTTCCAAAACTTCTTAAACAACGCAACATTCTCCCGTGCGTTGTTCCCTCTTAGACGGTGGTAAGCAGATTATGATAATTAGATATCAATAAACTATAAATAAAAACAATTTAGACTAAAACTTAACTCTTATCAGTAAATATGATAATTTTAATTCAAATTGATTTTAAATTCCTCATAATAATTGTGAAACATATAAATCATATTCAAAAGAAGATTTTATATTTCAAAAATGATGATTCAACATAATTTCAATATTTAATTTTCAAAATACCTAATTCAAACTCACATATAACATTCTAACCTAATGTTATTAATTATATGATAATTTTCTTTACTTGGAAAATATTTTTTTTAATAAGTTTATTCCTTAAAAAGAGAAAAAAAAATTAAAGATAGTCACGGATCTTCTAAGTTGCTCACTCAAAGTCAAACATATAAAAACAATACTTTATATACTAAAAACTTAAACTAATAAATATTTTCTATTGTACATTCTAGATATCTTCTACCACATGCCTGAATATGAATATAAAGGGAAAAAGATAATTGAAACAAAAGACCATAATTCTTTTACTACACGAAGGTAAACATATTTTTTTATCAGTTAGCAAAAAAAAATATTTGTAAAATAATATGGAAGAGTGAGACATGACTTTTTTTTAGGGTAAAAATAGGATGAAAGTTATTCCTTTTACAACATCTCTAGAAACAAATTTCCTTCCAAATTAAAGTAAAATGAAAGAGAAATCATCTTCTTTTTTGTTTTTTTAAATTTTAAAATATATTTTTAAAAGTAATAAATAGTTTTACGTTGACAGAAATATGTCACGTTAAGAACATATTTTTCATTAATTTCAATTATTATAAAAATATATACTTGGGAAAGTGAAAAGGAGTGGATATATTAAAAAAATCGAGCAAAATAGAGATTGAAGATATTAAATGATGAAATACTTGACTGAATACATGTTTTGAATTTCAACAGAAGGTATTATTTTCATTTTTGTGTCTGCAAATTAAAAAATATTCATTAGAATTCTTGAAAACACATTTTCGACTTTTATCTAAACTTAACCTAAATTAATTAAACATAATTATAACATTTATAAACCATTTTAGTTAGAATTAGTAATAATATTTAACATTAAATTCAGAATATTGTATTCGACACTATATATATTTATATTGTAATAATATTATACCAAAATCATGTTATCACAAAACTATTATTATATAAAACATTAAGCAAAGCCAATTTTAGGATAAACAGGAATAGGGATATTTAATAATTATTTAATTAACTAAAAGGATTAGAAAACTTTGTTATTTTTTTTAAATGCAAACTTTGATTTAGGTTTTATTGTATATGTGGGGTGTCAAAGTAGTTTGGCACATAGTACTTAAAAGAAGTGAAGACGAAAGTGATAGCTTATACGTCGTAATAACCTATATGAGTTGTGACTGTGGCTTTTATGCTTTAGAATTTTTGTAACATCTTAAATAATTGACATGTACTATCAAATATAAAATATATGCATCAGTTTATGCTTATCATTAAACATGTCGTTTTCTTAATCTGTACCAACAGGAACGTCCAAAGATGAGATTGAAGGATGTTTTTGAAGAAAAAACATAAAAGAGGTTAATGTATTAATGTATCTCAGGTTTTCAAACTATATTTATTCAAGATTAAAAGAAAGAATAATAAAAATAAGTTAAAATCAACATCAAAATGAAAGAGGTTAATGTATTAATGTATCTCAGGTTTTCAAACTATATTTATTCAAGATTAACTTTAACAAACAATTGATTTATTTCTTTACTGATCCAATTCCTTAAAAAAAAACTATGACAAAAATATTAGTTTATTTATCTAGTACAAATTTAATTATGAAGACTAATAGGACTATTATTTGTTTCGATCGATATATATTGTTTTTCTCACTTTTTTATTCGTTTGACTAACTTTTTCTTCCTCGACTCTTATTTCTCTCCTTCAATTAAGTTATTTTTCCCTTGTTTACTTTTAAGCAGGAGGACACCCACAAAATGTGTTCCGATATTTAAGTGAGTATTTGATATTCGATGTAATAAATACGAATAATGACGTACATTTTTCTTAAAAATTGGGGTTATTTATATGTTTGTAACCCTATCACAGTGTATGAGTCATGATTAAGGATCAATTACCTAGTTTTCCTTATAACTTAGTTTTATCAACTATCTTTTGATCATTAATGTATTTTGAACATATTGATCATCGAGATTCGGATATCTTGCGATTTGTCTGATTCTAATCGGTAAAGATGTTTCCAATTGATTATCAACGTACATGTACAAAATTCCTTCCATGAATTAATCTAATCTATCATTTTCTTATGGTTGCTAATTATCTTACAAGAGGTATTACCAATAACATTATTGATATATTTATTTTTGTTGTTTCATGAGATTATAGTAATTTTATTATAAAGAAAGAAGGTATTTGTAAACTATTTTACTAGTATGAGTGACACTGATTTGTATTATTTGTGTTTTTATATGTAAAAGAAATATTTTGAATTTTGCAGTACCATGTATGTGGCCGAACTTACGTCCATCTGGAGAGTTGGGGATAAAGACAATGAGGCAACCAAACTTTAGAATTGGTCTTGAAAATGATAACTTTGCATTGAAGTGATTGAAATGAACCTCTCCACTGAAACAGTCTAGGTCTGTTCCTCTCCATTATGTTAAAGTAAAATAATGGTATTTGTGGAAGACAACTGAAGAAAGGTTTTTACTTCAGTGGGTGACACCACCATATCATAAAAAAAGGTAGGAAAAAAAACTATGGTCCCCTTTTATATAATATTTTTTAATAAAATGTTTTCTGGATATGCCTTTCACAAAATTACTCTTGTAAAAAAGTGGACATAACTTGACAAATAACTAAATATTATTATGAAAACAATTTCAAAAAGGGTATATAAATATTTCTAAGATCATGAGGATAAACTGAATATACTTTTATTGTTTTCATCACGAACTTCAAATTTAACAGGGACTTCCTAATTAAGCCTTTAATTCTAATATCACCTTGTACTTACATGACATTAAAATTGCAAGAAAAAATAATAAACAAATCTCTTTTATATTTAAATGTTTTATACTATAAATATATATATATATATGATAATAAAAAATGTAAATATATATTAAATAAACAAATAATTTACAGTTTAATGAACAATAAAATATTTTATTATATTAAAAGAATAATCTAATTTTAATAAATCTAAAAGAATACAATTCTTTAAAATAAATTTAATCAAACTTATATCTCCATTTATTTTTTATAAGCTTAAAAATATTTTATTTTTATAAATAAAGTTTTGGATATTTTTTATTACAGGTCCATGGAAATGAAAGGATTATGAAGCAATGTTCTCTACAATGTATAATATATATTTTTATTAATAATATAATATCTAAGAAACGAGGAGTTCCCTGCTTCAGCTAAATATTGAAAATGAGAAATTGGAAGCTACTATGACTATAGATTGGCATAGGCTATGACCTCCCTGATGTACACATAAACTTATCAGGGATTTGAAGCTGAGTACTAGGAACAAGGAGAAGGTAAAAAACAAAAAAAACGTGGATTTTTATCCTTCCGTATCATTCCACCTCCTTTGCTTGTGTCAATTGCTTCCAACATTTCCACCACCTCATGCATTTCTGGACGCCTCTCTGGTTTTGCATCCCAGCATTTTCGTATGATGTTTGCTAGGGCACTTGGCCAACTTCTAGGAATATCAGGTCGTAAATGCTGTGCAAGAAAATATGATCATGACCATTACATTGGGAAAATATTCTGTGTAAACATGTAATCACTTTAATCACTATGCACATAATTTACTGATAGATGTTGCATAAGTGTATCAGGAAAGTATTCTATGATTAAAATATGTTTTCAAATGAATCCAGAAGTAGATATCATAATCAAAGTATTGAGGTGATGAATCAACCATAACTAAGTCACCTTGGATCCATTTTATGAACTGACCTGATTAATAACTGCACATGACACTGTAGCAAGGCTCAGCTTTGAAAACGGTACATTACAGGAATAAATTTCCCACAAGCAAATGCCAAAACTATAGACATCGCATTTTCTGTTGTAAGGCTTGCCATTTAAAACCTACAAGAACAAATATTAAAGAAAATTATCTAGATGGGATTTGAAACGAATAGCACTTTCATATGCAACCATCCTATGGAATTGAACTGCATAATATAGAGAAAATTGGAAAGCGAGATCAATACCTCTGGTGCCATATATCCATAGGTTCCAGTTTCACTTGTCATCTCACTTTGGTTGATAGCTTCAATACGAGCAACTCCAAAATCAGCTATTTTCAAATTTTTATTACAATCTAACAACATATTATCAGGTTTTACATCGCGGTGAACGATTTTCTTTGAATGTAGATAACTAAGACTGCAGCGGAAAAAATGAGTTTCAGTGAGGGGGAGAAGAGTATTGACATTAACAATTGTAAAGGTAAATGCTACGTGACTCACCCTCTAGAGAGGTCCAAAGCCAGCTGAATCACAACCTCGTATGGAAGTTTGTCCTGCCTATTTCTAGACAAGTATTGTTTCAATGTTCCACCAGGAAGAAACTCAGCAATTACACAACAAGTTTTGGAAGGAATAGAATTTTGACCATAGGTTGGTAAGGGAATCATGAGATTTGAAGTAGCGATTGAAGCTCCAATAAACTGATGGAAGAAAGATACGAACAAATTGAAAACTTTTACTAACTTTTTAAAGAAAGGAAAAATTAAACACAAGTTGCATGCAAAATTTGCCAAGTAGAAGTCATGAAAATAAACATGAGATGAGAGTGCGAAGACAAAATTTGTACTTTTGTGACATTTGGATGATCAAGCTTTTGCCATATAGTTACCTCCTGCCAAAATGATGCCCGTAATGAGGCAATTTTAGCAGCAGGGGCAACACCATCTTCACCCCAGTCCAGGACTTTCACTAGAAAATTCAACAAGTTAGAATTTCTTCAAACATATAAAATGCTCAAAACCAAGACTTCTAAGTGTTTTTTTGTGCAAAGGAGGAACAAATAACCTTGACTTGAATCACTAGGTAATCAACTTCAAAAAAATGAAGTGCATATCATATATTTGAAACACAAGTCAGAAAGTAGTGAGTGCAAGTATTTAAAAAATCAACAGTAAACAAAACTCAAGATGTACATTTACTAAAGTGGCTACATTCTTCACACCATCATCCATCTCCCACAACTAATTAACCAACCACAAAAACAATTTCTCAACATGCACAGACCTTGAAAGTATACAGAACTACACTTTAATTTCTCTTCATTACGTTTTTTTTTTCTTTTTTACAGCACCAAAAAGCAGACAATCAGTATAAGAATACAATACCTGCAACATCTTGGCTATCATAGGTACCCCTGTAGACAGTACCATAGGTTCCATTAGCTACAGAATAATGTATATCCAACTTGGCCAAATCAATCTCCCATGTCTCTTTAGGCCTTTTTGCTGCAACGCTTTTGGAAAAAATCTTGCTCAAGTGTTTTTCTAGCATGACATCCAAATTCCTCAAATAAAATTTATCAGAACTAAAAAACATGCTTTTGCTGCTAAGATTTTCACTACTGATCTTTGAATTCAAAACTCCAGATTCCACTTCCATCTTAGGTGAAACCCCACTTTCTGAATGCATCTCGAATTTGCACAACTGAGGCAATGATAAAATTAATTAGAAAAAAGAAAAAAAAAATGTAATCATGTCGTTACAGTTCTTCAAATTCGAGCACCTCTAAATATAATATCTTCTCTACTTATTCTGTTTGGAAAAAACTAACAGATGGAGGATAAACATTAATATATTATTATACTTGATAAATAATGGATGAGCTAGCAAATAAAATTATAAGTGATAGCCAAATCAATAGTTGAAATAAACTGTTGTTGCAGATCCCACATCGATAGATAAGGACATTTCATTGTATATAAGTGGGTGCAAACCTCAACCTTATGAGCCGGTTTTATGATTTTATGGGGTTGAGTTAGGCTTAAAGTCCACTTCGTAATATGGTATCAGAGCCATTTCGATCATATCCTACCAAGTGTGCAAACCTCAACCTTATGAGCCAGTTTTATGGGGTTGAGTTAGACTTAAAGTCCACTTCGTAATAACTGTAAATATAAAATATATAACTTAAAAAGTATAAGTTGTTTCTCTGACTCGAAATTCAAAATGAAAAACAAAATCATAGTACAAGAATTATAAAATAAATTTACAATATCTCATAAAGAGAATTGCATACCAATCTTCTACGAATATGAAGAAACAGAATTCGTGATCAAATTGAAAAAAAATAAATTCAAGAATTTTGAAAGTTGAAAACGGAGAAACTATGAACCATACATGAAGCAAAACATATTTTGAGATCTTTGGATAAGGAAAACTTATAAAAATATTAAAGCTTCTATGTTTAAAAAAACAAAGCATTAGAATTTTATTAGTTTTTTTTTTAATTTTCTTTGTTGTAATTCTTTCATTTAACTTTATAAGTAAGACTAAACTCATTTAGGTTGATTATCTTGTAATTTTCCAATGAAATTTGATTTTTGTGCAATTAAAGTTTTGTTCTTGTGTTAAATATGTGGTCTCTTTGGGAATTGTTTTTTTAACACAAATTGATAATTCAGTTTTTTCTTTAATTAATTTTTTGTTTACTTTTTTGAAGTACTTAAGTTAGTGGGGAATAGTAAGATTAGATTGTTATTGGATGATATATTTTTAATCAATTCAATTTTGTTTAAATGATTGATTGAATAATAGATTTATCAAGGGATGAATAATTCCTTTTACAACTTTAGAGTCTCTACTTACTTTATTTCTTGTTCCACAACAATCTCAACTCCTTTTCATTTTCATAACCTTTTTTTTTATTGTAAATAAGTTTTGAATACTAAATACTAGATTCATGAAAATATGACTTAGACGATTTACGCTGAATATAATTTTAATTTGAGTGCAAAAGACTTAGACAATTTACGCTGAATATAATTTTAATTTGAGTGCAAAACAACTGATATCACCTATCTACATGTATTTTTATAAAATCATATAGTTCTATTGTATATAATTTATTTAAATACTTAAATGATTTGTTATCTTCAAAAACTATAATATTAATTTTTTTATTTATAAATTATAATTTATTAAATAAAATAAAATTATAAAATTAAAAAGGCATGGTCATGTGATGCTATTATTTTATATAGTCCACAAGATAAGTTAAGATATACACGAGCAAAAGGTACGGAGAGTTAGAGTTATTTTATTTTATTAGTGAGAAAACTGAATAAATTACTTGCTAAAAGTTCAAATAACGTTTCAAATTACAATAAAAAAATCCTAAAAAGCTATAAGATAGAAAAACTAGCATCGATCTCATTCGATTTAGTAAAAAAATAGCTATTCAATTTTGAATAGCCAAACAAAACTTAAACTAACAAGTTTTTCATATAATCTTCTAAATATTATAATAAAAATATATAATAATTATTAATATTCCTTAAATATAAAAAAAAAATTGAAAGGCTGATACAAATATTATCCATGAAATTTTTTTATTGGAGATCCTCTTATATTTATATATAAAAGAGAGAGAGAGAGAAAATTAATTAACCTTTAAAATTGAATTTAAGTTTTAAGAGGATAACAGAAATTATATAATTAAAATAGTGTATATAAATGTGGTTGATGACCTAATTTTTTGGATTGAGTTAGTGGAAAATCCAAACAAATTGTAAAGACTAATAAATTATATTTTTTGTTAAAATAAAAAAATGAAAATATCGTTAGATCGAGAAAGACAGTAAAAACTTGCATTCAATTACTCACGAATCAAATCAATAAGAATCGAGTCCCAACAATCTATCCTGCATGATTCAAACCAACAATTTTCTCTCCTGAACAACAACAACCAATTCTATTCACTATCCACATTATCAAAACAAAACGTTGATTCAGGAAAAGGCCAAAACCATCAATCGGAAAATCAGAAAACCCGATTCACACCATAACATGAACGCATCTTAAGGGTAAGAAACCTAAACTCAACAATGTAACACTGGGATTTATAACATAAAAGTTCCCATTGTAGTCCATTCTATTGTTTTGGTATAATTATATATTTCGGATCAACACTAAAAGGGAAAGGGACATTGTTATAATTATACATTTCGGATCAGCACTAAAGAGGAAAGGGACGTAGAAGAACCTAAACTCTTAGGTTTCCGAAAACGCCATGAAATTTCTCTCAAACTATTCACCTCAATTCCAATTATACCTCAGAAGTTAACATCAAACTATTGATATTTCATCCTATGTACTGAATCTGTATGCATTTACTAAAGGATAAACAAAAGAACCCTAAAACATACGCACACTAGAAAAAACGATTGACGCTTAACATAGATAGAAAGTACGTATCACATTTTGACGTAGAAAAAGAGTGCATGAAGGAGAAAAGGTACCTTGGAGCAGTGGCGTGGCTTAAGAGTCAAAGGTTGAACAGAAGTGAATGCGAGAATGCAGAGATTGATCAAAACGAAATTGAGAGAAGGAAAAGAGTAACGCTTACAAATCTACAATTAATAGCGAGAAGAGAGAAGCGTGTGTATATCCCTTTAAATTTAAATAAATGTGGCGGAGATTACAATTTTATCATTCACTTTCATATTGTTTTAAAAAGATACCACAATATTTATATCAAAAAATACTCAAGTATTCTCTTCATATATTGTTTTAATTAAAGAATCGTTATTTTTTTTATTTAAATAAATGTGATAAGTGGTTTATTTTTGGATTTTATACCGTTACGTACTCAAGGTAAGTGGTTTTAATTATGTTTTTTTAGATTAGATCGGGTCAGATTAAATTTTCTTTATCCAATTAATATTAGATTGAGGTTGAGAATTTGGTATTCTTTATACGTTGTAAAGAATATTGAAAAATATATTACATTTGAAATTCTTTTATGAGTTAACAAATCAAAATATTTTTAATTATGTAATTACGTACTGGAAAGAAAGGGTTAAGATGTTATGGTTCAAGGATGGATATCGAAATACCGCTTTTTTCCATGCTGTGGTCAAAAGGAGAAATAATTCTAGTGGGATTCATCGTCTACGAATTGATAATGAGGTTACGGAGGATCCTAAAATCATTGAGGATCATATTTTGGACTTTTATAAAAATATTTATGCTAAGTCTATTTCTAATGTTCTGGATACTGGTAATATGGAAGATTTTATTGGTACTTATATTCCTGCGATGGTTTCCTCTGAGGAGAATATGATGTTGATTAAATGTCCTGATTTTTCTGAAATCAATAATGTTGTTTTTAATCTTAACGGTAATAGTGCTCCTGGTCCTGATGGTTTTGGTGGTGTTTTCTATCATTCTTGCTGGGAAATTATTGGGACAGATGTTTGTAATGTTGTTCAACAGTTCTTTAAACAAAATTGGGTTCTCCCTGGAATGAACAGTAATGTGGTATCTCTTATTCCTAAGATTCAGGGTGCTGATTCCATTAAAGATTATAGGCCAAATGTTGTTGCTAATTTCAAATTTAAAGTTATTTCCAAGATATTGGCGGATAGGCTTGCTCTTGTGGCTACTAGAATCATTTCTCCTAATCAATATGAGTTTGTGCAGGGTAGACAGATTCAGGATTGCATTGGTATTGCTTCTGAAGCTATTAACATGCTTTCTAAAAAGGTTAGATGAGGTAATGTGGCTTACAAAGTTGATATTCATAAAGCTTTTGTGGCTGCTAGAATCATTTCTCCTAATCAATATGAGTTTGTGCAGGGTAGACAGATTCAGGATTGCATTGGTATTGCTTCTGAAGCTATTAACATGCTTTCTAAAAATGTTAGAAGAGGTAATGTGATTTACAAAGTTGATATTCATAAATCTTTCGACACTCTGAATTGGAAGTTCTTATTATTAGTTTTGAAACGCTTTGGTTTTCACCCCTTGTTTGTCAGTTGGATTAGTACAATTCTCCGTTCAGCTATGCTTTCTATCAGAATAAGTGGTAGTTTGGTGGACTTTTTTCTCTGCAGTCGAGGTGTAAGACAAGGTGATCCGTTGTCTCCTTTACTTTTCTTTCTTGCAGAGGAAGTTCTTAGTAGAGGTATCTCTAAGCTTGTGAATGATAAGAAGATTTTAAATATGGCTAGTCCGAAAGGTTATCTCACTCCCTCTCATATTTTGTATGCTGATGACATTTTTATTTTTTGTAGGGGGATATTAAGTCTCTTTGAAATTTGAGTACTTTTATTAAAACATATGGTGATTTTTCTGGTCAATATATTAATAACTCTAAAAGTAGTTTCTTCACCATGGATAATTCTCCTAGATTTGTCACCAAAATTCAAAATATTCTTTCTTGTAGTCATGGTTGTTTGCCTTTCAATTATTTAGGAGTGTCTATCTTTGTTGGTGCTCCAAAGTGTCGATTTCTTAAACCTTTGGCTAATAAAGTCAAATTGAAGCTAGCATCTTGGAAATGTCAATCTCTTAGCATGATGGGTCGGATCCAGCTAGTCAATACATTGATTACTGGATTTCTAGCTTATAGTTTTAATATGTATAAATGGCCTGTTTCACTTATTAAGCAAGTTGAGAAGTGGTGTCAGAATTTTATTTGGACTGGTGATATTATGAAAAAAGGTATCGCTACCGTTAATTGGGCCAAAATTTGTTCACCTCTTGAAGATGGAGGCTTAAATATTATTAATCTTCATAATTAAAATAATGCATATCTTCTTAAGCTTGCTTGGAACTTTGCTTATGGCAACAAACCTTGGTCTTTACTCTTGAAAGTCAGAGTTCTTAAATCAAAATACGAGTTTATAATGGTTTATAGATCCTCCTCTCTTTGGCTTGGAATTAAGCAATTTTATTCTATCATACTTGATTATACTTCTTGGACTGTTGGTACAGGTTCTTTTATTAATTTCTGGAATGATAAATGATGTTCTACTACTTCTTTAGCAAATATTGCAGGGTTATCTGATGGGGCTAGCATTCCGAATACAGTCTCTCAATTTTGGTCAGGTTATGATTGGAATATTCCCTTATCTTTACAGCAGATGCCGCAGTTTTTTAATCATATCATGGTTAGAGAGGAACAAGATATTCCTAATTGGACTCTAAATGAGTCTGGTCGTTTCACTCTTAAATCGGCAAGGACTTTTTTCTTGGAACCAGGAGTTCCATGTGATTGGGGTAAGTTCATTTGGTCTTCATCTATTCCGCCTTCCAAAACTCTAATACTCTGGAAAAAATTTCATGGGCGATTTCCTACATATCAGCATATTCAGAATAAGGGTTTGCATATATGTTCTATGTGTACGCTTTGTGAAAAGCATGAAGAATCTATTCAACATCTATTTTTTGAATGTTCTAATGCATTACATATTTGGAGTTGGGTTCGGCAGATTTTTCTTACTTTCTTATTTCTCTAATAAGGATGATCTTCTTTCTTTTATTAAGAGTGATGATAGTCATTTGGTTAAATTGATTAAGCTTGTTGTGACAACCTTTTATATATGGATGATATGGCGTATGAGGAATTATGCTAGATTTCAAGATAAGATTGAGGTTTCTAAGGCTATTTCGGTAATTAAAGATCTAACTTGTCTAGTGGGAAATTTGTCTAAAGCTTCAATGAAGAATGATATGTTGGATTTCAACGTGATTAAGTTTTTTGGTATTATTAAGACTCGTAGTGAGAAAGTTTTTCGTCCTCTTCCTGTTAAATGGGAATTTCCTTCACCAGGTTGGGTTAAAATTAACACGGATGAGGCTGCTAGGGGTATCCTGGTCTTGCTACTTGTGGAGGTATTTTTCGTGGGAGTATGGGAGAATTTATTGGTGCTTTTTCAGGGTTTCTTGAAGTTCAGACTGCTTTGGTTGCTGAGTTTTATGGAGTTATACATGCTATGCAGGAAGCTCAAAAGATGAGACTTACTAATGTTTGGCTTTAATGTGATTTTGTCTTGGTTTGTGCTACGTTTACTGCTAGGACTAATGTTCCATGGATGCTTCGTAATCGATGGAATATTTGTCTTAATTACTGTAGGACAATCAGGTTTAGGGTTACTCATATTTTTCGTGAGGGGAATGCATGTGCTGATAAGTTGACTAATTTAGGGTTCATTCATAGAAAATCATTTCATTGGTATAATAGACTTCCATCCTTAGAATTCTTTATGAATAAGTATAGTCTACCTATGTATCGTTTTTGTTAACATGTGGGTTTTGGTCTAGTGCCCCCATATTTTTGTATTTTCTTTCTTTTTCTTTTTTTAATAATACTTTTTTCATGTGATGACAGATGATTGTTATTACTTGAAGTGTCAGTCTGACTGAGATGTCAAGTTGCATACTGATGCCTAACATGAAAACTTTTATAAAAGAAACGGTCAAATATTATTCTCAACTCAAATAAATTAACTCGATTAAAAATTATAGTAATCTCAACTGAATATATTGTTCAACCATGCATGTTCATTAACTTATCTTTAATTGCATTTTTTTTTCTCTACTAGGATTTTTTTAATAATTTTGTTGTAATCTTGCACTACACAATGGACTAAAAGATATAATGTATCATCATATATATTTTTTAAATTCAATTATTTTAATATTTTTAATAATATTCTTACAAATTATATATTCTTAAATTATGTTTTTTTTTTAAATAAAAGCTTCCATGTTAGGTATCACTATGCAACTTAAGATTTCAGCTAGGCTGACACCTCAAGTTACAACAATCATTTACCATCACATGAAAAAAATATTATTGAACAAAAAAAATACAAAAATACGGGGACTATACCAAAACCCATATGTTAACAAAAACGATAAACGATACATAGGTAGACTATACCTATTCATAAAGAATTCTAAGAATAGACAAGGTGGAAGCCTATTATCTTAAATTATGTTTTTTTAATATAATTAAAATTATATGTTTTCGATAGTTATTTATATGAAGTGTTTATAATTTTAAACATAAAAAATCGGATGGATCACATAAAAGAATATTTTTACTAATAAGAAACTCGTAATATAATTAAACAATTTTCATTACAGATTTTCTAGTAAACTCACTAACAAAACACTATCATCAATTCATCTTTTTTTTTTTAACTTTGATTTCTGTTTTTGTCAGTTTATAAACTTAAGAAAATTACTAGTATCAAAAATTAATCTATTATTTTTTTAAAAAAATTAATTTAAATTTAAAAATTAGTAGTTAAAATCTTGATTTTATATCAATTTAAAAATTAATTTAATTTTTTTATTAATAATAAAAAATACTTTTAATACCAATAATTTTTTAATTTTTAAAATAATATATAATTTAAACATAATTAATTTTTTTTCTAAATTTAATTATTATTTAATAATTTTTTGTAGCGTAAAAATATAATACTATAAAGATCCAGTTTATCGTACAAAATATATCTTAAATAATATATCTTGCGGAAACCTTAAAATAATATTAAAAGAGTCGACAAATAATTTAATGATAATTAAATTCTAGATATATTATCTTTTAACTTTTAAGGGTCGTCTTCTAAGATTTATTATCTAAGTTAAGTCGCCAATTTTTTTTTATTTTTTGCTATTAGAAGCTAATATTAATGGTTATTGAAATTCATATTTCATTTTTAGACTGTTTAAATGAGAACATGAGAGGTGGAAAAGTTATATAATTAATTTTTTAATGAAATTTAACTCTAACAATATATTTTAATTTTACAGTTGACCTTTGCTCTTCTATTCTTCTTTTTTTTCCTTATAATTACTATCGAAAATATATGTGATGTTCGTAACGTTCTTTTTATACATTCTGATATTATTTATTTTTTGCTCTCTCTCCTTTTTTTTCCCTTATGAATACTATAAAAATCATATGACATTCGTAAAGTCCCTTTTAATACACTTTGATAATTTTTTATATTATACTTTTTCTACTACATGTACATTTGCTTATTGTTTAGAGAGAAATGATGGTTTTTATTCATCTATAATTATTTTATTTCATTTTACTAATTTCTTATAACATATTGATTAAGGTATTGACATGGATGATAGTAAACATATAAAAAGTGATTATTATTCATCATTTTACTATGTCTAAAACTTTTATTATTCAGAATTAGCAATATTTTAACTGATTTCTAAAGAAATTACAGTAATGAGTATAGAGAAGGGATTTTGAAAGTTTACTCTCTACGTCTATTTAAGTTGTTTTTTTTTTTTTTATAATATACAATCGGCAAAAGAGTGAATGGAGAATAAATATCATCTAAATATTATTAAAAAATATAAAAATTATCTTTTACAATTTCATCAATATAATTCATTTTTATTTTATATTAAAAATGTTTAAATTAATTTATAATGACTATTCAAGATAAATGAGTTTATCACAAAATTGTCTTATATTTACGTTCAATGTCAAACCTCCAACTACAATGTCTTCATATACGTATTTTTTCATAATCTTATTACACTTGCATAATTTTTATATTACTTTTATATTTTTCATTTATTGAATAAAATAAATAAAACTTATTAAATAAAATAAATAATAAATATTATAATAAAAAATGATAGCTACATAAGTGATATAACATAAGTAATATAATATAATTAAATAAAATAGAGCAATAGGTAAATGAAGATAAATAAAATAACTATGTTAATACTATATATAAATTAAATAATATAATAAATAATAATGAAATAATGTGTAACAAAAAATAAATTAAATAATATAATAAATAAAATAGACTTGTACTTGATTAAAAATAAGTTAAATAATATAAATAAATAAAATAGTCAAATATAAAATTAAATTAAATAATATAAATAAATAAAATAGTCAAATATAAAATTAAATTAAATAATATAAATAAATAAAATGATAAATTAAATAATATACATAAATAAAATATTCTACTGTAACTGATAATAATATAAATAAAATGAATAATTATATAATTAAATAATATAATAAAATAAAATATAAATCGAAGATAAATTAATAATATAAATAAAATAAAGATAAACTAAATAATATAATTAAAAAAATAAAAATAAAAAAATAAATTAAATAATATAAATAAATTAAATTAATACATAATTGAAAATCAATTAAATAATATAAATAAATAAAATTAAAATTAAAGATAATTAAATGAAAAAAATATTAGAAATACTCAATGAAAAAAGAAATTTATAAAATAAATAAATAAGGGTATTTTCTTACTCTATTTTTTTCTTATCTTTCCTATTTCCTATCTTTCTTTCTATCTCTACCTTTCTCTCTCTTTCTCTTTTAGAATTTTTCACCTTTATATGCTTCATTTCATCCAATATACAGGTAAATTATTATTTTTACTTATTTTAAATATTTTTAATAATGGAGAAGAATTTTTCTTTTCTTTCTTATCTCAAACATGAAGAAGAGATTTTTATCTCTTCTTACATAGATAAGGTTGCATTTAATTTTTTATAATTAATTTTTAACATTTTTAATAGTAGGTCTTATAATATTTAAAATAAAAGCAAATATTTAAATAGTTATAAAATAATATAATTTGACACATTGTATTCGAAAATATTACATTATAAATTTTAAAATGTTCCCCTTACATAAAGAAATTTCATCCTCAAAATTTTTATTGACTAAAATAGATGTGTTTTAATTGATGAAATTAAAATTTTATAATTGAATTAGGTTAAGAAAATTATTTGACTATATTTTAATTTAAGAAAAATCCAGTGAGGTATTCATTATAGGAATTTCCGTAAATTGATTAGTGATATATTAGTTATTTTAGAACTAATTTAACCACTGATGATTAATTAATGAATCTATGTGAAAAATCGGTCCATTTCAATTCTCTTAAAGTTTGTTTTAAATTACCTTTACAATTTCGATGTTCATTTTGTTTATCTTTCATTCACTAATAACATAAAACATATATTTTTAAGTTTGAATCATCATAATGAATAAAATTGTAATTTTATGATCTTCGCCATTGATCACACCCCACCTTTAATTTCAACGGTCGCCATTGATCTTCGCCATTGATCACTACCGCAACTCGCAATATATTTTTAATCTTTTATTAATTTATAGTTTGATATTTTTAAATATAACTAAATATTTTTATTTATTATTTCACCATGGAGTAAAAATATTGATCTTATTCTATAGTCAACTTTAATACCTTTGTCCATATGTTTCCTTATTTATTTACTTCAAGTAAATAATAAATAATTAGTCTTTATATATATTTTTTAATTGTTATATTTGTACTGAAATCTTGTTATTGCAATTAAATTTACGATTAAGAAATAATAAAGAACTTTCTAAAAAAAATCATTTTTTTTAATTTATACAGGCCAACTTACATCCTCAAACCATAAATTCCGTATAGTTTTTAGTGCTTGCGGAATAAAATTCATTTTAAACCTATTAAGTGATGAATGAAAAACACATTGCGACGAGTTTGACTAAAATATAAATATACTAAGTATAACTATTAATAGTTATAATAGGCTTAGTTAAATTTTAAATAATTTACTAATTTAGATAATTTAATTAATTTGTTTTTAAAATAATTTATTTTATTACTTATTTAATATTTTTATTTTTGTTTAAGTACTCTTTTATTTGATTTTTGTTATTGACGAAATATTATGACTATGGCTTCCATTTTTATATCTTTAACTCATTATTTTATTATTTTCTTTTCCAATGTCCTTTAATTTGTTGTTAATTTTTTTTTTCCTTTCTAAAATTAAGTTGACCGACGAACAGAAAGAAATTAAAAAAAAAATGAAAGAATAAGTTAATTTACAAATTCAAGATAAGAAAATGAAAATAAGAACTACCTCATATAGTTAATGACAAAATTAAAATGTTTTAAACAAAAAATATTTTAACTGCTTAATAAAATAATATTTTTAATAAAAAGTTAATTAAAAATACTTATGATCTATGATACCATGATATATAGCCATATAAATTATTTCTATATTTAATCCATTATTGATTCGGATTAGTAAGAAAAAGTGGACCGGCCCATTAGATTGCAAAAACTTTGAATGGGCTAGTAATTTCGTAGTTAAGCCTGTATAACTTAATGGCTTCGGCTATTTACAGTTTCTCATTTTCTAAATACAGTCCTTTACAATTTTTATATGTAAAATTACTTAAATATTTTCTTTTTCTTTTTCTCAAGCATCCCTTCTCTCTCATATTCATTTTCGTTCTACTTTTTATATTTATAAGGTTGAGTTAAATTTATTGTTCATTTCATAATATGATATCACAGTCCTCTAAAATTTATCTTAACGACAGTTTCTTAGACTTATCAAGTTATCCGCTATCAAATTATCTATAAATATATAATATTACGTACAAGTTGACATATTTTTAATATAAAAACAGTTGACATATTTTTAATGTAAAGACATTTCATAATATATAAATAACTATGAGTAAGATTTAATTAAATTTAAAGTTAACTTTTTATTATTTCTTTTCTCATAATCTATTTTCTCTCATTTTTCGGTAGGTATGTCTTGGATGTTGTTTTTGTTTTGGGGTTGGGGTTTTTGACGTCTGTCATGTCATGAAGATTGATTCATGCATGCATGGCTCAGGTTGGTGCATTAGGAATTATTCAAAACCACTTCATGTTAAGTCAAAGATATATATCTTGTAAAAAAATATCCCTATAAATAAAATTGCAAGAAACTGCTAGCACAAATGTTAAGTGAACCCATCGGGTTGAATTCGTTTAACTAAATCTAAACAAATGATATTAGCTAAGAAACAAAAAAAAAAAAAGTTTTTGTGGATCAATAGAGCAGATTAAAATACATGTCATTAGTGGTGAAAAAGCTATAATTGGAACCTAAACAAATCAGAAAAATGAATACAAAAGGAGACAAACTCTATCTTGGAAAGTTCGTTAGTAACGTGACACTGAGAAAGGAAAGGACTGAAAAAAATATATGTATATAGTTTCACACATATCATAGTCCATAGAAAACTGTTAAGTTACAACCATGTACCATTATTTTCTTTAGTTCTGACATTTTCTCCAGTAACATCGACATTTCCTTTTGGCCCCTTCCAAGTTTTCAAGAGCATACTCCATAGATAGCATATAACAAAGTTAAAAGGAAGACTTTGGTTTCCAAAGAAAAAAGTTACATATGCATAGTAAATGGTCAACTCATCTTTCACATTTAAAAACAGACATCCTCAAAAAAAGAATGGTTTGTAATGCTTATCCGACTGATTTAAGATTGTAATAATTAATAAACAAAACACACATGCATTGCTAACCTCGAAACTTGATTATTTCTCTTTTGTCATCATCGTATCTACCGACAAAATCCATTTCTTCACTAAAGAAAAGCATTCCAATCAAAGTTAAGTAATAAAATGCCAAAAGTTAAGACAGTTTGTATTTGTAGCCATGGGAGATTGTGTAATCTTCCATGAATGATGCATGTGATACAGTTTGCATGTGTTTACGATAGTGTCCTCATTGAAGATTGATTTGGCTTCAGAGTATCGTATAGTTGGAGAGCCTTGCTTCATCTATTACACCTATTATAATCTTGAATCACTTCTATTTCATAAACATTCAAGAAAAGTTACTGCACAATTCAATTATTCAAAAGTCAACTCATATATCTTCGTGACATTATTATTAACTTAAAACAATAAAATTTATAATTTATTTTTATTTATTCTTAAGATTCAGTCATTGCAATTATTATTCGAAGATGACGTTAATATTTTAATCTCTTCCATTGAGTTAATTAGGTCACTTTTCTGAAATATTATATCTTTTAAATTTAAAATTTCATCACGATTTTATTTTTAAAAGACACATATATAAATATATATATCTGAAACTATATTAGATATAATGAAACACTTTTAAAACTTATCTTAGTGATAATATATTGACTCTTTAACATGTTTTTGAGTAAGTATAAGGGAAAAACAACTTCAAACATAAACAAAGCAAAAAGTCACAATGAAACACAATAGTATTTACGTAAGATAAAACACCAAGGGATAAAAAGTCAAGAATAAAAAAACATTGACATTGTTTCTACCACGTTTCATAGAAAAAGAAGTCATCACAATACGACAACGTAAAGATTAAAAAAAAGTATTAAGTTCTGATTTTTTATTTTTTTTTTAGAAAAGTATGTTTGTTGTGTGTGAAATCTTGGCAAACCGAAGGTGATCTATCTTGTAGAAAACTAGTGTCACGGACTTTGATAAATCAAAAATAATATTTTGAATTTATTAAACAAAAAAAAAGTGTTCATTTCAAAGTCCTTTTTAATAAATATAATTATTAGTATATTATGTTGTAAAATAATTTTTTAAAATGTCAAAATATGAGTTCCATAATAGAAGTAAATTGTAAGCTTGACTAGTAGGCGTAGTTATAAGTAGGTATTCCTTCTTTTACCAGCCATAATCTTTTAAGATTCATAACTCCTTATCAGCTACCAATAGGCATATACCAGTACACCTAAAAGTGTGACCTACGTTTGTGTTGTGACTTACGGAATATCAAAATTCAAAAAGTAAATCTTAGAACAACTTTATTCTAAAATCAATTACAGATCCACTTCAACTAACTAGATATATAATATAAAAGCTGAGAATTCTTCACTTAACAAATTGTTTTTCTATATTGATATTGATTTAGAAATAAACTATTAATATGGTATCATACTCTCTCATAACAAATTTGTTAAATTTATCCTATTGTTTGTTATTCAATTATTATTTAACTATTTATAAATATTTAATTTTACTTAAAATATGTATTGCATCAACATAAAAAAATTACAAGAATATCTTATTTCACGTTAATTAGAAATAAGATGATTTTTTTTTTCATTCACTCTTTTGTTAGTGTTAGGATATGGGCTTGGGCCGATGGAATTAAACAAATGGATCATCTTCCGACCTTCAAACTAGCTTTATTGGCTTACGCTTTATGTTGGGGGGCATGTTAGGTCATGGGTCTGACCCCATAGTTGGTCATTTAAAAAAAAAAGACTAAAGGTGGACAGGTTACAATTCGATCTATATGTACCAGATTATGTCCTACATAAACGATCATCTAATAAACAACATCTAATACACAACATATGAAAGTACTCTTATATTCATTATATTTTGTATTCTTACGGACTTGAGCGTTGGAGTGATATCGCAGGAAGGAGCCCCTTATTTTCCAAAAGTTGAATCACTAGAACTTGAAAGTTAAATCACTAGAACTTGAAGGGAGACCATTAGGAGTTCACTCATATTCCGACCAACCTCAAAATAGTAAGAACAGTTTGCAATCTTGTCGTTTTGAATAGGTATAATCACGATATAATAAAAGCACAAATATTTGGAGTGTACGTAAAATGTTCTCAATTTCCATCTTAAACACTGTTCGTAGAAATATTAAAATATACACTGTAGCTTAATACTTTGCTCGGCTTAAAAGTGAAGTAGATGAAAAAAAAGGTAAGAAATAGAATTGAAAATGTATTATTAAGATAAATAAATGTTACAAAAAAAATAAGAAGCAATTTCTCTATGTTAATCTAAATAAATACAACGTGTTGCTACATGGTTTCTGATCAAAACTTTGTTTTGGTATTAAATCTGTATGGATAAAACATTATATAGAATAAAAACACGTTGTTATCTAGTCATTTTTATTTATTATTTTCCTATTTATAATTTTAAATATAATATGATAATTTAGGTTTACTGTTTTTGTTTTTTTGAACATAAAAATATAGGTGTGGACAGATACGTTACTATTATATATGTATAACAAGAAGAAGCTATAAGAACAAATTTTGCGCATCTATCCTCTTTGAGAATATACATACACGAAACTTCTTCGAGAAACGTACATTAAACAAGACAAAAGGAGTAGCAAAGTAGAATAACAAAATCAAACCTTCTTAGCAACTTGCCTTTGTCAACGCAATATAAGAAAAATTCCCAACGACTTCCAATGTATTCCATTCTATATTTTATCTCAACTTTATATTTAAATTTAATTTATAAAGGCATATAATAGCTGGGGATGTTAAGTAAATTTCACCCTATTAATTTTTTATTTTTTTATAAAAACTTTAAGTTAATTATTACTATACAACTTGACATTTCAGCTAGTCTGAAATCTCAATAACAACCATTATTTGTTGAAAAAATTATTATTAAAAAAATAAAAATAAATGAGGAGTAAAACTTCTATGTTAACAAAAATTACACATAGACAAAATATAATTATTCATAAATAATTCTAAGAACAGACTAGATGAAAATCTATTATATTAATGAAATATTTTTTTATAAATAAATCTTAAATTAGACAACTTATTAGCGGACGCATTCCTTTCACGGAAGAGATATGAGTAATTCTAAATATGATTTTTCAACAAATAACTGAAATTTCAAATTTGATTTTATAAAACTAATTATACTTAAAATTTATTTTTTAATATAATATTAAAATTATTTAAAGTTGTTCTTATCAATAATTTATTAATTTTATCAATTATTCATCATCATATCATCAATAAAATATATAATTTCGTATATAAGTTGACATGTATAAACTTATAAAATTTATGTTATAAAATTAAATTAAATTTAAAGTTGAATAATAATTATTACACTTTATAAGTACCCATGTTACTCAATAAGAAAACATCATGATTGCACGAAATTCACCTCTCCTAGGAGGTTGGAAAACAAACCAAATTAAAAGACACCCCACAACATGCTACACCATGCTTCACCCTTTATGATTTCATCATTCTTTCACTTTTTTCCCCTTCTATTAAATTAAGTCTCACGACTAAACAAGACCCTTTTAATGACTTTGAAACTGGCTTAAGGTCCACTTGCCCTATCGAAGGAGGGGTACTCCATCTTTGAAAGGGAATGAATATGTGACAGTGGATTAGGGTAGTGACATTCTCGAAACAGCTACACACATAAGGAACATCTTAATTCAACATATCTTATCGCATAAATCTATTACTTTATTTAACCAGTTAATATGACAATAAATTGAATATTTTAATATGAATAATATATTATTTATTCTTATTTTTTAAATCATAAATATCTTTATAATATTTTTTACTATCAAACATAATTTAATCATTATATGAATCATAATTTACAAAATTAATTTATGTGGTCATTATCTTTGGTTTAATCTAAAATATAATTAAAACATACCAGTAACCGATGGTTACCAGACATTAATATTCCTATTTTGTTAATGTAAAGTATCGAAGAGAGCGCAAAGAACGAACACACCACATCAAGTAGCGTTATTTCTTGGTTGTCTTACCTTTCCGATTTCGCAGTGTCTCCAATAAATTTGCAATTATGTTTAATCATAACTTAATATTTTTGTTTTTTATTAAATTTAAATATTAAGAAGAAACGCTTTTGAAAATGAAGATTAGGAATTCAACTCATTTATTATAAAATTTTATTATGGTTATTAGTTTGATGATGATTAAGATAAAAAAATTATTTTTAAATTAAGTTTGTTTTTACTTATAAAATATAACTTTAGAAGGAAAATATAGAAAAAAATTGTATAAAATATATAAAGAAAAAATAAGAAAAACAATACGTTAGACGATTGTTGTTACTTGAAGTGTCAACCTAAATGTCAAGTTGCATAATGATAATTTTTATAAAAAAAAAAATAAAAAAAAATAAAGAGTCAGGTCTTCTTTTTACATAAAACTGAAAAAGAAACTTAAAATATATTAAACATATTATCAATTACGTTGGGATTTTTTTCTACCTTTGGGATATTCAGTATGATTAAATAATTAATTATATCTCGAGTTATGAAATTTTTTTCAAATATTTTAAACGTAATAATGAATAAAATAATAATAATATATAAAAATAAAATAATATTATATTATATTATAATAAAAATATTTTCCTCTTATTTTTTTTCTTTTATTTCAAACAACTTTCATCTCCGTTTATTTATTTCCCCTCCTCTTTTTTCATTTTTTATTATATCAATTTACATCATTCAATTAAAACAAGACTTATATATTTGTTTTTCTATACGTAAAGTATAATTATTTCAATATTGTAATTTTAAATTAAATGTATAATTTTAAAATTATTAATATTTATATTTTAGTTATTTGATTAAATTATTTTCGTTATTTTTAATTCAATATAAGCTAGTGATTATTTCAAATTAAGGTTAAAGTTTATTGAAAAGTTCAGGGACTACTTTTTTATTGCAGACTTCATCCAAGCTTCAAGTCAAAATTATCCATTGTTCTTTGATTTATTTGGAAGAATAGAAACAAAAAAGTGTGGAATGGTTTGAAAATGGTTCCTTCTTCATCATTTGATGTTGGTATCAAGTTTTTCTTTTAATGGAACTCGGCTAGACATCCAATGCAAAATAGTTATTTTCCTACTTATGAATCATTAGAGTAGATCATATTGCATTAGTAAAAAAAAAATATGACAACTTTATTTTATTAAGACATTAAAAAATGTAGGATGTTATTTTTATTTTTTTAGGAAAAACATGCAATTTTATATTACATAAATTATTTTATTACCACATTAAATAATTTAAAAAGAGAATATGATGTTTTTTTAGTATTTTTTTTTATTTTAATTTGGAAAAGTTAGATTTCTAGACTTCTATTAATTTTTTTAAAAAAAAATTAACAACTATTTTCTTTTGAAAACATTGTTTTTTATTTTTATAAAAGAACATTAATCAAATACGTTTTTTTTTCATGTTATTAGAAAATTAATGTATTTTTCTTAAATCAAACCTTTTGTAAAGATAAGAAACCTTGTAAAGATTTCAAACAACACCATGTGCCAATTTGTTTATTTAAATCTTCTACACAAAATATCACAATTTTAAAATACTTCATTATAGAAGTTAATTATATTTTTGAAATAAAAGTTAATTTCAATTATATATTGTTTAGAACTGGAGATAATTATAAAAATTAAGTTTATGACCCACACTAAGTTTGATAACCTAATTTTTTACATTTTATTGGAAGATTTGAGTTTTGATTCACATACATTTTAAAAAAAGAGATAAGAAAAAGAAAGTTTATGAAAAAATTAAATATAATTTATAATTTTATCTTTTTAAAACTTTTCTGCTGAACTTTTACTAAATTAAAACATATTATATCCTTCACTTGAAATACCAAATACTTTTGTGACTTTCTTTGAGTTTTAATAAATAGAGTTAAATATCAAGGTTATCAAGGTTTTGTAATCAAATCTTAGAATTTAAAGTAGATAAGAGTTAAAATAGTGGTAACTAATTCAATATACATCTATAAAAAAAATTTATTAATAATAAAAACTATTTTATATATTAATAAAATTTTCGTAGTCTTTAGTCAATAGATTAATTATAATTAATGATTTTTTTTAGTAATAATGATAAAGTAAGATTATCTAAATTCGAGATGAAATCAACATGTGTGATGAATTGTTTTTTAACAATAATTAAACTATATGACAGGGTATATTAAGTCATTAAGTAAAAATTATTCAATCACATGAGTTAAAATGTTACTGAGAAGGTAAAAAATGTTTATACACCAAAATCATCAAGTAAGTGTATGAATTATCTTAATCTCAACTTTGATAATCTTTAATAGAGTATTTTAATATTAATGTCCTTTCTCAAAGACATTATTTGATAATTACATGTCAATGTCATATAATGATATGTGATTAATGATTCTAATATTAAACCATAACAGCAATAAAATATCAACTTCTCACAATCAATTCATTTAGATAAAATATAAAATTCTTCATAAAAAATAAAATAAATTTTATGTAATTTGTTTTTTTTTTTCTTCATTTATTACTCTTGGCATCCTAGTGGTTAACCAACTTTTTTTTCTATGATTAAAACATACTATCCATAGTAAACATTGGTCATGAAAATTTGAAAGTAATGTTTTTAATGTATGATGATATAACAATTAATAATGTAAATTGAATTTTGTAACTGTTGTTTAATGTACATTTCTTTTTACTGCTTGTATGTTTATGTTTGTGAACTGTCTACTCTTCATTATTTAGAAAAGTTATCCATTATGTAAGGTTCAAAGAGTTTTTATTATACAATTATAATAATATATTTTTATAGTTATTTTTCATAGATATTTCATTACAAATTTACTTTTATTGTGATAAAAACTGCAAGTATTTTAATTATAAAGTTATAACATTATAAAAACTAACAAAATAATATCTTTATGATTTTTCCATCCGTACAATTTTTACAATTTCAATATAAATTTCCAAAATACTTTTTAATTTTAACAAATATTATAGTAATTACTTTTACTTTTTTTATTTTTTACCATGAAAACATGTCTACATCAACTCTCATTTTCACTACTAAAATATAATTTAATTAATACATGCATAAGTAAAATATATTAAATGTAATTTATCTGAAAATCTCAAAACTCTTAATTTTATATTTTATTTATAAAATTTTAAAATTCTAACTCAATTTACTTAGTCAATTCAACTTGTTCATGTCTAAGTTTATTTGAATTGGATTTAATACATATTCAACCTAATACAAATACTATTCTGTCTAAATTATAGATAAAGTACAATTAGATATAATTTATATGAATAGGGAAACTTTCTAATAAGAATTATATATATATATATATATATTTATATTGATTAGAATAAGTTATACAGTAGTAAAAATGACCGAGTTTTTGTTTTTAATAACGCACGTCATTATCATATAATGCTGCCACTGGTTTCATGTGATAATTGGAATTTGATGCTTTTATCACTGCACACTAAACCACAAAAATCTACTCACCAAGCAATGAAAATAAAAAATAATACAAATATAATAACCAGTGTCAGAAATAAGAAAGAAACGTTTCAAGAAAAAAAAAAATGTTGATTTAAGTATAGTGAAAACCGGGTACAACTTTCAGTGTACCAGATTCATTTTTACTAGTTTGTATAATAAGTAGTCAAGAAAAAAAAAACCTCATTATTAGCACAGTTTCAGTCAATGATATAATCATAATGGAATATTACATTTTTATCTCAATGTACCTGTATACTACTCTTTAATCTTGTTCAATTAGAAAGAGTAAATAAAGTCCTAGAAAAATAGAACACTAGAACTTTCAAATAAGTCAGAAAAAATATAATTTCAACTACTCAAATAGTATATAAATTGATATATACTAAAAGTATTTTATTCTATCAATTACACATAAGTTTAAGGAATTTATAATAATACATTAATATGTTAAATATAAGGGAAACTACACTATAAATTTATGACATATTTTACAGTTTTATTCTATTATTTAATTACATATGATCATGAATAATAAATTTTATTGATTTGTTAACTTTATTTATTATTTACCTTAAAAAGTTACAGAATCAATAGTTTTGATTGATTTCTGAGGTAAAATTGGTTTAGACTATAAATAATCAGAAAAATATAAAATTTATTAGCATTAAACTGAAAATAAAAAATTTGACCAAATAATAATAGTGTTAGCACAGTAACTGTAGAAGGATGAATTAATAATAGGAGAAGGTGAGGGTGGTAGGGACGGGGAGAGAGAGACTTGGTTCTCCCGCCTATTGAATTCTTGAATCCCTGAAACAGTAAAGTAAGCAAACCCCTCTTTTTCACACACACACCACTCTCAGTCTCAGAGAGAGGATCGAATGTTGTTGATTCTTCTTCTCTCCCTTTCTGCTGCAAATGGACACGCCGGATAGGAGCAAGATCAACACCCCTCTTTCCCAGTTTGAGGTTTACCTTCCTCATTCACTTTCTTCTTTCTACCTGCTTCACTTTCTCTCAATTTTACTATTTTTTTAGGTTAAATTTGTTTTCTGTTAATTCATGTTGAAGTGCTAGTGAAAGGTTCAGTTTCTGTGTTCTAGATCGTTCCCCATGTTCAATTCGACACTTTCTGTGCCTGCAACCAATTTGGGAAAGTTGTTTTTTTGTTGGCTTAATTTTTTGTGGTTGTTCCCCAGAGTGTATGCCTGTGAGGGAAGTTAAGTTTCTAACCCCAGATTCGACTTTTACTGAAGTTTATATTGATTTTCTTTTTCCAAATATGTTAAAATATGGTATTTAGGTTGTCATTTTAGGTTTTTTCTATCTTCTGTTTTGTGGTCAATGGCCATTTTGTTGTGGGTTCTGCGCTTGAAAGGATTTAGGCTTTCGTTTTTGGTTAATCTGCACAATTTCAAGCTGTTATGAAAGCAATCTGTGTGTGATCTGGTTTGTTATTCCATTCTTTGGTAAGCTATTTCCTGATTTGTCCTGGTCTGTCTTAATGCAACATTGGATGAACTTTTGTGATTTGCATGCATAGTTTTGCTTTGCTTCTCCGGGTTTAAACATATTTCTATGCTTGGTGATATGCAGGATTCACCTGTATTTAACTATATCAGTAATCTATCTCCTATAGAGCCCGTTAAGTCTGTTCACATTACTCAGACCTTCAATTCGCTCAGCTTTTCATCCCCTCCTTCTGTTTTCACATCACCCCATGTCAACTGTCACAGGGAATCCAGATTCCTCAGGAGGTAACTAACTTTTTTTCTTGTTTGCTGCTTTTGATGACTGCAAGTGACATTGGTCTGTACAGAATTGTGGATGTTTTAGTGACATGATTGTGTTTGTTCTCTGATTTTTTAGGCATAACCTTTTGGACGCATCCAAACCCAAGGGTTCATCTGAAGATATAAATAATGTTTATTTATGTGAAAAGACTCCAGCAGATTCATCTCAGCCATGTCATGAATCAAGTGAGCCGCAGGAAAATACCAATCCAAATATTTCCATAAGAGATGCCTCAAACGAGCTATGTAATGAAAACCCAAATATCTCAGTTGAGGTCCCACAAGGCCTAAAATATAATTTGGCTAGCCCAGGGTATGATCCTGTGATCTCTGCTGATGAGGCTGACTCTCTTTTGGAACTGCCGGGCAAGCCAGGATCAGATGTTGCCTATGTTCCAGATGACTCTGAAAAGAATTCAATTGAGGGTGAAATGCATCCTCCAGGGTTATGTCAAAATGAGGAAAAAATTGAAGGCCCGGATTGTGGTGTGGATGATTTAATTACTGAAGCCTCTGATCTGTTAATGTTTAGTCCCCCAAATTTGACAGAAGCTTTTAAGGATATAAATAAACAATTAAATCCTTCTACAAAGCTTACCAATTTTAGGACTTTGTTACAACAATCTGCCACCAATGATGGTCAACAAATGCACATTGTTGATGCAGTTGCTTCTGGTTCAGAACATGAAATTGAAAATCATCCTTGTGAACCTGGAGCAGCCACAGACACAGTTCAGAGACAGGACAATCATAGCAATGTTGCTTTGGTGGCTAGCAATCCAACTGAGAAAATGGATGATAAGGTAGGAAAATGAAGTCTGTTTCACTTGCAGTGAACCGTGTGTATGAGAACTTTTCTTACACATGGTTAGATGTTTCATGAATTCATGTTATAAAGACTTTAATCTTGATTACTGTTCATATCCACTATCACACACTTGATTATATTTGTAACTTAATTCATGCATTGTTTATATATGAAATTTACAACTCTAGGAAAATATTGTATGACTGTTGGTTGTAGTCACTCATTACTTTTAAAGCACATCCTATAAAAATGAATCATTATTTTGACCTTTTGCACATTTTGCATTCCCAAACATGTGTCACAGTGGAGTGATACACAATTTTGTATATTATGGTTTACAAAATTTTGATGAGAGTTGAATATTTTTCTGTGTCATTATGTTTACTGGTGAACACATCAATCAATCTAAAATTACTTTTGTCTTTGTATTCAGCTTCTTTATGTGACACACCGTGGTATACGGAGACGCTGTCTAGATTTTGAGATGGCCAGTGTGCAAAGGAAGAACCTAGATGGTAAATCACACACCAATTCTAGTACAGAAAAGTCTGATGAGATGGATGTTAGTAAAGGAAAGCAAGTGCTCCCCATAAAACATAGTGGGGATTCACGGAAGTGTGTTTTGCCTGGAATTGGTTTGCACTTGAATGCACTTGCAACCTTAAATGATTGCAAAAACATAAAAATTGAGAAGTTGCTAGCTGGAAGGCAACCTAACATGCCCAGCTCCTCTTCATCCGTGCAACTTTCTGCAAGCCAAGAACATCAACTAGCGTTGGTGCCTGCATCAGTGGAAAAAGATTTGGAGCCATCAGAGAATGAAGTTCAGCCTGGTGAAGATTGTACCCAGCCTTTGCTTCTCATGGCTGGTGAAGATTTCCAGCAGAATAGTCCAAAAAGGAAAAGGCAAGTACAGTTTCTGATTATCTAGTCTGCTTGATTACCTTCATTCGATTATATTTTAGCTTTTCCTTTCTTCATTAGTTTGGTACTAAAGCTAGATTCACAGGCGCAGGTTAGAACCAGATGGGGAAGGGGAGTCTTGCAAGCGTTGTAATTGTAAGAAATCAAAGTGTTTAAAGCTGTAAGTTCAAAGAAAAACTCCTCTTTTCTTTTGGGTTGGCATACTATCTCATTCTGCAACGACCTTTGATTTTTGTATTTTCTTTTAACGAACTGGTTTATTGTCATTTGATTTACTGTGTCTACTTCTTTTTTCATGAAGTTATGGCGTGATTGAGTTCTGGCTGTTGAAGACTTAGATGTAGACTTTCACTGAACTTATTTGTTGAATTAATTAAGTCCTCTAGATAATGCCTTTGTCGAAGTTGCATATACACCTAGAAATATAGTGTGCAAAATTCCAATCCACACTGCAAGAAATGCTGCTTAATATTGCCACTTGGCCTTTCCTTATGTTAAATGTTATCTGAAATTACTCAAGTGACTTGTTAGGAAGTATTGACAGCCAGATATTATCTGAAATCACTCAATTGACTTGTTAGGAAGTATTGACAGCCTAAATATGGAGAGGGACAGTAGGTTGTTAAAGGGAGCTATTGGGTTGCATAAATACAATGATTGTTCTAGGAGGTGCTATATATAATGGTTTGTAAATATGCAAGTCTTGGTAATCAGATTATGTACGCTCCTTTCAGTTCTGTCCTAAAAAGATTGGCTAGAACTTTTAAGGATTGACCTAGTTGTTTTGCATAAATAATGCTTACCTTTGTGTAAGCAGTCAGGTTTTAATTTGGGCTTCACCTGCCTCTTGAAATACTGAAATGCAACAGCTAAACATTTAGCTCAGCAGTTGATCTGGTTTCAGGGAGTAAAAGTCCTCCTGACAGATGGCATCTTAGTCAAAATGATTTAAAAAGGTTATCTTTTGAATTGAAAATGTACTTTTCTAAATTTTATCATCCAGGAAGTATGCTTTTGTGAATAACTTCTTTTCTTTGAACTTATGTTGGTGCTGCTATGATTTTCCATAGCCATTTCTATCGTGTTTAGTTTAACATGATTTAATGCGTAATCTCATGCTATTCTCATATAATGTAATTTAGAAAATGCCTTTGACCCCCAGTCTCTTTGACTAAAACTTCAAAAAAATGTCAGCTACGGTTTGTATCCTCTAATTTAAAATTATTTCTGCCAAGTAAATGTGTGTCAGGTATCCAAGTTATATTGGCTTTGCTTATGGACTTATGATGAACATGAATCTTCACAATTTCCTTGAGCTTTGTGAATACTGTGTTCTCTTACTGTTACAATTAAAATATTGGGACATGAAAGATTGGGATGAAATCTGGCTTTGATGTCTTTCTAATTAAGCTTTTATTTTTTTTTATCAGTTATTGTGAGTGCTTTGCTGCGGGAGTCTACTGCATAGAGCCATGTTCATGTCGTGATTGCTTCAACAAGCCTATTCATGTTGATACCGTTCTTCAAACTCGCCAGCAGATTGAGTCTCGAAATCCACTTGCTTTTGCTCCTAAAGTCATACGGAGTTCTGATTCTGTGCCTGAAATTGGGGTCAGAAAATAAAATTTAGCTTTATTTTTCACTCAAATTTAAACCACGTTTCTCCTATATCAATTATTTTCCTTGCAGGATGACCCTAACAAAACTCCAGCTTCAGCCCGACACAAAAGAGGATGTAATTGCAAGAAATCAAGCTGCTTAAAGAAATACTGTGAATGTTATCAGGTTTTCTTCATTGTTATATCATGTATGCCACCCGTTGCAGTTTTAACTTGAATTACAAACAGCTATTACTTTGTTTTGAAGGGTGGTGTTGGTTGCTCCATAAGCTGCAGATGTGAAGGATGCAAGAACACATATGGTAGAAAGGATGGTAAGTCTCGTACATTACCAATCAAAACCATCAACTTTGCTCTTTAAATCTCTATTCTCTATATTACTCTTCTAAAAATTGTTTTCTGTTAGGGGTAATATTTTATGGCAACTTCTTTTTTTATGTTCAGGTTCTGTTCCTTCTGGAATAGAAGCCAAGCCCGAAGAAGAAACAGAAGCATGTGAAAAGGGTGTGATGGAAAATGCTTCACATAAAACTGAAACACAGAATATTGAAAACCATCCAGACCATGCTCTTCCTACAACACCATTACGTATTTCCAGGTTTGATATGCTGTGTTTTTGTCAGCTGACGATGATAAAAATTTTGCCCGTTATTTATGTTGGTTCATTTTTATGTTACAGATCATTGCTCCCATTACCCTTTTCATCAAAGGGCAAGCCACCGAGATCTTTTGTTACTACCATCTCCAGTTCTGGATTGTTTGTGAGCCAAAAGCTCGGGAAATCAAGTGCTCCGCGGTCTCAACCTAAATTTGACAAGCCTTTACAAACTGTTCCGGATGATGACTCTCCTGTCACCTGCATCAAAACTTCTTCTCCAAATGGCAAGAGGATCTCCTCTCCTAATTGTGACGTGGGATCATCTCCTACTCGCAGAGGTGGGAGGAAGTTGATTTTACAATCTATCCCTTCCTTTCCTTCTCTCACCCCTCACAATCTTCGGAGTGACTGAGGATCTAATCTTCTCAAGTTAGCCCCTTGGTTCACGGGTCCAGTTTGTTGCAGTTGGAGCTGTATGCGTAGGTGAATGGATGTACATGATTGAGCTCTATTTTACTTTCGTAATAATTTGTTGCTTTCATTTCCTAATGTACAACTTCACTTCAGTTGTATAATATCTTAACGACTGGTTATCATCTATCCTAAGAGTACTTGGAGAATGATTTGTTATTAAGTCCCTATTGGTCGTGTTAGACTATTCCTTTTGAACAGCAATTTGATTTGTTACATGAAGTAAATGTGGTTGGTGCCGTGGAATCCAATTTAGCATGGTTTAGTTTTCAATTACAATTTCATTATTGTATTGGTGAATTCTGCTCCTTCAGGGGAATAAAATATTAGATCCAATATTTTTATAAGGTGGCATGTTACTAGCAACTTAGCACCATTTAATCTGGAATATCAATGATATATGAGAATCCCTGTAATGAAAGCTTAATCCTGGTTTTCTTGAATTTAAATGTTTGACTGGAAGTTACTTTGAGTAACCGCTAATCATTCTTAAATGTCTTTATAATCAAATAGCATTTTCTTTCCTTTTCCTAAACGAATCAACGACTATAGAGAAGACATAGGAGTCAGATACAAGGAAGGACATGGACGAGGTAAGGGGATGCCTAATACCATAGTCCATTCCTGACACCTCTCATTGCCTTTTTCTCATTCTTTCGTGATAACCAGGAATAGGAGTAATAGGCTTACAGTAGTTGTTTTTTTTTCCTAGTGGAATACATTAAAACAAAACTTTATATTATAGATTTTTTTTCATATTCCAGAATCTTAATTTTAGGAAAACTTGAATATTCAAGAAAATTATGAAATAGAAACCAATTTTTAGAAACAAAAATAATTAGTTGTTATAGTGACTAAATTATCGACTATTTTAGTAATAAAAAAAATTTGATTTCTAAATTAGTTTCTATTATTGTTAAATGGTTTCTAAATTGGTATCTAATTAGCAATCCAGTTTTTGCTAACAAATTTAGAATATAAATAATTGATAGTTAAAACCTTGATAGCTAATTAGATACCCATTTAGAAACTATTTAACAATAATAGAAACTAACCATTTTTTTTAGTTTCTAAAATAGTCTCTAATTTAGTCAATATAACAACTAATTATTTTTTGTTTCTAAAAATTGATTTTATTTTATGATTTTCTTTTTGTGATTGAGAAATATTTATACAAGTGTTTTAGAAATAAAAGAGTTATATGATATTTTTATGATAAAATCTTTAATCATCACCACATTAAAATTTAATAATATATATATATATATATTAGTAATATATTAAATTTAAGAAAGTTGGATTCACAGCTCCGAATAAATGTTTTTATGGAAAAATTAAAACTTTTCCAGGAAATTTATGACGGCTGTTTTTTAAGAGATAAACTAAACATGAGAAAAATATTGCAGATATTTAATATTAACAATTAAATTGATCAATTTTTGTTACCCGTGATAAATTAGTTTATTTTTACAGCATGATAGTAGAGCGAATGCATCCTTTTGTTCGGTTCCATAACAAAAATGTAAGTAAATATGCATGGTAACAGAAAAAATACTTACATTCTTTTCTTTTTTTTAAGTCGAAGAAGAAGCTTATAAAAAATAATAATAATAATAGTAATAATAATAATAATAATAATAATAATAATAATAATAATAATAATAATAATAGAAAGAAAAAAGAGAGAGAAAAAGTCGCTAAATAAAAATTAAAGTAACAGTACTGGGCTTATCAATTAAGGAATATGAGAATGAATAAAAAAAGAAGGAATAATTTTGATCTGCCTTCTTCCTTTTTCATCGAGAAATATTTAATTTAATGAAAATATTAATTTATTCAACAAATATGATAGCTGGTTTAATGCTAAATATTTTGTTTTGCTTCAAAGTTCAATGGGTTGGGGACGTTTAAAAAAATCATTTAAATTTAAAAATGTGATATTTTAGTAATTTAATAGATTTGTGAAGGATTTTAAGATTTTTCTTTACTATGACGACAATGAGATTAAAATATATGATCCTATAAGACTATCTAAATCTCTCCTCGGTTTGATAGTAAGAGGATTAATAATGAAGAACTCCTTTATAAAGTTTTATACAAGTTTTTGTAGGATTCATATGAAGACCTATATCTAATTTATTTTTTTATTTAAGAAATTTAATTGGATTTCATATGTTACTCCACATATTTTATTATTTTAAATTAAAACAATTCCAAATTATAATAATCAATAAATTAAAAATCAGATAAATACATTATACTACTTTTAGTTAACAATAACTTTTTTTTATAATATGTTTTATGTTAGATATTACTGTGTAACTTGACATTCCAGATAGATTGACAATTCAAGTAATAATAATACATGAAAAAAAATATTATTATTAAAATAAATAAATAAAATACAAAAATACAAAAATATGGAGAATTATATCAAAACTTATATGTTAACAAATAAATAAATTATACATATTCATAAAAAATTATAAGAACAGACTAAATAAAAACTTATTATACCAATGAAATATTTCTCTATTTGTAAATTAATCAACTTATCAACACACATTCTCTTCACAATTGATAATAAATTAAAAATAAGAAAAATATGTAATAATAAATATTTTTTAAAAAAAACTTACACAACATGAAATATCCAAAAGACAATTTTACTTGACATCTAAAAATTATTTAGGACCAAAACGTGTTTAAAGATGGCCCCCAAAGTTAATCAATTTGTCTTTCATACATGTACGCTCTCATTTGAAAATATGTTTTAAAGTCATTGCGATGAGTGATTATTAGAGTACTAGATGTACTAGTGTCTAAATGATCATAAAACCAATTCATAATTACTCTGATATGTGTTTTGTTCATCATAAATAATTATGTTATGCAATATGATGCACATAAACGTGACCTATCTTTCAAGCACGTACTGTGAAGTGAGATTGTAGTACTTTTAAATTTTGCTCAGCATTGAGATAATTATCTCAAATCTCAATATATTTCATTTGCTAGATAGTAATATCTTATATTATATTAGGTTCCATTCATAAAAAATGCACTGCTAATTGTGGATTTACCATGATTATCTCCTGTGACTGTCTCAAGCTATAAGACAATTTTATTTATTTATTTATTTATTTCCAGTACATACAATTAATTGAACCTAATATATAGCAAACCACGTGTCCCCCATTTATAACAGGTAGCTTAAATAATTTTGTTAGATCGTCTTAATTAACCCTGAAAAGTTTCATTGATATCTCCTGCAAATATCTTTAGGCATTATAGTGCAGTGGTCTCACCGATTTGAATAGTGATAATGCACCGTTACAATGGCTAGAGACTCTTCTACCGGTTGCATCCAACTTTGTTTCAATTAATCATCATGGTTGCCCCATTCATCTACAATTTGGAGCAACAATGGTTTTTCATTTCAAACTTTCTCTAAAATCAAACATTTGTATATTCCGCAATTTTACAAAAGTAGTCATCAAAAGTAGTCATCAAGTGTTCCATCATTATCTCCTACACATTTTCAATTACAATTATTAGTTTCGCATTCTCCTCTAATTGAGATTTCATTTCATACTGATTAAATGATTAAAGATTATGACATTTTACGATATATAAATAAGGACAAAATTCATCTTATAAACTAATTTGAGGAAGTTGAACTAAACTTAACTATTTTTAAATCTATTTTAATAAAAATTTGTTGACTTTATAAGTTATCTGTTATCGCTATCAGATCACTTATAAATATATATTTACATACAAATTGACAGTCTCGACATAAGTAATGGAAATCTCACACCAAATTCATAATTTTTTAATAACTAATGTATTTTCTTCTTCTACAAGTTTCCATTCTAACTCTTTATAATAATTTATAATACTTTAAATTGCTCAAATCCATTTGGTGATTGAATAATTCATAAAAAAAAGATGATATATAAATGGTGAGATTTACTTTTTTTGTTCAAGAATGGATGCACTTACGAGGATAACTCATTTTAACCCATCGAACTACTTGCTTGTGTCCATCCTACACTATCATCTTGGTCCCACCGCCATTGCTCACTCTACCTATTCTCCTACGTCAAACCAGACCCTACATCTTCAGTTTATACTTTATTTCACTGCTATTTAATTAACTCCTTTTAGTTATGGGTAGTTGTTTTATGGTATTCAAACACATTATATTTTTTATTGATAATAAATAATTTTAATAAATGAGAGTAATGAGATACTCAATCCATGTAAAACAACTTAATTTTATTAAACATAATAAAATAATATTTGCATCCATTTATATAGTATCAAATGTTTTTATCTTTAATCGGTAGAAAATCTTTAAGATACTTCTTTCCGGTTGAGATTATCAATTTATGTGTAAGACTATATATTCATCGGTGCTCTCACGGTTCAATAACGAATACATGATAAGACTAAAATAAATTTTAAATAATTATTATATCATATTAAAAAGTAAAATTTAAGAATAACTCGTCAAATTATAACTTCATAAGTTATTTAATTTTAGATACTAAATAATATAAAAAATACTTATTTCCACACATGACACAAAATAATAAAGAGACCTTTAAATACATTCAAACTAAAAATACCAAAAAGTCATACCACTCATAGATAAATCAACAATACTTATTGTACGAACAAAACAACTTGCAAAGGATACTCAACAAATTCAAACATCGTATTTACTTGCTTCTACATTATCTTAATATTCATTCATCATATTTACTTTTAAACAGCTTTTATTATTATCACCTTTAATCTTTTGAGGTAAAGATTAAATTCGTTCATGACAACGTGACTGAGGTAATAAATTTTTACATAGTATATAAATTAAATATGAAATTCTTTGTTAAATAGATTATAACCACTCTACCAACTCATTAAATGTATTATTGAATAGTTGAATGCATTATTTTTTATGTTGAAATTGAAATTTCTTTTCACCTCCTTGCCTTAGTTAAGAAAAAAAAAATCATCTTATATCAGCCTAGTGATTGATAGTGACTTTTAGGTTAAAGTTTCTTTCTATGCATTCTTACTTGAGTTATTATCCCTCTTACTCTTTCATTTAACATTTCAGAAGTTTCAAACTATTGCATCAATATCCAATGTTTCTTTCATGTTTACGCTAACCATTTTCTTTTCTAGAACATCATAAATATTAGACGATTGAATATACGTAAGATTAATAAAAAATTCAATATTTCAAAAAAAGCAAAGGAAAAACTATTACATGCTACTTACTTACACAAGCACAATGAACAATTATGAGATGCAGGAATAGAAAATATTATATATATATATATATATATATATTATGATAAGCTAGCTGTTAGCACGTGTGGTGGTGATGAGGAAGAAATGTAAATCTGGATTCCCTTTTTTACAGTATATGCATGCTATTAACTTAGTAATGCATGATCGAAAATGTTAGCATCATCGTCTTCCGATGCTCTTTTTCTCTTTCCCCTAACTTTTAGCATGATACTCTGCAGATTGACGAAGAAGATTTTCAAGTTGATTTAGGGAAAAGTTTTGAGAATGTTTGAGGGAGGGATGTGGCCATGCCTAACACAACCAGTAAGAAACGAAAAAACAATTCTATGATTCATAGCTTTTTATGCAATAGGTAGGAGTGGGACCATATATATGACCTTTTTTTTCTACAAATCCTTTGTGGTTTTGAAAGACCAATTGCACCTGTATATGGTTGGTGGGGGTTGTGCTAGTGAGTGTGAATTAAGAGTCGTAGCTAGGTAGATAAAGCTTTCTTTTCTACGAGAAAATATAAGAAGATATATTATTATTTATTGTGCGTGTGTGGGTGGGTGGAAGAAGATATAAACGTCTCATTCCTCTTTTTTCACGACCAATAATGTTAGAGAGAGGGGAAAAGAGTGGAGAAAGATCACATCATGCGGGTCGGTAATGATGTACAACTTTTACAAGTGTTGGTCTTGAAAGAATGGTAGGTTTGTTTGTTTGGGAGTAACATCTAAAAGAAAGAAAGAAGAATGTTTTGGGATCAAATTAGCTTCCCTCTCCATTATCCAAACTATGAGACTTATCACTTAGATTACACCACTACTTACACTCACTGTTTATCACTAAAACTTATGTTTTATTTTAATATCTAAATAATGTTTATCCATAAAAATAATATTTTGTTTTTATATTGGAAACAAATGGAAACAGTAAATAAATTATGTAGCTCCTCTCAAAAGAGAATAACTTATTATCTCGAATAAAACGATAAAATTGTATATAAATATTATAAACACACTTTAATATACAAATATATTTAGGAATAAGGTCCTTAAAATTGTGTAACAAAAATTCTAATATAAACAACTCAATTTGTTTCCACTTTTAGTTGTATAACAATTTACATTTTCATATACTAACTATAATTATCAGAGTGATATACAAAAAGTTGTATAACAATTTACATTTTCATATACTAACTATAATTATCAGAGTGATATACAAGAAACATGTGATAATTACGTAAAACACATCATTACTTATAAATATTATCATTATAGTTGTGTCATCATGGATGATATGAACGTTAATAAACCTATATTAGTCACACATCATGACTAAATGCAAGATATGTCAAAATGACACTAATTATTTATGACCAGATCATATATACACTCATTAGTATGTCATATATGCAAATTTTGTTCAACTTTTATCCACTTGAAGTCATGTCTACATGTCTAGACAACATTAGAACCAGTATACATTTATTAACGTGAGTTGTATATTTATCATCGTCCCTAAAACAAGATATCACCTCGAGTAACCTCACAACACCCATCAAGGGTCATGCAAAAACCACTTCAAGGCCACCTATTTAGAGTCGAACCTTATATACATATATAACAACACATGCACATGTATATAAGTGATCCCATTAGGATTCACCATTCACAACATCCAAAAATGACATATCTCATGCATACAATACATCGATCATACATCTCGTCATGATTATATACCTTTCATAGTATATGTAGTTATTTATTTCTTTATACAACATATCATTAACAAAACATTTATCATGTGTATAAAAAGCTCAAATATAACATTATATCATTGCTTTTTTTTATCAACAAAGAAACAGTAAATAAATATGGATCACTTGAGCAATCATCTTTACATAAACAATATATGAATCATCTCACTTAAACAAAACATAACCTAAGAACAACATTTTTTTGTTCTTCTCACTCCAACGATCACCTCGTTGCTTAAGTGACAACTTTTTTGTTGGAAATAATCCAACAAGTTTCAAAATATTCATCCACCACCTTAAGACGCTTTAGTGTCCAACAACGCCTAAACGCTCATGCCATTCGTCACATACCAAGACATGTATATATGGCCTTTACACCACGCTTAAGCATACAAAACAACATTAAGCCACATGTTATATCCATTGAGTGTCTAGCACAATGCTTGAGCAATAAACTTCCATAGGAGAGAGAATCGATTCAACATCTCTCTCGCTTAAACTACAAATCATCACTTGATTTGTATGGTTCATCGCTTGAGTGACCAACACGTTGATGATTACTATAATAATTACACACTAGTTGAACCTCACTTGAATAAGAACAAGTTGCTCAAACGATATTAAATTTAAAAATAACGTAAAAGTTTCTTATCATCAACAACAAGTTTATAATATCTAAATTCAATAAATATACCAATTTTATGTCCAAAACAACAAACATAATAGTACCACTTGAAAATACCTCATACAAAATTCATATGATTTATCCACATTTTTTAACTTTCACGTATTACCACTTTTCTCACAACATCTCCTTTCATACAATCCATTCGTTCAAAACTAACATTGCATTAAAAAGGATTATTACTTTCTCTTACTAGGATTAAAGTGGGTTTTTAACCAAAAAGTTTGAGATTTTTTCCAACAACTCAATAAATCATACACTGCCAACATCCTCTCTCAACCATTAATCGAAAAAGAGAAAGTGAAAATAACTAAAACTCAAGCAGTTAGTTAACAAAATTAATATTCAACATATCAAAATCATCAATTTTTTTCATTAGCTTTTCAAGACCTTAATCTACCAGAATTTCTAATATGAAGGTTTTAGAATGAACTAAGAAAATAACATTTTAACTTCTATTTTATAGACTTCATTTATGTTTCCCAGTATAACAATAACTGGTATAGAAATAATTACTATTAATAACATATTTTATTATTTTAAATTTTTTATGATTATTATTTAAAGTTTAACTATACTCACAAAAAATAATATAATTTCAATTTTACTAGTAAGTCAAATTATAATTTTAAAAAATTTGAAATCTTTATTATTATAGAATTTATTGGCATCTTTCTTCACATACTAAACAAACTCTTTAATTAAATTTGAAGTGTTTAGTATTTTAAATCGAGTGTCTATTAAATTATTTTGTTATATTAGGTGTGTAATTTTTCTTTTTCATTTTTATTTAAATAATGTAGATTTTGTCATAAATGTGATTGGATGGTCTTACTATTTCTAATTGTCCCATTAATTTGTTCATTTCTTCTCAAATCTTCGCTAATTTGTGAGTCAAAAACTCAATTTTGAAGATGGGAAAAGAGTGAGAGGGATAAATTTGTTCAAAGAACGTGTAAATTTATTGATGATTTAAAGACTACAAAATAAAAATAATCCTCACACAATTTCTTTAACAATTTATAAAATGAAGTAATCGAAATACCATGTCTTTAAGCAAATTGATCTTGAAAAAAATAAAAATCTAGCAAACCATGTGAATAGTATGCCCCACAGTAGTGCATGATCGTATATAAAATATGTCATACGTATAATTTTTTTTGCTTCGCCTATTGTTATTTTATTAACTCTCTTATTTATAAAAATTGGAGTATGCATGTATTTAAATGTATGAATATAACGTATGAGAAATATGAAAGCAAGGTGTAAGATCCGCGTGGATGGTTTGCATGTGGCGTTCATAATGGAGGACGTGGTGAAGGACACATGGGGGCCCACAGTCCTTCTTTATTAGGGTAGCAGAAAATCACATGCCAAATGCTTGACTGTTCAAACGCCATCGTCCCCACTACCCAAAATAATTCACTTTCTACTTTTCTTCAATTTTGGATTACTTGTACATTGTCACTTTATCTCAAAAAGAGAATATGTTATTATTATTCTAAAATATAAATTAAAATATTGAGAGATAAAGACTTAAGTAACATGTCGGTACTAAAAAGTAATAACTATTCAAAAATATATTATTTTAGATTCATTTTATATAAATGAAATTGTTTTTTTTTATCACATGTTAAGAGAACAAAACTCAAATAATAAGAGAGAGAATGGAAGGGAAATTATATGTCAATATAGAGAAGTTTTGCGAACCCGCAGAGTTGTTAGAAGAAATAAATAAAAATCTATAATAAAATAGAATAATATAATAAAAATATGAATACGTGTCAAAAGTGCATATGTTTTTGTTAGTAACAATAAAAATAATTTAATATTTGATTAAAATTAATTTATAACGTGTGATTATTTTTAAATATATCACTTTATAATTTTTAAAAAAAAATTATTATATCAATCAATACAAATTTTAATTTATTTATTTTATTTAACTCTAATCCAAACAACTACATTTTTATTCTCTTTCTTTTCTAATTTTATTTTTCACTTCTTCATTTTCATTCCTCAATTTAAATACAAATCACTACAATTGAAATAGAAAAAAAAAATTTAGAGACCAAAATAATTAGTTACAATAGTAACTAAATTAGAGACCATCTTATAAACTAAAACAAAATTTGGTTTCTAAATTAGTTGTTATTATGGTTAAATAGTTTCTAAATTGGTAATTAACAACCAAGGTTTTAAAGACCAAATTTAGAAACTAAATAATTGGTAGTTAAAACATTGGTTACTACTTAGATACCAATTTAGAAACTATTTAACAATAATAGAAACTAATTTATTTTTTAGTTTCTAAAATGATTTTTAATTTAGTTATTATTGCAACTAATTATTTTGATTTCTAAAAATTGGTTTCTATTTCATGATTTTCTTGTAGTGAATATTGTGTAACGAGATAAAAAAAAAGTCAGCAATAAGAAATAAGAAATATTTAGAAAATAATTTGTATACCAAGGAAAAAAATATATAAGATAAGAATATTTTGAAATTCTAAAAATATCTTTGATGCAAAAAGTTACTTTAAAATCTTTACTGCATTTTGGTAGGCTCTTTCATATTACTTATGAACATCTTAATTTGGATTATAATAGTACATCTCATTTTAAGATATTAAGTACTGTTTTTAAGATCTGGTAGTAAACGAAAACTTAAATATACTTTTTTTTTATCATTTTTAATTTTCTGAAAAATCTTATAAAAAAGTTACTCTTAAAGTTAAAGGTAGAGATTTTATCTTTTCAGCAGACGATGTACTCTTTATCTTGATGAAGATGAAGTACGATTCTTTAAAACATTATAAAGATTATTTTCTAAAAAAATTATAACTATATATCTCTTGTTTGTGTTGGGAAAAATGAAAACTAATTCTTTCTTTTTTATATAAATAGAAAATGGACATTTGTGTAATCAATAAGCAAATAATGAAAAATAGAACAAAAGAGAAAATGATATCAAAAATTTTGTAAGGTGAAAAACTTTCTCAACTTTAGACAATATCTGGTCCAGAAAATGTCTCTATTATGCAAATCAGATTACAACATTGGTTTCTTTCACCCTGTGAGGATAACACTTAATCTTATCCAACAATAATGAAATATAATGTATCTTTAGCATGTCACTAGGATTTCTAATCTTAGATAAATATTTATTATCTCATTTTTCTCTATGTTACTCTTCTTACTTGCTTACATCTCTTCCTCGCAAGTTTACTTTATATAGAGAATGAAAGAATTTTTTTTTATAAAAAGATAGTGGATAATTAATGTTTGTGGTATTTTCAAGATATTTTGAAAATACTATCTTCAACTTTCTAGACTGATATTCAAAGTTTTCAAAAAAATCCATTTCCAAGACTTTGAAATATTCATTATTAAATATATTCAATGGATCCATTACCAATATTTATTGGTCAATGTATCCCATTAAATGAAGGAGAAATTCCCAACACTTTGTTTTGTTGTTTACCTTATGCCATCTCCTTTCATGAGAAGCAAGCATAAGTTTTATTTTTGTTTTTGTTTTTAAAATAAGTTTATTCAAACATGTTAAAAATTATAATAAATCATTTTTTTAATTATTTTTAATAAAAATAAAGTAAACAATCAGTTTTTATTTCTGTTGCTACTATTAAGCACGATAATGTCATTACGATGTTATCAGGTTAAACAGTGCTAATTTAACACACAAAAATCGGTATAAAAATAACATATATTCCAGGTCTAAAATAAAAAAATATTGACCGAGAGTATAAACAAAATTACATATTATAAAGACTAAGAAAACAACATATCTATAAAAGAGTGAAATATTTATAAAATACATTTAAATATTATACATTTATTGATAATTATTAGACGTATTAAATATATTTATACTTATTTCAATAATTTATTTCAAAATTACTAAACTAGTAAATTTTCAAAGGTATAATTTACTTTTATCTTATTTAAATTTTATGATTATTAACAAGATAATTATTAAATAAAAATTAATTTTAAAGATAAAAAATAATTAACTACTAAATTAAATACTATTTTATAAATTTAAAAAATTATTAATATTTAAAGTAGTTTCTATTATTAATTAATATTTATAAATTAATTTCTAAATTGATATATAATTTCTAAATATTTCATTTGATTAAAATTTAAATGAGATTAAAGATATCATATATGTTTTATTTTAATAAATAATTAGTAAATACTAAATATATCTTCTAACGTGTCATAAATATAAAAACTACACACTTATGTGAGAAGATAAGTGTGTAAAAAAGTAATTTGAGAAGTTTCTTTTAAAAAATATTTCCATATGTTTTAAAAAGATAATTTAACTTATTATAAACAAATTATTAAATAACAATCAAATTTAAAGATAAATAATGATTAATTATTATATTAATTAAATCAAATATTTTTTTAAAGATTAAAAAATTATTGATATTTAAAGTAGTTTCTATTATTAATAAAATTTTATAAAATAATTTCTAAATTACTATTCAAATTAGTTAATATTTTATATTCTAAATTAATTTATAAAAAATTAATAGAGATTAATTTAAAATATATAATAATTAGTAGGTAAAACCTTTCTAGAATAGATGGTTAGATATCAATTTAAAAACTACATTATAAATTTTTATTAATAATAAAAATTATTTTAGAAATCAATAACTTTTTTAATTTAATCAATATAATAATTAGTTATTTTGGTCTTTAAATTTAGTTTGTATTTAATAATTTTATAAGTTAGGGATTGAAATAAGATTTTTTTTATACCAATGTGCCTATTTCAGTTTTCTTCAAAATGTTAAGATTTATCATATATATCCAAATTGTAAAATAAGATGGCTGAATTGTTTTTTTTTTCATTAAAAAAAATGGCTGAAATTCTTACATAAGATTTTCAAATTAAAATAAAAATTAATAAGAAAACACATGTTACTTTTGTTAAATAATTAAATATATGACAAAATATTAAAGATTACATATTTTCTATAAAAAAAATGTTTGGTTCTATAAACTCTTTGTCTAGTTTTTCTATAAATATGTAATAGTGTGGAATTTCATAAGTTAAATGAGATGATAAGATGATGTTTCACCAAAATTATTCGGTAACGTTAATGTTATGATGTTTTTAAGCTGACTGAAACTTTTAGTACTAGTTTTTGACCTTTTCATAATTGATATTCTAGTACTATGGAAGAAAAAAAATGTTTGTCAAGAAAGATGTGCTTTGATGTAACAATTTCGGATGTAAATATGGAATCTAGAATGAAAATGGATGTTAATTAACATGAGTGGATAAAATGCCTAGTTGTTAGGTATTATAGGTTTAGGGTTTTTATTTTGGTGGTTCTTAACCAACCGTGCGCATTTTGACATAGTTGTATTTGAATATTACAAACTTATTAAGTTACATGTTTTAGTTATTTTGAACGGCATTTTACATGGATAAATTTTGATTTCATGTAGATATGGTTTTGAATGCAAATATAATCAATAATAATGAAATGAAACATTTGGATTAAGCGTTTATTGCTAAGTCAAAAGGAAATTGTTCCATTGATGTCATAAAAAAAATTTCCCTTAACAATTTTTTCATTGGAAATCAAGTTCTAACCTTGAATCTGATATCAATTGTGTTGATCGAACATTTACTATTAGGTCAAATGTTATAGCTGATAGTTAGGGTACAATTCTTTCTACTTTAGTGTGTAGCAACTCAAGTCCCATGATTCAATTGTGACTTGACCTACCTAATTTTTGTCACGAGACAATTGATGTCACCAACAAACAAACATTTGATGTTTAGATGTATTTTCAAGTTGTTGCATGATATTAATTTTCTATGTTTTTCACTAGTAGGAGATTGATTTTAAACATCAATTTGATTGGTAACTAAAATCTTTGTAGCTAATTAGACATCAATTTAAAATTTATTTATTATAATAGAAACTAATTTAGATACCAATATTTTTTTAATCTATAAAATAATATCTAATTTAGTCAATATAATAACTAATTAGTTTTTGTTTCTAAAATTAGTTTTTTATTGAATGATTTTTCTTGTAATATATATATATATATATATATATATATATATATTTTGAAAATAAACATGTATTATTTTCAATATGTATTTAATTAAAATATCAATTTACCTATTTATATTTTATTTAATATATGTGATTTTATTATATCATGCTCTCGTGTGTGTGTATATATATATAATTTAAATTTCAAGTTCATTGAGTTAACATCATCACGTCAATCATCATTCTTTGAAGCTTAGAGTTCCATAATAGTTTTGTTCTTAAAAGACGTCTTGTATGGTCAATAGAATGAGGTGTATTTAAATTGTCAAAAAAATATGAGGCTATTGAGAACAAACCTCCACACTTGAAGTCTAAGGGAAATAAAAGTTTGTCTTTGAAACTACTTATCTATTCCTTTCAGTTGAGGGCTAAGAGAACAAAAATTCGTCTTTAAAAATACTTTTTTATTCTCATAGATGGTGTCAATGTTTTGACTTCAAGTCCACTAAGACAATATCGTTATAGTTAATCATCACATTTGAGATATTATTCACTTTAGAACTTGAAATTATGTCACAATTTTATCATTAAAAGACATTTTGGATAATTAAATATATATTTAAATTATATTTACTATTAACTCGTACAAAACCATATATATATATTAAAAATTTGTAATAATTTTAAGATGTAAATATTGATTTATATTAGTTGAGTTTATGAGATGTTATATAAATGAGAAAACAAAGTGTTACTTTTTATTAAATAATTAAAAATGATAATATGTTAAATACTTCAGTAAAAAAATATTAATTTTTATTTCTTTAAAATTTGTATAAAAAAATTCAATAATATTTCTTAACTAAATGATCATAATATAATAATTTTTAATAATTTTTTTTAATATTTACGATTTTAGAATGTGAAAAAAAAATTCTAGCCTCTAAAGTCAAACTCTCCTTCCTTAACAATTCAACCTTTAAGTTATTTACTTTTCCATTGTTTATATATTATTGGGCATGCATTTTCTTATTGCATTTATTGTGATTTTAACTTGTGCAAATCATAATGGTATTTGAGGGCAAAAGGTTGGCTAATGGCCACCCCTTCTCACAAAATGACCCACCACCAATTCTACTTCCTTAAAGACACCTTCGTTTTCCGACCAAACACTCTTCTCTATCATCAAATTCAATATTACTAATATAAGAAAGGATCTAATATATAAACAATACCCCATCAGAAATACATTTTATATATGTCAAAATATTTGTGTAACAGATATCTCCAAGATAAATATCACAATTTGTCATCAATATTTTGTTACAAACAGTTTTTTTTTATTTTTATGAATATTTGGTACAAATAATGTGTACAAAGTTTTGAAATTGAATATGCAATTATTACATTATACTGTTGTTGGTATTATCTCAGTCATTTTCTTTGCGAAGGTGACATTGTGCATGATGGAAAATGTGTAGATATATAAAACAAGATAACTTTTTAATTAAATTACAAATATGATATTTGATTTGATATGTTATCTTTTTTCCTCACAACACCGCCCATATTGTCGGTTTTGTAAAAAGTTTATTCATGAAGGTGAGTGTGCACGAACATCTCAACAATTATTTTAAACTCTTTTCAATCTACAACTGAAATGAAACTTCACTAATCAAATTATAATTCTCTAACTTTAAGTACTTAACGGAATACAAGTTCAATATTCTAATTTTCATTTACTTTTAAACCCATATAGTTATACAGTTAGTGATAAATATAATTGTTTTAGTCTGTTATCTTCGAAACTCTGCTTATTGATTGAAAACAAGTGGTTTTTAGCTAAACAAAAGTGATTAATCTAAATTCAACTGTAAGAATTATGGTATAAAATATTCATACGCAACAGTTATTTTATGAGATCCAGATAAAAAATCACTAAAATATTAAAAACATTCAAATCATATAATAAAATAATGTCATTCATATAATAATTTTTTTATATAATTTATATTTTTTTTCTAATCCTTATTTCATTGCATACTACTAAACCCTCTCTACAGAAATTTGATGTTAAATTAATATATTTAACCACAATGCAGCCGATTAAATTTTTTTGATATATAACTAGACGTAGATAATTAATATATTTTGTTTCTATATTATCGACTTTTATATGTTAATCCTGACCTATTTTTCGTTATTAACAAATCCGAATTTATATGAATAGGTTAAATAAAGTCAGTAATCAGCACAAAATTTCACAAATAAACGTTAAAACATGAGATAAAGTCAACAATAGGAACTAAATAGTTTTTAAAATAATTAAAACAATCAAATAACTTATAATTAGTGGAATTTAACTTTAACTTTTTTAGCTGTCAGCAATGTATTCTTTATTATTAAACAATAAAAGGGAAGTGATAAAAATATTTTACAGCTGGGATGAAAAAGGGATATGGTGGGCAAAAGAAACACAAGGTGAAGCGAGAAAAACGGGTAGAAATAATGGGTGATTAAGGGTAATTTGGAAATTTCCTAGACAAAGTTTGAAAATAACGATGAAAGACAGCGAAAAACCTGAGGAATACGTTTTTTTTTCCTTCTTAAAACAATCAAAGTTATTTTACGTTTAACTGAAACATAATGATAGCATTAACTGCGTAATCCCACAGTCAGTGTGGTTTGTTGGATTCACCTTGCCCACCGATTGCCCTCTTCTAAAACAAGAGAAATTAGCAAAATCACAAAACCAAACCAATAACTCTTCTTTTACTCGTTTTGGCTCCTCTCTCTCAAAACTTGTACTTTTTTTACAGTGAAGGACTCATTGGAGTGTCAGAACCTGCATGCCCAGAATATAATGCCAAGAGCCCATCCAGGAGAGAGAAAAGTTGCGACTTTGTGGGTTACAGATGTAGAGAGAGAAAATGGGGGTAAGGTTATCACAACTTCATAGAGTTTCCCACTTCTCATTGCAAGATTCCGTGTTTTTGGGGTGCCACTGATCTGCAATGGACTAAAGTTCAGTGCTTTTTGTGGTTTTCTCCGTCCCCATTTGCTTAGTTTTGTGTTTTCTTCTCATTTCAGTGGTCGGTGGAGTCGGGGTTGCTCGTCTAGTTCGTTTCACTTGACGCATTCTTGATCTCGTAGGTGTTTCTGTTTTTTTTTTTTCTTTTTTCTTTTGCCGAGGTTATCTTTTGTTTGATCCTGACATAACTCACGAGCGAGCAATGTCTTTTCTTCCTTTTGATGTCACTCACTGTTTCCTGCGTTTCCGTGTTTTTAGCATCTCTCATTCTCTTATGTGCTTCATCGTGTTGTGGATGTCATGGTTTAGTGGAAACAAATTTATCATTAAATATTTCGTTTTGGATTCTACTAACCTTTGTGGTAGAGTTTTTCTTCTTCTTCTTCTTCTAGTAACTAGTGCTTTTTGGTCATTTGTTGCGTGAATTTTTTGCTGTTTATCTTCAGGATCTCTTGGTTTGTGATAATTCTAAAAGGCAATGTCGAAGAAAAATGCAATTTTTTTATGTATATTTTCGGATTTGGGGAACCATGTTTTGTAAATTTTAGGGGCTTGGTGTTACCTCTAATTTTACTGTTAATTTCTTTTGAACTCTTTCTGATATTTATTTATTTTTATTAATGTTTTTGACAGTTTCCCTGATTTTGAACTGGGGTTGCTGGAGCAAAAAATCCAATAAAACAATAAGGGGTGGAGGCGTACCCAATTGAGCAGGTAATACAAGTAAACATTCTTGTGGTGCGACAGTCAATTTTCTTAAAGATTAAACCATAGAAGTAAAGTTGGACTTCATGAATACGAGGTATTCTTGTTGAATTAACTATGTGATCATTTGTATGATGTCAGGTGAAATAAATGGAGAAGACCTTAAGAGTCTGAAATTAGATGAACATTGGTGGTGGAAATCTATAATCTGATAGTCTGGCCTGGATCCCATATCAAGCTTTTGCCAAATCAAATCCAGCTTTACTGCTGTTCCTTGCTGGAGTTATGGCAACATTGTTACATTCTGAGTCCAGGCGCTTATATTCTTGGTGGTGGGATAGCCACATTAGCCCAAAGAATTCGAAATGGCTTCAGGAGAATCTTACAGGTATGTATTTTTCCTCTATATCTTATATGTCTACCGTTTTGCTAGAAGAATCTGTATATTGCTTTGTACACCTTATTCATTGAAAACCTTGTAAACGAGAAACTGCGATTTAGTTTTACAAAAAAATTACTGGAATTGAGGATTTGAGATCGCAATGGCTGCTCACTTTTTTCATTTTGTTGTGCACACTGAGCTGTGGCTCATTTTCTTAAGCCAAATTTCGTCCAAATACAGTGATTTGCAGTAACAAAATTCATAAAAAACCTTGCTTCTGTAGCCTTTTAAGTGTTGGTATTAAGTGTTTATACTTTAAGCAGACATGGATGCCAAAGTAAAAGCAATGATCAAGCTTATTGAAGAAGATGCGGACTCATTTGCAAGGAGGGCAGAGATGTACTATAAGAAGCGGCCAGAACTCATGAAATTAGTTGAGGAGTTCTATCGAGCATACCGTGCTTTAGCAGAGAGGTATGATCATGCGACAGGGGATCTACGCCAGGTCCATAAAACCATTTCAGAAGCATTCCCCAACTTGCTGAATGATGATTCACCATGTGGTTCTTCAGGCACGGGAGCTGAGCCACACACACCCGAAGGGCCACATCCAATTCGTTCATTATTGGAGTCAGTTGTCTTACAGAAAGATGCATTTGGGTTTTCTTCCATCCAAAATACTTCAAAAACGAGTGGAGAGACTTTTGAAGAATCTGCAAGCGGTCTTAGCAGAAAGGGTCTAAAGCAGCTAAACGATATGTTTGGGTTGTCTCCATTATCGGCTGAAAATCAGAATGTGAAGGCCCAGAACCATTCTGAGTCCGAGCGTGCACAGAAAGCAGAAAGCGAAGTTGAAACCTTACGGAAAGAACTGGAAGATATACAGTCTGACAAGGATTCTATCTTTCTTCAATATCAGAAGAGTTTGGAGAAGTTATCTGAAATGGAAAGAGAGCTAACTAAGGCACAACAAGATGCTGGTGGCCTTGATGAACGAGCAACCAAAGCTGAAATTGAAATCAAAGTATTGAAAGAAGCCCTTTCTGAGCTTAAATATGAGAAGGATGCTGGTCTGGTTCAGTACAAGCAGTGCGTGGAAAGGATAGCTAGTCTGGAGACTACGTTATATCTGGCCCAGATGGATGCAAATGGAAATGATGAAAGGGCTGCTAAAGCAGATGCTGAAGCTAAAAATCTCAGAAAAGAGCTTGCTACATTAGAGACTGAGAAGGATGCTGCTCATCTTCAATATAAGCAATGTCTTGAAAAGATATCTGTTTTGGAGGCCAAGATCATCCATGCTGAGGAGAATTCCATGAAGCTAAATCAGCAAATTGCAAGAACAGAGCTGGAAGTTAAATCATTGAGGAAAAATCTTGCTGATCTGAATGAAGAGAAAGAATCTGTAGCTATCCTGTACAAGCAGTGTTTGCTGAAAGTATCAACAATGGAGAGTGAAATTTTGCATGCTCAAGAAATTTCTAAACGATTAAATAGAGAAATTGAGATTGGGGCTGAAAAACTGAAGACTGCTGAAAAAAATTGTGATATGTTGGAGAAATCAAATCAATCTCTTCAGCTAGAAGCTGATGTTCTATTGCAGAAGATTTCTATGAAAGATCAAAAGCTTCTAGAGAACCATACTGAGTTAGAGAGACTGCAGACTCTGATGCATGAGGAGCAGTCTCGTTTTCTTCAAATTGAAACCACTCTGCATACTCTACAGAAGTCGTATTCCCAATCACAAGAGGATCAAAGATCTCTTGCTTTGGAGCTTAAACATGGCCTTCAGCTATTGGGGGACTTGGAGCTTTCCAAACAAGGTTTTAAGGAAGAAATGCAACAGATTGTGGAAGAAAACAGGACTTTGCATGAACTTAACTTCTCTTCTACTAGTTCATTAAAAAATCAGCAGACAGAAATTTCAGAGTTGAAGAGGATCAAAGAGAAACTTGAACGGGAGCTTGCCATAAAGGTTGAAGAGAGTAATGTCCTCCAACAGGAATCTGGCCAAATAAAGGGTGAAATCCAGGTCTTGAATGATAGATACCAGACTATATTGGAAGAACTAGGCTCTGTAGGTTTAAATCCTAAATCTTTTGCAGCGTCTGTGAAGGATTTACGGAAGGAGATCACAGTGCTAAAGGAGGTGTGCAAAATGGAGCAAGATGAAAAAGAAGTTCTTCGTGAAAAGTCAAAGGATATGGTTAAGCTTTTGAGTGAAAAAGCATTTATGGAATCCTCCTTGTCAAATTTGAATGATGAGTTGGATGGATTAAGTGTTACGGTGAAGAAACTTCAAGAATCCTGTGGTGTTCTGCAGGAAGAAAAATCCACTCTTGCTGCTGAAAAGTCAGCTATACTTTCACAGTTACAAATTATCACTGAAAGTATGCAGAATCAATTGGAAAAGAATACCTTGCTGGAGAAGTCCCTTTGTGATGCAAAAATTGAGCTTGAAGGTTTAAGGGCAAAATCAAGTAGCTTGGAAGAATTCTGCAATTTACTGAATAATGAAAAGCACAATCTTTTGAATGAAAGGAGTGTCCTGGTATCTCAATTAGAGAGCGTTGAAGCAAAATTAGGTAATCTGGAAAGAAGGTTTACAAAACTGGAAGAGAAATATGCTGATATGGAGAAAGACAAAGAAAGTAGAGTCAGTCAAGTACAAGAACTCCATTTGCTGCTTTTGGCACAGAAAGAAAAGCACGCCAATCATAAAAATTCAAGTGAGGTCCGAATGGAAAATTTGGAGAATCTCGTTATTCAGTTACAAGAAGAACGTCAATTGGGTAAAATAGAATTTGAAGAAGAACTTGATAAAGCTGTAAATGCTCAAGTTGAGATGTTTATTTTGCAAAAATGTGTTGAAGACTTGGAGCAGAAGAATGTGGGTTTACTATTTGAATGTCAAAAACACGTGGAGGAATCAAAATTTTCTGATAAAATTATCTCTGAGTTGGAGAGTGAAAACCTTACACAACAGATGGAGCTAGAATTCTTGTTGGATGAAATCAGAAAGTTTAAAATGGGGATTCATCAAGTGCTTGCAGCCCTTCAGGTTGATTCAGGTGGTCATGGCAAAGGGATCAAGCAAGAGGAAATGCCTATATCTCATATTTTGAATAATATTGAGGGCTTGAAAGGATCCCTTGAGAAAAACCAAGAGGAGAAGCTTCAGCTATTTGTAGAGAATTCTGTCCTCCTAACTGTACTTTCGCATCAAGAATCTGAGGGAGTAGAACTAGTGACAGAGAAAGGGATCCTAGAGCAAGAGTTTGAAAACACAAGAGAGCAGCTTGCAATGTTGCAAAAGGTTAAGCTTGAACTTCTGGAGATGAACATGCAGCTTAGGTCTGAAGTGAAGAAGGGAGAAGAAAAGGAGAATGAATTACAGTCCAAATTAGAAGTCCTTCATCTGGACTTGATAAATTTGCAGAGAACTAGTTTAGTGTATCAGGAAGAAAATTGTAAGTTGCTTGAGGAGAAAAATTCACTACTGGAGAGTGTTTTGGACCTTAAAGATGCAAAGTCTGCCACAGAACAAGAGAATAGTATAATGCTCCACGAGGCACTGGCTCTGAAAAATCTTAGTTTGGTTTATGAGAGCTTTTTCGCAGAGAAGGTCCTGGAACAACGTGCACTTGCTGAAAATCTCAGTGATCTTCACTCTTTGAACAGTGGCCTTAAACGGGAGCTTGGTCTACTAAGGAAGAAGTTTGAGGTTAAAGAAGCTGAGAATGTTTATTTGAAGGAGTCAGTTGAGAGGATGGGCAAAGATATGCAAGAATCGAAAGCTGAAAATGAGCATTTAAATTGTCAAATTGAACGTTCAGAGAATCTTCTCGAGAAGAAGGATGTGGAGCTGTTAGAAATGTTGGAAAGGCTAAAGGCTGCAGAAACATTGAGTGCAGAGTTTTGCAGGAATATTGAGAAATTGAAGGCAGAAAAACAACAATTAATATTGATCAATGAGAATCTTGAGAGGCAGATTCTTGAACTATCAGAAGGTTGCATGAATCACAAAAAAGAAATTGAACACCTTACGGTAGCAAACACAAGTTTACTGTCACAGATGAGGTCCTTACGTCAAGAAGTTGACCAACAGAGGGCTAGGGAGGAAACATTGAGTTCAGAGCTGCTGGATAAAACAAACGAATTTGAAATTTGGGAGGCTGAGGCTGCTACATTCTATTTTGATCTTCAGATTTCGTCTATAAGTGAAGCATTGTTGGAAAATAAGGTCAACGAGCTTTCTGGAGTTTGCATGAAACTTGAAGATGAAAGCGATGCAAAAAGCATGGAGATTAAACAGATGACAGAAAGAGTCAGTCTACTGGAAAGTGAAGTTGGAGGATTGAAAGGGAAGTTATCTGCATATACACCTGTCATTAGTTCTTTGAAAGAGGATTTTGCTTCTTTAGAACACACTGCTCTGCTTCGAATAAAGAAAGTGCCTGTTGAATGCAATACAAAACAAAAGGTAGTATTCTGTATTGACTCTGTTATCTTAAACTTCTGTTTTATTCTTTATTATTTCTTCTCGTTAAATGAGCTCTACTTATCCTTGTTTACCATGAATGTTTGTTTGTCCAGGATGCAGTAATTGAAACTTGTCTCCAAGAAAATGGCCATCAAAGTTCAGCCGATAACAAAAGCACTTTGATACCCGATGGGGTTTCAGATTTGCTGAGCATGAAGGCAAGGATTAGAGCGGTTGAAATGTCAATGGTGCAAGAGATTGAGAGGCATGTGAAGGAAGAAAATGTAACCACTAAAGCTAATCCAGGAGCTCTGACAAAGGTGCCAAATGTGGAAGTTTCACCTTATGTAGAGAATAGCAGCAGTAAAGAAGGCAAGGTACTCAAGGATGGGAGCACTTGTAACGTTAACTCATGGAGAACAAAACCTGAAAATGGGTCATTGATGAAAGACATTCCACTTGATCATATCTCAGACACTCCAGCCTCCAAGAGTCGCGGGAGAGGGAACAGTGGGACTGATGATCAGATGCTTGAATTATGGGAAACTGCTGAGCAGGACTGCTGTGATAGTTCCATGGATAATGAAGCAATGAAACAAAGTTCTGTACCAACAGAGGATGTTATTACATACCATCAGTCAGACAATTCAGGTAAATTCCAAAATACCTCTTCAGAATTGGATGTAGAAAAGGAATTGGGTGTTGACAGGCTTCAGTTGTCAAGAAGTATAAAAGAGAGAACTCAAGATGGCAAGAGGAGAAAAATACTGGAGAGGCTTGCTTCGGATGCGCAGAAACTAACCATTCTCAAGACAAGCGTGCTAGATTTGAAACAGAAAATGGAGACAAAGAAGAGAAACAAGAAGGGAGACGACACTGAATATGAAACAGTTAAAAGACAGATAGAAGAAGTTGAGGGAGCTGTTGTGAAATTAGCAGATACTAATGATCAACTGACAAAGGATGTTGAAGAGTGTGCCCCATCTTTGAATAGGGAGACTTCCGTTGAGTTGGAAAAGAGTAGACTCATCCAGAGAAAAAGAGTAACCGAGCAGGCACGAAAAGGTTCTGAACAGATAGGACGGTTGCAGTTTGAGGTGGAGAACATCCAATACTCTTTGCTTAAGTTGGCTGATGAAAAGATCAAAGGGAAGAACAGATTCACTGGAAAAACAGTGATCTTGCTTAGGGACTTCATTCACAGTGGGAATAAAAGTAGTAAAAAGCGCAGCAAGGGGTTTTGTGGGTGTTCAAGGCCTTCAACTAATGAGAACTAAGTCAGAAAATTTAGAACCATTTTCTTGTAAGTACTTTTTCTGATTGGTATGTGTCTAATCTAGCATAATAATTTTTAATTTTAGCTGGTAAAAATGTTGTTAGGCTTTATCTGATCACAGTAGCTTTCAAAGGACATGTACCGATCCACATTTTAGCCAAGAAGTTGCGCTGTCATGTTTTGACAATGCTTAAGCTGTGAAAGCACAATGCAGGAAATAAAGCTTTTCACTATTTCTTCAACGTTTAATGTTTCTTAACACCTTCACGTGTTATCTGCACTACTTCATGACATAACTAGTGAGGTTATGCATGCAACTATGCAATTATTTATTTTTATAATCCATTATCTTATTTAAAATTTTATATCATCTTATCATATTCTAATAAAAGAGGTTAATAAAACCTAAATCTTAAACTTGTAATGTGAGTATGAATCCCTCAAGATTTTCTTACTATATAATTTTTAATTAAATTATGTACCTATTATTTTATAAATATATTTAAGTATAAAATTATTATATATTACATTTTTGAGTTCCTAAACACCATCCCTAATTCCTTATTTAATAACCGTGTAAATCTTCTTGATGGAAAATCTAATGGTTGTGAATAAAATGCTACAGTTTCACCAGTTTTAAGCTCATGCAGGCCAATATCAGTAAGCTTGATAGAACAAGGGTTATTACTGGACAGATTGATAAATCTAATAGAACTTTTAAGTTTCCACTAACAAATAAAATTGTTGAAAGTGAGTTTCGAATAGAGATAGAAAAACCAGGTTTGTCTTATCAGAAAATAATGTAGATTAATTTATTTCTATTTAAAATAATGACAACAAATACTTGAAGGGAGCATTTTAAATAATGTAGTTTTTTTCTAATAAATAAAAAGAAGGCATCAACTTAAAGGGATTGCAACAGATGCTGTGAAACAAGTTGTTAAAGCTGCATTCACAGAGTATCCACAGTTGGAACGGCTTCAAGGTCTGGTCTTAGTGGAAAATGGGGGTTCTGAGAGGGTGCTAGAGGAGGCTGGATTTCAAAGGGAGGGTGTGTATGCGATCATTAATGTCATGTTTGCTTCCGCTGATTCTCTCCAAGCGTTGTGTGGATTCACGAGCGGATTACTTACATTTGGTTTAGGTGGTTTGAAGATGAATGTGCATATGGAGAGTGGGTGCTATGTTTTTTTTTTCCTTTCTTCTCAAATGAACACGGATTAGTGCTGATTACGTAGAACAATACCATTTCACTTTCATTCCTTAACCCTAATATTATGCATACATGACACTCCTCTTAGACAATGGCACTATGTGAGAAATCAATTTGTTTTAGTGGTTGAGGAACAACAAGTTAATTGTGAAAGAGTAAGTGGGAGAGGTAAAATCGTTTTTCATACAATATTATATAACATGAAAATCGATTGTGTTATTTTTTTTAAAAGAATTGATTCTAGTTGTTTTTATGAGAGAATCGATTCTCATGTTAACCTCAATGTGTTTGAATTGGAAGAGGATATTTGTGTTTGAATTGGGAGAGGATATTTGTGGTAGAGGAGAGAGTAAATTTGTAAGAATGTATGGTTTGGATTAAGGAATATTAGAGTTAATTAAAGTTTCTGAGTGAAGTGATAGTTAAAGATAATTTAAAAATAATTTTAAATGTGTAAAATTTAACTTTTTTATTAAAAAAGTATTTAAATAATGAATTTTGATATTTTTTATAATTTTGAGTTAAAGAGCCAAAATAATTGAGGAATTAGTAAATCTTTTGGATTGGTGTCTAGTAACAATTCCAGATTGGCGCTTGGGCAGTGTTAGGGACTTCAATATTACGGCTGTTTGGTTCTTTTTCAGCAAGGAAGCCCGAGTACTCAGAGTTAACAAGAAATGTCATCTTTCTTATCTTTTCTAACATGGGTTCCTTATGCATGATCCATCTTAAATTAATGCATATTCTGATTGGTTCAAATTAGTCAAAGTCAAAGTATGATATTATTCTGTGATTCAAGCAATTTAAAAATCAGCATCGATGTAGTTTTACAAACTGTTATTCATACAATTTTACAACCATGATCAAAACAATAAGTATGATAACTCAAAGGATCTTCAATTAAATATTGATGGGTGGATGAGAGTCTAGAATTTTCAAAGTTATGCATAGGGTAACAGTGCAACATCAGTTTGGCTCTTCAACCAACATCAGTTTCAGTTCCAATAACTATTTGTCAAAACTACTCACGATTATTTTGGAGGGGGAAGGGGTGTCTACGAACAAATTACACAACTACGACTTAAGTACGGATTTGAAATTCTAGAAAAAAATTAAGATAATAAAAAGAACAAAATATGTCAGTAACTCAATATCGCTATAAGCAACCAAATCTAATTTTGGGTTCTGAACAAACCCAGATGTATTACGAGCAAAAAAAATGTCTGATTGTCAAAACAAAACTGGGTTACTTGGCTTACACAAACACTGGACTGAAGTTTTAAACTTAACTTTCAATGATAACATCAGAAACAGAAAACTACAACAAACTGAATGCAGTATCACTGAATTAAGCTCCAACAATTTCGGTGGGTTCCTCTGCAGTTGTTTCTTCAACAGGTCTGTCTACCTTTGTACCAACATCTTCCGAGTAATCACCATGAACCTACAAGGGTCAAACAGCATAGCCATCAAACTAATCCACTTAAAAGGTGATGTTATCATTGGGAGGATCATAAAATTTGTAAAGGGAATAATGATATCAGAAATAAATCAAAGTACAGTAAAATCTATTTCAATATACATAAGAAAATGCAAATGTTAATTTATAAATTAAAACAATATAACATGCGGATACTAGCTCATTTGATACATCTATTCAGAGGAAAGAATGCAAAAACCCTGGACATAGGTATGATCTCCTAACGGAACAGAAAGCGCACACTAGATATCAAATTTTATTCAGGTAAAAGAAATTGTGAAATATTTATCATGAAGTAAGAAAAACAAGAAAGATGAAAAGAAAATTATTTTAAAAAATTACCTCCATCAGTTTCCCAAGATCAAACTTAGGAGCTTTAAGGATCTTGACTTTTCTAACAAACACATTCTGCAGAGGATAAATACTAGATGTTGCCTTCTCAATCTCTTTTCCAATAATCTCAGGAATAAACTTGCGGACTAACTCCTTCAAATCACAGGATGTTGCTTGGTTGCTCATTATCTCTCTCATCTTCCTACGAATCTGAAAAGTTAAATGTACGATATTAATTATAATTATTAATCTGCAATAATATAGCAAAAACACAAAATCTATAGTTCAAAATCCACTACATCCTTATCGTTATAAATATTCACTGTATACAGAGAAGTGCAACCAGGAACATGTTCTGTACTCCCATGTTAATGAACAAAAATATTGCTCAATAGTAGAATCTGACTACAAAGTTAGTTAATATACCTGTCTAATCTGGCTTGATTGTGCATAACAGGTTCTCTTCACCTGGTTTGCTCTTCTCTTAGTAAATCCAATACAAAACATCCTCAATGTGTAACTATCAGTTGTCTTCACATCCACGTGGGCTTCAATTAGAGTTTGCCATTTTCGAACCAATGACCTCAGTTTGTCAGTGGTGAAATCCATACCCTAGAAATGCAAAGATTAAAGGATTCAAATTTGATAAAAAAAAAAACAACGAAAGATAAAATTATGGAAAAAAAAATGCTGCAGCCACCTATCATACCCAAAAATTCGTCAGGACATTCTTCCCTTGTATATCTTCAGCTCTCAGCCTAATCTTCCTGAATGAATGGTCCTCATCTCCTTGAAGATCAGCCAACGAGACCTCAAATACTCTATGTTTGAGTCCTTCAGAAGCAATCTGTAATTTGAAACAACCATGGTCTACATAAGCATAAAAAAGTTTGTACACACCAAATCACTGTCCATAAATCGCATTTAGATAAGCAACTGTCGATGGATAGACAGCAGACCCTTGGATGATTCGTAGACAATTGTTACCCCAACACAACCAAAAATGCAATAAGCACCCACCTCAAAGTTCATCCAATATTATTTTTCCCTTATATTATAGAGACCTAAGAAGAAAAAAAAAAGGAAGCTCTCATTCTGTTTAACTCCTCCAGTTCTCATAGGAACCAGTCGTTGGATGAAATGTACCAGAATTATAAAAAATAAAATCCCCAAGTAAAATATTATACATATGTAAAAGCCAACTCATCAGTATCACCATTTATGTCCAAACTATTTCAGAACGAAAGTTCAAAATATGAAGACCTATTACAAGAAATCCACAACACAAAACCAATAATTTTTTTCCTAAAATGGTAAAATCCCAATTATGTGTACATATTCCGAAAGAAATACCTTGGTACCCTGAGTACGACTGACAAGGGTTTTGCCAACATTTTTTACTTGGAAAACAGAGGGAGCCTTAATGTCATACCAATCCTTCTTGGAAAAGGGATCAGCTCTGCAAATTCATTCACAAACGAAATCCATATTTCAATTGAATAATTAATGCAACTAAAAAAGAGAAGAAACATGGCAAAGAATTGAAATGGAAGATACTAACGCTTTCTTCTTGCCACCCTTCTTTCCTTTGGAGATGCGCTTGTTCTTTCCAACGGCCATGGCTCACTGCGTGCGGTGTGAGAAACAGCAGCTGCGAATGACAACAAGAGCAACAATGGCACCAAAAAACCTCAAACCCTAATCTTTTATATACCTCTCTCCTTTTATCTTCATTATGAATAATTTAGGGTTTTTCTCGTCACAACATTGCATGGGCTTGGACTCTTTAAGATCAGCCTCACTGGGATTTTAAATCACGGACCTCATCTCAAGGGCTTCTTCTTCCAGCACCCCTACGTTTTTCTTCCTGCACTCCCACAATTTTCTAAATCCCGAAACTGGCATTGACCTTTTATTTGAAAAAGGGCACTGTCGTTAAGGATCTGGGAGTGTGCTATGGATTAATCAATCCGGAACTGAATATTTTTTTAGATCCGGAATGTTTTTTGTGAATGATGAATTTTTGAATGTGAAATGCATATTTTGAATTACATAATGGTGGATCCGAAATTTTACCGGAAGTACCAATCCAAAAATTTTCTGAATTCCATAATCCAGAATGCAAAAAAATAAATATAGTTCAAGTGCATTTTAGGATTTTTTTAAAAAAAAATAGGGATAGTTTGTTCTTTGCATAACATTGTGGGGGTGCAGGATGAAAAATGTGGGGTGCAGGAAGAAACTGCCCATCTCAATATAGTAAGGCCCATCTTAGAAAGCATTTCACAAGAGGTAATTACTTCCTGCACCCGATCATTTGCTTCTTGCACCCGATGAAATTTTCAAAATCCAACTATGTCCTTGTCTTCTTTAGTTTGAAAAACTGTGAAGGTTTCTTTGGAAAAGTTGTGACAGTGGTGTTTTGAGTTGCATAGGAGGTGGATTTACAGTGGTGGTGGACGAGTCGTTTGCACTTTGACATTGTTTTGAGGTAAGAACCGATTTAAGTTTTTTTATCACATTTTGTTCGAGCTCAGGTAGTGACGGATACCGATATCCAGAAGTCTTCTTTTAACCTTACGGATGTAAGCGTCCGTAAATCAGTAACATTTTTTGCACCATATCACTGTATAACGGATATAATTATCCGAAATTTTGTTTTGTATTATGGATTTAAATATCCGTAGTTGTATTTTGAATTATGGATATTCATATCCGTAGTTGTATTTTGAATTATGGATATTCATATCCGTAATTGTTTTTTGAATTATGGATATCCATATCCGGAATAGTTGACTATTTTCCGCAAGCTATAATTTTGAACAAAAATATCCACAAGTCACTTACCTTGTCTTCTCCGACGTTCGCTCCGGGTTTCCTCTCCGTTCAAGGGCTCCTTTGTCGTCGCAACTGATGGTCTGTCGCCGAAATCAAACAGAACGAAAGGGCTTGTTGTGCTTCCCTACGAAAACCAAAAGGAAGATGGTGCAGATGAGTTGCGACTGTGGGTTGGGTGCAGAAGTGAGGGTTGGGTGCAGGTCTCTAATTCACATTCATCACTTGACCTAATTTAAAATTTATTAAGGGCACTTTTGTCTTTTCTAGTCTATGATTAGGTGCCAGTTTTAATTGATCAGGTGCAGGAAGAATGTGCCTTCACAAGGCCAGAAGAAGCCATACACTTTCTAATCCAGAGCATAAGAAAAAAAATAAAATATCAAGCCATTGTTTATCCTATTTCTTCTCTAAATTAAAATTTTGGTCTATTTTAATTGGATTTTTTTCTCCATAACTTTAGTTTTCAAACTTTATAAATATATAATTTTTGATTCAATCTTCAATTAGATCTTGCAAAATATATGTATTTTATTGTATAAGCTTATAAAATCAAAAATTTAGTGTGAAAGAGTAAAAAATCTAATACTTAACTATTTAAGTATGACAATGTGAGTCAAATCATGTGGGTAGACCTAATTCACTAAATAAAGTGTGAGATAGACGAATTATTTTAACTTACCTACTTACACTCGTCATACACAACTCATATTCTATTTACATCAATAATGATATGAGACGAATTGATCACTTAACTCGCAAAAAAAAATAATTCTTTTCAATGTTGTTGGAATAGAACAATAAAAAATATATTTTTTAAAGTCAAGACATTATGATAAATATTTATTATACTTTTGTTAGAAGTTTACATAATAATATTTCTTTTTATGTTTCCTTATTCATACAATATTTAACTTTATATTTATTTGATGCAAAAATTAAATTTTATGTTTATTTAGCTTATTTAATTGATAAATTTATGATGTGAAATATTATTTACCAAACATGAAAGTTTCAATATTATATTGAATAACATACATATCATTAGCTTGGAGGACAATGGTTGCTTCACTAGTAGAATTACATATGAAGAGTCCAAGAAAGTTGTGTGGAGATGTGATGATCATACAAGTCTAGGATGACTTTATTTAACTTCCTTAAGTAAAATTGGAGTACTTTAAGACAAGATATTATAAAGGTATTAAATTGTTGTCACAATCTTGGAAATACTCCAAAGATTTCAATTCCTCTTTCATTAACCTAACCCTTGAAGTTGAAATTTCTTAGATGTTGGAGGATTACAACCTATTTTACTAGTAGAATGTATATATAAAATTATCTCTAAAATCATACCAAATAAGCTCTAAAGAGTATTTACATAAGATCATAAATATTAAAAAATTAATTTTTTAGAAGGAAAAAAATGTATTATAATTAAAGTTGATTTTGAGAAAGCACACAACTCAGTCAATTGAAACTTCCTATCTTATATGATGAAAATATTAGATGTTCAGGATCATCAGTCTCACGAAAAGATTTAAACTTGAGAAGAGACTAAAATAGGTGACCCATTATTATTTATTATTGTTTCTACTTGTGGCTAAAAATAGTGAATGTGAAAAACACTTTTAGATTTTATGTAAATTATATTTTCTTGTTTTTTTTAAGGGTCGAAACTTGAAACACTATAAGTATTTCATATTTATATAATTATTTTTACTGATAAAAACATTTTACTTATTTTTACTAAGAAATAAGATTAAAACTTGGAAAAAACTAGCTATGGTGTAATGAATTAGAGTTTTATTTTAACCAAAAACTCATTTTAACATTCAACGATAATATTTTAAACAACATTAAACTTATTTTCAACCAACTTTTTTTTTTCAAATCAAAGAGAGAAGAAAGTGCACCTTATTTTTATCCTTCAAAATGGAATGCATATTCAAATTAAAGTTACGATCGACCAAAAACAGTACTTTATTTTTGAACGAATCCATTCAATAAAAAAATAAATTATGAATCAAATTAAAATCTACTAATATATCGGCTATATATCAGTAAAAAGAAAATAAGGCGTAATAAATGTTTGTCTTTTTTAAGGATATTGAGTTTAAGTTTTACATATTTTAGAGAGGGTAACCACTATGGTGATAAACTTATTTTTTTAGGATTAATTAAGTAATAGGCTTGAATATGTTATCAATATGTTACCTAACATTTCTTTAGATTTTTTTTCATGATAAGTATAAATTCTTATATATGTTTTACTTAGGTTGTTCTAGGAAATTTTCTTTGTATTTCTTTACATGAGTTTTGTTAGTTCCTCATGTTTGTTTTTCTTTTTCTTTCTTTTATGTAATTTTAATGTTTAATAAGACTTGCCAAACTAGATTAATATTCCCAATCAGCTCTATTACGCCACTTTTGATAATCATAGACAATAACTTAGATTTGTATTATTATTATTATTATTATTATTATTATTATTATTATTATCTGTATTAACTCTTTAAACGTAGTCGTTATTCTAATTCAAAAAGTTCAAACAGAACACAACAAGTATTACTTTGTATATATATAATAATAAAATTAGCAAGAATAACATATTCCACAAATTTAAAACACAAAGGAAGAAAGTGATTTATCAAGTATTTATAATTTTGGAAATAGTTAATGTTGGACCGAGTAAGTTTTAGATTTATTTGTGGATATTAAATCTAATTATGTAATTTGAAACCTAAATATAAAAAAAATGAGAATTAATGGTGATGACTGATAAGGACTTCCCATCCGACATTTATAATATGAAGACAAATCATTTTCATTGACTAGGCAAGGGATCAATTGTCTTTAATATCAAAACAATGCTATATAGTACAAAGAAAATCTTTCATGAAATGATGAACAAAGATACTTATAGCCACTTGTTATTGAGTAAGTAAAACAACTCAAAAGGAAAGTAACAGAGCTCAGAGACTAAGTTTCTTCGTCGAACTTGTTTCCTTTTCATTTTTTTCATACTATAGTAATCAATTTCCGCAGCAAAATAATAGTTCTTTTACCTCTAAAATGATGGTTTGAAGATCATAATCACGAATATCCGACCCTCTCCATCGCTTTCAACAAAATTTTCCCTTTATATTTATTGTTACAGCAACCAGAAAACATGAAAAGGTAACTCTAGAATTCCACTTACAAGGAAAAGACGCTATTGTTGATAGGTGTTTTTCTTAAAAAAAGTTATGTTTTCGTTATAATACTACAGAATATATGTCACGAGTCACGACCCAAATGTTCTCAAATCAAACCAAACACGTTTCAAAATAAATAGTGGAAATACATAGCTAATTTCCACACTTTTTTATTTTTATTTGTACAAGGTAAACGTATGACCAAAAATGAAAACTATCTGTGATTATATTCACTGAGCTAATACTCCAATCTCCAAAAAAATAAAGAAAAAAGTAAATTAAACATTGCAAACTTTTACTTCTCCCATGGCTCATCAAGGATAGTGGTGGTATTTTGCAGGTGGCGGAGGTGGTGGTGGAGGAGGTGGCGGAGGCGGTGGTGGAGGAGGTGGTGGAGGCGGTGGAGATACACAACCAAAGGCACTGCAATGAACAGGATATTTATAAAAAGCTTCACACTCATCAGGTGACCTTTGCAATGGCCTATAAGGAATACAATTCTTGGTATCATCCGTATCCTTCAACTTGAGACAGAGTGGTGACTCACTGCAGAAGTAGTTGTACGAGTACGTGAAATTCTCCAACTTCGGCAACATGCACACACTCTCGGGAATCGTTCCAGAAAGCATGTTATGCGCCACATTCAACTGCTCCAACTTCTTCATTTTCCCCAAGGACTCGGGCAAATCTCCAACCAGCTTGTTGAAGCTCACATCAAACACTGTCAGTTTGTCCAAATCCCCTATCTCACTAGGCAAACAGCCCGTTAAGCCACTGTTGGTGATGATAATCTCGTTAAGGGTACCCTTCATTTTGGCCAAACTCGAAGGGAGACACCCCTTGAGGTCATTGTTCGCAAACACAAGGACAGAAACAGAAGTGTTGGCGAAGTTGTCAGGCAGGGAGAATTTGAAGTTGTTGTTGTTGATGAAAAGGGCATCGAGTTTGAGATCGAAGAGGCGCGAGGGAATGCTGCCATAGAAGTTATTGAATCTGATGTCTAAGTATTTTAACGAAGAGATGCAGAGAAGAACCTCGGGGAATGGTCCTGAGAATTGGTTGTTACTTATGTCTAGTTCATGCAGGAGGTTCAGCTGGTCGAAGGTGCTGGGGAGGGAGCCACAGAAACGGTTGGAGTTTATGTGGAAAAGTGCTAGGTCAGTCAAGAGGCCAAGTTCTTCTGGCAATGAGCCAGATATGGTGGCATGGTTTAGGTCAACTCCAGCAACAGTGTAGATGTGAGGGTCATCTGGGGCAGGTGCACAGTATATGCCAGTGTAGTTGCAAACATTGGGGCCACACCAGTTCAAGGTGAAGTTCTTAGGGTCTGATGTGATTTTGTGTTTCCATGCTTGGAGTGCTGTGTAGGCTTTGGAGAGCCTTGGGTTTAGAGGGGGGAGAGGGGAAGAAGAGTGTTGAGCTTGTGAAGGGTTGATCAAGGAGATGAGAATTAGAAGAAGGGAAACTTGGGATAGTACATTAAGATAAGGACCTTTTCTCTTGGGAGAATGAGAGGCCATTAATGATGCTGAGTTTGGTTTTTACTTTCCTAGTGATTTTGTGTCATGGGAGCTTGGATTTATATACGCAAAGGTGTTAGAGAAATTTCTCAAGTTTGGTGAGATGCAAATTGACATAAAATAATGTTGGGACAGTGTTTTGGTTTGGCATTTACATGGACTACTACGTTACATCTAAATTCTAGACAACTTTTGATAATTATAGACGAATGTGACACATTCTTGCTTTCTACAATTTCTTCTTTCTCCCCCTTTTTTTAGTTGCATTCTTTTCCCATTTTCTTTTGTATTATATAGGTTCGTTTCCTGGTGTTTATATTCTTCTTCTTTATATTCCACTTGCTCAAATTATACATAAATCACGACACAATTCTCATAGGTAAATACTTTTTCTCTATCAAATGCTCTTTGTTAGAACTACATATAACTATTTTATATAATAAGAAATGGTATTAAAAACACTAATTTTGATTGAAACTATAAAAGAATAACTGATAAAAAAACTGTTATGTTGATCCTTTTTCTTTTAAACTTTGTGGATAGTTGGAAGCAATACACACCAATATGGAACAATGCCTACGACTTTTACAAAGCACTTTATATTTGTATGGTTTGGTTTGACTATAATCCTAATTCAATAAGCTAGAATCAAAGTATATTTCTTATTCTGTATACACTTTTTTAATAGTACATCATGGCAAATTGCCAATGAACTGGCATGCATTCTAAACTATAGCAAATGCTGATGTTTTGTTGGTGCCTGATCTCACCAAAAACACGGTTTTTACCATATTTTCCCTATTTTTATCATCAAATTATATATTTTTATACCCTTTGACTACAAACTAGCTAGCCATTAGCAAATTGATTTTCAGTTGCATTTAATTAACCTAGAAAATGGGCCTTGCCTAATTTCACATTAGCTGTGAGATAAACCATTTGCCAAATTTGGTTTAAATAATTTATTAAGAAAAGTCCTGATTAAGTTAAATTATATATAATATAATATATATAATCAATTTGTTTTTATGTTATCTGGCGTTTAAATTATTAATGACTAAGCATTTTGTTTAGATTATAAATTCAACCCATGTTTAACAACAACAACTTGCTTCCCAAAAGCAATAGTTGGTTAATTGTATTCTTGTTATAAATAAATATACCAATGAGGATAAGAAAATGTAATCTAAAGGATAATAACTAAATGTAAGCGCTGCCTAATGAGTATTTTTCTTGTAAAGTACTCATAAAAGTGTCATTTTTGTTTTTCTGTTAATAGTACGAAAAAATAGAATTTAACTTTTATCAAAGTGAGAAAATATGTAAATAACTAAGTTCTCACATTCTCACGCTACACGAAATTTCAAGCTTTATTATATAAATGACATTTTTAATGGTGGTTTGTGAAGTTGGGCAAATGATGTGTGATAGAACCCCCTTTCAGTACAGTGAATGTGTACCAAAAAGTCAACAATTTTTTATGCTGTGTCTGAAAGCAAAGCTGTGAGTTTGATAAGTTAGAACTTATCAAATGGTTTTTGCGTTTTCATTGGCTCCCTTCGATTTCATCATATGTCCCTATTCTTCTTGTATCTTTCACTCTTTTCATTTCTTCATTCAGCAAATTAGAATCACCTTTGCTACATTTGTTGCCTTGTTATATTCAATTAATGTGACAACTTTATGTAATTCAAGTGACATAAATAGAGTGTCGTTTACTTAATATAATGCATTCAATTTCTTTTAAATTCTCACAGTGAAATCATGAAACCAAGTCTTCATAATGAGTTAGACTTAAGCCGGTAGAATATGTAATGAATTTCAATATCAGAATAAAACTTAGCTATATGGTCAATTCAAGCATGCTTTATATTTAAGTAAAAAAAATCTATGTAGAAATCATTTTCTCTGATAAGAAACCCGAATATTAATTTTTTTCCCACTTGTAATATCGCATACTTATCATAGAGGATAGAGAGCCAAAAAGTCAAACAAAATAGCCAACGAAGATATAACTTCTCATCGTTTTATTTTATTAATACAAAGAAAAAAACATAAAAACTGATGAACCAACCACATCATACTGTCATTTATATAATAATATCTATTACAGGAAGATTGCCCTGCCATATATGTTAAATGGCCGTCCATAATCTCAAATAATCCTTATAAAAAATGTATTAATTATAGTTCTATTTAAAAAAAATAATGAGATTTTCGTTGGGAGAAAAAAAGCACATTTTTCAGAAATTATAATATATTATGTTTCATAACAAAATTTAGTTATTGTTAATTGAAACTTAGATATCACAGGATAAACTATATAAAGTATTTGTATTGTTTTGCAGAAAACAAGAGAAAATGAAAAGGTTTATAATAGAAAAACTGGCGTATAGTGCCTTATGTTTTCTAGAATCTTGCTTCCTTAAAGTCAATGTAGCATACCAGAACGAATTAGACTAAGTAAAACACAAGCAACACGGTGTCTGATATATTATTTGAAGTCTCTTTTTGTTTTTAATTCCAATTAAAAACATATGCCAATAAACAATTGTAAGTGAAAGAATTTATAAACCCACACTAAAGGTTATGGAAGTTTGAGACAGATTCATATTTTTATATATATGGGTTCAGTAAACGCAAAGTTGTCGTTGTCGCATTGAGTAGGTGAAATTTTGAATAAGAAAAGCGAAAACTAGGATAGGAGGTGATTAAAGTAGGATGAAAATGCTTCGATCTTAGACATTCTTAATTTTCTTTCTTTTTTTCTTCATTTTTATACATTATTTGTTGGTAGATAGCATAAGAATCTTTCAACCCAACTTTTTTCTATACACATAAGGTGTCATCAAAATCTTTAGAACTGCGAATCTATAACTTAGACTGCAGTCTATTAAATAGCGTTTATGTTATATAATTAAGTTAAGAAAACATGCGCCAAGAATAATTAGGGGTAACAAAGTTGATGAGATAGTAAAATAAGTTAAAAATCTTAACACATCTTGCCAAAAAACAGTGTGTGAGTTAGACTGTCAATTTTTTTAATTTTGTATTTTCATATATACATATATATATATACATATATATTAAAAATATAAATATTTTCTAAGATTTTAATTAATTAATATATCTAATTAAATAAATTACAATAATTATTACCTTTAATACTAAGTTACTCTATATAATTAAAATGTAATTTATAAATATTAATAATTTAATTTATATGATTATTACATATTTTGAATCTTTCAAATAAAACACAAAAGAAATAATATTTTTAAAACTATTTTTATTTTAAGAAAATGAGCTGATTAATAAGCCTGTGAAACAGGTCAATCTACCAAAATTTGGGGAAAATTCTTTCTGCACCTCCATATTTTCTTTTTGCACCTCCATGCCTTCTTCCTCCCCTCCACATAATAAACGATATCATAATTTTATCCTCTTTTTCTTCTTTTCCATTGAGCGCCTTATTCTCCTTCTCTGTTAATCTCCACCTCTAACTTCCACCGCCACAAGATGAATTAATAATTATGTCATTTCATTGACAAGAAACTCAAACAAAAATATAATTAAACAGAAATAAAAATTATTTATTTTAAATATTTAAGAATATTTTTTTAAATAGAGATTCTGTTAAAATACCAAAATTTATAAAGTACTTCATTACTATTAAAACTTAATTAAGGTACATCAATATTACTTAGTTTTTTTTAATATATTATATGATAACGGATAACATGTGTTTTATGAATATATTATATGGTAACGTGTAATTTATGTTTTATGATTAAGACTTATGAAAAAATTTGTTCTATAATACTACTTTTATAATTTATCAAACTTTAATGCACTTGACTTTTTTTATTAGAATGACCAAGTCAAATTTTATATTGACTTCGTATGACATTTATATCTTATTTGCATTTAAAATAGATATACTTATTTTTCTTATCATTCGGATACAATTTTTTTTTAAAGAAATTCAATTATTCTAAATTTTAATTGTTTTCATTTTTATTTGAATAAAGCATTTTAAATTTATTGAATCTAAATTTTTTATTAGATAAATATTTCAATTACCACAAAATAAATTTTTTATTTCAATATTAAACATACACTACAAAAAAAATCATGAAATAGAAACCAACTTTTAGAGAGCAAAAATAATTAGTTGCAATAGTAACTAAATTAAAAATCATTTTAGAAACTACAAAATTTGTTGGTTTCTAAATTAGTTTGTTAAATAGTTTCTAAATTAGTATCTAATTCACAACCAAGGTTTTAGAAACCAAATTTAGAAACTAAATAATTGGTAGTTAAAACCTTGTTTGCTAATTACATACCAATTTAGAAACTATTTAACAATAATAGAAACTAATTTAAAAACCAATTTTTTATTTAATTTTTAAAATGGTCTCTAATTTAGTTACTATTGCAACTAATTATTTTGGTCTCACTATTGCAACTAATTATTTTGGTCTCTAAAAATTGATTTTTATTTCATGATTTTATTGTAGTGATACTTAATGATTGACATTATTTAATCGCATTTTGTTGTTATTTTTTAGTCAAATTTGTAAATTTTTTGACATAGTTAGTCAACATTTTGGTTAACTTTTTTTTTGTAATGTTGGTTAAAAGAATTTCCTCAAGTGATAGTGACCAAAACGATTTTAGTCAAAATTGATCAAATGTTTTCTCAACAAACATTTTTTTTTTCTAAGTGGCTTTGGACAAAAAATTACATCAATCCAGAAAGAAAGTAGATATTGAGTCGAAAACGATAACAAAAATATCTTTATAAAAAATATAGTTAAAATAATTCTGTTGACATTGATCACAAATTTGGACTATTGTTGACTAATAAATAAATTTGACAAAAATATACTCCTATATAAATAAGTAAAAACCCTTAACTTACATAGAATGAAAAATATCAGCATAATAAAAAAATTACTAGCTTCAATATAATAATTAAGTATGAGTGAGTTTGGTAAATAAAAAAGCCAACTAATATCTATTGTTGTGATATTCTTTCTATATATTTTTTTTATCTGTAGTAATCTGAGTAGGTAAATTTATACAGGTCAGGAATAGTTACAATGTTTTATTACAAATTAATCAACAAACATGACAAAGAATGAATAGAAGAAGAAACTCTATAACCATTGGAAATCAACAACTCTCTCACAACAACTCTGTTGTAAAAGCAAGTTATTATTTTGTTTTGAAATCTAAAAGAAGAAAAACTCAGGAAACTGAAACTCTTAAGTTTAGACTTGGTCATCTTGCAAACTGTCTTTATTTGATTTAAGACAAGGTTCTTGCAAACTGTCTTCAGTAACTATCTCCACGTGGCTGCAGTCAAAGCAAGCAACGAAAAAACATGGTCAGACACAACAATGTTACAAACTGATATTAAGAATATACAGACATATAAGCATGTATATTATTAAACAGCAAACATGGTTGCTCTTAATTGTTCTTGTTTATCTCTACTCTAGTATTCAAGTGTATGATAAAAAAAAGTGGTATGAGATGAGTATGAGAATGGAAAGTACTCACGTCAAATGCAACAAGAGATCTGCAATAATTAGTTGTAGTAAGTACTGTACTTGTAGAGCCACACTCGCTGCCTTTGAGTGAAACTGCGGATCTATCAAGCTTGATTGACCAAGGATATTGATAGTTTTGAGCAGTAACACCCACATGTGAAGATGACCTTTGCATCCTCATTGGCCTTGGGACATTTCTTCCCTCAACTGAAGCTCTTCGCCGGCTTGGTTGCTTCTCAAATGAATCTGGTCTTTGTTTCGGTGCACTATGTGATCTGACTTTGGCCCTTGATGATTCAGTGTTGGCCATGTAATTTGGGAACAGAGGGTAGTCATAGCAGATAGATTCTGCATAAGCTGGCCTAGGGAAAGAAAAAGGGTGCTTTGAATTTTCTGTTCTTGACACAGCAGAGTGGAACTGAGGGCTGCTTTGGGCTGTGCTGAAACAGTCCTCAAAATGGCCACTGCATTCTCTTGGGCTCAACTCTGTCAATGCTGATGGAGCTGGTGACACCTTGTAGTTTTCTTCCTTCGAGTAGGAACCATTTGTTGAATAATGTGTGGAAAATCTGTGGTCATGTTGTTCTTGATGCTCATGATGATACACACTGCTGCTTCTGGAGTTATTTTTATTTTCACCAACATCCATCTCAACAATCTTGATGTTGTCTTCCAAGCCTCTCTCCATTTCCTATATGTACAAAAACCCATACTTCATATCAATGATACACACATTTCCTAGACTGCTTTAGCATATATTTCAAAAATTAAATTTTTGTACTTTCTTTCCGTGCAAAATTTCGTTATCATGCTGAAAAGATACCGCAAATAATCGAAGAATTTCACATCATCATGTACATTATATATCCCATAAACGCTTGAAATTTCAATTTGAACTATCATATTACTGTCAAAAGATAACTGAGAGCAGTTATGATACTAACATTATATATATGCATGAACAAATCATCATGTGTGGCTTTTCTTTGTTGTTGATTAGGAATTCCTTCTGAACCCATTCGGATCCTCTGAATACGAGCTCTAGCTTGTGCCGTCACCAAAGCCTGCATGCATCTCAGTGTTGCTTTGGCTTGTTTTCTCACCAAGTGACCCCTTACCAGTGCCTGCAACTTCACTAGTCCTCTTAGAGCGCACAATGCTTTCCTTGCCTGTCATATAAACAATGATACATATCATATCACACAACCACACACTCAAATATCAACGATTGAATGAAAGACAAAACTAGCTTCCATAAAAGTGAAATACCAAGTGAGACCGAAAGACTGATTGGATTTTAATGGCAGCAGCCTCTTCAAAGCTTTTAGATGTTGCATTGGAAGCAGAAGTCAAACGGATCACAACAGCTACAGCCTGAGCAGCTGCCACCGCAGCATCAGCTGCTGCTGCAGTGGCAGCAGCCACAGCCATGGTATGCTTCCTTTGCTCATTCTGATTATCATTGTCAGCTTGCACTGTCTGTGAAGCAGTGGCATTTGGTTCTACAAAATTCAATTCCTTGGAAGTTGCTATTGGTGTGGCTGTGGAAGTGGCTGATGATCTTCTGAAACTCCATCTCTTTTTCTCCTTTGGGGTTGTGGAAGTTGGAGTGGCTGAGTTTTCTGTTCCATTTGAAGAAGAAATCAGGTTAGATGTAGATTTTTCCTTCTCCTTTTCCTTGTCTTTCTTACCTGTCAACAAGTTTCTAAGCCATTTTCCTGTCTTCCCCATCTCTTTCAAACACCTGGTAAGCTGATATGATACTAGCAAGTAGCAACAACACTTAAAGAAAGTAACAAAAACGATCTGTAGATCTCTTCATATCTACATTTGTTAAGTTGCTTTCAACATCATGGTCCCCTTATTAAAAATAGATAACGCTATTTGACAGCTTAAACTCACTGTCTCATCACATCTTTTCCGTACTAAATACTAACCACCAATTTGAGAATATATTTTTGGGGGTCTCTATGCCATGCAACAGGTAAGGCCTGGCTGTGTGAAAAAAAAAGCCAAGAGGAAGCCCCCTTCATAAGCCACACTCTAGAGCATTATGTAACTGTTACTGATTAAGATAATAAGATTCCTTGCCCTCCAAAGTCTAAAGTGAAAAAGAATTTTCCTTTCCCGTGCTATCCCTATAGGTAGTTATTCCTCATCAGTGGCCATAAGGGTGTTTTAGTAATCTACTATGTCAGTTAATGTGGAATGGGATAGATCAGAAACCATGTGATAGTAGATCAAGAACATGCAGCATCCGTGTAAAATACTCATATTTGGGTAGGAGAGTGTTCAATTGAGGGTCCATTACAGGGGTCGTGAACTAAAGAAAGTTAAAAGACCTTGCATGATCCACTGATAAATGATTGAGTAGGGGTCCTGAAGATGTGCACGTGTCCACCCCGTTTAGCTAAGACATAGGGTTATTTATTGTTCTAGTGTTTGTTTTTGTTAACCTTTTTTTTCTTCTACAAAAAAGTAAGTTTGTTTGTTTGTTTTCCCGGTTGACCCTACCCAATTTTTTGTCCTGATACCAAGCCCTTGAGAGAAGTCATAACTTTTACATTTCCTATAAGCAAAGGCTACTACTACATGGGTTCAAGAACTTCTATGCTACAATGTCGAGCAGAATCCCCTAGTGGTTCCCTGCAAGATTGTTTAAAGAACTTGCAAAACTTCATAAATGAACTTAAACACGCACAGTTACATTTTTAAGTAGTCAAATCAAATTATTTTTCACTTTGGGACTGTGCATGGGGGAGTATACTCATATGAGTCAGAGGGCCACTGACAACAACCTTTATTAGGCAACTGAATTGGTTGGCTTAGGTGGTGACTGAATGCAGTAAAGTGTTTGATTCACCTGTCAAAAATCTGTTGAAAATGAAGTATAGCCTAATAGCTTATAAAGGGTGGTTTTTCATATTGAGAAATTGATGTAAGAAATTGTGATTTTCATGCTGAATTGTACAAAGAGGAAGCATTATCCGCATCATTTTATTTACTTGGCTAATGGCATATATGGAAGTAGGTGAATGAATAAAACTATGATTAAGATTTGATAAACTGCACGCAAATAATGCATTCTAACCAAAGGTGAATTAGCATGGATGTAAAGCAGTGGTTCATGTACATGAATATGAAATTAATAGGGATAGGGCCCATCTTAGCCATCATAGACAGATGATTTGCATTGTTTAAATGATATCTTTTCATTAGCATACAACGAGTTGGCAATCACATGGCATGTTTATATGCTCCTCATTTGACTTGGTGTTCTGTTAAGGGAAACACCATCTTGGGATTTGGTTCATTCCCTTCACCAGTTCTCTGCTTGATTTCTTAATCAGCGTTTTAGTGGATGTTATAACCAAACAAATTCACCTATAGCTGCATAATCCTTGTAAATTGTGATAGCCATTTATGAATATATTTAAATCAAAAGATATAGATGAAATCAGAAAAAGTAAATTTCCTATTCTAATTCCAAAACCAGCCCAGTAGATGTACTTTGTTGTAACATCTAATACAGAGTATTTGTTATATGCAGATGAGTCTAGCTGAAACAAAGCAAGGTAAAAAGTACGGAATACTATCAGTAATTCCAGCGAATATATGATCCTAGGGCACTCAACTTGATCAAACATCATACTAATAATTATGAATTAAGTTATAAGATGACAGAGGAGACAAAAACAGAACACAATATTTTGATTGGTGATAAGGTTTTTTGAAGAAGGTTGTCTTGTTATGGTTAAAATATTAATTAAAGGATGATTCAATGAATCCAACCCAAAACCATAGGGAGGCACTTGATCATATGACATCAATGATGTATTTTCTTGGAAAGTTCTTGCATTATCTGAAGAAGGAAAATATGTAAATTATGGAATTTGACATGAAACATGTAAAGACACGTCTAGAACATCAATATCTAAAATTTAATTAATATGATCTATGATGAGAAGATCCTCTAGGTGGGGGCATGTAGGAGTGTCTCTAGCTTTTAGTTATCTTCTGCCTTGATTTCTCCACATGGGGAATACAGTCTCCAGGTTGCTACACGTGGAAAAGGGTAATGTACTCCATTTCCATATTCACACACTTCACAAGCGTTAGTACTTTTAGTAATTTTGAAACTATTTCAAATAATTTTACCTAAGCTCTTATGTATTAGAGTGGAATAATTTGAGTGACCAAATCTCTTCCGTCACAAATGTGATTTGTTTGCCATACTTGCAAAAGTATGCTCATTTTTTTCGTTTATTTAACTGGAAAACTTTTATCTTTCATTTAGTAGGTCATTAATTCACTTTTAAATAGATCAAATATTTTACACTTTATTTTTAAAAAAAATTAAAGAATAATTTTTCTCTATCATTTGTCTAACTTAATACACTCATGAGTCATGTACAAATAGAATATTTGACATGTATTTTGTACTCAAGGAAGTCTCAAAAAACACAACTCTGTATTTTTCTTTTTAGTGTCACATGTTCTCCATTAATTATAGCGACTTTAAACATGTATGTTTGTGTAGAGCTTTTAAGATGATAGCATTTTGAGTCATGTGATTTGTGCATGGTTTATAAACCAATCAAACTTTTATTATCTTTCTTGTTGAGTACTTGCAACAAATTGTTAAAAAACATCAACAATATGTCCTTACTAATTTTGTTTGTTTTTACTAGATATCTTTGTGTGTCCAAGTTGGTCATAAACTCTAGGATTGGAAAAAAAAATACTACGATTTTTTTCTATAAGCAAAACATTTACCCCTATTGTTATGTTTTTCAATTTTTTTTCTCAGCACCATTGACTTTTTCGTTGTTGGACTTTAACTTTGGTGGGTGTTACTAGGTTATAGTTATCTTCCATATTCTCCTTCTTACTAAAAGCATGTGTTTAGTTCCTTGTTAAACATTCATTAACTATATCACGTTATTTTTGGAGGAATCATTATTATCTTATGAAAAAAATATTTTTAATTCAAACCTCTCACAAAACAAGATGATTTTTCTCCACCACATAGTAGTCACTAAATTCTTCTCCAAACAACATTATAGAAGTGACCACCTTTAAAATTCAATGAGTAAACTAAATTTTTGAGAAAATCGTTATCTTTGATTTTAACAATTTCAAACCCTCTTTTTGGATTTAAAATATGCATGATCTTTGTACTATCACTCACTTGAAACTTTATTCGATTGATGTAAGCTCCCTAACAGTTTTAAGAGTCACCATATTGATGAAAATATCAACATATAAAGTTGTTTGGATGATAAAGTATTTTTCCTTTCTTTTCCATTTTGTCATTGTGTCTTTTGAATTGTATGACTATGAGGTATTTAGATAATTGAGTTTGAATATTACAATTTTTCAATATAATCTTACAAAGTCTTCATCTATATAATTCGTATATGCGAGAGAAAAAAAAATAATGATAAAGGTAACAAATGGTAAATACCATATTTCTTTTAGATGTTTTTTTTATGATTTCTCTCTCTCTCTAACTTTTCAAGTTTTTTTTTTCTCTCACATCTTTTTCTCTCTCACACAACCCTCAGAGAACATTTAAGTTCTTATTGCATGTTAAATGTTAACAATGAAAGAAATTATCAAAGTAAATATAAAATTTTGGTGAATAAAGACGAGATAAAAAATGGAAAAGAAAATGTTATATATATATATATATATATATATTGTCAGAAGAGATGGTTCACACTAAAAGCAAATCTGATGAATACAAATTTATACAAAGAATTACTTTTGTAGATTATCATTCAATAAAAAAGATGATTACAAGTGTTCACATATACTCAAGTAGTCTGTTGATAAAAGAAGAAAAAAATAACAATTTATAAATCTTCTCATACATCATAAACAACTTATTTTAATTAAATGAAGAATAAATGATAAAAAAAACTTATTACAGCTGAACTCATTAGAGGGTATAGAATTAAGGGGTAAGAAATGAAGTTAAATTCTAACACAAACCTAAACGATAATAGAAAAGTAAACTTTTGGTGTTTTAACTTTTGAATGTATGCCTAGGATTTCTCAACACAAAATAAAAAAGGAGTCTTAGAGTACAAAATTATGGGGGGAAACATTAAAGAGATTATATTAATGGTTGTAATGCTCTTCACATGGATTTCAAAGATATTTCACTACCAATGCATGCAAAAGATGTTTAATCGGAGATAAGATTCTTTGATTCTTTAAACTTTTTTATATGTATGGTCCTTGTACAGCTGCAAGCACATGCTTCACTTGTTATGCTTTACATAATGAGGAAACTATCAAGCAAAGTGCTTCATTGACAAAGTTTGCCAAAGGAAGGAGGATAAAGAACCAAAAAAAAAGACAAAAAAACGGATTAATTAGGGGTGTGATTAGGTTAGAGTTGAGTATTTCAATCCATCATCACTCCTTTTGCTTCTCCGTGGAACATGTGAATCTATGTTTGGTATCCGTGCAACAACTATCAAACACAAACTTAAACCTATAACCTAACTTCACTATCTGACAACAAAGTTTTAGACAAAAATTTAGAAAAGTGTACCCAAAGAAACCATAATTATGTTCTAGGCTCCAAGCAATAAAAAGATGTGAGATGTTAATATATGGAATTCAATCCATTTGCGAGTTAATATTTTCTAATTTGGAGAACACGTTGTATACTATACAAATACGGACACGAAGATGCATATAATTTCTAAATATACAAATCTAATATAATTATGAAATATATAAATTGACAATAAAGTTTTAAATGCACTAAGTATGTTTCAGTTTTTTTAGTAGAGATATGTTTTTCCATTACTGGTTCAAAAGATTTGTTTCTTATTTTTATTATCATAATAAAAATTTATACAATAAGTTTGAATTTTTAGAAAATTAATGTATTTATTCTTTTTAAAATTGTGTTAGACCCGTGTTAGAATTGTCATAAATCTAACAAATATTTTTTTAATCGAACATTTCATTGATACGTGTCCTACGAATGTCTTATGAGTGTCGGTATCTAATACGTGTGTCACACACGGACACATCATTCAAAAGGAGTATCTGAACTTCCTAAGTTGTATATCTTAGTTATGATAAAACTATAAATAGAGTTCAAAGAATATGAAGCTATAAATTATATTCATAATATATATACATTCAAATAATCAAGACAAAATATGTAGGATTTTTCAACAATTCTATTAAAGTAAAAAATTTGGTGTAATGGTCTGTATTAAAAGAATGGTATTAAAAGGATGATAGAGCTCCAGTGTGCAACCAACACGTTAACTCTTTTTTCACAAACAATGATCACATAGAGTTATTGACATGTCACATAAAACATTGTTAAAGGCAAAGTTATTTTAAACCATGAATTAATAATTTCTTGTTGTATTCCTCCCCACAGTAGTCTTATCCTAACCTTAGACATAAGTTTGAAAAGAAAAAAACTGCAGAAGTGCAGATAAGAGTGGATTAAAGCCCAGCAATATCTGACCACATTGTGGAAACCTTAATGGACCAGGGAAATGGGAGTCCATGTTTCATTTTCTTCATGTCTCAGTAGCTGTCACAATCTAACAGTTCTGTTCTGCACAATTACATTGGTGGCCTATATGTAGTGTAGGTTTCTCAATCATTTTCATGTAATTTATGTCAGAGACCACTCACTCTTCATCAACAACAATTTCGAGCTATTCTCCACCACGAATTGCAGATAGGTAGGTGTTGGAATATCAGATATTTTACTCCTTCCTAACAAATGACTATATCATTCACAGTCACTTGGCAATTGGAAGTGCCAATTTGTAAAGAATTTTTCCATATCAAATATTCAAACAAATCCAAATGTGGTTGAAATCAACACCAGAAACCATTATCTTACAGTTCCCCCTCTCTTTTTCGTATTTAAAGTCAAAACTGTTAATTCCAGAACAATCTCTCACGCAGTTTTGTAACGTCGCTTTACATCTAAACCTACCAGTGAATAACATTCATTTTTTCGTGGGAAGAAATAATGCTCTCCAAAGTAAAAATGATGGTACTCTTTGAAAATCGAGGGTGAATCTTCAAATACTTAGCACTAAATTATTAATGAAGATTGAAGAAAACATCCATTTATAAAAGATCTTCCAATCACTTATATATAGAAAATATAAATATTAAAATGAATGATAGAATTGGGTGAGTATTCCGTCTTTCAAATTTTATTTATAAACTTTTTCAACTTGTTAAGTAAAAACTAAAATAACCAAACATAGATTTCTTTTATTTCATAAATTTAATCCACAATATCAAAAACACTTTTATATATATATATAGTAAACGAAATATACAACATTTAGAAAACAGTAAGTAAATTAATCAAAACTAATAGTTGGTTTCATATTCGTAGAAAACAATTTTTTTAATCAAGAAGGACAGCCTTAACAATTTTTTTAATAAGAAGGACAGCTTAACTTATTTTTGAGAGACTATTTTGTTTAAAGACATTAAAAAAAATTATTTAATTATATATAATTATTATATGCAATATAGTATATGATATTATACGATTACACTATATACAATTAATTTAATAATGATAAAATCACATAATTAGTGGATCTCTAACTAATTAACTTTAATTTAGAGGAAGAAAGTCTATGTATACTTGTATATATTTATTAAATAATGTAAATAAAAAATAAAAATTCTTCCTTCTTTTTCATCTTCTTACTTACCATTATCTTAGTCATTTTCTATTCTTATGATTATGAATTTAACCGATTTTTAAGAAATTCAATTATCCATTAGCACTGCATGATGCGTGTGGATTTATGGAATGCCGCTGATTTTACCAAAAATAGCTTTTGTTCAGTTTTTACAAAATGGTTTTCTAAGTCTCACTTCAAACTTCAAAGGAAAGGTCCCATCCTCCATAATCGAATGACATCGTAGATTCTAGACCACTTGAGATCTTGACCTGTCAAACAAGATACATACAAAGACCCATTAGAATAATCAATTTACATTTAATTATTTTTATTTCCATTAAGTTTTACAGGATAAACAAACTATTAAAATTATATTAACGAATGATAGAGAATACCAATTATCTTTTGAATTTTACAAAATTAAAATTAAACAATACATACATTAATAATGTAAAACTATTGGAATAAAACTATGAATATGATAGTATGATTAGATCATAATTTGGATATCAATTTTATTTATTTATTTTGGTATCTAAAACTTCGTAAAATATATAAATTATATTTTAATTAGTTGTTACAACATATTTTATTTCTCTTTATATTTTCTTATATATATTTATAATGAAATATTATTACATAATATTTTTTATTATACTTTATAATATATATATTTATACTTAACTCATTCTTTATTTATATAATCTTTTATTTTAATTATAATTTATACATTTTTTTAAACCCAATGATACACTTATTCACTTAATTTTTTTTATCATTATATACATAACTTAACTTTTATTTATAATATTTTAAATCATTCAATTAATATTTTTTTATAAAATACCCCAACAATTTATTTAATTTTTGCTATTACTTATTTTAATATCCTTTTAACAAAAAAAAATCAAGATTTAATTTCGGTACAAATATTATAATTTATTGTAATTTTTTCATCCAATTTAAATTTTATTATAAAAATAGTTACAAATTTATTATAATTTATTCTCCTCAATTCAAATTTATTATAAAAATACAAAATATTTATTTATTTATCCAAATTCATACCAGTTGCGAAGAAACCCCGTAGTGTATTCAAATAGAATAAATGGTATAAAGGATACTTAGTGTTTGGATGATAATACATGACACTCTTCACAAAAAAATACACACCTAACAATTCATTAAACTAATATTTTAATTATATTTATTTTATTTTTAATGTAAAATATTATTATATTATTTTTAGGGAATGTGAAATGAAAATGTTTTGAGGGTCTCTATAGGTTGCAAGTAAATTTTGTGTTGAATAGTACATGTCCCGAGTGAGTTTCCCCAATCAAGCTATAATACAACTTCAGTTCCATAAGAATGTGTGTGTCCGTTTTAAGGATGTCACAGGGAACCACGTGTTTCATTTGCAAACACACAAAAAAAAAACGATTTTTTTTTTCTAAATGACACTCTTTTCAACATTATATCCCAATAGCATCTTTTTCCTTTTATTTTTCCAATAACACTCTTTTGTGCCATTGTGAGAGAATTTGGTTTCTAGAGAACTGAATTCTAAAGTTTTTTTCGATGATAAATAACATGAACGGAAAAAAGTCGTTCTGAGGATGATTGAAATTCGATTTGTCAAGAATATAATTTCGACTTTTCCTGAGTGTTCTTAGAAATTGGTTAATAATGGGTTAAATTTTGAGACGGTTTTTGAGATTTTGGTTTTTCGAAGATCAAAATCTGATTTTAAAAAAATATAATTTTGATTTTTAGTTTTTGATTTTGGCCTTATCCGAAATTAATTATGTAGGAATTAAATTTGGAGATGTTGTTTTATATTTTTTTATTTTTTTTTATGGAGTGAATGAAAAAAAAATATAAAATAAATTTAGGAACAAATAAAATATTTTTATAAAACTTTTTTTTAAGTAAAAAATGTTTTGAAAATTTAATTAAAATTAGGAAGAATAAATTTTAAATATTTATAAAATTGTAGTAAATTTAAATATTTATAAAATTAAAATAGGAGGAAATTTGAAATTTGAAAATTAAAAATATAAAAATTTATAAAGGATAGTATCAATAGAGAATGAAATAAAATATTTTATAAGTATTTTGATAAGTAAATATTATGGGTAAAATAAATATAAAATTGTAACATTAGTTTGTTTTTTTTATAGTAAATTTGAATTAAGGAGAATAAATTATAATAAATTTTTAAATATATTTTTATAATAAAATTTAAATTTGATGAAAAAATTATAATAAATTATAATATTGATATTTTTTGTTTGTTAAAAAGATATCAAAATAAGTAATAGTAAAAATTAAATAAAATTGTTGGGATATTTTTAATAAAGATAATTAATTAAATGTTTTTTTTTACGATTGGGTCACGATATTTTTTTCCATTCAATTCATAAATAAAATATTAAGTGAAAGGAATTAACCGGTCCCCTACGATTCGACCTCATTTATACCTAAAAGCAGGCACTATGTATGACTACCTGTACAAAAATTCATTAAGGGATCTTTTTGAGACACAATTTGGAGTTCTTAGAAGTACAAAGGTCATGAAGTTTTTTCCATTCAATTCATAAATAAAAATATTAAGTGAAAGGAATTAACTTAACACAAAGGGGTCTACAGGATCCTATAGGTTCAAACATAATTATCGTTTCTTATAAAGGAATCCAATGCAAAATCATTATTTTTTTACAACACCTACATATTTTGCTAATGATTACATGCAATATATGCATCCAACATACTTGTACAATGAAATAGGAAGTTCTTCCAATGCATTCCAAATGAATACAACACCCCCACAATTTGAATTGAATAACCAACCACAACCACTACAAGAAAATCGTTAATAGAAACCAATTTTAGAGACAAAAAATAATTAGTTGGTATAGTGGCTAAATTAGAGACCATTTTAAAAACTAAAAAAGTTATTGGTTTCTAAATTAGTTTCTATTATTGATAAATAATTTCTAAATTGGTATCTAATTAGCTACCAAAATTTTTGCTACAAAATTTAGAATTTAAATAATTAATTTTGGTTTCTAAAATTAATTTATATTTAATAATTTTCTTGTAGTGAACTATAATCATAACAACACAATTATCATGTAAGAGACGTTGTTGCCATTGTGGAACTAGAACTAGTCATAATTAGATAGACTAATATATTCTCATGTCATCAGTAAAGTTGTTGTTTACAAAAATGGAAATTATTAGTAAACAACTTCTACTTCAAATAGTCTATGTTAATTTAGTGTCATCAATAATATTTTTTTTTTTCAATAATAACATTAATAGTTTTAAATTTTTTATTTTCTTCATTATTAAAAATAAATAAATTTTAAACTAAATATTTTTAATGTATTATTTTTATTTTTATTTCGTAAAAACACATTTCTTTCTTCAATAATTATATTTTAAGTTTCTTTCTTCTATTTTTTACAACTAATACATTTATTTTTTAATTCATCCAATATTAATGATATTTTTTTATTTATTAATTCCTTTTCATTTTTAACCAAATAATAATGATAACTTTAATTTTTAAAAATATAACAAATTAACAATTTTATAATTCTAGACAATGCATCCACCCAAGAGTTCATTCTGAATGAAGTTTTTTAAAAAAAAATACATATCTAAATTATTATCATTAACCACATCCATTCGTCCTACTCTACTTCAATGCTAGAAAAAAAAGAAAAAAGAAATTATCCGTCACCAAAAACCCCACATCACTTTTACTACAACACTAAAAATAAGAAATAAAAATTGAAAATCGTCCGAAATTATCCCTTCGGTAATCAATTTCTAAGAACATTATTGTATAACTAATTTCGGAGTAACATTCATACTCAAAGTCAAAATTATATTTTTAACAAATCAAATTTCAGTTATCCTCCAAACACAACTTTTTTTTCGCTCCAGTTATCATTATCGGAAAAAAAATACTTTTTAGAATTCGGTTCTTCAGAAACCAAATCCTAACAACAATTTTTTTCCACAACTAGAAAATGAAGGTGAGAATTGGGTCACGGTGGTACAAAAGAGTGGTATTGGGAGAAATAAGGGGGGGAAATGAGGTATTGGGGATATAATATTGAAAAGAGTGTTCTTTACGGAAAAAACTGCTAAAAGTCCAATGGAAAGAATCTGGATGAAATGAATCCAGTAAAATTGGTGTGCACCAAAGAACATGTAACAATTTGCCAGTTCACAGAAGACGACACTGTCATGCCCTCCAAGAGCCATACACTTACACAGGTGTCATGTAATGCACATGTATGGCACATAAATTGAAATCATTAGAAAGGGCTGCAGAGTGATGAGAATTGGGCCCCTTAACTTTTCATATTTACCAAGAGGTAACAACAAACTCACTCTTCCTCACCTGTCACACCCAAGTAAGCATAAGAAACTTGGATGCATTATTTGAGGGTCTTGTAGCCATAAATTGAGATAAGAATGAGCAGGTAAAGAGGGTTGGTTCATGGCTGGTAGGTTACCTGGAGTTGGTTTGCTTGCAAGAAAGAGAACAGAGAGCCACCATAGACATGAAAATCGACACAACTATTACCTAAAGGAATCACTCCACCCACCTTGGACTCCCACTGTCTTAGATGAAACTGCCCTCAAGGCCAGGCAGAGGCTTCACCAGAAGCTTGGACACTTCTTTTCCTCATACAGGTATATATATATATATATATATCGTACATATTTTCCCACCTCCTACACTTTCTGCATTTCTTAATACTTTTTCATTTTTTGCCACTTCCCTAATTAAGGAATTTTCTTTTTCCTCTTCCAATGATTCGGAGATTCACATGATTTTATTTGTTAGATTCGATGTGCTTCCTTGCAATCAAACTCTATCTGACTGACAACTAGATTTAGTGATTCCTTCTGGTCTAAAGACATGCTATGCTGTCTGAATGGAATATTAATATTTAGATGCACCCACGTGATACACTACGAAACTCAGGAGAATCCTAGACTTGTGAAGATCAAGTTTGATCAATTTTACAATCCAAGACATGTTTTTTACCCCAAGAGAAAACTCCCTATGATTGAATAGGTCACAAGGCTAATTTCAACCTTGGGTTACTAGCTGAAACAGTTTATTACATCAGATTTGGTTCCTGATTAATAAAAAAGCATTTTTATTTATAACTTATGTGACAGTAAGAGTGAGTGAGGAAGAATAATTAAGTACCCCAGTTGCCTAATACGTGCATGATATTGCAGGTCAGAAGAGAATCCAAGAAAAAAAGGAGGAAAAGTGAGGGAAAGCAGTAACCAGAAGAAAGATGGAGGATTAGGTCGGAAGTTATTAGAGAGTTCATGGTTATTGCGTGGAAACAAGGTTAAGGAAGAGAGAAAAGTGTGTGCTGTTTGTCTTGAAGATTTGGGGGAAGAGCAACATGTTATGAACCTTTCATGCTCCCACAAGTATCATTCTGCATGTCTTCTTCCCTGGCTTGCAACCCATCCCCACTGTCCTTATTGTCGAACTGCAGTCCAACTCTGATTTCATATAATACAGTTCCTATAAGCCTCAACACTTAATTTGGTTTGGTAAGAGTCATGCCTTATACAAACTACAAAAGACATCAGAGTAACTATTTCAATAACTTTCTTATTATTCATTCCATAGGATATTTCTTTATCCTTTCTTGTAATCAAACTATTTGGTTACATAAATATATATATATAAGGCAATTTATAAAAAAAAAATGACATTTTAACCAAATTTTATGTTAATTTTGTAAAATTAACCTCGGGTTTTAATAAATTTAAATTAAAATATAGATATTAAAACATGGCATTCACAAATTCTCTTGAACTTGATATATTACCATTTCAATCCTAATATCTTATTTAAATATGCTATAATTTAATATCAATATATATTTTATTAGTTAATTATTTTTTTTGAAACATCTAGCTTTTTCATTTAACTCTTCTTTTGTTTAAAAAAATAATCTGTTTGAATAAAAGTTTAAGAAAGTAGCAGTTAAACCAATACGAAAAATTCTCTTTATTTACTATTATTGTTACATATACATATATATATATATATATATATATATATATTATAGATAAACTTAGCTATTTAAAGAAATTAAAACTAATATTTTCTGAAAAATAAATTTCCCAGTGTTTTCTTTTAACAAAAAATATTAATATAGTATATAAAAAACATATTTCTTTAAATAATTTTTTATTCATTAATTAGTAAATAATTTACTTGTTATTTTAATCTCTAAAAAGACGTTTACATTATTGATTGTTATTTTAAATTTTACATGACTGCTATTTTAGTATGTGAATTTTCTTAATTCATATTTAACTGATAGAAATGAAACACTGATTTGGCGAATCTTTCAGTCTTGTATAATAGTATACTTATTATTATTATTATTATTATTATCATTAAGATGTTAACAAGTTTTAATCATTATTATCTCTTGTATTTTTTAAGAAAACATTTGAAAACAAAAATAGAAACATTATCTTTGGTATTATTAAAAATATTAAGATAAAATAATAAACAACTAATTTTTATACTAATAGATGTTATTTTATCAATTACTACTATACACAAATCCTATAAAAACGCTACACGAAAATCTTAAGCGCGTGCAATTGTATTACAATTTTTACATGCCAAACCTTTGTTCATTTTGAAATTAGAAGAATGCAAAATAAATTTCATTTACTAATAATACATTGATAAAAAAAACCATAATTAGACTATTGCTTAACATAATTTTGACTCTCCAGTGTGTTTTAACAGAAGTTAATAAAAAAAGAATCTCCTAGATTTAGTTAATTAGGGGTTTGGCAGCTAATCCAATCACTAATTATTATGATTTGCATAACAACAAAAGAAAGCGTATAATAGTCTCTCTCTTCTGAAGATTGGGTACACAACGTTGACGTTAGTTCTTTAATTTGCAAATTTGTATTCATCAATTGTGAACAAAATTAATTAGTGAAAGGGAAAGGAGAAAACAATATTTGGCGTGGTGCTGTGGGTAGATTTCTTGAACAAGGAAAAAGGGCTTTCTAAATACAAACTACAAAATACACACAACACCACATGCCAACAACTTCTACACAACCACCACAAAATTCTACTTCTGGCTCTTACGTTCTGCATATATCAACCTATTTGAATTTGATTAATTAAACTACTGAATGTATCACTTTCTGATGCGCATTTCAATTATTCAACAACAGTACAAACTCCCATTAAACTTTTAAACTTTTATCATTTTGTTATCATTAATTATTATCTAATCATATGTACTATAACTAACAGATCATTAGCCGCGGCTGGTTATGACTGCAACCCTCATTAAATTCAAAGGCCAATATTGATGAGGAATGTACTTCTTTTCCTTATTGGCCCGCAAATCAATGTGTATTGTCAATGCCAGCTTGAAATCACATCTTCAAAAATACACTCATCATGTAAATTGTGGAATAAATTGGTAGGATCATTTTTTTTTCATAAATGATATAATTTTTAAAATGGATGAAAAAATTATTTTAAAATTACACAAATGGTATTTTTCATATTAAACTGAAGTTGTATTCAAGTTATGTCAAATTTTACTGAAATCTTACTTCACATATGAAATTTTACTTCACATATATAACTTGTTCAATTGTTCAATTCTAGAATAATTTCTCTTGTTTATTTTAAAAAATAACAAATGGAATTATGTCATTTTGAAAAAAAATAAACCTATCAAAGCACATAGTAGGAGAATTTATATTTGGAAAGAGAAAAATGAAAGGAAGAGAACTAGTCTAAAATAGGAATGGCTAAAAAAAGTAAAAGAGAAGAAATATTTTAAAAAAATAATAGAATATAGTATGATATCTTTTATCCAGTTTTTTTTTTGTTTTTCCTTATTTGTTATCAAATTACATAATTTATTTTTCCTTTTCACGTATTTCTATTTTGTCAAATAAGTAATTTTTTTTTTCAGTTTAGAATCAAACATGAGATTATTGCACTAAATACAGTCAAAGACTATTGACTTTGTTTGCAAATTACTAGGTAGAAACAGTTAAAGGTGGGATACATGTATCCAATTGTTAGATAGCTATTGTTACTGCTATTTTGACCCTCTCTCTTCGTGATAAGAATTTTGGGAAAATTAAGCTAGAGAAGTTAGTTGGGACGTAGGAGGAGAGAGACCAAGACTTTATAAATTCTTCAGAACTCGACAACCACGTGGGCACTGGTTCAAGATTAATACTCTAATGCCAGGGTCACCACTTCCGCCGCTTATTTGCAGATGAGAGATACAGTAAAAAAACTGATACCAATTCATAAGAATCTTGAGCAAACACTCACAAACAAAACAGCTGTTGTAGTTTGAGAGAGAGCAGAACGTGATAGTTAGTCATAGTTAAAGATGGGGTTCTCAACTGTCATTCTTTTTGTTCTTCTGCAATCTCTTTCGACCACAAGTGATTTCCTATCTCCTCTGATGTCTCCATTATCTGGTTTGTCAACGTGACCCTCTTTTATTTTCTTTTATTGGGGTTCTGGACTTGTTGCTTTTGCCACTGGCTTGAAGTTCCATCACTTTAATTCCTTTGGGTCTTCTCAAGTTATGTTTTTTTTTTCAATTGGAGTTGAGAATTTGGTTTTGACTTGCTGTTCTGTTTGCAATGTGAGGTGAGTTCAGAGGATGTGTGCAAAGAAGTGGAATGTGGAAAGGGAGCTTGCAAGCCTTCTAACAATGGCACTTTATTGTTTGAATGCGATTGCGATCCAGGTTGGAGGCAAACACTTTCTTCTCATGATGACGGCTTCAAGTTTCTTCCCTGCGTAGTTCCTAACTGTAAGATAAATATTTTCTCATATCAATTTTTCAGTTATAATTGTAACTTTTATTTTGTTTTTTCATTTACTCTATAAATACACTCTTAATTAATATGAATAGATAATAAAACACAGTCATTTGAATTTTTTTTTCTCTTTTATGTTTATTCTTTCTTTCTCTACAAATAAAAGTATATAAAACTAATATGATATATTAACACAATGTTGTTCGTTTGTTTTTTTGTGACTATTTTTTTTTATTTGGTGAAACTATTTGGTACGCTACAATATAGTGAAATTACATATATAGTGTTATGACACAAGCATTGCTTAAATTTAGAGATAATAAATCTGAAGTTACTAACATTGTAGTTTCAACGTAATGTTGTAATCTGGAGTACAAATACTATTAAGTGATGATATGTTCAACATTTCATTTGCATTAAGAGGTGATTAACACAAATAATTAAGTTCAAAATGCAGAACAACAACACATACTCTTTTTTATGGGCACAACAACACGTACTTAAACAACAATTAAACACTAGATATTGAAATAATTATTTCAATTGTGGGATCAGTACATATTGCCTAAACCTGCCATGTTATGCATTTGGTTGATTGTTTCAAGTATAAAGTTTTAACTTCAGAAAGTGTTAAGTGAAACAGTTTAATTCATCAGTAAAAGAAAAGTATTGTGAGTTAATGAAAACCTCCACACGGATTAAGAATTGAATTGTGATTGTTCAGAACAATTCTCACCTTTTCTTGATGACTACTGATATTTTATTGTATATCACCAGACGCTGAAAGATTTGCATGATCCCCGATGTAGGTACTCTGAACCACTCTTGCTCCAATGCCCCTGCTCCTGCTCAACAGAAAGAAAGAAAAGCTAATGAATCAATATTTGATGGTAATTGACTAATATAATCATTTGCAGCAAACGTTTCAGCTTTTTTTCCCTGGTGGGTGGTTGTAAAGATGTTGTAACATTTTGGTAATTTGTTTATGTAGCTTGCCATTGGATTGATTGTGGAGGTGGCTCGTGCAACAAGACATCATTTTTCTCTTATAATTGCATCTGTGATGCTGGCTATTACAATATTCTCAATGCCACTGCTTTACCTTGCTTCAGAGAATGTAAGAAAATAAAACCTCAGTTAGAGTTAAATCATTTTGTTTGAATTAAGTCCTATGTTTAATCTGCTTTAGACAGAAAAAACTTATCTGTAATTCCATTGTTCCCAAATTCGTCAAAAATAACTTGAGATTAATTTAAATTTGTCTTCAAGGTGCTTTTGGTTTGGATTGCTCCAACCTTGGGATATCAATGACGAACTCATCCACAGCTCCACCACCACCACCATTGAATGAGAATGGTAAGAATGTGTGTGAAGTCAAAACTGTATGATTAGGTCTGCATTTGGGTTTTGCTTTTCTTTTCACTCACCCAAAATATAAACAAATACAAATTAAATGACTTGGCCTATCTTTGTACCTTGCTTATATTTTTCTTTCCTAACATTTTTCAATCTCATGGAAACTGAAGGATGCTTCATGATTATACATTATTTCTAAGTTATCTCTTATCATTAAGCACATGATTAGTTATTTAGTATACATTGTTTTATTCTCAGATAGCTTAATTCTACGAGGAAGCTCCCCTTGGCTACTGCTACTGATTATATTCGTAGCCAATGTACAGTTGCAGTGAAATTGGACACATTGTTCTTGCAATATCTCATCATATATGCCTTTTTAGTGAGAAGTGGGTGTTCCAAGTCACAAATATAGGGCAGCAGAGAGTTCCATCGTGGTACAGTTGAACATTATTTCGGAAAGAGAGAGATTATAAGTTCACACCTGCAACTTTTCCTATTCGTGGTATTTCATTGTCTCTCTACAAATTATATATAAAATAGATATAACAGATCTGTGAGGTCATTTGTGCCCTTATCTCTAGTCTATCTAACACAACCTCAGGTTAATACACAAGAAAAAGGAACTTTAAATCTAAATCTTATATAAATTTGAGTTATAAAATGAAATTTAGACTCTCCAACATGAACAAAATTACTTGTGTTCATGTTTTCAAATTTTAGAATTTTAGCAACTTCTCTCGTATAGTAAGAATGTTGTAATATATAAGAAGTGTTAGTAATATTAAAGGAAAAAAAATATATATTGAGAAAAAAATTGGTAAATCTGAGTGAATATAAGAGTAAAGTTACTTGTTGAGAGCTTTCTCTTTCTCCTTACTTTTATTATTTTGGGATGTAGTACTGTTTAAAGGGACCCCAACGTGGGAAAATTAAAGAAAGTGGTCCAAAAATATTTGTTTTTCCCTTTATGGGGAGCCTAAAGATAAAAAGCAGGCGTGCAGGAAAAGTTTGGCAGATTCCACAATAAAACATTTGGGCAAAAGTATGGCTAGCATGACCTTGACCTCAGTGCTTACTGTATAAATGGTGTGCCTCACTTGACCCAATTTCTTAAAGCACCTCACTTTAGTATTTGGTTAAATATGCTCATCATAAGATTTACGTACACCTAATGTAATTAACTGATACACGCGTACGTAGGTTTGTATATAAACACAACAAAACATGAAACTTAATCTCTTTCTTTTGTTCAGCATAGTATATTCATTACTGGTTTGCTGCGTTTTAAATATACAAACTACACTCAAGGTGGAAGATAACCCTTCGAAGAATTGAATACAAGAGCAATCAATGAGTTTGATGATCTCAATTTGTATCTGGATTGGCGTTACTCATGTATGATGTGAAACCTTAAATTAAACTAATCAATGTATATGTATACATTAAATAAATGAACCATTGAAGTCAATTGTTAAATCCTATATGGTAAAGTGTGTAAATATATATTATGTACACAGAATGCATATGTATCGTCCATTGAAAATTACTGGTGAGCTAGAGAACAAACTTTTGGTTGCCATGGACACTGATATGAACCTAAGTTGAGAAGGTTATTGCAGCTTGTTTAGTTGGAGTCTTCCATGGAAAAAAAGGTCATTGCAGTAAATGAAGGAACAAAAACTTTGTCAAAAACGTGATATGTGCCAAATCTAATTTCCAATAATTTGTGTATGGTATTTCAGACAGTGGTATGGGTGAGAATTGGTTAAGGGGGTCTACTATTGTTTCTTAGTCACACATATGCTGACACATAAAGCAAGTGGAATCGATTCTTTCACCCTGTGGCCCAACGTATGGGGTGTCATTGCAATCAACCTGGTATTCATACTGTTCAGAATGATAAGCATGAACTTGCTTCATATCTTCTTCACAGCTAAGCAAACAAGACATTTTTTTTCTAATTCCAATCATAATAAAACTATCAACCCTTTTGAATTCATACATTTTTATCTGTGGGGTGCTTATCATTTATGTTCTTATAGTGGTGCTTTCTATCTATTTTACCATCTTGAATGATTTTTTATGGTATTCGATATATTTTTGTTAGCTCAAAAGGTTAAACTCATGAGTAGTGAAAGTGGTGTACTAAGTTTAAGGTTTTAAACAATTACTATGTTGAAAATGGAATCATTTATCTTACTGGTTTATACCCCTCGTGAGAATGGGGAATTGTAGAGGAAACCTAGGTCAATTATAAACAGAACTTAAACTCTTGTCTTACAAGCAAATTTGGCCATCAAATTTCTAGGGTGTGTGTGGCTATGGCTAGGGCACCCACCTATTCTTGTATCAGAACTTTAGGTTGCCTAAGCCATGCACACAATACAAAAGGTTAATTTTGATGATCTGTCAGTATGTGTATTTGTAGGGTATCCCTACAGAGGATTGTCGAATCCACGACTTTGAAAATGATGAGTATTTTAACTTTCAATAAATCATTTTATGTGAACAAGAATTTTCCTATATTATAGATCCTCCTATTATGCACGATGACACATTAAGCATTTTGTGAAATGCAGGATTAAGGGAATGAATCCAAATAAGGGTCTAATTTTGAAGAATTCTATGGACATGATGTGAACATTTTGGGAATGGTCCTAGGGCAGACTAAAACACTATATGTCGCACTATGTGTTGGACTAATTAATGACCTTCACTCACCCACATCATCTATGTCTTTAGCTCTTTGTCCTTTGCACACTGTATATGTAACTTGTTGCAAAATAGTTTCTTGCAAAATGATCACTCCTAGCACTTGACATGTTGTATTTAGTAACATTAAATAAAATATGATTAAATCATAAAAAAAAATGTTATTAACATAGTTTACTTATATTTTATTAAATGCAAGGTATTTTCTATATTATTAATGACTTTAAATAACATCTTTTTCGTATTAATAGTTACACATACACAAATTTTGCTAAGAGTTTTTAGTGACATTTTTAAATAAGTTAACGTTTTAAAAGTGTTATTAATTTTTTAAAATATTTTTTAATATAAAAATAATTTTATAAAAATATTAATAATTTTTTGTAATAAAAAAGTACCTTTTTAAGAATATTACTAAAAAATTAGTAATATTTAAAAAATCCTTTAGTAATATTTTTGAATAGAGGAAATATTATAAAAATATTACTAATAGTTTTGTAACATTTAATAAATTTTACTAAAAATTTATTTGAAAACAAAATAAAAATTATTTTAATAAATTTATAATTTTTGATACTATTACATAAATTAATAGAATAAATGAAATTATAATATAATCAATTATTTCACGCATATTTTATGGTAATGTCAACATTCAGTTGAAAATTATAATATGAATTGAAACATTTGTCTTTCTTTCTATATTCATCATCCTTCCCTTTCTTTGCTTACATTTCTCAGCAAGTTAACAGAAACAAACAAAAAAATTTATCCATCATCTGAACAATAATCAAACACGGTGTTAAGAATTTTAGAAAGTAAGAGGAAAAGTGAGAAGCGAGAGGGATCCATTTTCGTGAACAATACATGCCTACAAGCAAACACAGCCTTAGAAATTTTAGAAAGTAAAAGAAAAAGTGATGTGATTAAGAAAAAAATAATAATATATTTTTTAAAAAAAAGTATTACTTTAGTAACATCTTAAAAAAAATATACCACACATTAATTTAATTTTATCTATAATAGCATTATTTAAAAACATTTACAAAATCATATGCATCTCATCAATAGTAACATTTATTGCTAAAATATTATATTTATAATAAAATAATAATTTTTTGAGTGTTAAGCGGATAGAAGTGATGTTAAGGTGAAATTTTGGGAAGAAAGTTATAAAAGATGCATTTGAGTAGAAATGTAATATTAAGAAGAAACAAGAGTTGCTGCAACTAAGAAGAAGCAGTAGTTACCGAGTTGGGCAGATATGATTGTATAGAAGAGAAGATGGGCCTGGCCCATCTAAAATAGTAACGGTAATTAGAGTGAAGATGTGAAGGTGCACCTACTGATGGGCTAGAGGTACATAAAAGGGCCCATAGAAGTATATTGGGCCATAGAGAGTATAAGAAATGGGTTATTGTGAGAAGAAAAAACAAAAAAGAGTGTCACATCTTGAATTGAAATAGGTGATGGCACAGGCTGGTTGTTTGGAATTATTAAAGGAATTAATGTGTTTGGTGGGTTGTGTGTTGTGTTGTGAATGATCTTGAAATTGAGATCACAGAATCCTGACCTCCAACACACATCTTCCCTGTCCCTGTCCCTTCAATTGCCATACACCACTCCATCATTTTCACTCTTTCTCTCTTCTTTTTCTGTTTTTGGATAAATACCTCTCCACTCTCTACCACCACTATCAATCATTTCTACATTTTTTAATCCTATCTTTTTTCCTCAACTCCAAATATAATCACCATTTTAAACCAAATTAGCTACACTCTTCTAAGCTTCCTCGCCTACTCCATCTAATCCACACCACAACTAGCTACAACTTAAAAGGAAATGTAATTAGTGACCTCAGTTACACATCTACATCAATCCCTTCACCATTTATTTACAGACAAACCATTCAATTTTATAAATATTTTATTTACACACCCGTGATAGATAGAAGTTAGTGTATGGGATAACATATTATGGTGGTCTGATAACGGTCCGATATCGGGTGACTTGGTAAGTCCAACACTCGTTAGGATAAGCTCGAAATGACTATGATACCATATTACGAAATAAACTTTAAATCTAACTCAACTCCATAAAATCGGTTCATAAAATTGAGGTTTGCAACCACTTATATACAATAAAAGACTCTAATCTCTTGTCTCACGTGGAATCTCAACGCAAACCATTTTAATGTCAATGTAACAAGTTAATGTATAAAGAGAAGAAGCACATTAATCATGGAAATAGACATATAGATTAAGTTAGGAATGCAAAAAACGGTAGTAATAATATAATTAGAGAGAGGGTTAAAAAAAGTGAGTTGTGTGGCAGTAAGAGGCAGTGATTTTCCATGAAGACATTAATTTCAATCAATCGATGAGGAACCTGCTACACTACTTACTACTTGGGAAAAGAGAAAGAGAAAACCTGAATTCCATCTCCATCACCAGGTACTCTCATAAAGCTAAAAACAACACACTTATTTCTGTCCCATCTCATAATCTCAAAGAAAATCTAAACTGGGAACTGGCAACACAATCCTCTTCACCGCCACTACTCAATTTACGGCGCTTCCTTTCTCGGCGGCAAATACGTCCCAAAATTCTTACCATTATTATTATTGCACTGCCTTCTAGCCACAAACTAACGTCACTGACTTAGACCCTCTAGCTACTTCATTTTTCTTTCTTATTTTTTACTGCTATTCATTCACCCAATTACTTTTAATTCTCTTTATGTCCATTTCACTTCCCAAATCTGTCCTCCAATCTTCTTTTCATACTATTCTCAAACCAAAATCTATAATTTATAAAAAATATTTTACTTTTAATTAGTACATTTAAGAAAATATACCATATAACTTCAATTTAATAACTAAAATTAGTCTTGGATAAAAATATTTTATTATGTGGATATAAATTTCTATTTTATAAATTAATTTTGTAAAGTTGAGTCGAATATAAAATTTGTTTCTATTTAAAATTTCTCTATTTTAAAAAATAGAGTAAATGAGGGAATTATTATATAAAGAATAGAAGTGTACTATAGAAAAAGAAAGGTTTGATTGATGTAAAGAAAGTTAGATAACTTATTACCTGTAATGGAAGGATAAAGGTGTCTATAAAAACCAAAACACTACTTATTGCTATTATCTATTGTTATAGATTCTAGTGAATCTATCACTACCGAAGTAATGTTTATTTTTTTATTTAAATTTAGATATACAAGTATGATCATAGTCATAATACGCGGAAACAATACAATTGCTTTAAAATTTGAATACAACATTTAAAAATAATCGCATACTCATAATCATAATGATAATTTATTTTGAATCTAAAAACCACAGTTCCTATTATAATTTAATTTTAATAATATATTCATCATAACATTACTTTGAAATTTAAAATATATAAGAAAAACTTAAACATCAATCACATTTTGCTAAAAAGTTGCGTTATGTGACGAGATAAGAAAGGAAATATACCAGTGTTAATTATCACAGTATGAAAAGTGAAAAATATTTAAAATTATTTTAACTACTAATTATTTAAATTTTAAAGTTAATATTTAATATTAATTTAAAATTTATTTATTAATAATATAAAGTAATTTAGATATTAATAATTTTTTAATTATTAAAATAATATTTAATTTAGTTATTATAATAATTAGTTGTTTTTTTTAAATTAGTTTTTATTTAATAATTTTTTATAATAATACGTTCATTTATTATTCTATTAAAAAAATTATTTATCTAAACTCTTATTTTTTTTTAAGTTCTCTCTCGAATGAAAAAATAATAAAGTATTAGTGTTCTAACATAATATATAATCTTGAAAAGATAGTAAGATAAAAATTAGTAGATCAAATTTTATTTTATATGAGAATAAGTGATCAATTTATAATTAAGGATTCAATTTTGTTTTAGTCTTTTCTTTTGATTTTTTATAAGATGTTATTGATGTATTATTAGATATTCAAGCACATGGTATACAAAATTAAACTAAGATTAAAAGAGACTTGAGCGAGAGAGAATGAGACAGATTTTTCCTCATAAGACAAGTTATTCTTAAACGACAAAGATGTTGTGCCAGCAGTGATAAATGATAATGGTGCATTGAGTTTTGGAAGCTATGAAACCATGCATTTATGTGTCAATGCTCCAGAATGTGGTAGCTCAAACTTGATGAAGCCAGTGCTCGAATTTCCAATATGATTTTAATAAATTTGGTACTAATTTAATGATAAATATTTAATATAAATCTTTCAAAAAAAATATCAGGTATAACAAATTATACATTCCTAATTTTTGTATTTTTTTACATAAATGATTTGAATTTGTTGGGTGTGTTCTACTATGAGAATGTAATGTGATATTTGACATGGTATACGATGACGTTAAAATAATTAACTCACCTTTAATATGTATACAATAAATTGCAAGATTCGTATCGAAGCATGAAGCATATGGTGTATAGGCACCATTCAATGAGTTAGTTGGAGTTTAAAAAGTATTTTTATGAATATTACATGAATATATTTAAATAATTTTAAATAATGAAGCCAATTTTTTTAGTAGAAAGTAGAAAGGGTTCCGGAATAGGAAAGTTACTTATCTGATGTTTTTAAAATAAAAGAAAAGAGTGGTATTTGTGTTTGGTTGTGGAAGTTTTCTATTTTGGGATAGGATAGGATATCCCAATCTGAGAATAAGGTGGTGGCTTATAAGCAAAAGAAAATACATAGACACACGGGTGGTACAGGCCCACCCCATTATAGAATAGAATAATTAAAGAGTGATACTCATTATGCATTCAACACTAATCCTAGGTTACCCTAGAATGTGCAACAATAATTACATCAAACACTTTTATTGCCTCCATCCAATCTTTTCTTACCAATTCATTGCCCTCGTGCTTGTAAGGGTGTCATCAACTATCTATCCAATCTTCAAATTCTTCTTCTTTTTTTATAAAATATTTATTAATATAATTACTTTTCTTTTATTCTTATTTTTCCCATTTCTTCTTTCTCAGGTTAAAAAAGTGTGTGATTTTGAAGGTCTTTAGAGTGTAGTAGGCATTGCTAACGCTGATAGTCTTAATAAAATATACCACTAAATCTTGTTTGAAACAACAAATGTTCTAGTTCTAGTCAAGAATGGAAATTTTAATTTAGGTGATGATATATTGAAAATCTACATTTTTTATACACGTTATAATTTTTAATATTATTATTTTAATTTTTTTATATAATTTAATTATAAATTTATTTTTTATTTTATTTTTAAATTTATCACACGGTCAAATTATTATTTTTCTTTTAATTTACATCATGTTGGTTCTTTTAATTATATGTTGTTATTTAATCACCTTTTGAATTATTGTTTTTAGTTTTTATTCCCTATATTTATTACTAATTATATTTTTTAATATTATAATTTATATTAAAATAATTTAAATATTTCAGTATTATTATAGATATTTACTTATTAAATAGATTTACCTGTAAACCAACCCCCTCCCAAAAATATTAAAATTGGAATTAAAGATATCAATTTTGAACTACTTTCTTTTATCATAAATAAATGAAATAAAAATATTAAATATCTCAAGACACCAGAGTTAACAGATACATTCAACAAAACAGTTCAAAATACAATCGTAGAAACATCTAAAAAGTCATAAAAATCATGAATTGACTTGTACTATTGACCTATCAAAAAATTATTACCCAAAACCGAAACAATAAAAGAGAAATTCATACACTACACATTCATCTCAGAGAAAGAATCAGCGAATGTATCGTACGTATCATCGTTTCACTACCTTTAAACAGTATATCTACAAGTCTTCCATGAAATAAGTTTGCTATTTTTATCCCTTGTTAACTATTCACTTCTGTCTCAAAACATGCAATGAGAAATGCATGAACTTAACTGTAGCTTTGACCCTTTAAAAACGGGGTGAGTTCAAAAGGTACACAAAATGGATACAACAATTTTGGAACTGTTTCCTCTATTGTCCTAAGAAAAGGGTCTATTATAGTCTTGCTTTTTGGAATTAATGGATAAATAAAACAATTTGCAACCTATACTAACAACTCACTGCATAAATCACCCTTTGTGATTAATTGTTAAATTCATTGAGAAGAGGGGTCAGAAGAATCGCAGTATCTATCTATCTATCGCATTGTTGAATTTATTTTTGGCTGATAATAATTGCAGGTGGCTTTCAATCCTCTTCTAAATTCTTGCTCAGTTGATGCAGTTCTATCCCATCTCATTATGTCCCCTCATGTCCTTCATTTTTCGCACGATTGCAATATTTGAATTGATTACACTGCTGACCCACCCACCAGAACAACCTATTTCCATGGAAAAAGATAATAATCAAACACAAATGGTACTTGGGCTTTGTGGATGAGACTGTTTACTAAAGCAAGTTTTAAATTTGAATTCAAAAAACTGTTTCTATTAGAATTGTTTTCATTACAAAATATTATGTCATAACAATATAATATAAGTGTAAAGACTTAGAAAAATATTATTAAAATAAAATTTGTATAATTAAAATGGTACTTGAATAATTTATTATTAAAGTTAAAAGAGTATATAAATATAAATTTAGTTATTCAGGTTTATTTTAAAATAATTATCATCTTTCTAAAAAATCATTTTTCATTTTCTCTACCTTCTCTTTAAGATTCTGATCTCCTCACTCATTAGTTTGATGATTGGAATTCGTCATTGGACTCCTGACAATGAACTCTACAAAATTGTCCTATCAAAATCTTAGATAAAGTTAGTTCTTTCTTGACTCTTTTTCCTTTGAGTTAGTTTTGATTTAGTTAGGTTTAATCTTGCATGTGATGTTTTTATCTTCAGAAGTAGTCTCTATTAGTTTGGGATCCTAGTGGTATAGTTAGATTTGTGATCATGACTCTTTGGTGCAAGTTAAGTGACCTTTAAGCTTTTGGTAGATTTTGAGCTATTACTGAGTATCTGCTCAACTAAAGGTAAGGGAAATTATTTTTAAATTTTCAATAAAACCTTAGATTAGGAGATCTGGATGTGGGGGTGGTGTGGTCACAAATCTCAAATTTTCTTGCAAGATTGTCTATTTTAAGAGTAAAGTAATATATTGACTGAAAAGGTTGATTTTGAATGTTATATATTAAATTTTAAGGTGAATAAGTTAATGAAAGTGTTATGATAGAGAATTGAAAGTGTTTGAATGGTAATATAAACGAGTTGAACTGTATTTGAATAGTCGAATGAAGTAATTTAAATGTGATATTTGATTTAGAAAGCATATATGAGTAGGAACTGTCAATGTAATGTGTAAATTTATAAATTTATGAATTGAATGAAATGTTGGTTTTGAATTTAAACAAGTTTATGCAAAAAAATTCTGCATATCTCTCTCAAGTGAGAATAAAATAGAAAGATAGGGTTATCTCGGGTCCATTCTCGCTTAAGCAAAAAGGAATCTAAGGAAAAATCTATGATGAAATTATGGTGTTTTCGGGTTGACTCTCGCTCAAGTGAGAGAATTTTGGTCTCGCTCAAGCTAGACTCTTTATAAAAAAAACTATTTTTTTATTTGCTTTTAAAAGGTTTGTTTATTTATTTTTGTATACTTTTACTTATAAATTATGTAAACTTTTATTTTATGTATATTTAATTGAAAATTTCTTTAATTAGATATTTATATGATTAGTAAATGAATTGTTGTGTGTTTTGGAAATTCTAAATTTTTGTATGATTTGATTGTTTGATGTTGGATATTGTGAGATTCAAAATATGAATTTTAATCAAGACATGGTATTTTTAGGAAAGAAAATACCGTGTTAAGATTGTTTAGGATGTGCATTGACTAGGGATTTGTCTAGAAGGAAATATCCTGACTCTCATGAGATAATGAAATCATATAGATCAAGTTATTCAAGTGGGGAGAGTCGAAAGAGATTCATATGAATGGATAAGTTGTTTGAAAGATAACTAACTTGACCTTGTATGAGTTAACCATGTCATACTATGAGAGAAATGATATTAAGATTATTTATGTGCATAGTTGTGTAGATTTCACAGTGATATAGTATGACAATGCATATTGTATCCATGTTGATGTGATGAAAGGAGCAAACAGATAGTGACATGGTTATGTTTTACTCAACTTTGTTCAAGAATATTATTTTTTTATGAAATGTTTGTTTTTTTATTGTCAAAATGTTTAAGTTTGTTTGAGCCATTACAAGTTCCATCTCTTACATGAACTTGTTTAAGACTTAATAAAAGGTGGTTTGAATATTTAGTTTTTTTTATGTATAATTTTGTATTGAAAGATATTTGGGTCTTTCTATTTTGTGGATGCATGAATGATAATAAAACTAAAATAAAAAGTTCATCTTAAATTTTAGTGCATGTTATTAGTTTTACTTATATTCTTGTTTATGATAATGAGATGTCAAACAAAATTTGGTTTGATAAGAATATTAAGTATAAGCATCGTAGTGTTTTTTGTTGTAAGGAAATTGTGCATGTTTCAAAGGATAAACTATCAAAATTGGGTGCAAACTCAAGACAATATCTTCATTAATTATAGTGAGGATGAATTTGGTTACATGTTATTTGATTTTATTCATAAAAAACTTGTGAGAGATTGCGTTGTGCAATTTGTGGAATACCAAGTCATTGAAGACATTAATAAGGTGGGGAAGAATTTAGTGACACGACTTATGGTGAACCAATTCAACAACCTATTTAAAATTCAAATATTAATTTTTCAATTGACAAATGACATGGTTTTGAAGATAGGGTATACATTCTTATTGATGATGAGGAGGAAAAACATAAAATATCATGAGATGAAAGTTTTAGTGATATTACTGAACTACCTTAAGTTCAACTCAAAAGGTATAAGGGGAGAGACAACCATTTAATAGGTATTCTCCTTATGGGATTGTGATCTTACTAGATGAAAAATAACATAAGTGTTAAGAAGAGGTCATGAAGAGTGATGAAAAACTGCAATGAAATATTTACATGATAATCATACTTTTAATTTTGTAAAGTTGTCTAATGACAAAAGGGTATGGGATAATAGGTGGATCTATAAGGTCAAGTGTGAGAATAAATCAATGTCTCCCATGTAAAAAGTCAAGTTAGCAATGATGGGCTTTAGTTAAAAAAAAATGTATTAATTTTAATGACATTTTCTGAATTGTTGCGTAAATGTCATCCATCAAAGTTGTCTAAAATGTAGCTACTACTTTTGATTTGTGGGTAGAAAAAATGTATGTTAAGACTTCTTTCCTTCGTGGTGATTTGGAAAAAGGGATCTACAAGGAGCATTCAGATGGTTTTGTGGTTGAAGATAAGAAAGACTATGTGTGTAGATTGAAAAAGAACTTATATGATTTTAACCAAGTTCAAAAGTTAATGGTACAAGAAAATTGAATTTGTTATGTGTGAGTAGGCTATAAAAAGTATGTTTTTGACTATTGTCTTTGTTACAAATTTCCTCATCAAAATTTTGTTATCCTATTTTATATAGGTTAATTATATGTTTATTGTTGGGAGAGATGTTTACAAGATTGGCAAGTTAAAGAAGTAGGTGGATAAACCATTTTCTATGAAGGATATAGGAGTTGATAAAGACATTATTGGCATACATGACAATATTGAGAAGAAGCTTTGATTGTAAAAAAACATTATACTAAGAGTGTTTCAAAGATTTGAGAAGCCCAAAAAGAAGCAATGTTTGGAATTATAGCTTGCAAAGGTGTGTATAAAAAATCATTGTTATTACTAAAACATGTAAGGAGTTACTATAGATAAAGAAATTATTTCTAAAGTTTAGTTTTGTTCAAAAAAAATATGTATAATTTGTAGATAATCATCCATAACAACTTTTCATTTATGGTTTAACCATATTGATGTGAGATATCATTGGATATATTATGCTTTGGATGCAAAGTTATTAGAGATAACATATATTCACATAAATGATAAAGGAATTACAAAGAGAAAGATTTAAAATTTATTGTGTGATTATTGATTTGATAGTCACCTAGGCATAGTTATAAAGGAAGATTTGTTGATTTTTCAAGTCACTATCTATATGAAAAATTGATCCAATTGTGAAAAGTTCATTGGTCTTACTTATTTAAGTAGAGATGTATCAAATAAGGGTTTATATAAAACAAATTTTCTTATAAGTTATATTAATTATTGTATGATAGAACATATAGATTGAATCACAATCTGATGATGACATTTGAAATGATACACTTTTAAATAAAAAGAATTATATTATAATTATTAATTATAACTTTATAACGTTAAACACTTCATCTAATAATTAATATTAAAGAAGTCAATGTTAAAAATTCAATTTGTAACCAACCAATAATTTTTACTTTTTACATTAAAATCATTTTACTTAGATAAAGAAAAAATAATTATAAAAATTAAAAATTCACCGAATACTTGACACGTATGAATCAGAAGTTTGATGATATAATTTTTAAAATAAACTAAGTATTCACATTAATAATTTTAACATTGTGAATAAATTTACGAATAAAGTGTTATCTCCATAATTTTATACAATCTACACAATTAAGATAAATTGTTATTTTAATAACCATATATTATTTTATAGATGTTGTAAATAACCTCATAATTGTACATTACTAGAGTTTGTGTATTTTTGTGTTTATCTTGAAAAACTAAAAAGAAGTGAGTAGCATGGGAAGGGAAGAGGTCGTAGTCACGTGGGACCATGCTACAGAAAGAGCATTTAATGAGTGAGTTTAATCTGTCTGTGACATAGCATAGCACAACCTCTGACTGGGTCACTGTTGTGAGGCTCTGCTTGTAGTAGCCATTGCGAATTTATTGGCTCACTCCATTTTGTTGCAAATTTCTGTAGTTGGCTTATGTAAATTTGTTCATTCCTATTCCAGCCCCAGCCCTCAATTATGGTACTTTGCTTTTCATGTTCAAAGACCAGCAAAACCTCTCATCTCCTGCACCGTGTCAGTCACTGAATACATATGCATACACAATTCCTGGCTCCAAACTTTAACCATCAATCAACCACTAATTACTTCATATTCTATCTGTATATCTGCTTGCTCATCAAAACTTAGGACGTACGATAAGATAAACTCAACAGAAAAATGAAAGCAACTTTATGGGTCCATTGGCATTAATAGTAGCACGGGTTAAATGAATTCATTCGGTTATTGACCCTCTCTTTTCTAATCTGGTGCGTCGAATTTATTGTGATGACTAATGAGTAACAGATTCCATGAAGGATTGCAATGAACGTGAACCAAAAATATCTCTGTCTATCAAATTCAATAACATATCTTTCATCACGATGGTGTAAGTACTACGTAGAGAGTTTTATAAAATGAAATTCAAAATAAAAAGTGATGGTTGAAACCTCGAAAATTTAGATGATACACTGCGGCGAGTAGAAAAAACTTTGTTCCTTCTAGAGAGATGAGACCTAGAGAACTATTGTGGTCTTGCTACTCCTTTACCTCTCAGTTTCGGGTGAATGTCAAATGGAAAAGTATCCGCAGAAGACATTCCAACGCTCAAATCAATAAAGAAAATATTCGGCACTTGGGCACTTGGGTATGTAGAGTGATAATGACGTACATTTCTTCTTGAAATGTGTGTTATTTATATTATTTTAATAAACTTATTTTATTGGGCCCGATTAGCTGAATGTATCACACTTATGGTTGCATTACCTAATTCTTAATGTTAGTTTAACTTTACTGACCTTGATTTGAACATTAATGATTAAGTGTGTCAATCGATCTGGTTGTCTGTGGAGTCTCGATCAGGAAGACCGAATCTCGGTTAGCTCGGTCTCGTTCCATACCAGTATTGTCATATATAATGAAAATGTGGCAGAGTGATTGTAAGCTGAGTCTGCACCATTTATTTCATTGCTGAAATCTTCTCCCCCACCTTGGTTGGAAACAAACGAAGCCTATATATGCACATCTCCTTGATTGTTGCCAAATTTCTGAATTTATAATTTTCCAAATATCCCATAAAATGTGCAGACATATAGTACCACCGCAAACACCCTACTTTGATGGCTGTATTAACATTTGTGCCACTTTGGTTTATTAATGCGTATGCTTTTTATCACTAACTTCCCTAGAGAACATTTGGGGCAATTTTGGTGACATTTATAGCTTATAGAAACTAATGCTCACCCCCCTACTCGTCCCTGTCATTACATTATCTCTACCCCTTATTTTCAACCACAAAATTCCATGACCCATTGCAACATATTATCATCACACTTACCAATAACACATTACATAAATGCACCATTTTCCGTTCCCAAATTCCAACCATATATTAAGTGGGCTACTACCCGCGTGCACGGTCTAACGGGATCACAATCACATGCTCTTCTTTCCGATTTGATTTTCTTTCTCTGCAATTATATCACACTGTAACAATTTCATTCAAAACAGTTCAACTTGCATCCTCCCAACATGTACTTGACACAAAGCAGTTGACTGTGAGCAAATTAAGTGGCAGAGATGTTGGTATTAATTTAAAGAAACGGAGTACGAACATTTCACTGTTGTTTTACCATTCACAATAGGTGCTTACAACCCCAAACACTACTGCTAGATCGTATACAAACATTCCTTAATCTTCTTACTACATATTTTCATTAAATGCACGCCTCGTGTGTAACGTTTTATTTAATATCATTGTACAACTAAAACTAAAAACTTTGAAATATTATAATTCGCTTTGGTCTTTCGTTGTTCCACTTAGTTATTAAATAAATAAAAAATTATTATTTTCAGTATATAAAAATATATTTCAGTTTTCAATATTTTTTTATAAATTATAAGAAAAATGAAAATATAGTTCAAAATAACTTTACTCATATTTAACTAAATACTATCACATTGGTTTAGGGTAAAAATATGTTAATTTTAAAAAAAAAAAAAAATTTAAGTGTAACTCAATTTTTCAAGATGAATTAAATATTATAAAGGATCTTATTTCTAGTAAATAAAGATCTTCAACACATCTTCTTATATTGAGATTAGTCTGTGTAACTATATATTTATAGGTAGTTTAATAGCGATCCAATAAAGATGACACGATATATACAATAAACTTTTGTTAGATACATACTATTTACTTTAATAATATATTAAAATATAAATTTTAAGTTTATAAATAAAAAAATAAGAATTTCTTATTTTCAGTATATAAAAATATATTTTAATTTTGAATATTTTTTTTATAAATTGTAAGAAATGTAAAAATATAGTTGAAAATAACACTACTCATCTTTAACTAAATAGTATTTATGTCAATTTTTTTAAAAAAATAATTAAGTATACGTCAATCTTACAAGTTTTATAAATGATATTATTTTTAGTAAATATTATAACTTCAACACATCTTCTTATTTGGTTATCTTATATTTGTAATTGTATATTTATATGTGGTTTAATAGCAATGCAAAAGAATGAACACAATATATTCAATAAACTCTTGTTAGGATAAATACTCTTTACTTTAGCTGAGATGTCAAGTTGCATAATGATGCTTAACACGAAAACTTTTAAAAAAAAATACTCTTTACTTTAATAACATATTAAAATATAAATTTTAAGTCTAACTTAATCTTATAAAATAATATTTATATTTTATAAATTAATTTTATTTATATAAATGTGTGATGTCCAATATATTTAATTTGAGATAAAAGAAAAAAAAAGTGTAAAAAGGAGAAACAAAATGAATTTAAGATAATATAAATGAGAAAAACAAATCTTTTAACTTTGACAAATTTGTTTCCGTGTATAACAAAGAAACCAAGAAATAGAAAAAATTACAAATTATATAACTGTTATATTGATATAATTTAATGGTGTAATATAATTATTTTTATATTTTAATAAATGGAGACGGGGTAATTCTTCCAATCTTTTAGTAAAAGGTGCATTATAAGAAGATTTATAATGATTAATTATAAAATATAGAGATAAGGCATGGCAAGCTTTGGAAAGTGAGAGGGAAAGAAAACAGGGAAGTGCAGTGCAGTGGTGGGGAGTGGTGGTGGTGCAATAGAAAGATTTTGGGATTTGTAAGAAAGGGTGAGAAAGAGAGATGAAAGCAAAGGAGGAAGATGATGACGTAGCCAGGCACGCCAACACGCGCAGTTTTCAGAACCACTGCCACTTTCTTCCTAAAACAACCACGTGATTTTCAATCAAATAAAAAAATCCACTATAAAAACAAGGGAAAACATAGATTATATGTCAAGGTAGAATGTCAAATTAAAAATATATAATAATTTAAATAAAACTGTATTATTATGATTTGTATTTTTTTTAAATAATCACATTTTTTTTGTATATTTTTAAATAAAAAATCATTTCATTAAAATAAATTAATCTAATGAATATTTGTTATTAACTTATAAATAGTTATAACTTATAAGTTAAAAGTAGTTATAACTTTTAATTAGTTAAAAGTAGTTATAACTTATAATAATTAGTTAAAAGTAGTTATAATTTATAAGATAAAAAGTTTTAAAATAAGTTATTTAAAATATTTAAGAAATATTTGTGTTAATCAAACTAGTTTGTAAGTTAGTTAGCTTATTGACTTCATTAAGATACACGGTAAAATAAAATTATAAGAAGGCATGCCAATAGAAAAGAAAGAAGTTAGCCTTTTTATATCCACCACTCATTATGATAGAAAAGTAGATAAATAAGTCTGGAGAAAGATTTTCTTAATTAATACAAATAAAGTAAAAAATAAAGAAAAATAAATAAGAAGTGTACGAGTGATTCGATTAATGTAATAAAATATTTAGAAATATAACCAAAGTATATTTATATTAAATATGAAATATAATTAAATTTTGAATATTTGTTTCTCATTTCAAGTTAAAATATGTTCTATTATGAATGATACTCGCTTATGAAATCATTATTGATTATTTAATTCTAATTAATATTCGTAATTTTACAAAATAATTTAATGAAAAAATTGAAAATAAGAATTACAATTGAAAAATAAATAAATTAAAATGTAGAAAAATTATTATAAAATTTAAGTAGAAGAAAAATATATATTTTAGAAAAATTAAAATAAATTACTTTGTAAAACACCTAAATTTAAACTAATTAATTCCAGTTTTCATTTATTACTTTAATGTTTTTATTTTAGTTATTTTTTTATTATAATATAAAAACATGTATTATAATATAATTATTAAATAAATAATCCAATAATAAAATATTAATGATATAATCATTAAAGTTTTTCTTTTGTATAATCCCATTTACATCACTCTAAATATTCACATCATACTATCTAATATATACATATAATTTACATCACAAAATATTTTCACATTCTAACTCATTTATTAGAAAGTCAAGTCTCAATAATTACCACATTACAACATGTTCAGTATAATTCATAATAAAAATACATTGACACTCACAAATAGACACTTGACTATACTTTTGAAAGATCAATGTATTGAAGTTATATTAAGAGACATACACATGTCATTTTACTATGTTCTCATCACGACATAGTCTCCACTTTAGGAAGTTCATCCTCATGTGACATAGGTAAATCCATATGATTTGTTCTGATTAGTTATCTTTCAATTCTCATACTCAATTATTTGAATCTCTCTCGACTGTCACCACCTGATAATTTTCATTTATATGATTCTAAGATACTATCAGAGTTAGGGTTGTCTATTTCACAAAGTCTTGCAAATAAATATTCATCCATAATAATCTTAACACAATATTTATTTATTTTTAAAAATATTATGTCTTGATCACACTTCGATTTTATCCATCAATCATTTCACACATCACACATCCCTTAAATATCAAATATTTAAATTATATATATAAACATTAATCAAAATCATTACATAATAACACATAAATTAGATTTTTTTTTTTTACTTTTGAGCGTAAATTTCATCGCTTGAACTAAAATTTTCTCACTTGTTTTGTTTGAAGATTGAAGTGTTCAATACTAGGATAAAGTGTTTTGAATTTCATTTATGACTAAATTAAAGTATAAGACTTGTATGTAATTGTTTTGTAAATCTAAGATGGTTGGATTTAGTTTAATATATGTTGACAGAGTAGCTCATCGAGAGTAGCTCATCGAGAGTAGCTCATCGAGAGTAGCTCATCGAGAGTACCTCTACCATTTTGAGTAAAGAAATGTCAATTTTACTCTTGTATGTTTATGAAAATACAAGTTGAATGTAAAAATTTGATGAAAAACATTAATGATATCAGTTTTGAGAAACATTTTTCCGCATATCTCGTTCAAGTGAGAAATTTTTTGCTTAAACGAGAATATGATGAAAAATAGAGTGTTGTTGGATATCTCACATTGACTAGGGATAATGACATTTAATAGTATATAAGTGGATACAAACCTTACCTTATAAGTAAGGTTTTGTAAGGTTGAGTTAGACTTAAATACATTTCTTAATATCATAGAGAATCTTTTCATTGGTATAATAGACTCACAGCTAGTTTGTTCTTAGAATTCTTTATGAATAGGTATAATCTACCTATGTATCGTTTGTGTTAACATATGGGTTTTGGTCTAGTCCCCCCATATTTTTGTATTTTCTTTCTTTTTTCTTTTTTTAATAATATTTTTTTTCATGTGATGACAGGTGATTGTTGTTACTTGAGGTGTCAGCTTAGCTGAGATGTCAAGTTGCATAGTGATGCCTAATACGAAAACTTTATAAAAAAAAATACATTTCTTAATATGATATCAGAGTCATTCAAAGTTCATCCTAACGAAAATTTGTTGGGTTTATCAAGTCACCTACTATTGGACCACTCATAAATATATAGTCTCACACATGAGTTATCACTTTCGAGTTTATTTTCCCTCAAGCGAACCCATTTTTGCTCAAACAAGATTATTTTTGCTCAAACTAAAAAAAAAAATTAAAATTTTATTTTTTTAATATAATATTTAGTTAAAATTTTAATTTTGAATTCATTAGTAAATTAGAGTTTATGAAAGAGAAATGTCGAAATTTGAAAAGGATTAAATTTAATGAATAAAAATAACGTTAAACCATGAAAAAAATAAAAATGAAGGAACTTGATAGATGTTACAGTTTTTTATTATTATTTATGCATGACAAGAAATTTTTAATTCTTGAAAATAAAATCTTAACTTTTATGCCTTATATTTTACTAAATATATAAAAAATATTATTTTTTTAATTTTATTATAAAAGTAGTTATTAATCTGTTTAAATAATTAAAATATTGTTAGTTTTTACAGCAATCAGTACAAGCATGAAGGTGAACGTAGGTTGTATTTATAAAATTTAAAATTAGTATTTTGAGGACATTTTTAGTAAGTGACACTTTCATTAACTTTTGTACAACGATATCTTAATCTTCTATTCAATCCATATTTTAAAAAAGTATTATTTTTATCATAATTTAATATTTTATTTCAAGAATTAATTATAGAAAAATTGTCTTTATCGTTAGAATCTCAAATAAACTTTATTTTTAGTTTTTTAATCTAAAATAACTACCTCAACTGAAAAAAAAATAAAAAAAATCCTAGAGAATGGTAGTATTTTGTAGTGTAGGGTAATTTGTCCTTGAAGTAGAACGTAGAACAGTAAGTAGTATTGACGCAGGTCAGAAACGTAAGTAGGTGTGTAGGTGTCACACTAGAGACCCGCGCTGCCGCACTGCAACCCAACTCTGTCGGTCACCATAGTACTGTCGTATATTATGTAATAAATCAGCAAGAACAAAAATAATAATTTATAATGCAACACTATTTTAAAATATTAAATTAAAAAAAAATGTAGTTTTAAGAACATTTTTTTCTATAATATCTTATTTTAAGATTTTATATTACTTTTTAATAGGTTTTTCTATATCACGTGAGATATAATTTTATTCAATTTTTTCTTCAATAATTTTAAGTATATTTTTAGGTTTTATAATAAGTTTTTTTATAACAGAAAATTTAAAATATAATATTTTTTATTATTTAAATTGTTTTAGGAATTCTTAAAATATTCATTCTTTATATTTTTTCAGTACAACATTTATAAATACTGAGTTTTATACTTAAGATATTTATTGAAGATATATCACTAAAGATGATATAAATTTAAAGAATAGAAATTGAAACCGTATTTATAAATTACTGATGATTTTTAATGTTTAAAAATACAAAAAATGTAATTACATTTCAAAGACATATAAATATTTAATATATTTTATTTTTTAAGTGAAATAAATTATCACAGTATTAAATTAAAGTATTCATTTTATATAAATAGGTATATATATATATATATAACTTTTGTGTTTTATTCACTTTTATTCCTCTATATTTAATTATTTTGATATTAACTCCAGGATTATTTACATTAATTTTTTTATAAACTAAACTCACTGCAACATTAACTTTTTACCGACATAAAATACTGTGTTTTAAAAATTGCATATTGAACTTAGAATTGTGTTCGAACTCATTATTTGTATTCACAGTAAGGCTAATAATAATTAAATTTCAAAAGAATTGAGTTCAAACTCATTATTTGCATTCACAATAAGGCTAATAATAATTAAATTTAAAAAATGTTTATGAAATAGTGTTTTATTCTCTTATGAAGTTTTGGAATAAATATTTAAATATAAATATTTTTCTAATTAAGAAATGTAAAAACATTAAGTTAAGGCATTCACTCTCTTGTTGCATTCCCTCTTGTTTTTGTTATTGTTTATTTTAATTTAATGTTTGTTCATTATGATCCGTATGTATGAGTTTCAGTTTTCATCTTATATTTATTATAAATTATATTTTTTAATTATGCAGTTAATATTTAAAATGATTTTAAATGCGTTAGTGAAATTATCAAGATTTATTTATTAAATGAATTTTAACTATTATGTTTTAGCATTTGATGAATGACATACAAACAATATTACTCACCCTTTTAATATTTTTTTTATTTTTATCCATATATAATAAAATAAAAGTAAAATAAATAATATGTAATTAACATGTAAATATGTACAACTATCTTATATAGATAGGGATTTTAATATATATACTAAAATTTTTCAAAACAAAATAAAACATTCAAATGAAAGTTATCTCATCTTCCAGTTGTTCACTCAGAAGCTCTATTAGCTGCAACCTCGTATGCTTTTGTGTAAAACACAATTATCACAAATAAAGAAACAAACACAAACAAAGATCCTTAGTAAGTTGGTTATATAAATATTTCTATATAATTTCAATTTCAAATTAATAAACATATATTCATCAAGTCTCATACAATTTCTTAAACCATATCAAGTGTCTATTAAAATTCATAAATTCATCTTTTACATGTTAGACTTCTACTGACTCACAACACATAGACACCTAACTATACTTATGGAAGACTCGTGCATTGACTTAGACTCATAGATCTGCACATGTCATATTATCTCACTGTGAAATCCACACGGCTATGCGCATAAATAATTTCAATATCATCTCTCTTAGTATGACAGGGTAACTCATATAACAGATAAAGTTAGTTATCTTTCAAACAACTTACCCATTCATATGAATCTTCTTCGACTCTCACCACTTGAATAACTTCATCTATATGATTCCATTATCACAGGAGAGTAAAAATATCTCCTTATAGACAAATCATATTCCACATCTCACAATATCCAAAATCACACAATTAAATCATATCAAAGCTTAGAATTTCATTTAACTCATAATTTTATAAAACTACACATTACATTGACAGTTCCTGTTCAACATTATACAAACACTCTCATTGAGTCAATTAACTATTATGTCAATACACATATATATGATTTCTAAACCAAAATCATTTAAAATCAAACAACCAATTCCCATCAAACATTTCATTTAATTCAACAAACTATTCAAATACATTTGAATAACTCATTCAATTCCAAAATCATATACATTCTACAACATCTATTATATCTACACTTTCACATTTCAATCTCAAATAAATCCCAATATACTAAAAAACAAGAAATCCTGTAAGAAAACTTGAGACTAGTGATCACGTCACCCCACATCCAGATCTTCTAGCCTAGGGTTTTATTGGCAATTTAAAATAGTTTCCCTTACCTGACACTACAAGAAAATCATGAAATAGAAACCAATTTTTAGATACCAAAATAATTAGTTGCAATAGTAACTAAATTAGAGACCATAAACTAAAAAAAAATGGTTTCTAAATTAGTTTATATTATTGTTAAGTAGTTTCTAAATTAGTATCTAATTAGCAACCAAGGTTTTAGAGACCAAATTTAGAAACTAAATAATTGGTAGTTAAAACCTTAGTTGCTAATTAACAATAATAGAAACTAATTTAGAAACAAATTTTCTTTTTAGTTTATAAAATGGTCTCTAATCTAGTTACTATTGCAACTAATTATTTTGGTTTCTAAAAATTGGTTTCTATTTCATGATTTTCTTGTAGTGTGAACTTTAGCAAATGCTCCCTAAGAGCTCCAAACTATCAGAAGTTTAAGGGTAGCCTAACTTGCACTACAGAGTCCTGATAAAAAAATATAATTATACCATTAGGACCTTGAGCTAACAGATATTTCTTCTGAAGATAAAAGCATCACATGAAAGCTTAAATTAAAGACAAACTTAACCAGATCAAAACTAACTCAAAGGAAAAAGAGTCAAGAATGAACTTACTCTATCTGAGATTTTGATTGGGCAATCTTGTAGACTTCACTACCAAGAGTCTAATGGTAGACTCCGATCGTCAAACTGATAACGAGAATGTCAAAATCTTAGAGAGAAGGGAGAGGAAAGGAAAAATGAACAAAAACGAACTTACTCTATCAAATATTATGATCGGAAAATCTTGTAATCTTCGCTGTCAGAAGTCTAATCGCGTAGTGTCCTGATATACTTCGTGTTTAGTGGTCTTGATCTTCATTTTCCTTACTTCTTAGTTGAAGATGCCGATCTTGAAAGAGAGGAGAAAAAAAATATTTCTGACACTAAAAATAAGTTTTTGTTTTACAAACTATTTATAAGAGTTTCATTAAAAATCCTTTCCTTGTAAGGATAGTCTCCTATTTATACTATTTTAAGGTGCACTCTACATATGAACTTCGTGCAGGTCCAAGTGTTATAAGATTCATATTTTTCCATGTAATCTAGTAGTCGTGCATAGTCTCCTAATTTCCAAAAATGATGTTCATCTTATTATTTAAGATAACGTAGTCTTATTATTTAAGATAATCTAGTGGTTTGAATATGTCAAGTGTGTGCCATCTATACTAGTGATTGTTTCCGTACTCCTACTCCATTGTCACAGCTGGATATTTGTCCTAAGAGAAATATAGGGGTTCTCGACATTGCATTTCCAATTTCTTATGCCAAAATAAAGTAGTATTTCATATTATGGACATCTTAGGAATTTTCTGTTGGGTATTGTATAATATGAGTAAAACTTGTTGGTAAGTTTTACGTATTTTAATTGGTGTTATCTTAGCTCCTTTGTTGTATGTGTTTGGATCGTATAAGTTTGTATAAGAATTGAGATATTTCTTAAATATTTTTATTTTATTTATTTATTTATTATTGATAAAAAAAAAGTAAAAATGTTATCACTCACTTTTCTCGTATAAAATTTTGCAGCACTCTATTTCCAGATTTCCCCCTTCAATTTACACTGCATAGAGCTGAGAGTGCCATGAATTCCTGTTTATAGCCAAATGTCTCATTTGTTTTGTAATTTCATTTTAGCTTCCATTTAATTATTGATAAAACATTATGGAAGGATAAGGCCTACAAGAAGCTATCTCCTTTTTTTTGTAATTACTTATTTTTTTAATATATTTTTAATTATTATCATTATATATGTATGCATGTATAGATATTATGTTATATATATGAAATTTAATAAAAGACTAAATTATATATATATATAATTGGTTGTTATGAAATTTATCCAATTAGTATAATTAAAATTTTAGAATATGATAGTTATTTTGTAACACTACAAGAAAATCATCAAATAGAAACCAATTTTTAGAGACCAAAATAATTAGTTGCAATAGTAACTAAATTAGAGACCATTTTAGAAACTAAAACAAAAATTGATTTCTAAATTAGTTTATATTATTTTCTATTATTATTAAATAGTTTCTAAATTAGTATCTAATTAGCAACCAATGTTTTATCTACCAATTATTTAGTTTCTAAATTTAGTCTCTAAAACCTTGGTTGCTAATTAGAGACCAATTTAGAAACTATTTAACAATAATAGAAAATAATATAAACTAATTTAAAAACCAATTTTTGTTTTAGTTTCCAAAATGGTCTCTAATTTAGTTACTATTGCAACTAATTATTTTGGTCTCTAAAAATTAGTTTCTATTTCATCATTTTCTTATAGTGTAATGTAGTAGGTAGTTTATTTTTTACTCTAATATATTATGCTATTGCTAGTGCTTTTTTATTATATATATATATATTTTATTTTTTTTTGTGTCTTTCGATTAAGAAAATAATTATTTTGTACTAAAGTATAATAATTATTGAATAATATAATTATAACATTTTTTACAGTGTTACAATAAAAATATTAGTAGAGGATTTAACTTTTTTTTTAAAATTAAACAAATACGATAGAAAATATTAAATAAAAAATGACATTCAGACTCTATGATAACTCTAAACCCTAAACTGAAAATATATATATAAAAAAAACAAGAGTAACTTTATACGGACTATGATAACCTCAAAACATGTACGCATCAACTTTACATGTAGCTTTTGATTAAAAGCAGACATTCACGATTAAAAATGCAATCTGAATAGTGAATTCGTATCTATACCAGGTAAGAAACAAAAACCAAGATAATGAAAGGTGTCAAAGCTATGGTTAAAAGAAAAACAAAGAGAATGTCCCGTGATTAAACAGTGTTTTGGAAAGACGTTGATGAGGCAAAATATCACAGCAACTCTAAAACAGAAAACAAAAATGAAAAGCTTTTATGAAGACATGAAAAACTAGGTCATGTATGATTCTGAGAGCGAAACCAAAGACGCTATAATTGTTATTGTTTAACGTCATGCAATAAATGGTGATTGTGTGTTAGCATATTTGTTATTTAAAAGAAGAAATAATTTTTATTTATAGGGTGGAGAAAGTAGTTCAAAGGTCATGATCCTAATGGTCTTGCATCTATATATGTTGGTTCTGCGTAGCCTAGCACCAGCATGTGCCAATGGTCGATCTGGCCATTGCATTGCTCACCTAAGATTGTACCCATGTGCCTTACATCCAAATTCAACAGCTTCACCTTCATAACATATCAATCACAATGCTACCATTAGGTTGAACTACTGTACTGCCATGAGATCATATCGATACCTTTCTTTCATCAAAGAGCATTGCAGTTAAGGGTAACAATTCTGTCTATTTCTGCAATGATTGTTCTCTATCTTTGTCTTATTCAAACAAAATTCTCCCACCATGGAAAACAAACTTAATGGGATAACTCTATTACCAGGTTAAAAATAGTTCATTCATCACATTTTTAAAATAACTGGTAAGTGTTAATAAATGAGTTCTTTTAACAAGCCACGGGTAGGTGAATTTTTTTACAGATTTTCAGTAGACTGTGAACTCAATTATTTGAAGTGAATTGAAAATGTGTCCAAATCATCTATTTTTGGTGTTTATGCAATAATGGAATACATCACTTGTCTCCATTTTTAATGTATTATATATTGTATAATATAGATTTTCAGCTTCGGATGAAGTGGGGCATATAGATAGGTAGTTGATTTGTGGTGACGACGATGGAGTGTGATTTTATGTTTATTTATTTGTCACATTCAGACTTAAATTAAGTGGATGAAAGTCGGATTAATTTGATTGATCGGTTTACTTAATTTTTAGAATTTTATTTTATAGCAAAAGAAGGAATAAACTCAAAAGATTATTTGGAGTTTAAAGAAAAAGCGCCGTTTTAGAATTTTGTGTTTGATGAAGATTGAGTTTTACAATATGTCAAAAGAGGGAGCTGGTGTTAGTACTATTCTAAATCTAACCTCAAACAGCACGATGAAGATATTCCGCGCGTTGAAGGAAATGCGAAGGGAGTTACGCACAATTTTTCTTCTTTGGAGAACGTTTCACAAGGTTGAAAGAATTTTGGGTGGTTGACTTCTCCATTCACGCTATCTTTCTCTCGTGTTCCTTGGTTCCTCTTTCTATTATAAAGAGGGATTTCGTTCTCACTTTCACTCACTTCTTCACTGCCTCTTCATCTTCCTCAAATCACTCACCATGCTCAATTTCTCACTCACGCTTTATCTTCCTATACTTCTCTCTTCACCAATTTTATTTTCTTTTACTATATTATTATTTTTCTGAGTTTATTGAGTTTTTACTCTATTACTAGTTCTGCTTATCGGAAATTTTTGAAATATTTCTGTTGTATCATGTTGGGTTATAGGTAGGAGACCGATGTAAATGAATAGTAGAGGAAATAACATAGGACGAGGATTTGAATTAATTAGCATTAACCATGCAATAAAGAGAGAATCATAACGACAGACAAAGGGTTAAGACTGACTCCATATATACTAGGTAAAACCTCATAGATAGACAGATCACAAATAAGGTTAAGAACATACTTGTTCTTAACTACCTTGAATGCTCTGGGTTTAGGTCACCTATTGGCCTGTTTAGAACATTTTGGCGCCCACCGTGGGGCTGAAGAGGCTCCTTAGTCCCTTAGTTAGGGGGAATCCACTTTCCTTAAACCTCGACTGGGGGGCTTATTCTCGTATTTCAATATAGTCCTAAATCGTTCAGGAGTCGACGCCAATGACATTTTAAATACTCCCTCCTCCCTCAACCCACTGAGGTGCTTTCTAAGGGCAAAATCGTGACGGAGCACCGACTTCCAAAGTGGACAATACCTCGGATGCGATGATTGACCCTAACGATGCTATCTCTCGGACTTGAGGTTGAAACATATCCTATGAAACTTGCGCAATACATTGCAAATAAATTCTTATGAACATATGGTTAAGGTAGAATTATTGAGGTGATAACAATTTGATTTTGGAAAAAAATGGGTGAATGGAAATGCTAAACTAATAAACTTTTATATAGGTCCTGCAGGCAAAATAATCAAAACAAGAACTGGATTTTGAGTAAAAAAAATAATTAATGATTATTTAGCATTTATGCTATTCATTGATAGAAGAAACTATCTTGTTATATATATTAAGTTTATTTTTTCTCTTATACAACGATGGATATCCCTCTACCACTATATATACATTTTCATTGATGCTGATAAAAAATACAAAATTATTTATATATACATAAAACATAACATTTCAGTAAAGATTTTGAATACAAATGTTTGATGTATGATAAGAAAATGAAGTTTTCATAATTCTGCTATAAGATTGATAGAGACTATCCTCCCAAACACGCAGTACAATCTAAATTTAAATACAAAAGTCACTTTTTTTCCATTTAAATGATAGAGTCTCTTGATTTTATTTTATTTTTATCTTTACGAAACCTTTATTTTTTTTTGTTTTATTCTTACCCATATTTTTCTCCCGTAATCTAGTGCAGCTTCTCGCAGTTTTAACATGTCTCTAGAAGAAATTTTAGTAAGATTATTTTAAAAATTAATGAAAGCGTTTCCATATTTCTTATCTGCATTAATAAAAAGCAACGTTATAGTGTTTTTTAACCTCTCTAAAAGAAAATGACATTCTGAAAGCAAATATGGTTTAAGTTCAGATTTCATGTAATGAAAATTTTATATATGAAACATGTGGCAATAGCACTATTGTGACGTTGATATTGGATACTTTTGTCCATCATGTGTTACCCATTTCATTAAGCTCAATTCCTTCACCTAACATGGTAATCACACATATAAGTTTAGTAGAAATAAAAAACGTAAAAGCATAACGGGCTTATCTAGACGTGTGAAGAATTGATTTGATGGGAATTTGTGTTTGGCGAATTGTAATGAAAATGGAATCCTGTGTGAATTTTGGGAGTGTAATTTGATGGGAAAAGAATGGTGGAGTAAAGTTAGTAACGTGTGTGTGTGTGGAAAGTGTGAGTCCCAATCATTGATGAATTTAAATTGATAGGTTTATCTCTTTCGAAGGTATCATCCCAAAAACCTTTGGGCCCATTTCATTAAATTCTCCAGATGCATACAGATCACTCATCAGTCACCACTCCCTCCCTTTTGTTTCCAAATCATATACCACCGCCATTATTTTTCTTCCATTATTTTCCCTCTACCTAATCACTTTCACACACACTTCAAACAATCCTCACTAACTCATTTTTTCAAGCTGTAACACGCTCAGATAATGCCTTTAAACACAAGTACGTACAAATCCCTTTTTTCTTACACATTTCATCATGAACTTTCTTCCTCTTAATTATACCCATCGCTTTTTTAGTGGATGGAATGATATAGTACGTCTCCAGAAAATAATTACAACATAGAGAATAAAGTTAGAAGGAGTGAACAGTGAAGAATCTGATGAATCTACCAAGATGCGCTGTCCCCGGGCTCTGTGACTTGTTTCCATCTGCGGCGTGTTAGCTCAACCCCATGGAGCTTGCACAAATGAATATGCAATAGTCACATACCATTCTTTCCAGTAACCTTGATAGTAACAATTCCTTTATCTTATTCTTCATCAATGTCATTTTTTCTTCTCCACACCTTATTCCTTTCCTTTTACAACCTCATGTAAGCCTCTCCTTCTCCATGCATATTACAATTATATTACATAAAACCAGATAAAAGGAAAATACACAAATTATATGTTAAAAAATTAACTTTAAATATAACTCAATCTCATAAAATCGACTCAATGAGGTGCGAGTTGCATTTACTTAAAGTTTTAATATTTAATCGATATAGACGGTCTGATAGCGGGTAACCTGATAAACACCCAATAAATACTCGTTAGGATAAACTTGAAATGACTCTGATATTAAGAAGAATAAAATATATAAAAAATTTCTCTCTCCAAATTATTATATAATTATGTATGTAATAATAAGATTCTATCATTATTAAATTAATTACATATAAGTTTCACTATTCACATATAAGCATTTCATTCTTTTCATCTAACAGGTTGGTAGTTTAAAGTTCAAACATACGAAAAATCTAAAAAAGTGGAAGCAATTTAGAAATCTCGTTACAATTATGACATTTTGACCAATCGGTGAAAGTAATATCTGAATGGAAATCGGCTAAGATTCAACTTCGACCTTAATTTCAAAAGGCTTATGAACTAATCAGAAGTATTTTTTTGACAAAAAATCTCAACAATTTCTACTGAGGAATAATGACATTTCCATGAATAAACTGGATCATTAATTATGAGGTGAACCCAGTTAATACTCCGGGATAACGTAATGCCTTTGGTTTCAGCTTATGATTGCGTTTCTTAGGGTATATTTATGTTTACTCTACCGATGCATTTATGGCATATATGAATATTCAAAGAAATTATAGTTAGAGGAATAAAGATAACGCGACACATTAATACATATATTGACTTATTGCAAATGTTGTGCAAGATTGAATTGAGAGAAGTGAATGTTTGATGGTTTTTGAAGAATCAAAATTTGATTTTCAGAATGAAGTAAACAGAAATGAATGCATGGAATAATTTTTTGGCAAAGAAAAAGAGTAAGAAGAGGGTGTTGCGGTTTGAAATATTTATAAGGGAAGGGGAGGTGGTTGTGTTCTTTAGGTGGAGGAAAGGGAGGGATCGAGAGAGTTTTTAATTGGGCAGGAAGTAGAGGAAAGAGAAGAAACCGGCAGAGAGGGAAACCATTTTAATTTTATGGTCTGTTCCGGAAGATGGATTGAGGAGATAAGAACCTTACTCCCACTAAAAAGTAACAAGGCTTACAATCATAACAACACGTGACGGTTAAAGGAAAACAGACTATATTATGACTAATACATATAATAAAGAGAGAAGAAGAAGACAAGAAAGGGAATAAAAAAATATTACAGAGAAAGAATAATGAGATTAGTGTAATGGTATTAGACAAATATCGGACTGTAGTTTGTTGTCATTCCTATAATCATGTCATGTAATGGTGATCCTTTTCGTGTTTTGTGGTTTAATTCATTTTGTTGGTTTCTCTTTTGATGCAAAATTTTGACCTTTCTATGAGGACTCAAACTCTGACTGACATGAAATAGAATACAATCGGCTGCTTTGTCTCTCTTGTATTACATTTTTTCTTTCTTTTCCACTCACCATCCGCTCTCTTTATAAGCACCGCACCCCACACTTTCACTACGCGTCATCTCTCTCTCTCTCTCTCCCACTCACCCTTTCTCTCTTACTTCTCTTTCTTTCTCACTCCAATGGACAAAGCTCAAACCGAACCTTGGCGACCCGACCCGCTCCACGGCGGCATGTTCAGGCCACCGGAAACGCCGCGCGAGCCCATGGAGTTTCTCTCCCGTTCCTGGAGCGTCTCCGCCCTCGAAGTCTCCAAGGCTCTCTCTCCGGCGCTCTCCAGAGTCACCCTCACCAATAGCGGCGCAGCCGATACCATACCGGAGGACCTCGCCGGCGAGAGTGAAGAGGGGGCCGCCATGGTTTCCGGGAACCCGTTCTCCTTTGCCTCCTCGGAGACCTCTCAAATGGTGATGGAACGAATTATGTCACAATCTGTAAGGCTTCGTTCCGAACATAGTAGTATGGTGTAATTGTTTTTTCCTGCGAGGGTTGAACTTGAATCGTATCCCAGTCTCTTCAAAAGGAAAACACCTGAAAGAATGGACTGCAGTGTTGTTTGTGTCAGTCGTCGCACAAAGCTATTTGGTTTCTAGCTTCCTTTGTCTTCTTCCTCGCCTCTTTTGTTTCTTCTGTTTATTGTTTACCGCACTCTGTTTCCATTTAAACGGTTTCGTGTGCGTCAATCCTTCATTATCTTTATCCCAAACGTGATGAAGAATAAATGGTAACGTATTTATTGTGGCGTATTTGGCAGCAGGAAGTGTCTCCACGAACTTCAGGAAGACTCTCTCACAGCAGTGGCCCTCTTAACGGAACCCAAAGCTGTGGCTCCCTAACCGATAGCCCTCCTGTTTCTCCTTCTGAAATCGACGATATCAAGGTACAGACATCATGCATCTTTAACTTTTCGCCATCCAAAAAAAACACAATCACTCGCGTATAACCAACATGTCTCTCACCTTTCTCTACAACCAATGCAAACCCAAACCCCATTTAATTTAATCGTCCTCCCTCCAATCTCATTAGAAACTTTATTTTTTCTAGACATAACAATTGTGAAAAATAATTTAATACTGCCGTTAAGGAATGGATAAACTTAGCAGAAGGCGCGTGAAAGTTTAATGGATCCTCTCTATTTTTAGGTTCTGTTCCAATTGGTTAACTGGTCCATTTCCTGTGTCCAATTGGATGGAGATGAGTAGGACCTAATAACTTTCCTTGCAAAATCCAAATTTGGCAAAGCACCGCATCAGAGTATCTGCCCTCTGCTGCATTCATGTAACAGTCACCGTTGCTGGCTTTAATCTTCAAGAAATACTTAGTTATAACCTTTTAAACTGCGCACATAATAACATGCCACTTTCTTAAGATTAATGTCTTGTATTTTCTTTTATTCAAATGTCTTCTCTGCAGTTCACCCGCAACAACAACATCACCAGCAGTCTGACTCTTAATTTCAGAACCACCACGCCTGCCGCCGCCGGTAAGACAGTCGGAAGGTGGCTCAAGGACAGGAAGGAGAAGAAAAAGGAGGAGACTAGAGCGCACAATGCTCAGCTCCATGCAGCGGTGTCGGTCGCCGGAGTTGCCGCAGCAGTGGCGGCGATAGCCGCCGCTACAGCCGCCTCGTCCGGGGCTGGAAAAGACGAGCAGATAGCTAAGACGGACATGGCGGTGGCGTCGGCGGCGACACTGGTGGCCGCGCAATGCGTCGAGGTGGCGGAGGCCTTGGGGGCCGAGCGCGAACATCTTGCGTCGGTGGTTAGCTCCGCCGTGAATGTGAGATCCGCCGGCGATATTACGACTCTAACTGCGGGGGCAGCGACAGGTACGGATGATGAAAATTATGTGTGGATGACATGTTGAAGAACATTCTGTTCAACCAAAAATTGTGTAATTTTTGATGGAAATTGGAAAATTTGCTTGCTGATTACTAATTATTTTTATGTTCTCATTTCATTTTGTTTGTGGTGTGAAATTGCAGCTTTGCGTGGGGCTGCCACATTGAAAGCGAGGGCCCTGAAGGAAGTGTGGAATATTGCAGCTGTAATTCCGGTGGAGAAAAATTTGGGAGCTGGTGGAATGAGTAATAATAATCTTGATAATAATAATATTAATAATAGTAGCAACGGAAATTCTAATGGTAGTTTCAGCGGTGAACTTGTACCAGAAGAAAATTTCTTGGGTACATGCAGTAGAGAATTACTGGCCAGAGGTGTTGAGCTCCTCAAACGCACACGGAAAGGTAAATACATAATATATTTCATCCAATTTTGCTTGTTATCAGATTGTTATTTTTTTCATGGTGTCTCGTATATGGAGAAAGCGAATTCGCCGTAGTTTTATTTTGGTTGGCTTATGATATTTTTAGGGTTATTGGTTAGAGATTTGATCTTACGAGGGATTTTTTGTGCAGGTGATCTTCATTGGAAAGTTGTGTCTGTGTATATAAACCGAATGAATCAGGTGAGCATTATTTTTTCCCGTGATCCAGAATGATGTACTTGATCTCAGGATGACTAATCACGTAATTATTTGGGCATCGATTAGTATTAAACTGTTAACGATGTGTTTAAACATGATTGTGGAAAAGTTATGAGGTGGGGACCTTTTCTATGATGAAGTGAAGGTATCTAGTTTACTTTGGTTCCTTAGAAAACTGCAACCTTTAACTCATTGGAAATTCTTTTTCGTGTGAAGGTTATACTGAAAATGAAGAGCAGGCACGTTGCTGGGACCATCACGAAAAAGAAAAAGAGTGAGTTTTCATTACTTTTGTCTTGCTCCAAACTAATTATTTGACAACAGATTTGGAGGTGGGTCTTGTTTCATTTTGGGGATTTGTGAAAGTCGTAGCTGCTACTACTACTCTAGTTGTGAAAGATCAAAAGGGTTCTCTAATTTTTATATATTCTGTCCTTCAGATGTGGTGCTTGAAGTGATCAAAGATGTATCGGCCTGGCCGGGGCGCCACTTGCTGGAAGGTGGCGAGGATCGGCGTTACTTTGGGTTAAAAACAGTGATGCGTGGTACAGTGGAATTTGAGTGCAAAGATCAGAGAGAATATGATGTGTGGACTCGGGGTGTTTCAAGGCTTCTCTCCATTGCAGCAGAGAAGAACAACAGAAACCGAATATGAACATCTCTTTCTGTTTTGAATGTGAGGGATAAGAAATTTTGGCAATGGGGAATGGGCGGATCAAAGAATGGTGCTACTAGGAAGCATTATAGGTTGTTTTTGTACATGGTGCGTTTTGATTATTGTAAAAAGGTTAAACTAAAGGCAAAGTTAATGTGAAATGGGGTCACACTTTCTTTATCTTGGGGAACTGGTTGTATTTTTTTGATTGTGAAAGCGAAACATTTGAACTGAGGTGAGCCCGATGTGAGCCAATAGGACTTCTCCTCTTTCATTGTTTTGGAAAGAAAATGAGTATCTTGGACTTGGGATTGTAGGGGTAGTCAAAAAGAAGATGAAAGAATCATGTTGGGAGGGAAAGTATAATGTTTGAGGACAAATATATCCTTTCATCCTTCTTCTTTGTACATCTGGGTTTGGACGATATAAGAAAAGTGGTCAAAAGTCTTGACTTTCGTGTGTTTATTACAATAAATAATTTCTGGGCATAGGCTATTTAGATTGGATCTAAGGAAATTCGTTTCAACTATATTCATGGCTTCAACTTATCAGGATTGTCGACTTAACTTAAGTGGGTCCATTGATTTAAATAAATAATAAATAAAAATATAATATTAATATTGAGTAAATAAATAAATTAAGTATTTAAATAGTTGAAATACTGTTAAACAATATTAAAAAATTATGGTGTCAACCAAATAATTAAAAGTATTCAATAATTACAATGAAAAAAATAATAAAAGAATAGTAGATTATGGGTTAATTCATTTTCAATCCCTAAAGTCAGATTCAATTTAATTTATATTTAAAAAATTATATTTTTTTCAAGCTAACGTATCTCTTAGTTAACTGAATTAGCTTACGGTTTTCAACTAATTTTGACACCCCTAACTGTAACATTGGTTGGCCTGTCAACTACGTAATCAACAACACATTATCTAATTTAGCAATTCCGTATGTTATCGACATTCTGTTCAGGAAACTAAGAATATCTTTTCGTTTTATCCTTTTTACAAAACAAAAAAGAGCATAACTTAATTAAAAGTTTGAGTCGGTTTCAGAAAAAAAAAAAAACAGTTTATTGTCATTAATCTCAAATTAATGGAACTTCTTGTAATACAATTCTATTCTTACAAATATATAATGTTTGATGAGAAATTAATTTGCGTATATAGCGAATAACTTTACTCATACTTTATTTAGTTTATGTTTTTAGCATGTTTTACTACACTAATAACTATTATGTACAAGATTTATCATATTTTCTCTTTCATTTTAAGTTTTTTACCATATCTATAATTAATTATATATATATATATATATATTTCTCTTTCTATTTTTGATTGAGTTTTTAATTAATATTATTTAATAAATCCTCTTTATATGTTGGAATGTGCATGTGGTATATGACTAGAGTGAATTTATGTGATATATATCCTTTCTAATCATATATATCATAGGCTTGTTAAACAATGAAATATTCAAAATAATTTTCTTAGTAAATTGTCTATTGATAGAGTTTAATATTATATTTGTTAGAATATTTGAATATACTTCACCATCTATATCTCTTGATCATGATTCTAACATTGATAACATGGTTAAAATAACTTGTTGTACTAGATGTTGTCACTCAAACCTTATGTATTCAATATCCTATTATAGATGTGACTTGTGAATTAAAATTTTGTTTAATACACTTGTTATCAAAGTTTCATGGTCTTGCAAGAGAAGACCCACATAAGCATTTTAAAGAATTTCATATTGTCACCAGAGTGAGATCAATTGAAGTCCTTAAATAGCATATAAATCTAAAAGCTTTATCGTTTTCACTACAAGATGTTGTTAAAGACTGAGTGAATCACCTTCTATCCAGATTAGTTGCAAATTGGGAGAACCATGAGATTGGAACTCTCGCCATGGAATTTAGAGATAGTCCAATGACGCTTAAGATAATAGATGTTATGAAACATCCAGTTCAAGATCGCTCTGTCTATCATATTGACATGTTCACTAATGCTCTTTGGATTATGATTCACTTCAGTTCATAGGAGAATTGGATTCTTTTGATTTGTCTGATGCTACTATTGTCATAAATGAATTTCTATTATTTAAAGATATTTGTTGTACATACTCTACTATTATGTTTCAGTCAAGCCAATTGAGTTGAAATGCACAAGCTCAACAACAACAGCCTTAAGCACATCTTTACAATAACCGAACAAGTATGCTATTTAGAGGAAGAATATAAATTTCCAATAACTATATTTAGCGTTCTTCTCCCTGATCCAGAATAGTAGTTGTTGCAAGTCATCAGAGAACACAAAAAGTTAATTAACTGGACGCTTGAAGGTATTTAAGGTATTAGTTTTTCAATGTGTATGAATAAAATTTTGTCACGCGAATGATCAAAACATGTGAGGCAGCCACAAAGGAGGCTTAATCCCTAGATTCTAGATGTGATGGCAAATGAAGTCAACAAGATGCTACAAGTTGCTATCTTCTACCATATATTATATTAGATGGTACATGGGTTAGTCTTCTCTAGGTGGTACCAAAAATATTTGGTAATATTATCATACAAAATGAGAATGATGAATTGATTTCCCACGACAAAATGCATAACCGTTAAAGAGTATGTGTTGACTATAGAAGACTAGATCAAGAAACAATAAAGAATCACTTTCATATACCTTTTATCTATCAGATGTTGTAATGTCTAGTTGGTAAGTCTCATTACTATTTTTTGGATAGTTTTTATGGTTATTTTCAAAAGTATTGCACCTAAAGACCAAAATAAAACTACATTTTTATTTATTTATAAAGCTTTCATGTTAGACATTAGTATGTAACTTGATATCTCAGCTAGACTGACACTCAAGTAAAACCAATTATCTGTCATGACATGAAAGAAATATTATTAAAAAAAGAAAAATAATATAAAAAAAATGAAAAGATTATACCAAAACACATATGTTAACAAAAACAATACATAATAAAATCACAGTTACTTATCCTTTTGAAACTTTTGCTCATAGGAGGATGTCTTTTAGTCTATGCAATGCACTTGACTCCTTCCAAAGATGCATGATAAGTATTTTTCTCAGATTTGCTTTAACATTACAAAGAGATCTTTATGGATGTTTTTCGCCTTCAATATTTCACTTTAGCTTTTGCAACATAATGCTATATTGGGCTTTGAAACCTGATTCTTATTGACTTTAACTGTGCAAACTTTCTTACACCTGATTCTTTTTTCTGCACCTCCATACATTCTTGAGGCATCCCCATATTAAATGTGAAAATGATTTTTTGTCGTTCTGTCAAAAAATAAATTAACCTTTAAAATCTCACATCCTTTATATTCTGGATTACATAGATATTTTTGGATCAAAAATATTTTCTGGATTTATAGAATCCGAAGCAACTGAAAAAAAAATACTATGGATTATATAATCTAGAAATTAATCTTAAATCTGGAAATAGTTTCCTGTAATCTAGAATATATTTTTTGAAAAATGTTATTCTGGTTAAATAATTCAAAAGTCCTTCTTAACTTATAGATTATGTAATCCAGATATATTCTACATTACATAATTCGAAAACTAATCTCATATTCAAAAAAAAAATTGAATTTTGTAATCCGAAAGCTAATCACGAATTTAGAAAAAGGCTTTCAGATTACATAATCTGGAAGCTAATTACAAATCTTAAAAAAAGACTTTGGATTATGTAATTCAAAATATAAATTACACTGACATTTTTTATAGAGTGACATTTTTGGAATAAAAAAAAAAATTATGGGAGCGTAGGAAGAAGCAGTCTTTTCTTACACGGCTGTTTAAAATAATTCCAAATGAGTGGGTTGAAGAGCCTCATTTAACAACTTGCACGTGTTAGACAGGGTTTTTATTCCTGCATCCCCATAATTACTACTTGCACATCTGAACTTTTGAATGGGCTATTACACCCTTATGCTTTATTTCAATGGTGCATCCTTCTTCTTAATTTTTTTTATTTGCGGATGTATTTATTTTACCGCATTAGAATTTTGTACTCCATTTTTACAAGGTTAAGGATTAGAGTGAGTTTTGGTGGTGGTCTGAGGAGGTTACCTTCTCGTTGGTGCAAAAAGTATGATTGGACAATATTAATAGAGTTTTATTTGCTGTAATGGTTATCAGATTGATTTTTGGATCATCCTATTTAAATTTGAACTTTTCAAAATAAACAACCCAACCAAATTTAATAAAAAAGTAATCATTTTGGAGCAGATAATCTAGAACATGAATTTTGATTTTCGAAAATAATTACATTCTAGATTACCTGAGCTAGATTAAACTTTCTCAAACCTATATATCATATACTATTATGAAACATTTAATCCATAACGTTTTATGTGTTTTGCATTGTTCAACTCGAAAGTAAATTTTGGAGTCTGGAAGAATTATTATAGATGACATTATTTGTTGTTCAAAACACCTAATTTTAAATGGAAAATATGTATTTCGAATTAGACATTTTGGATTAGGTGTTATGAAAAACAAATGATTTAATTTTCTCTGTGTACAAATGTATTCTATATTACTCCATTTGAACTTTTATATGCTCATATACGAGATTCAGTTTATTCATTTTCTCATTCATGGGCCATCAACTTTAGTTCGTTATGATCCTACAATTACTTATAACTATTTAAGTATTTTCAATATAATTATGGATAACAGCATTCTAAAGTTTTTTTTTCATTAAACTACCTTGAAGGTAAAATAGAACAAGGAATCACCTATAGCAATAAGCGATGGTTTTGGAGAAAAAATATGTGAAGCAATGTAAGAAGGAAGTGGTGGCGTTGTTCCACCGGAGAGGTCCAACGGAACGTATACGGGAGAAGAATTAGAGTTGAATATAAAGTAATCTAACAAGAGTATTTTAGTCTTTCTTCTATTAATATGAGGAGCAAATAGTATTGTGGGGTGCAAGAAGCGAAATCCGTTAGGCAGAGGATTCAAACCCAAAGTGCTATAATAAAATCCCAATGTTGAAATCTGCGGTTATTTACGTCCAATATTGGGGCTTCTTCTTGCTGCACCCCTACGTCTTTTTTCCTGCACCCTCACAAATTTTTAAATCCCGAAACTGGTTTTGACCTTTTATTTGAAAAAGGACACTGTAGTTACTGGCAATCGGATCTGGGAGTGTGCTACGGATTCATCAATCTGTAACTGAATCATTTTTTTTATGGATGAGGGAGTGTTCCAAAAGCATATTTTGCATAAATTATTGATTTTTGGATTGCTGAATCCAAAAGCCTGATTTTGTTACGGATTGGTGGATCTAGATTTTATTTTTTTTTTAATTATGAATTTCTGAATCCAAAATGCATATTTCTGTTTAGGATTGGTGGATCCGAAATGCTTTTTTTGAATGATAGATTTTTAAATGTGAAATGCATATTTTGAATTACGAATTTGTGAATTCGAAATTTTACCGGAAGTATCAATCCGAAAATTTTCCAAATTCCATAATCCAGAATGAAAAAAATAAATACAGTTCAAGTACATTTTAGAATTTTTAAATAAAATAGAGATAGTTTGATCTTTGCATAACATTGTGGGGTGCAGGAAGAAAAATGTAGGGTGCAGGAAGAAACTTTCCAATATTGGTACATGCTGAAGATTATTGGGCTGCACAACTTACTGAAAATATTCTTGGACATTAAAAAAGCTATATCCAACTTAGACAAAGAATTTACGATGCTCAAATTGTGGATAATATCTTACAGAACGTGTTTCTTTTTTTATCGAAAAAAAAAGGTCATGTTTTATAATTTTTTAAGGTAAATTCTTTATAGGCTAAACTTTTTTGAACCTGCACCTATGCATTCTTAAATTTCCAAAAATATCCTTTTACTGAAAATTAAAATCCAAAATTAAAAAAATAACTTCAGATTATTGTGTTTTTTAAATGAAATTATGGAATAAAATTTGAAAATCAAAATCACTTTACAAAAGAGAAATTTCAGAATGTAAAGAATATGAAAACCAGTTAAAATCTTAAAAAGTATTTTAAAAAAAAATATTTCAAAATGTATTTTTATCCACATCTCTTTTTATTTAAAATTATTTTTGCTATTTTTTATAAAAATCGATCACAAGTTCACACACATGTTGTACTTATATAAACTCTTTTAAAGTTAAATTTTAATAGTCATTCTTATTTATGAGTTAAAGTTTAACATTAGTTCTTTCAAAATAAAATTCTACTTGTTTTTTTTTCTTCAAAAAACGTACCCTTAAAACTCACCGGGTATAAGAAAGAATTAGTAAAACACTTTACAAAATTTGATAACTATCCATTGACCACATTATGACTAAATTATTAAATAGTTTTGATTATTTAATTCACATAATTTTCTATAGTTTTTAAAAATTCTAAAATTTAAGCAGATAGTAATAGTTATTCTTTTTACAGCAATACGTAATAAATGTCTCTCTTCCAAACTCTTTTATGGCTTAAGCAATGCATAATAGTTTTTATTTTTATAGTATTGAATTACATATTAATTTATTTTGTCTTAAAATTATTACTGTGATGAGTTTTTCTATATGGCAGAAATTGAGTATGTTTCTCATTACATAAATTGTTCCTTCCTCTTTTATAATCACTATGTTAATTCATCATGTTATTGTTGTAGAGAAGTTTATTTTATTCGTGGAATTCATAGTAGTGTTTTTCTTTTAAAAAGTTGATGTTCTTGAAAGTTTGAATAATATAATGATGGTTCTTAATTTAATATTTTTTTAGTATTATTCATTAACTCTTACCTGTAATATTTTTCTATATAAGTCTAATAACATTTGATTTAAGATAATGTTTTTATAAACATCACCAAATTCAATATATTTCACTACCTCCAAATTCATCCTATTCATATCTTACAAAATTTAATCCCTGTAAATATGTACTCCGAAAAGGCTAAAATCATTTAATCACTAAGCTCTTAATCAATTCAAAAAGTTTACTTTTCAGAAACTAAACTATAATTTTAAACTATTTTAAATATTCACTCATACATACAAACTAAAATAATTTGGTTTATATAACTTTAAATATTTTTACAATTAAAAAATTGAAAAAATACATTAATTTAGGATATTTTCAAATATTTAATTATCAATGATCAATAATGAAAACATCCCTGCATTATCCACTATATAAATCTTTCAAATCAACAATGAATTCAATATTAACAATACAATGATCATTACTTAGAGATATAGAAAACTTAATAGAGTGATATAAGATACATTCAGGAATAGAGAGAGATAATTAGAGTTGAACATTATAACACACATCTGGTGAGGCAAATGTGAACACTCGACTCAATAAAAATTATGTAAAACCTATTTTTTTTTTTTTTATAGTGATAACAGTTTTCTTGAGAGAAAAAAAGTTGTATATTTGAATAAAAGACATTTAGAAATGGAGATTAAAATTCAAAGACACATTGATCATTAGTAAATCAGCTGAAAGTATTGATGAAAATCAGAAAATGTTAAATAAGCAGAGCTAGAATGCATTGGAGTATGGGTAAGGAACCCTTTTGGAGGGTAATGTTAGTAATTGCCTTGCATGCGGGGTAGAAGAATATTTGCATAGGTTTATGAAGACAAAATGTGAGTGGGGTTTTGTCACTGTCCATAAAGAATCAGAATTTTATTTCCTATGGTTATCACCACTTCAATTCGCTCATCGATGATGACAAGTGTTCCAAACATGAGGAGTGAGTTCAATGTCACTCAGAGATTCCATAGCCATATACAAACTACAATTGCATGTTCATAACTATCGTGTCGAATGTTGTTTATGCCACATTTATTAAAATAATTTTTTTTAATATATATATATAAAGTTTATGAGATTGAATTAGACTTAAGGTTTATATTAAAAAAAATTTAATATGATATTAAAATTATTTTGAGTTTGTTTTAACAAGTGTTTGTTTGACTTATTAGACCACCCACTATCAGGTCATCATCGAATCATCCATAATATGTAATCTCGTACATGAGTTGAGTTGACAGTCTCAACTTAAAAAAATTGTGTTAATGATCACATCAATTAAAAAGTAAAACCTTTCATAATATAGATATATAATATAGATATATATGTGTGAAAACTTCACCTTATAACAACACTTCATCAAATTTTATTGTCTTGCGGAGGCCCAAATATTTGGTCTTTGCATTGTTTGTGATCTTATAAGCTGAACCGATAAAAAAATTTTAATTTCTTTAAAAAAGTTATCAGTGACTTTTGGTCATATTTTTGCATTTCATATGTCAGTCTTTATGACACATTTAGTTAGTCAATTGGAAAATGGAACTAAGAAATATTGAATCTTGTCTGTGATAATGTGTTAATGAGGGATGCTTACAATATAAACATAACTTTATAACTTTAGGTGATAATCAATTGTACCTTTACACAATTGAAAGATTTAAGTTTTGTGAAAGGGTTAGAAGATTTAATAGGTTGGTTCAGTAGGGATATTTTTTTATTATTATATTCTCTAAAGAGTTTGTGATTTTGTTAGGATGAGAGTGACACATGTTGTTTACCTTATCTTTTTTGGATAATTTTTTAATATATATGAGTTGGAAGTCTTTTAATTGTTGTCTATTGAAAAAAATCTGTAATCATCCATTTTACCAATTTATTTATTCAATATTATCTCTTGTTTCGATCCAATTCGATCATATACCCAAATTTAATTCAGATCTTTTTTATTTGGTCAGGCGAGAATCTTGAGGGTACCCACTCTTTGTGCAAGCACAACACTTTCATTTATTGCTGTGTGGTCACGTACTATGTTCAAAATGACAACCTAGATGAAAACAGGAAAATTAATGTGTTTTTTTTTTGTTTGTGTATAAAATAAAACCAGTACATTAGTTTGTAGGTTAAATGGAATTTAGTTATGTCAACAATTCAAACAACTCAAAGAATTGATAGAAAAAATAATGTCAAAAAGTCAAACGGGTTGTCAACAACGACGAAACTGTTATACAAATTTAGTTTGAACGTTATTTTCAAATGAAAATAAGGTTACATAAGTTTTTAATTTGTATGAAATATTTCAGGTTTTAATTTATATGAAAGATTTCAGGTTTTAATTTATATGAAATCATTAAATATACACAAAAATAGTTGTAAAGACTAAAATCTGAAATTCTGTAGGAACTAAAAATTATGTAATCCATAAAATTGTTTTCTTCAAATTTTTTTTATTTTTTCCTTGAAATTTTTATATAAGTAAAGGATATATTACCAACCGTTGTTATTTAATTATTTATTTTAATTTTTATCATATAAATGTTATTTTTGATTTTTTTATATAATTTATATCAGTTTATTATTTTATATATGTCACAAGAATTATTGCATGTGGCATAAATGGTTCGATGGTATTGGTTAAGTGGATGAGTGGATGAAGTGAAATGGAATTATGATGTTTAAATTGTTACATTAATATTATCCTCTAAAATAAAGTAAGTAGCTTGCATTATAATAAGTTATGTTTTTTTTTAATTAAATATTTATTTAATTAATTATTATAGAAAAATAATACTTTTGACTATGTGATAAGTGTGTAAATAAATATATATAATAAATAATGAATTTATAATTAAATTATATAAAAAAATATTAAAATTATAATATTGGAAGCTATAATATAATTGTATAAAAAAATTGAAATTTTCAATTTTTCCCCATTAGTATAAGAGTTAATAAGGATTCAGTATGATGATTGGACTGTTACAATCTTGACTTCTTCGTGTTCAAAGGAATCCTTAAAAAGAAAAGTCACAAGTTCCACAGATCAAATTTCTCTGTATAATTTGTTAGAGTTGTGAATTTGAATTATGTTGCTGACGAAGAGATTTAGTAAGTATTTCATCTTCAATTCATCTAATTTTTAAATAAAAAAAAAAGAAGGAAATTTGGAATTGTTTTACTTTAGCATAATGTGGGTCCAGAAGATTATACATGAAATCAGACTTTTGTGGGAGTTGAGTTAAACCTTGAAGCCTCTCTCATGTATGGGTCCAGAAGTGCTGCTAAAACATCATTTTAGGGGCAAGTATACTTCTATTTTCCAATTCAATAATTTAGACTTGGGAGCTATGATAATCGCTATTGGTGAAGTACAATCACATGTTTCATTTTCAATGTAATGTTTCCAGACATTGATCTCTACCAACTTTATATCTTTTTAGTGTCCGATTGATACCTAATAATATTAATGCCCGTGTTTCTCCCACTGGTGTCTGTCAAATTTTATGGACCCGAATCAGTTCACATGTTGTCTGATTATTCTTAGTGGGTCGGAAGGCAATGGTTGTATATACTATGTGCAGTAAGGCTGTGACC